>NW_025421566.1:2400000-3699497 GCF_011764305.1 Mustela putorius furo | reverse complement strand
TAAAGCTTGAAAGATGCCCTTAGTTTTATTTTTGTTTTTCAACATTTCCTTAAAGCGAATTGGGGTCTCTTCTGGTTCCAAACAAATTTCTGGATGATTTGCACCAGCTCTTTGAAGAATGTGGGATTTTGATCAGAATAGCATTAAAGTATATATTGCTCTAGGCAGTATAGAAATCTTAACAATGTTTATTCTTCTGATCCAAGAGCATGGGATGGTCTTCCATCTTTTTGTGTCTTTTCAATTTCTTTCATGAGTGTTCTGTAGTTCCAGAGTACAGATCTTAACCTCTTTGGTTAGTTTATTTTCAGGTATCTTGTTGTTCTTGGTGCTATAGTAAATGGAATCGATACTCTAATTTCCCTTTCTGTATTTTCATTGTTAGTGTATAAGAAAGTCACTGATTTCTGTACATTGACTTCCAGTAGTTTGGGGTGGAGTCTTTTGGGTTTTCCATATAAAGAATCCTGTCATCTGCAAAGAGAGTTGGACTGCGGCTGCCCAGGGGGGATACCTTTTATTGTCTCGCTGGGTTGGCGGAGGGGGGGGTCGAGAACTTCTACTGCTATGTTGACCAAGAGTGGGGGAGTGGGGCGCTGCGGGGCGCGTGGTCCTGCTCGCAAGGGGAAGGGGGCGGGCAAGGCGGGGTGCCCATATGAGGGAGGAGAGGGGCCTAGGGGGGCCTTTTAGAGAGCGAGGGTGAGGAAGTTGTGGCAGGAATTTTCACAGCTATACCTTTACGTGTGCATCATTGTGAATAAGGAATGGATGCTGGATTTTGGTCAAATAAATTCTTTTTCTTTCTGCATCCCAGTGTAGGAGAGGACCATGTGTTCGTCTCTCTCGGCCCTTAGGAAATCTGGTCATCATCACATAGATGGGATTTGCAACAATGTTGACCAAATCACGTGGGTAGCCCTGGTGAGTTAAGTCCCACCCTGATCCTGTGGGGATATCTTTATTAATGTGCTTTTTGGTTCCTTTTTGCTAGGGTCATGGGTAGAGAAATCTCAGCAATCCATATCATCTATGATATTGGTCTGAAATGTCTCCTACCAAAGGGTCTTTTTTCCGGGTTGGGGATAAGGAAATGCTGGCTTTATAGAAAGAGTATGGAAGTCTCCTCTGCTTTTTGCATTTTTGAAACGCGTCAAGGAGAAAGGGTTATGTCGTCTTTGGAAAGTTGGTAGAATTCCCCCATGGCATCCATCAGGGTCCTGGGCTCTTGTTTTTGGGAGTTTTTGGATCACCTCTTCAATCTCGTTACTAGATAATTGGTCTATTAAGTTGTTGATTTCTTCCTGGTTAATTTTGGTATTTATAGTTTTCCCAGGAATGCAACCCATTTCATCTAGGTTGCTTAGCTCATTGGGCATCTAAACTGTTGATAATGACTGCTTATGATTGTTTCTTCTACTTCCCTTGGTGTTCATTGTGATCTCTCCCTTTTTTCATTTCATAATTTTCTGAATTTGGGGGCTTTCCTCTCTTTTCTTTTCGATTAGTGAGGCCGAAGGTTTGTTGATCTTATTGATTCCTTTCAAAAAAACCAGCTTCTGTCTAGTTTCATTGATTATGTTCTACTGTATCTCTGGTTTTCTACCTCAGTGATCTCAGCTCTAATCTTGATGATTTTCCTTCTTATGTGTGGAGTTGATTTGATTTGTTTGTTGATTCTCCCGTTCTTTAAGGTGTAGAGACAGCTGGTGTGTTTTCTGGAATTTCAATTTTTTTGAGCGAAGCTTGGGATGGCTATTTATTTCCCGCTTAGGACCGCCTTTGCTGTATCTCATAGGTTTTGGACTGAATGTCTTCATTCTCATTGGTTCCCCATGAATTGTTTCAGTTTCTTCTTTGAATCTCCTGGTTATCCAAGCATTCTTAAGCAAGGTGGTCTTTAGCTTCCAGGTGTTTTAAGTTCTCTTTCGGAGACTTTCCTTATGATTGAGCTCCAGTGTCAAAGCATTGTGATCTGAAAGTAAGGCAGGGAATCATCTCATTCTTTTTGGTATCGGTTTGAGTCCTGATTTGGACCCAGTATGTGGTCTATTCGTGAGAAGGTTCCCACGTGCACTTGAGAAGAATGAGTATTCTGTTGTTTTAGGGTGGAAATGTTCTGTATATATCTATGAGGTCCATCTGTTCCAGTGTGTCATTCAATGCTCTTGTTTCTTTTATTGATTTTCTGCTTCCATGGTCTCTTTCTGAGAGAGGTTATGTTAAAATCTCCTATTATTAATGTATTCCTATCAGATGACACTATCTTGATTAACAGTTTTTCTTATGTAATTGGCTGCTCCCATATTGGGGGCATAGATATTTACCATTGTTAGATCATCATGGTCGATAGTCCCTTTAAGATTGATGTAGAGTCCTTCTCCATCTTTAAACTACAGTCTTTAGTTTAAAATCTAATTTAATCTGATATGAGAGTCACTACACCCGGCCTTCTTTTGAGGCCCATTGGCATGAAAGATACTTCTCCATCCCTTCACTTTCAGTCTAGGTGTATCTTTTAGGTTCAAAATGAGTCTCTTGTAGACAACATATGGATGGTTCCTGTCGTTTATCCAATCTTTAACCCCTGTGCCATTTTATGGGCTCATTTAGGCCATTCACATTGAGAATGATTATCGATAGATATGTTTTTATTGACATCGTGTTTACCTTTGAAGTCTTTCTTTCTGTAGATTGTCTCCTTTATCTGTTCAATGCTAATCTTAGGACTTTTCCTCTTTATAGAACCCTCCCTTAATATTTCCTGAGTGTCATGTTGGTGGTTGCATAGTCTTTTAAGCCTTGCTGGTCTTGGAAACTCTTTATATCTCCATCCATTTTGAATGTCAGTCTTGCTGGATAAAGTATTCTTGGCTGCATATTATTCATCATTTAGTGCCCTGAATATATCTTGCCAGCCCTTTCTGGCTTGCTAGGACTGTGGTCAGGTCTGATGTTTTTTCTGATGGGCTTCCCTCTATAAGTAAGGAGACTTTTTGTCCTACCGTCTTTCAAAGAGATTATACCTACAATTATGATTCCTCAATTTGATTATCAGATGCCTTAATGTTTTTTGGAATGTTTAATCTTGGGTGGAGACCGTTCAGCCTCTAGTACATGAACACTTGTTCAAATCGCAAGATTGTGAAAATTTTCATGAAGAACTTTTCAACTACATCTTCTAGACTTCTTTCTTTCTCCTCCCCTTTTTAGGGATTCCAATAATTCTGAAGTTCGAACTTTTCATGGAATCATTTATTTCCCTGATTCTGTTTTTGCAGATTCTAAGCTGTTTGTTCCAGGCTTCCTCCTGATCCTTTCTCTCTACCTGTTTGTCCTCCAGATCACTAATTCTATATTCTGTCTCAGTTACCCTAGCTTTGAGAGAATTTAGATTAGATTGGAACTCATTGAGAGCATTGTGAACCTCAGCCCTGGTAGCTTTTAGCTCTGCCATACATTGAGAACATCATCTCTGGTCACTTTCAGTTCAGCCCTATCAATTGAATTGGTCATCCATGGCTTTCTCCGACCTAGCTATTACCTGGATAATTGTTAGCCTGAATTCTCTTTCCAATATATTTTCTATGTTGATAGCCATGAGCTCTGTTGCAGAAGGTCCATCCTCTGTATTTTTCTTCTGTTGGGCGTTCCTTCTCCTAGTCATTTTGGTGAGAGATGACTGAGCAGATGTAGCGGGATATATTGACTATGGTGCAGTCATGGTGCACCCTGGAACACTTCTGAACAATCAGGATTCCCCACCCAAATGAGAGAAAAGAAAAATAAAAAAAAGGAGAGAGAGAGAGGCAGGGAAAAAAAGGAAGATAAAAGAGAAGGTTCAGCCCAAATGGGCCCCAAGGTAGGGTTTATGAAGCATACAAACAAAAAGACTGATTAAAGTATATGACTAGAGAAAACATTATATATATATATATATATATTTCTTTCTTCTTGTCATATATTTATTTGCTATATTTATTTATTTCATTATATATTTATTATATATTATATATTTATTTGCATATATGTATGTTATTCCCTTATTTGGTAAATATATAAAGTTTCTTCCTTTATTTGCATATATATATATGTATATACACACACACACATGATGCCGGCTCGCAGGCATGACAGTCGGCCAACCAAAACACAGTCCTGCTCATGTAAACACACAACTAAGAGATAGACACCTACATACACGACATCCAACACACGTTCACAAAATCTCACATGCGTGCACTGAAACCGACACACACACAAGTCAAGCACACATGCCCACACACAGAGAGAAACCTACACACACATGCCGGCATGCACATGCTGCACATGTGAACATACCTGGCCCCTATGTACATGCAGTCGCATGAAGCCTCGCAACACTTTCACCCATGGGTGTGCAAACACACAAACACAAAGCATAGACACACACTGTTGCCAGGATGCAGGCATCCACACTTCTCACACACGCAAACACACATATTCGAGCACACGAAAAACACACACATACATAACACCAACACACACACGATGTCCTACACACAGGGCAGCAAAAGACAACATACAATTCCACACACAACATGTAGAATCATACACACATGGTCCCCAGCTTAGAGGAATGCTCAATTGGCCACAGGTACTTCCTCATGTATGTGCGTGCACACACATACATACACACACACATGTGTGCAGGAGCGGAGCTGCCCTCAGCTGCTCCCACATAGAACACACACCATGTCATCCATCCCATGGAGCACACCTGCATTCCCTCACACATCCGAGGAACAGACTCCTCCGCTGGGTGGTGTTACCCACAGAATGATCTGGAGCCACAGGGACCATGGGGGGACCGCCTCCTCTTTGGTCCTCCCACGACCCTTGGTTTTGCACTGGAGCTGACCAAGAGCATGCATGGCATTGCAACTCAGCAATGCAGGGCACAGTTCCAGGTTCAAGGGCAACAGAAAAAGCTCTCCAAGCCATGTGACTACGGTGGTACGAGGAGCCCAGGGAAGGACAGGGCGCCACTCGTGAGCACCTTACCACTCCTGTGTGCCCAGCTCTACAGACAACAAGACTTCCCAAGAGAGCCCCGCCTCTTCAATCCTCTGCCAGATCCTGCTTGGAAGGGTGGGGCTCTCTCCCCAGGCCAAGAATGGCTGCGCCCTGCCCCCTTGCTCTCCATCACCCCCACCCATGGAATCCAACAGGATG
The DNA here is from genome assembly GCF_011764305.1 of Mustela putorius furo. Classification (NCBI taxonomy): domain Eukaryota; kingdom Metazoa; phylum Chordata; class Mammalia; order Carnivora; family Mustelidae; genus Mustela; species Mustela putorius. The sequence continues at coordinate 3,694,286 of NW_025421566.1, read as the reverse complement.
GGGGCTGGAGGGTCCCACCAGGCTTATTGCCTCCTTGCCATTTCCTGTGCCCCCAATATAAAACCACACATGAACACAAGGTGCTTTGTAACTTGTTTATGGCCCTTCTCCCTGACCCTGCAGCTAGGGGCAGGATCCTCTCTAGCGCTGCCCCTGCTGATCCTTGTCCATTTTGCTGTCCAGTGAGGGCTGAGCCCCACGGAGACGAGCCCATGCATGTCTCTCAACGGTGGAGGCCTCATCAGATTCTTCTTGGTGGTGCAACGCGGATGCTCTGTGATGTCCACTTCCACACAGCTGCCATGCCTTGACACACACACACAGACACACGCACACACACACACACACACACACAAACACAGAAATATGAAAATATACACAAAAGTCTTAGCTATTTGTGAAAATGTATGATGCCAGGCATAGTGAATGTGATGTTGTGAGCATTTCTTGTCCTCGTGGGATCCTGGTTCCTCCACAGCCAAAGCACCGTAACCCTGCTTGGGATGGACGTGGCATATGTGGCCCTTTGACGACTGAGATGTGGTTGGAAGAAACCCATCTATTGCTGTAATGCTGGGGGGAGACCGGCTTGCAATGGCACCACACCAGTTGCCCCAAGCCTACCTTGTTGGCCCGAAGCCACACTTTGGGTATCCTCTATCCATGAGTGGGGGCCAGCACTGGGGACGTAATGGCCCAGCCTGAAGTTCAGCTCACGGCCTGACCTGTTCAGCTGCAGGGGAAGGCTAGAGAAGATGTGTTCTCCTCTGCAGGCCAGACAGGCTGGGAACGCCTTCCCCATGGCATTTGAAGTTTCACCCGAAGGCACCGGAAGACACGCTGTCTCTGCAAGTGAAGGTACGGGCCTACGTGCTGTGTCACCTGGGAGCCGGCCTCAGCTTCTTGTCTCCGGCCTTTCATAGGGTGCACCCTGTGGTCTCCTGGCCCACAGACATAATGCCCAACTGCCCATCCACAGGGTTCGCCCAGACGTCGTCTCAGGGGAGGGACATCCGGGTTCCCTTTGCCGTATGCCCTTGCTGCACAAAAGGCACGCCTCCCACCGAGCTCCATGCCAAACACACTGCGTGTCACTGGGTAAGTGTGTGTGCTGTGTCAGTGTGAGTGTGTGTGTGTGTGTGTGTGTGTGTGTCTGTGTGTGTTTGCACGCGCACGCGTCGGGCGCAACCAGCTGGGTCCCTTTCCCTGGTCACGTGAACAGTAGCTAGTCACAGAGGGGAAGGGGGCTTTTATTTCATGGGAAAGGAGGTTCTGGGACAGGCTTCTGCATCTTGCTTTCTGAAGCCTCGATCTTCCAGAGACCCTGTGGCCAGAGAGTGGGCAGAGAAACAGCGCCGGGAACACAAACACCGAGATGGACCGGGGAAGAGGGAGAGCAGAGCATGGGGAAAGGACAGGCGGATCGATGGATTGAGCCCTCTCGGTCCCCCTTGTCCTGAGCAGACGAGGACATGGCCTGGGGGAAACAGTGGCCGAAGCACTGGCAGACAGTGCCCCAAACTGGCAGACAGCTTCCCCCCGCTGTCTCCTGGAATGGCACTGCTCTGCAATGCCTGGGCTGACAGTCCCCCGCACGCTAGACCAGGGTCCCCGGTGGTGCCTTCGCTGTCCTCAGTCTTCGAGGATTGCGTGGGGGAAGGGCCAGGGACAGTTTCTCCTTGACAGGCTACAAACACCGGGCGGAGAGCGTGCTAAAGGAGGCGACGGGATGGAGGGGAAGGAGTTGTGGGCACTGGGGCCTGGGGCTCCTTAGGTAGAGCCCGAGGCCATCCCGGAGGAGGCGCACTGGCTGCCTCCCTGGCCGCCTCCAGCAGGGGGTGAGGGGCAGGGCCTGTGGCGGCCACGCCCACCGCCTTGAGGCTCCTGGGGCCTGGGGGTCCCGCCATTGTCCTGGGCGCGGATCAGGCCTCCTGGGCGCCAAGACCCGAAGCGTGCCGCCTCCACCTCTGCCCCGTGGGCTCCTGGCCGGAAGCCCTTGTGCGCATGCGTCCCAGACTCCGCTGGCTTCCGGGAGGAGACGGCGGACGTCCACCCTCCACCGTTCGCAGGGCCGCAGAGCTCCACTGTCCGGCCGCCTGCGGGAGCCGCGCGCTCACCCGCCCCTGCTCCGTTCCCCTGCAGCTGCCCCAGCCGGGCGCCACGTGGGACACGGGACTGCCCCCGAATCCTGACCAACTCAGTCGAGGGAGAGGTCCATCAGGACGCGGCTGTCCGTGGACATATAGCCCCACCCCTGCAAGAGAGGCGAAGGTGCTGCTGGGCCTAGGCGGTGGGATGGCGGCAGAGCCTGGGCAGCAAGAGGAAGGCCGTTGGGAGAGAGAGGGCGCCATCCTGGCGGTGGAGCTTGTGCTCGTCGGGGATGACCTAATGTTGGTGTGGCAACTTGTGGTGGTCGGCGTGGCGGAGGACCCCGGGGAGACTGAGGAGGAGGAGGACGATGACGACGAGGCTAGGGAGGTTGAGAGTGAGGCTGAGGAAGACGGGGAGGCTGAGGAGGGAGAGGAGACCGAGGAGGAGGACGACGAGTTGGAGGAGTCCGAGGAGTCCGAGGAGGAGGCTGAGGAGAACCGGCAGGAGGATGGGGAGGAAGAGGAGGCTGAGGAGACTGGTGCGTGGGAAGTAGCGGAGGAAGAAGGGGAGCTGGGGACTGAGGAGGGGGCGCCTGAGGAGGAGATGGAGGACGTGAAGCCCACAGAGGAGGCGGCTGAGGAGAAGGGGACAGAGGAGGGAGAGGAGCCAGAGGAGCCAGAGAAGGAGGAAGAGGAGGCAGAGGAGAAGGCTAGAGAAGCTGAGGAGGTGACGGAAGAGGAAGAGGAGCTTGGGATGGAGAAAGACGTGGCAGAAGAGCAGGAGTGGCAGGAGGCTGAGGAGGAAGCCGAAGAGGCTGAGCAGGCCGAGGGTGGCAGGGACAAGGAGAGGGAGGTTGAGGATGTTGAGGAGGAGGAGGTGGTGGAGAAGAAAGAGATGGAGCCTGAGGGGGAAGAGAAGACTGAGGAAGAGGAGCAGGTGGAGGAGGTGGAGGAGCCTGAAAAGGCTGAGGAAGAGGAGGGCCAGGAGGAGGATGAGGAGGCTGTTGAGGATGAGGTTGCAGAGGTACCTGTGCAGGAGGAGGAGAAGGAAGACAGGAGGGAAGAGGCCTGGGAGGGGAGCCCAGAAGGAGGGAGACGCGCAGGAGCTGCAGGAGAAGCGGGAAGGGGAAGAACAGCCAGAGGCACGGCCAGGTCCGCCCCCGTCCCCGCTCCAGGCTCTCGCGGCCCTGCAGTCAGAGCTGGAGCCCCTGCACAAAGACGCCAGCGGGGCCTGCTCTGGGCTCAAGCTCAGGTTGTGGCAGAGGCGGCGGCGTCGGCCTGGGAACACCGAAGCGCCCTCATCCGGGGCATCCCTGGCTTCTGGGCCAAGGCTGTATCCTTGCTACCTTCATGGAGGGACCCCGATGTGGCCGGGCTAGTGCAGGAGACTCCTGTGGCAGGGGCCCCGGCTCACGCCTCCGTGTTCGGGACGGTTTCGAATTCCTGCTTCCGGGCGGGGGTGCCCGGTGGGGCCGCAGGTTGTCCTCGATGTGCCGGGCAGGGGGCCGTGGGTCCAGCTTTCTCTGTTAGCGCCCAGCAGGGAACCACCTGACTTAACGAATGCAGCGGGCCGTGCGGGGGCGCAGGGGGCCTTGACACAATCTGTGAGGAGGGAGTGGGTCCCAGTGGTAGGGACCCAAGGCTGCACTTGCTGTGCAGACTTGCTCCGTTGTTGTAGCTCTTTCTTCTCCAGCCCTGGGAGAGTCCTTGACCCGAAGCAGTTTGGGAACCACCCGCAGCTGTCAGCCATGCTCAGTGAGCAAGATGAAGGCATACTTGGCTCCATGACGGATTTGCAGGTCTGGCCCGGGAGATGGAGGCCGGCCTGGGGGATGGGAGAAGAGGGGATAACAGAAGCGATTTCTCCCCAAGGCCAGGAGGGCAAGGGTCTGCTGGACAGAGATTTCAACCCTCCTCCCCACTTTGCCGCCCGGCAGGTGGAGGAACTCGGGTCTCCCTGTGATCGCCGCAGGGTCCTGCTCTTCTTTCGCAAGAACTCCTACTTCCGCAATGAAGTCGTTGAGAAGGAGTATGTCCTCAGGGCTGCTGGTAAGGGGGCCTCTGCGTGGAGGGGTGGCAGCAGGTGGAGGCGGCAGGGTTGCACCTGATGCATTAGGCAGCGCCTTCGCACGTACCCATCTTCCTGCAGGGTACGAGCCGTCTCATTCCACTCCCATCCAGTGGCACCCCTGTTATGAACGGGAGGCCCGTAGCCGCAGACACCACAACAGCAGCCTAAACTTCTTCAACTGGCTCTCTGACCACAGCTTTGCCGGGTCTAGCAGGATAGCTGAGGTGGGTCCCGGGCAGAGACCGCGCACGTGAACCTGGCTGTGTTCCCCAGCCGACTGGGATGGGCCTCTGAGCCCCGCCCCGTTTCCCCTGCCAGATCGTCATGGACGACCTGTGGCCCAATCCCCTGCAGTACTACATGAGGAAGAAGGCCCCAGCGGAGGAACTGAGAGGAGTGCAGGTGAGAAGACCGGGGCGTGGGTGCAGAAAATGCTCCGTAGGCCTCCGTGGGACCTGGGCGTCCCACATGAAGAAACGGCGGCTCAGCGGAACGCTCAAGAGGCGGTGACCCCCGTGTGCAAAGGGCATCAGCATGAGTCAGGGAGTGCGGTGTCAAACTGGTTCTGCCTGGGAAGCTTGAGGCACGCGGGTCAGGCCACACCAACAAGCAGAGCTGGAGAAGCAGGCGCCTCAGCTTTGGGCACCGCCTCAGTGCCTCTTGCCATCCTTGGCACAGAGTTTGGGTTCCCTGGTGTGAAGGCTCATGCGTCACCCCGTTACCTTTCTGTGTTCATCGGTAGAGTTTTCCCAGCCATCTCCCAGGGCAATCTCCTGTGCCCACCGCAAACATCCAGAGAACACTGGCCAGCATGCACAGAGCTATTTGCTACGTGGTTGGAGGACATGTCAGGCGATCGCCATCGAGGCCCGGGGAGAGGGGCAGGGCAGAATGACCTCTGATCCCCGAAGGGTCTTGAACCCTCTAGCAAACCTGTGTATGGCCCATAGAGGATACTCACCGGCCTCCTCATGTGTGCCTGTGTGCCTGTGTGTCTGTGTGTCTGTGTATCCGTCTCTCCCAGGAACTTCAGCATGTTGAGGTGAATACGCAAGAGCCTTGCGCTTGACCGGAAAGAGTCCAGGACCTTTCAGAGGGAGCCGAATGATCAGCTTGGGCCCTCGAGCAGGGACCCACCTCGAGCCTGGTGTCGGGAAGAAACCCAGGGCCGACTGAGGCCTCCTGTGAATTTATTAAAATGTCGAAGAGCGATGTCAGCCGTGCTTACGTGTGTTACTGTGGGTACGCTCGCACACGGTCTTCTTCATGGGGTGCCGGAGCTCATGGGATTCCCTTCGATGCTTACCACGCTGCCTGGGCATCCTTATTCCGTGGAAGGGAATATGCATGCTTGCCCAGAGGTCTAGGTCACACAAGCTCTGGGACTGCATCCCGGCGTGGCGGAGGTCCTTCCCCCGGGGATGGTGGAGGTGGGCGGGGAGAGGAGATGAGCGAAAGGCCAGCTGACTGAAAGGGCTCATGTCTTCCCTGGGGAAATGACAGAGGACAAGGAAAGGGAAGGACGAGCCAGGGCCAGACATGTCCAGTGTCAAGTTTTGGTAGATGGCGAGGACCCTCTTCCAGAGATGCCCCCTGGTGGATGAGCTCAGACACAGCAAGGGTGGGACGGTAGTTTCATTAGTCTCTTGAACCCCAGAGCCAGTGCTCTCCTTTCTTCTAAACAGGCGTGCCCAGGCCCTTGCTGACACAGTCATCCTCAGCCCCAGATACAGCGGGAGCGAGTGGGGGCCAGGCCCTGTGGAGGGACTGTTGGAGAGGGGAAAGTGGGACGAGGGAAGGTAGGAAAGATGACACTGTCATTCTGGTCCACGTGGCTGGACGGAAGAATGAATGCCAGGGAGAGTGTGTGTCACACACACACACACACACACACACACACGGACACCATCGGTTTCAAACCGCCCTAAGCCTCAGAATATTTAGCCACTCACATACCCCGACGCATACACTCAGGAGCAAAGCCAACACCCCGCACCCAACACACGGTGGTTCGGTCACTCTCATGTCCTGACGTGCACACACTCCCTCACCCTCCCAGGCACCCAAAAGTCACACACTCACATGTCCAGAGACTAGCTCACGGATAGGCAACCCCACGCTGCCCCGTGATCCCCAGTTCGCGGCTTCCCTAGGATTTTGGATCCGTGTCCCCAGATGGTCCGTAGAGGAGAGGGCAGAGTATAGCTGAATGCGAGACCCAGGACACCCACGCGTGTGCTGTCTGACCCATGCTGACCCTGAGGCTGATATGCCTCCTTCCCCAGGGTCTGAAGGAAAGTGCCCAATACCCTCTATCCAGTTAGACCACTAAAAGGGAAATGCCTCCAGAGGGCACACCTAGTCCTCACCAACACCCCATGCAGCATGCTCCCCTGGTTAAGGGCCAAGTGCACACAGGCTGCTCCGACCATGTAGGGCAGCGTCCATCTTCGGAGGTTTTTAGCCTCACTCCTCCCACTTTCAAATTCTTTGTGACTTTGGGACTAAAAGGCCAGTCTCTCGTTCGTAGCATAGACGTGGCCAGCTTTTCAAAAACCTGCTCGTTCTGCTGTCGTCCACATCGTACTCCAGTGCCGTGAAGCCCCATTACTGAGCAGCCCCATTACTGACACAGGGCAGTCCACAATTGCACTACTTGGTGACTGTGTACTCCCTGACTGTTTCCACCCTCTATTCCTCTGTGACTTCCTCACTCGCTGTCTCATGTTTTCGGGAAACGTGACAGCTGCCCTCCTGGACACCACTGGATTTAGCTCTGCTCAGCCCATTTTTGGCTTTCCCACGATTGGGGGGCGGGTCCCTTCCTCACAGGCAATGTGTCCTCTGGGTCTATACGCCTTGCAAAGTATGAATTCAGCTGGAGGCCTACCCGTCCTTCCCGCCCTGCCTAACCCTTCCTCGCAGCTCCCTGCCTGTCTCTCCCTCCCTCCCCATTGGAGCACACTCCTCTCCCACCTGCCCCTGTGCCTCTCTTCCCTTCTCTCCCTCCCTCCCATTCCGCCAGCTCTTCTTCTCTGGGCTTCTCTCTCTCTCCTCCCAGACTCCCTCTCATCCCCCTCCCGCTGTCCCCACCAGAGCCTTCTCCCTCTCCAGGGCTTTGCTCCTTTTCCTGCAGTAATCCCAGGAGGAGCCTCCTCCAACGGCTTGGGCAGGAAGGCACATGCTGGTCAGTTTAGATTGTACCAGGAATTCCGCAGTCTGCGCAGTCTCAAGGACTGTCTCAGACATTTTTTTCATCTCCCCATAGACAGCCATGCATTTTTCTCCCTGCAGGGGTGTTTGTTTGTGTTGAGAAGCAGATTGAGAGAGTGACACTTGTGGCGACCACACACCCTGCACTTAGCGCCAAGGGAGTTCCTCCTGCTTCTTTGCGGTCAAAATCCCTCCCCAGGACACACTGACCCGTTCCTTTTAAAGGAGGCCCTCCCATGATGCAACCACAAGGCTGATGGCCTTGCCGTCACTCAGGAGGCCTTCCTGACCCCTCAGGCGGCATGTGTCCTATCCCGCCCACCACAGTACCCCCGTCCCCCCTTGGCTCTTGGACTCTATGAGGTGTGGTTCGGACCGGAAGGACGTGGTGAGTACCAGAGAAAGGGCACATGTGCTGTCAGTGCTCACTTGTCCGTCCCCTCCCCGGCTGGTACTCCACTCAGTGGCGGACACAGACTAAGGCAGAACTTGGAGCAGAGCTAGAGGAAAGACACAAGAGCCCTAGCAAGAAAGTCCGGTGATGAAGGAGAAAGCAAAGAGGAAAAGAGACACAGAGAAAAAGGGAAAGGAGTCGGACAGAGGAAAGCACAGTGGGAGAGTTTGGCCACTGGCTTGGTCAGACAGTGTGCAGAGTTTCTCTTTGGATTAAAAGTCTGGCCCATTAGCATGCTTCCCAGTCTGATCGCGGACCTCCCCTGAAGCTGCTTTGCGGCTCTGTGGGCACCCAGGTGGCCAGGGTCCTTGGCTCTTTTCGCTAATTTAATTCAGGGAAAGTATTTTGTGTGCGGTGTCCTTCTTTAAGGAAAGCCGGGTGGGAGGTGGTGGGCTCGGGAGGCAGATGGTCCCAGCACCCAGCACCTTGGTGGTAGGCTCCTATTCCCTCCACCACTGGGCAGGTCAAGGGGAAAACCACAGGACAGTGATGTGGCTCAGTTGGAGCACCAGCTGATGCCCCCAGGGCTTTTCTCCCATTCTGCTGAGAAGGTGCTCGGGAGGCGTTCGGGGCAGACACGGGATTCAGCTGCTGGATTTCAATTGCGGGTGACAGGCGAGGGGTCCTGGACGGACTGATGAGAAAGGGGCGAGTGGCCCTGTGATAACCTGGGCACTTGTGGGGAAGGCCTGAGATGTGTCTCCGAAAAAAAAAAAATATAACGAGAGGGGTTTGAGAGGCGCGGAAGCCACCCCGGTGGCGGGCAAGGGCAGGCTTCCTGGCTGGCACTGGGGCCTGCCAGGGACAAGCCCCCTGCCCCATAGCTGGTTAGACCTCGGAGGAACCAGCGTTCTGCGCAGGGATCGGAGTCTGTATCCCTCCCGGGCCGCATGCGTGACTACCCGCGCGAGCACGCTGTGTCCGCTATCTCAGCCCCGGATGCACGGAGGCCCTGTGCACATGCGTGCCCCAGACCCGCGCACTCGGATAAGAGGCAGCTGCCCACCCTGGTTCCCAGGTGTCCGAGCTGAACCTGCGGGTGCCCCATTCATCGCCTGCCCTCCGCAGCTGCCCAGGCTCAGGGCCACGGCCACATGGAGAGGGAGTCGTGGTCCTGGGAAGGCGGGGCTGCCTCAGAATCCGGGACCACCTTGGTCCCAGACGGGGGCGGGGTGAGGAGGCGGCTGCCCTCAGGGAGACCGGCTCCCGCGGGCATGCGGAGGTGGTGGTCACGGCTGTGCATGAAGCTGAGGCCCAGCAGGGCCGAGAGGAGGCTGTGGGGGCCAGGAGTTGGTGCTGGTGGTGGAGGATATCGTGGCGGATGAGGAGGTGCCGGCGGTGGAAGACGAGGATGTGCTGGCGGTGGAAGACGAGGAGGTGGGCGCACGCAGAGCGGGTGGAAAAGAAGCGGAAGGAGATGTCGCAGGCAGAGCCGGTGGCCAGGCCCGACACAGCCTGGCCGCACTTGCCGCTCTGCAGGTGGTTCAGGAAGCGCTCCGCTCTGTGGATGTCCAAGCCACCAGGGCCTACTTGCGGCTCAAGCGCAGGATGAATCAGAAGCGGAGTGGTACCTGGCTTGAAGGAGGGCCATCATCCAGGGCATCCCTGGCTTCTGGGCACGCGCCGTATACTTCCTTCATCGCGCCGGCTGGGTTTTGGCTCCTGTGGACCACAGTGGGAGCAGGGCAGAAGGGAGCAGAGCCTGAGCCAGGGGCAGGAGTGCTGAGAAGAAGGGCCCCGCTCCCCCATCCAAGGGCCCCACCCCTCCAGGAGTGGGCACCTGCCAGCAGTAGTCCCCACTGCCAGCAGTGGGCGAAACCCCAGAGGAGTGGGCACAACCTTCTACTGCACAGCCTAGGTGCCGGGGTGTAGTAGAGGGTGGTCCCCCGGGAGGACGAGGGTGCGGGCATGGGCGTTGGTGGGAAAGGCAGGGGCTGAGACCTGTGGAGTCCTCTCTGAGTAGACGCTCCGGGCCAGTGCTTTGTTGCTGTGCACCCCAAGGCCTTGGCTGTACAGAACCCGTTTCAACACTCTCGACTCCTAGTGATGCCCAGTCCCACATGGCTCAGAGCACATGTTGGAAGGAAAGGATTTGGGGGTAAATGGGGCAGATGGAGAGGCTGCCCGCATCATTCCGTGTCCTACAAACCGTGTATCGTTGCAGAGTTCCCGGGAGACCTAGGGTTCTGTGGTGCGCTTGCACTCATTGAGAGTCAGTCAGCAGGCTGCCTGATTTCAGCGGGCCCCGGGACCCTGGACACGGTGCCTGGGTGCTACAAACTCTGTCTCCACAGGCCCTCCAGAAGCCGGCCGAGGCCCCTGGCCCAGGTGCTCCCAGACACGTTTCCTCGCTCCCTGCCTCTCCCTCTCCATGTCCCCCACCCGCGCTCGCTCGCTCGCGCGCTCTCTCTCTCTCTCTCTCTCTCTCAACCCTCCCAGCCCTCCGTCTACGTCTGTCGTCAGGGTTTGGGTGTCTCTGTCTCTCTGTCTCCTTCCACCCGCCCTACCCCATTCCTCCGTGTGTGGCTGACTCTGCCAGGCCCTTGCTCGGGACCCTGGGTGTGCAGCCATGCTGCACGCGAGCGGAGCAGCCCCCTTGTGGGCACAGAAGGTCCCTCAAGGGCCCAGGGCCTCGGGTGAGCACACAAGCAAACGGGGCCGTGAGGGGGACCGAGCCCATCCAGACATCCAGAGTGGTTACTGACTGCCTCCTGGCCCCGCTGAGCACGGGCACAGGCCAGAGAGGACATAGGCAGGGAGAGCGGGCGGGCTCTTGGCCTTGCCCTCTTGGGCCCCGGGAGCTTCAGCCGTGTTGATCCTCCAAGCCAGAATGACGTGATCGTTAAGGAGTATCACCTTAGCATCAGCGGTAGGTGTGGGCTTGAGGTGCAGAGGAGCTGGCGGAGGGCTTCCCGGCATGAGGGCCCGGGGGTGGAAAGGGAGGAGTGTGGGGTCCTCGGGGCATTGCAGGGATTTGGTACAGGAAGGGGGACAGGTCGTCTGTTGAGAGCGAGAGCTGGCGTGGGTCCTAGGCCTCGGAGAGCCTCCCTTAAGTTTCCTCGTCCCGCAGGATATCGGGAGACTCGTTGCACTCCAGTCCGGTGGTTCTGGGATTATGAACGTGGTGCTGCCAGCCGCAGGCGAGACCCCAGCGGCCTGAACTTCTTCAACTGGTTGTGTGACCCCAGCTGCCCAGGGTCCAACTGGATCGCCGGGGTGAGGCCCCTGCGCCTTCGTCAGCAGCGCAGATGCTGGAGTCCCGACTGCTGGGGAACGGGATGGGGGGCCCCGTGCTCAGCTCACCTTTTGTCCCCTACCAGATCATCATCGAGGACCTGTGGCCCAATCCCTTGCAGTACTACCCGAGGCAGGAAGGCGGCCTCTGGGAATGAGCTGAGAGGACGACCTGTCGGTGAGGAGCCAGGAGGGCTGGGTCCAGAGCCCTGTGGGCAGGGGTGCCAGGGGACAGTCAATTTAGTGGCGGGGAAACTGAGGCTCAGAGGAGCTTGGACCCATGGAGCAGGTGGCAGGGTGGGAAGTGAGCCTGCGGGAACTCAGAGCGCACACACAGGGCCGAGGATGGGTCTAGTCCGGCAGGTTCATGCCTGCCATGCTGTCCTTTGGAAAACCCCTGGCCAATCCGGACAAGCAAGGCTCCCCCAGCCCATTTTCCTGAAGTGTCTCCCATGGCTGTCGGCCTCTCTCTCGGTCCTCCTGCCGCTCGTTCGGTTGGCGATGGCCTGCCTGTCTTTGGGAGTCGGGCTCCTTGTCCCAGCCCACTCTTGGACCACGACTCCCTGACGGCCATCCACATGCCTGAGCACCGCGTGTCCCTCCCACATCGTTCACATGTCCTTGGGAATGGTCCCAGGCCATCCCAAGCAGGGTCACGGTGCCCTGGCTGTGGAGGAACTGGGATCCCATGAGTACAAGGCATGCTCACAACATCACGTTCACTATCCCTGGCATCATACATTTTCACAAATAGCTAAGACTTTTGTGTGTATTTTCATGTTTCTCTGTGTGTGTGTGTGTGTGTGTGTGTGTGTGTGTGTGTCTGTGTGTGTGTGTGTCAAGGCATGGCAGCTGTGTGGAAGTGGACATCACAGAGCATGCGCGTTGCACCACCAAGAAGAATCTGATGAGGCCTCCACCGTTGAGAAACCTGCATGGGCTCTTCTCCGTGGTGCTCATCCTGCACGGGACAGCAAAAGGGACAAGGATCAGCAGGGGCAGCGCTAGAGAGGATCCTGCCCCTAGCTGCAGGGTCAGGGAGAAGGGCCATAAACAAGTTACAAAGCACCTTGTGTCCATGTGTGGTTTTTATATTGGGGGCACACAGGAAATGGCAAGGAGGCAATAAGCCTGGTGGGACCCTCCAACCCCCCCCCTGTTGTTGGATTCCATGGGTGGGGTGATGGAGAGCAAGGGGCCAGGGCACAGCCGTTCTTGGCCTGCGGACAGAACCCCACCCTTCCAAGCAGGATCTGACAGAGGAAGGGAAGAGGCGGGTACTCTTGGGAAGTCTTGTTCTGTAGAGCGGGGCGCACAGGAGGGGTAAGGTGCTCCCGAGTGGGGCCCTGGGGTCCCCTGGGCTCCTCGTACCACCGTATTCACATGGCTTGGAGAGCTTTTTCTGTTGCCCTTCAACCTGGAACTGTGCCCTGCATTGCTGAGTTGCAATGCTATGCATCTTCTTGGTCAGCTCCAGCGCAAAACCAAGGGTCGTGGGAGGAGCAAAGATGAGGCTGTCGCTCACGGTCCCTCCCTGTGGCAACAGATCCTCTCCTGCAGTGCAGGGGACAGTTCCACGGATGTGTGAGGCAACGCAGGTGTGCTCCATGGGATGGCGGACATCCTGAGTGTTTATGTGTGAGGGAGCCGCTGAGGGCAGGTCTGCGCCTGTACACGGACCTGTGTCCGTGTGTGTGTGTGTGTGTGTGTGTGTGCGTGTGTGTGAAGGGGCAATGGGGAATGGCCCTATGCCCTCGACCATGTGTATGCATTGTGTGCCTCCCCTCAGTAAACAACCTGTAGTGCATGTGTGTGTGTCTGTGTCTTTCTGGGGCCTCCTTTGTACAAGGGCTGGACAGCTATGGTGTGTGTTGTGGGTGTATGTTTCCATGCGCAGTTCTGTGTCCAGTGTTTGGGCTGAGGGTGCTTGAGTCCGTGACAGAGATAGGATGTGTGCTGGCAATGAGTGTGGGTTTGCATGGGCTTTTGTGCGTGTGCGTGCACGTGTGGGTGTGCTTGAGCGGTTGAGTGTGCATTTCTATGTCAGGGAGGTCGTGTGTTTTCCTCGCATGTGTCTGCATCCTCAGGGAGTGTGCGTTGGAGTATGTGTTTTAGACTGGTGAGAATGTCTGTGTGTCCAATTCTGTGGATGTTTATGGATTGCAGGGCACCAGGGGCAATCTTCTTTTTTGAGCAGGGTCAACAGTGTACGCCTATGCCGGAGACCTTGGATGTGTTGTCGTGTGTGCGTGTGCTTGCAAGCATAGCTGTGTGTGGGGGAGGGCAGGGATGCATGCCTGCGTGTGCTCCGTGTGTGTGTTTTGTGTATGAGCGTAGAGCTCGTTGTGATTGTATAAGTGTGTCAGTTTGTGTGTGTGTGTGTGTGTGTATGAGAGATTGAGAGAGCGCTACGTGTGTGTTCTTTATGACACAGATGATGGGTTTTGTTTACATGCTTCTGTACCCTTAGGGCTATGAGCGTGTGTGCATGCGCTGATGTGTCACGTTTTTATGCCTGTGGGCTCGAGGCCATAGAGGTGGTGGGGTATGCATGTTAGTGTTTTTGGGCACACACGTGTATGATTTTTATGGTGAGGCCAAATGCGTATGCCTGTGCCAGAGTCCTTGTGGCAACTGGGTGTGTCCCGAGTGTTTTTGCAAGCGCCTATGTGTCTCCATGCAAGGGATGGTGTGCAGGCCTCAGATCCATATGCACGAGTGTGTATGTAGTGTGTACAGTGGGTTCGCAAACCGCTCGCCTGTCTGCGTGTGTGTGTGTGTGTGTGTGCAGGCTTGCGTACACGTGCGTTCTTTGAGGATGCAGAACAAGGGTTTTGCTTACATTCTTCCCTTTCCTCAAGGGTAAGTTTGTGTGAGTGTGCATGCTCCGATGTGCTGGGGTCAGTTGTGTATGCCTGTCTGCCAGAGGCTTTGGATGAGGTCTCTTGTGTGTGTGTGACTACGAGTGTCCCAGGTCACACCTGGGAACGTCCTTTTGAGTTGGGACCAAATGTCTATGCCTGTGCCAGAGACGTTCTGTGAGAGCTCTATGGTGTGTGTGTGTGTGTGTGTGTGCTTACGAGCACCTCTGTGCCAGCATGCATGTCTGGTGTACATGCCTGAGTTGCAGAGATACATGTGTGTATTTAGTGTGTTCGGTGTTTTTGCGTGAGCACGTGTGTATGTGTGTGTCTGTGTGTTTGAAAGGAGCCCGATGGGGTGTGTTTGTATTTTCACTCTGTGTGTGTGTGTGTGTGTGTGTGTGCGCGCGTATGTGTGCAGCCGTGTGTGTGTGTCTGTGTGTACATGTGCCATCTCCTTTCTTTTGTTTCAGGGGCCAGGTATGGGAATGCAGAGCCCCCTTCTGAGTGCCTGAATGCCCGTGTGTCCGTGTGTGTGTGTCTGAATATCTGTGCCACCCAGGGAGGTTCACGCTGCTGAGATGCATATGAGGAAGCATCGCCCTTGACCAGAAGCCGTGCAAACTTCCCACGGAGCCTGGTGCCGGGGTGAAAGACAAGGTCGACTGAGGCCCCCGAGGAAAACCACTGAAATGTAGAAGACCGATGTCACCCGTGTTCCTGTATGTTCCTGTGTGGAGGCTCACGAATGAGCTCCTTCTCAGAAAGGAGCAGGTGGTGTGCCTGAGCTCCTGGTGTAAGGTTGGTGCTTACGATGCTGCCTTGGAATCCCCATTCCGAGGAAGGGATGGGCCCTCATGCTTGCCCAGAGGTCTAGGACACAGAAGCTCTGGGACGGCATCCCAGCGGGGGGAGGTCCTGCCCGTGCGGATGGTGGTGCTGGGCAGCGGGAGTTGATGAACAAAAGGCCAGCTATCAGGTCTCATGTCTTCCCTGGGGTAAAGACAGAGTTCAAGTCTAGGGAAGGATGAGCCAGCGCCAAACATGGCCAGTGTCTGGGTTTGGGGGATGGCGATGCCAGTCCTCCAGAGGGCTCCCTGGGGATGTCCTCAAGCACATCCACTGCACACAGCAGGGCTGGGCCTGTAGTTCATTTTCCCTTGGACCCCAGTGCCCGTGCTCGCTACCGGTCTGGCAAGGGGCCTGCCTCTTGCTGACACGGTCATCCTCTCCGGCACAGAAACAATGCTGTGGAGGGAGTGGAGGCCAGGCCTGTGCCGTCACGTCTCTGATGTCGCATCCCTGCCTGGGCCCATATCAGCGCAGCTGGGCCTGCATAATGGCCTTTGGCCCTGGTGAGTCTCTGCTTTGCCACAGATGCGGGGCCGTTGGCCCGACTTGGGTTTGTATGAATTTCTCTCGCGGAGACAATCTGCCTGGGCCCTGGGCCCCGTGTTCTTCAACGTGGAGTGAGATGAGGCCGGGGCTGTCTCAGTAGTCTTCGAGGAGTCCTTGGCTGCCAGCGCCGTAAGCCATGTGTTGACGCATCCTTGGGAACAGAGGAACAGCCCCGCTCTTACTGCCGGCCAGCGAGGGGGAGGGATCTCCGGGGCCACGCCTAGGTCATCAGGTCACTCATCACTCTCACTCGTCCCACTTTCAAATGCTCTGTGGCTACGGGACGAAAAGGTCAGTCTCTCGCACGGAGCGTAGGCAGGGGCAGCTTTTTAAAGGCTGCCCGTTGTGCCGTCGTCTACATCGTCCTAGATGGCTTGAAGACTCCTTACTGACCGGGGCCGCTTGGCGCCCACGATTGCTAGACCCGGTTCCTGTGTAAGCCCCTGTCTGTTTCCACCCTCTCCTCCGCCGCCGTGACTTCCTCTTTGGCTGTCTGACCGGTGTTTTCAGGGAACACGATTGCTGACCTCTTTGACACCACTGGATGGAGCTCTGCTCAGCGGACCGTTGGCTTCCGCAATCGGGTGTGTGTTGGGGGGGGTCCCTTCTGCATAGGTGGTTGTCTTTCGGGCCAGTACGCCTTGCACCCTCTGTACGACCAAAGCCTCCCTCTGTGCCTCCGGCCTTCCTCGCTCTGTCGCTGTGTCTCCCTCCCCACATCTGCACACTCGTGTCCGTCCTCAACTCTGTCCGTCCTTCCCATCGCCCCCCTCGCTCCCCAGCTCTTCTTCTCCCCCTGGGCTATGGTGCCTCTCCTCCCAGGCTCCCTGTCTCCCCCCTCTCTCTGTCACCACCGCAGCCTCCCCCATCTGCAAGGCTGTGCTGTTTCGAGGGCACTTCTGCCTCAGGACCCTCAGGACCCTCCTCTAGGTCAGTTTGGATTGCACCAGTCACGCCAATGCCGGGACCTTTTCAGGGACAGTCTCAGATAATTTGCCTGCTCGCCACAGGCGGCCATGCCTTTTTCTCACTGCAGGCGTCCCTCTCTGCACTGACAGCTAACATGGGCAACGGAGACACTTGGGCCCACCAAGCAGCCTGCCCTTCATCTCCAGGAAGCTCCTCCTGCTTCTTTCTCGGCTCCAAAACCCCAAGGACACACCCACCCATCCTTGGTATGTGAGGCCCTCCCATGAGGCAAGCGCAAGGCTGGCAGCCTTGCCATGCCCCGCGGGGACTTCCTCACACCTCTGGTGGCCGGCATCCTATGTGGCCCATGATCCCCCCCCTGGAGTGCACCTGCATGAGGGGTGGTTCGGACCGAAGGACCTGTTGAGAAAGGACACAATTGCTGTCAATGCGCACCTGGTTGTTGCGCCATCCCCTCCCCGGCTGGTACTCCACTCAGCGAGGGACCCAGACAAAGGGAGCACTCGGAGCAAAGTTGCAAGGAAGACCCCGAGAGCCCTTGCATGAAGGTCTGGCGGCGACGGAAGAGAACGCAAAGAGGAAAATAGGCACAGACGGGAGAGGGAAAGAGGTCGGGCAGAGGAAAGTCCAGCGGGAGCGGGTTTTAGCAGCGGCGGGCTCCCAGAAAGATGCAGTTGGTCCTCGGACTTAAAGTCTGGCCCGTTTGCATGCCTCCCAGTGCCAGTGGGGGAGCTGGCTGAGGCGGGCCTAGAAGCTCTGTGTGCACCCTGGTGGCCAGGGACTGTGGCTCTTGGCTACGTAATTTCAGGGCACGGACATTGTGTGCAGATTCCTTCTCTGAAGGAAAGCTGGGTGGAGCGGGGTGGTGCTGGGCTGTGGAGGGGGGTGGCCCCTGCACGCAGCAGCTTGGTGGTAGGCTCCTGGCTCCCTCCCCCGCTGGGTTGTTCCAGGGCAAATGCGCGACAACAGTGACGCGGTTCCGTTGGAGCATCAGCCAATACCCCCAGGGCTTTCCCCGGGTTCCGCTAAGAAGGAGCGTGGGAGGCTTTCGGGCTGCGGGGAGACATGGGATTCAGCCGCTGGATTTCAAATGCTAGCGACAGGCGAGGGTCCCCGAGGGACGGATGTGAAAGGGAAGAGCGGGACTGTGACACGAGGGCACCAGGCGGGAAGGCCTGCGAGGTGTCTGTGCAGAAACGTTAGGGGTTGGGAGGCGCGGAGGGCACCGCGGAGGAGCGTCCCGGGCGGCCTTCCAGGCTAGCTCTGTCGCCTGCAAGGGCCCAGGAGGGAGGTGGCCACGCCCACGGCCCTATCCCGGGCGATTCCCGGGAGCACCCCCATCCTCTTGGGGTTCGGAGTCTCTGTCGCTCCCAGGACGCATGCGTGACTCCTCCCGGCCCGCCCCGCCGCGCGCCGCTTGGCGGCGGCACCCACCGCCCCGGGTCCCTGTGCGCATGCGTGCCCCAGGCCCGCGCACTCAGACAGGCGGCCGCTGCCCACCGCCGACGCCGGGCGCGGACCAGAACCTGCGGTTCCCGCCTCCATCGCCTGCCCTTCGCAGCTGCCTCGGTTGAGGGGCCCGGCCACATGGAGAGGGAGTCGAGGTCCGGGAAAGGCGGAGCTGCCCCAGAATCCGGGACCACCTTGGTCCCAGACGGGGCCGGTGAGGAGGCGGCTGCCCTCAGGGAGACCGGCTCCTGTGGGCACGCGGGGGCGCTTCTGGCCCTGGAGGCTGCCGGTTTGGTGGCCGCGACTGTGCGGGAAGCTGAGGCCCCGCGTGGCCCAGAGGAGGCCGGCGCTGGGCAGGTGTTGGTGCTTGTGGTGCAGGATATCGTGGGGGAGGTGGAGGTGGTGGCCCTGGAAGACGAGGAGGTGGTGGCCGTGGAAGACGAGGAGGTGCTGGCGGTGCAAGACAAGGAGGTGCTGGCGGTGGAAGACGAGGTGGTGCTGGCGGTGGAAGACGAGGAGGTGGCAGAAGCAGAGCAGGTCGAGGAGCCGAAGGAGCTGTCGCAGGCAGAGGTGGTGCCGCGGCCCGACACAGCCGGGGCCGCCCTTGCCGCGCTGCAGGTGGTTCAGGAAGCGCTCCGCTCTGTGGATGTCCAAGCCACCAAGGCCTACCTGCGGCTCAAGCGCAGGATGAATCAGAAGCGGAGTGGTCACCTGGCTCGAAGGAGGGCCATCATCCAGGGCATCCCTGGCTTCTGGGCACGCGCCGTATCCTTCCTTCATCGCGCCGGCTGCGTTTTGGCCCCTGGGGAGGACAGTGGGAGCAGGGCAGCAGGGAGCAGAGCCTGAGCCTGAGCCAGGGGCTAGAGAAGTGCAAAGCTGGGCCGGGCTCCCCCATCCATGGCCCCCACCCCTCCAGCAATGGGCACCTGCCAGCAGTAGGCCGCTGGGCACGCAGGGAGCGCAAAGCCCCGAGCCCTGGGCCTACCCTTCTACTGCACTGCCTAGGGGGCCGGGGTCCAGCAATGGGTGGTCCGGGAGGAGGTGGGTGCGGCGAGTGCGTGTTGGGGGGAAAGCCAGAGCCTGGGACCTGTGGAGTCCTCTGTGAGTGGAAGCTTCGGGCCAGTGCTTTGGGGCTGCAGCACCCCCACACGCCTCTGCGGTCCCAGAACCCGTGTCAACACTCTGGACTCCTAGTGAAGCCCAGCCCACTTGGCTCAGAGCACATGTTGGAAGGAAAGGATTTGGGGGTAAATGGGGCAGATGGAGAGGCTGCTCGCCTCATTCCGTGTCCTTCAAACCATGTATCGTTGCCGAGTTCCCGGAGACCTAGGGTTCTGTGGTGCGCTTGCACTCATTGAGAGTCAGTCAGCAGGCTTCCTGATTTCAGCGGGCCCTGGGATCCTGGACTCGGTGCCCCGTGTGCTACCAACTCTGTCTCCACAGGCCCTTCTGAAGCCGCCCGAGGCCCCTGGCCCAGGTGCTCCCAGACACGTTTCCTCCCTCCCTGGCTCTCCCTCTCCATGTCCCCCACCCACGCTTGCGCGCGCTCTCTCTCTCTCTCTCTCTCTCTCTATCTCTCTCAACACTCCCAGCCCTCCGTCTACGTCTGTCGTCAGGGTTTGGGTGTCTCTGTCTCTCTGTCTTCTTCCTCCCGCCCTACCCCTTTCCTCCCTGTGTGGCTGACTCTGCCAGGCCCTTGCTCAGGACGCTGGGTGTGCAGCCATGCTGCAAGCGAGCGGAGCAGCCTCCTTGTGGGCACAGAAGGTCCCTCAAGGGCCCAGGGCCTCAGATGAGCACACAGGCAAACGGGGCCTTGAGGGGGACCGAGCCCATCCAGACATCCAGAGTGGTGACAGACTGCCTCCTGGCCCCGCTGAGCACGGGCACAGGCCAGAGAGGACATAGGCAGGGAGAGCGGGCGGGCTCTTGGCCTTGCCCTCTTGGGCCCCGGGAGCCTCAGCCCAGTTGATCCTCCAAGCCCTGCGATGCCCCAGGGCAGAGCATGGGTGACAAAAGGGCAAGCGCTGGGTAGGTTGGGAGGGGCCAGTGCCTGCTGTTTCTGCACAGGCCGCCTTCCGTCCCTGTCTCTCAGTGGGGAAGGGCCGGGGCATTCCTGGTTCTCTTCCCGGCGCCCTTGACGTGGAGGCTCCTTGACCCAAGGCAGATCCTGAATCACCCCCAGTTATCAGCTGTGATAGGTGACCAGGACACAGACATGCTCAGCTACATGACCAATTTAGAGGTTAGCCCTGGAGCCTGAGGCCAGCGGTGGTGCCTTGGGAGTGGGGGTTGAGCTGGAGTGGGTGCGTTTGAGTTGCTGAGAGTTGCGGTCAGTCAGTCAGGCAGAACACCTAGGGTCAACGACCCCTCCCCCTCCCCCTTCTCTTGCTTTCCTGCGGCAGGTGGAGGAACTGGGTCGTCCCAAGTACCGCTGCAGGTTGATGTTTTACTTTGGGAGCAACCCCTACTTCCAGAACGACGTGATCGTTAAGGAGTATCACCTTAGCATCGGCGGTAGGTGTGGGCTTGAGGTGCAGAGGAGCTGGCGGAGGGCTTCCCGGCATGAGGGCCCGGGGGGGAAAAAGGAGGAGTGTGGGGGTCCTCGGGGCAGTGCAGGGATTTGGCACAGGAAGGGGGACAGGTCGTCGGTTGAGAGCGAGAGCTGGCGTGGGTCCTAGGCCTCGGAGAGCCTCCCTTAAGTTTCCTCGTCCCGCAGGATATCGGGAGACTAGTTGCACTCCAGTCCGGTGGTTCTGGGATTATGAACGTGGTGCTGCCAGCCGCAGGCGAGACCCCAGCGGCCTGAACTTCTTCAACTGGTTGTGTGACCCCAGCTGCCCAGGGTCCAACTGGATCACCGGGGTGAGGCCCCTGCGCCTTCGTCAGCAGCGCAGATGCTGGAGTCCCGACTGCTGGGGAATGGGGTCGGGGGGCCCCCGTGCTCAGCTCACCTTTTGTCCCCTACCAGATCATCATCGAGGACCTGTGGCCCAATCCCTTGCAGTACTACCCGAGGCAGGAAGGCGGCCTCTGGGAATGAGCTGAGAGGACGACCTGTCGGTGAGGAGCCAGGAGGGCTGGGTCCAGAGCCCTGTGGGCAGGGGTGCCAGGGGACAGTCAATTTAGTGGCGGGGAAACTGAGGCTCAGAGGAGCTTGGACCCATGGAGCAGGTGGCAGGGTGGGAAGTGAGCCTGCGGGAACTCAGAGTGCACACACAGGGCCGAGGATGGGTCTAGTCCGGCAGGTTCATGCCTGCCATGCTGTCCTTCGGAAAACCCCTGGCCAATCCAGACAAGCAAGGCTCCCCCAGCCCATTTTCCTGAAGTGTCTCCCATGGCTGTCGGCCTCTCTCTCGGTCCTCCTGCCGCTCGTTCGGTTGGCGATGGCCTGCCTGTCTTTGGGAGTCGGGCTCCTTGTCCCAGCCGACTCTTGGACCACGACTCCCTGACGGCCGTCCACATGCCTGAGCACCGCGTGTCCTCCCACATCGTTCACATGTCCTTGGGAATGGTCCCAGGCTATGCCAAACAGGGTCACGGTGCCCTGGCTGTGGAGGAACTGGGATCCCACGAGTACAGGGCACGCTCACAACATCACGTTCACTATCCCTGGCATCATACATTTTCACAAATAGCTAAGACTTTTGTGTGTATTTTCATGTTTCTCTGTGTGTGTGTGTGTGTCTGTGTGTGTGTGTGTCAAGGCATGGCAGCTGTGTGGAAGTGGACATCACAGAGCATCCGCGTTGCACCACCAAGAAGAATCTGATGAGGCCTCCACCGTTGAGAGACCTGCATGGGCTCTTCTCCGTGGTGCTCATCCTGCACGGGACAGCAAAAGGGACAAGGATCAGTAGGAGCAGCGCTAGAGAGGATCCTGTCCCTAGCTGCAGGGTCAGGGAGAAGGGCCATAAACAAGTTACAAAGCACCTTGTGTCCATGTGTGGTTTTATATTGGGGGCACAGGAAATGGCAAGGAGGCAATAAGCCTGGTGGGACCCTCCAACCCCCATCCTGTTGGATTCCATGGGTGGGGTGATGGAGAGCAAGGGGCCAGGGCACAGCCGTTCTTGGCCTGCGGACAGAACCCCACCCTTCCAAGCAGGATCTGGCAGAGGAAGGGAAGAGGCGGGTCTCTCTTGGGAAGTCTTGTTCTGTAGAGCGGGGCGCACAGGAGGGGTAAGGTGCTCCCGAGTGGGGCCCTGGGGTCCCCTGGGCTCCTCGTACCACCGTATTCACATGGCTTGGAGAGCTTTTTCTGTTGCCCTTCAACCTGGAACTGTGCCCTGCATTGCTGAGTTGCAATGCCATGCAGCTTCTTGGTCAGCTCCAGCGCAAAACCAAGGGTCGTGGGAGGAGCAAAGATGAGGCTGTCGCTCACGGTCCCTCCCTGTGGCAACAGATCCTCCTGCAGTGCAGGGGACAGTTCCACGGATGTGTGAGGCAACGCAGGTGTGCTCCATGGGATGGCGGACATCCTGAGTGTTTATGTGTGAGGGAGCCGCTGAGGGCAGGTCCGCGCCTGCACACGGACGTGTGTGTGTGTGTGTGTGTGTGTGTGTGTGTGTGTGTGTGTGTGAAGGTGCAATGGGGAATGGCCCTATGCCCTCGACCATGTGTATGCATTGTGTGCCTCCCCTCAGTAAACAACCTGTAGTGCATGTGTGTGTGTGTCTGTGTCTCTCTGGGGCCTCCTTTGTACAAGGGCTGGACAGCTATGGTGTGTGTTGTGGGTGTATGTTTCCATGCGCAGTTCTGTGTCCAGTGTTTGGGCTGAGGGTGCTTGAGTCCGTGACAGAGATAGGATGTGTGCTGGCAATGAGTGTGGGTTTGCATGGGCTTTTGTGCGTGTGCGTGCACGTGTGGGTGTGCTTGAGCGGTTGAGTGTGCATTTCTATGTCAGGGAGGTCGTGTGTTTTCCTCGCATGTGTCTGCATCCTCAGGGAGTGTGCGTTGGAGTATGTGTTTTAGGCAGGTGAGAATGTCTGTGTGTCCAATTCTGTGGATGTTTATGGATTGCAGGGCACCAGGGGCAGACTTCATTTTTGAGCAGGGTCAACAGTGTACGCCTATGCCGGAGACCTTGGATGTGTTGTCGTGTGTGCGTGTGCTTGCAAGCATAGCTGTGTGTGGGGGAGGGCAGGGATGCATGCCTGCGTGTGCTCCGTGTGTGTGTTTTGTGTATGAGCGTAGAGCTCGTTGTGATTGTATAAGTGTGTCAGTGTGTGTGTGTGTGTGTGTGTGTGTATGAGAGATTGAGAGAGTGGCTACGTGTGTGTTCTTTATGACACAGATGATGGGTTTTGTTTACATGCTTCTGTACCCTTAGGGCTATGAGCGTGTGTGCATGCGCCGATGTGTCACGTTTTTATGCCTGTGGGCTCGAGGCCATAGAGGTGGTGGGGTATGCATGTTAGTGTTTTTGGGCACACACGTGTATGATTTTTATGGTGAGGCCAAATGCCTGTGCCAGAGTCCTTGTGGCAACTGGGTGTGTCCCGAGTGTTTTTGCAAGCGCCTATGTGTCTCCATGCAAGGGATGGTGTGCAGGCCTCAGATCCATATGCACGAGTGTGTATGTAGTGTGTACAGTGGGTTCACAAACCGCTCGCCTGTCTGCGTGTGTGTGTGTGTGTGTGTGTGTGTGTGTGTGCAGGCTTGCGTACACGTGCGTTCTTTGAGGATGCAGACAAGGGTTTTGCTTACATTCTTCCCTTTCCTAAGGGTGAGTTTGTGTGAGTGTGCATGCTCCGATGTGCTGGGGTCAGTTGTTTATGCCTGTCTGCCAGAGGCTTTGGATGTGGTCTCTTGTGTGTGTGTGACTGCGAGTGTCCCAGGTCACACCTGGGAACGTCCTTTTGAGTTGGGACCAAATGTCTATGCCTGTGCCAGAGACGTTCTGTGAGAGCTCTATGGTGTGTGTGTGTGTGTGTGTGTGTGTGTGTGCTTACGAGCACCTCTGTGCCAGCATGCATGTCTGATGTACATGCCTGAGTTGCAGAGATACATGTGTGTATTTAGTGTGTTCGGTGTTTTTGCGTGAGCACGTGTGTATGTGTGTGTCTGTGTGTTTGAAAGGAGCCCGATGGGGTGTGTTTGTATTTTCACTCTGTGTGTGTGTGTGTGTGTGCGCGCGCGTATGTGTGCAGCCGTGTGTGTGTCTGTGTGTACATGTGCCATCTCCTTTCTTTGGTTTCAGGGGCCAGGTGTGGGAATGCAGAGCCCCCTTCTGAGTGCCTGAGTGCCCGTGTGTCCGTGTGTGTGTGTCTGAATATCTGTGCCACCCAGGGA
This sequence comes from Mustela putorius furo, assembly GCF_011764305.1. Lineage (NCBI taxonomy): Eukaryota > Metazoa > Chordata > Mammalia > Carnivora > Mustelidae > Mustela > Mustela putorius. The sequence continues at coordinate 3,670,295 of NW_025421566.1, read as the reverse complement.
GGTTCACGCTGCTGAGATGCATATGAGGAAGCATCGCCCTTGACCAGAAGCCGTGCAAACTTCCCACGGAGCCTGGTGCCGGGGTGAAAGACAAGGTCGACTGAGGCCCCCGAGGAAAACCACTGAAATGTAGAAGACCGATGTCACCCGTGTTCCTGTATGTTCCTGTGTGGAGGCTCACGAATGAGCTCCTTCTCAGAAAGGAGCAGGTGGTGTGCCTGAGCTCCTGGTGTAAGGTTGGTGCTTACGATGCTGCCTTGGAATCCCCATTCCAAGGAAGGGATGGGCCCTCATGCTTGCCCAGAGGTCTAGGACACAGAAGCTCTGGGACGGCATCCCAGCGGGGGGAGGTCCTGCCCGTGCGGATGGTGGTGCTGGGCAGCGGGAGTTGATGAACAAAAGGCCAGCTATCAGGTCTCATGTCTTCCCTGGGGTAAAGACAGAGTTCAAGTCTAGGGAAGGATGAGCCAGCGCCAAACATGGCCAGTGTCTGGGTTTGGGGGGATGGCGATGCCAGTCCTCCAGAGGGCTCCCTGGGGATGTCCTCAAGCACATCCACTGCACACAGCAGGGCTGGGCCTGTAGTTCATTTTCCCTTGGACCCCAGTGCCCGTGCTCGCTACCGGTCTGGCAAGGGGCCTGCCTCTTGCTGACACGGTCATCCTCTCCGGCACAGAAACAATGCTGTGGAGGGAGTGGAGGCCAGGCCTGTGCCGTCACGTCTCTGATGTCGCATCCCTGCCTGGGCCCATATCAGCGCAGCTGGGCCTGCATAATGGCCTTTGGCCCTGGTGAGTCTCTGCTTTGCCACAGATGCGGGGCCGTTGGCCCGACTTGGGTTTGTATGAATTTCTCTCGCGGAGACAATCTGCCTGGGCCCTGGGCCCCGTGTTCTTCAACGTGGAGTGAGATGAGGCCGGGGCTGTCTCAGTAGTCTTCGAGGAGTCCTTGGCTGCCAGCGCCGTAAGCCATGTGTTGACGCATCCTTGGGAACAGAGGAACAGCCCCGCTCTTACTGCCGGCCAGCGAGGGGGAGGGATCTCCGGGGCCACGCCTAGGTCATCAGGTCACTCATCACTCTCACTCGTCCCACTTTCAAATGCTCTGTGGCTACGGGACGAAAAGGTCAGTCTCTCGCACGGAGCGTAGGCAGGGGCAGCTTTTTAAAGGCTGCCCGTTGTGCCGTCGTCTACATCGTCCTAGATGGCTGTGAAGACTCCTTACTGACCGGGGCCGCCTGGCGCCCACGATTGCTAGACCCGGTTCCTGTGTAAGCCCCTGTCTGTTTCCACCCTCTCCTCCGCCGCCGTGACTTCCTCTTTGGCTGTCTGACAGGTGTTTTCAGGGAACACGATTGCTGACCTCTTTGACACCACTGGATGGAGCTCTGCTCAGCGGACCGTTGGCTTCTGCAATCGGGTGTGTGTTGGGGGGGGTCCCCGCGGGGACTTCCTCACACCTCTGGTGGCCTGCGTCCTATGTGGCCCATGATCCCCCCCCTGGAGTGCACCTGCATGAGGGGTGGTTCGGACCCGAAGGACCTACTGAGAAAGAACACATGTGCTGTCAATGCGCACCTGGTTGGTGCACCATCCCCTCCCCGGCTGGTACTCCACTCAGCGAGGGACCCAGACAAAGGGAGCACTCGGAGCAAAGTTGCAAGGAAGACCCCGAGAGCCCTTGCATGAAGGTCTGGCGGCGACGGAAGAGAACGCCAAGAGGAAAGGAGACATAGACGGGAGAGGGAAAGAGGTCGGGCAGAGGAAAGTCCAGCGGGAGCGGGTTTTAGCAGCGGCGGGCTCCCCGAAAGATGCAGTTGGTCCTGGGACTTAAAGTCTGGCCCGTCAGCATGCCTCCCAGTGCCAGTGGGGGAGCTGGCTGAGGCCGGCTTAGAAGTTCTGTGTGCACCCTGGTGGCCATGGACTGTGGCTCATGGCTACGTAATTTCAGGGCAAGGACATTGTGTGTAGATTCCTTCTCTGAACGAAAGCTGTGTGGAGCGTGGTGGTGCTGGGGTGTGGAGGGGGGTGGCCCCTGCACGCAGCAGCTTGGTGGTAGGCTCCTGGCTCCCTCCCCCGCTGGGTTGTTCCTGGGTAAAAGCCCGACAACAGTGACGCGGCTCCTTTGAGCACCAGCCGATGCCCCCAGGGCTTTCCCCTGGTTGCGCTAAGAAGGAGCATGGGAGGCTTTCGGGCTGCGGGGAGACACGGGATTCAGCCGCTGGATTTCAAATGCTAGCGACAGGCGAGGGTTCCCAGAGGGACGGATGTGAAAGGGACGAGCGGGACTGTAACACGAGGGCACCGGCGGGAAGGCCTGCGAGGTGTCTGTGCAGAAACGTTAGGGGTTGGGAGGCGCGGAGGGCACCGCGGGGGAGCGTCCCGGGCAGCCTTCCAGGCTAGCTCTGGCACCTGCAAGGGCCCAGGAGGGAGGTGGCCACGCCCACGGCCCTATCCCGGGCGATTCCCGGGAGCACCCCCATCCTCTTGGGGTTCGAGTGTCTGTCGCTCCCAGGACGCATGCGTGACTCCTCCCGGCCCGCCCCGCTGCGCGCCGCTTGGCGGCGGCACCCACCGCCCCGGGTCCCTGTGCGCATGCGTGCCCCAGGCCCGCGCACTCAGACAGGCGGCTGCTGCCCACCGCCGACGCCGGGCTTGGACCAGAACCTGCGGTTCCCGCCTCCATCGCCTGCCCTCCGCAGCTGCCTGGGTTGAGGGGCAAGGCCACATGGAGTAGGGGTCGAGGTCCGGGTAAGGCGGAGCTGCCCCAGAATCCGGGACAACCTTAGTCCCAGACGGGGGCGGTGAGGAGGCGGCTGCCCTCAGGGAGACTGGCTCCTGTAGGCACGCAGGGGCGCTTCTGGCCCTGGAGGCTGCCGGTTTGGTGGCCGCGGCTGTGCGGGAAGCTGAGGCCCCGCGTGGCCCAGAGGAGGCCGGCGCTGGGCAAGTGTTGGTGCTTGTGGTGCAGGATATCATGGGGGAGGTGGAGGTGGTGGCCCTGGAAGACGAGGAGGTGGTGGCCGTGGAAGACGAGGAGGTGCTGGCGGTGGAAGACGAGGAGGTGCTGGCGGTGCAAGACGAGGAGGTGGCAGAAGCAGAGTAGGTCGAGAAGCCGAAGGAGCTGTCGCAGGCAGAGCCGGTGCCGCGGCCCGACACAGCCGGGACCGCCCTTGCCGCGCTGCAGGTGGTTCAGGAAGCGCTCCGCTCTGTGGATGTCCAAGCCACCAAGGCCTACCTGCGGCTCAAGCGCAGGATGAATCAGAAGCGGAGTGGTCACCTGGCTCGAAGGAGGGCCATCATCCAGGGCATCCCTGGCTTCTGGGCACGCGCCGTATCCTTCCTTCATCGCGCCGGCTGGGTTTTGGCCCCTGGGGAGGACAGTGGGACCAGGGCAGCAGGGAGCAGAGCCTGAGCCTGAGCCAGGGGCTAGAGAAGTGCGAAGCTGGGCCGGGCTCCCCCATCCATGGCCCCCACCCCTCCAGCAATGGGCACCTGCCAGCAGTAGGCCGCTGGGCACGCAGGGAGCGCAAAGCCCCGAGCCCTGGGCCTACCCTTCTACTGCACTGCCTAGGGGGCCGGGGTCCAGCAGTGGGTGGTCCGGGAGGAGGTGGGTGCGGCGAGTGCGTGTTGGGGGGAAAGCCAGAACCTGGGACCTGTGGAGTCCTCTGTGAGTGGAAGCTTCGGCCAGTGCTTTGGGGCTGCAGCACCCCCACACGCCTCTGCGGTCCCGGAACCCGTGTCAACACTCTGGACTCCTAGTGAAGCCCAGCCCACTTGGCTCAGAGCACATGTTGGAAGGAAAGGATTTGGGGGTAAATGGGGCAGATGGAGAGGCTGCCCGCCTCATTCCGTGTCCTTCAAACCATGTATCGTTGCCGAGTTCCCGGGAGACCTAGGGTTCTGTGGTGCGCTTGCACTCATTGAGAGTCAGTCAGCAGGCTGCCTGATTTCAGCGGGCCCCGGGACCCTGGACACGGTGCCCCGGGTGCTACCAACTCTGTCTCCACAGGCCCTCCTGAAGCCGGCCGAGGCCCCTGGCCCAGGTGCTCCCAGACACGTTTCCTCCCTCCCTGCCTCTCCCTCTCCATGTCCCCCACCCGCGCTTGCGCTCTCTCTCTCTCTCTCTCTCTCTCTCTCTCTCTCTCAACACTCCCAGCCCTACGTCTACGTCTGTCGACCGGGTTTGGGTGTCTCTGTCTCTCTGTCTCCTTCCTCCCGCCGTACCCCTTTCCTCCCTGTGTGGCTAATTCTCCCAGGCCCTTGCTCGGGACCCTGGGTGTGCAGCCATGCTGCAAGTGAGCGGAGCAGCCCCCTTGTGGGCACAGAAGGTCCCTCAAGGGCCCAGGGCCTCGGGTGAGCACACACGCAAACGGGGCCGTGAGGGGGACTGACCCCATCCAGACATCCAGAGTGGTGACTGACTGCCTCCTGGCCCTGAACTTCTTCGTCTGTTTGTCTGACCCCAGCTTCCCAGGGTCCAACAGGATCGCCGGGGTGAGGCCCCTGCAGTCTTCATCAGCAGCGCAGATGTTGGAGTCCCGGCTGCTGGGGAACGGGGTCGGGGGCCCCGTGCTCAGCTCACCTTTTGTCCCCTACCAGATCATCATCGAGGACCTGTGGCTCAATCCCTTGCAGTACTACCCGAGGCAGGAAGGCGGCCTCTGGGAATGAGCTGAGAGGACGACCTGTCGGTGAGGAGCCAGGAGGGCTGGGTCCAGAGCCCTGTGGGCAGGGGTGCCAGGGGACAGTCAATTTAGTGGCGGGGAAACTGAGGCTCAGAGGAGCTTGGACCCATGGAGCAGGTGGCAGGGTGGGAAGTGAGCCTGCGGGAACTCAGAGCGCACACACAGGGCCGAGGATGGGTCTAGTCCGGCAGGTTCATGCCTGCCATGCTGTCCTTCGGAAAACCCCTGGCCAATCCGGACAAGCAAGGCTCCCCCAGCCCATTTTCCTGAAGTGTCTCCCATGGCTGTCGGCCTCTCTCTCGGTCCTCCTGCCGCTCGTTCGGTTGGCGATGGCCTGCCTGTCTTTGGGAGTCGGGCTCCTTGTCCCAGCCCACTCTTGGACCACGACTCCCTGACGGCCGTCCACATGCCTGAGCACTGCGTGTCCTCCCACATCGTTCACATGTCCTTGGGAATGGTCCCAGGCCATCCCAAGCAGGGTCACGGTGCCCTGGCTGTGGAGGAACTGGGATCCCACGAGTACAAGGCATGCTCACAACATCACGTTCACTATCCCTGGCATCATACATTTTCACAGATAGCTAAGACTTTTGTGTGTATTTTCATGTTTCTCTGTGTGTGTGCGTGTGTGTGTGTGTATGTCTGTCTGTGTGGGTGTGTCAAGGCATGGCAGCTGTGTGGATGTGGACATCACAGAGCATCCGCGTTGCACCACCAAGAAGAATCTGAGGAGGCCTCCACCGTTGAGAGACCTGCATGGGCTCTTCTCCGTGGTGCTCATCCTGCACGGGACAGCAAAAGGGACAAGGATCAGCAGGGGCAGCACTAGAGAGGATCCTGCCCCTAGCTGCAGGGTCAGGGAGAAGGGCCATAAACAAGTTACAAAGCACCTTGTGTCCATGTGTGGTTTTATATTGGGGGCACAGGAAATGGCAAGGAGGCAATAAGCCTGGTGGGACCCTCCAACCCCCATCCTGTTGGATTCCATGGGTGGGGTGATGGAGAGCAAGGGGCCAGGGCACAGCCGTTCTTGGCCTGCGGACAGAACCCCACCCTTCCAAGCAGGATGTGGCAGAGGAAGGGAAGAGGCAGGTCTCTCTTGGGAAGTCTTGTTCTGTAGAGCGGGGCGCACAGGAGGGGTAAGGTGCTCCCGAGTGGGGCCCTGGGGTCCCCTGGGCTGCTCGTACCACCGTATTTACATGGTTTGGAGAGCTTTTTCTGTTGCCCTTCAACCTGGAACTGTGCCTTGCATTGCATGCCATGCATGATCTTAGTCAGCTCCAGCACAAAACCAAGGGTCGTGGGAGGACCAAGGATGAGGTGATCACTCACGGTCCCTCCCTGTGGCAAACGATCCTCCTGCAGCGCGGGGGACGGTTCCACGGATGTGTGAGGGAATGCAGGTGTGCACCATGGGATGGGTGACATCCTGAGTATTTATATGTGAGGGAGCCTTTGAGGGCAGATCCACGCTTGCACACGGACGTGTGTGTTTGTGTTGTGTGTGAATGGGCAATGGTGAATGGCCCTATGCCCTCGACCATGTGTATGCATTGTGTGCCTCCTCTTCAGTAAAGAACCTGTAGTGTGTGTGTGTGTGTCTGTGTCTCTCTGGGGCCTTTTTTGTACAAGGGCTGGAGAGCTATGGTGTGTGTTGTGGGTGTATGTTTCCATGTGCACTTCTGTGTCCAGTGTTTGGGCTGAGGGTGCATGAGTCCGTGACAGAGATAGGATGTGTGCAGGGAATGCATGTGGGTTTGCATGGGCTTTTGTGCGCGTGCGTGCACGTGTGGGTGTGTTTGAGCGGTTGAGTGTGCATTTCTATGTCAGGGAAGTCGTTTGTTTTCCTCGCATGTGTCTGCATCCTCAGGGAGTGTGCGTTGGAGTATGTGTTTTAGACAGGCGAGATTGCCCGTGTGTCCAATTCTGTGGATGTTTATGGATTGCGGGGGACCAGGGACAGACTTCTCTTTTGACAGTGTCAACTGTGTACGCCTATGCCGGAACCTTGTATGTGTTGTCCGTGTGTGTGTGCTTGCAAGCATAGCTGTGTGTTTTGGAGGGCAGGGATGTATGCCTGAGCATGCTCCCTGTGTGTGTTTGGTGTATGTAGTGGAGAGCTCATTGTGTTTGTATAAGCATGAACATGGTGTGTGTGTGTGTGAGTGAGAGAGAGAGAGAGAGAGAGAGAGGCTCCGTGTGTGTTCTTTATGACACAGATGATGGGTTTTGCTTACATGCTTCTGTACCCTTAGGGCTATGTGTGTGTGTGCATGCTGAGATGTGTCACGGTTAGTTGTAGATGCCTCTGGGCAGAGGCCATAGATGTGTTGGAGTATGCATGTTATTGTTTTTGGGCACACACGTGAATGTTTTTTATGGTGAGGCCAAATACGTATGCATGTGCCGGAGACCTTGTGTGAATTGGGTTTGTCCCATGTATTTTTGCAAGCGACTATGTGTCTGCATGCAAGGGATGGTGTGCAGGCCTCAGATCCATGTGCATGAATGTGTATTTAGTGTGTACAGTGGGTTCGCATGACCACATGCATATGTGTGTGTGTCTGTGTGTGTTTGTGTGTGCAGGCTTGTGTACATGTGTGTTCTTTTTGGATGCAGAACAAGGGTTTTGCTTACATTCTTCCCCATGTGTTGTGTGAGGTGCATGCTCCGATGTGCTGGGGTCAGTTGTGTATGCCTGTCTGCCAGAGACTTTGGATGTTGTCTCTTGTGTTGTGACTACGAGTGACTGTTGTCACACCTGTGTACGTCTATTTGAATTGGGACCAAACATGTATGCATGAGAGAGCTCTGTGGTGTGTGTGTGTGTGTGTGTGTGTGTGTTTACAAGCACCTCTGTGCCTGCATGCATGTCTGGTGTACTTGCCTGAGTTCCAGAGATACATGTGTGTATTTAGTGTGTTCGGTGCATTTGCATGAGCACGTGTGTATGTCTGTGTCTGTGAGTGTGAATGGAGCCCGTTCGGATGTGTTTGTATTTTCACTCTGTGTGAGTGTGTGCGTGTGTGTGTGTGTGTCTGTGCAGCAGTGTGTGTGCCTGTGTGTACATGTGCCATCTCCTTTCTTTTGTTTCAGCGACCATGTGTGGGAACGCAGAGCCCCCTTCTGAGTGCCTGAGTGCCCGTGTGTCTGTGTCTGTCTGTCCCTGTGAACCAGGGAGGTTCACGCTGCTGAGATGCATATGAGGAAGCATCGCCCTTGACCAGAAGCCGTGAAAACTTCCCACGGAGCCTGGTGCCGGGGTGAAAGACAAGGTCGACTGAGGCCCCCGAGGAAAACCACTGAAATGTAGAAGACCGATGTCACCCGTGTTCCTGTATGTTCCTGTGTGGAGGCTCACGAATGAGCTCCTTCTCAGAAAGGAGCAGGTGGTGTGCCTGAGCTCCTGGTGTAAGGTTGGTGCTTACGATGCTGCCTTGGAATCCCCATTCCGAGGAAGGGATGGGCTCTCATGCTTGCCCAGAGGTCTAGGACACATAAGCTCTGGGACGGCATCCCAGCGGGGGGAGGTCCTGCCCGTGCGGATGGTGGTGCTGGGCAGCGGGAGTTGATGAACAAAAGGCCAGCTATCAGGTCTCATGTCTTCCCTGGGGTAAAGACAGAGTTCAAGGCTAGGGAAGGATGAGCCAGCGGCAAACGTGGCCAGTGTCTGGGTTTGGGGGATGGCGATGCCAGTCCTCCAGAGGGCTCCCTGGGGATGTCCTCAAGCACATCCACTGCACACAGCAGGGCTGGGCCTATAGTTTCATTTTCCCTTGGACCCCAGGGCCCGTGCTCGCTACCAGTCTGGCAAGGGGCCTGCCTCTTGGTGACACGGTCATCCTCTCTGGCGCAGAAACAATGCTGTGGAGTGGAGGCCAGGCCCCGTGGAGGGACTGTTGGGTGCAGACAGGGTTACTGGCAACTTAGGAACGACAATGGTCTCCTTCTGGCCCAGGAGGCCGGAGGGAGAGTAAATGGCTGGGAAAGCTGTGCGTCTCACATGTGTGTGCCCGCACGCGCACACATACACACACACGCACACACACACACACACAGGCACACCATTGGTTTAAAACCCCCACCCCTGCCACGACTATTTGGCCACTCACAGGCTCTGACACATACACTCAGGGTCAACACCGGTCCATCTCCCTCCCCACAAACACACAGTGATTCAGTCACTCTCATATCTTGCCCTGCACACACTCACTCACCCTCCCAGGCACACACCGTCGCACACTCATGTGTCTAGGGACACACTCATACCGATCCACCCACGCTGCCCCGTGATCCCCAGTTCCCTGCTTCCCTAGGACCATGGCTTGGGGCCCCCCAGATGGTCAACAGAGGAGAGGGCGGAATATTGCCAAATGCAAGACCCAGGACACCCACCCGGGTGCTGTCTGTCCCGTGCTGCCCCTGAGCCTGATACGCCTCCTTCCCCTGGTCTGAAGGCAAGTGCCCAATGCCCTCTATCCGCTTATGCTCTACCCCCTACCCTCTATGCTCCCCAAAGGGAAATGCCCTGATAGGCACACCTAGTCCTCCCCAACACCCCAGGCATCATGAACCCCCTTTTGAAGGGCTGAGTGTGCGCCGGCTGCTTCGACCGTCTTGGGCACCGTCCATCTTCTGAGGACATAGCCGTGTGCGCAGTCCCACGGACACACCTATGGCATGCACAGTACCTGTCGCAAGCCTCATCCAGGAGGTGTTGAGACGAGCCCCTGGGTCGCGCCACCCCTGAGCCGTGTCTACTCACCTGAGACACGTCTGCCCAGGGAGGCTGGCAGAGGTTCCAGTCTGCGGCCAGGACAGTGGGGGAGGTATGAGCGTTCGCCTGCCAGGCGCTTCTCTACCCCCAGCTAACATAGAGGCTCCAAGGGCAGCAGCCCTGAGGGTGAGGTTCCCGAGGATCCTTTCTGCCCTTCAGCAGGCCCAGCCCCCTGCCCACATTTGGTAGAGGAACCTTTCCTGTTGCAGTGGCTCTTTCCCAAAGGAGGGATTGGTGGTCAAACGTCACGGATGCTTCTTGTCCCTGCATTGTGCAATGGGAAACGCCTGTTCCGGGTCAGGCTGTGGCATGGATGAGCTGTATGAGCAAGCCTTGCCTCTTGCAGGGTGGGTGGACGTGCCTGAGACTCCAGGAGGGAAGGCTTCTCTCTCTGGGAGCGTAGGGGAGACCGATCTTTTGGGACACTTGGTCTGCAAATGCCGGAGTATCCTCGACGGGCTCCCACATGCTGCCACCTGGCTCTGCTTGTGTTCGTCAGCTGAGAGTGCCGTACGTGTTGTTTCTTCTTTGAGCAGCGGGAGCGGGACAGCTCCCGTGTAGAGCCTGGTCTTAAGGGGTCCTCGGTCCGGGCCATTTCAGGGACCACAGTGGATTCCTCTACGCTTGTGGCATTTGGTAGGGTGTTTGTCAAGGACGTGAAGCCTAGGGGAGAGGAGGGCACAGGGTCCCCCACCCCTAAGCATCTGTCACCTGGGCTCTGGGCACTGGGCTGATGTGGAAGCCTGGCCTGGCCCCTCTCCCGTCCCGGCCCTGCTGGGACAGAAGGGTGAGGCTGTGGAGGGCGGATCCCTTCAGACGCCAGGGAGCCCCCCATAGTGGCAGTACATGGAGGGTGAGGGCGTCTCGGCCCAGGTCCCCACCACTAAAACAGGGAGCCAGGACAGCTAAAGTCAAAACCGCACTTGCTTTCCATTTTACCACCTAGACAGGAGCATGAGGGTATCCTGTTTAGAAGCCCCTGCAAGACTGACTTGTACAACATAAGCCTAAACAAAGCCAGTAAACATGAAACATTGGTCCCTGTCCCATGTTGAGGCAGCGGGTGTCCAGATGCCAGCCCATCAGCCCCATTGACTTGATGATCAAAGCCTTTCTGTGCTCACGCTTCCATATGCAGTTATGTGTACGTGGAAGGCCATACCTGTGTGGTAGTGTTACATCTACCTGCATAGATGTGCATGTATGGGCACACACAGAAAACTTGGTCTGAACACACGTGGGCGTGTCAGCCCACGGCTGTACTGAACACCGCTGGCACCTCAGAATGCAGCTGGCATGAACTCTGCACAGCTCGAACCCCTGCGATAACATTAGTCCGGCCGCCCTAGGAGTGGAGCCATGGCGCAGAGCCATGCATCCACCGCGGATTCAGGAGACGGAGCTGAAGAAGACCTGTGAGAGGGTACAGAAGAAGCCGTGGCCTCAAGAATCGGTATGGAACTGCCGGCATACGTTGAGGATGTAGAATCCCCAGAGCAACCACAACAGGTACCTCCAAGTCCAGGCCACTATACATGTGGCACTTTGACAACTGAGTCCACTGAGATATGGTGTAAAAAATCCGTTTGTTCCTGTAATGTTGGGAGTCATTGGCTTGCATTGGCCCCAAACCAAAAGTCCCAAGCCTAATTTGTACATCCGAAGCCACAGTTTGGGTATTCTCTCTCCACGCGTAGAGGCCAGCGCTGAGGATGTGATGGCCCAACCTACTCTTCCACTGATGATCTGACTTGGCTGGCCCGCAGATGGGAAGGCGAGGGAGGACATGTTCTCCTCTGCAGGCCAGGCAAACTGGGAACCCCTCCCATGGCATTTGTAGTGTTGGCAGAATGCAATGCAAGGTGCTCTTTCCCTAATGGTGAAGGTGCATGCATACATGCTTTGTGTCACCTGAATGCCAGCCACAGCATCTTGCTGTCCGGCCTTCTTAAGGGTACACACTGTAGTCACCTGGCTGATGGCAACTCTCACCACCTTCTCCACAGGATTCGCCCACACATTGTCTCACGGGATAGGCATCTGGGTCTGCTTTGCTGTATTATTGTGGCTCCATGAAAGACTCATGCTGTCTGTCTCCCAAGGTGGGTCAGTGGAATTTCTTTGTACAAAAATAAAATTGTCTCTGATGATCATACCTTTACAGACAATTGTATTCGTGATTTTTCATTTTTCCTAGACTTTCTTTTTTCTTAATTTTAATTTCAATTGCAGTTAATTATATCATGCTATATTACATGCATGTGTTTTTATTGATTCTTCAGTTTCATACAACTATCTTGCCTTTATATACATGTTCTCTGCTTAATTTTTATAATCTTTATAATCCAAGCCACTCTCTGTTGTCTTCTTACCGAGGGGATTTTTAATAATTCAGGTTCTGTTTCTTGTTTTCCTTTTCTTAGCCCTCTGTTAAATTGTTTTATTACATCAGGGAATTCCAAACAAAACTACTCAATACTTTTTTTTTTTTTTTACTACTCAATTCTTTTTAGTTTTATTTTTATGTAGGCTTTGTGTGCATTGTACAATAATCTATGTTTTTACTACTTGAAACTATAAAATACTCTTTATTCTTAACAAATAAAATAGGTTTATTTGTATATGTTTTGGAGTACATGGGCCCCCTAAAGTCATACATAGTGAGAATATAATATGTGTGTGTTTGTTGATGAAATTTATTTTTTTATTATCTTATTCACTATTACACAAATGTCATTTTGGACAGTTCTAAATTTTTGAAATTTCAAATTGTTAAACTCGGTAGACTCTCATTTCAATAGAATAGATGCATTTATAAGGAATAACTGTGGAGAACCTAGGGTTTTAATTCAACTGGTTTGTTTTAATTTATGTTCTAATCTCTTTTTTAAATCACAATGTGACTGGAGTAGTAGTGTTCAGGACAACCACTGGTTTACAACAGACTCTGCATTGCAAGAATCATTAATGATGAAAGTGGTAGTGTTGTTGCCTGTTTATGAAGACTGGATGACTTTGGCTTTTCCACCCAAGGCATGACTGCCTGGTTTAGGGGATGACCTGCTTTTGCTGATGTGGATAATATCCAGGAAAAGTGTGGGCTGACAATGGTAGCAAGTGCCTTTAGACTGGTAAGGCCTATCTGTCTCCAGCTGCCATTTCCAGACACTGGTCTGCACATAACAGCACTTCCAGGAGTCACAGGTTCCTATGAAAGGTAATAGTAGAATTTTGGTTAAATCACTATGTTTTTTAAAGATTTCTCAGAAAGAAGAGAGAGAGAGTGTGTGAGCGCACAAGCAGGGAGAGTGGCAGACAGAGGGAGAGAGAGACTCCCTGCTGAGCAAGAAGCTTGATGTGGCACTTGATTCCAGGACTCTGAGATCATGACCTGAGCTGAAGACAGATGCTTCACCTATGGAGCCACCCAGGCATCCCTAAATCATTAATATTAGACTTTGTTAGTTGTAAAAAAGTAAAACTATTGAAAAAAATAAAGAGGTCTCATATAGTTACAGAATCCAATCAACATAATTACCAAATAGATTCCTCTCATAGATATACTGCTGATAAAGCTACTGACAGTCCATAAAGATGGTGTTTATAAAGGCAAATTAAGGTTTCACATATGATGAAACTTAGGAGGCAGAAATTAGTAGATGCAGAATTATATGAAATGCCTAATTTCTTTGGAAACTACTAAAAGAACTTTTCAGTGTTGATAGTTAAGAATAACAAATGTCAGGAGCAACTGGGTGGCTCAGTGGGTTAAGCCTCTGCCTTCGGCTCAGGTCATGATCTCAGGGCTCTGAGATTGAGCCCTGCATCAGGCTCTCTGCTCAGCAGGGAGCCTACTCCCCCCCCCCCTGCCTGCCTCTCTGCCTACTTGTGATCTCTCTCTCTATCAAATAAATAAATTTTAAAAAAGAATAACAAGTGTCAGATAAACTGGAGATTAATAACATATTTTTTATGGAAGTTTGTTCTGTAATTTTGTTTTTTTCCCATTCAATAAAAATCCAATTTCTTATATTTCTAACTTATTGATTACATGGTTTACACTTTTATAAATAGAAAAAGTTATAGTTTCTATAAATTAGAATTTTTAAAATAGGAAAAGGAGCTGTATACCACATTTGTATCTAAGCCTTTCGCCTGAGTAATGAAGCAGATAATAGAACTGCCAATGTCAGGGTAGAGGTGGGCACAACTTGAAGCTCCCATCACCTGCATCTGTAACATTTCTGGATCCTCATCAGTCTCTCCTAGAAAAAAAGAGGTAAAAAGTAAGAAATCCAAGGGACATAGGCTGCATTTTAACACAAACTATTAAGATGATACCATGATCACTTTAAATTATCTCTAAATTTTAGTTCTAAGAAATTTCATTTATTTGTTATCACCATCTTACTGCAAAAATTTATCCATTATAATTCCCCTGTTTTTAAATGGCATTTCAAATAATTAACAATTTTATTTTTATTTGTAAAATAAATTTCAGACATATCTAGCTTCATTTTCTTAAATATAAATAAAAACAAAGACCTATGTTTTACTTTATTATAAAGTTAACATACTTAGGAAGCAGTTCATGCTTGTTTTATTTATGGAGCTTGACTGTGCATAGAAAGATTTTCCTTGCATTGTTTTGCACATTTTAAAACTTATGGAATTATTATCAATGCTATCACTTTATAAGTAAAACCAATCCCAGGGTATATCTGATTTTGATTAAAAATTAAAATTAATAATGGAGACACTGCTGGTTAGAGTTCTTACCTGCATTTTAACATCAAAAAAATGGACCCTCAATACTGGCGACAAGATGACGGGGAAGTAGGAGAAAGCGCCTTTTCATCCTATACCCTAAAGTGAGCTGATTACCTACCAAAGAACTCCGATTACCCATGAAATCAGCCTGAGATCAGAATTATACACGTCTGGATCTCTACAGGGGCAGAAGATGCCAGTGGGCAGATAAAGCGGAGTGGGAACGGCGGACTGATATTGAAAGATAAACAAAAGGGGGAGAGAGCCACCAGAGGTGACAGGTTGGAAAGTAATACCCCAATAACAGCGAGAGTGCCCTGCATCTGGGGAGCAGCATTAACTTGGGAGACTTGTTGAAAGCACTCCAAAAGAGCAAAGGATCACGGTGGCGGCGGAGGGGAGAGGGGGAGATTGTGGGAATCAGGGCAGCTAGGGACAGGGGCTTAAGTCCTCAGTCCCAGGAAAGCCACCCCTGGTGCTGAAACCTCCTCCTGATGGAGAAACCAGGTCTTGGACCCTAACCGCCAGCGCGCCCGAGAACGCGAGAGGTCCGGCTCCTGTGAGGGGATGGGAGCCACACCAGATGGCAGAACTCACGAGCCCTGTTATAGAGCCTGAGATGCAAGTGCCCCTCATACTCCCCTGAAAGAGGTACAAAGGCCCAACCAGCACCCTTTGATATGCACCATTGTTCAGAGCCTAAGACATGTGCACCAAACTCTCCCCCCAGAGAGGTGCGCAAAGGCCCAGCCTGGTGCTTTCGGATCTGCACCCTGTTATCAGAGCTTGAGACCCACGCGTGACCCACAGCCTCCCCTGAAAGAGGTGTGCGCAAGCCAGGCACTCTTAGAACCAGAAATAAAGACCAGGCACTACCAGCCCGGGTCAGCGGGAAAATCTCAGTGTGTGATTGCTGCTTGGAACCTCTCCAGTGGTCTGGAGCTCCCAGACAGCTGCTGCTGCCCTCGCTTAGGCTACAAGCAAAAGATCCTGCATCACTAGGGACCGAGACTTGGAACCTGCTCTGCCAGCGGCCAAGGGGGAACTTATTTGGGCTCTGTAGCCAGACTGAGGCTTCTCTCTGAGAGGGAGGTCAGGGTGCACTTTGTTTTCCTCTAAAACTACAAAAACCATCAAAACTGGTCAAGGTGAGAGGAAAAAAAAAAAGTGAACAAGCAAAAACCGCCAGAGAACAAAGGCCTGAAAAAAACCAGTTACCTCAGAGCCCACCCCCTTGGCGGGGGGGCGGGAGGACTTATCTCAGAGAACATCATTGACTGAAAACCTATGTGGGAGGCCCCTCCCCCAGAAAACAATTCAAGAAAGAAAGAAAAAAAAAGGCGACTAGAGAACAACCACCACTACTTCGTAGGAAAACTTTTATTTTTTACTCATTCCACTACTCTGGTTCATTTTTTTTTATATATAAATAATTTTTTTAACCTATTTACCATCACAGCGAGCTGTCCAGTACATCAAATTCCATAATAACTTTCTAACCTGAACTTTTTGATACATACACCTGTGTTTTTCTTTTGCATTTCTATATTTGAATTCCTTTTTTAAAATTTTCATTTAGTTTAGTTTATTCCTTTTTATTGTTATTTTATAATATTCATATAGAGTTAAACTTCAAAGTAATATCCACTTTCCCCAATCAATACTACCCCTATAGCTAAACCAATTTTTAATCCCACTTTATCTTAGGAAGTTGAGTCCTTTAACAAAGATATCAAGATACATCCAGGAAGAATCAAAACAAACTTCCTCGCACACACTGAGAATTTACAACCACTCTCCCATCTTTTTCTTCCACCAGTGTGTTTCTGTGTTTGTCCTGATAGTATATAAATCTTACACTTGGGGTTCTTTTTGATGAGGTTCCTCCTCCTTATTTGCATATATTTATATTTTTTTTCTCTTGTCATACACTTTTATCAGTCTTTTTGTTTGTCTGTTTTTGTTTGTCTACTTCATAAATCTTACCTTGGGGCCCATTTGGGCTGAACCTTCTCTTTCATGTTCCCTTTCCTCTCTCTCTCTCTTTTTCTTTTTCTTTTCTTTTGTCTCTCGTTTGGGTGGCGAATCCTGATTGCTCAGAAGTGTTCCACAGTGCACCTTGACTGCACCATGGTCAATATATCCAGCTATATCTATTCAAACATCTCTCACCAAAATGACTAGGAGGAGGAATGCCCAAAGAAGAAAAATACAGAGGATGGACCTTCTGCAACAGAGCTAATCGCTATCAAAATAGACAATATGTTGGAAAGAGATTTCAGGCTAACAATTATCCAGGCAATAGCTAGGTTGGAAAAGCCATGGATGTCCAAACGGAATTGATTAGGGCCGAGCTGAGCGATGAGAGATGATGTTCAAAATGTTAGGGTGGAGCTTAAAGCTACCAGGGCTGAGGTTCACAATGCTCTCAATGAGTTCCAATCTAATCTAAATTCTCTCAAAGCTGGGGTAATTGAGACAGAAGATAGAATTAGTCATCTGGAGGACAAACAGATAGAAAGGATCAGGAGGAAGCCTAGAACAAACAGCTTAGAAACCACGAAAACAGAATCAGGGAAATAAATGATGCCATGAAATGTTCCAATTATTAGAATAGGAATCCAATTGGAATTTTTGGAATCCCTGAAGGGGAGGAGAAAGAAAGAAGTCTAGAAGATATAGTGGAACAAGTTCTTCACGAAAATTTTCCCAATCTCGTGAATGGAACCAGCGTTCATGTACTAGAGGCCAAAAGGTCTCCACCCAAGATTATTCATTCCAAAAAAAAAAATCACGACACCTGTAGACAAATTGAGGAATTATAATTGTAGGTATAATCTCTTGAAAGCCGCTAGGACAAAGAGGCTCCTTATAACAGAGGAAAGCCCATCAGAATAACGTCAGACCTGTCCACAGAGACAGGGCAAGCCAGAAAGGGCTGGCAAGATATATTCAGAGCACTAAATGAGAAGAACATGCAGCCAAGAGTGCTTTATCCAGCAAGACTGACATTCAAAATGGATGGAGAGATAAAGAGTTTCCAAGACCGGCAAGGCTTAAAAGACTATGCAACCACCAAGCCAAAACTGCAGGAACTATTAAGGGGGGTTCTATAGATGAGGAAAAAATCCTAAGAATAGCATTGAACAGAAATAAAGAGACAATATACAGAAAGAAAGACTTCAGGTAACACTATGTCAATAAAAACGTATCTATCAATAATCACTCTCAATGTGAATGGCCTAAATGTGCCCATAAAATGGCACAGGGTTGCAGATTGGATAAAATGACAGGACCCATCCATACGTTGTCTACAAGAGACCCATTTTGAACCTAAAGATACACCCAAACTGAAAGTGAAGGGATGAAGAACCATCTTACATGCCAACGGGCCTCAAAGAAGGCCGGGTAGTGATTCTCATATCAGATAAATTAGATTTTAACTAAAGACTGTAGTCAGAGATACAGAAGGACATACATAATCCTTAGAGGGACTATCCACCAAGAGGATCCAACAATGGTAAATATCTATGCCCCCAATATGGGAGCAGCCAACTACATAAGAAAGTTGTTAATCAAGATAAAGAATCATATGGATATGAATACATTAATAATAGTAAATCTTAACACGCCCCTGTCAGAAATAGATCACTGAAGCAGAAAATCAATAAAGAAACAAGAGCATTGAATGACACACTGGAACAGATGGACCTCATTGGTTTATACAGGACATTCCACCCTAAAACAACAGAATACTTATTCTTCTCAAGTGCACATGGAACCTTCTCAAGAATAGACCACATACTGGGTCACAAATCAGGACTCAACCGATACCAAAAGAATGAGATGATTCCCTGCATATTCTCAGATCACAATGCTTTGAAACTGGAGCTCAATCACAAGAAAAAGTTCCGAAGGAACTTTTCTTTTGTCTCTCCTGGAAGCTAAAGACCACCTTGCTTAAGAATGCTTAGATCAACCAGGAGATCAAAGAAGAACTGAAACAAATCATGGAAACCAATGCGAATGAAGACACTTCAGTCCAAAACCTATGGGATTCAGCCAAGACAGTCCTAAGGGGGAAAATACATAGCCATCCAAGCTTCCCTCAAAAAAATTGAAAAATCTTGAACACAGCAGCTGTCTCTACACTTTAAAGAACTGGAGAATCAACAACAAAAATCAAACCAACTCCATACATAAGAAGGGAAATCATCAAGATTAGAGCTGAGTCAATGAGGTAGAAACCAGAGATACAGTAGAACATATCAATGAAACTAGAAATTGGATTCTTGGAAGAATCAATAAGACGGATAAACCATTGGCCACACTAATCGAAAAGAAAAGAGAGAAAGCCCAAATTCATAAAATTATGAATGAAAAGGGAGAGATCACAACTAACACCAAGGAAGTAGAAACAATCATCAGAAGCTATTATCAACAGTTATATGCCAATATGCTAGGCAACCTAGATGAACCAGATGCATGCCTGGAAAACTAGGAACTCCCAAAATTGACAACTTGAATGAACGATAGCTAGTAACGAGATTGAAGCAGTGATCAAAAACCTCTCCCCCCCACCAAAAAAAAAGAGCCCAGGACCTGATGGTTCCATGGGGAATTCTACCAAACTCTCAAAGAAGAAATAACACCTATTCTCCTGAAGCTGTTTGAAAAAATTGAAGCAGAAGGAAAACTTCCAGACTCTTTCTATGAAGCCAGCATTACCCTGATCCCCAAACCAGGCAAAGACCTTACCAAAAAGGAGAATTTCAGACCAATATCACTGATGAATATGGATGCTAAGATTCTTAACAAGATCCTAGCCAACAGGATCCAACAGCACATTAAAAAGATATCCACCATGACCAAGTGAGATTCATTCCTGGGCTAAATTAATATGGGAAGAGAGAAGAACCCCATGGTCCTCTCAATTGATGCAAAAAAAGCACTTGATAAAATCCAGCATCTGTTCCTGATTAAAACGCTTCAAAGTATAGGGATAGAGGGAACATTCCTGAGCCTCATCAAATCTATCTATGAAAGACCCACAGCAAATATCATCCTCAATGGGGAAAAGTTGAGGCTTCCCGTTGAGATCAGGAACAAGACAAGGATGCCCACTTTCACCACTCTTATTCAACATAGTATTAGAAGTCTAGCAGCAGCAATCAGATAACAAAGAGAAATAAAAGGTATCCAAATGTGCAAGGAAAAAGTTAAACTCTCACTCTTCACAGATAACATGATTCTTTATATGAAAAACCCAAAAGACTCCACCCCCAAAAAACTACTGGGACTCATACAGCAATTCAGCAACGTGGCAGGATACAAAGTCAATGTCCAGAAATCAGTGGCTTTCTTATACACAACAATGAAAATACAGAAAGAGAAATTAGAGAATCGATTCCATTTACTATAGCTCCAAGAACCATACGATACCTCGGAATAAACCTTACAAAAGGGGTAAAGGATCTGTACTCCTGGAACTGCAGAACACTCATGAAAGAAACTGAAGAAGATACAAAAAGTTGGAAGACCATTCCATGCTCTTGGATCAGAAGAATAAACATTGTTAAAATGTCGATACTGCCTAGCGCAATCTATACTTTTAATGCCATTCTGATCAAAATTCCACTGGTATTCTTCAAAGAGCTGGAGCAAAGAATCCAAAAATTTGGTTGGAATCAGAAGAGTCCCCAGATACGGACCCTCAACTCTATGGTCAATTAATCTTCGACAAAACTGGAAAAAATATACAGTGGAAAAAAGACAGTCTCTTCAATAAATGGTGCTGGGAAAACTAAACAGCTATATGTAGAAGAATGAAACTCGACCATTCTCTTACACCGTACACAAAGATAAACTCAAAATGGATAAAAGACCTCAACGTGAGACAGGAATCCCTCAGACTCCTAGAGGAAAACATAGGCAGTAATCTCTTCGATATCAGCCACAGCAACTTCTTTCAAGATATGTCTCCAAAGGCAAAGGAAACAAAAGCGAAGATGAACTTTTGGGACTTCATCAAAATCAAAAGTTTCTGCACAACCAAGGAAACCGTCAACAAAGCAAAGAGGCAACCCATGGAATGGGAGAAGTTATTCCAAATGACAGGACAGACAAAAGGCTGATATCCAGGATCTATAATGAATTTCTCAAACTCAACACACACAAAACAGACACGCATATCAAAAAATGGGCAGAAGATATGAACAGACACTTCTCCAGTGAAGACATACAAATGGCTATCAGACACATGAAAAAATGTTCATCATCACTAGCCCTAGGGAGATTCAAATCAAAACTACATTGATCTATCACCTTATATCAGTTAGAATGGCCAAAATTAGCAAGACAGTATACAACATGTGTTGGAGGGGATGTGGAGAAAGGGGAACCCTCTTCCTCTGTTGTGGGAATGCAAGTTGGTGCAGCCTCTTTGGAGAACCGTGTGGAGATTCCTCAAGAAATTACAAATAGAAATTCCCTATGACCCTGCAATTGCACCCCTGGGTATTTACCCCAAAGATACAGATGTAGTGAAAAGAAGGCCATCTGTACCCCAATGTTTCTGGTAAAAAGCAGGCTCTCATTACATACTGACATTTTTACTTTTATATTTTATGGCTATTTAGCATGCAGAATTTGGGTTTGGCTAAGGATTTTGTATTATGTATGGAGGTAAATTAGACTTACTTAGAATAATTGATGATTCCTCTGTTTTCTGGTTTTTTAAGGGCAAAGGCATGAGTTTGTATAGACATTAATTACTAAATTCTTTCATTCAGTAGATGTTTTATTGAGAACCTATGTGTTAGCTTTTGATAAAGCAACTGAGTAATGGCTATAAATCACATTAGCTATTTTCTTGCATTTGAGACTGTATAAATAAAAATAATTAGTTCCATAAAAATAATTTAAAATAAAATAATAAATAATGAGCAACTTGTTTTATATGTATAAGAATTTCATAAGAAATAAAAGGAGTAATAGAATGTACAGGGGGAGTGGACAGGACATTGTTTTAATCCATAAAGATCAAGGGTTTTAGGATTTTATAAAACTGTGTTTTATAAAGTAAGCAGCCATACATAACTTTGCAGAAAATATTTTGGACGCAGAAATAGCAAATGTATCCCTGGTGTTGGAACTGCTAGTTGTGACTATTTATTTTGGACTGTGGACCATACCTACCAGAAGCCTTGGTTTAGGATTTGAGATTCTTTTCCCAAAGTAATAAAAAATGGCCAGAAAAAAAAATGGCCAAAATGTTTATTTGGGATAATTATTACAAATTAGGTTTTTAAAAATCAAATTGGCCCGGGAGCACAATAACCTTAGGAGATTAAGAAATACAATATTATCTCTGGAAAATGAGAATAATGAAATACCATATTAACAAATTGCTTTCTAGGGACATACTTAAAGCAAAGCTGAATAATAATGGAGTATGGCAAAACATTAAAACCAAATAGTGTTCTATTAAAAGTGAAGAAAGTTACAACAGTACCTAACAGCTGCAGTCATATTAGGAAATTTCCTTTTAATTTTTAACAGAACAAATACTAAAAAATAATACAGAGTCTAAATCATTTTGAATAAGTAATAGTAACTTCTAATTGACAGTACACATTGATATATCCTTGGGATACTGGAAATTTTAAATGATAGAAATGCAAAAATGGGACCTATGTGCCTCAGTCAGTTAAGAGACTGCCTTCAGCTTAGGTCATGATCCCAGGGTTCTAGGATCAAGTTCCACATCCAGCTCCTTGCTCAGCAGAGATCCTGCTTCACCCTCTGCCTCCTCCTCTCTTTGTCTCTCATGAATAAAGAAAGTATGAAATAAGAAAAATGAAGGGAGTTATACATTAGAAAATGAATATTTTCAGGGAGCCTGGGTGGTTCAGTGGGTGAAACCTCTGTCTTAGGCTCACGTCATAATCTCAGGGTCCTGGGAGTAAGCCCCCCATCCAGCTTTCTGCTTGGCAGGGAGCCTGTACCCTCCCCACCCCTGCATGCTACTCTGCCTCCTTGTAATCTCTCTCTCTCTGTCAAATAAAATATTTTTTAAAAAAGAAAATGTATATTTTCATGATATGTGAGAGCAATTAATTATGATACTAGATACTTGAAGGAGTCTCAATAACCAAGACACATGTATGCATACATATTAGTTATCTTAATAACCAATAAATCTATATATACACTGTATACATATAATACAATAACCAACACATACATGTAATCATTCTATACATAAGAGGATTTAATGGAAAGCAGTTATTAGTTAAATGTCTAATATTTGGCAGATGAAGGACCGGATAGTTGTTTTCTTTAGTTGAACTTGATTTTACGTTCAGTAATGAGTAGATTTGTAAAATTTGCTAAATTGGTGCAATGTCCTGATATTATACTTAATCTCTTTAGTCTTTGGATGGAAAAGCAATTAATGTGGAGCAAGCCAACAAACCATCGTTTGAAAGTGGTGGAAGACGGAAGCCACCACCTCCTCCAAGACACAGAGGCAATCCAAGAAATGTGAGGTGTGGAAGAGGAGGAAGTGGAGGAGCAAGAGGGCGTTCCTCACGTGGAGGACACTTGGGTAATGTGTTAAAAATATAAGGATGCAACCATAGGACTGGAAAACAGTAAGTGTGAATGTATGGAAATACCTTATTTGGGGAAATATCTAGGGGAAACATCTAGAGCTTCTTTATATTTACTCAGAAAAAGATTAAAAGCCACTGCTTCACAAAGACATATGTATCTTTGTTGTGTGTATTGGAGGAATAATGAATCATTGAAAATGGTATTTATAGACTTTTTTAGAGAATATGTTTTTTTGTCCCATTTAAGGCAATTTTGTTTTTATTCACTAAACTGATCTTGAGAATATTTTACGTATTTCTGCCACGTATAAAAATATTCCATGAGAGACTATGGACTCTGAAAAACAATATGAGGGTTTTGAAGGGGCGGAGGGTGGGAGATTGGGGGAGCCAGGTGGTGGGTATTATGGAGGGCACATATGGCATGGAGCACTGGGTGTGGTGCATAAACAATGAATTCCGTTACATTGAAAAGAAATTAATTAAAAAAAAGAATATTCAATTTTTTACCTATGAAAATACTGAGGAATGAGAATACATCTAAACATTTTTCTGGTTAAGAAGGTGAAATGATTCTTGATTATTTAATATGCATTTTTGGATTTTATTTATTTATTTATTTATTTGACAGACAGATCACAAGTAGGCAGAAAGGCAGGCAGAGAGAGAGGGGAAGCAGGCTCCCCGCCGAGCAGAGGGTCCGATGTGGGACTAGATCCCAGCACCCTGAGATCATGACCTGAGCTGAAGGTGGAGGCTTAACCCACAGAGCCACCCAGGCACCCCTTAATATGCATTCCTAATATACCAGTAAAATTGAACATAACAAAATTTTTATTGGCTATTATTTAAGTGCATTATAAGAGTTTTATATTAACTTACTCTTTTAGATAAAGAATTTTGATGTATCTTTCCTTTTAGATTTCAAATATGTTGCTTTATTGTGAATATAAAATGCCTCTAGTTGACTTTTTCTAGGTTTTCCAAACTTTCACAATACGTCTTTGATCTGTATCATGTAAGAAAACACTGTTAATTATGAATACTGAAGACCTTACTTAGTTTTGTTTAGTAAAAATTTTCAAACAATGATTGAAACTTAATTGGAGGGGAGAGGAACCATGACTCACCCTAACCCTAAGGTTAACCCTAACCCTAATAAACAAACTGAGGATTTTAGAGGGGAGGGGAGTGGGGAAAGGGTGAGACTGATGGTGGGTATTAGGAAGGGTGTGTATTGCATGGAGCACTGGGTGTTATACATAAACAATGAATTTTGGTACACTATGTCAAAAACTAATGATATATGGTGAATAACAACACAGTAAAAATGTTGATTTTACTTCACTAAAAATATTTTATTTAAACACAGATGATGGAGAATATTCTCTTAACCTCCACATGAGTTCTTCCAGGGGACCCTTTCCAGTTAAAAGAGGTCCATCTTCCAGAAGCGGAGGTCCTCCTCCTAAAAGATCTGCTCCTTCTGCTCCCGGGCGTAGCAATAGAGGGATTGGAGGAAGAGGTAAATATTGTGAATTACCAAAACAGTAGTTTATTATGAATGAAAATCAGTTATTTTTAGGAAGGTGATTTCAAGAAGCAAAATGGAAAGAAAGTATATGGTCATATTTATTGATCACTATTTATTTTGGTTATGATCTAATTCTTTAGTTTTTAATTTTAGATGCATTAGGTGATTAAGAAACAGTGTTAAGACACTAAGTTTTGTATTAAATTAAATCCACATTTGCTTTAGAATGCCTCTTCATATTTTTAAAATTTCCTGCTAACATGCTTTTGTCACTGGGTTCCTTATATTGCATGATTTCCAGATCAAGATTTTCTTGAAAATTAAAATGTCCTGTGAGAGAGCCTTTTGATGTGTAGCATAGTTGGATTGTGTATTTTGATCATCTGGTTTCTGTTAGTTATTAACTAGTTATAAATAATAAATGCAACTTGCCATATTTTTTCCTTTCTCTATTTGGACCATGATGGTGCTTTACTAAAAAGATTCTGTTTTAAATGCAGATGATGGTGGATACACAATCTGAGCATGAATTCTTTGAAAGTGATGTCCTAATCTAAGTTATTAGAAAGTTCAATTTTAAATTCCTAATTATGTGCAAGTATTGTTTTTTTTTTTTTGTGAACATACTAAGAAATGGATAAAAAGATTAGTTGCTTCCAAGAATCCTCTTCTTGGAAAGGAAATACCTAGTATTAAGGATTACATGATAAATAAATAAAAAACATTTTGTTATTTAGACCATCAGAGATCACTATGGGGTTTGATGGTTACTTAAAAAATAAGCCTTGATAGACTTAAAACATTTAAATAATCGACATATAAACTTTAAATAATTATTTAAGTTGGAGGAAATCATAGAAGTACACTTAGTTATGAAGCTATTATCATATAGTTAAGACATATTTGAAGATACAAGTTCATCACTAAGGTTGATGAAGAGATGTTTTAAACCGTAAGGTAACTGTCCTTAGGAAATTTGAAATCACTTGAGAGAATTTAAAGCAGGCAAGAGATAAGTAGAATAAAATATAAGAACAGATAATTTTAAGAAGGAGGGGTAAGATCTTGGATTAAACAGAGTAGGAATCAAGAGGGTAAAGAATGTCTTAGTATAGAAATAGACAATATATTTTCAAATATAGAGAATGTAAAAAGTTCAGTTATTTAATTTGTCATTGCTGTATCTATCTCTTAGGGTAGAAGTTGTCATTATCAGATTTACCTTTCATATGTAGAAGATAAGTGAAACTAAGTATAATTTGCCGTTGTCTTAAATACAGAAGAAGCCTATACATTTCCTATGAAAGAATTAAAATAAAGGAGGGCTGAATTATAGGAACCAAGAATAATAATTCACCTGTGAAGATAATATTTATGGGATAAAATTTCATATTTAGGATACACTGCTTTCCAAATAAGCTCTTAAATAATAATGCTAAAACAGCACTAGGCATCAACATTGCCATCATTACAAAGACCAAGCTATTAGCCATTTGGTATGATAAATTAGAAAATATATGTAAAGAATTTGGCATCTAGTGCCCCAAGGAAAGGTAGTACTGTTGGTGCAAGTGGGATGAATTGAAATTAGTACTTTTTTTTAATCTGAAAAAAGATACATACATATTTCAGTTAGTAAACAACTTGCAGGTTTTACATGTTTTCTTTGTGCTGTTAATATTCATGAACAATTGGTAGGAAAAGAAAAAGAAGAAAAAGAAAATATCTTTGAGCTGGAGCAGCTTTAATGACTGAATTATGTGAATTTTTTGTTTAAGCTTTTGAGAAACACTGACCACAAAGGAACAGTGGACTACAGAAAGCTATGGGAAATACTGAGGTGATAAGGAATATTTAGGAATTAAAGAGAAAAACAGCATTGTAAATGTGCAGAGAGGTATAGAATGCAGGGTATATCACATATACAGAGTATTAGAAGTTTTGCAGTTGGGGCAGTAAATAGAAGATAATGGAGGGGTGCCTGGGTGGCGCAATGGTTTAAGCACTGCCTTCGGCTCAGGTCATAATCTCAGGGTCCTGGGATTGAGCCCTGCATCAGGCTTTCTGCTCGACAGTGAGCCTGCTTCCCCCTCTCTCTGCCTGCCTATGATGTCTTTCTGTCAAATAAATAAATAAAATCTTTAAAAAATTTAAAAAGGATTATTTAAAAGAGGAAATAATGGAGATACTTGATGAAAGCCAGAAAAGGCATAATTCGTTTCATGTAGTGGAGAGACAGTTTTAAGAAAAACAAGGATTTGTAGTAGAAACATATTTGAAATAATTAAAGTGACTACAGAGAAGACAGTAAAGGAAAGTGATGAATAATGGGATAATTACTTAATACCTTAATGTGACTCATAAATCCCTTTGCTTTGACAATAAGCAAGTATGCTTGGCAGTGTCAGTATGTATACGTGGGTAAACAAGAAAGCACATGGTGGGGAATCTCGAAATCTTAAAAAAAGATTATGAAATGACTAAGGTAAATAGGAAAATAGTTTGACACTTAATTGTAATAGCTTAATAAATACTATGATCTTTGAGGAGCAATTGAAACATATCAGCTAATATGCTGATTTTTTTTTTTTTTTTACCTTCTGATGGTAATTTAAAGATTGCACAAGATGGACAGAGAAGGAGAAGATACCAGAAGATGAGACATTCAGAAATATGTAAAAAGCAGGCAAAAAAAAATCATAAATAGTATCTTAAGGGAGAAACCTTTAAAAATTGTGGAAAGAAATCTGTTTTGAATTTTTCTTTTTTATAAAAGTTACTGAGATACTTATTTAAGAGTTTTTAAATTAAAGGTCCACAAACACGTGGAAGAGAAAATTATAGAGATCCTTCACGCAAAGAGCCAGTCTCTTCCCGGAGAGATGACTACATTTCACCAAGAGATGATGGTTACAATACCAAAGATAGGTAAATGAAAATAAAGTATATAAACTGTTAAGTCATAGTAGATCTTTTTTTGTTTTGAAGCGGAATTCACTAACTAGATATTTTAAAGTTAATAACTCAGTAATACTTAGTACATTTACAATGTTAAGCAGTTACCATCTTTATGTAGTTCTAAAACATTTTTACCATCCCCAGATAACACTTAATGTTACCCACCTGATTCCAGGGCCTAACAAACACCTCTCTTCTGTCTCTGGATTTCCCTATTCTGCATAGATTATTCAAATGCAGTCAAAACATTGTAACATTTTGTGTCGGACTTCTTTGGCACAATTGTTTTTTCAAGAAACATGCATGTTATAGCATGAATCCTTATTATGGATTTTTTATGGGTTTTTATATTTCATTGTATATGCAATTACCACATATTTGCACCATTGTACAGTTGGAAGCATTAATCTACAAATATCTGAATACTGTTTTCAGTTCTTTGGGGCATATATTTAGGTGTGGAGTTTTGGGGTCCTATTGTTATTATGTAATATTTTAAGGAACCACCAGCCTTTCCCACAGGGACTGCGCTATTTTACATTTTTACTATCAATATACAGATTCTAACTTCTTTACATTACTAATATTTAATATTTTCTTTTTTAAAAAATCCAACGTATTAGGTGTAGTAAAGAAGTAACTGGTTTGTGTTTTGATTTGTATTTACCTAATGACTGAGTGAGCATCTTTTGATGTACTTGTCCATTTGTTTATCTTCATTAGAGAAAAGTTTATTCAAGTCTGCCAAATGTTTTGTCTTTTTATTGTCAGTTATTTTATGTATATTCTGGATATAAGAAATTACATTTTAAAAATTTGCTGCTGCTTTATTTTTTAAGTTATTCGAGCAGAGATTATCCAAGTTCCCGAGACACCAAGGATTATGCTCCACCAACCAGAGACTATGCTTACCGTTACTATGGCCATTCAAGTTCTCGGGATGAACATTACTCTAGAGGATATAGGTACTATGAAAATTTAAATTTTTATCAAATAGCTGCTTGCAGTTCTTGTTGCATGAATGCCTTTTATTTTACTTTAGTGATCGTGATGGCTGTGGTGGTGGTCGTGATAGAGATTACTCTGAACATTCAAGTGGAGGCTCTTATAGAGAGTCATATGATAGTTACGGTAAGAGTCCAATTGTTACTGAATATTCATGAAATTAGATTCAGCAGACTAGATTGTTGGGCATATATTGTGACTTTTAATTTCACAGGCAGAACTACAGCATGGCCTTTTATTAGCTTGAAGATTCTTGAATTACTTTTTTATTGTCCATAACAGGTTCCTTTTGAGGGTAAATTGATAGTCTCATCAAAAACTTTTGTCATTTTTAAAGCATGATAAAAATATGAACGTCAGAATTTCAACCCCCTTTTAGAAGCTGTGACAGAACATTTACCATTTAACCTAAAACATGCTACATTTTCATTTCCTTTTAAAATAAAAAATAAAAAATCTCATTAGTGCAGCATATTATCTTTTCACCAGAGGCAGATGAAAACATAATTCTTCCAAATATTTAGTACTTAAACTATGATCATGGGTGTAATGATGCCACAAAAATTGTAGTGTAGTAAGTATTTTACTTTATCATTGACCTTACTACAGGTAGCTCCCGTGGTGCACCATCAGCACGTGGGCCCCCTCTGAGTTATGGTGGAAGCAGTCGCTATGATGATTATAGCAGCACACGTGATGGATATGGTGGAGGTCGGGAAAGTTACTCAAGCAGCCGGAGTGATCTCTATATAAGTCGTGAGCGTGGTGGCAGACAAGAACGAGGGTTTCCACCTTCTATGGATAGGGTGTACCCTTCTCCTCGTGAATCGTATGGTAGCTCAAGTTGTGGGGCTTCCAGAGGAGGTCGTGGGGGGAACCGATCTGAAAGAGGAGGCCGTAGTAGATACTAAAAATAAGTTCTCTACCAATTTAAGGGAAAAATTAAAGAGAAAACTTAACTGCAACCTTTTTTTTCTGTTATTCTAGTACTAATAAAAGAAAAGTGTTACTTAAATGAGAAAGGCATACATTAACTTGCCTTCCATGAATTTTTGGATAAGATGTATAAGATGAAAAAGAAGTATTCAAAGTAATTTCACAATTGTTAATGTTAATTGATGAAAACTAGATAAGCTGTTTGAATGTAATGTTTGCATTGTTAAAATTTTTAGAATAAAAAATGCCATGAAATGTTATTTCTTGTCTGAATTTATTACTGACTTAAAGTAAGGGCAAAAGAAAAAAATAGGAAAACAAATTTTTATGGAAGGTGAAATACACTGTTTGCCTAAAATGTCTTTTACTGACACAAGTAACATACTGAAAAGCAGTATGTTACTTCTCCACAGCAAGGGGAACCTATTTTCTACTTGGGCATACTAAGCCAATTGTGTGTTCTTTTTTGTTAACATAGGTGTGTAAAAGATTTGCTACATCTCCAAAAAGGCTACAAAAGAGTGTGTTTGCCTCATTACTCAAGTGTCCTCCTAAAGAAATGATGTAAGTTGAAAGAAAAATTAGATCTTGCAGGATAAGAAGTTGAGGAAATAAAGAAGTAAGCATCCATTTCTTACCCATATTAAAGCAGCAAATGACAAGGGTGGGAGTAATGATAGTGAAACCAGTTTTTCATCTATATCAAAACTTGAGACAGTTAACTTTAGAGAGAATTAAGATTTAATTAAATAAATGCTCCTAGATTTAAAAACATTGGTAAACAAGCAAAAGTATTGGTAAACAAATTTTTGTTCTGGAATTACTCATGAACTATCTTGGGACTATGTGAAAATGTAACTCAAAGGCTTCATATATACTCTCTTACAAACATTGAGTTTTCGGTAAAATTAGGTGAAAATCAATAGGAAGTTTAAAAATTCATTTTTTTATGTTTGGAAGCTGAGTGTCTACAAAGCCTTGATAAGCCTGCCTAATTGAGTCTGGAAAAATACAGGAAAATTGGATTTTTTAAAGGAAAACCATAAGGGAAAACACATACTGGAGCACTGGAAGTTTAACTAAACTAAAAATTCCCTTATGATACTGAAATGGTAAACGGGGACAAAAGGGAAAAACCCAAATTTTGGACTAAAGTAAAAAATCAATTTCACAAGTACTTCCAAAGTACTTAACTTTTAATTCTTAAAAATGCAGACTAAGGGCATCTGGGTAGCTCAGTTAGGCACATGCATTTGACTCAGGTTATAATCTCAGGGTAATTTGACCCATCCCTGCATGTTTGCCTGCTCAGCCAGGAGTCTTTCTGTTCATCTCATGCTTATGCTACCACATGCATGCATAAGCTCTCATTCTCCTTCACATAGTTGTTAAAAATACAGACCAATTTTACAAGAGGGAAGTATTTTCATGAGTAAATGTTGATTAAGATTGGCAATAGGAATACTCAAAAGTTTAGTTAATTTGAAAAACTTAACCCCAAATAGTATTTTTCAAAGGAACCATTGCCATCTTTGTATATTTGGGTGAGATTTTTACCGTTACGAAGATGTTTTTATTCACTAATGCTGTAGGTGTATGAAGATTGAACAAGAAGGATATGAATTTCTCAGCAATCTTGCCTATTTTTACAGTGGAGGACAGGAAATAGCATCTGTGATATTCCAATCTGGGGGCTTTAAACTCCAGAAAGATTCTTGACAAGATGTTGTCATTATGGTAATATAAGTTACGTGGGAAGAGAATAATAACCCAAAATATAAAATTTCTCTCCCACTCATTAACAAGTTAGAGTAAATGTTGAATGAAAATCATAACCAGAACTGAAAGTGTATTTCCTTAAAGTTTTCATAGGAACATAATTCTCAGGGAATAAATTTAACTGTAATGCAGAGTAGAAATTTATTTAAATTGGACTTTTTAAAAAATTTATTTTTTAGGACTAATTTTTATTTTATAGGACTAATAAAAGGAGATGTTTTTGAGTCGGTTCTACATATAGCTTACATTAGTTGGCTTTGAAAGATAGCAATCATAAAATTCCTAATTGAACAAACTTGAGTCAAAGTTAATTATGGGGATGTCTGCAAGGCTCAGTAGGTTAAAGCCTCCGCCTTCAATTCAGATCATGGTCTCTGTGTCCTGGGATCAAGCCCCACATCTGGCTTTGTGCTCAGCAGGGAGCCTGCCTCCCCCCTCTCTCTGCCTGCCTTTCTGCCTACTTGATCTCTGTCAAATAAATAAAATCTTTAAAATGTTAATTATGTGCTGTTCTTGATTCTAGTCATTAAAACTGGTTTGTTATCTTAAAGCATATTATGCTGCTTTTAGAAACTATGTGTAAACAAGGCCACAACAAGTTTCCTGTGTTTATTGATTCAGGAATCAATGTGCATGATCATTCGTAGGTGCTAAACATAACAGCAGTGTTTAATATAGATTCTCTTAAAAAATGGTAATTTTTTAAAAAATTTTTAAAGGAGCTGTAGGTTGATAAGGAATAAATTTCCTCTTTTTAAAAAATCCTAGCTGGAGTATGAGTGACATTTATATGAGGCAGATTAAGAGGAAAAAATTTAACTTCGTATCAATGGGCAATCTACACAAATATGAAATTCCAAATGATGTAGGAAAAACCTTTGGGTTCAAATCCAATGGCCAAGAAAGAATTATTGAGACATCTTCGGTGCAAAAACGTAAATAAAATACAGGGACAGGACCTGTGGGTAGTAAGCTGCACCAGGGTCATGAGGAATGGCCCATTATATACTTTCAAGTTGGGAGAGGTTTAGGGAGAGTGCAAGTCTCTAAGGAGTCTTAGAAACAAGGATTCCAGGATCTTAAGGGGCTAGCTATTGTTGGGGAAAAAGTCATCTATTACCATCTAATAAAACCCGAGTCATGAGAACCTTCAGATGTATATTTGCGGGCCATATGCTTGGAGAATGATTGCCAACATATAGCTTGGTGGGGGGCAGTAGAGATAAAGAAGTTTCCAGGGGAATTTTTATATGTTAAAGAAGAGTTAAAGGATCTTGGGGGTCAGGATCAGGGGGTCAGATCTTGGTTGTTTTTTTTTAATCTTCTATTGATTTGCATTTCTTCCCTCAAGGGCCCAGATTCCCAGCCCCTTCTTAGCACAGAATATAGTGACATATATTGCATTTATCCTGTCTTTGTGATGTGGGAAACAAAGGCAGAAGAAAAATTATTAAATTCCCTTATTCCCTAGAGCTCACTCACAAGTCCTTGAAACAGGCAGAGTGACATTCCTTGAGGAGCACAACTACCTCCATGTTAATACCTTGCTAAGGGATAACCTCTAATTCTGTTCCATGTAAGAGGGTACCCTATCATTTCATTGTTTTTTCTTTCTGCCTCTGCATATGTAAGTACCAAGCGATAAATTATAGAGGCTTTGAATCTTTTCCCCCTTTTCTCTCTCTTTTTTTTTTTAATTTCCTTTTATTTTAAGCATAACAGTATTCCTTTTTTTTTTTTGCACCACACCCAGTGCTCCATGCAATCCATGCCCTCTATAATACCCACCACCTGGTACCCCAACCTCTCACCCACCGGTCAATTCAAACCCCTCAGATTGTTTTTCAGAGTCCATAGTCTCTCATGATTCACCTCCCCTTCCGATTTCCTCCAACTCCCTTCTCCTAACTCCACATGTCCTCCATGCTATTTGTTATGCTCCACAAATAAGTGAAACCATATGATAATTGACTCTCACTGCTTGACTGATTTCACCCAGCATAATCTCTTTCAGTCCCATCCATGTAGCTACAGAAGTTGGGTATTCATCCTTTCTGATGGAGGCAGAATACTCCATAGTGTATATGGACCCCATCTTCCTTATCCATTCGTCCGTTGAAGGGCATCTTGGTTCTTTCCATAGTTTGGCGACCGAGGCCATTGCTGCTATAAACATTGGGGTACAGATGGCCCTTCTTTTCACAACATCTGTATCTTTGGGGTAAATACCCAATAGTGCAATTGCAGGGTTATAGGGAAGTTCTATTTGTAATTTCTTGAGGAATCTCCACACTGTTCTCCAAAGAGGATGCACCAACTTGCATCCCCACCAACAGTAGAAGAGGGTTCCCCTTTCTCCACATCCCCTCCAACACATGCTGTTTCCTGTTTTGTTAATTTTGGCCATTCTAACTGGTGTAAGGTGATATATCAATGTGGTTTTAATTTGAATCTCCCTGAGGGCTAGTGATGATGAACATTTTTTTCATGTGTCTGATAGTCATTTGTATGTCTTCATTAGAGAAGTGTCCATCCATATCTTTGCCCATTTTTTGATATGCTTGTCTGTTTTGTGTGTGTTAAGTTTGAGGAGTTCATTATAGATCCTGGATATCAACCTTTTGTCTGTACTGTCATTTGCAAATATCTTCTCCCATTCCGTGGGTTGCCTCTTTGTTTTCTTGACTGTTTCCTTGGCTGTGCAGAAGCTCTTGATTTTGATGAAGTCCCAAAAGTTTATTTTCGCTTTTGTTTCCTTTGCCTTTGGAAACATATCTTGAAATATGTTGCTATGGCTCATATCAAAGAGATTACTGCCTATGTTCTCCTCTAGGATTCTGATGGATTCCTGTCTGACATTGAGGTCTTTTATCCATTTTGAGTTTATCTTTGTGTCTGGTGTAAGAGAATGGTTGAGTTTCATTCTTCTACATATAGCTGTCCCGTTTTCCCAGCACCATTTATTGAAGAGACTGTCTTTTTTCCACTGTATTTTTTTTTCCTGTTTTGTTGAAGATTAATTGACCATAGAATTGAGGGTCCATATCTGGGCTCTCTACTCTGTTCCACTGGTCTATGTGTCTGTTTTTATGCCAGTACCATGCTGTCTTGGTGATCCCAGCTTTGTTGTAAAGCTTGAAAGATGCCCTTAGTTTTATTTTTGTTTTTCAACATTTCCTTAGCGAATTGGGGTCTCTTCTGGTTCCAAACAAATTTCTGGATGATTTGCACCAGCTCTTTGAAGAATACCAGTGGGATTTTGATCAGAATAGCATTAAAAGTATATATTGCTCTAGGCAGTATAGAAATCTTAACAATGTTTATTCTTCTGATCCAAGAGCATGGGATGGTCTTCCATCTTTTTGTGTCTTTTTCAATTTCTTTCATGAGTGTTCTGTAGTTCCAGGAGTACAGATCTTTAACCTCTTTGGTTAGGTTTATTTCCAGGTATCTTGTTGTTCTTGGTGCTATAGTAAATGGAATCGATACTCTAATTTCCCTTTCTGTATTTTCATTGTTAGTGTATAAGAAAGTCACTGATTTCTGTACATTGACTTCCAGTAGTTTGGGGGTGGAGTCTTTTGGGTTTTCCATATAAAGAATCCTGTCATCTGCAAAGAGAGAGTTTGACTTCTTCATTGCCAATTTGGATACCTTTTATTTCTCTTTGTTGTCTGATTGTGGTTGCTAGAACTTCTAATGCTATGTTGAACAAGAGTGGTGAGAGTGGGCGCTCTTTCGTGTTCCTGATCTCAATGGGAAGGCTGCAAGCTTTTTCCCATTGAGGATGATATTTGCTGTGGGCCTTTTATAGATAGATTTGATGAAGTTCAGGAATGTTCACTCTATACCTTTACTTTGAAGCATTTTAATAAGGAATGGATGCTGGATTTTGTCAAATGCTTTTTCTGCATCAATTGAGAGGACCATGTGGTTCTTCTCTCTTCCCTTATTAATTTGTTCTATCACATAGATTGATTTGCAAATGTTGAACCATCCTTGTAGCCCAGGGATGAATCCCACCTGATCATGTGGATAATCTTTTTAATGTGCTGTTGGATCCTGTTTGCTAGGATCATGTTGAGAATCTCAGCATCCATATTCATCAGTGATATTGGTCTGAAATTCTCCTTTTGGTAGGGTCTTTTCCTGGTTTGGGGATAAGGATAATGCTGGCTTTATAGAAAGAGTATGGAAGTCTTCCTTCTGCTTCAATTTTTTGAAACAGCTTCAGGAGAATAGGTGTTATTTCTTCTTTGAAAGTTTGGTAGAATTCCCCAGGGCATCCATCAGGTCCTGGGCTCTTGTTTTTGGGAGGTTTTTGATCACCTCTTCAATCTCGTTACTAGATATTGGTCTATTCAGGTTGTTGATTTCTTCCTGGTTTAATTTTGGTAGTTTATAGTTTTCCAGGAATGCACCCATTTCATCTAGGTTGCTTAGCTCATTGGCATATAACTGTTGATAATGACTTCTGATGATTGTTTCTACTTCCTTGGTGTTCATTGTGATCTCTCCCTTTTCATTCATAATTTTATGAATTTGGGCTTTCTCTCTTTTCTTTTCGATTAGTGAGGCCGAAGGTTTGTTGATCTTATTGATTCTTTCAAAAAACCAGCTTCTAGTTTCATTGATATGTTCTACTGTATCTCTGGTTTCTACCTCATTGATCTCAGCTCTAATCTTGATGATTTTCCTTCTTATGTGTGGAGTTGATTTGATTTGTTGTTGATTCTCCCGTTCTTTAAGGTGTAGAGACAGCTGGTGTGTTCTGGAATTTCATTTTTTTGAGCGAAGCTTGGATGGCTATTTATTTCCCCCTTAGGACCGCCTTTGCTGTATCTCATAGGTTTTGGACTGAAGTGTCTTCATTCTCATTGGTTCCCATGAATTGTTTCAGTTCTTCTTTGATCTCCTGGTTGATCCAAGCATTCTTAAGCAAGGTGGTCTTTAGCTTCCAGGTGTTTAAGTTCCTTCGGAGACTTTCCTTATGATTGAGCTCCAGTGTCAAAGCATTGTGATCTGAAAGTATGCAGGGAATCATCTCATTCTTTTGGTATCGGTTGAGTCCTGATTTGTGACCCAGTATGTGGTCTATTCTTGAGAAGGTTCCACGTGCACTTGAGAAGAATGAGTATTCTGTTGTTTTAGGGTGGAATGTTCTGTATATATCTATGAGGTCCATCTGTTCCAGTGTGTCATTCAATGCTCTTGTTTCTTTATTGATTTTCTGCTTCCATGGTCTCTTTCTGAGAGAGGTATGTTAAAATCTCCTATTATTAATGTATTCCTATCAAGATGACACTATCTTGATTAACAGTTTTCTTATGTAATTGGCTGCTCCCATATTGGGGGCATAGATATTTACCATTGTTAGATCATCATGGTCGATAGTCCCTTTAAGATTGATGTAGAGTCCTTCTCCATCTTTAACTACAGTCTTTAGTTTAAAATCTAATTTATCTGATATGAGAGTCACTACCCCGGCCTTCTTTTGAGGCCCATTGGCATGAAAGATACTTCTCCATCCCTTCACTTTCAGTCTAGGTGTATCTTTAGGTTCAAAATGAGTCTCTTGTAGACAACATATGGATGGTTCCTGTCGTTTTATCCAATCTTTAACCCTGTGCCATTTTATGGGCTCATTTAGGCCATTCACATTGAGAATGATTATCGATAGATATGTTTTTATTGACATCGTGTTACCTTTGAAGTCTTTCTTTCTGTAGATTGTCTCTTTATCTGTTCAATGCTAATCTTAGGACTTTTCCTCTTTTATAGAACCCTCCCTTAATATTTCCTGAAGTGTCATGTTGGTGGTTGCATAGTCTTTTAAGCCTTGCTGGTCTTGGAAACTCTTTATATCTCCATCCATTTTGAATGTCAGTCTTGCTGGATAAAGTATTCTTGGCTGCATATTATTCTCATTTAGTGCCCTGAATATATCTTGCCAGCCCTTTCTGGCTTGCTAGGACTGTGGTCAGGTCTGATGTTTTTCTGATGGGCTTCCCTCTATAAGTAAGGAGACTTTTTGTCCTACCGTCTTTCAAGAGATTATACCTACAATTATGATTCCTCAATTTGATTATCAGATGCCTTAATGTTTTTTGGAATGTTTAATCTTGGGTGGAGACCGTTCAGCCTCTAGTACATGAACACTTGTTCAAATCGCAAGATTGTGAAAATTTTCATGAAGAACTTTTCAACTACATCTTCTAGACTTCTTTCTTTCTCCTCCCCTTTTTAGGGATTCCAATAATTCTGAAGTTCGAACTTTTCATGGAATCATTTATTTCCCTGATTCTGTTTTTTGCAGATTCTAAGCTGTTTGTTTCCAGGCTTCCTCCTGATCCTTTCTCTCTACCTGTTTGTCCTCCAGATCACTAATTCTATATTCTGTCTCAGTTACCCTAGCTTTGAGAGAATTTAGATTAGATTGGAACTCATTGAGAGCATTGTGAACCTCAGCCCTGGTAGCTTTTAGCTCTGCCATACATTGAGAACATCATCTCTGGTCACTTTCAGTTCAGCCCTATCAATTGAATTGGTCATCCATGGCTTTCTCCGACCTAGCTATTACCTGGATAATTGTTAGCCTGAATTCTCTTTCCAATATATTTTCTATGTTGATAGCCATGAGCTCTGTTGCAGAAGGTCCATCCTCTGTATTTTTCTTCTGTTGGGCGTTCCTTCTCCTAGTCATTTTGGTGAGAGATGACTGAGCAGATGTAGCGGGATATATTGACTATGGTGCAGTCATGGTGCACCCTGGAACACTTCTGAACAATCAGGATTCCCCACCCAAATGAGAGAAAAGAAAAATAAAAAAAAGGAGAGAGAGAGAGGCAGAGAAAAAAAGGAAGATAAAAGAGAAGGTTCAGCCCAAATGGGCCCCAAGGTAGGGTTTATGAAGCATACAAACAAAAAGACTGATTAAAGTATATGACTAGAGAAAACATTATATATATATATATATATATATATTTCTTTCTTCTTGTCATATATTTATTTGCTATATTTATTTATTTCATTATATATTTATTATATATTATATATTTATTTGCATATATATATGTTATTCCCTTATTTGGTAAATATATAAAGTTTCTTCCTTTATTTGCATATATATATATATATATATATATATATACACACATATATATACACATATATATATATGTATATACACACACACACATGATGCCGGCTCGCAGGCATGACAGTCGGCCAACCAAAACACAGTCCTGCTCATGTAAACACACAACTAAGAGATAGACACCTACATACACGACATCCAACACACGTTCACAAAATCTCACATGCGTGCACTGAAACCGACACACACACAAGTCAAGCACACATGCCCACACACAGAGAGAAACCTACACACACATGCCGGCATGCACATGCTGCACATGTGAACATACCTGGCCCCTATGTACATGCAGTCGCATGAAGCCTCGCAACACTTTCACCCATGGGTGTGCAAACACACAAACACAAAGCATAGACACACACTGTTGCCAGGATGCAGGCATCCACACTTCTCACACACGCAAACACACATATTCGAGCACACGAAAAACACACATACATAACACCAACACACACGATGTCCTACACACAGGGCAGCAAAAGACAACATACAATTCCACACACAACATGTAGAATCATACACACATGGTCCCCAGCTTAGAGGAATGCTCAATTGGCCACAGGTACTTCCTCATGTATGTGCGTGCACACACATACATACACACACACATGTGTGCAGGAGCGGAGCTGCCCTCAGCTGCTCCCACATAGAACACACACCATGTCATCCATCCCATGGAGCACACCTGCATTCCCTCACACATCCGAGGAACAGACTCCTCCGCTGGGTGGTGTTACCCACAGAATGATCTGGAGCCACAGGGACCATGGGGGACCGCCTCCTCTTTGGTCCTCCCACGACCCTTGGTTTTGCACTGGAGCTGACCAAGAGCATGGCATTGCAACTCAGCAATGCAGGGCACAGTTCCAGGTTCAAGGGCAACAGAAAAAGCTCTCCAAGCCATGTGACTACGGTGGTACGAGGAGCCCAGGGAAGGACAGGGCGCCACTCGTGAGCACCTTACCACTCCTGTGTGCCCAGCTCTACAGACAAGACTTCCCAAGAGAGCCCCGCCTCTTCAATCCTCTGCCAGATCCTGCTTGGAAGGGTGGGGCTCTCTCCCCAGGCCAAGAATGGCTGCACCCTGCCCCCTTGCTCTCCATCACCCCCACCCATGGAATCCAACAGGATGGGGGCTGGAGGGTCCCACCAGGCTTATTGCCTCCTTGCCATTTCCTGTGCCCCCAATATAAAACCACACATGAACACAAGGTGCTTTGTAACTTGTTTATGGCCCTTCTCCCTGACCCTGCAGCTAGGGGCAGGATCCTCTCTAGCGCTGCCCCTGCTGATCCTTGTCCATTTTGCTGTCCAGTGAGGGCTGAGCCCCACGGAGACGAGCCCATGCATGTCTCTCAACGGTGGAGGCCTCATCAGATTCTTCTTGGTGGTGCAACGCGGATGCTCTGTGATGTCCACTTCCACACAGCTGCCATGCCTTGACACACACACACAGACACACGCACACACACACACACACAAACACAGAAATATGAAAATATACACAAAAGTCTTAGCTATTTGTGAAAATGTATGATGCCAGGCATAGTGAATGTGATGTTGTGAGCATTTCTTGTCCTCGTGGGATCCTGGTTCCTCCACAGCCAAAGCACCGTACCCTGCTTGGGATGGACGTGGCATATGTGGCCCTTTGACGACTGAGATGTGGTTGGAAGAAACCCATCTATTGCTGTAATGCTGGGGGAGACCGGCTTGCAATGGCACCACACCAGTTGCCCCAAGCCTACCTTGTTGGCCCGAAGCCACACTTTGGGTATCCTCTATCCATGAGTGGGGGCCAGCACTGGGGACGTAATGGCCCAGCCTGAAGTTCAGCTCACGGCCTGACCTGTTCAGCTGCAGGGGAAGGCTAGAGAAGATGTGTTCTCCTCTGCAGGCCAGACAGGCTGGGAACGCCTTCCCCATGGCATTTGAAGTTTCACCCGAAGGCACCGGAAGACACGCTGTCTCTGCAAGTGAAGGTACGGGCCTACGTGCTGTGTCACCTGGGAGCCGGCCTCAGCTTCTTGTCTCCGGCCTTTCATAGGGTGCACCCTGTGGTCTCCTGGCCCACAGACATAATGCCCAACTGCCCATCCACAGGGTTCGCCCAGACGTCGTCTCAGGGGAGGGACATCCGGGTTCCCTTTGCCGTATGCCCTTGCTGCACAAAAGGCACGCCTCCCACCGAGCTCCATGCCAAACACACTGCGTGTCACTGGGTAAGTGTGTGTGCTGTGTCAGTGTGAGTGTGTGTGTGTGTGTGTGTGTGTCTGTGTGTGTTTGCACGCGCACGCGTCGGGCGCAACCAGCTGGGTCCCTTTCCCTGGTCACGTGAACAGTAGCTAGTCACAGAGGGGAAGGGGGCTTTTATTTCATGGGAAAGGAGGTTCTGGGACAGGCTTCTGCATCTTGCTTTCTGAAGCCTCGATCTTCCAGAGACCCTGTGGCCAGAGAGTGGGCAGAGAAACAGCGCCGGGAACACAAACACCGAGATGGACCGGGGAAGAGGGAGAGCAGAGCATGGGGAAAGGACAGGCGGATCGATGGATTGAGCCCTCTCGGTCCCCCTTGTCCTGAGCAGACAAGGACATGGCCTGGGGGAAACAGTGGCCGAAGCACTGGCAGACAGTGCCCCAAACTGGCAGACAGCTTCCCCCCGCTGTCTCCTGGAATGGCACTGCTCTGCAATGCCTGGGCTGACAGTCCCCCGCACGCTAGACCAGGGTCCCCGGTGGTGCCTTCGCTGTCCTCAGTCTTCGAGGATTGCGTGGGGGGGAAGGGCCAGGGACAGTTTCTCCTTGACAGGCTACAAACACCGGGCGGAGAGCGTGCTAAAGGAGGCGACGGGATGGAGGGGAAGGAGTTGTGGGCACTGGGGCCTGGGGCTCCTTAGGTAGAGCCCGAGGCCATCCCGGAGGAGGCGCACTGGCTGCCTCCCTGGCCGCCTCCAGCAGGGGGTGAGGGGCAGGGCCTGTGGCGGCCACGCCCACCGCCTTGAGGCTCCTGGGGCCTGGGGTCCCGCCATTGTCCTGGGCGCGGATCAGGCCTCCTGGGCGCCAAGACCCGAAGCGTGCCGCCTCCACCTCTGCCCCGTGGGCTCCTGGCCGGAAGCCCTTGTGCGCATGCGTCCCAGACTCCGCTGGCTTCCGGGAGGAGACGGCGGACGTCCACCCTCCACCGTTCGCAGGGCCGCAGAGCTCCACTGTCCGGCCGCCTGCGGGAGCCGCGCGCTCACCCGCCCCTGCTCCGTTCCCCTGCAGCTGCCCCAGCCGGGCGCCACGTGGGACACGGGACTGCCCCCGAATCCTGACCAACTCAGTCGAGGGAGAGGTCCATCAGGACGCGGCTGTCCGTGGACATATAGCCCCACCCCGCAAGAGAGGCGAAGGTGCTGCTGGGCCTAGGCGGTGGGATGGCGGCAGAGCCTGGGCAGCAAGAGGAAGGCCGTTGGGAGAGAGAGGGCGCCATCCTGGCGGTGGAGCTTGTGCTCGTCGGGGATGACCTAATGTTGGTGTGGCAACTTGTGGTGGTCGGCGTGGCGGAGGACCCCGGGGAGACTGAGGAGGAGGAGGACGATGACGACGAGGCTAGGGAGGTTGAGAGTGAGGCTGAGGAAGACGGGGAGGCTGAGG
The DNA here is from genome assembly GCF_011764305.1 of Mustela putorius furo. NCBI lineage: Eukaryota > Metazoa > Chordata > Mammalia > Carnivora > Mustelidae > Mustela > Mustela putorius. The sequence continues at coordinate 3,628,446 of NW_025421566.1, read as the reverse complement.
AGGGAGAGGAGACCGAGGAGGAGGACGACGAGTTGGAGGAGTCCGAGGAGTCCGAGGAGGAGGCTGAGGAGAACCGGCAGGAGGATGGGGAGGAAGAGGAGGCTGAGGAGACTGGTGCGTGGGAAGTAGCGGAGGAAGAAGGGGAGCTGGGGACTGAGGAGGGGGCGCGCCTGAGGAGGAGATGGAGGACGTGAAGCCCACAGAGGAGGCGGCTGAGGAGAAGGGGACAGAGGAGGGAGAGGAGCCAGAGGAGCCAGAGAAGGAGGAAGAGGAGGCAGAGGAGAAGGCTAGAGAAGCTGAGGAGGTGACGGAAGAGGAAGAGGAGCTTGGGATGGAGAAAAAGACGTGGCAGAAGAGCAGGAGTGGCAGGAGGCTGAGGAGGAAGCCGAAGAGGCTGAGCAGGCCGAGGGTGGCAGGGACAAGGAGAGGGAGGTTGAGGATGTTGAGGAGGAGGAGGTGGTGGAGAAGAAAGAAAGAGATGGAGCCTGAGGGGGAAGAGAAGACTGAGGAAGAGGAGCAGGTGGAGGAGGTGGAGGAGCCTGAAAAGGCTGAGGAAGAGGAGGGCCAGGAGGAGGATGAGGAGGCTGTTGAGGATGAGGTTGCAGAGGTACCTGTGCAGGAGGAGGAGAAGGAAGACAGGAGGGAAGAGGCCTGGGAGGGGAGCCAGAAGGAGGGAGACGCGCAGGAGCTGCAGGAGAAGCGGGAAGGGGAAGAACAAAGCCAGAGGCACGGCCAGGTCCGCCCCCGTCCCCGCTCCAGGCTCTCGCGGCCCTGCAGTCAGAGCTGGAGCCCCTGCACAAAGACGCCAGCGGGGCCTGCTCTGGGCTCAAGCTCAGGTTGTGGCAGAGGCGGCGGCGTCACCTGGAACACCGAAGCGCCCTCATCCGGGGCATCCCTGGCTTCTGGGCCAAGGCTGTATCCTTGCTACCTTCATGGAGGGACCCCGATGTGGCCGGGCTAGTGCAGGAGACTCCTGTGGCAGGGGCCCCGGCTCACGCCTCCGTGTTCGGGACGGTTTCGAATTCCTGCTTCCGGGCGGGGGGTGGTGCCCGGTGGGGCCGCAGGTTGTCCTCGATGTGCCGGGCAGGGGGCCGTGGGTCCAGCTTTCTCTGTTAGCGCCCAGCAGGGAACCACCTGACTTAACGAATGCAGCGGGCCGTGCGGGGGCGCAGGGGGCCTTGACACAATCTGTGAGGAGGGAGTGGGTCCCAGTGGTAGGGACCCAAGGCTGCACTTGCTGTGCAGACTTGCTCCGTTGTTGTAGCTCTTTTCTTCTCCAGCCCTGGGAGAGTCCTTGACCCGAAGCAGTTTGGGAACCACCCGCAGCTGTCAGCCATGCTCAGTGAGCAAGATGAAGGCATACTTGGCTCCATGACGGATTTGCAGGTCTGGCCCGGGAGATGGAGGCCGGCCTGGGGGATGGGAGAAGAGGGGATAACAGAAGCGATTTCTCCCCAAGGCCAGGAGGGCAAGGGTCTGCTGGACAGAGATTTCAACCCTCCTCCCCACTTTGCCGCCCGGCAGGTGGAGGAACTCGGGTCTCCCTGTGATCGCCGCAGGGTCCTGCTCTTCTTTCGCAAGAACTCCTACTTCCGCAATGAAGTCGTTGAGAAGGAGTATGTCCTCAGGGCTGCTGGTAAGGGGGCCTCTGCGTGGAGGGGTGGCAGCAGGTGGAGGCGGCAGGGTTGCACCTGATGCATTAGGCAGCGCCTTCGCACGTACCCATCTTCCTGCAGGGTACGAGCCGTCTCATTCCACTCCCATCCAGTGGCACCCCCCTGTTATGAACGGGAGGCCCGTAGCCGCAGACACCACAACAGCAGCCTAAACTTCTTCAACTGGCTCTCTGACCACAGCTTTGCCGGGTCTAGCAGGATAGCTGAGGTGGGTCCCGGGGAGAGACCGCGCACGTGAACCTGGCTGTGTTCCCCAGCCGACTGGGATGGGCCTCTGAGCCCCGCCCCGTTTCCCCTGCCAGATCGTCATGGACGACCTGTGGCCCAATCCCCTGCAGTACTACATGAGGAAGAAGGCCCCAGCCAGCGGAGGAACTGAGAGGAGTGCAGGTGAGAAGACCGGGGCGTGGGTGCAGAAAATGCTCCGTAGGCCTCCGTGGGACCTGGGCGTCCCACATGAAGAAACGGCGGCTCAGCGGAACGCTCAAGAGGCGGTGACCCCGTGTGCAAAGGGCATCAGCATGAGTCAGGGAGTGCGGTGTCAAACTGGTTCTGCCTGGGAAGCTTGAGGCACGCGGGTCAGGCCACACCAACAAGCAGAGCTGGAGAAGCAGGCGCCTCAGCTTTGGGCACCGCCTCAGTGCCTCTTGCCATCCTTGGCACAGAGTTTGGGTTCCCTGGTGTGAAGGCTCATGCGTCACCCCGTTACCTTTCTGTGTTCATCGGTAGAGTTTTCCCAGCCATCTCCCAGGGCAATCTCCTGTGCCCACCGCAAACATCCAGAGAACACTGGCCAGCATGCACAGAGCTATTTGCTACGTGGTTGGAGGACATGTCAGGCGATCGCCATCGAGGCCCGGGGAGAGGGGCAGGGCAGAATGACCTCTGATCCCCGAAGGGTCTTGAACCCTCTAGCAAACCTGTGTATGGCCCATAGAGGATACTCACCGGCCTCCTCATGTGTGCCTGTGTGCCTGTGTGTCTGTGTGTCTGTGTATCCGTCTCTCCCAGGAACTTCAGCATGTTGAGGTGAATACGCAAGAGCCTTGCGCTTGACCGGAAAGAGTCCAGGACCTTTCAGAGGGAGCCGAATGATCAGCTTGGGCCCTCGAGCAGGGACCCACCTCGAGCCTGGTGTCGGGAAGAAACCCAGGGCCGACTGAGGCCTCCTGTGAATTTATTAAAATGTCGAAGAGCGATGTCAGCCGTGCTTACGTGTGTTACTGTGGGTACGCTCGCACACGGTCTTCTTCATGGGGTGCCGGAGCTCATGGGATTCCCTTCGATGCTTACCACGCTGCCTGGGCATCCTTATTCCGTGGAAGGGAATATGCATGCTTGCCCAGAGGTCTAGGTCACACAAGCTCTGGGACTGCATCCCGGCGTGGCGGAGGTCCTTCCCCCGGGGATGGTGGAGGTGGGCGGGGAGAGGAGATGAGCGAAAGGCCAGCTGACTGAAAGGGCTCATGTCTTCCCTGGGGAAATGACAGAGGACAAGGAAAGGGAAGGACGAGCCAGGGCCAGACATGTCCAGTGTCAAGTTTTGGTAGATGGCGAGGACCCTCTTCCAGAGATGCCCCCTGGTGGATGAGCTCAGACACAGCAAGGGTGGGACGGTAGTTTCATTAGTCTCTTGAACCCCAGAGCCAGTGCTCTCCTTTCTTCTAAACAGGCGTGCCCAGGCCCTTGCTGACACAGTCATCCTCAGCCCCAGATACAGCGGGAGCGAGTGGGGGCCAGGCCCTGTGGAGGGACTGTTGGAGAGGGGAAAGTGGGACGAGGGAAGGTAGGAAAGATGACACTGTCATTCTGGTCCACGTGGCTGGACGGAAGAATGAATGCCAGGGAGAGTGTGTGTCACACACACACACACACACACACACACGGACACCATCGGTTTCAAACCGCCCTAAGCCTCAGAATATTTAGCCACTCACATACCCCGACGCATACACTCAGGAGCAAAGCCAACACCCCGCACCCAACACACGGTGGTTTCGGTCACTCTCATGTCCTGACGTGCACACACTCCCTCACCCTCCCAGGCACCCAAAAGTCACACACTCACATGTCCAGAGACTAGCTCACGGATAGGCAACCCCACGCTGCCCCGTGATCCCCAGTTCGCGGCTTCCCTAGGATTTTGGATCCGTGTCCCCAGATGGTCCGTAGAGGAGAGGGCAGAGTATAGCTGAATGCGAGACCCAGGACACCCACCCGTGTGCTGTCTGACCCATGCTGACCCTGAGGCTGATATGCCTCCTTCCCCAGGGTCTGAAGGAAAGTGCCCAATACCCTCTATCCAGTTAGACCACTAAAAGGGAAATGCCTCCAGAGGGCACACCTAGTCCTCACCAACACCCCATGCAGCATGCTCCCCTGGTTAAGGGCCAAGTGCACACAGGCTGCTCCGACCATGTAGGGCAGCGTCCATCTTCGGAGGTTTTAGCCTCACTCCTCCCACTTTCAAATTCTTTGTGACTTTGGGACTAAAAGGCCAGTCTCTCGTTCGTAGCATAGACGTGGCCAGCTTTTCAAAACCTGCTCGTTCTGCTGTCGTCCACATCGTACTCCAGTGCCGTGAAGCCCCATTACTGAGCAGCCCCATTACTGACACAGGGCAGTCCACAATTGCACTACTTGGTGACTGTGTACTCCCTGACTGTTTCCACCCTCTATTCCTCTGTGACTTCCTCACTCGCTGTCTCATGTTTTCGGGAAACGTGACAGCTGCCCTCCTGGACACCACTGGATTTAGCTCTGCTCAGCCCATTTTTGGCTTTCCCACGATTGGGGGGCGGGTCCCTTCCTCACAGGCAATGTGTCCTCTGGGTCTATACGCCTTGCAAAGTATGAATTCAGCTGGAGGCCTACCCGTCCTTCCCGCCCTGCCTAACCCTTCCTCGCAGCTCCCTGCCTGTCTCTCCCTCCCCATTGGAGCACACTCCTCTCCCACCTGCCCCTGTGCCTCTCTTCCCTTCTCTCCCTCCCTCCCATTCCGCCAGCTCTTCTTCTCTGGGCTTCTCTCTCTCTCCTCCCAGACTCCCTCTCATCCCCCTCCCGCTGTCCCCACCAGAGCCTTCTCCCTCTCCAGGGCTTTGCTCCTTTTCCTGCAGTAATCCCAGGAGGAGCCTCCTCCAACGGCTTGGGCAGGAAGGCACATGCTGGTCAGTTTAGATTGTACCAGGAATTCCGCAGTCTGCGCAGTCTCAAGGACTGTCTCAGACATTTTTCATCTCCCCATAGACAGCCATGCATTTTTCTCCCTGCAGGGGTGTTTGTTTGTGTTGAGAAGCAGATTGAGAGAGTGACACTTGTGGCGACCACACACCCTGCACTTAGCGCCAAGGGAGTTCCTCCTGCTTCTTTGCGGTCAAAATCCCTCCCCAGGACACACTGACCCGTTCCTTTTAAAGGAGGCCCTCCCATGATGCAACCACAAGGCTGATGGCCTTGCCGTCACTCAGGAGGCCTTCCTGACCCCTCAGGCGGCATGTGTCCTATCCCGCCCACCACAGTACCCCCGTCCCCCTTGGCTCTTGGACTCTATGAGGTGTGGTTCGGACCGGAAGGACGTGGTGAGTACCAGAGAAAGGGCACATGTGCTGTCAGTGCTCACTTGTCCGTCCCCTCCCCGGCTGGTACTCCACTCAGTGGCGGACACAGACTAAGGCAGAACTTGGAGCAGAGCTAGAGGAAAGACACAAGAGCCCTAGCAAGAAAGTCCGGTGATGAAGGAGAAAGCAAAGAGGAAAAGAGACACAGAGAAAAAGGGAAAGGAGTCGGACAGAGGAAAGCACAGTGGGAGAGTTTGGCCACTGGCTTGGTCAGACAGTGTGCAGAGTTTCTCTTTGGATTAAAAGTCTGGCCCATTAGCATGCTTCCCAGTCTGATCGCGGACCTCCCCTGAAGCTGCTTTGCGGCTCTGTGGGCACCCAGGTGGCCAGGGTCCTTGGCTCTTTTCGCTAATTTAATTCAGGGAAAGTATTTTGTGTGCGGTGTCCTTCTTTAAGGAAAGCCGGGTGGGAGGTGGTGGGCTCGGGAGGCAGATGGTCCCAGCACCCAGCACCTTGGTGGTAGGCTCCTATTCCCTCCACCACTGGGCAGGTCAAGGGGAAAACCACAGGACAGTGATGTGGCTCAGTTGGAGCACCAGCTGATGCCCCCAGGGCTTTTCTCCCATTCTGCTGAGAAGGTGCTCGGGAGGCGTTCGGGGCAGACACGGGATTCAGCTGCTGGATTTCAATTGCGGGTGACAGGCGAGGGGTCCTGGACGGACTGATGAGAAAGGGGCGAGTGGCCCTGTGATAACCTGGGCACTTGTGGGGAAGGCCTGAGATGTGTCTCCGAAAAAAACGAGAGGGGTTGAGAGGCGCGGAAGCCACCCCGGTGGCGGGCAAGGGCAGGCTTCCTGGCTGGCACTGGGGCCTGCCAGGGACAAGCCCCCTGCCCCATAGCTGGTTAGACCTCGGAGGAACCAGCGTTCTGCGCAGGGATCGGAGTCTGTATCCCTCCCGGGCCGCATGCGTGACTACCCGCGAGCACGCTGTGTCCGCTATCTCAGCCCCGGATGCACGGAGGCCCTGTGCACATGCGTGCCCCAGACCCGCGCACTCGGATAAGAGGCAGCTGCCCACCCTGGTTCCCAGGTGTCCGAGCTGAACCTGCGGGTGCCCCATTCATCGCCTGCCCTCCGCAGCTGCCCAGGCTCAGGGCCACGGCCACATGGAGAGGGAGTCGTGGTCCTGGGAAGGCGGGGCTGCCTCAGAATCCGGGACCACCTTGGTCCCAGACGGGGGCGTGAGGAGGCGGCTGCCCTCAGGGAGACCGGCTCCCGCGGGCATGCGGAGGTGGTGGTCACGGCTGTGCATGAAGCTGAGGCCCAGCAGGGCCGAGAGGAGGCTGTGGGGGCCAGGAGTTGGTGCTGGTGGTGGAGGATATCGTGGCGGATGAGGAGGTGCCGGCGGTGGAAGACGAGGATGTGCTGGCGGTGGAAGACGAGGAGGTGGCGCACGCAGAGCGGGTGGAGAAGCGGAAGGAGATGTCGCAGGCAGAGCCGGTGGCCAGGCCCGACACAGCCTGGCCGCACTTGCCGCTCTGCAGGTGGTTCAGGAAGCGCTCCGCTCTGTGGATGTCCAAGCCACCAGGGCCTACTTGCGGCTCAAGCGCAGGATGAATCAGAAGCGGAGTGGTACCTGGCTTGAAGGAGGGCCATCATCCAGGGCATCCCTGGCTTCTGGGCACGCGCCGTATACTTCCTTCATCGCGCCGGCTGGGTTTTGGCTCCTGTGGACCACAGTGGGAGCAGGGCAGAAGGGAGCAGAGCCTGAGCCAGGGGCAGGAGTGCTGAGAAGAAGGGCCCCGCTCCCCCATCCAAGGGCCCCACCCCTCCAGGAGTGGGCACCTGCCAGCAGTAGTCCCCACTGCCAGCAGTGGGCGAAACCCCAGAGGAGTGGGCACAACCTTCTACTGCACAGCCTAGGTGCCGGGGTGTAGTAGAGGGTGGTCCCGGAGGACGAGGGTGCGGGCATGGGCGTTGGTGGGAAAGGCAGGGGCTGAGACCTGTGGAGTCCTCTCTGAGTAGACGCTCCGGGCCAGGGCTTTGTTGCTGTGCACCCCAAGGCCTTGGCTGTACAGAACCCGTTTCAACACTCTCGACTCCTAGTGATGCCCAGTCCCACATGGCTCAGAGCACATGTTGGAAGGAAAGGATTTGGGGGTAAATGGGGCAGATGGAGAGGCTGCCCGCATCATTCCGTGTCCTACAAACCGTGTATCGTTGCAGAGTTCCCGGGAGACCTAGGGTTCTGTGGTGCGCTTGCACTCATTGAGAGTCAGTCAGCAGGCTGCCTGATTTCAGCGGGCCCCGGGACCCTGGACACGGTGCCTGGGTGCTACAAACTCTGTCTCCACAGGCCCTCCAGAAGCCGGCCGAGGCCCCTGGCCCAGGTGCTCCCAGACACGTTTCCTCGCTCCCCTGCCTCTCCCCTCTCCATGTCCCCCACCCCGCGCTCGCTCGCTCGCTCTCGCGCTCTCTCTCTCTCTCTCTCTCTCTCAACCCTCCCAGCCCTCCGTCTACGTCTGTCGTCAGGGTTTGGGTGTCTCTGTCTCTCTGTCTCCTTCCACCCGCCCTACCCCATTCCTCCCTGTGTGGCTGACTCTGCCAGGCCCTTGCTCGGGACCCTGGGTGTGCAGCCATGCTGCAAGCGAGCGGAGCAGCCCCCTTGTGGGCACAGAAGGTCCCTCAAGGGCCCAGGGCCTCGGGTGAGCACACAAGCAAACGGGGCCGTGAGGGGGACCGAGCCCATCCAGACATCCAGAGTGGTTACTGACTGCCTCCTGGCCCCGCTGAGCACGGGCACAGGCCAGAGAGGACATAGGCAGGGAGAGCGGGCGGGCTCTTGGCCTTGCCCTCTTGGGCCCCGGGAGCTTCAGCCCTGTTGATCCTCCAAGCCAGAATGACGTGATCGTTAAGGAGTATCACCTTAGCATCAGCGGTAGGTGTGGGCTTGAGGTGCAGAGGAGCTGGCGGAGGGCTTCCCGGCATGAGGGCCCGGGGGTGGAAAGGGAGGAGTGTGGGGTCCTCGGGGCATTGCAGGGATTTGGTACAGGAAGGGGGACAGGTCGTCTGTTGAGAGCGAGAGCTGGCGTGGGTCCTAGGCCTCGGAGAGCCTCCCTTAAGTTTCCTCGTCCCGCCCGCAGGATATCGGGAGACTCGTTGCACTCCAGTCCGGTGGTTCTGGGATTATGAACGTGGTGCTGCCAGCCGCAGGCGAGACCCCCCAGCGGCCTGAACTTCTTCAACTGGTTGTGTGACCCCAGCTGCCCAGGGTCCAACAGGATCGCCGGGGTGAGGCCCCTGCGCCTTCGTCAGCAGCGCAGATGCTGGAGTCCCGACTGCTGGGGAACGGGGTCGGGGGCCCCGTGCTCAGCTCACCTTTTGTCCCCTACCAGATCATCATCGAGGACCTGTGGCCCAATCCCTTGCAGTACTACCCGAGGCAGGAAGGCGGCCTCTGGGAATGAGCTGAGAGGACGACCTGTCGGTGAGGAGCCAGGAGGGCTGGGTCAGGAGCCCTGTGGGCAGGGGTGCCAGGGGACAGTCAATTTAGTGGCGGGGAAACTGAGGCTCAGAGGAGCTTGGACCCATGGAGCAGGTGGCAGGGTGGGAAGTGAGCCTGCGGGAACTCAGAGCGCACACACAGGGCCGAGGATGGGTCTAGTCCGGCAGGTTCATGCCTGCCATGCTGTCCTTTGGAAAACCCCTGGCCAATCCGGACAAGCAAGGCTCCCCCAGCCCATTTTCCTGAAGTGTCTCCCATGGCTGTCGGCCTCTCTCTCGGTCCTCCTTCCGCTCGTTCGGTTGGCGATGGCCTGCCTGTCTTTGGGAGTCGGGCTCCTTGTCCCAGCCCACTCTTGGACCACGACTCCCTGACGGCCATCCACATGCCTGAGCACCGCGTGTCCTCCCACATCGTTCACATGTCCTTGGGAATGGTCCCAGGCCATCCCAAGCAGGGTCACGGTGCCCTGGCTGTGGAGGAACTGGGATCCCATGAGTACAAGGCATGCTCACAACATCACGTTCACTATCCCTGGCATCATACATTTTCACAAATAGCTAAGACTTTTGTGTGTATTTTCATGTTTCTCTGTGTGTGTGTGTATGTGTGTGTGTGTGTGTCTGTGTGTGTGTGTCAAGGCATGGCAGCTGTGTGGAAGTGGACATCACAGAGCATGCGCGTTGCACCACCAAGAAGAATCTGATGAGGCCTCCACCGTTGAGAAACCTGCATGGGCTCTTCTCCGTGGTGCTCATCCTGCACGGGACAGCAAAAGGGACAAGGATCAGCAGGGGCAGCGCTAGAGAGGATCCTGCCCCTAGCTGCAGGGTCAGGGAGAAGGGCCATAAACAAGTTACAAAGCACCTTGTGTCCATGTGTGGTTTTATATTGGGGGCACAGGAAATGGCAAGGAGGCAATAAGCCTGGTGGGACCCTCCAACCCCCATCCTGTTGGATTCCATGGGTGGGGTGATGGAGAGCAAGGGGCCAGGGCACAGCCGTTCTTGGCCTGCGGACAGAACCCCACCCTTCCAAGCAGGATGTGGCAGAGGAAGGGAAGAGGCGGGTCTCTCTTGGGAAGTCTTGTTCTGTAGAGCGGGGCGCACAGGAGGGGTAAGGTGCTCCCGAGTGGGGCCCTGGGGTCCCCTGGGCTCCTCGTACCACCGTATTCACATGGCTTGGAGAGCTTTTTCTGTTGCCCTTCAACCTGGAACTGTGCCCTGCATTGCTGAGTTGCAATGCTATGCATCTTCTTGGTCAGCTCCAGCGCAAAACCAAGGGTCGTGGGAGGAGCAAAGATGAGGCTGTCGCTCACGGTCCCTCCCTGTGGCAACAGATCCTCCTGCAGTGCAGGGGACAGTTCCACGGATGTGTGAGGCAACGCAGGTGTGCTCCATGGGATGGCGGACATCCTGAGTGTTTATGTGTGAGGGAGCCGCTGAGGGCAGGTCCGCGCCTGCACACGGACGTGTGTCCGTGTGTGTGTGTGTGTGTGTGTGTGTGTGTGTGTGTGTGTGAAGGGGCAATGGGGAATGGCCCTATGCCCTCACCATGTGTATGCATTGTGTGCCTCCCCTCAGTAAACAACCTGTAGTGCATGTGTGTGTGTCTGTGTCTCTCTGGGGCCTCCTTTGTACAAGGGCTGGACAGCTATGGTGTGTGTTGTGGGTGTATGTTTCCATGCGCAGTTCTGTGTCCAGTGTTTGGGCTGAGGGTGCTTGAGTCCGTGACAGAGATAGGATGTGTGCTGGCAATGAGTGTGGGTTTGCATGGGCTTTTGTGCGTGTGCGTGCACGTGTGGGTGTGCTTGAGCGGTTGAGTGTGCATTTCTATGTCAGGGAGGTCGTGTGTTTTCCTCGCATGTGTCTGCATCCTCAGGGAGTGTGCGTTGGAGTATGTGTTTTAGACAGGTGAGAATGTCTGTGTGTCCAATTCTGTGGATGTTTATGGATTGCAGGGCACCAGGGGCAGACTTCTTTTTTGAGCAGGGTCAACAGTGTACGCCTATGCCGGAGACCTTGGATGTGTTGTCGTGTGTGCGTGTGCTTGCAAGCATAGCTGTGTGTGGGGGAGGGCAGGGATGCATGCCTGCGTGTGCTCCGTGTGTGTGTTTTGTGTATGAGCGTAGAGCTCGTTGTGATTGTATAAGTGTGTCAGTGTGTGTGTGTGTGTGTGTGTGTGTGTATGAGAGATTGAGAGAGTGGCTACGTGTGTGTTCTTTATGACACAGATGATGGGTTTTGTTTACATGCTTCTGTACCCTTAGGGCTATGAGCGTGTGTGCATGCGCCGATGTGTCACGTTTTTATGCCTGTGGGCTCGAGGCCATAGAGGTGGTGGGGTATGCATGTTAGTGTTTTTGGGCACACACGTGTATGATTTTTATGGTGAGGCCAAATGCGTATGCCTGTGCCAGAGTCCTTGTGGCAACTGGGTGTGTCCCGAGTGTTTTTGCAAGCGCCTATGTGTCTCCATGCAAGGGATGGTGTGCAGGCCTCAGATCCATATGCACGAGTGTGTATGTAGTGTGTACAGTGGGTTCACAAACCGCTCGCCTGTCTGCGTGTGTGTGTGTGTGTGTGTGTGTGTGTGTGTGTGTGCAGGCTTGCGTACACGTGCGTTCTTTGAGGATGCAGAACAAGGGTTTTGCTTACATTCTTCCCTTTCCTCAAGGGTAAGTTTGTGTGAGTGTGCATGCTCCGATGTGCTGGGGTCAGTTGTGTATGCCTGTCTGCCAGAGGCTTTGGATGTGGTCTCTTGTGTGTGTGTGACTGCGAGTGTCCCAGGTCACACCTGGGAACGTCCTTTTGAGTTGGGACCAAATGTCTATGCCTGTGCCAGAGACGTTCTGTGAGAGCTCTATGGTGTGTGTGTGTGTGTGTGTGTGTGTGCTTACGAGCACCTCTGTGCCAGCATGCATGTCTGGTGTACATGCCTGAGTTGCAGAGATACATGTGTGTATTTAGTGTGTTCGGTGTGTTTTTTTTTGCGTGAGCACGTGTGTATGTGTGTGTGTCTGTGTGTTTGAAAGGAGCCCGATGGGGTGTGTTTGTATTTTCACTCTGTGTGTGTGTGTGTGTGTGTGTGTGCGCGCGTATGTGTGCAGCCGTGTGTGTGTGTCTGTGTGTACATGTGCCATCTCCTTTCTTTGGTTTCAGGGGCCAGGTGTGGGAATGCAGAGCCCCCTTCTGAGTGCCTGAGTGCCCGTGTGTCCGTGTGTGTGTGTCTGCATATCTGTCCCACCCAGGGAGGTTCACGCTGCTGAGATGCATATGAGGAAGCATCGCCCTTGACCAGAAGCCGTGCAAACTTCCCACGGAGCCTGGTGCCGGGGTGAAAGACAAGGTCGACTGAGGCCCCCGAGGAAAACCACTGAAATGTAGAAGACCGATGTCACCCGTGTTCCTGTATGTTCCTGTGTGGAGGCTCACGAATGAGCTCCTTCTCAGAAAGGAGCAGGTGGTGTGCCTGAGCTCCTGGTGTAAGGTTGGTGCTTACGATGCTGCCTTGGAATCCCCATTCCGAGGAAGGGATGGGCCCTCATGCTTGCCCAGAGGTCTAGGACACAGAAGCTCTGGGACGGCATCCCAGCGGGGGGAGGTCCTGCCCGTGCGGATGGTGGTGCTGGGCAGCGGGAGTTGATGAACAAAAGGCCAGCTATCAGGTCTCATGTCTTCCCTGGGGTAAAGACAGAGTTCAAGGCTAGGGAAGGATGAGCCAGCGCCAAACATGGCCAGTGTCTGGGTTTGGGGGATGGCGATGCCAGTCCTCCAGAGGGCTCCCTGGGGATGTCCTCAAGCACATCCACTGCACACAGCAGGGCTGGGCCTGTAGTTCATTTTCCCTTGGACCCCAGTGCCCGTGCTCGCTACCGGTCTGGCAAGGGGCCTGCCTCTTGCTGACACGGTCATCCTCTCCGGCACAGAAACAATGCTGTGGAGGGAGTGGAGGCCAGGCCTGTGCCGTCACGTCTCTGATGTCGCATCCCTGCCTGGGCCCATATCAGCGCAGCTGGGCCTGCATAATGGCCTTTGGCCCTGGTGAGTCTCTGCTTTGCCACAGATGCGGGGCCGTTGGCCCGACTTGGGTTTGTATGAATTTCTCTCGCGGAGACAATCTGCCTGGGCCCTGGGCCCCGTGTTCTTCAACGTGGAGTGAGATGAGGCCGGGGCTGTCTCAGTAGTCTTCGAGGAGTCCTTGGCTGCCAGCGCCGTAAGCCATGTGTTGACGCATCCTTGGGAACAGAGGAACAGCCCCGCTCTTACTGCCGGCCAGCGAGGGGGAGGGATCTCCGGGGCCACGCCTAGGTCATCAGGTCACTCATCACTCACACTGGTCCCACTTTCAAATGCTCTGTGGCTACGGGACGAAAAGGTCAGTCTCTCGCACGGAGCGTAGGCAGGGGCAGCTTTTTAAAGGCTGCCCGTTGTGCCGTCGTCTACATCATCCTAGATGGCTGTGAAGACTCCTTACTGACCGGGGCCGCCTGGCGCCCACGATTGCTAGACCCGGTTCCTGTGTAAGCCCCTGTCTGTTTCCACCCTCTCCGCCGCCGCCATGACTTCCTTTTTGGCTGTCTGACCAGTGTTTTCAGGGAACACGATTGCTGACCTCTTTGACACCACTGGATGGAGCTCTGCTCAGCGGACCGTTGGCTTCCGCAATCGGGTGTGTGTTGGGGGGGGTCCCTTCTGCATAGGCGGTATGTCTTTCGGGCCAGTACGCCTTGCACCCTCTGTACGACCAAAGCCTCCCTCTGTGCCTCCGGCCTTCCTCGCTCTGTCGCTGTGTCTCCCTCCCCACACCTGCACACTCGTGTCCGTCCTCAACTCTGTCTGTCCTTCCCATCGCCCCCCTCGCTCCCCAGCTCTTCTTCTCCCCCTGGGCTATGGTGATTCTCCTCCCAGGCTCCCTGTCTCCCCCCACTCTCTGTCACCACCGCAGCCTCCCCCATCTGCAAGGCTGTGCTGTTTCGAGGGCACTTCTGCCTCAGGACCCTCAGGACCCTCCTCTAGGTCAGTTTGGATTGCACCAGTCACGCCAACGCAGGGACCTTTTCAGGGACAGTCTCAGATAATTTGCCTGCTCGCCACAGGCGGCCATGCCTTTTTCTCACTGCAGGCGTCCCTCTCTGCACTGACAGCTAACGTGGGCAACGGAGACACTTGGGCCCACCAAGCAGCCTGCCCATCATCTCCAGGAAGCTCCTCCTGCTTCTTTCGGCTCCAAAACCCCCAGGACACCCCCAACCATCCTTGGTATGTGAGGCCCTCCCATGAGGCAAGCACAAGGCTGGCAGCCTTGCCATGCCCCGCGGGGACTTCCTTACACCTCTGGTGTCCGGCGTCCTATATGGCCCATGATCCCCCCCTGGAGTGCACCTGCATGAGGGGTGGTTCGGACCCGAAGGACCTGCTGAAATAGGACACATGTGCTGTCAATGCGCACCTGGTTGGTGCACCATCCCCTCCCCGGCTGGTACTCCACTCAGCGAGGGACCCAGACAAAGGGAGCACTAGGAGCAAAGTTGCAAGGAAGACCCCGAGAGCCCTTGCATGAAGGTCTGGCGGCGACGGAAGAGAACGCAAAGAGGAAAGGAGACACAGACGGGAGAGGGAAAGAGGTCGGGCAGAGGAAAGTCCAGCGGGAGCGGGTTTTAGCAGCGGCGGGCTCCCCGAAAGATGCAGTTGGTCCTCGGACTTAAAGTCTGGCCCGTCAGCATGCCTCCCAGTGCCAGTGGGGGAGCTGGCTGAGGCCGGCTTAGAAGCTCTGTGTGCACCCTGGTGGCCAGGGACTGTGGCTCTTGGCTACGTAATTTCAGGGCAAGGACATTGTGTGCAGATTCCTTCTCTGAAGGACAGCTGGGTGGAGCGGGGTGGTGCTGGGGTGTGGAGGGGGGTGGCCCCTGCACGCAGCAGCTTGGTGGTAGGCTCCTGGCTCCCTCCACCGCTGGGTTGTTCCAGGGTAAAAGCCCGACAACAGTACGCGGCTCCGTTGGAGCACCAGCCGATGCCCCCAGGGCTTTCCTCGGGTTCCACTAAGAAGGAGCGTGGGAGGCTTTCGGGCTGCGGGGAGTCACGGGATTCAGCCGCTGGATTTCAAATGCTAGCGACAGGCGAGGGTTCCCAGAGGGACGGATGTGAAAGGGACGAGCGGGACTGTAACACGAGGGCACCGGCGGGAAGGCCTGCGAGGTGTCTGTGCAGAAACGTTAGGGGTTGGGAGGCGCGGAGGGCACCGCGGGGGAGCGTCCCGGGCGGCCTTCCAGGCTAGCTCTGGCGCCTGCAAGGGCCCAGGAGGGAGGTGGCCACGCCCACGGCCCTATCCCGGGCGATTCCCGGGAGCACCCCCATCCTCTTGGGGTTCGGAGTCTCTGTCGCTCCCAGGACGCATGCGTGACTCCTCCGCTTGGCGGCGGCACCCACCGCCCCGGGTCCCTGTGCGCATGCGTGCCCCAGGCCCGCGCACTCAGACAGGCGGCTGCTGCCCGCCGCCGACGCCGGGCGCGGACCAGAACCTGCGGTTCCCGCCTCCATCGCCTGCCCTCCGCAGCTGCCTGGGTTGAAGGGCAAGGCCACATGGAGTAGGGGTCGAGGTCCGGGTAAGGCGGAGCTGCCCCAGAATCCGGGTCCATCTTGGTCCCAGATGGGGGCGCTTCTGGCCCTGGAAGCTGCCGGTTTGGTGGCCGCGGCTGTGCGGGAAGCTGAGGCCCCGCGTGGGGAGGTGGAGGAGGCCGGCGCTGGGCAGGTGTTGGTGCTTGTGGTGGTGGATATCGTGGGGGAAGACGAGGAGGTGGTGGCGGTGGAAGACGAGGAGGTGCTGGCGGTGGAAGACGAGGAGGTGCTGGCGGTGCAAGACGAGGAGGTGCTGGCGGTGGAAGACGAGGAGGTGCTGGCGGTGGAAGACGAGGAGGTGGCAGAAGCAGAGCAGGTCGAGAAGCCGAAGGAGCTGTCGCAGGCAGAGCCGGTGCCGCGGCCCGACACAGCCGGGGCCGCCCTTGCCGCGCTGCAGGTGGTTCAGGAAGCGCTCCGCTCTGTGGATGTCCAAGCCACCAGGGCCTACCTGCGGCTCAAGCGCAGGATGAATCAGAAGCGGAGTGGTCACCTGGCTCGAAGGAGGGCCATCATCCAGGGCATCCCTGGCTTCTGGGCACGCGCCGTATCCTTCCTTCATCGCGCCGGCTGGGTTTTGGCCCCTGGGGAGGACAGTGGGAGCAGGGCAGCAGGGAGCAGAGCCTGAGCCTGAGCCAGGGGCTAGAGAAGTGCGAAGCTGGGCCGGGCTCCCCCAACCATGGCCCCCACCCCTCCAGCAATGGGCACCTGCCAGCAGTAGGCCGCTGGGCACGCAGGGAGCGCAAAGCCCCGAGCCCTGGGCCTACCCTTCTACTGCACTGCCTAGGGGGCCGGGGTCCAGCAGTGGGTGGTCCGGGAGGAGGTGGGTGCGGCGAGTGCGTGTTGGGGGGAAAGCCAGAGCCTGAGACCTGTGGAGTCCTCTGTGAGTGGAAGCTTCGGGCCAGTGCTTTGGGGCTGCAGCACCCCCACACGCCTCTGCGGTCCCAGAACCCGTGTCAACACTCTGGACTCCTAGTGAAGCCCAGCCCACTTGGCTCAGAGCACATGTTGGAAGGAAAGGATTTGGGGGTAAATGGGGCAGATGGAGAGGCTGCCCGCCTCATTCCGTGTCCTTCAAACCGTGTATCGTTGCCGAGTTCCCGGAGACCTAGGGTTCTGTGGTGCCCTTGCACTCATTGAGAGTCAGTCAGCAGGCTGCCTGATTTCAGCGGGCCCCGGGACCCTGGACTCGGTGCCCCGTGTGCTACCAACTCTGTCTCCACAGGCCCTTCTGAAGCCGGCCGAGGCCCCTGGCCCAGGTGCTCCCAGACACGTTTCCTCCCTCCCTGCCTCTCCCTCTCCATGTCCCCCACCCGCGCTTGCGCTCTCTCTCTCTCTCTCTCTATCTCTCTCAACACTCCCAGCCCTCCGTCTACGTCTGTCGTCAGGGTTTGGGTGTCTCTGTCTCTCTGTCTCCTTCCTCCCGCCGTACCCCTTTCCTCCCTGTGTGGCTAATTCTCCCAGGCCCTTGCTCGGGACCCTGGGTGTGCAGCCATGCTGCAAGTGAGCGGAGCAGCCCCCTTGTGGGCACAGAAGGTCCCTCAAGGGCCCAGGGCCTCGGGTGAGCACACAAGCAAACGGGGCCGTGAGGGGGACTGAGCCCATCCAGACATCCAGAGTGGTGACTGACTGCCTCCTGGCCCTGAACTTCTTCGTCTGTTTGTCTGACCCCAGCTGCCCATGGTCCAACAGGATCGCCGGGGTGAGGCCCCTGCAGCCTTCATCAGCAGCGCAGATGTTGGAGTCCCGGCTGCTGGGGAACGGGGTCGGGGGCCCCGTGCTCAGCTCACCTTTTGTCCCCTACCAGATCATCATCGAGGACCTGTGGCCCAATCCCTTGCAGTACTACCCGAGGCAGGAAGGCGGCCTCTGGGAATGAGCTGAGAGGACGACCTGTCGGTGAGGAGCCAGGAGGGCTGGTTCCAGAGCCCTGTGGGCAGGGGTGCCAGGGGACAGTCAATTTAGTGGCGGGGAAACTGAGGCTCAGAGGAGCTTGGACCCATGGAGCAGGTGGCAGGGTGGGAAGTGAGCCTGCGGGAACTCAGAGCGCACACACAGGGCCGAGGATGGGTCTAGTCCGGCAGGTTCATGCCTGCCATGCTGTCCTTCGGAAAACCCCTGGCCAATCCGGACAAGCAAGGCTCCCCCAGCCCATTTTCCTGAAGTGTCTCCCATGGCTGTCGGCCTCTCTCTCGGTCCTCCTGCCGCTCGTTCGGTTGGCGATGGCCTGCCTGTCTTTGGGAGTCGGGCTCCTTGTCCCAGCCCACTCTTGGACCACGACTCCCTGACGGCCGTCCACATGCCTGAGCACCGCGTGTCCTCCCACATCGTTCACATGTCCTTGGGAATGGTCCCAGGCCATCGCAAGCAGGGTCACGGTGCCCTGGCTGTGGAGGAACTGGGATCCCACGAGTACAAGGCATGCTCACAACATCACGTTCACTATCCCTGGCATCATACATTTTCACAAATAGCTAAGACTTTTGTGTGTATTTTCATGTTTCTCTGTGTGTGTGTGTGTGTGTGTGTGTGTGTGTGTGTCTGTGTGTGTGTGTGTCAAGGCATGGCAGCTGTGTGGAAGTGGACATCACAGAGCATCCGCGTTGCACCACCAAGAAGAATCTGATGAGGCCTCCACCGTTGAGAGACCTGCATGGGCTCTTCTCCGTGGTGCTCATCCTGCACGGGACAGCAAAAGGGACAAGGATCAGCAGGGGCAGCGCTAGAGAGGATCCTGCCCCTAGCTGCAGGGTCAGGGAGAAGGGCCATAAACAAGTTACAAAGCACCTTGTGTCCATGTGTGGTTTTATATTGGGGGCACAGGAAATGGCAAGGAGGCAATAAGCCTGGTGGGACCCTCCAACCCCCATCCTGTTGGATTCCATGGGTGGGGTGATGGAGAGCAAGGGGCCAGGGCACAGCCGTTCTTGGCCTGCGGACAGAACCCCACCCTTCCAAGCAGGATGTGGCAGAGGAAGGGAAGAGGCGGGTCTCTCTTGGGAAGTCTTGTTCTGTAGAGCGGGGCGCACAGGAGGGGTAAGGTGCTCCCGAGTGGGGCCCTGGGGTCCCCTGGGCTCCTCGTACCACCGTATTCACATGGCTTGGAGAGCTTTTTCTGTTGCCCTTCAACCTGGAACTGTGCCTTGCATTGCATGCCATGCATGATCTTGGTCAGCTCCAGCACAAAACCAAGGGTCGTGGGAGGACCAAGGATGAGGTGATCACTCACGGTCCCTCCCTGTGGCAAACGATCCTCCTGCAGCGCGGGGGACAGTTCCACGGATGTGTGAGGGAATGCAGGTGTGCACCATGGGATGGGTGACATCCTGAGTATTTATATGTGAGGGAGCCTTTGAGGGCAGATCCACGCTTGCACACGGACGTGTGTGTTTGTGTTGTGTGTGAATGGGCAATGGTGAATGGCCCTATGCCCTCGACCATGTGTATGCATTGTGTGCCTCCTCTTCAGTAAAGAACCTGTAGTGTGTGTGTGTGTGTCTGTGTCTCTCTGGGGCCTTTTTTGTACAAGGGCTGGAGAGCTATGGTGTGTGTGTGTGTGGGTGTGTATGTTTCCATGTGCACTTCTGTGTCCAGTGTTTGGGCTGAGGGTGCATGAGTCCGTGACAGAGATAGGATGTGTGCAGGGAATGCATGTGGGTTTGCATGGGCTTTTGTGCGCGTGCGTGCACGTGTGGGTGTGTTTGAGAGCGGTTGAGTGTGCATTTCTATGTCAGGGAAGTCGTTTGTTTTCCTCGCATGTGTCTGCATCCTCAGGGAGTGTGCGTTGGAGTATGTGTTTTAGACAGGCGAGAATGCCCGTGTGTCCAATTCTGTGGATGTTTATGGATTGCGGGGGACCAGGGACAGACTTCTTTTTTGACAGTGTCAACTGTGTACGCCTATGCCGGAACCTTGTATGTGTTGTCCGTGTGTGTGTGCTTGCAAGCATAGCTGTGTGTTTTGGAGGGCAGGGATGTATGCCTGAGCATGCTCCCTGTGTGTGTTTGGTGTATGTAGTGGAGAGCTCATTGTGTTTGTATAAGCATGAACATGGTGTGTGTGTGTGTGAGAGAGAGAGAGAGAGAGAGAGGCTCCGTGTGTGTTCTTTATGACACAGATGATGGGTTTTGCTTACATGCTTCTGTACCCTTAGTGCTATGTGTGTGTGTGCATGCTGAGATGTGTCACGGTTAGTTGTAGATGCCTCTGGGCAGAGGCCATAGATGTGTTGGAGTATGCATGTTATTGTTTTTGGGCACACACGTGAATGATTTTTATGGTGAGGCCAAATGCGTATGCATGTGCCGGAGACCTTGTGTGAATTGGGTTTGTCCCATGTATTTTTGCAAGCGACTATGTGTCTGCATGCAAGGGATGGTGTGCAGGCCTCAGATCCATGTGCATGAATGTGTATTTAGTGTGTACAGTGGGTTCGCATGACCACATGCATATGTGTGTGTGTCTGTGTGTGTTTGTGTGTGCAGGCTTGTGTACATGTGTGTTCTTTTTGGATGCAGAACAAGGGTTTTGCTTACATTCTTCCCCATGTGTTGTGTGAGGTGCATGCTCCGATGTGCTGGGGTCAGTTGTGTATGCCTGTCTGCCAGAGGCTTTGGATGTCGTCTCTTGTGTTGTGACTACGAGTGACTGTTGTCACACCTGTGTACGTCTATTTGAATTGGGACCAAACATGTATGCATGAGAGAGCTCTGTGGTGTGTGTGTGTGTGTGTGTGTGTGTGTTTACAAGCACCTCTGTGCCTGCATGCATGTCTGGTGTACATGCCTGAGTTCCAGAGATACATGTGTGTATTTAGTGTGTTCGGTGCATTTGCATGAGCACGTGTGTATGTCTGTGTCTGTGAGTGTGAATGGAGCCCGATGGGGTGTGTTTGTATTTTCACTCTGTGTGAGTGTGTGCGTGTGTGTGTGTGTCTGTGCAGCAGTGTGTGTGCCTGTGTGTACATGTGCCATCTCCATTCTTTTGTTTCAGCGACCATGTGTGGGAACGCAGAGCCCACTTCTGAGTGCCTGAGTGCCCGTGTGTCTGTGTCTGTCTGTCCCTGTGAACCAGGGAGGTTCACGCTGCTGAGATGCATATGAGGAAGCATCGCCCTTGACCAGAAGCCGTGAAAACTTCCCACGGAGCCTGGTGCCGGGGTGAAAGACAAGGTCGACTGAGGCCCCCGAGAAAAACCACTGAAATGTAGAAGACCGATGTCACCCGTGTTCCTGTATGTTCCTGTGTGGAGGCTCACGAATGAGCTCCTTCTCAGAAAGGAGCAGGTGGTGTGCCTGAGCTCCTGGTGTAAGGTTGGTGCTTACGATGCTGCCTTGGAATCCCCATTCCGAGGAAGGGATGGGCTCTCATGCTTGCCCAGAGGTCTAGGACACAGAAGCTCTGGGACGGCATCCCAGCGGGGGGAGGTCCTGCCCGTGCGGATGGTGGTGCTGGGCAGCGGGAGTTGATGAACAAAAGGCCAGCTATCAGGTCTCATGTCTTCCCTGGGGTAAAGACAGAGTTCAAGGCTAGGGAAGGATGAGCCAGCGGCAAACGTGGCCAGTGTCTGGGTTTGGGGGATGGCGATGCCAGTCCTCCAGAGGGCTCCCTGGGGATGTCCTCAAGCACATCCACTGCACACAGCAGGGCTGGGCCTATAGTTTCATTTTCCATTGGACCCCAGGGCCCGTGCTCGCTACCAGTCTGGCAAGGGGCCTGCCTCTTGCTGACACGGTCATCCTCTCTGGCGCAGAAACAATGCTGTGGAGTGGAGGCCAGGCCCCGTGGAGGGACTGTTGGGTGCAGACAGGGTTACTGGCAACTTAGGAACGACAATGCTCTCCTTCTGGCCCAGGAGGCCGGAGGGAGAGTAAATGGCTGGGAAAGCTGTGCGTCTCACATGTGTGTGCCCGCACGCGCACACATACACACACACGCACACACACACACACAGGCACACCATTGGTTTAAAACCCCCCACCCCTGCCACGACTATTTGGCCACTCACAGGCTCTGACACATACACTCAGGGTCAACACCGGTCCATCTCCCTCCCCACAAACACACAGTGATTCAGTCACTCTCATATCTTGCCCTGCACACACTCACTCACCCTCCCAGGCACACACCGTCGCACACTCATGTGTCTAGGGACACACTCATACCGATCCACCCACGCTGCCCCGTGATCCCCAGTTCCCTGCTTCCCTAGGACCATGGCTTGGGGCCCCCCAGATGGTCAACAGAGGAGAGGGCGGAATATTGCCAAATGCAAGACCCAGGACACCCACCCGGGTGCTGTCTGTCCCGTGCTGCCCCTGAGCCTGATACGCCTCCTTCTCCTGGTCTGAAGGCAAGTGCCCAATGCCCTCTATCCGCTTATGCTCTACCCCCTACCCTCTATGCTCCCCAAAGGGAAATGCCCTGATAGGCACACCTAGTCCTCCCCAACACCCCAGGCATCATGAACCCCTTTTGAAGGGCTGAGTGTGCGCCGGCTGCTTCGACCGTCTTGGGCACCGTCCATCTTCTGAGGACATAGCCGTGTGCGCAGTCCCACGGACACACCTATGGCATGCACAGTACCTGTCGCAAGCCTCATCCAGGAGGTGTTGAGACGAGCCCCTGGGTCGCGCCACCCCTGAGCCGTGTCTACTCACCTGAGACACGTCTGCCCAGGGAGGCTGGCAGAGGTTCCAGTCTGCGGCCAGGACAGTGGGGGAGGTATGAGCGTTCGCCTGCCAGGCGCTTCTCTACCCCCAGCTAACATAGAGGCTCCAAGGGCAGCAGCCCTGAGGGTGAGGGTTCCCGAGGATCCTTTCTGCCCTTCAGCAGGCCCAGCCCCCTGCCCACATTTGGTAGAGGAACCTTTCCTGTTGCAGTGGCTCTTTCCCAAAGGAGGGATTGGTGGTCAAACGTCACGGATGCTTCTTGTCCCTGCATTGTGCAATGGGAAACGCCTGTTCCGGGTCAGGCTGTGGCATGGATGAGCTGTATGAGCAAGCCTTGCCTCTTGCAGGGTGGGTGGACGTGCCTGAGACTCCAGGAGGGAAGGCTTCTCTCTCTGGGAGCGTAGGGGAGACCGATCTTTTGGGACACTTGGTCTGCAAATGCCGGAGTATCCTCGACGGGCTCCCACATGCTGCCACCTGGCTCTGCTTGTGTTCGTCAGCTGAGAGTGCCGTACGTGTTGTTTCTTCTTTGAGCAGCGGGGGAGCGGGACAGCTCCCGTGTAGAGCCTGGTCTTAAGGGGTCCTCGGTCCGGGCCATTTCAGGGACCACAGTGGATTCCTCTACGCTTGTGGCATTTGGTAGGGTGTTCTCAAGGACGTGAAGCCTAGGGGAGAGGAGGGCACAGGGTCCCCCACCCCTAAGCATCTGTCACCTGGGCTCTGGGCACTGGGCTGATGTGGAAGCCTGGCCTGGCCCCTCTCCCGTCCCGGCCCTGCTGGGACAGAAGGGTGAGGCTGTGGAGGGCGGATCCCTTCAGACGCCAGGGAGCCCCCCATAGTGGCAGTACATGGAGGGTGAGGGCGTCTCGGCCCAGGTCCCCACCACTAAAACAGGGAGCCAGGACAGCTAAAGTCAAAACCGCACTTGCTTTCCATTTTACCACCTAGACAGGAGCATGAGGGTATCCTGTTTAGAAGCCCCTGCAAGACTGACTTGTACAACATAAGCCTAAACAAAGCCAGTAAACATGAAACATTGGTCCCTGTCCCATGTTGAGGCAGCGGGTGTCCAGATGCCAGCCCATCAGCCCCATTGACTTGATGATCAAAGCCTTTCTGTGCTCACGCTTCCATATGCAGTTATGTGTACGTGGAAGGCCATACCTGTGTGGTAGTGTTACATCTACCTGCATAGATGTGCATGTATGGGCACACACAGAAAACTTGGTCTGAACACACGTGGGCGTGTCAGCCCACGGCTGTACTGAACACCGCTGGCACCTCAGAATGCAGCTGGCATGAACTCTGCACAGCTCGAACCCCTGCGATAACATTAGTCCGGCCGCCCTAGGAGTGGAGCCATGGCGCAGAGCCATGCATCCACCGCGGATTCAGGAGACGGAGCTGAAGAAGACCTGTGAGAGGGTACAGAAGAAGCCGTGGCCTCAAGAATCGGTATGGAACTGCCGGCATACGTTGAGGATGTAGAATCCCCAGAGCAACCACAACAGGTACCTCCAAGTCCAGGCCACTATACATGTGGCACTTTGACAACTGAGTCCACTGAGATATGGTGTAAAAAATCCGTTTGTTCCTGTAATGTTGGGAGTCATTGGCTTGCATTGGCCCCAAACCAAAAGTCCCAAGCCTAATTTGTACATCCGAAGCCACAGTTTGGGTATTCTCTCTCCACGCGTAGAGGCCAGCGCTGAGGATGTGATGGCCCAACCTACTCTTCCACTGATGATCTGACTTGGCTGGCCCGCAGATGGGAAGGCGAGGGAGGACATGTTCTCCTCTGCAGGCCAGGCAAACTGGGAACCCCTCCCATGGCATTTGTAGTGTTGGCAGAATGCAATGCAAGGTGCTCTTTCCCTAATGGTGAAGGTGCATGCATACATGCTTTGTGTCACCTGAATGCCAGCCACAGCATCTTGCTGTCCGGCCTTCTTAAGGGTACACACTGTAGTCACCTGGCTGATGGCAACTCTCACCACCTTCTCCACAGGATTCGCCCACACATTGTCTCACGGGATAGGCATCTGGGTCTGCTTTGCTGTATTATTGTGGCTCCATGAAAGACTCATGCTGTCTGTCTCCCAAGGTGGGTCAGTGGAATTTCTTTGTACAAAAATAAAATTGTCTCTGATGATCATACCTTTACAGACAATTGTATTCGTGATATTTTTTCATTTTTCCTAGACTTTCTTTTTTCTTAATTTTAATTTCAATTGCAGTTAATTATATCATGCTATATTACATGCATGTGTTTTTATTGATTCTTCAGTTTCATACAACTATCTTGCCTTTATATACATGTTCTCTGCTTAATTTTTATAATCTTTATAATCCAAGCCACTCTCTGTTGTCTTCTTACCGAGGGGATTTTTAATAATTCAGGTTCTGTTTCTTGTTTTCCTTTTCTTAGCCCTCTGTTAAATTGTTTTATTACATCAGGGAATTCCAAACAAAACTACTCAATACTTTTTTTTTTTTTTTACTACTCAATTCTTTTTAGTTTTATTTTTATGTAGGCTTTGTGTGCATTGTACAATAATCTATGTTTTTACTACTTGAAACTATAAAATACTCTTTATTCTTAACAAATAAAATAGGTTTATTTGTATATGTTTTGGAGTACATGGGCCCCCTAAAGTCATACATAGTGAGAATATAATATGTGTGTGTTTGTTGATGAAATTTATTTTTTTATTATCTTATTCACTATTACACAAATGTCATTTTGGACAGTTCTAAATTTTTGAAATTTCAAATTGTTAAACTCGGTAGACTCTCATTTCAATAGAATAGATGCATTTATAAGGAATAACTGTGGAGAACCTAGGGTTTTAATTCAACTGGTTTGTTTTAATTTATGTTCTAATCTCTTTTTTAAATCACAATGTGACTGGAGTAGTAGTGTTCAGGACAACCACTGGTTTACAACAGACTCTGCATTGCAAGAATCATTAATGATGAAAGTGGTAGTGTTGTTGCCTGTTTATGAAGACTGGATGACTTTGGCTTTTCCACCCAAGGCATGACTGCCTGGTTTAGGGGATGACCTGCTTTTGCTGATGTGGATAATATCCAGGAAAAGTGTGGGCTGACAATGGTAGCAAGTGCCTTTAGACTGGTAAGGCCTATCTGTCTCCAGCTGCCATTTCCAGACACTGGTCTGCACATAACAGCACTTCCAGGAGTCACAGGTTCCTATGAAAGGTAATAGTAGAATTTTGGTTAAATCACTATGTTTTTTAAAGATTTCTCAGAAAGAAGAGAGAGAGAGTGTGTGAGCGCACAAGCAGGGAGAGTGGCAGACAGAGGGAGAGAGAGACTCCCTGCTGAGCAAGAAGCTTGATGTGGCACTTGATTCCAGGACTCTGAGATCATGACCTGAGCTGAAGACAGATGCTTCACCTATGGAGCCACCCAGGCATCCCTAAATCATTAATATTAGACTTTGTTAGTTGTAAAAAAGTAAAACTATTGAAAAAAATAAAGAGGTCTCATATAGTTACAGAATCCAATCAACATAATTACCAAATAGATTCCTCTCATAGATATACTGCTGATAAAGCTACTGACAGTCCATAAAGATGGTGTTTATAAAGGCAAATTAAGGTTTCACATATGATGAAACTTAGGAGGCAGAAATTAGTAGATGCAGAATTATATGAAATGCCTAATTTCTTTGGAAACTACTAAAAGAACTTTTCAGTGTTGATAGTTAAGAATAACAAATGTCAGGAGCAACTGGGTGGCTCAGTGGGTTAAGCCTCTGCCTTCGGCTCAGGTCATGATCTCAGGGCTCTGAGATTGAGCCCTGCATCAGGCTCTCTGCTCAGCAGGGAGCCTACTCCCCCCCCCCCCCGCCTGCCTCTCTGCCTACTTGTGATCTCTCTCTCTATCAAATAAATAAATTTTAAAAAAGAATAACAAGTGTCAGATAAACTGGAGATTAATAACATATTTTTTATGGAAGTTTGTTCTGTAATTTTGTTTTTTTCCCATTCAATAAAAATCCAATTTCTTATATTTCTAACTTATTGATTACATGGTTTACACTTTTATAAATAGAAAAAGTTATAGTTTCTATAAATTAGAATTTTTAAAATAGGAAAAGGAGCTGTATACCACATTTGTATCTAAGCCTTTCGCCTGAGTAATGAAGCAGATAATAGAACTGCCAATGTCAGGGTAGAGGTGGGCACAACTTGAAGCTCCCATCACCTGCATCTGTAACATTTCTGGATCCTCATCAGTCTCTCCTAGAAAAAAAAGAGGTAAAAAGTAAGAAATCCAAGGGACATAGGCTGCATTTTAACACAAAACTATTAAGATGATACCATGATCACTTTAAATTATCTCTAAATTTTAGTTCTAAGAAATTTCATTTATTTGTTATCACCATCTTACTGCAAAAATTTATCCATTATAATTCCCCTGTTTTTAAATGGCATTTCAAATAATTAACAATTTTATTTTTATTTGTAAAATAAATTTCAGACATATCTAGCTTCATTTTCTTAAATATAAATAAAAACAAAGACCTATGTTTTACTTTATTATAAAGTTAAACATACTTAGGAAGCAGTTCATGCTTGTTTTATTTATGGAGCTTGACTGTGCATAGAAAGATTTTCCTTGCATTGTTTTGCACATTTTAAAACTTATGGAATTATTATGCTATTATTATGCTATCACTTTATAAGTAAAACCAATCCCAGGGTATATCTGATTTTGATTAAAAATTAAAATTAATAATGGAGACACTGCTGGTTAGAGTTCTTACCTGCATTTTAACATCAAAAAAATGGACCCTCAATACTGGCGACAAGATGACGGGGAAGTAGGAGAAAGCGCCTTTTCATCCTATACCCTAAAGTGAGCTGATTACCTACCAAAGAACTCCGATTACCCATGAAATCAGCCTGAGATCAGAATTATACACGTCTGGATCTCTACAGGGGCCAGAAGATGCCAGTGGGCAGATAAAGCGGAGTGGGAACGGCGGACTGATATTGAAAGATAAACAAAAGGGGGAGAGAGCCACCACCAGAGGTGACAGGTTGGAAAGTAATACCCCAATAACAGCGAGAGTGCCCTGCATCTGGGGAGCAGCATTAACTTGGGAGACTTGTTGAAAGCACTCCAAAAGAGCAAAGGATCACGGTGGCGGAGGGGAGAGGGGGAGATTGTGGGAATCAGGGCAGCTAGGGACAGGGGCTTAAGTCCTCAGTCCCAGGAAAGCCACCCCTGGTGCTGAAACCTCCTCCTGATGGAGAAACCAGGTCTTGGACCCTAACCGCCAGCGCGCCCGAGAACGCGAGAGGTCCGGCTCCTGTGAGGGGATGGGAGCCACACCAGATGGCAGAACTCACGAGCCCTGTTATAGAGCCTGAGATGCAAGTGCCCCTCATACTCCCCTGAAAGAGGTACAAAGGCCCAACCAGCACCCTTTGATATGCACCATTGTTCAGAGCCTAAGACATGTGCACCAAACTCTCCCCCCAGAGAAGAGAGGTGCGCAAAGGCCCAGCCTGGTGCTTTCGGATCTGCACCCTGTTATCAGAGCTTGAGACCCATGCGTGACCCACAGCCTCCCCTGAAAGAGGTGTGCGCAAGCCAGGCACTCTTAGAACCAGAAATAAAGACCAGGCACTACCAGCCCGGGTCAGCGGGAAAATCTCAGTGTGTGATTGCTGCTTGGAACCTCTCCAGTGGTCTGGAGCTCCCAGACAGCTGCTGCTGCCCTCGCTTAGGCTACAAGCAAAAGATCCTGCATCACTAGGGACCGAGACTTGGAACCTGCTCTCCCAGCGGCCAAGGGGGAACTTATTTGGGCTCTGTAGCCAGACTGAGGCTTCTCTCTGAGAGGGAGGTCAGGATGCACTTTGTTTTCCTCTAAAACTACAAAAACCATCAAAACTGGTCAAGGTGAGAGAAAAAAAAAAAAAGTGAACAAGCAAAAACCACCAGAGAACAAAGGCCTGAAAAAAACAAGTTACCTCAGAGCCCACCCCCTTGGCAGGGGGGCGGGAGGACTTATCTCAGAGAACATCATTGACTGAAAACCTATGTGGGAGGCCCCTCCCCCAGAAAACAATTCAAGAAAGAAAGAAAAAAAAAAGGTGACTAGAGAACAACCACCACTACTTCGTAGGAAAACTTTTATTTTTTACTCATTCCACTACTCTGGTTCATTTTTTTTTATATATAAATATTTTTTTTAACCTATTTACCATCACAGTGAGCTGTCCAGTACATCAAATTCCATAATAACTTTCTAACCTGAACTTTTTGATACATACACCTGTGTTTTTCTTTTGCATTTCTATATTTGAATTCCTTTTTTAAAATTTTCATTTAGTTTAGTTTATTCCTTTTTATTGTTATTTTATAATATTCATATAGAGTTAAACTTCAAAGTAATATCCACTTTCCCCAATCAATACTACCCCTATAGCTAAACCAATTTTTAATCCCACTTTATCTTAGGAAGTTGAGTCCTTTAACAAAGATATCAAGATACATCCAGGAAGAATCAAAACAAACTTCCTCGCACACACTGAGAATTTACAACCACTCTCCCATCTTTTTCTTCCACCAGTGTTTCTGTGTTTGTCCTGATAGTATATAAATCTTACACTTGGGGTTCTTTTTGATGAGGTTCCTCCTTTATTTGCATATATTTATATTTTTTTTCTCTTGTCATACACTTTTATCAGTCTTTTTGTTTGTCTGTTTTTGTTTGTCTACTTCATAAATCTTACCTTGGGGCCCATTTGGGCTGAACCTTCTCTTTCATGTTCCCTTTCCTCTCTCTCTCTCTTTTTCTTTTTTTCTTTTCTTTTGTCTCTCGTTTGGGTGGCGAATCCTGATTGCTCAGAAGTGTTCCACAGTGCACCTTGACTGCACCATGGTCAATATATCCAGCTATATCTATTCAAACATCTCTCACCAAAATGACTAGGAGGAGGAATGCCCAAAGAAGAAAAATACAGAGGATGGACCTTCTGCAACAGAGCTAATCGCTATCAAAATAGACAATATGTTGGAAAGAGATTTCAGGCTAACAATTATCCAGGCAATAGCTAGGTTGGAAAAGCCATGGATGTCCAAACGGAATTGATTAGGGCCGAGCTGAGCGATGAGAGATGATGTTCAAAATGTTAGGGTGGAGCTTAAAGCTACCAGGGCTGAGGTTCACAATGCTCTCAATGAGTTCCAATCTAATCTAAATTCTCTCAAAGCTAGGGTAATTGAGACAGAAGATAGAATTAGTCATCTGGAGGACAAACAGATAGAAAGGATCAGGAGGAAGCCTAGAACAAACAGCTTAGAAACCACGAAAACAGAATCAGGGAAATAAATGATGCCATGAAATGTTCCAATTATTAGAATAGGAATCCAATTGGAATTTTTGGAATCCCTGAAGGGGAGGAGAAAGAAAGAAGTCTAGAAGATATAGTGGAACAAGTTCTTCACGAAAATTTTCCCAATCTCGTGAATGGAACCAGCGTTCATGTACTAGAGGCCAAAAGGTCTCCACCCAAGATTATTCATTCCAAAAAAAAATCACGACACCTGTAGACAAATTGAGGAATTATAATTGTAGGTATAATCTCTTGAAAGCCGCTAGGACAAAGAGGCTCCTTATAACAGAGGAAAGCCCATCAGAATAACGTCAGACCTGCCCACAGAGACAGGGCAAGCCAGAAAGGGCTGGCAAGATATATTCAGAGCACTAAATGAGAAGAACATGCAGCCAAGAGTGCTTTATCCAGCAAGACTGACATTCAAAATGGATGGAGAGATAAAGAGTTTCCAAGACCGGCAAGGCTTAAAAGACTATGCAACCACCAAGCCAAAACTGCAGGAACTATTAAGGGGGGTTCTATAGATGAGGAAAAAATCCTAAGAATAGCATTGAACAGAAATAAAGAGACAATATACAGAAAGAAAGACTTCAGGTAACACTATGTCAATAAAAACGTATCTATCAATAATCACTCTCAATGTGAATGGCCTAAATGTGCCCATAAAATGGCACAGGGTTGCAGATTGGATAAAATGACAGGACCCATCCATATGTTGTCTACAAGAGACCCATTTTGAACCTAAAGATACACCCAAACTGAAAGTGAAGGGATGAAGAACCATCTTACATGCCAACGGGCCTCAAAGAAGGCCGGGTAGTGATTCTCATATCAGATAAATTAGATTTTAACTAAAGACTGTAGTCAGAGATACAGAAGGACATACATAATCCTTAGAGGGACTATCCACCAAGAGGACCCAACAATGGTAAATATCTATGCCCCCAATATGGGAGCAGCCAACTACATAAGAAAGTTGTTAATCAAGATAAAGAATCATATGGATATGAATACATTAATAATAGTAAATCTTAACACGCCCCTGTCAGAAATAGATCACTGAAGCAGAAAATCAATAAAGAAACAAGAGCATTGAATGACACACTGGAACAGATGGACCTCATTGGTTTATACAGAACATTCCACCCTAAAACAACAGAATACTTATTCTTCTCAAGTGCACATGGAACCTTCTCAAGAATAGACCACATACTGGGTCACAAATCAGGACTCAACCGATACCAAAAGAATGAGATGATTCCCTGCATATTCTCAGATCACAATGCTTTGAAACTGGAGCTCAATCACAAGAAAAAGTTCCGAAGGAACTTTTCTTTTGTCTCTCCTGGAAGCTAAAGACCACCTTGCTTAAGAATGCTTAGATCAACCAGGAGATCAAAGAAGAACTGAAACAAATCATGGAAACCAATGCGAATGAAGACACTTCAGTCCAAAACCTATGGGATTCAGCCAAGACAGTCCTAAGGGGGAAATACATAGCCATCCAAGCTTCCCTCAAAAAAATTGAAAAATCTTGAACACAGCAGCTGTCTCTACACTTTAAAGAACTGGAGAATCAACAACAAATCAAACCAACTCCATACATAAGAAGGGAAATCATCAAGATTAGAGCTGAGTCAATGAGGTAGAAACCAGAGATACAGTAGAACATACCAATGAAACTAGAAATTGGATTCCTGAAAGAATCAATAAGACGGATAAACCACTGGCCACACTAATCGAAAAGAAAAGAGAGAAAGCCCAAATTCATAAAATTATGAATGAAAAGGGAGAGATCACAACTAACACCAAGGAAGTAGAAACAATCATCAGAAGCTATTATCAACAGTTATATGCCAATATGCTAGGCAACCTAGATGAACCAGATGCATGCCTGGAAAACTAGGAACTCCCAAAATTGACAACTTGAATGAACGATAGCTAGTAACGAGATTGAAGCAGTGATCAAAAACCTCTCCCCCCCACCAAAAAAAAAAAGAGCCCAGGACCTGATGGTTCCATGGGGAATTCTACCAAACTCTCAAAGAAGAAATAACACCTATTCTCCTGAAGCTGTTTGAAAAAATTGAAGCAGAAGGAAAACTTCCAGACTCTTTCTATGAAGCCAGCATTACCCTGATCCCCAAACCAGGCAAAGACCTTACCAAAAAGGAGAATTTCAGACCAATATCACTGATGAATATGGATGCTAAGATTCTTAACAAGATCCTAGCCAACAGGATCCAACAGCACATTAAAAAGATATCCACCATGACCAAGTGAGATTCATTCCTGGGCTAAATTAATATGGGAAGAGAGAAGAACCCCATGGTCCTCTCAATTGATGCAGAAAAAGCACTTGATAAAATCCAGCATCTGTTCCTGATTAAAACGCTTCAAAGTATAGGGATAGAGGGAACATTCCTGAGCCTCATCAAATCTATCTATGAAAGACCCACAGCAAATATCATCCTCAATGGGGAAAAGTTGAGGCTTCCCGTTGAGATCAGGAACAAGACAAGGATGCCCACTTTCACCACTCTTATTCAACATAGTATTAGAAGTCTAGCAGCAGCAATCTGATAACAAAGAGAAATAAAAGGTATCCAAATGTGCAAGGAAAAAGTTAAACTCTCTCTCTTCACAGATAACATGATTCTTTATATGAAAAAACCCAAAAGACTCCACCCCCAAACTACTGGGACTCATACAGCAATTAAGCAACATGGCAGGATACAAAGTCAATGTCCAGAAATCAATGGCTTACTTATACACTAACAATGAAAATACAGAAAGAGAAATTAGAGAATCGATTCCATTTACTATAGCTCCAAGAACCATACGATACCTCGGAATAAACCTAACAAAAGGGGTAAAGGATCTGTACTCCTGGAACTGCAGAACACTCATGAAAGAAACTGAAGAAGATACAAAAAGTTGGAAGACCATTCCATGCTCTTGGATCAGAAGAATAAACATTGTTAAAATGTTGATACTGCCTAGCGCAATCTATACTTTTAATGCCATTCTGATGAAAATTCCACTGGTATTCTTCAAAGAGCTGGAGCAAAGAATCCAAAAATTTGGTTGGAATCAGAAGAGTCCCCACATTACTAAGGAAATGTTGAAAAACAAACATAAAACTGGGGCATCACGTTACCTAATTTCAAGCTTTACTACAAAGTTGTGATCACCAAGACATCATGGTACTAGCATAAAAACAGACACATAGACAGTGGAACAGAGTAGAGGGCCTAGATACGGACCCTCAACTCTATGGTCAATTAATCTTCTACAAAACTGGAAAAAATATACAGTGGAAAAAAGACAGTCTCTTCAATAAATGGTGCTGGGAAAACTAAACAGCTATATGTAGAAGAATGAAACTCGACCATTCTCTTACACCGTACACAAAGATAAACTCAAAATGGATAAAAGACCTCAACGTGAGACAGGAATCCCTCAGACTCCTAGAGGAAAACATAGGCAGTAATCTCTTCGATATCAGCCACAGCAACTTCTTTCATGATATGTCTCCAAAGGCAAAGGAAACAAAAGCGAAGATGAACTTTTGGGACTTCATCAAAATCAAAAGTTTCTGCACAACCAAGGAAACTGTCAACAAAGCAAAGAGGCAACCCATGGAATGGGAGAAGTTATTCCTAATGACAGGACAGACAAAAGGCTGATATCCAGGATCTATAATGAATTTCTCAAACTCAACACACACAAAACAGACACGCATATCAAAAAATGGGCAGAAGATATGAACAGACACTTCTCCAGTGAAGACATACAAATGGCTATCAGACACATGAAAAAATGTTCATCATCACTAGCCCTAGGGAGATTCAAATCAAAACTACATTGATCTATCACCTTATATCAGTTAGAATGGCCAAAATTAGCAAGACAGTATACAACATGTGTTGGAGGGGATGTGGAGAAAGGGGAACCCTCTTCCTCTGTTGTGGGAATGCAAGTTGGTGCAGCCTCTTTGGAGAACCGTGTGGAGATTCCTCAAGAAATTGCAAATAGAAATTCCCTATGACCCTGCAATTGCACCCCTGGGTATTTACCCCAAAGATACAGATGTAGTGAAAAGAAGGGCCATCTGTACCCCAATGTTTATAGCAGCAATGTCCATGGTCGCCAAACTGTGGAAAGAACCAAGGTGCCCTTCAACTGATGAATGGTTAAGGAAAATGTGGTCCATATACACTATGGAGTATTATGCATTCATCAAAAAGGATGAATACCCAACTTTTGTAGGAACATGGAGGGAATAGGAAGAGATTATGCTGAGTGAAATAAGTTAAGCAGAGAAAGTCAATTATCATATGGTTTCACTTATTTGTGGAGCATAACAAAAAGCATGGAGGACATGGGGAGTTAGAGAGGAGAAGGGAATTGGGGTAAATTGGGAGGGGAGATGAACCATGAGAGACTATGGACGCTGAAAAACAACTTGAGGTGTTTGAAGTGGCGGGGCGGTGAGAGGTTGGGGTACCAGGTGGTAGATATTATAGAGGGCACGGATTGCATGGAGCACTGGGTGTGGTGAAAAAAATAATGAATACTGTTATGCTGAAAATAAATAAAAAATATATAAAAAAGAAAAATAATGGACCCTCCATCTCACATGTCTTAGAACCACTGTCCTAATACGCAAAGTAACTACTGACCTGGTTTGAGAACTCTTGGCCCAGAAAGCCAGCATTCTGAGCTATTGAAGTTCTTTAGATGTCCCAGGGGTGCTAAGAGCTGAATGGGAGTCTGGACCTCTTGAAGGAGCAGCAGTGCTAGATCATTTCTTGCTGCCCCACTCACCAACCGAAATCTCTCATGCAGTAGAATGTTAGACACCTTAACAACTCTCAGAGATGCTCCAGGGTGCTTCAGGCCCAATATTACAGCAGTATCTTCAGGATTCCTAAGTATGTAATTCAAGACCAATTAGGGTATATTCTAAT
Source organism: Mustela putorius furo (assembly GCF_011764305.1). NCBI lineage: Eukaryota > Metazoa > Chordata > Mammalia > Carnivora > Mustelidae > Mustela > Mustela putorius. The sequence continues at coordinate 3,594,069 of NW_025421566.1, read as the reverse complement.
TATTGGCTCGAAAATATAAAATTAATTTAAAAAAAGAAAATACATATATAATTTAAAAATTATGAATATATTCATTGGGAAATATGAGAACTTAGCAGCCATCAGTTATTAGGCATTCTAATGTATTTCACTAGTTATGAAGTACAATGTTCCTACTTAACCTGTAGGGAATTCGGAACCCTACAAAAACTCAAAATTCATACACAGTGGAATTAGAAAGGTATTAGCTAAGACAGATATCAATCAAGCACATTGAGGCAAATTACTTGCTTGGCCTGATACAAAGATGTTATAGAGATAAGAGATACTGTTTAAAGATAATATGCAGTAAATTAATCCAAAGAAGATTTCTATTAACTAATTTGAAAATACTGTAGTAAAGTGTAGTAAAGTGAAGCAGATGCAAACTTACATGTTTCTGACACAATGGGCAGCAGTGAGAACCCAAGAGCTGCTAACAATGGAACCGCTGCAAATTTGATTGCCACAGCTGATGATCATGGCTTGCCAAGGCATGGTATATCGTAGAGAAATTCGGTCTGCTAAAGCTGAGAATAATAGTAAATTCAGTAGCCCATCTTTAAAAGTTTTCATCCTTCCTAGTCCTGCTAAGCTCATCATTATTATCAAAATTGGCTTGCAAACACAGTCTATATAGTTACATATATGCTACTTCCCTAAAAAGAATAATTGCCTTATTGTTATGTTCCAAATCCATCATTTCTTTATGGCCCATTTTAATTACATTTCATTTGTCAAAATATTAGGAACTATTATAGGTCTCATCCCAAGTGGAATTCTTTTTCAGCTGTTAGCTTACTTAGTTAGGTGTCACTAACATAGTAAACAATAAAAATGACGCAAAATTTTATTTGACTATTTATTAGAGAAATAAATTAAAAAGTTAACTTAAGTGGTACTGGAGGAACTGAGCTTTTAAACCACTTTTAATTTTTAAATACTTTTAACATTTTACTGACACTTAGGAGAGAATGCTGGTGTCACAGAAGGAAGACCCTACAGTCATGTCACCCAGTGAACAAAACTACATAACTATCAAATTATCTGAAATGCAACAGAAATTGATCTGAAGACTGAGAGAACAAATTACACAACTAGAGACAGAAGAAGCCATATTAAGAAGGCAGAAAGTTTGTAGATGTGGTTTAGGAGAAAAATAGATCATGGCCACTGCACTGAGTAGGGAGGCATGGTGGAAAAGAAGGGTGACAGACACACCAGCATGCACATACACAAGGAAAGCAAACCCCTTAGGAATTAGCTTGGAAAGAAAAAGGGGCTGAATGCTGTAATTTCTTGCAACTAGCAGGCTGAAGACTGTAAAGACCTACCAGAGCCAGTAGGCTTGGCTCTGGGAAAGTTCAGAGGCACTGTCACTTCTCCTAGAAAAAAGGCAGGTAAATAGACTGGAACATAGAGTGGGGAAACAGCAATATGAAGAGCATCTGGGGCACACAGCAGAGAGGCTTCATTTTAGAAGATGTCCCAAAGAGGTAGTGTTCACAAAAAGACCATCTCCAGGAATAAAGGATCTAACAGGCACCATTTACTTCCTTTGCCCCTCAGAATAAACACAGGGCCACCTGTGGTAACCAGTGCACATGGTCACTTGCCACACAACTTGTTTACATCAAGCTCCACACCTTTGTGCTCTGGCAGGGCTGCCCTTCTCAGTCAAATTTGTCTCAGTCTCAGTCTGGTGGATTTTTCACCACAGTGGGCTTCCCCATAAGCCCAGCACAAACCCCTGCCTACCCGTATCTCCCAACGTGAGAGTTTTGTGAAGACTTGGCTCCAGAGGCAGTGCAAATACTTTTCATTTCATAAGAAGTCCAAAGCACACATAGTAAAAATCTATCACATTAGGCCAGAGACTAAACACTGCCCAGAGCAGGCAAAGAGAGCCTATATAGAAGACTGGCTGGAATGATAAAGTGGTCAGAATGTAACAAGAGAACAAATGCAGTGCACACTGGTGGCATGCCTAAAAGTGGCAGCCTGTGGAGAACAGGGATACTATACAGCAGGAAATTACATAACCTCTTCTTCCTAAGGTCACTACCATCCAGAAAAGGAAATGTAGTTAACTTCCCCAACACAAAGAAACAAGCACAGATACTTAGAAAAAATCAAAACATGGAGAAATTTATCTTCAATGAAAGAACAAGATAAGGTTAGGGCCAGATGTCTAAGCAAAACAGAACTAAGTAACATGACTGATACAAGATCCAAAATAATGGTCATAATAATACTCACTGAATTGAGAAAAGAGCAGAAGACATCAGTGAAACCACTAACACAAAAAAAATAACATCAGAGAAAAAGAGCTCAATAAATGAATGAGAAATATTCTCATTCGAAGATTAGGATATGAAGATTAGGAACAAAGATTAGGATAGCAGAAACAGAGCAACACATTAATGATCTAGAAAACAGAATAAAGAAGACAGAGAATAATAATGACAGAACTAATTAAGCTGAGCAGAAGAGAGAAGAGAGCAGTACACAAAATGAGAAAAAACCTAGTGACTCCATCAAATGTAGTAACATTCATTTTATAGGAGTCAGAAAGAAGAGAAAAAATGATAAGACTATTTACTTAAAGAGATAGTAGTTGAATCTTCCTTAATCAGGAGAAGAAAATAAATCCAGATCCAAGAAACACAGAAACCACTCAACAAAAAACAGGTCCATGACAATATATTACAGTTAAACTAGCAAATAGAGTGACAAACCAAAATTTTGAAAGCAGCAATATAAAATAAGACAGTTACATACTAGGGAAAGTCCATAAGGAGAAGAGTGGATTTTCAGCAGAAAGCAGTGGCATGATATATTCAAAGCAAAGTGCTAAATGGGAAAAATCTGTAGTCAAGAATATTCTATACAGTAAGGCTATAATTCAGAACAGTTTCCCAGAAAAGGGACAGCTAAAGGAGCTAGTGACCAATAAACCAGTTCTGCAAGAAATATTAAAAGGGGACACTCTGAGGGGAACAGGAGACCAAAAGTTATTGCATGAAGGTAGGAAACATAAAGGCAGTAAAAATGAATATTTTTATAAAATGTTGAGTAAGGAACTAAGAAGATAAAAGAATTTAAAATATAAAAGCATATGGGAAGCCTCAGTGGCTTAGTAAGTTAAGCAGCTGCCTTGGGGTGAGGTCATGATCTCAGAGTCCTGAGATCAAGCCCCGCATGGGGGGAGGGGTCCCTGCTCAGCGGGGAGTCTGCTTCTCCCCTTCCCTCTGCCTGATGCTCCCCCTGCATGTGCTTGCTCTCATTCTCTCTCTCTGTGTCAAATAATAAAACCTTAAAAAATAAAATAAAATTTAAAAGCATCGAGGGCCTGGGTGACTCATTTGGTTGAGCCCCTTGATTTTGGCTCACAGTTGTAAGATCAAGCCTCAAGTCCACCTCCATGTTGGACAGAGAGCCTGTTTAAAATTCGCTTCCTTTCTCTGTACCCCTCCCCTCATATTTGTCATTTCTCATATATATATATATATATATATATATATATATATATGCATATATTAAAATGAAAGGAGGAGAATAATGAATGGTTTTAATGTAAATGACTGTCAACTTAATATAGACTTTTATATGTAGATGTTATTATATACAAACCTAATGGTAACAATAAATCAAAAACACTAACAAATATGGAAAGAATAAAGAGAAAATAATCCAAGTATATTACTAAAGAAAATCAGCAAACCACTAAAGAGGGAAATACAAGATATGATCAAAGAAAATCTTCATAAACAACAACAAAATACATTGATATGTATTTATAAATAATTATGTTGAATGTAAATGGACTGAATATTTCAATCAGAAGACAAAGAGTGACACAAAAGATAAAAAATAAGACCCATTTCTATGCTGTCTACAACAGACCCATTTATACCTAAAGACACTTGTGGATTAAAATTTTAAGGGATGGAGAGACATTTCTCTTATGAATTATTATAAAAAGAAAGCTACAGTGGCAATTTTTTAATGGGACAAACTGGACTTTAAAACAAAGACTGTTAACAAGAGACAAAGAAAGGCACTATACAATCATAAAAGGATAATCCAATAAGATTATGTAACAACTGCAAATATTTATACATCCAGCATGGGAGCACCCAAATACATAAAGCAGTTAATAACATTTAGAAACTCATTAGTAATAAAACAATAATAGTTGGGGCCTTTAACACCACACTTAAATCAATGGACATACCATCCACACAGAAAATCAACAAGGAAACAAGAGTTTTAAATGACATAATGGACCAGATAGACTTAACATATATATGTGTGACATTCCTTCCTAAAGAGCAGAGGGCACACTCTTTCCAAGTGCACGTGAGTCATTGTCTAGAATAGATCACACATAAGACCACAAAACAGGTCTCAACAAATTTTAGATTCAAGTCATACTATGCATCTTTTCTGACCACAGTGCTATAAAAGAAGATGGCATCCACAAGAAAAAAAAAATCTGGAAAGACCAAACATATGTGGAACTTAGAGTCAACCAGGTTATCAGAGAAGGAATTAATAAAGTACATTGAAGCAAATGAAAATGAAATCACAATAGTCCAAAACTGCTGAGCTTTATCAAAAGTGGTCCTAAGAGGGAAATAACATGGGCCTACCTCAACAAGCAAGAATGTCAGAGTGGGAGACAAATCATGACAGACTACGGACTCTGGGAAACAAACTGAGGATTTCAGAGGGGAGGGGGATTGCAGATGGGTCAGCCTGGTGATGGGTACTAAAGAGGGCATGTACTGCATGAAGCACGGGTGTTACATATGCAAATAAGGTCTCATGGAACACTGCATCAAAAACTAATGCAGTGCTGTATGATGACTAACATAACTAGGTAAATAAATAAATAGTCTGAAATAAACCACCTCATCTTACACCTAAAGGAGCTAGAGAAAAAATAATAAACAAAAAAACTAAATCCAGGAGAAGGAAGGAAATTATAAACATGAAAGCAGAAATAAATGATATAGAAACTAAAAATAGTAAAAACAACAACAGTAACAACAACAACAGAACAGATTAATGAAACCAGGAGCTGGTTCTCTGAAAAATACCAATAAAATCAATAATCCTCCAAACAGATTTATCAAGAAGAAAAGAGGAAGAACTAAAATAAATAAAATTACAAATGAAAGAGGAGAAATAACAGCCAACGCCACAAATATACAAATAGATATACAAATAATTATAAGAAAATATGAGAAACTATATGCCAACAAACTGGACAACCTGCAATAAATGGGTAAATTCATAGAAACAGGAAGAAATTGAAAATTTGAAAAGGCTGATTATATATAATCATACAAATTGAATCAGTAATAGTAATGATAAAAAAAAATTCCCTGCAAACAAAAGTCCAGGACCAAATTGCTCCACAGATGAATTCTACCAAAGATTTAGAGGTACTAATGATTCTTCTCAAGCCATTCCATAAAACAGAAAAAGATCATGTCCAAATCCATTCTATGAGGACAGAATTACTCTAAAACCAAAACCAGAGAAACCCTCCACTAAAAAAGACCACAACAGGTCAACATCTATGATGAACATGGATGGAAAAATTCCTGATAAAATACCAGCAAGTCAAATCCAACAATACATTAAATAAATTATTCACCCAATTAAATGAGATTTATTCCTGAGTTGTGGGGAGTTCAATTATCACAAATCAATCAGCATGATATACCACATCAATAAAAGTATTAAAACCATGTGCTATTTCAATATATGCAGAAAAAGCATTTGATAAAGTAAAAATTCATTGATGAATTTAAGTCCTCAACAAGGTAGGTTTATAAGGAACATACTTCAACATAATAAAGGCTGTATATGAAAATTTCACAGTTGACATCATCTGCAATGGTGAAAAACAGAGCTCTCTCGCTAAGGTTAGGGAAAAAAAACAAGGTTATTTATCCACTCTCACCACTGTTATTAAACACAGTATTAGAAATCCTAGCCTCAGAGAATGAGAAATGAAAGAAAAAAAAAAAGGCATCCAAATCACCAAAAAAGAATTAAACTTTCACTATCTGCAGATGACATGACATTCTATATAGAAAACTCACCCTCCAAAAAATTTCAGGTAGAACTGATAAAACAAAGTCAGATGATACAAAATCAAAATACAGAAATATGTTACATTTCTATGACTAAGAATGAGCAGCAAAAAAGGAGAAATTAACTATTTGTAGTTTCACCAAAAACAATAATTATCTAGGAATAAATCTAACCAGAGGGATGCAAGACCTTACTCTGAATTGTAAAGTATGGATGAAAGAATTTGTAGAGCACAGGGAAAAAATGACAAACATTCCATGGTAATGCACTGGAAGACAAATTACTGTGAAATTATCTGCAACCCATAGCAATCTATAAATTTAATGCAATCCTATAAAAACTATAAAATACTATAAAAATCCTATAAAATTTTATTAGAGCTAGAACACTCTAAACATTTGTATAGAACCAAAGAAGAGTTTTATTTTTTTTAATTATTTTTACATACATATGTTTTATTATTATGTTCAGTTAGAAAATTTTTAATTGTCAAAGTGATGTTGAAAAAGAAAAACTAAACTGGAAGCAGCCCAATTCTAGCCTTCAAGTTACATTACAAAGCTCTAATGATAAAAATAGTATTGTACTGGTACAATGTATACAGATACATAATACATAAGAATAGATCAATGAAACAGAATAGAAAACCCAGAAATAAACCTACAATTTTGTCTCAATTAATATTTGACAAAGCAGGAAAGAATATCCAATGGGAAAGGAACTCTTGTCAACAAATGGTGCTGGATAAACTGGACAGACACATCCAGAAGAATGAAACTGGACCATTTTCTTACACCACACACAAAGAAAACCTCAAAGTGGATTAAATATGAGAACTGGAACTATTAAAATTCTAGAAAAGAACACAGATGGTAACTTGTCTTGATATCAGCCACAGAGATTTCTTATTAGACACATCTCCTGAGGCAAAGGAATCGAAAGAAAAATTGAACTACTGGGACTTCATCTAGGTAAAAAAAAATTGTACAGCAAAGGAATCAACAAAAATAAAAGGCAGCCTACAGAACAGGAGAAAATATTTGGAAACAATATATCTGATAAAGGGTTAATATATAAAATAGAAATATAACTTGTTAAAGTCAACACCTAAAAAACCAATAACCCAGTTAAGAAATGGTCAGAAGGCATGAATAAACATGAATAGACATCCAGATGGCTACCAGACACATAAAAAATGTTCAATATATCATTCATCATCAGAGAAATACAGATAAAAACCACCATAAGATATTACCTTACACCTGTCAGAATAACTAAGATAAAATATATAAGAAACAACAAATGTTAGCAAAGATGCAGAGAAAGAGGGGACCTCTTCTCTTGCACTGTTGGTAGGAATGCAAATTGGCACAGCAAACTTGGAAAACGTTCTAGAGACTCCTCAAAACATTAAAAGTAAACTGCCCTATGACTGAGCAATTGTGCTACCAAGTATTTACCCTAAGAATAAAAAGTATTGATTCAGTACTATATCTGCACCCTGATGTTCATAATAGCAATGTCCATAATAGCCAAGATGTGGAAGGAGCCAAGATCCCCATCAGCGGATGAACGGATAAAGAAGATGCAGTGTATATGCATACAACACACACACACACACACACAGACACACACATACACAGTGGAATATTACTCAGACATCAGAAAGGACTGAAATGTTGCCATTTGCAATAACATGTATGGAGATATAGGGTATTATCATAAGCAAAATAAGTCATTCAGAGAAACTCAAATATTATATAATTTCACTTGCATTTGAAATTTAAGAAACAAACAAACAAGCAAACAAAAATGAACAAAGGGACAAAGAACAAGAGAAGCAAAACAAAAAAGAAACTGTTAACTCTTGAGAGCAAACTAAGGATTGCCAGAGGGTAAATGAAGAGAATGGGTGAAATAGTGATGGGGATGAAAGAGTACACTTCTTGTTGCGATGAGCCCATGGCGTAAGGTATATGTGCAGCTGAACTGAGCACCATGGTGTTGTATGGAAGTATAGAATCACTATATCGTAAATTAATTGAAGATAATTTAATACTCTGTATGTTAACTGGATTTTAAATAAAAAATTATAGAAAATAAAACCTTAGGGTGATGTCCAATTGTTACTTTAAGTATGATTTTCAGGTTCATAAGTTGGAAAGTTATGTTTGGAGTTTGTCATAAAAGTTTTGAATTGAAGAAATAGCTCATACATATAAAAATTAAAATATGGAAAAGATATGTATAAAAGGAATAAGGGTAGAGAGTAGCTGAAGGTAGAAACTAGACTATTGAGGGAATTACAGTATCTAAATCGTCAAAGTGATAAAGACTTTGAAATATCTGAGCAAAGTTGAATAATCTCACTTGTGTTTTAAATTATCCTTTACTGTCATTGCAGACAAAAGGTTGATATCCAGGATCTATAAAGAACTCCTCAAACTCAACACACACAAAACAGATGATCATATCAAAAAATGGGCAGAAGAGGGGCACCTGGGTGGCTCAGTGGGTTAAAACCTCTGCCTTCAGCTCAGGTCATGATCCCAGGGTCCTGGGATTGAGCCCCACATCGGGCTCTTTGCTCAGCAGGGAGCCTGCTTCCCCCTCTCTCTCTCTTCCTGCCTCTCTGCCTGCTTGTGATCTCTGTCTGTCAAATAAATAAATAAAATCTTTTAAAAAATGGGCAGAAGATATTAACAGACACTTCTCCAATGAAGACCTACAAATGGCTATCAGACACATGAAAAAATGTTCATCATCACTAGCTATCAGCGAGATTCAAATTTAAACCACATTGAGATACCACCTTACAGCAGTTAGAATGGCCAAAATTAGCAAGACAGGAAACAACATGTGTTAGAGAGGATGTGGAGAAAGGGGAACCCTCTTAACACTGTTGGTGGGAATGCAAGTTGGTGCAGCCTCTTTGGAGAACAGTGTACAGATTCCTTACGAAATTAAAAATAGAACTTCCCTGTGACCCTGCAATTGCACTCCTGGGTATTTACCCCAAAGATACAGATGTAGTGAAAAGAAGGGCCACCTGTACAGCAGCAATGGCCAATATTTATAGCAGCAATGGCCACAGTCGCGAAACTGTGGAAAGAACCAAGATACCCTTCAACTGATGAATGGATGAAGAAGATGTGGACCATATACACGATGGAGTATTATGCCTCCATCTGAAAGGATGAATACCCAACTTTTGTAGCAACATGGACGGGACTGGAAGAGATTATGCTGAGTGATATAAGTCAAGCAGAGAAAGTCAATTATCATATGGTTTCACTTATTTGTGAAGCATAACAAATAGCATGGAGGACATGGGGAGATGGAGAGGAGAAGAGAGTTGGGGTAAATTGGAAGGAGAGGTGAACCATGAGAGACTATGGACTCTGAAAATCAATCTGAGGGTTTTGAAGGGGTGGGGGGTAGGAGGTTGGGGTACCAGGTGGTGGGTACTAGGGAGGGCACAAATTACATGGAGCACTGGGTGTGGTGCAAAAAAAATGAATACCGTTACACTGAAAAGAAATAAAAATAAAATAAAGCATCCTTTACAATGGATATGACAGTAAGAAAATGATAAATAAGTTTAATCAGGTGAAAATATAATATGAAGAAATATGACCATGTTAGAAATAAATTCGTAAGGAAAGAAAAGTGAGGTTGTTAGTGATAATAATGAGATATTTCATAATAGTAAAAGAAAGATGGTTCACAATGTAAGATATTTCAATATATGAATTATTACATATTACAACCAAGAAATTATATATTAACTTGAAATTCTGATATTACATTTATAAGACTCTAAAATAGTAAAGAAGTTTATGCTAGAAGAATTAAAAAGTTTGAGAGTCTATACTCACCTTGTTTCCTCTTTCTATTCTGATAATATCATGAGTATCACAGTAAGAAAATTACTAAAATCATGTAATCTATATAAGAAAGAAATATTATGAACTTTAAATAATACACCAAGTATGAAATACCTTTGAAAGTTATGAGGTTAATGATTCCTATTAATTGGTTGTATTAAAAACTCATGCATTTCTCTGGGAAAAAAAAACTCTCCCCCTCCTTATCTAATTCCCTATCCTTTTCTTTTCTTTCTTTCCTTATTTTTTTAATGCCTCCCTCACTACCATTTTCTTGGGCCTTACTCTGAGGCTGTGGCAGAGAGATGAACTGAGGCTTAATAGAAGCAGGAGTGGCAGTAAAAGCCGAGGCATTCATTGAAGTAGAGACTGAAAGGGAGATGGAAGCAGAAGTAGTCATGGCCCCTTGCTGTGACCATGGTGCATGGCTGGGTCGTGTAACTCCTTGAAGCCAAAAAAGGAACGGGCTCACTTGGCTGAAGACGTAGGGCTTTGTGCAATGTTCATCGAAGTGACTCAAAATTCCCACCTGCACCCATGTGTCCTTTTGTTGTAGATGGCACACCAGAGGTGCCCCTAAGTCACCCTGCAAGAAACAAGAAGAAAATGTCCATGTACATACTAAAGGAGTCTAGGAAGTAACTTCTGGTATTGAAGAAAAACTGCTTTCCACACCCCTCAACTCTATCACCTTACAGCCAGCCTCGCCCATAGCTTTCTTGGCTTCCACACAGAAAGTGAATTCATTCAGCTTGGGCCAAAACTGGGCACATGTGCTGACTTGCAGAATGCTTAGGTGTCTTTTTTGCAGAATTCCAGGACTTCCTAGTAGAAAACATACAATAGAAAGGATTTTAGATTTACACTAGGTGAGGGACAAATATGGCTGAAGTAAAAGATAATGACAAATATTCTATTACATGAGAGTATATGATTTTCTTTCCAAATATATCATACTATGCCATCCCTGTAAATATTAAGCATTACTTACCTCTCATGAGGGACCAACTGGGTAGCCAGCAGTCATACAGCTGTATATTTTTCTCTTGCTCCAGGTTCTCCTCTAGGCAAATAGGAAGCACCAGTGGTTGGAAATGTAGTGGCTGTTTCAGGAAGATTAGCCCAGGACCCAAAGGTCCCTTGGGACCTAGGTAGGGCATGGCACGATGAATGCCTACAGTTTGAGCTTGAGCAAGCTCCTGAAGATCAATAAGTCCCACTTGGACCAGGGCCAGTGCTTCTGAGTTTTTTCTGGGAAGGAAATTTACCAAGCATTTTATTATTACATATTTTGATGTGAAAAAGAACTCTGGAGTTAACATGAGTCAGATAAAGTGTAGGTGAGCATTAATGTACTACTCCTATTCCCTTCATTACTTCTGTCTTATTAGGAACACTACATTTAGACACCTTCAGGGATGAGGAAGTAAATGTTACAATGCACACCATTTCTTTGTCAAAAATTAAATTATTAGGCATCCTAATATTTATTTTTAAATAGTGAAATACATTTTTAAAGTTAGGAGTTGAAATATCTCACTTAACAAAATATAAGTAACTATGCACAGTTCTTTCCTTTCTGGGGACCTTTGTTTTCTTTGCTTTTTTTAATGGGTTAACTTCACTATGTTAAACAAAGAAATAAAACTATACTCAAAAGAGGAAGATGTGGTCCATATACACTATGGAGTATTATGTCTCCATCAGAAAGGATGAATACCCAATTTTTGTAGCAACATGGATGGGACTGGAGGAGATTATGCTGAGTGAACTAAGTCAAGCAGAGAGAGTCAATTATCATATGGTTTCCCTTATTTGTGGAACATAACAAATAGCATGGAGGACATGGGGACTTAGGAGAAGGGAGTTGGGGGAAATTGGAAGGGGAGGTGAAGCATGAGAGACTATGGACTCTGAAAAACAATCTGAGGGTTTTGAAGGGGCGGGTGGTGGGAGGTTGGGGGAACCAGGTGGTGGGTTTTAGAGAGTGCACAGATTGCATGGAGCACTGGGTGTGATGCAAAAATAATGAATACTGTTATGCTGAAAATAAATAAAAAATAAATTATAAAAGAGCATTTTTCAAATAGTTATAATTCTTCTACAGATTCATATTTTTAAGAGATAACAGGTTGAAGTCAGAAAATGGAAAACTGTGAGCCTTACCATTTAAACATTCCATCATTTTATTATAGGTAAAATTATACAAAAATAGGGTATCTTTTTATACACCTATTGATTTGGATCCTGAAATTATCTGTGAAAAACAGGGAAAGCACTAATTTAAGGATACTTAAGGATATGACAAGATACAAGAGGAGATGCTTTCTCTATAGTTAAGAAAATGTATCAGATGAGATTACAGCAAAAATATATACTAAATTTGATTTCTGTAGCAAACAAAGAATATGTACCTTCTTTAAAGAATCTTGAAATGACATATTCAGACTTACATGAAATTTGCACATCTAGCTGTAGTAAGGATCCACTGTTCATTCAGTATAGAACCAGCACAGAAATGGGAGAAAGAGAGTTGCACAGAAACCATCCAAGGAAATTCACCCAATTCAGCTTCCCAGCAGTTGGGGCAGTGGGGAACAAGGCCAGGTCGTAACCCACATTCTGCAGAAGGAATCCATGTTTTTAATAGGTTGAAGTTAGTATTATCACCTCCTTTACCTGAACAGTTTGATTTCCTATATTTTGACTTTATAAAAGTGTTTATAAATTTTCAACTTTAGGAAAATGCTTGAAAAAATATATATTTTTAATCCTATAGAGTTGGGGATGGGAACAGAAATGGCCTGTATACACTCTCTGAAAATAACATGTCTTTTCATTCCTCAAACAGAATAAACCATTCTAAGCACTAGAAGTATGTCAATATTATGCTCTGAAAGGATCTATATTTATAAAACAAACTGATTCTAGCAAAAATTAGTCTTCTCTCAGTATGTGGACATCTGTTAAGATTTTATTATCCATTCCCCATTCTCTTATCAAAAAACTGCTTTGAATTTTGACCTGTCCAAATCCTGGTCCAGGTCCAAGACCTGACCTGACCTATACAGAAATTCTTGTCTTAGGCTCCAACAAAGATCTTGGTCCCAAGGATTATAACTCAAATAGATGCCCTTAACTTGCCTGTGGCTTCATGAGAAATAACAGCTGTCTTGAAGAGCCAGAAAGCCTGGGTACTCTCTTTCCAAACCACACTTAGGCGACATTCAGCCAAAGAAACATTGAATTCCGAATACTTGAGAGGATCTTCTTCAGGCTGTTTTGACTTGGTTCCAGATTGAGATCCAGTCATCAGAGGAGGTTCTTTTGTTAAAAGTGTGGCTGGAGCAGCAAGAAGATATGAAAAAGTATGAGAAAGAATGGTCTTTTTATAAATTTTAAGGAAGACAGTTCCTTGATAGAGCTATCAGGAGAGGAGGCTAAAGGCAGGAGAACAGTTTGAGAAAAGGCTGCTTGAGAAAGAATGAAGCAAGGAGGGAAAATGCAGAATAAAGGGAATGTGCAAGAAGAAATGACCAAACAGAAACGGGACAATGCACATGGTGGTAGGAGAGAACAAGGAAGAAGAAAGGGAAATGATGGAGAGAGGGGGCTAAGAGAAGTAGATGTTACATGAGGGCTTCCATTTGTTTTGATAACTTGTAATTTATTAACAAACTGCATGTAATGAAGGCTTTCAGGAAGCCAAATACTTGAAAAGGGAAGAAAGGGAATGTTTGTGAGCTCACTCAAATGGAGAAAATTGACTTGATACTGCCTTTCTGTTGTACCTATCTCAGTTGACAAAGCTATTAAATATTGATGTGGGGAAGGAATTACTTCTATTGGTAAAAAAGGTACATGTTTAGACCAGGAACCAAAATGGCTAGTTAAGAGAGTTGCTCCAACTATGGACTCTGAAAAACAATCTGAGGGGTTTGAAGTGGTGGGGGGGTGGGAGGTTGGGGTACCAGGTGGTGGGTATTATAGAGGGCACGGATTGCATGGAGCATTGGGTGTGGTGAAAAATAATGAATACTGTTTTTCTGAAAATAAATAAATTAATTAAAAAAGAGAGAGAGAGTTGCTCCATCTGGCTTCAACCTCAGAAGGAGCAAATGATATAATTCTATAAACTTTATAATGCTTTGGGATCCAGTTCTGATTTTGTTATGTTTATGAATAGCAAAGGATGCATTAATACCAGTTTCAGGTTGGGCCCAGGATCTGACTGCTTGAGTTTCAGGATGGATCCAAGGGTGAACCATACCAACTTCAGGCTGCAACCTGGAGCTGAAGATCTGAGATTCGGAATTGGTCCATGGTCTGATTTTATTCATTTGCATGTAGAACCAAGATTTAAGTGCATCAGCTTCTAGCTTCATCCAAGGTCTGACTTTCTGGATTTCGGAGTAGGTCCAGGGTTGATTCACAGTACCTCTCTGCTGAGTCCAGGGGTGATTTGTACCAACTTCAGCCTGACTCCAGGGGTTGGCAGACAAGGAGTCAGATTTAATCCAGGGTCTATTTGTATCACTCTGAGTCTGTAACCAAGATGTAATTGTATCAATCTCAGATAAAGTTGGAGGTTTTACTATTTGCCTTTCTGTCTGGGTCCAAATTTGGATTGTTTCAGTTCCAGTCTGAGTCCATGATCTAATTGTATTAGTTTCAGACTGGTTCCGAGGTTTTATTGAATCCATTTGAGTCTGGAACCAATGTCTTATTACTGTACCAGCTTCTTTCTGGGTAAGGGGGTATATTTCTACATTTTCAGACTGGGTCCATGATCTAATTGTAACAGTTTCAAATTGATTCCAAGGTTGCACTGTACTAATTTCAAGCTTGGTCCAAGATCTGACAGTACTAGTTTCATACTGAGTCCAAGAACTATTTATACCATTTTGAATCCTGGAAAATGTCATTTCAGATTCAAGGTGGGACCAGGGCTTAACTACATTATTTTGACTCAGGTGCCAAAATGTGCCTGAATTTCCTTCAGTCCAGATACTGACTGACTGAGTCTCAGCCTGGATCCAGGGTGTGATTGTATTACTTTTAGACTGGCTCCAGAGGCTGAATATACTAGCTTCAACCTGACTCCATGATGGCAAGACATCATCTCCAGAAAGGGTCCAGGTTCTTATTTTGTCTCTTTCAGACTTATTCCAGAGGGGGAATACACCAATTTTAGTTGGAACCCATGATATGACTGCAGGAATTTCATGTTTGGCCAAGGGCTCAAATCCCCCAATTTCAAACTGTGTCAAAGTACTCACTGTTTGAAATTCTGAGTGGTCCCAGGTTCTTACTCTCTCTGTTTCAGTTTTAAACCAATATATGCTAATATCAGTTTCAGATAGGGGCGAGAGTCTGGCTTCTTGAGACAAAGGCACTATCCATGATACCTGTGTTTCAAATTCAAGTAAAGTCCATATATTGATATTATTAATTCCAGGATGTGTTGATAGAAAAGATGTTTGATTTTCACTTTGAATCAAGGATTGAGTAGTATCATTTTGAGGATGCAATGAAATACTGAATATACTAGCTTCAGGCAGTATCCAGGATTCCTTAGACTCAGATATAAGCCTTGTCCAAAATATGACCATATCAGCTATACTTGGTGTATAAGAATTTACTGCTTGATATTCAGCCCAAGTCCAGGATGTAACCGTGGAAACAGCAGAATGTGTCCAGGTTTTTATTAATGAATATTCATTCTGAGCCCATATGCTCACTGTAGAAGCTTTAGTCTCTGTCAAAGGATTTAGTGGATAGGAAACCTGGGTCCATGGTGTGACTGTAGAAACAAGCGTCACTGTCCACGGATTTATTACTGGAAACATACCTTGGTTCCATGATGTGACTCTAGATGTACCAGCCTCTGTCCAGGGATTTACTGCCGGAGTTACAGCTTGGGTCCATGATGAAACTCTGGAAGTGATAGCCTCTATCCAGGGATTTAATGCTCGGGATACAGCTTGGGTCCATGGAATGAATCTGGATGCCCCAGCCTCTGTCCAGGTATATTTTGCTGGATGTACAGCTTGGGTCCATGAAGTGATTCTGGAAGTGATGGCCTCTGTCCAGAGATTTACTGCTGGAGGTACAACTTGGGTCCATGGAGTGACTCTGGAAGTGATGGCCTCTGTCCAGGGATTGACTGCTGGAGGTAGAGTTTGGGTCCATGGAGTGACACTGGAAGTGATGGCTTCTGTCCAGGGACTTACTGCTGGAGGTACAACTTGGGTCCATGGAGTGATTCTGGAAGTGATGGCCTCTGTCCAGGGATTTACTGCTGGAGGTACAACTTGGGTCCATGGAGTGATTCTGGAAGTGATGGCCTCTGTCCAGGGATTGATTGATGGAGGTACAATTTCATTCCATGGAGTGACTCTGGAAGTGATAGCTTCTCTCCAGGGATTTACTGCTGGAGGTACAGCTTGCGTCCATGGAATGATTCTAGAAGTGAAAGCTTCTGTCCAGATATTTATTGCTATAGGTATAGCTTGGGTCCATGGAGTGACTCTAAAAGTGACAACCTCTGTCCAGGGATTTACTTCTGGAGGTTCAGCTTGGGTAGAAGTGACAGTCCAGGGATTTACTGCTGGAGGCACAGCCTGCGTCCATGGAATGAATCTGGATGCACTAGACTCTGTCCAGGGATTTACTGCTGGATGTACAGCTTGTGTCCATAGAATGTCTCTGGAAGTCACAATCTCTGTCCAGGGATTCAGAGCAAGAGCCTGACCCTGAGTTAATGCTATGACTGTGTCACTCTCAAATTGTGTTCCAGTTTTAACCAGTACAGATTGAATTTGGGTGAATTGTGGAAATATTCCAAAAGTAGACCATGGATTTACTATTTTGGCTTGGGTCCAAATTTTGTCTGGTGAAGCTAACATCTGTGTCCAAGGTTTTGTTCTTGAAGATTCATCCAGGACCCACACTGTGACTGTATCTGCTATAGATTTTGTCCAGGGATTTAATTCTAGAGATTCAGCTTGAGCCCACAATATAATTGTATCAGCTACAGTCTGTGTAAATGAACTTACTGCTGGATATTCAGCTTGTGTCCATGGAATGACTATGGACGCCACAGGCTCTATCCAAGGATTTACTAATGGAGATTCAGTCTGAGTCCACAATGTACCTATACTCCCCTCAACTGATGGGTTTAGGGCTGGAGATTTGTACTCTGTCAAGATATTTACTTCTGGTGATTCAGACTGTGACCATGGATTTATGGCTGGAAACTGAACCTGAGTCCAAGTATTTACTGATGGAGATTTAGTCTGTGTCCATTTTGTGACTCTATCAGCTCTAGGATTTTGATTTACAGCTAGATGTTCAGTCTGCGTCCACAATGGGACTATGGAAGCTATAGCTTCTGTCCAGGGAATTAAGGGTGGAGATTCTGACTGAGTCCACATTTTCACTGTACCTATCTCAGTGTCCAAAGTACTGGACAACTCCAGTGTCCAAAGTTTTACTTCTGAAAATTGATATTTGGTTCCTGGTATGACTTTAACAGATACAGTATCTATCCAGGGATTTATGGTTGGAAAAAATCCCATAGTCCATGGTAAGAATGTTTCAGAAAAAGCCTCTGTCCAGGTGTTTTCTTCTGGCAATTCATTCTGGGTCCATGGTGTGACTAAGTTATTTTCAGGCTGTGTCCAGGGATTTATTGCAAGAGATTCAGCCTGGATCAACAGTGTGACTATAACATTTTCAGGTTGTGTCCAGGGATTTATAGTAGCAGATTCAGGCGGGGTCCATGGTGTGACTGTGTCAGTTTCAGACTGTGTCCATGGATTTACTCTTGAAGACTCAACCTGAGACCATGATCTAAATGTGTTAGTTTCTGGATCTGCCCAGGGATTTAATGCTGGGTATCTACCATGGGTCTTCAGTGTGACTAGATTAGTTTTGGCTTGGGTCCAGAGATTTACTGTAGCAAATTCAGCCTGGGTCCATGGTGTGACTATGTTAGTTTCAGACTGTGTCCAGGGATTCACTGCAGGAGATTCAGTCTGGGTCCACAGTGTGACTATATCAACCCCTATGGTCTGTGTCAAGAGATTTATGATTTCAGAATTTGCCTGGGTCCCGAATGTGACATTACCCATTTCAAATGTTGTCCCGGGATGTACTGAAGGATATTCAACTAGGTTCATTGGTGTTACGGTGTCACCTGAAGCATCTGTCCAAGGATTTACTGCTAGGGACTCACCATGAGTCCATGGTGTGATCGTGTCAGGTTCTGTCCAAGGATTTATTTTTAAAGATTCACCCTGAGTCCACCGTATGATTGCATCAGTTTCAGACTGTGTCCAAGGATATACTAGAGGTGATTCAGCTTGATTCCACAGTATGATTGCATCAGATACTCCCTTTGTCATAGACTTTATTGCCAGAGATTCAGCATAAGTTAGTGGTGTGATTGTGAAAGCTACAGCCTCTGTCCAGGTTTTCACTGATGGAGACTGATCATGAGTCAACAGTGATACTGTGAAAGCTACAGCATCCATCCAGGGATTTACTCCTGCAGATTCAGCCTGGTTCCATGGTATTACTGTGGCAGCTACAACCCCTGTCAGTGAATTTATTGTTGGTGATTTTGTCTGGGTCCATGATGTGAGAGTGGAAGCTATAGTCTCTGTCCAGTGATTTACTACTAGAGTTTCAGTCTGGGTCCACAATGTGATATCAGCCAAAGGGTCTATCCAGGTCTCTAATGCAGGAAATTCATCCCCAGTAAATGATGTGACTGTACTGGATACAGTTTTTGTCCACTGAATTACTGCTGGAGGTTCACTCTGGGTCCACTGTATAACAGTATTGGTTACAGGCTCTGTCCAGGGATTTAATGCTATGGAATCAGTCAGGGTCTGCAGTGTGTCCACATCAGCTATAGATTGTGACCATGGATTTACTACTGGAGATTCAACCTGGGTCGACAGTATAACACTATCAGACACAGTCTCTGCCCAGGGATTTACTGCTGGAGAATCAGCCAGAGTCCATGATGAAATTATTTCAGCTATAGGTTGTGGCCACGAATTTATTACAGGAGTTTCTGCCTGGGTCCAAGCTGTGACTGCATCAGTTTCAGATTGTGCCCAAGGATTTATTTCTAGATTTCCCTTGTTGGTCCACAATGTGGTACTATCAGTTTCATATGGTCTCCAGAAATTTCCTGCTAAAGATTCTGTCAGAGTCCATGTTATAAGTGTATGGGTTTTAGACTTTTTCCAGGAATGTAATAATGGAGGCTCATCCTGAGTCCACACTGCGACTGTATCAGCTACAGGCTGTGTCCAAGAATTTACTGCTAAAGATTCAGTTTGGGTCCACTGAGTGCCTGTCCCAGCTATAGAATCTATCCAGGGATTGACTGCTGGAGATTCAGCCTGAGTCCATAGTAGGACAGTGTTAGTTTCAGACAGTACCCAAGGATTTACTGCTGGGGACTCAACCTGTGTCCATGGCTTGACTATATCACTTTCAGACTGCATCCAGGGGTTTAGTGCTGAGGATTCAACCTGTACCCATGGTGTGACTATATCACTTTCAGACTGCATCCAGGGGTTTAGTGCTGGGGACTCCACCTGCATCCATGGTGTATCAGCTGCAATTTTTACCCAAGGAAGTACTTCTTGAGGTTCACTCTGGACCCACTGTGTGACTGTATCACCTACAGAGTTTGTCCAAGGATTTATGACTAGGGATTCATCTGGGGTCCATGATGTGACTATATCATTTTCAGACTGTATCCTGGGATTCACTGCTGGAGATTCAGCCTGTGTCCTCATGGCTGTATCAACTATAGTCTTTGTTGAAGAATTTATTTCTGAAGGTTCATTATGGTTCCACTGAGTGACTGTATCATCTATAGGTTGTGTCCAGAGACTGGCCACTGGCAGCTCAGGCTGAGTCAACTGTGTAGCTGTATGAGACAAAGGATATGTCAAGAGCTTTTGTCCTGGAAATTCAGTCTTTGCCCATGTAGTATCAGGTAAAACCTCTGTCCTATGATTAATTGCTGGAGCTTCTCCTTGGGTTGAGACTATAACTGTTTCAGTTTCAGTCCGTATCCAAGGATTAACTTCTGGAGTCTCAGCCTGCACCCATGCCCATGGTGTCGATGTATCCCCTTCATTTTGTGTCCCAGAATTGATTATACCTACATATGGCTGAATCCAAGGATTTGTGTCAGATTCAGACTGTGTCCAGAATCTAATTTTATCACCTTCAAGCTTATCCCAGGGCCTTACAGTATAAATGTCCTGATGTATCCAGGCTCTTAACTTGTCTGCCACAGGCTGGTTCCATGGCCGGACTATTTCTGTTTTGGACTGTATCCATGGCTGGGATGCTTGGGATACTGACTCTGTCCATATTGTGGCGGTGTCCACTTGAGTCTGGAACCAATGTCTGACATTGTTAGCCTCAGATTTAGTCCAAAACCCGGCTATGTCACCTTCAGGTTGGGTCCAGAAGTGAGTTGTCTGAAATTCTGTCTCAATCCAAGGTTTTAATGTATGCATTAGAGTTTGAAACCAAGATCTGACTCTATCAGCTTCAAGCTCAGACCAGGAAATGGTTGTTTGAGATTCAGGTTGGCTCCATGTTCTGACTGTATCTGTTTGTATTTGCAACCAAAGTCTAGCTGCATCATCTTCAGGCTTTGTCCAGGGTGTAATTGTATTAACTTTAGATTGTGTCCAGATTTTCAATGTTGATGCTTCAGGTTTCATCCATGGTTGGATGCTACCAGCTTCAGACTGAGTCCATGGTCCTATTATGTCAACTTCAGGCTGAGTCCAAGGGTAAAGTGTTTGAAAGTCTGGCTGGGAACTTGTTCTCATTTGATTAGACCTAGTCCATAACCAAGATCTGGCCATACCAGCTTTAGGCTTGTTCTCAAGTCTGACTGTTTTAATTTCAGTTTGGGTCATGGATCTAATTATATCTGCTTCTGGTGGGGTCCAATATTTGTCTTTACCATTTTCATTCTGGTCGCTAGCTCTGAATATTTGAAACTTAGGCTGAATCCAGGATCTGATTTTTTCAGCTTTAGTCTGTAACCATGGTCTGATTTTATCTGCTTTCAGCTGAGTCAGTTGTTTTCTTGTTTGGGTTTCTGGCTGGGTCCAGGTTTGGACTATGTCAGTTTCAGATTTAGTCAAGGGTCTAATTGTAACAGCTTTAGGCTGAACAAAAGGCTTAATTACATTTGTAATAGTAGGTATCAAAAACCATGTTGTATCTGCAGTTTGAATCTGGGGTTTGAAAACAATAGACTCATCATGTTCAATCAATGGACTTATTCTATCCATTTGACTTGATGCTTTGATAATACTGGTCTTATATTTTTCCCAAGATTTAATATTATTGCTTGAAGATGGAATCCAGGTAAAAGGAATATTAAGTGCTGAGGAAGTCCATAATTGAGCTGACTTAGATTCAGGAAGACTCCAGTATTCATTGGTCTTTTCTATAAGTTCTTGGGATCCACCTAAATTCAAGACTGACTTGAACCAAGGTTCCAAGGTAAGAGTTACTGTAGGATACAGAGATCCATCTGCATTTAGTGTGGAATGGGTCCAGAATTCATTTTTATTAGCTGTTAAAGGAACCCATCCATTCAAGTTGTAAGTTACTGGTTTAAAAGCAGTGTGAACTCTATCAACTACATGGTGTATTTGGCTTCCAACATTCTCTTCAGTAGATTGGATTTGCATCACTGTTTCTGTTTTATCAGGTACAATATGTTTCCAAGGTGCAATGTCAGGGGTAATTTCCAGCCAGGGTCTAGCTAGAGGTTGACCATGAAAAGGAAACCTACTAGATTGAACTTGAGACTGTACGGTATTAACCCCAGAAAGAAGTTGGGATCCATCTATGCCATTTGAAAACAAAACACTGGATATAGCAGAATTAACTAATGGCAGTGTATGAAGCCCAATTTTACCAGCTAAAGGATTAACCCAAGAATTTACTGAATTGGTAATAGTTTGGTTTTGATAGTTCATTGTATTTTTCTGAAGAAGGCCCCAGGGTATAGATTTATCAGGTGTTGGAGGCTTTGGTGTTCCAGAAATAACCAAAATTTCAGAAGTATCAACTGTTGGGGTATTCCAGGGTTCCGACATATCAGAAGGATCCCACTGTTTAGTAACAAGAGATGTCCAAGATTGTATCATTGGGAAGTGGCTAGGTGAGGAGAGCTGATTAGTTTGAAGATGTAACTCTCTACTGCCTGGAAAATAGTCTTGATTATTTGAATGAAAAAATATGGGAGGAGGATTCCGGCGCTGTCTGTTCAGTGGGAAAGTGCCTAATGTTCTCTTCCATGACTGTAGAGAGAATCCAGGGGAGGTCAAAATGGCAGTTTCCCTGTTCAGGCTGAGCCTGTCTAGTGGACCATGTTCTAACCCTGGAGTAAAACTGCAGAGTAGAGAAAAAATAGGATCCAGTGTCTTCTGGGATGTCTTGATAAGCCAGTTCATCCAAGATAAATATGGAGCTGTCTTGATGACAAGAACAGGGTCATAACAGGCCATTGAGGATTCACTGACCAAGCCTACCAGTTTCCAGTGTTTGCCAAAAAGGCAGAGAACAGGACTACCCTGCTGTACCTGAATGAGGAAAAAAGATAAGTCATATTTATATAAGACAAACAGGCAGATAAACATATATAGTAGGTGTATATTAAAATATATGTAACAAATTATATGTAAATATATATATATAAATTATAAAATATATGGCTACATATGTATGTTATAAATAACATTTATGTTATACACATAGTATTATCTATAAATACTTTAAAATATATATAATTTATATATTTTTTACCATATATCCATGTGACATGGTGAACAATAATAAATGTTACCTAGTTCATACTTCACAAAGGTCTAGAATATGATTTACACACACATAATTATAATTCAAATTAAAGGAGAAAAAACAAATGACAGAGGATATGTAGAAAAAACTCCAAAACACTAAATAGCAATTACATATTCAACATTTAGCATTTTCCTTTGTATCACTTATTCTCTTTGCCGAATATTTCTAGGCAGGGCACAACTTATACAATCATTTGTAATGACTATGTTCATTCTTACCACCTCCATTGTCATTACTCTGATTCAGGATGTCATTTCTTATTTTCAAGTCATCATCACTGCTGCTATTCTCTCACACCCAACCTTGTTTCTTGCTTTATTCTCCTTCTGACAGGCAGATATTCAGAGTAAAAGCCAAAGGCATTTTTACTCAGTTCAACATTTTTTCTTTGTTCATTTTAATACCATCATATTTGCTTCATTCTTCACAGAAATTTTTCCAAAGTAGTCTCTTTCTGCCTGGAATTGCCTTCCTTCATGGGATTTACTTGGACTGATCTCTAAAGGGCTTTAAGGTTTTGTTCAAATAGAACATTTTTAAAGACATTCTGCGTTTCTCCTACTTTGGATAGCACATTTTCATCATTTTGGTATCACCAATTATTTTCTTAAAAGTACGTTTTAGGGTTGCCTGGGTGGGTCCGTGGGTTGGGCCTCTGCCTTCAGCTCAGGTTGTGATCCCATGGTTCTGGGATCGAGCCTGCATTGTGCTCTCTGCTTGGCAGGGAGCCTGCTTCTCCCTCTTTTTCTGCCTGATTCTCTGCCTGCTTGTGATATCTCTCTCTGTTTCAAATAAATAAAATATTTTTTTTAAATTTGTTTTATACCCTTAAAGTTTTACTTTTTTATTTCATTCCCATAACTTGGAAATAAGCTTCATGAGGATAAAGATAATTATTATTTTTTTTAAATGTTAAATCTTAAATAGTACCAAATCATGTTTAGGCAATCAATGTTTAATGAATGAATGATCTCTTACAGTTTTTGCAGTTCATGCTAGACTATTTTGAGAAAATAACTGTGAAGAGTATAAAGGTAGGTTACTAGACTTGGTTGGTTAGATTCCTAAGTAAATCTGACTTACTTGATTTTTTAAAGGCTGTGTTTCATACTACTTTCCAAAACAGAAAATGCTTGATTTTTCTGAAATCCACATTTTTGGCATTAAAATTTTTCTGTGACTTTAAGGGCTTCAACATCAATTCCATGCACCATTATTTCATAATATGGTCCAAAAGGTTTTCTTTTCTCACTTTCACTTTTTAAATATTTTTCTAACCATGTTCCCCCTACAAATTTTGCCACTCAAATATTTTCTGTGTATTAAATGGTCATTACATTTGCACATCTTATCTCTATGGCAAAGAGCTACTTTCCTCTCAAAATTTAAAAAATCCCCTTCAGGGTGCCTGGGTGGCTCAGTGGGTTAAGCCGCTGCCTTCGGCTCAGGTCATGATCTCAGGGTCCTGGAATCCAGGCCCGCATTGGGCTCTCTGCTCAGCGGGGAGTCTGCTTCCCTCTCTCTCTCTCTCTCTCTCTGCCTGCCTCTCCATCTACTTGTGATTTCTCTCTGTCAAATAAATAAATAAAATCTTTAAAAAAAAATCCCCTTCAGCTATCCAAATGTAGATATAATTGTCATCTCCACTGTTCACAATAAAGACTTCAATAAGAACATTAACAAAATTATATTTTACCAATATGTTGCACTATTCTCTCCTATTAAATCATAAATTCTGGTGACCTGGCCCAGGCTGGGATCTTCTAAGAACTGGGACCAGGGCTGTTTTCTCTCTGTACTCTATCAATCTGTAATCTAACATGCTGCAGTTACATGGTCTCCCTTAATTTCAAGTTTACCAAATATTGATTTCAACACTGTTTTTTTTCTTTGTTTTTTTGGGTGTGAGAAAGTTTTGGCAATATGTTTGTTAAGAAGAATTTGATATCATTTCGTATCCCTTTTCCAGCACGGATTCTAACATTTCCTTATTTGTAAATTTCAAAAATGTTTTTAATTTTGCCTATCTTATTTTTTTTATTTCAAATTTCTTTGTAGCTATTAGTGACTTCTTAAATTTTATCTGTTACAAACTAAATATTACTCTTTCTAAAATGCAATATATGATCTCCTAGGTAGAACTTTAGGAAAAAAGATCACACTGGTCTTTAAACCTTTCATGTTTATAATATAATGGCAATGTTTATATATTATATGAAACCAACAATTCAAAATCAATAGTATAAATATTGATCTATACAATTTTATGCTTTAAAAGAAATTCTGAATATTTTGTTCATTGCTACTATGATTTCTTTAAACATTTCAACATATTTCTTTTAATTCTTTGAACACATTAATAATGCCTGCTTTGAGATATTTTTCTGCTAAATGCATCTGGCTCTACTCAGAGCCAGTTTCTATTTATTGTTGTTTTTTATAGAAGTACTCAAATTTTCTTGTTCTTTGCCTGTGTCTTGCTTTTGTTGTTGTTAAAAGCTGTATATTTTAGGTAATAAAATTGATTCACTTTTCTAATATATATATGTAGATTTATGTTGGTAGTGGTAGTGGGTACTCCTCATCACTAATTCTGTTAAATATTTTTGCATCTTCAAGATGGAGAAATAATAATTTTATCTCTAACTGAAAACTTTTAAGTACTCAGTGTGTATTTATAAAACTGAATTCTAACAACCCAACTCAATCCAAGGATAACCTGTTCTTCCCATTGCTTTGGATATATTTAAACAAGTTTTATAATAAACAAGTTTTATAAAGAAATTTTACTGATGAAAGTATTCCTGTTTTATTTGTAATCTTAAACATAAATATATCTCTGAATTTTTTCTGACATAATATACATATGTATATATTATTATATATAATCACATGAACATTAACAGTGGGTTGCATGTGAAAGCAAAAAAACTTTCTTTTTCATTAAAGGAATAACATCCAACACGTTATCTAACCCTCTTAAATGTTTAAGTGTACAGTGTAAGATTGTTAACTGTATACACTAGGTTGTTCAGCAGATCGCCAGAACGTATTCACCTTGCATAAGTGAACTTGTATTCATTTTATATTTTACATATGTTTTTATGTCTCCCCCCAATGGTAACTTTGCCCTTATAAAGTAAGTACCCAGCAGTCTTCTTGTGGCTGGCTCCAGATGCATAAATTGTTACTTTTGGTCAGGTGGATGTGTTGATGGTGGCAAAGTGAGAGGTCCAGCAGTTTAACTGACAGCGTTTTGATACTGGTTCCAAAGTTATTGTGCTCTGAGGGAATAGAGATAGAAAGGACTATGAGATATAGGTTATTATATTATTATGATCTATTACTAGGTTGGTATAGCTTCCAATCTTCTAATACAAAATTACCAAGATATTCTGACTTCTCCTTTCCTTCCATCTTATCTCATACAAATTTATCTCATATTTTCTTGGATTTTTTAGCTGTACTTAAATCCTTCTTACATGATGTAACACAGAATATTATAACCTGTGATATCATTACTTTACCTTTTTTACTCCATATAAAGTGGAATAGTATGGATTTAATTATTTACAAGATTCTTTAACTTCCTATTTTATTTTTACATTATTTTGCTTTGCTTTTCTATATCATTATATGAGCTACATTTATGATATGGCAGAACATGACTCTTGTGGCTTACTCTGATATTGGTACACCCTGCAGTGTCTGTACTGGCAGTTATTACAGCTCTTCCAGAAGATGTTGTGAGTCTGATAAAGTGGTATTTTTTTCCCTCTAATAGGGTACTGCAGAAGGACCACTCCTATAACTCCTTTGACTGGATTCATTCCAACTTGTGGATCAAAACTGGGGTGCAGGCATATTTTTTTGCCAATTAAGAAATCTTCTTGGTCAGTGATCCCTGAAATGTCAGAGTGCAAATGTTTCCTAAAGGAATAGAAAAGTGAAGTACAGAATAATGAAGTTAGACTGAGAAAAAACATTTCATTTTACTTCCATTTAAGCTGAAATTTTAATGGAAAGTTTGTACTTAGTTAACAATATAATCCAACAAATTTCTATTTACATGCCTGTAAAATGATGCTCTACACTACACATTGAATAGAATTTGACTTTTAGAACTCCAAACTTCATGTTAATATATTATTTTTCAAAGACAAAGTCCCTTGAATGCATCAGTATCCAATGCGAATAAAATTAATTTTGGAAAAAATATAAAATGTATATATAACTATTATCTCTTATTGTGACTCTAACTGTACTTACAGTTTACTCAGACAGCTGGCTGTGGAGAGGACCCACCACCGATTCAGAATAACACCCTGGCAGGTTTCAGCCATGGACACTAGCCATGGGTTGTTTCTGGATGCTGTCAATGGGGCAAACGTTGGGGTCAATGAGCTTAACCACTGCTTTTGAGAATTGGGTACTAAAAGGGAAGATAAGGAGGGGAAGAAGTAAATATAACATGGAAAAAAAACATCTTTCTGTATGATTAATGAGATTTGTCATCTTACCTTTGTTTGTTGAAGATGGGAAACAAGAGAATATAGAGAATAATGAGAAAGGTAAATAAAAGTGGCAAAATGTAAGATGAGGTGAAAGAGAAGCATAAGTAGTAGCAAATGAGGTAAACATCACGGAGAAAAACAGAAGATATTTAAAAAGATTAAGGAAAATCAAAAATATTTTCCCAGTATTAAGACAAACAAGAAGAGAAAAAAAAAATCCCAATTAGCTGTAACTTACCACCACAGCAGTGAAAAAACAGTCCCCAAAACTGGTAGAGGCAAAGTGGAGATCTCATGTTGGCTCAAGTGGATGTGAATGCAAAACAGTGTTCTACTTGAGTAGCTGCCAGGGTTGAGACTGAAATTACAAGATATAGAATGTTTGACATCATAATACTTATAACTGCCTTCTTATGAGATAACTGCCTTCTTCTATTATGATCACCACACTAGAAATGTTACACACAACAAATTTATTCAAGTAAAATATAATTTAAAAATTAAAAGAAACTTTATTTAGTTCAAGGTTAACCTTCATTTTTGGAGTGAGACAATGAATATCATTCCAACACCCTGTAAAGAATATTACCTATTTGGCATTACCATGTAGCTTTACTTACCTGCCACATATACATGCTAATTAAAAGAATTAGACCCATATGATCTAACACAGAAATAAGTTTATGAAATACTGATTAATAATAGTTTAAAACAATTTACAGATCAGTATAAAAAATGATAGAAACTAAAACTGTGGAAAATTATCTCAAGAGCTGTAGATACTTCTCTCTGATGAAAATCTCATGCAAAGAGCAACAATTCAATAAATTTTACCTAATCTCATATAGAGTGTACTATAAGTTGAACACATAATTCTGAGGAAAGGAAGCCTTGGGCTTCATAGGGTTCTCAATTCAGTGGAAGAATATATTAAGTTAAGATTAGTTTCTGCTGGATAGAATAGAAAACATAAAATTTATTATATTAAAAATGTATATTATATATATGATATATAGATAGCATATAACATCATATCATGATATATATCATATATATCATATATCTAATTGTATATCATATAATCAATATTATCTATATGATATATATCATATATATCGTTAGATATCATATGTCATGATATCTAACAATATATATGATATCTATATGATATCTATATATGTATAATATACAGAGATATATATAGATCTATATCTATATCTAGATATAACATATATATGTATAATATGTTATATATAACATATTATATATGTGGAGATATATATATATAGATATATATGTAGATCTATATATAACATATTATATGTATATGGAGATATATATATCTATAATATGATATCTATATAGATATCATATAACATCATGAGATACCAGTGAAGTCAGCTTCATGATTTTATCTGAGTTCATTCTATCATTCTGGTCAGCAATTTTACTTT
This sequence comes from Mustela putorius furo, assembly GCF_011764305.1. Classification (NCBI taxonomy): domain Eukaryota; kingdom Metazoa; phylum Chordata; class Mammalia; order Carnivora; family Mustelidae; genus Mustela; species Mustela putorius. Next base: position 3,565,155 of record NW_025421566.1, on the reverse strand, counting down.
GAATTCCATCCTTAAAAAGACTAAAAAATGCTTTATCTCTATGATGCCCTTGTACAGAACAGCAATTAAAAACAGAAGAGAGAGCAAAGACAAAATCTAATGTTTTCCATTTAAGTCTTTATTCCATTTTGAATTTATTTTTGAAAATGGTCCAGTGTCATTCTTCTGCATGTGGCTGTCCAATTTTCCCAACAGCATTTGTGAAGAACCTGTCATTTTTCCTTTGCACATTCATTTCTGCTTTGTTGAAGATTAGTTGGCCATAGAGTTAAGGGTCCATTTCTGGGCTCTCTATTCTGTTCCATAGATCTTTGTGTCTGTCTTAATGACTACAGCTTTGTAATACAGCTGTAATACAGCTGTAATACAGTCTGGATCGTGATGCCTCCAGCTTTGCTTTTCTTTTTTAAGACTGCTTTGATCACTTGGGGTCTTTTCTGGCTGCATACAAATTTTATTTTACATTATTTGAAAATAATGTAAAATAATGTAAATAATGTAAGGTTTATTTGTTCTAGCTCTGTGAAGAATGCTGGTGGTATTTTGACAGAGATTGAATTAAATTTGTACACTGCTTTGGGAACTATGGAAATTTTAACGATGTTTATTTTTCCTATCCGTGAACATGCAGTATTTTTTCATTTCTCTGTGTCCCTTTCAATTTTTTTCACAAGTGTTAAATTTTTGCAGAGTACAGATCTCTTACCTTTCTGGTTAGGATGATTTGCAGGTATCCTATGGTTTGGGTGCAACTGTAAATGAGATTAAATTTTTTTTCCATTATTATGCTGTGTTAGTCACCACATAGTACATCATTAGTTCTGTTTTTTTTATTTCTTTTCAGTGTAACAAAATTCATTGTTTATGCACCACACCCAGTGATCCATGTAATACGTGCCCTCATTAATACCCACCACCTGGCTCACCCAACTTACCACCCTCCGCCCCTTTAAAACCCTCAGGTTGTTCTTCAGAGTCCATAGTCTCTCGTGATTCACCTCCCCTTCCAATTTCCCTCAATTCCCTTCTCTCTATCTCCCGTTGTCCACCATGTTATTTGTTATGCTCCACAAATAAGTGAAACCATATGATAACTGACCCTCTCTGCTTGATTTATTTCACTCAGCATAATCTCTTCCAGCCCCTTCCATGTTGTATAAAAGTTGGGGATTCATCCTTTCTGATGGAGGCATAATACTCCATAGTGTATATGGACCACATCTTCCTTATCCATTCATCCGTTGAACAGCATCTTTGTTCTTTCCACAGTTTGGTGACCATGGCCATTGCTGCTATAAACATTGGGGTACAGATGGCCTTCTTTTCTCTCCATCTGTATCTTTGGGGTAAATACCCAGTAGTGCAGTTGAAGGGTCATAGGGAAGCTCTAGTTTTTGATGTAGTGCTCCATGATTCATTGTTTGCATATAACACTCAGTGCTACATTCAATCTGTGCTCCCCCTAAATAACCCATCACAAGGCTCACCCAACTTTCCACCCCACCTTCTAAAATCCCCAATTTATTTCCTGGAGTCCGTAGTATCTCATGGTTGTTGTTTATTTATTTATTTATTTTAGTTTGTTTACTTAGGCAGCATATAGCACATCATTAATTTCTGGTGTACAGTTCAAAAATTCCTAAGTTGCTTGTAACACCCAGTGCTCATCACGATAGCTGTCCTTCTTAATACTCTAGAAAGGAACACAGGCAGCAACTTCTTAAACCTTGGCTGTATCACTTGCTTACCAGACACGTCTCTGGGAGCAAGGGAAACAAAACCAAAATAAACTTTGGGACCTCATCAAGATATCAATGTTCTGGACAATGAAGGAAACAATCAATAAGACAAAAAGGTAACCAATGTAATTGGAGAGGATATTTGAAAATGACATAGCTGATAAAGGGTTAGTATCCTATTCAAAGTCTATAAAGAAATGATCAAACTCAACACTCAAAAAAATAAAAAAAAATCCAATTAAGAAATGAACAGAAGACATGAACAGACATTTGTCCAAAGAAGACATAAAATGGCCAATAGATACATGAAAAGATCCTCATTGTTCATCATCAGGGAAATACAAATCAAAACTATATTAGGCATAATACTCCATAGTGTATATGGACCACATCTTCCTTATCCATTCATCCGTTGAAGGGCATCCTGGTTCTTTCCACAGTTTGGTGACCGTGGCCGTTGCTGCTATAAACATTGCGGTACAGATGGCCCTTCTTTTCACGATATCTATATCTTTGGGGTAAATACCAAAGTGCAATAGCAGGGTCATAGGGAAGTTCTATTTTTAATTTCTTGAGGTGGTGGGTATTATAGAGGGCACGGATTGCATGGAGCACTGGGTGTGGTGAAAAAATAATGAATACTGTTATGCTGAAAATAAATAAATTTAATTAAAAAAAACTACATTAGGATGTCAACTAACCCCTGTCAGAATGGTTAACATATACAACACAAAAAACAACATGAGTTAAGGATGATGCAGAGAAAGGGGAACCCTCTTATACTGTTGGTGAGAATGCAAACTATTACAGCCACTCTGAAAAAAAGTATGGAGTTTCCTTAAATAGTTAAAAACAGAACTACCTACGACTCAGCAATTGAACCATATATTTATCCACGTACTAATTGCACTAGGTATTTATCCAAAGGATACAAAATTACCAATTAAAAGGGGCACATGCACCGCACTATTTATAGAAGCATTAAATTCCAAAGCTTAACTATGAAAAGAGCCCTAATATACATTGAGTAATGAATGGCTAAGGCATATGTGGTATGCATATAATGAAATATTATCGACCAAGAAAAATAATGCAATTTTGCCATTTACAAAAACATGGATAGAATTAGAGGGGATTATGCTAAGTGAAATAAGTCAGTCAGAGAAAGACAAATACCATATATGTAGAATTAAGAAACAGAACAGATGAACACACGGGAAGGGAATAAAAGAGAAGGCGGGAAATCACAGGAGTTCAACTACAGAGAACAAACAAAGCTTGTTGTAGGTGAGGTGGGCAGAAGATGAGCTAAAATAGGTTATGAATATTAAGGAGGAATTCATTGTGATGAGCATTGGCTGTAATACCTGAAGGGTGAATCCCTTCCTGAAACCAACATTACACTATATGTTATCAGGAATTTAAATAAAAACAACAACAACAACAAAAAAGACAAAAACAAAAACTAATGTCTTCCAACAGATTTAGACATTTAAAAAACTCAATGAGTAGTGTTTTATCTCCCTGTGTTTCCATGACAACTCCATTTTTTTTTCTCCTTCCTTTCTTCACTATTTTGTGAAAGGCACTAATCTAATAATTTAAGGTTTATCAATGGCCTTTAAAATAACAAACTTATAAAGTGATTGTCTTTATATTGTTCATCAGTAAAAATGAGAGCACAAGACTATAATAATAAATAATGGATTCATTGACTATAAAATGCTATTAAACTAATGCATTGAAATCTGGGTGATGAATAAAATTAAGCAAACAAAGTAGGACAAGGAATGGGGTTCCTACTCTTTGTTTAGATGCCTATGTGAAGAAATAAAACACATATTGTCCAAGACTTTTAAGGAAAGCCAGTGTAAATAAAATAAAAATAAGAGAGAGTGGAAGCAACATAAAGATAGAGAGGAAAATATTTACCCAATATTAACAAATCCATAAGGCCCCTCTCTACCTGAAACAGGGATCAGGGGTTTTTTATACTGGGTTTTTAATTATTCTAAAAGGTAACTAGAAATGATGGTGGAGTAGAAACACCTTAAACTCACCGCATCCTATACATATGCCAAGATAAGGACTGCATCAGTGTATCCAACTTAGAAAAGGACTTAGAAAAAACTATCAGATCAGACTATCCACAGTTAATCACAGAAAAGAAGGCCATATAAAAAAGGGTAAGTGGGGAAAAGACCTCACGAGGATCCAAACTCTTGATGAAACACCAAAAATGGGAGGGATACAACAAGCATAGTACAGGAACAGACCCCACACAAGGAACCACAGACACAGGAGGCCTGCACTGAGAAGACGAATCCGCATATCATTTGACTTCAAAAAACAGAGCTTAATTTTCTGAGCTATTAAAATCAGTAGTACTTAACTCTGGGCATTCTAAAAATCAGCAGGTACAAGTCTAGGAGAGCCAGAGGACAAGAAGAAACAGAGCCTCTATCCTTTTTTTTAATTTTTGTTTTTCAGCACAATAGTATTCATTGTTTTTGCACCACACCCAGTGCTACATGCAATCTGTGCACTCTCTAATACCCACCACCTGGTTCCCCCAACCTCCCACCCCCTGCCCCTTCAAACCCCTCAGATTGTTTTTCAGAGTCCATAGTCTCTCATGGTTTATCTCCCCTTTCAATTTCCCTCATCCCCCATTGTCCTCCATGTTATTTGTTATACTCCACAAGTAAGTGAAACCCCATGATAATTGACTCTCTCTGCTTGACTTAGTTCACTCAGCATAATCTCTTCCAGTCCCATCCATGTTGCTACAAAAGTTGGGTATTCATCCTTACTGATGGAGGCATAATACTCCATAGTGTATCGACCACATCTTCGTTATCCATTCGTCTTTTGAAGGACATCTTTGTTCTTTCCACAGTTTGGTGACTGTGGACATTGCTGCTATGAACATTGGGGTACAGATGGCCCTTCTTTTTACTGAGTCTCTATCTTTAAACAATGCCCCTAATATACAGCATAGCGACAGCACTTTGAAAAACTACTAGGGGACACAGGAAGGAAATGTATTTACTAATCTCATAACATGTGCTGGAGGGGCAGGGATCTTTAGGAGACTTCTCGAAGAACAAAAGAGCTAGCATGTACCATTTCCCTCACATTCAGAGTCTAGATGCCCAGACATATAGGAGTCAATGCAAACACTCTTCACTCAGCCTGCTAATTCCACCTGATGTATGCTCCTATGCATTTTCCTATGCTCCTGTGGATCCACTCCATTCAACCTGACCCACTCAACAAGCATCCATCTAAAGTAGCTCTAGACCCAAAATAATTTTGCAAGGAAGCCCAAGCAGGGATTGGTGCCACTCCAAATTGAATCCTGCCATGGTGCATTCATGGTGATAGGAACATAACCAAACTCAGTCATGGTATACAATCTTGTGTGAATGCAGTCCAGCAAATGTGCTGAAGTCAAGCATCTGGTATGACTGAAATATAAGACCATGCTGGCTCTGTATCATGCCTTAACAGCACAGGGTCACAAAGCTTCCCAGTGCATCCATAGCAGACAAAGGGGGACCACGTCATTTCACTGAAGTGAAGGTAAATAAGCCTCAACCAAAATATAGCACAAATCCAGGAACAAATAGGAGATAGCTGTGAACCCTGGGGACACTTCCCTATAGGGCATATAAGACTTCCGAAGACCACTACTTTCAAAACCAGGAGATGTAATTGAACTCCCTAATTTGTAGTCACAAATGAAAGAACGAGACAAAAAGCACAGCAAAAGAGCTAAATGAAATGGAGATAAACAGTATGCATAATAAATAATTTATTTTTTCAAAAATTTAAAATTATTTTTATAACACTGGATTAGTTTTAGATATATGACATAGCTTTTTTAAATTATACTTTTAAACAACTATCGTATAATTGACATGTAACATTCGTTAGTTTCAGGTGTACAACATAAATGACTTTGCATTTGTATATTCTATGAAAAGATCACCATGATAGTTTTAATTCACATTCATCAACACACAGCTACAAGTTTTTTTCTTGTGGTAATATCTCCTTTTTTTAAGATTTGTTTATTTATTCAAGAGAGAGCAAGCATGCATGCCAATGGAGGGGAGGTGCAGAGAAAGAGAATCCTCAAGCAGATTCCAGCTGAGTGTGGAGCCTAGTGCAGGGCTTGATCTCACCACCCTGAGATCATGACCTTGCTGAAACCAAGAGTGGGATGCTCAACTGAGTGAGCCACCCAGTAACACCCAGATCTAAGTTTAAAAGATTTTTTTATTTTGAGAGAAACAGAGAGAGTAGGGGAAGGAGTAAAGGGAGAGAGAATCAATCTTAAGCAGACTCCCTGCTGAACGCAGAGCCCCAGGCGGGACGTGGTCTTACAACCCTGAGATCATACCTGAGCAGAATTTAAAGTAACAATCATAAAATTACTGCTGGATTTGAGAAAAGAGTGGAGACATCAGTGAGACCCTTAACACAAAGAGAGAAAATACAAAAAATAAGCCATCACACATGAAGAACTCAATAACAAATTAGATCAGTGAGCTGGGAGACAAAGTATAGAAAGTAATCAAGCTAAGCAGTAAAAAGGAATAAAAGTATAATATAAAATGTGAATAAGCTAAGGGATCTCTGTGACATTATCAAACATAATGTAGTTACATTATAAGGATCCCAGGAAGTGAAGAAATAGGGTAAAAAAATTATTTGAAGAAGTCAGCTGAAAACTTCCTAAATATGGTGGAGGACACAGACATCCATATCCAGGAGGCACAGAGAGCTCCTGTCAAATAACACCAAAGAAAGCCATCAAACCACAAAGGAAGGGGCCAAGAGAAGAAAGGAAAAGAGAAGAGTTAAAAAAAAAAAAAAAAAGTTTTGGGGGCGCCTGGGTGGCTCAGTGGGTTAGGCCACTGCCTTCGGCTCAGGTCATGATCTCAGGGTCCTGGGATCGAGCCCCGCATCGGGCTCTCTGCTCAGCACGGAGCCTGCTTCCCTCTCTCTCTCTCTCTGCCTGCCTCTCCATCTACTTGTGATTTCTCTCTGTAAAATAAATAAATCTTTTAAAAAAAAGTTTTAAAGATGGCAAAATAATTGTAAATTAATTAAACCCTTCAATAAAAATATATACAGAGACTGAATGGATAAAAAAAAAAAGACCATCTATATGTTATCTAAAGGATTATCACTTCAGACCTAAAAACACATGCAAATAAAAAATGAAGAAATGGCAAAACATTCACAATGTAAATAAAAGCAAAAAGAAAGCTGGAATATTAATACTATACCAGACAAAACAAACTTTAAAGCAAAGACTGTAAGAGGAGACAAAGAAGATGGGAACAGCTAAAAACTTAAGTAACTATTTACAGACATATAGGAAGAAATTACTACTACCACATAAAGCTAGAGGACTTAGTAACCCAATTATATCAATAGATCATCCAATCAACAAGGCAAGATGGAATTGGGAGGGAGACAAACCATAAGTGACTCTTAATCTCACAAAACAAACTGAGGGCTGCTGGGGGGAGGGGGTTTGGGAGAAGGGGGTCGGATTATGGACATTGGGGAGGGTATGTGCTTTGGTGAGTGCTGTGAAGTGTGTAAACCTGGTGATTCACAGACCTGTACCCCTGGGGATAAAAATATATGTTTATAAAAAATTAAAAAATTAAAAAAAAAGTAAAGTAAAAAAAAGATCAACAAGAAAACAGTGGCTTTGAATGACACATAGAACCATATGCATCAAACATATATATTCAGAACACCCAACCCAAAACAACAGAATACACATTCCTTTCAAGTGCACATAGAATAGTTCCCAGAAAACATCACATGTTAAATCACAAAACAGGTCTCAATAAATTCTCTAAGATTAAAATATAAAATCATATGTATCTTTTCTGATCACAATAGTGTAAAATGAAAAATCATTGACAATGAGTAAAAGGGAAAGAATAGTTTATGATACCAGTCTCTGTGAGAGAGATAGGATGATGGGGTAGTAGGAGGACCCTACTTCTGTGTGCATCTAGCTTCCTTGGTTCACTGTTCCGTGCTATCTGCCTTTGAGTTTTTCAACTGCCATCTCTCCAGAGGGAGAGAAGCACCATAGAACTTTATCCTAGTTAAGGCTGCTGACATTTTAAAGTCTAGTCTTCAATCCCTGTTGGCTTTTCCTCCAACACAACTAGTCTTTTCCTCCAACACAACTAGATAACTATCAAATCAGTCTGAAAATGCAAGAATTCAACACACACAAAAAGAACAAGAGGCAGTACCGAAGGCTAGGGACCTAATCAATACAGACATTGGTAATATGTCAGATCTAGAGTTCAGAATGACAATTCTCAAGGTTCTAGCAGGGCTCAAAAAAGGCATGGAAGATATTAGAGAAACCCTCTCGAGAGATATAAAAGCCCTTTCTGGAGAAATAAAAGAACTAAAATCTAACCAAGTTGAAATAAAAAAAGCTATTAATGAGGTGCAATCAAAAATGGAGGCTCTCACTGCTAGGATAAATGAGGCAGAAGAAAGAATTAGTGATATAGAAGACCAAATGACAGAGAATAAAGAAGCTGAGCAAAAGAGGGACAAACAGCTACTGGACCACAAGGGGAGAATTCGAGAGATAAGTGACACCATAAGACGAAACAACATTAGAATAATTGGGATTCCAGAAGAAGAAAGAGAGAGGGGAGCAGAAGGTATACTGGAGAGAATTATTGGGGAGAATTTCCCCAAGATGGCAAAGGGAACGAGCATCAAAATTCAGGAGGTTCAGAGAACGCCCCTCATAATCAATAAGAATAGGCTCACACCCCGTCACCTAATAGTAAAATTTACAAGTCTCAGTGACAAAGAGAATATTCTGAAAGCAGCCCGGGAAAAGAAGTCTGTAACATACAATGGTAAAAATATTAGATTGGCAGCTGACTTATCCACAGAGACCTGGCAGGCCAGAAAGAGCTGGCATGATATTTTCAGAGCACTAAACAGGAAAAACATGCAGCCAAGAATACTATATCCAGCTAGGCTATCATTGAAAATAGAAGGAGAGATTAAAAGCTTCCAGGACAAACAAAAACTGAAAGAATTTGCAAATACCAAACCAGCTCTACAGGAAATATTGAAAGGGGTCCTCTAAGCAAAGAGAGAGCCTATAAGTGGTAGATCAGAAAGGAACAGAGACCATATACAGTAACAGTCACCTTACAGGCAATACAATGGCACTAAATTCATATCTCTCAATAGTTACCCTGAATGTTAATAGGCTAAATGTCCCTGTCAAAAGACACAGGCTATCAGAATGGATAAAAAAACAAAACCCATCTATATGTTGCCTCCAAGAAACTCATTTTAAGCCCGAAGACACCTCCAGATTTAAAGTGAGGGGGTGGAAAAGAATTTACCATGCTAATGGACATCAGAAGAGAGCAGGAGTGGCAATCCTTATACCAGATCAATTAGATTTTAAGCCAAAGACTATAATAAGAGATGAGGAAGGACACTATATCATACTCAAAGTGTCTTTCCAACAAGAAGATTTAACAATTTTAAATATCTATGCCCCTAACGTGGGAGCAGCCAAGTATATAAACCAATTAATAACAAAATCAAAGAAACACATCAATAATAATACAATAATAGTAGAGGACTTTAACACTCCCCTCACTGAAATGGACAGATCATCCAAGCAAAAGATCAGCAAGGAAATAAAGGCCTTAAACGACACACTGGACCAGATGGACATCACAGATATATTCAGAATATTTCATCCCAAATCAACCTGAGGACAGACAGAGCTCTATAATTAGAAGGAGAAAAAAGGCCACATCAAAGAAGGTAGGAACGTGTTTTAAGGGAAGGCTGTTCACACTGTGGAGGAGAGGGAGCAGTTGTCACAGAAATACAAAGAGAAAGAGAGAGAGAGAGAGAGGTGGCGGGGGGGGGGGGAAGACCACACAGGGGAATGCACAAGGAGAACTTTTCCCCAAAATAACTGACTAGGAAAATGAGAAGGGCTGATTTTTGTAATTCTTGCAGCCAGGAAGGATTGAAGACTAGACTTTAAAGGGTCAGCAGGCTTAGCTGAGATAGAGTCTTATGGTGCTCCCCTGCCTCTGGAGAGAAGACAGTTGAACAACTCAAAGGCAGATAGCACAGAAACAGTAAACCAAGGAAAGCCATATGCACACAGAAGGTGGATTGCTCACTCTTCTTACAGATAATCTGTTAAAGCCACTGTTCACAGAGGTTCTCTGGGGACAAAGTGTATAAAAGGTGCCATTTCCCTCCCTGCCTCTTAACATGAATGCAGAGATACCTGCCAAGGGCAGCTCAGCCCTAATACTGGCTCCCAGCATGATTTTCTCAGGTCCATGCCCCTGAGCTCTGGCACAACTGCACATCTGGGCCAAACCTTTCTCAGTCCCTGGATGGCTAGCCCCTCCAATACAAGACCAGTGAAAACACCTGAAACAGCCTGTCCCAAATCTTGGAGTTTAAAAGGGAACAGACTGGGCTAGAATAGAACTCAAAGTGTCCTGCTCCTGGCAGAAGGCAGGCAAACAACCCAAAGACAAACAGTATAGAAACTGAGATCTGAAAACAAAACAAAACAAAGCAAAACAAGACAAAAAAAACTGGGACACACATTACAGAGATGATTCAGTCTTCTCACAATGTTTCTCTGAGGTCAACAAACATAGAGACCCCTCTCCATGTACAAAGGAGATTTCTGGGACCATTCTGCTGTCTGCTCCTCAGTGTAAACATAGAGTCACCTGCAATAACCTACTGGTTATTGCACTGACAATGGCAACTTGACTAGCTTCCAGCAAGTCTCACAACCCTGAGATTTAGAAGTACTTCCCTTCTTGGTCAAACTTGCCTCACTCCCAGTGTGGTGGGCCTCTTCACAAGACCAGCAGATATCCCTGTTCACATCATGGCTCCTGACCAGAGAGCTCTTCAGGATGTCAATTCTGGTAGAAGTAGCATCAGGTCTCATTTCACAAGGAACCCTCTTGCACTGTTGCTGAGAATGCAAACTGAGAATGCAAATTACTTGGAAAATGGTATGAAGCTTCCTCAAAAAGTTCGAAATAGAAGTACTCTATGGTTTTTGGACAAGATGGTGGGGAAGTAGGAGGAGGCACCTTTTCAACCTGTACCCTAAAGTGAGCTGATTACCTACCAAAGAACTCCGATCACCCATGAAATCAGCCGGAGATCAGAATTATACACGTCTGGATCTCTACAGGGGCAGAAGATGCCATTGGGCAGGTAAAGCGGAATGGGAATGGTGGACTGCTATCAGAAGATAAACAAAAGAGGGAGGGAGCCACCAGAGGCGACCGATTAGAAAGTAATAACCCAATACAAGAGTGCCCTGCGACTGGGGACCAGCATTAACTTGGAGTCTGGTTGAAAGAGAAAAGGATTGCAGGAGGAAATTGTGGTAATCGGGGCAGTTAGGGACAGAGGCTTAAATCCCCAGACCCAGGACAGCGGCCCCTGGTGCTGCGCCAGAGAGAGTGCAGCAGAGAAACCAGGTCTTGGTCCCTGACAGCTCGCCTGAGAGTGCATGGGGTCCAGCTCCATGAGGGGCTGGGAGCCTCACCAGCCAGTGGAAGCACAGACTTTTTGCTGTCCCCTACCATGCTATCAGAGCCTGAGTAGTGCCCCACACCTTCCCCTGAGAGAGATGTGCGCAGGCGCCAGCCCGGTGCTCTCCAATGGAGAAAGACCAGGCACTCCCAGCCTGGGCCAGGGGGAAAATCTCAGTGTGCGATCACTGCTTGGAACCTCTCTAGAGGTCTGGACTTGCCCAGACGCCACTGCTGTCATGGCTTGGGGGACAAGCAGGAGTTCCTGTGTCCCCAGGGACTGCGATTCGGACCGTGCTCTGCCAGCAGCCAAGGGGGATCTTATATGCTCTGGAGCACCCAGAGGGGAACAGACTGAGGCTTCTCTCTGAGAGGGAGGTCTGAGTGAGTGCCGTTTGCTTTCCTCTAAACCTCCAAAAACCACCAAAAGCCATCAAGGAAGGAGAAAACAAATGAACAAACAAAAAAACATAAAAACCTCCAGAGCACAAAAGCCTGAAAAACTGGTTTCCTCAGAGCCCACCCCTTTGACGGGGGTGGGGGGGGTGGGGGGGTGGGGGGGTGGGGTGGGGAGGTGGGGGTGGGGGTGGGGGGGGTGTCTTAATTCTGGGAACTTGGCCTGAAAATCCACCTGGCAGGCTCCTCCCCCAGAAAGCCAGCCGGGGTGGTGGTGGGGGGAAAGATGACAAGAGAACTACCACTACTTCAGAGATACAACTTTTATTTTTAATTCGTTCCCACTATTCTGGCTCATTATTTTTAAATACAGATAATCTTTAACCTATTTACCATCACAGTGAGAAGTCCAGTACATTAAATTCCATAAAAACCTTTTAACCTGAACTTTTTGATACATACACCTATGTTTTTCTTTTGCATTTCCATTTTTTAATTTTTTTAAAAATTTTAGTTTAGTTTAGTTTATTCTTTTTTTTTAATTTTTATTTTTCAATATTCATATAGAGTTAAAGTTCAAGGTAACTCTCTTTCTCCAATCAATGCTGCCCCTATAGGTAAACCAATTTTTAATTCCTCTTTATCTTAGGAAAGTTGAGTCCCTTAACAAAGTTATCAAGATACATCCAGGAAGAATCAAAATAAACTTCCTTGCACACACTGAGAATTTATAACCACTCTCCCATCTTTTTCTTCCACCAGTGTTTATGTATATTTGGGTATGTCCTGATAGTTCATAAATCTTATAACTTGGGGTTCCTTTTGACGAGGCTGTTTTTTTTTCTTTAATATATTTATATATTCTCTTGTCATATACTTTTTAAAAATTTTTCTTTTATTTATTTATTTTCAGTATAACAGTATTATTTTTTAAATTTATTTTTAGCATAACATTATTCATTATTTTTCCTTTTTTAATTTATTTTTTTATTTTCAGCATAACAGTATTCATTATTTTTGCACCACACCCAGTGCTCCATGCAATCCATCCCCTCTATAATACCCACCACCTGTTTTATCAGTCTTTTTGTTTCTCTGTTTTTGTTTGTATACTTCAAAAAATAGAAGTACTCTATGATCCAGCAATCACACTACTGAGTATTTACCCAAAGAATACAAAAACACTAATTCAAAGGGATGCATACATTCCTGTGTTTATAGTGGCATTGCTGACAACACCAAAGATATGGAAGCAGTCCAGGTATCCACTGACTGACGAATGGATGAAGAATCTGTGGGATATATAATGGAATAGTATCCAGCTGTAGAAGGAATGAAATCTTGCCTTTGGCAATGTCATGGATGGAGCTAGTGGATAATGTGAAATTAAAAATGTCAGAGAAAATGCCACATGACTTCCCTTGTGTGGAATTTGGGAGGCAGAACAAATGAACAAAGGGAAACAAAAGAGAAAAAGGCAAGTCAAGGGACAGACGTTTTGACTAGAGAGAGGAAACAGATTGTTGCCAGAGAGGAGGTGGGTAGGCACATGTGTGGAAGAGGTGATGGGGATTAGAAGGGCACTTGTCATGATGAGTGCTGGGTTATGTATGGAACTGATGCATCACTATACTACACACCTGACACTATTATAACACTGTATGCTAAGTATTCTGGAATTCTGGAATTCTGGTATTAAAATTAACACTTTAAAAAGGTTATTAAAAAACAGTGGGGCAATACCAAGACAACTGTAATCACATTTGCGAAATACACTATTAAGGAAAATAATCCTAAAAGTAGAAAAAGGGACAAAAGAAGTTTCCAACTGGCAAGGGAAGCTCAATGTCTAGCTGAAGATCTCTCCACGGAAACATGGCAAGCCATAGGGAATGATATGATATAGTCAACGTGCTGAGTAGGAAAAGTTGTTGGCAGTCAACAATGCTCAAAGCAGGAAGGACATCATTCAGAAGAGATAAAGAGTTTCCCAGATAAAAACTATTTGAGTTTATGATCACTAAACCAGTACAGGAAATATTAAAGGAGGCTGTTTGAGGGAAAGGAGAGATCAAGAGTACAAACTCAATAAACTATCACAGAAATCTCTAGAAATGAGAAAACAAATGACAAAACAGAAATGCACACCATTAAATACAAATTTATCAATAATTACTCTGAACGTAATCATACTAAATGCTCCAATCAAAAGACATAGGATGTCAGAATGGATAAACAAATAAGATCCATCTACTTGCTGCATATAAGAGATGCATTTTAGACCTAAAGACACCTACAGACTGAAAGTAAGGGAATACAGAAACACTTACCACACAAATGGATGTCTATAGAAAGCCAGAGTAGCAATACTTATGTCAAACAAACTCTATTATAATCAAAGACTATTAACAAGAAATGAATTAAACTATATCATAATAAAGGGGTCTATCCAACAAGAAGATGTACAATTTTAAATATTTATGCACCCAATGTGGGAGCACCTAAATATATAAAAAAATTAATAACTATTTATTTCAGACCCATATAAGACAAAGACTGAACTGAGGCATCTTAAATTAACATTCTCAATAACCCCAAACTTAGCAAAAGAGAGATAAAGTCTACATCAAGGGACACATATCTACCTCAGTGAATCATCTAAGGGTATCCCAAACTATCTCAGAGAGCCCACCCCTGAGACCATCAGACCCCACACCAGAAATCCCCGACTCTTTTCCCAAGGCCCACATATAAAAACTTTGTCTAAATTTGGGAATATAGACTCAGATTTGGCATTCAGACATCACCTGGGGTGTATAAATGTGCCATAGAAGGACCCAAATGTACCTCAGTAAGGCTGAAGCATACCTTAAGTAATCTAGACACCTCAGGAAAACAGGATCAGACTAAAAGAGTTCTGCTAAGTCTCACAACACCAAGATTCAGGGACCCCTGGGTGGCTCAGTCAGATAAGTGCTTGCCTTGGGCTCAGGCCATGATCCCAGGATCCTGTAATTGAATCCCACATCAGACTCCTTGCTCAGCAGAGAGCCTGCTTCTCCCTCTGTCTGCTGCTCTTCCTGCTTGTGCACGCTCTCTCTCGCTCTCTCTCTCTAACTAAGTAAAATCCTAGAAAGAAAAAAAATGTGTGCATACTTTTGGGATGTCTGGGTGGCTCAGTCAGTTAAGCCACTGCCTTCTGCTCAGGCCATGATCCCAAGGTCCAAAGATTGAGTCCCTCGTCAAGCTCCTTGGTTGGCGGGGAGCCTGTTTCTCTCTCCACCTCTGCTTGCCACTCTGCCTGCTTGTGTGCTCACTTTCTCTCTCTCTCTCTCTCTGACAAATAAATAAGTAAAATCTTAAAAAAATAAATAACACTCATATTCAGCTCAGGCATCCAAAAAAGAACTAAAGGGCCTTATACTCTTGAAAGTGAGGCGGGGAGAGAAGAAGGAAGGGAATGAGGGAGGAGGGGGCAAGGAGGGAGAGAGGAGGAAGGAAGGGTCCAAAACTACACATGGTGGATCCCAGATCAGCATAGTGATATGGAGATTTGACTCAGACACCTTCGGAGACTACACAGATGGGCCCACACTCAACACTAGAGTCTCACATCCACGTAAGGATCTCAGATTCAGTAGAGGTTACCAAGATTCAGCTCTGGAATTAGAGAGCACAGCTAAGGATACTCAGGTTCCTGCTAAGGATATCTCTAACAATGTCAGAGATGTGTAGCTCTAGTTTAAGAGTATAGACACACACCCGGAACACACACTCATTTCTGGGTACTCTGGCACATCTCAGGGGAAAAAAAATCAAGGTATGCAGACTCACATCACTCATCATATAACATCACTGTAGTGTCTACTAGCCACTTTTGGAAACCAGAGATCCAAGTTAAGAGATCCAAGACCCAGATCATGAGATACAGATTTCAGGTAAAGCATTCCTTGATTATATCACTGGGGTCTCAGCTCCTTAAAGGAAGACCCACTTCCACCACAACAGACCAAAACTCATCATAGAGAACCAACTCTACCTAGGTATAAAACCTATGGGAGCCAGAAAAAAAAACAACTGAGCCAGACATCATCAGTACACCCAGACTTAGATGAGAGGACTTCACATTACAAGTCATGTGACTATACCCTAAAATTGGGGATCCAGGTAGGGAGGCACAAAAACTAACACAGAAGTTCAAATTTCCATGTAAAGGATACAGATTCAAAATGGGACTCAACTTATTTTAGTTATCTCCAAGTAATACATCATAACCACAATCAACCCAAAGAACCCTAAATCCACCTTATATGATACAGACCCACCTCTTGAAATTCATTTCAAGAGACAATACACACTGAGAAAACCAGAGTCAATACCGTAAGGGGTTCCAAAAGAAATTCAAGGAATTATACCAAATAAAGACATTTAAGAAACAGAAGGCATCTATTCTATATCCTCCTAATCATGCATAGACATAGCTTTGGTAACTCCAACAAGTACCTCAAAAGATCCACACTCAGCACAAGTTATGTACGACCTTCCACAGAAGACAGCGTCTCATACAGAGGACCCACTATACTCCTCAAACAACACACCATTCCTCAAACAACACACCAGTACATGTTTCCAAAAACCCACCTCAGGGTCCCATATTCATCTCAGAAAACAAGACTCAGCTAAGAGGATTGGAACTAGGATAAGGAGTTCCCAAGGCTTTATCAGGGAAGCCTCGCCATGTAAAAATACATCAGAGAACACATACCCAGAGGGCATTTTATTTGTGTGTTTTACAAATGACTAAAACAATTAGGACCTTAGACACCAACAACAGGTTCCAGAGCATCTCTCTAAAAAGCCAGGGAATACAAGTCTCATCCCAAGGAATAGCAAAGGAGTCTTTCCACATCAAATATCCAGAATATCATATGTATTTGAGAACTAGCACCATATTGAAAGGAGCAGAGGGTCATAATGGCTGCAGAATCACCTCAAATAAATCAAAATACACCTCAGGGATCCAGACCCACTTTAAAGCATCCAGAATTACTTAGGTCAACCAGGATATATTTCACATATCCAGAATAAACTAGGGCATCCACAACAATGGGATTTCAAAACATGTCTCAGGGCCCTCCAACAAAATTAAGAGAACCCATATTTGGTTTATGGATGCAGATTAATCTCAGGAAGTGCAGACCAACCTCAGAGAACCCAGGTATTGCTGTTGAACCCCAGACTGACATAGGGAACCCACACTAAACACATGTAATGCCATACAATAAATCTTAAGTCCCTGAACCATCTGAGGCAGCCCAAGACCTCATTGAAGGATACATACTCACCTAAACACTGCACATGTAAGCACTTTTCTACCAGACTCAGGACAAGAGACTGTAGAAGTACTTAACAAAACAGTGAACTTGCTTTGAGATAATTAAAACACTGTAGGACACAAAACATTACAGGAGACCCTAGGCAATCTTAAGGGTCCCCAGACACATGTCAACCAACCCCAACACACCTCAGGAGGCCCAAACAACATGTGAAGATGTATACTCAGTTTAGGATCCAGTTCATAAGTGCCAGATTCAATTTGGGAGACTCTAGAACTACCTGAGGTAACCTAGATCAGCTCAAGAGACACCAGACCCACAAATCACCTAGGAGTACACCAGAGAAACCAGGTAAACTAGATTCAGATCAAGGACCCCCAGGCATCATTGTAGGGTCTCAGGCTTTCACAATAAACCTGTATATGCCTCACTGGATGCTGCTTTTGTTTGGGGAAACATACACTGCTCAAACATCCCTCAGACAATACTCCATAGTACCATGGGAAAAACATTTTATGGATTAAGATCTTTCTAAAAGATACAGATTAAGCTCAGGGGACCACTACATTAAACCTAATATCCAACTCTGTTCAGGAATCTCCAGATAAAACTCCAGATAAATGGGCTTCCTATTTATGACAGGGACTCAGTATTCCTCAAGAGTTTCAAACAGCTTAGGGCACACAAGACAATACAGCAGGTCATTCTAACCACAATCAGTCCCAGACCTACAGGAGGGTGCTTAAAACCTGTTACATATGATACAAGATGCAACAAAAGGAAATCATACTTACTATGTATCAATCCAATACAGGCATTCCCAAATGATATCTTTCCAAATCAACTCTTTCACAGAAAGGAACTCAACTTTCTCAAGGATCCCTGAACCCAAGTGAGGGAACCATGGAGACATTTCTCAGAATCCATACTCAGTTCAGGAAACCCTGGATAACACACCATAGAACTCCAGAGAATTTAAATGACTTCAGGAAAAATTAAAGGTCCTAGTATTCCTGGAGAAAAATATCAAAATAAAGGGAATAAGGCTTACTTCAGGTATCCACAAATAACACCATGAAAGTCTACAGTCAGTGCAAGAGTTATCAGACCCAACACAGGGAATCTCAAATCTACCAGATTCAGCAGAGTACTCACACTCAACTAAGAATATTCCAGACCCCGCTCTAAGGGACACAGAATCAACTCAAAGAAATGCAGAACCACATTAGGGTACCAGACTCATTTCTGGATGCAGAGAATATCCAAAAAAGAAATCATTCAGGTGAGAAAATAGCAGATAAGCCAAAGACACATAACACAGGTGAAAATAGTCTCCTCAAAGTTCTATAAATTATTCTAGACACCTTTCTGATCTTAGTACCTCAAAAGATGTCCCAGACCTAGTTCCCGGAACAAAGAGTTGGTTCAGAAGATATCAAAAAGGGGCGCCTGGGTGGCTCAGTGGGTTAAAGCCTCTGCCTTCGACTCAGGTCATGATCCCAGAGTCCTGGGATTGAGCCCCACATCAAGCTTTCTGCTCAGTGGTGAGCCTGCTTCCCCGCCTGCCACCCTCACGCTGCCTGCCTCTCTGCCTACTTGTGATCTCTGTCAAATAAATAAATAAAATCTTTTAAAAAAAGATATAAAAAAGATACACATGCCACGCAGGCATCCCCCATACAACACATGAGGTGGAGGGGCCCAAGAGCACATTTCAAGGAACCTAAACACTCTCCTACAGGACTCTTGGACTAAACTCAATAAACTAAGATCTTTGACATTTGATTATATATCTACCTGTTGATTTCAAATTCATTCATTCCCACCAGGATACACTTCAGGGTTCCACCTGTCCTGAGGGAGATGTGATTCAATTCGAAGGATACTGACATAAAGCCAAGTAGACCCAGATCAATCTTACAAAGTTCAAGACTTAGATGAAGAGGTTAAAGAGCTAAAGAAGTCCCAGTGCCAACTTAGGAGACACATAGTCTGTTCAGAACCCCGACTCATCTCAGGCATTCCCAAATAATATACCAGTGGGCCTACACTCACCACAGGAGAATTTAGACACAACACAATGACTCAGACTCAGCTCAGGAGGTAGCAGCCAAATGGTCCCAGGCCAAATTCAGAGAACTACAACCCTAAAGAATGGGGTCAAGTACCCCTAGAGCAGATGCCACAGCTCTTGACTGACTAGGACTTAGCTCACACATGTACAAGTAATACTCAAAATACCCTCATTCAGTGTATGAGAAATCAGACCTAGTTTAGTGAACCACAAACCAGATACTCTGAGTCAGGAACCCCAAACCTGATCAAAATACCTTAGTATACTTCAGAAACACCAGACTAAGCTCATATATTGCCAAGCAATATCTTAGGCTCAGAACTCACACTCAGCTAATAATATTCCAGATATAGCTCAGAGTAACCCAGAACCAACTCAAAGAAACAGAGAAGCACAATAGTGAATCCGGAATCAGGCCAATGCCCCTGTTAAGGGGCTCTGATACACTCTGTGGGTCCCAGAATAACTATATTATTAGAACCACTTCGGGACTTTCAAAGCACACTCTACAAACTGTGACTCAGCTCAGGCCTCTCCAGAAGACAAACAAGATCACACAAAACACAGGTTAGGAGATGAAAACCAAACCTAAGAGACTTATGTTATGTCAGAAAATAAAATATTAAATTTATGCCTACCAAAATGGCTAAATATACTCCCAAAACTACTTCAGGATTTTCAGATCCATATCAGAAGATATGGAGAACCAGAAAGGGCTCAAGAGTCTTAAAATTTCATACCAAGTAGACTGGACACAGCTCAGGTGTCCTGGGGTTAGTTCAGAAGATTAAATTCAATCTAAATATGGGGAGGTAGGTTCAGTTTAAAATATATCAGATCTACCTTGAAGATGACAGATACAAAAACAAACAAGATCACAGATCCACTTCAGGGGACCCTATATACACTTCAGGACATTTCAAACCCATCTTCAAAAACCCCAAACCCAAACTACTTTAGAGAATCTAGAACCAACTAATGGGACACAGATTTAGAAGCCCCCAGACACAATTTGGATATCACAGATCCATCTTAGGCTCAGATGATCATCCTATCAAGGGTACCAGATTCACCTCAAAAGTCTCAAGTCTACCTCAAAGGAACCTACCTGAATTACCAAGGGATTATGGCCCACCTCAAAGGATATATCCAATCTTACGCAACCAAGATTAGTTCAGGGGACCACATACAACATGCCAGGTGGCTTCAGACCAAATTATGGGAATTAGATTCACCAAAAAGCATTTCTGACCCATATAAGATAATACAGAGTAAGGAAAGGTCAATGTCACCCGCCTCCAGGAACATTCAATCACTTCAATAATATCAGACACTGCATAGGTATCCCCAAGCAATGTATCAGGTGACTCAGATACTCTTAGATCACACCAAGTCTGCTCAGATGATTTAAAACTATCAGAGATGACTACAAAAATTTCTTCAGAAGAGTATTAAGTTCAGGATGCCCCCAGATCCCCCTTGTAAATAATAGATACACATCAATGACCAAAGTCCCATTTTTGGAGTTACCTGGGTAAGTTCAGGAATTGATGGGCATATCTCAGAACACCCAAACATACTTTGTCTCTATCCATATGAAATTCAGGTAACCTAGACTTAATTTAAAGGGCCAAAACTTACTTCAAGGATCCCAGACTCATTTCTGACATCCCTACATAACAACCCTCAGGAGTCTCAAATCCACAGACACACACACAGACACACACACAGACACACACACACACACACACACACAACCCCACACCAGAAAATCTATAACCAGCTCCAAGGAAGAGAAGCACAAATTAGAGAATGCAAGCTTATTTCTGGAGTTTCACATTCACCTCAGGAAAACATAGACTCATTTTACTGTTTATACACTCAGAATGGGAATCCAAAGACATTACTCCAAGTCTTAAAAACCCAGCTTATAGTGATATAAGTACTACTTACAAAACATGGATGCCTGAATGACCTAAACCCAACTGAGGAACTCTAATCCCAATTTAGGAGATACCAGAATAATACTTGGAAACAAAACATATATTCCCAACAACAACTATACATACAACAGAAACACATAACTTACATTTGCAGACCCAGACAAATAAAATATCCCCAGATGACATGCAGAGTCTGCCAGTGGGATATATACTCAGGCCAAGAGAGAATACAAGTAAATCCTATTTCTAAGGACTACACACCCACATTAAACAACAAAGAGTCTGATCAGAAGATCCAGGATTCATCTTTAAAAAGCCAAAACCCACTTCTGTGGAATCAGACTTTGCCAAGCATCCAAGACTCTATATTGGGAAACCAGACCAACTTCATGGCCTCTCCAGATGTACCAAGGTGACCCCTTACTCATTCCAGGACACCTGCCATAACTTCAAGAGACCTTGACTCATTTCAGGTCATACCAAAACCTGATGCACCTAAAAGTATTTAGACTTATTTCAGTCGACACCATACCAATCTCAGGCAACTATAGTCATCTCAGAAAATCCCTGATTCATTTCAGAAGTCTCCATCTCAGTGGACACCGGACCCCAAAGGAACTAGACTTACCTCAGGAGATCTAGACTTAACATAGGACTACCAGTCTTGGCTAAAGAGAACCTCGTTTTCCCTTAGCAGTTCCCAGATCCACTTTATGGGTCCCAGACCCATCACTGAGGAGCAAAATCCAAATCAGAGGATCTAGAATCATCTCAGAAGTCACCATCTCTACACACTAGAGCCCTAGACAAACCTTAAAGAAACACAGATATATCTCAGGAGTAATTCTCAGTCCAGGAGATCCCATATCCACTTCATAGATACATGGAAGGAACCCAGACCCATTACATGCATCCCTTGGTATAATTTCAGTTCCAGACCTCCCTCTGGAACTCCAAACTCATTTCAGGGGATCATATCCCATCTCTATGATAACAGCTTATCCCTAGACGAAATGCTAAGTGGGCAATAATATTTTCAGGGAGGTCATCTCAAAGGAACCAGATTCACCTCTGGAACTTTAGTACAACTCTTGAGAGGATGACCTAGTTCAGGATACTAGATATCCATCCTCAATATGGCAGACCTACCTTGCATAATGTCAGACTCATTTTAGAGAAATGTGCCTCAGTTTCATGGACCCCAGATACACCTTGTAACACCTGAATTCACATTTATTTTCCCACACCAAAGATGAATCTAGCTCAATAGCTAGATACCCAACTTGTGATCCCAGACACACACACACACACACATCTCATAGAACCCAGACTCAGTTATACCATCCTCACACAATACAGAAGAGTTCTGTGACCCTTAGAGTAGCCCAGCACCCACATGAGATGATCTGGAAACAGCTAGGGGACACATTATGTGTTCCAGCAAAGCAAGACAGCCCCTAAGGACCTGAAATGAACTTCAGGTAATTGAGACTGTTTTCATGGCACACAAACAAAACACAGGAGATCCAAGAACTACCACAGTGGATACCACACCCTAGATACTCAGGATACAGAATCCTATTCTGCTCAGGCCTTCCTATTTAAAATCCAGAGATCTGGAATCATCCTCTGGGGATCAAGACATCTTCAGGGGGAACCAGACTTAGCTCAGAAGCCCCATTCAGCAACCTCAAAAAGAGAGACAATATTTACAGAGTCCACGGGTGCCTGGGTGGCTCAGCGGGTTAAGCCTCTGCCTTCGGCTCAGGTCATGATCTCAGGGTCCTGGGCTTGAGCCCTGCATCAGGCTCTCTGCTCAGCGGGGAGTCTACTTCCCCCTTATATGCCTGCCTTTCAGCCTACTTGTGTTCTGTTTGTCAAATAAACAGATAAAAATCTTTAAAAACAAAACAAAACAAAACCTTATGGAATCCAACAATCCCTATGATTCCAGACCCAGCACTGCGGACTGTCTTGGAATAAGAGCCTCAGCTTATCTCAGGACTGTCCTAAGGAAACCACAACAGACGCATGCCCAAGCCCTCCTTGTGGAATACAGACTCACAATTTGGGTCAATATTCAATATATTAATACTAAGAAACCTGATCCTATATCACCATAGGGAGCAAAGATATTCCTATATTTTCTGTATTTGGGAACCAGTGCTCAGCTGCAGTACCTACAGACACTACTGAGACTCTCCCATGGAAACCGGACTCACTTCTGGAGATCATGTACTTGCATAAAACACAAGACTCTTTATAAATCCATAGAAAATTCCCAAGGTAACCCCAGACACTTTTTGACATCCTAATCCCCAAGTAACTCAGGTTACTCAGTAAATGGACTCAAAATCAACTCAAGAAACTGAGACTGCTCTCAGAGGCTCTACCCCACTCTAGTTGACCTCAGACCCACATGATTCAATTCATGTATCTCTAGACTACAATCAGGAATTCCAAGATCCACTCCATAAGCCAAATATCTCTAGCAAAGGACAAATATTTTAAACATTTCCACCCATAACTCAGACTGGATCAGTTACAAATTGAAGATCCCCCTCTAAGCAACAAGCAAAGATTAGGCATATCCCGAAAATACTCCAGGAAAACTGTAGCTTCTCCCCCAGGCTCCACACTTATCTCAGGAGAACTCAATCCTACCATAGATGACCTTACACCCAATTCAGCAGTATCAACTCTGTTCAGGTATTTGTATATAGGTAGATCTACCTCATTACACACCATATTCACTTCAGGGGTTCCAGATGAATGTTTTCACATTTCAGGTGGCCAAAGACTGACCATAGGATAAACATAACTGAGGAAACCCCAGATCCATCAATGGAGATGCCAGCTCTATCTCAAAGGACCTTAGTCCTATTTAGTGTACCTAGACAATACCAACAGACTTATTAGCCACACCTCTTTTGGGGGCTACATATAGATAGAGATTCTAGACTCACCTGAGAGCAGGTAGGCCAAGCTCAAGAGACCCAAGACTTATCTTAAGGCTATAGATTCGGCTCAGGAATTCCAATATAACAACCCAAAATGCAGACCCATTTTGGTGGCTTATATCTGAGTCTGGGGGCTCAAAGCCCATTTTTTGAAAAAAGACAGACTTAGTTCGGAAAACAAACACATATCTCAAGCATAGAGTCAGTTCAGGTAATCCTGAGACAAGGTCCCAGAGTAACAAACCCAATTCAGAGGCACAGATCCAAGATAGCAGATTTACATATAACCTTGGTGAGTGAAAACTTAGCTCCAGAAACTAAGACTTAACCTCAAGGGAGCCAGACTCAACTTAGCCATACACAGAAAACACCACACAGCCACCAACATAAGAATTCAGCCCCAGGTATGCATGGGTGGCTCAGTCAGTTAAGCACCTGCCTTCAACTCAGGTCATAATTTCAGGCTCCTGGGATCAAGTCCCACATTAGGCTTCTTGCTCAGCAGGCATCCTGCTTCTCTCTCTGCCTGCCACTCCCCCCTGCTTGTGCACTGACACTCACTCTCTCTCTCTCTCTCCCTGGTGTAAATAAATAAATCAACAAATAATAAATAAATAAAACCTTAAAAAGAGAACTCAGTCCCCGCTCTCACCCCAGCTTATTACCAATTTAAACAAATCCACTTCAGGAGATACCAGATCCATTTACGAAACCCCCGACAAACCTCACAGGATTCACACTTATCTCCAAATACGTAAATAACATCAGGCGACCCCAGAATCATCTCTAATGACTAAAATTGTGGCAAGGAGACTCTAATCAACCACAGGAGAATTGAGATTCAACTATGAAGAATCAGACTCATTTCAGAAGACTCGAGATCCATCTTGGACAGCTTAGACCCTCCCTGAGAAAACTGGTTTATCCTGAAGAGGTCTCCTTCCATTTCTGGGACCTTAGTCCACTTTAGGGTTTGTAGATTCAGTTTGGTATGTCCCAGACTCATCAAACCTATTCAGGAGACCATGTTCCTGCCCAGGATACCACAGAAAATACCATGCATGACACTAAGTCTATCAATAGCACCCCACCTTATGGAGAACCTAGATAAATCTCCGTGGAACTAATCTCAGCTCAGGAGACCCCAAACAAACTTTAGTGTGCTCAGAATTAGTGCATATGTCCCCTGACAACAACCACACGAGTCCCAGTATTGGCTCAGAAGAAACCAAATTGCCTCTTTGTGTCCCATATTTATCTAGAGGGACCTCGGAATATCTCAGATGGCACAGACTCCGCTCATGAGATCCTGGACCTACCTCAATGTATCCAGACTCAATTCAGACATATCCATATTTCACCCTTTCAGAAATTAGGTCTACCTCAGCTATCATAGATGCATTCTAAGGGGATCCACACCTAGGTCAAGGAACCCCAAGGAACTAGATAAAATCTAGTGAAGAAAACCCCACTACAAATAACAGTTCAGTTTAAGAAACTCTAGACATTCCCTAAGAGGCCACAGTCCAACCTCAAAGGTCGACAGATTTACTACATAGTACCTGAAATTAACCATGGCATACATTTACAATACTTCTGCAGGTCTTAGACTCAGGTGGGTCTCAACAAACATTAAGAAATCCATACTTAGCTCAAGAGCCTCCAAACCTACTCAAGAAGTACAGAGCCATTTCAGACCATAAACCCACCATATATATATATATATATATATACACACACACACACACACACACACACACATATACATACATATATATGGATAAATATGCATGTATATGAATATTAATCAGCAATTAAAAAGTGAAATCTTGCTATTTTCAACAATGTGGATATAAGTAGAGAGTATTATGCCAAGCAAAATAAGTCAGTCAGATAAAAACAAATACCATATGATTTCACTCATATAAGGAAACATAACAAAATGAGCACAGACAAAAAAGAGAGAGAGAGAAAGACACTTAAACTACAGAGAACACACTGATGGTTACCAAAGGGAAGGTGGATTAAATATGATGGATGAGTGTTAAGGAATACAATTATGATGCGCATGAGGTGTTGTGTTGAAGTGGTGAATCACTATCATGCATGGCTGAAACTAATATTACTGTATGCTAACTAATTAGATCTTAAATAAAATCTTAAGAAAGTGATGCAAACTAAGCTCAGAAGCCTTCAGACAAAAGTAAAAGATCTAGCCTCAGCTCAGATTATCCAAATTCCACTTCATGGGATTCCAGAACCATTTCAAGAGCCTTCAGACCTACTACACAGAATCAGAGACTCATATCAGCAAACTAGATTAATTTAAGGCATCTCTGGAAACATACCAGGGACTCCAGATCCATCAAGGGACCCAGACTTTAGGTCACGAGAACCCAGAACCAATTCTTGATTTCCAAGACCCAACACAGAGGAGCATAAATCCATTCCAAAGGAATCAAACTCTACTCAAAGAGTTATCTAGGGAATTAGGATACCCCAGTCCTAACACAGAACTGGAGACCAATTTCAGGCAGAACCCCCTCTCACCTAAGCAGTCCTAAACCCACTTTAAAAGCCCAACCCAGTTTGGTTCATCCAGATTCAACCTGCGATCTCAGACTCATTTCAAGGGAACATAGTTTTATCTTCACATTCTTGTTGTCCTCAAAGGACTAATTATATCTTCTATTGAGTGTGCTGCTAGTCTGACAATTGTTGATAAATGTACCTTGGAATATAATGAAACAGGACTACTATTTAAGGTTGGAAAAATATGTAAAACAAATAACTGAGCTTGAAGGGAGCCAAATGAGAAAACTCTAGTACATGAAGCCCAAAATGTCCTTAGATGCCAGCATAATGGTTAATCTAATCGATTTCCTAGTCATGGTTATTTCCTGAATCGGACCACGGAAGATGAAGGGACTTCTTTCCAAAGGTTATTTATAAGTAATATGCTGGAGCAATGAACTCTTCTAAGTTTACTTGCAATCTCTTACTCTCTTTTTCTATTTTTTAAAAGGTTTTTATTTATATAGTATTTATTTATTTGACAAAGCAGGACAGAGAATGAGAGCACAAGAAGGGAAAGCAGCAGAGGCAGAGGGAGAAGAGGGCTCCCCTCTGAGCAGGGAGCCCAATGTAATGCAGGGCTCAATCCCAGGACCCTGGGATCATGACGTGTGAAAACAGCAGAAACTTAACCATGACGTGTGAAAACAGCAGAAACTTAACCAACTGAGCCACCCAGGTGTCACCCTCTTGTTCTCTTTCTGTAAGGCTTCTTGATAACAAGGTAAGCAACAAAGTTCACATCCACAGTTAGAGGGATATCTGTACTGATTTGCAGTTATCACATGCTTTTGCAGTTTTTAAAAAATAATCCAGTGCCCAGAAAACTTAAACCACAAGTAAAAGTGATTAAAGAAAGAAAAAAAGGCAGTCTGGCTAACATGTTCACAGGAACTAATGGAATTAATGCAATAATAGATGACACTCCAGTTAGTAGAAAGATACAATGCACATGTTCACCTGCAATAAAACATCTTATTAGCAACAACCTAGGACTTCTAAGAATAATTGTCAACGTATTTGTATTTTAGAGTTCATCTGATTCCTCTAAGTGGCTGTAATCCCATCTAATTAAAGAAAGTTCTAGAGGTTTTGTTTTTAGAACACACAGTCCCAAGTAAAGGTGGGATTACACTTGGATCATCTGAGTATTTTATACATATTAGGATCATCTGAGTATATTAGAACATGAATTTTTGTTCCCCATAATAAGATTGTATCTGTATTGTATTTAAAGTATTTGCATTGACAAAGTAATGTAGTTGAAAATGCATACATTTCTGAACCAACTCTTGGTTATATTACAGTGAAAGTATACACTGCTCCTTCTAAAAAGTACTGAGATTTATAGAGGTTCCTTTCAATGTCTAGAGAGAAAATATGAAGCCCCTTTCAAGTGTCAACATAATGGGCGCCTTTAAATCTGAGACAGTTGTAGGAGATTGGGGAAAAATGGAGCTTCCCAAAAGTATATAACAGGAATCAGAAGTAGAACTTTGAGATTTTGTTCTGAGTTGTGTAAAGGAATTCCATGGATTTGGGCATCTTTGGAGGTACAGAGGAATTATGAGGGAATCTATTTTGAGCAAGAAGAGCCAGAGATAGTGCAATGTAATTATCATTACGGGAAGCTATATTTGTAATGGGAAAAATTACATGGAAAACAAAGGTAATGTTGGAGTGAAGAGAAGTGAAAAAAAAAAAAAAAACAGAAAGGAAGACAAAATGGTGAGTACTGAAAGGTAAGAGTCTTCTGGGGGGTATGGACTTGTTCTGGTACCTTGGCGAGAAGCCAAGCCCTTCTTGATGTCATCTTCTCGATTCCAACTTCTTGGGAAAGCTATTTCTTTCATGGTGGTGTATATCCTGGCCTCTCAGTTTAAGTTCCCCAGTTGGAGTAGACTTCCACTCAGAGTAACTTTTATATCTTTTCAGTTAAACATGAAAAACAATCTGAGGGATTTGAAGTGGCGGGAGGGTGCAAGGTTGGGGTACCAGATGGTGGGTATTATAGAGGGCATGGATTGCATGGAGCACTGGGTGGGGTGAAAAAATAATGAATACTGTTTTTCTGAAAATAAATAAATTGAAAAAATTAATAAAAAAAAAAGAAAGAAACATGAATCCAAAGTTGGGTCCTGAGAGTTTGGCAGCACTGTTAGCAGGATGAAGACTAAAAGGTCCTTAGCATTTTGTTCTAACACAAAACAGCAGAAACCTGAAAAAAAAAACACAAACAAACAACAAATTGGGAATTAGATAAGAAAGCACAAAACTGCCTAATATAATAATGCTCCAATGTTATAATCCATAAGTAGCTCAAAATCAAGAAGAAAAAGTCTTTTTTTAAAAGGAAGGGATAAGCAGAGCTCACAGAAATTTACTGGCCGATAAGCGTATTGATGAACAGGAAGCAAAATAGATGCATTTTAATAGGAAATTTCTGAGCTGATACTATAATGGGGTGTTAAGAAATATGTTAGTGCTTGCCCAAAAAAGGTTAAGGGATTCTGAGCAGGAGAAAAGCTTGAATATAGTTAGCCAAGACAAGTACATAGGTAAGTAATGGGAATAGGTTGTTGGTTATCACATTACCAGATGACCTAAAAGCATATGAACAAACAATTTCTAAAATATCATTAAATAAATGTGTACTCATATTGTTTTTTTTTCTTATGAGCAGTAAAGCATTTTAACAGTTTCTTTGAAATAGGATCCAAATAAGAATTGAACATTGCTATTAGTTTGTATACCTTTAAGAATCTTTTAAGGGTTAGCAAAGTCAGTGGGGTATCCACCTTCAGTTCAGGTCAGGATTCTGAGGTCCTGGGATTAAGTCCCACTGAGCAGGATGCTCAGAGAGAAGCCTGCTTCTCTCTCTTTTTCTGCCTGCAGTTATCCCTACTTGTATGCTCTCTCTCTGTTAAATAAATAAAATATTTTTAAAATAGCTTTCCCCTTCTTTTTTTTTTTTTGCTATTTTTTTAAACCAGGTTGATTACCCTATATAATTCCCTATAGTTTGAATTTTGTTTCTTGTATTTATTCATGTAGTAATTCAATATATTCCTTCTTTCTTCACAATATTTCTTCAAAATCACTAGCCAAATATATTGATTCTGCTTTATCATCTAATAAGAAAGCCATATTATCAGGTGTTCTTTTATTATTATGTAAAGTTTTTTAAAGATTTTTTTGTGTATATATTTTTTAAATTTTTATTTATTTTTAAATTTCTTATCACATTCCATAATATGTTGTTTATACACCACACCAAGAGCTCTATGCAATACGTAAATAATATCCACCACCTGGTTCCCCCAACCTCCCACGCCGCCGCCACTTCAAACCCCTCAGACTGTTTTTCAGAGTCCATAGTCTCTCATGGTTCACCTCCCCTTCTAATTTCCCCCAACTCCCTTCTCCTAACTCCCCATGTCCTCCATGCTATTTGTTATGCTCCATAAATAAGTTAAACCATATGATAATTGACTCTCCCTGCTTGTCTGATTTCACTCAGCAGAATCTCTTCCAGTCCCATCCATGTTGCTACAAAAGTTGGGGATTCATCCTTTCTGATGGAGGCATAATATTCCATAGTGTATATAGACCACATCTTCCTTATCCATTCGTCCATGGAAGGACATGTTGGTTCTTTCCACAGTTTGGTGACTGTGGCCATTGCTGCTATAAACAGATGGCCCTTCTTTTCACTACATCTGTATCTTTGGGGTAAATACCCAGGAGTGCAATTGCAGAGTCATAGGGAAGATTTTTTTATTTATTTGACAGAGAGAGAGGTTGCAAGTAGGCAGAGAGGAAAACAGAGAGAGCAGGGAAAGCAGGCTCCCCTCTGAGCAGAGAGCCAGATGTGGGGTTGGATCCCAGGACCCTGAGATTGTGACCTGAGCCAACGGCAGAGGCTTAACCCACTGGGCCACCCAGGCGCCTGTGTACATATTTTTTGATTATCACTGTTTTTATATGCACTAAGACATCTCACTTACCATATTCAATAATCCTCTTTAATATACAATATTCTCTAAACTATTCTTGATTGTTGATTTTTTTTAAATGTTGAATTTTTAAAAAACAAACTCTAAAAATTTGACCAGGGATGCAATGTACATTTGTATGAATTATTACATATTTAATATTACACATAAAACTATTATGATTAAAAACTACATGTATGCATATACTTAGACATAATGCACACACACCTACATAAAAATATATATGTAAATACATATACATGCATGTTAAATATAGATATATATATCAATTTTAATATCTTCAGAGATTTTTTCTAAAAGATTTCTTTCCTTATTTTAATATTTTTAAAAGATTTTTATTATTTATTTGACATAGCACAAGCAGAGAGAGAGGGAGAAATAGGATCCCTGCTGAGCAGGAAGCCTGATAATGGAACTTGATCCCAGGACTCGGATCATGACCTGAGCAATTGGCAGACACAAAACTGGCTGAATCACCCAGTCACTCCTCTATTTTATTTTAGAGAGAGCACAAAGAAATGATCATGAGCTCAAGTGAGTAGAGAGAAAGGGCCAAGCAGACTCCTACTAAGCAGGGAGTCCAGCACAGGGCTGGATCTTACAACCCTGAGATCATGACCAGAGCTGAAATCAAGAGTTGAAAGTTTAACTGACTCAGACACTCAGGAACCGCCCGTTGCATTTTTAATACTATTTTCACATTATTTAAGGTCCTACTGAAGGCATACTATAATACACATCTCCACATACTCAAGGCATTCTTCATGTATTTTTCAGTTTCCTTTTTCAAACAAGAAAAAATATAGTAAGAATTCAGTTTAAAAAAACAGTATTTTAATTAAATTTTAAATAAGAGGGGAACTATGCCTAACTCACTTTGCCACCTCACATTTGCCTAGGTAAATCTTTAGAATGCTTTTACAGTGATATTTCTTGGTGACAATGAGAGAAACTCCACTTAAATAAAGATAGACATTTAGGGTTCTGATTCAAAGACAAAAAAGAGACTTCAGTTCATCCTTCATTTAAAAAAATTATAATAAAAAAGAAATGGTCATTGTTATTTTCCCCCAAAATAGTGATTATTCTATATCAAAGAATTATAGGAAATTTATATGGTTTGACTATCTTATACATACTATACCTGCCTAACATTTCTATGGGCCAATTTTTTTTATTATTCATGTATGTAGAAGAAATTTGTATTCAATTTGGAAAATATCAATTCTATTTGTTGGATCTGCTGCATTTAGCCATGTGACCCTTTGAATCTACTAAACTTCAGTTCCTTTAAATCTAAAATAAAAGATTAAAACTCAGTGTCTAGGTGTATCTCCAAATATAAGACTATATAATGGCCCCCCAAAAAAGAATATTAATTTATAGTATAGTGGCAATAATCAAATGAGATAATCAAATTAAAAGTAAATGAAGACATTTCCTATAATATCAAGCAGAAAGTACTCATTATGTTTTTTTTTTATTTTCAGCATAACAGTATTCATTATTTTTGCACCACACCCAGTGCTCCATGCAATCCATGCCCTCTCTAATACCCACCACTTGGTTCCCCAAACCTCCCACCCCCGGCTGCTTCAAATCCTTCAGATTGTTTTTCAGAGTCCATAGTCTCTATGTTTTTGCTTTTATTTTACCTTTGGGCCTGCAGTATTTATTTCCATTTAGGAAATGATCCTCTTTCTAATTTATAATTTTTATTATCTTATAGTTCTTTTGTCTTATATTTGGAGGTTATGTCTGTAAAATGAATTGACATATTTAACTTTTGTCTCCTGAGTTCTACAAAAAACAAAATACTATAAAAATTGTATGTATGTTTGTTTACATTTATAAACTGTATAAATTTTTCAGACAACCTCTTCAAATTCACTATGAACTAATTATCTCAGGATTTCTATTTCTTCTTGCATAATTCTTGACAAATTATGTTTTTTAAATCTGTTATCTCATTTTCAAGTGAGTTCTATTACTAGAAGAAGGCACCAAATATTTCCTGTAATTCTTGTTAAATTTTTTCTATTGTTAATT
This sequence comes from Mustela putorius furo, assembly GCF_011764305.1. Lineage (NCBI taxonomy): Eukaryota > Metazoa > Chordata > Mammalia > Carnivora > Mustelidae > Mustela > Mustela putorius. The sequence goes on along the minus strand of NW_025421566.1, from coordinate 3,532,442 downwards.
TACTCTCTACTCCCAACTTGTGTGTCAGTGTTCTGTCATACCTTTCTATCCCTTTTTAAGGCATATTATTAGTGAAAGCATGTAATAATGATTCACTTTATGGAAAATATCCAGAGCAGCCAATTCTGTTTAAAATGCAGCTTTTTAAAAAAAATTAGTTTCAGAGGTAGATTCAGTAATCCATCAGTTACATTTAATACCCAGTGCTCATTATATCAAGTGTCCTTCTTAACACCCATCTCCCAGTTGCCCCATTCCCTCACCTACCTCCACTCCAGCAACACTTAGTTTGCTTCCTAGAGTTTAGCATTTCTTATGGTTTGCTTCCCTCTTAATTTTCATCTTATTTAGTTTTGATAGTGTTTACCAGTCCCTAAACAATGTGTGGCTTTTAGACCTCCACTTAAAAGAAAGAACCATGAGAGACTGTGGACTCTGAAAAACAACCTGAGGATTTTTGAAGGGGCGGGGGAGTTGGGAGGTTGGGGGAACCAGGTGGTGGGTATTAGAGAGGGCACGGATTGCATGGAGCACTGGCTGTGGTGCAAAAACAATGAATACTGTTACGCTGAAATAAATTTAAGAAATTAAAAAAAGAAAGGTAATTATATAATTTCTACCATTTTTTGAATTCTGTATTATGTTTCAGGTTTTGTGTTCACAGGGTGCTCAGGACATTATTTAACTTTAACTCAATAGACTTATTTGATAATACCATTATTATCTCTATTTTGCAGATTCAGTGAATTTAAAAGGTTAAGTATTTACTTAATTTCATAGAACTGCTACATTTTGAAGTTTAGATTCTTTTTGCTAACTCTGACTACTTTACAGTCTTGTGTTAATCAACAGATGCACTCTATTTTGTAGATCTTAATATTGCTGGTCAAAATTCTTCCCCCAGGTTGTCTTTTGCATTTAACGTTGCATGCTTCTGTACCTTTTCCCAGGCAAATCACATTTTATAATGTTCCCTTTTTTCTCTTCTTCTACATTATTTTTAGTAATCCCATGACTCTGCAAATGTTATCCCTGTCTAGGATATTCCTTAAGTAGTAAGTCTTAGGTTATTTTTTAAAGATTTTATTTATTTGAGATAGATAGATAGATAGATAGATAGGCAGACAGACAGACAGATAGACAGACAGACTGATTATGGGTGGGAGAAGGAGAAGGAGAGGAAGAGGGATAGGAAGGAGGAGAAGCAGACTCCCCATTGACAAGGGGGCTTGATGCACAACTTGATCAAAGGACCCTGGGATCATGATCTCAGCTGAATACAAGACACTTAACCTCTTGAGCCACACAGATGCCCCATGTCTAATAAGTTATAATTCATTCAAAACACATCTCAGTAAATTTTTAACATGCATTTATGTAGCAGTTTTCTTTAACAACAAAGTATCTGGGGACCATTAGATTTAAATCTAAAGATTTAAATCATTTAGATCATTAGATTTAAATCATAATTTTTCTAGAGATAGATCCTTGAAACTAAAAAAGGTTTAATGTTCTGTTTGTTTCCTCTCTTGCAAAATGAACATAATGCTATAGAAGTTCCCAACGTTAACTGGCTAAGACTATATATAGAGATATTTTATCTAAATAGCTGATCCTGATAATTGTTTACAAAATGATAATCACTAGTATGTTACTACTTTTTAAAAAATAACTGGAACATTATCTAATCCTTTTTGTGGCCTATAACACATTGCATAAATAACTGGAACATTATCTCATCCTTTTTGTGGCCTATAACACATTGCATTATTTCCATGTCTACTTTCCCAATGAGGTACTTTCACTGGCTAATATCTTGATTGTTCATTTGTATTAACTATCAATTGGTAGTGATTTATTATTTAATTACTCATAATATTATTTATAACATTATTAGTAAAATTCATTAATAAAATCAATTTCCCCAAGAAAGGGGACATATTAATTATACAAATTTTTTAAAAAAGTAATTGTTAATGTTTATCTGACTATGGTAAAATTAATGTATTTCTGTTAAGAATATAATACATATGGGGATATGATGTTAGAATGGTTTATGAAATTGTCACTAAAAGCAAATTTCTAAAATAATATTAGGTATGAAAATAACTTTACCTTTCACACATAACTTCACTGCTGAGTTATTTACCTGAAAAAAATACTGAAATGAGAAATTAAGATTTTAGTGCAGAATGGTACATCTAAAAATTCTCAGCACTTAAAAATTTGAGAAATATTGTAAAAATTGACAGATAATAGGTTTGTTAAAAATTATATGAAAACTAAAAATGGTAACTATAGTACCATTTTTAACTTCTAAATTCTGATGTAAGACAAATTGTCTATGCTAAATGTGTTGACAAATTCTAGAGAATTTCACAAAAATAAGTTTTAGTTATATTCTGCAGTTATTTAAATGTATTCTCTCATGTTAGGTTGCATTTTGCAAATGAACTAATTAAAAGGAATAATTTTATTATAACAAATAGTATCGGCTAATAAGTATGTTTTTCAGGAATAGTAGTATATTTTACCACATAGAATTATTTATTAAGGATTGTGTTTATTATACAAAGATTGAGGTCAGAAAAATTGAGGTCACAGGTTTGTTATTTTTCTTAATTTTTATAAGTTTTGTTCAAACACTACATATATGTACTTACTGAGGATAACAGCATTACATTTTTCAAATACGTGTATTTCAAAGATAGTGAAGCTTTGGATTAGAAAATACTGTTACTATTTTTATTCATTTCTCTATTGTATTTTCCATCACTATTACTATTATTTTTCCTTTCCAGTCTTAAAAAGTTATTAGATACCATGTGATGTTACAGATGATTAATAATAAAAATTTGGTTCCTCCTTTACCTGGATTAAAGTCACCGGAGAAAGACACATTTTGTCTTTTAATCTTTTCTCAGTGTTTTCCCTCAGGATTCTCTCGGCTCACTCTTTCACATTACCCATTTTCCTTATTCCCTACTTCCTCTGCGGTTCATCATCCAGTTACATCCGGGTTCCTTAGCGCTGTTAAATTGGTTGCGCAGTTGTTTTCGGCCGTTAGTTGAGCTAGTGGTCGCTCGGCGAAGGGTTGAAGCGGGGCGTTAGGAAAGCTGGAGGAAAAAAGGTAAGGAATTCAGGGTTTTAAGGATGAAAGAGAAATTTATACCTCTGGAATAATAGCGAATACCGATATTGTGGTTTTTATATACTTAAGTTGTGGTAACTCGTTCTTTTAATTTTTCTCTCAAGCATTTTCAGTAAACCTTAAGAGCACGTGCACAATGTAGTTGAATATATGTGTGCATAGAATATTTAGAGGAGTTAGCTGCCTTTCTTATTGGAAAGTATGTTTATGCTTTTCTTCTGCTGGGGCATGTGTTCCTGCTGCAGCAGTGGAAAGTCCGTGAAGTTCTCGGCTTTTGTTCATGAATGGTGGGGGGATGGGTTAAAAATGTATAGGTGTAATGTTTGGGATTAAATATACAATTATAGAGTACCTTATACTCAGAGAAGTTTTAATTTAATGACCTTATGTACATGTTTTGCTGTATAACTTGGCTTTTTTCTTTATATCATGGTACGTCATTGTGGGTTGTCGGACATATAGCGAGGGCGCCATTTTGATTCATGTGCATTTTCTTATATGATTTTTTAAATTAAGTTGATTTATTTATTTTCAGAAAAACAATTCATTATTTTTTGCACCACACCCAGTGCTCCATGCAATCCGTGCCCTCTATAATATCCAGCACCTGGTATCCCGACCTCCCACGGCCCGCCCCTTCAAACCCCTCAGATTGTTTTTCAGTGTCCATAGTCTCTCAATATTCACCTCCCCTTCCAATTTCCCCCAACTCCCTTCTCCTCTCTAACACCCCATGTCCTCCATGCTATTTGTTATGCTCCACACATAAGTGAAACCATATGGTAATTGACTTTCTGCTTGATTTATTTCACTCAGGGGTTTAAGAAAATTCAGTTTAATTTCACTCAGGAGTTTAAAAATACTCCTTAAGAAAAAAAAGTGCATAATCTCTGGAAGAGATTGCACTTTTTTTTTTAAGGAGTTTTCTTTATGATTCCGGTGTTAAGTGAGAAAATTGTATGCAAAATATTTAACCACTGTTTTTACAAACTTTTTTACTAGTCAGACATCAAAATATTGATTCACTACACAGGAATTCTCAAGTGTTTATCATCCATTAAAAAACTCACACAATTTTAACCAAAATTTGCTAAAGTCTTTTCTCCATATATATTCATGGCTTAAATTCCATCAATGAAGGTTTTAATTTGTGCCTTAATATTATGACTTAGCATTTTAGAAATTTTTGAATAAAGCAATTACCTATTGCTTTTGGAGAAAGCAATTACTTTGGTCACCTATTTGATAGGTGACCAAGATAAATGGAAATAGATTTGGGCAGGGGAAAACCTCTAAATAGATGTGTCATATTTATGTGCACTTAAGAAAAGTTTAAATGTTAAGTCTTAAGTGCAGAAACTCATTTGTTGTCACTTAAAAAAAAAAACCCACACTATGGATTCCTGGGTGACTCAGGCTCAATGCCTTAGGTATCTAAGTTTCAGCTCAGGTCATGATACCAGAGTCCTGGGATGGAGCCTGCTTTGGCTCCTTTTTTTTCCCACAGTGTCTGTTGCTCCCTCTCCCAGTTCCCTTGACTTGTGCTTCCTCTCTCAGGACCTCTTGTTCAAAAATAAGTCTTAAAATTATCCACACTTTAAAAAAAAAAGCCTGCATATTGCACACAAAACAAATGGAGTGGGCTTCAAAAACACAAGGTTTTTATGAACTACACAGGCATTTCCTCATTTTAAGTTTTTATTTATTTTTCAATAATCTCTAACACTGATTGTGGAGCTGGAACTCATGACTGTGACATTGAGAGTAGCATGGTGCTCTGTTGAAACAACCAGACACACCAAGTTGCACCTTTTTTTTTTAAGATTTTATTTATTTATTTGACAGAGAGAGATCACAGTACACAGAGAGGCAGGCAGAGAGAGAGAGAGGAGGAAGCAGGCTCCCTGCCGAGCAGAGAGCCTGATGTGGGACTCGATCCCAGGACCCTGAGATCACCACCGGAGCTGAAGGCAGCGGCTCAACCCACTGAGCCACCCAGGCGCCCCCAAGTTGCACTTTTAACTAAAAAACAAAACAGAGCTTATTACCATTGCTTCATTTAAATTTTACATACACTTTATAACAAAATTAGGTCTTTTGGCTTATATGTTTTGTGATGTGTTTATGTTTTAAACCAGTTAACAGCAAAATGGTGGAAGCAGATAGACCTGGGAAGCTGTTTATAGGAGGCCTCAATATTGAGACTAATGAAAAGACTCTTGAAGCAGTATTTGGGAAATATGGTCACATAGTGGAAGGTAACAAGACCAATATCTCTGTAAATGTTTAAAGTAAATTATACTAAACATATATAACTGAACAGCTAAGCTAAAATTCTTTTCTGTCTTTTTAATTTATATGAGCACTTTTCCTTAATATTTTTGTTTTATATTGGGAAAGCACTAATAGCAATAAATGAAAGTATCCACCTACCATTTACCATTGAGAAGAGCAAATAAAGTATGTATACTGTGGAGGTAGGGCTTAAAATGGGATAAAATAGACTAACTATAGAGTTCTTCAGTATTAATTTTTAGCAACTCATAATGATGTAAAATGTAAAGTTTTTAAGAGAACTAGCAAGTTTTTTTTTTTTTTTACTGTTATATCCAGGATGTCAGTTAAGTTAAAAAGAACTTAGGGAAAATCACCAAAGGGTGAATTGATAATTTTCAGAATCTTAAGAAAGCATTTTTTATGTGCATCAAGTTTAAAATTTTATATGCATTACAGTTCTTTTGATGAAGGATCGGGAAACCAAGAAGTCCAGAGGCTTTGCTTTTATTACATTTGAGAGTCCTGCTGATGCTAAGGATGCTGCCAAAGATATGAATGGGAAGGTAAAGGAGTCTCTTAAAAGTTTTCTAGCTCTATTTTTCATTGAATAGTATTTCTATGATGTTTTATTTTATTTTTCTAATTTTTAAGGTATCATAATGTGTATTCCAGAATTCTTGTCACTTTTTCTCACAAAAATACTGGAGATCATGGTTAAAAGGGCTGAAATGTACGTTAGCTTTAGCAGTATACGTTAATGCATTTCTACATTAACATTCCAGTATTTATTTTTTAAGTTCTTTTTTTATTATTATGTTAGTCACCATACATTAGGTCATTAGTTTTTGATGTAGTGTTCCAAGATTCATTGTTTGCTTATGACACCCAGATCTCCATGCAATATGTGCTCTACTTCAGCAGTTGACTCATTATTATTTTTCTCTCTTCAAATATTGAGTGCCTATATGAAAGTAAGTGTTTTGTTCAAGTAATAACCTTTTTAAGAATTGTTTTCTTTATAAAACAGAAATTAATCTTTTCTATTTGTCTTGCTAGGTTTTTATACTACAGAACACTTCTATGAATTTCAATAGATTTTTATAAACTCTTCTGTATTATTTTTGTGCAGACTGAGCAGAACCTTTACATTCATACAGACATTCAATTCTTTTGTTTTAAAGATTTTTTATTTATATATTTGGGAGAGAGAGAGAGATCACAAGTAGGCAGAGAGGCAGGCAGGGGGTGCAGAGAGCCTGATGTGGGGCTCCATCCCAGTGCCCTGAGAAAATGACCTGATGTTTAACGCACTGAGCCACTCAGGCACCCCAGCATTCAATTCTTGAGGACAAAAAATAATAATGAGTAAACTGTTGAAGTGGTAATCAAAAAAATTACTTGGTCACCTTACCTAACTTTCCTGTTTTTTATTCTGTAATCAGTATTTTTTGTAAAATTGATAAGTGATTACTATAGTGGTTGAGGGTTTATTTTGATCCGGTCTTTAATGTACTGATAAATAAAGCAGATAGTCTTATTTTCTTTCTGGATTTTAAAGTCAATAATTATGTATCTCCTATATACTTTGAAGTTTTTCAGTGATTCTGTTAAAATACTGAATACTTTATTGCACTCTACATCATTCCATTCTATAATTTTTGGATTCTTTGTTCCTTAGATTATTCTAATCTATTTTATAGCTTTATTTTTTATTTTTCGTTAAGCTGTCCCCAACATTTGTTTGGACATGTCAATACCTGGGTCAGCCTGATAAATAGCATTTTGGTCTTCAAAAACTCAAATTGAATATTTATTCTAAAATTTTATCTTTTCCTTATTTTATATCGTAGGTGTTATCTTTTTATACTCATACTATAAGTTCATTTTCTAACTATTCAGTTATTTTATTTTTTAATATTTTTATTGTGTATATTTAGTTAATTTTAAATTATTTGAAGGACTTTTTAAGTTCACATAGTGTGGAATACATCTTAGTTTTCTTGTTTTCCCTGCAGATTGGTTTCTGGTAAAAAGCAGGTTCTCATTACATACTGACTTTTTTACTTTTATATTTTATGGCTATTAGCATGCAGAATTTGGGTTTGGCTAAGGATTTTGTATTATGTATGGAGTTAAATTAGACTTACTTAGAATAATTGATGATTCCTCTGTTTTCTGGTTTTTTAAGGGCAAAGGCATGGGTTTGTATAGACATTAATTACTAAATTCTTTCATTCAGTAGATGTTTTATTGAGAACTTATGTGTTAGCTTTTGATAAAGCAACTGAGTAATGGCTATAAATCACATTAGCTATTTTCTTGCATTTGAGACTGTATAAATAAAAATAATTAGTTCCATAAAAATAATTTAAAATAAAATAATAAATAATGAGCAACTTGTTTTATATGTATAAGAATTTCATAAGAAATAAAAGGAGTAATAGAATGTACAGGGGGAGTGGACAGGACATAGTTTTAATCCATAAAGATCAAGGTTTTAGGATTTTATAAAACTGTGTTTTATAAAGTAAGCAGCCATACATAACTTTGCAGAAAATATTTTGGAGGCAGAAATAGCAAATGTATCCCTGGTGTTGGAACTGCTAGTTGTGACTATTTATTTTGGACTGTGGACCATACCTACCAGAAGCCTTGGTTTAGGATTTGAGATTCTTTTCCCAAAGTAATAAAAAATGGCCAGAAAAAAAAATGGCGAAAATGTTTTATATGGGATAATTATTACAAATTAGGTTTTTAAAAATCAAATTGGCCCGGGAGCACAATAAACCATTCTGAAATTATTAGGAGATTAAGAAATACAATATTATCTCTGGAAAATGAGAATAATGAAATACCGTATTAACAAATTGCTTTCTAGGGACATACTTAAAGCAAAGCTGAATAATAATGGAGTATGGCAAAACATTAAAACCAAATAGTGTTCTATTAAAAGCGAAGAAAGTTACAACAGTACCTAACAGCTGCAGTCATATTAGGAAATTTCCTTTTAATTTTTAACAGAACAAATACTAAAAAATAATACAGAATCTAAATCATTTTGAATAAGTAATAGTAACTTCTAATTGACAGTACACATTGATATATCCTTGGGATACTGGAAATTTAAATGATAGAAAATGCAAAAAAATGGGACCTATGTGCCTCAGTCAGTTAAGAGACTGCCTTCAGCTTAGGTCATGATCCCAGGGTTCTGGGATCAAGTTCCACATCCAGCTCCTTGCTCAGCAGAGATCCTGCTTCACCCTCTGCCTCCTCCTCTCTTTGTCTCTCATGAATAAAGAAAGTATGAAATAAGAAAAATGAAGGGAGTTATACATTAGAAAATGAATATTTTCAGGGAGCCTGGGTGGTTCAGTGGGTGAAACCTCTGTCTTAGGCTCACGTCATAATCTCAGGGTCCTGGGAGTAAGCCCCCCATCCAGCTTTCTGCTTGGCAGGGAGCCTGTACCCCCCCACCCCTGCATGCTACTCTGCCTCCTTGTGATCTCTCTCTCTCTCTGTCAAATAAAATATTTTTTAAAAAAGAAAATGTATATTTTCATGATATGTGAGAGCAATTAATTATGATACTAGATACTTGAAGGAGTCTCAATAACCAAGACACATGTATGCATACATATTAGTTATCTTAATAACCAATAAATCTATACATACACTATATACATATAATACAATAACCAACACATACATGTAGTCATTCTATACATAAGAGGATTTAATGGAAAGCAGTTATTAGTTAAATGTCTAATATTTGGCAGATGAAGGACCGGATAGTTGTTTTCTTTAGTTGAACTTGATTTTACGTTCAGTAATGAGTAGATTTGTAAAATTTGCTAAATTGGTGCAATGTCCTGATATTATACTTAATCTCTTTAGTCTTTGGATGGAAAAGCAATTAAAGTGGAGCAAGCCAACAAACCATCGTTTGAAAGTGGTGGAAGACGGAAGCCACCACCTCCTCCAAGACACAGAGGCAATCCAAGAAATGTGAGGTGTGGAAGAGGAGGAAGTGGAGGAGCAAGAGGGCGTTCCTCACGTGGAGGACACTTGGGTAATGTGTTAAAATATAAGGATGCAACCATAGGACTGGAAAACAGTAAGTGTGAATGTATGGAAATACCTTATTTGGGGAAATATCTAGGGGAAACATCTAGAGCTTCTTTATATTTACTCAGAAAAAGATTAAAAGCCACTGCTTCACAAAGACATATGTATCTTTGTTGTGTGTATTGGAGGAATAATGAATCATTGAAAATGGTATTTATAGACTTTTTAGAGAATATGTTTTTTGTCCCATTTAAGGCAATTTTGTTTTTATTCACTAAACTGATCTTGAGAATATTTTACGTATTTCTGCCACGTATAAAAATATTCCATGAGAGACTATGGACTCTGAAAAACAATATGAGGGTTTTGAAGGGGCGGAGGGTGGGAGATTGGGGGGGCTAGGTGGTGGGTATTATGGAGGGCACATATGGCATGGAGCACTGGGTGTGGTGCATAAACAATGAATTCCGTTACATTGAAAAGAAATTAATTAAAAAAAAGAATATTCAATTTTTTGCCTATGAAAATACTGAGGAATGAGAATACATCTAAACATTTTTCTGGTTAAGAAGGTGAAATGATTCTTGATTATTTAATATGCATTTTTGGATTTTATTTATTTCTTTATTTGACAGACAGATCACAAGTAGGCAGAAAGGCAATCAGAGAGAGAGGGGAAGCAGGCTCCCTGCCGAGCAGAGGGTCCGATGTGGGACTAGATCCCAGCACCCTGAGATCATAACCTGAGCTGAAGGTGGAGGCTTAACCCACAGAGCCACCGAGGCACCCCTTAATATGCATTCCTAATATACCAGTAAAATTGAACATAACAAAATTTTTATTGGCTATTATTTAAGTGCATTATAAGAGTTTTATATTAACTTACTCTTTTAGATAAAGAATTTTGATGCATCTTTCCTTTTAGATTTCAAATATGTTGCTTTATTGTGAATATAAAATGCTTCTAGTTGACATTTTCTAGGTTTTCCAAACTTTCACAATACGTCTTTGATCTGTATCATGTAAGAAAACACTGTTAATTATGAATACTGAAGGCCTTACTTAGTTTTGTTTAGTAAAAATTTTCAAACAATGATTGAAACTTAATTGGAGGGGAGAGGAACCATGACTCACCCTAACCCTAAGGTTAACCCTAACCCTAATAAACAAACTGAGGATTTTAGAGGGGAGGGGAGTGGGGAATGGGTGAGACTGATGGTGGGTATTAGGAAGGGTGTGTATTGCATGGAGCACTGGGTGTTATACATAAACAATGAATTTTGGCACACTATGTCAAAAACTAATGATATATGGTGAATAACAACACAGTAAAAATGTTGATTGTACTTTCACTAAAAATATTTTATTTAAACACAGATGATGGAGAATATTCTCTTAACCTCCACATGAGTTCTTCCAGGGGACCCTTTCCAGTTAAAAGAGGTCCATCTTCCAGAAGCGGAGGTCCTCCTCCTAAAAGATCTGCTCCTTCTGCTCCCGGGCGTAGCAATAGAGGGATTGGAGGAAGAGGTAAATATTGTGAATTACCAAGACAGTAGTTTATTATGAATGAAAATCAGTTATTTTTAGGAAGGTGATTTCAAGAAGCAAAATGGAAAGAAAGTATATGGTCATATTTATTGATCACTATTTATTTTGGTTATGATCTAATTTTTTAGTTTTTAATTTTAGATGCATTAGGTGATTAAGAAACAGTGTTAGGACACTAAGTTTTGTATTAAATTAAATCCACATTTGCTTTAGAATGCCTCTTCATATTTTTAAAATTTCCTGCTAAAATGCTTTTGTCACTAGGTTCCTTATATTGCATGATTTCCAGATCAAGATTTTCTTGAAAATTAAAATGTCCTGTGAGAGAGCCTTTTGATGTGTAGCATAGTTGGATTGTGTATTTTGATCATCTGGTTTCTGTTAGTTATTAACTAGTTATAAATAATAAATGCAACTTGCCATATTTTTTCCTTTCTCTATTTGGACCATGATGGTGCTTTACTAAAAAGATTCTGTTTTAAATGCAGATGCTGGTGGATACACAATCTGAGCATGAATTCTTTGAAAGTGTGCCAGTGATGTCCTAATCTAAGTTATTAGAAAGTTCAATTTTAAATTCCTCATTATGTGCAAGTATTGTTTTTTTTTTGTGAAAATACTAAGAAATGGATAAAAAGATTAGTTGCTTCCAAGAATCCTCTTCTTGGAAAGGAAATACCTAGTATTAAGGATTACATGATAAATAAATAAAAAACATTTTGTTATTTAGACCATCAGAGATCACTATGGGGTTTGATGGTTACTTAAAAAATAAGCCTTGATAGACTTAAAACATTTAAATAATCGACATATAAACTTTAAATAATTATTTAAGTTGGAGGAAATCATAGAAGTACACTTAGTTATGAAGCTATTATCATATAGTTAAGACATATTTGAAGATACAAGTTCATCACTAAGGTTGATGAAGAGATGTTTTAAACCGTAAGGTAACTGTCCTTAGGAAATTTGAAATCACTTGAGAGAATTTAAAGCAGGCAAGAGATAAGTAGAATAAAATATAAGAACAGATAATTTTAAGAAGGAGGGGTAAGATCTTGGATTAAACAGAGTAGGAATCAAGAGGGTAAAGAATGTCTTAGTATAGAAATAGACAATATATTTTCAAATATAGAGAATGTAAAAAGTTCAGTTATTTTAATTTGTCATTGCTGTATCTATCTCTTAGGGTAGAAGTTGTCATTATCAGATTTACCTTTCATATGTAGAAGATAAGTGAAACTAAGTATAATTTGCCGTTGTCTTAAATACAGAAGAAGCCTATACATTTCCTATGAAAGAATTAAAATAAAGGAGGGCTGAATTATAGGAACCAAGAATAATAATTCACCTGTGAAGATAATATTTATGGGATAAAATTTCATATTTAGGATACACTGCTTTCCAAATAAGCTCTTAAATAATAATGCTAAAACAGCACTAGGCATCAACATTGCCATCATTACAAAGACCAAGCTATTAGCCATTTGGTATGATAAATTAGAAAATATATGTAAAGAATTTGGCATCTAGTGCCCCAAGGAAAGGTAGTACTGTTGGTGCAAGTGGGATGAATTGAAATTAGTACTTTTTTTTAATCTGAAAAAAGATACATACATATTTCAGTTAGTAAACAACTTGCAGGTTTTACATGTTTTCTTTGTGCTGTTAATATTCATGAACAATTGGTAGGAAAAGAAAAAGAAGAAAAAGAAAATATCTTTGAGCTGGAGCAGCTTTAATGACTGAATTATGTGAATTTTTTGTTTAAGCTTTTGAGAAACACTGACCACAAAGGAACAGTGGACTACAGAAAGCTATGGGAAATACTGAGGTGATAAGGAATATTTAGGAATTAAAGAGAAAAACAGCATTGTAAATGTGCAGAGAGGTATAGAATGCAGGGTATATCACATATACAGAGTATTAGAAGTTTTGCAGTTGGGGCAGTAAATAGAAGATAATGGAGGGGTGCCTGGGTGGCGCAATGGTTTAAGCACTGCCTTCGGCTCAGGTCATAATCTCAGGGTCCTGGGATTGAGCCCTGCATCAGGCTTTCTGCTCGACAGTGAGCCTGCTTCCCCCTCTCTCTGCCTGCCTATGATGTCTTTCTGTCAAATAAATAAATAAAATCTTTAAAAAATTTAAAAAGGATTATTTAAAAGAGGAAATAATGGAGATACTTGATGAAAGCCAGAAAAGGCATAATTTGTTTCATGTAGTGGAGAGACAGTTTTAAGAAAAACAAGGATTTGTAGTAGAAACATATTTGAAATAATTAAAGTGACTACAGAGAAGACAGTAAAGGAAAGTGATGAATAATGGGATAATTACTTAATACCTTAATGTGACTCATAAATCCCTTTGCTTTGACAATAAGCAAGTATGCTTGGCAGTGTCAGTATGTATACGTGGGTAAACAAGAAAGCACATGGTGGGGAATCTCGAAATCTTAAAAAAAGATTATGAAATGACTAAGGTAAATAGGAAAATAGTTTGACACTTAATTGTAATAGCTTAATAAATACTATGATCTTTGAGGAGCAATTGAAACATATCAGCTAATATGCTGATTTTTTTTTTTTTTTACCTTCTGATGGTAATTTAAAGATTGCACAAGATGGACAGAGAAGGAGAAGATACCAGAAGATGAGACATTCAGAAATATGTAAAAAGCAGGCAAAAAAAAATCATAAATAGTATCTTAAGGGAGAAACCTTTAAAAATTGTGGAAAGAAATCTGTTTTGAATTTTTCTTTTTTATAAAAGTTACTGAGATACTTATTTAAGAATTTTTAAATTAAAGGTCCACAAACACGTGGAAGAGAAAATTATAGAGATCCTTCACGCAAAGAGCCAGTCTCTTCCCGGAGAGATGACTACATTTCACCAAGAGATGATGGTTACAATACCAAAGATAGGTAAATGAAAATAAAGTATATAAACTGTTAAGTCATAGTAGATCTTTTTTTGTTTTGAAGCGGAATTCACTAACTAGATATTTTAAAGTTAATAACTCAGTAATACTTAGTACATTTACAATGTTAAGCAGTTACCATCTTTATGTAGTTCTAAAACATTTTTACCATCCCCAGATAACACTTAATGTTACCCCCACCTGATTCCAGGGCCTAACAAACACCTCTCTTCTGTCTCTGGATTTCCCTATTCTGCATAGATTATTCAAATGCAGTCAAAACATTGTAACATTTTGTGTCGGACTTCTTTGGCACAATTGTTTTTTCAAGAAACATGCATGTTATAGCATGAATCCTTATTATGGATTTTTTATGGGTTTTTATATTCCATTGTATATGCAATTACCACATATTTGCACCATTGTACAGTTGGAAGCATTAATCTACAAATATCTGAATACTGTTTTCAGTTCTTTGGGGCATATATTTAGGTGTGGAGTTTTGGGGTCCTATTGTTATTATGTAATATTTTAAGGAACCACCAGCCTTTCCCACAGGGACTGCGCTATTTTACATTTTTACTATCAATATACAGATTCTAACTTCTTTACATTACTAATATTTAATATTTTCTTTTTTAAAAAATCCAACGTATTAGGTGTAGTAAAGAAGTAACTGGTTTGTGTTTTGATTTGTATTTACCTAATGACTGAGTGAGCCTCTTTTGATGTACTTGTCCATTTGTTTATCTTCATTAGAGAAAAGTTTATTCAAGTCTGCCAAATGTTTTGTCTTTTTATTGTCAGTTATTTTATGTATATTCTGGATATAAGAAATTACATTTTAAAAATTTGCTGCTTTATTTTTAAGTTATTCGAGCAGAGATTATCCAAGTTCCCGAGACACCAAGGATTATGCTCCACCAACCAGAGACTATGCTTACCGTTACTATGGCCATTCAAGTTCTCGGGATGAACATTACTCTAGAGGATATAGGTACTATGAAAATTTAAATTTTTATCAAATAGCTGCTTGCAGTTCTTGTTGCATGAATGCCTTTTATTTTACTTTAGTGATCGTGATGGCTGTGGTGGTGGTCGTGATAGAGATTACTCTGAACATTCAAGTGGAGGCTCTTATAGAGAGTCATATGATAGTTATGGTAAGAGTCCAATTGTTACTGAATATTCATGAAATTAGATTCAGCAGACTAGATTGTTGGGCATATATTGTGACTTTTAATTTCACAGGCAGAACTACAGCATGGCCTTTTATTAGCTTGAAGATTCTTGAATTACTTTTTTATTGTCCATAACAGGTTCCTTTTGAGGGTAAATTGATAGTCTCATCAAAAACTTTTGTCATTTTTAAAGCATGATAAAAATATGAACGTCAGAATTTCAACCCCCTTTTAGAAGCTGTGACAGAACATTTACCATTTAACCTAAAACATGCTACATTTTCATTTCCTTTTAAAATAAAAAAAAAATCTCATTAGTGCAGCATATTATCTTTTCACCAGAGGCAGATGAAAACATAATTCTTCCAAATATTTAGTACTTAAACTATGATCATGGGTGTAATGATGCCACAAAAATTGTAGTGTAGTAAGTATTTTACTTTATCATTGACCTTACTACAGGTAGCTCCCGTGGTGCACCATCAGCACGTGGGCCCCCTCTGAGTTATGGTGGAAGCAGTCGCTATGATGATTATAGCAGCACACGTGATGGATATGGTGGAGGTCGGGAAAGTTACTCAAGCAGCCGGAGTGATCTCTATATAAGTCGTGAGCGTGGTGGCAGACAAGAACGAGGGTTTCCACCTTCTATGGATAGGGTGTACCCTTCTCCTCGTGAATCGTATGGTAGCTCAAGTTGTGGGGCTTCCAGAGGAGGTCGTGGGGGGAACCGATCTGAAAGAGGAGGCCGTAGTAGATACTAAAAATAAGTTCTCTACCAATTTAAGGGAAAAATTAAAGAGAAAACTTAACTGCAACCTTTTTTTTTTCTGTTATTCTAGTACTAATAAAAGAAAAGTGTTACTTAAATGAGAAAGGCATACATTAACTTGCCTTCCATGAATTTTTGGATAAGATGTATAAGATGAAAAAGAAGTATTCAAAGTAATTTCACAATTGTTAATGTTAATTGATGAAAACTAGATAAGCTGTTTGAATGTAATGTTTGCATTGTTAAAATTTTTAGAATAAAAAATGCCATGAAATGTTATTTCTTGTCTGAATTTATTACTGACTTAAAGTAAGGGCAAAAGAAAAAAATAGGAAAACAAATTTTTATGGAAGGTGAAATACACTGTTTGCCTAAAATGTCTTTTACTGACACAAGTAACATACTGAAAAGCAGTATGTTACTTCTCCACAGCAAGGGGAACCTATTTTCTACTTGGGCATACTAAGCCAATTGTGTGTTCTTTTTTGTTAACATAGGTGTGTAAAAGATTTGCTACATCTCCAAAAAGGCTACAAAAGAGTGTGTTTGCCTCATTACTCAAGTGTCCTCCTAAAGAAATGATGTAAGTTGAAAGAAAAATTAGATCTTGCAGGATAAGAAGTTGAGGAAATAAAGAAGTAAGCATCCATTTCTTACCCATATTAAAGCAGCAAATGACAAGGGTGGGAGTAATGATAGTGAAACCAGTTTTTCATCTATATCAAAACTTGAGACAGTTAACTTTAGAGAGAATTAAGATTTAATTAAATAAATGCTCCTAGATTTAAAAACATTGGTAAACAAGCAAAAGTATTGGTAAACAAATTTTTGTTCTGGAATTACTCATGAACTATCTTGGGACTATGTGAAAATGTAACTCAAAGGCTTCATATATTCTCTTACAAACATTGAGTTTTCGGTAAAATTAGGTGAAAATCAATAGGAAGTTTAAAAATTCATTTTTTATGTTTGGAAGCTGAGTGTCTACAAAGCCTTGATAAGCCTGCCTAATTGAGTCTGGAAAAATACAGGAAAATTGGATTTTTTAAAGGAAAACCATAAGGGAAAACACATACTGGAGCACTGGAAGTTTAACTAAACTAAAAATTCCCTTATGATACTGAAATGGTAAACGGAGACAAAAGGGAAAAACCCAAATTTTGGACTAAAGTAAAAAATCAATTTCACAAGTACTTCCAAAGTACTTAACTTTTAATTCTTAAAAATGCAGACTAAGGGCATCTGGGTAGCTCAGTTAGGCATATGCATTTGACTCAGGTTATAATCTCAGGGTAATTTGACCCATCCTTGCATGTTTGCCTGCTCAGCCAGGAGTCTTTCTGTTCATCTCATGCTTATGCTACCACATGCATGCATAAGCTCTCATTCTCCTTCACATATTTGTTAAAAATACAGACCAATTTTACAAGAGGGAAGTATTTTCATGAGTAAATGTTGATTAAGATCGGCAATAGGAATACTCAAAAGTTTAGTTAATTTGAAAAACTTAACCCCAAATAGTATTTTTCAAAGGAACCATTGCCATCTTTGTATATTTGGGTGAGATTTTTACCGTTACGAAGATGTTTTTATTCACTAATGCTGTAGGTGTATGAAGATTGAACAAGAAGGATATGAATTTCTCAGCAATCTTGCCTATTTTTACAGTGGAGGACAGGAAATAGCATCTGTGATATTCCAATCTGGGGGCTTTAAACTCCAGAAAGATTCTTGACAAGATGTTGTCATTATGGTAATATAAGTTACGTGGGAAGAGAATAATAACCCAAAATATAAAATTTCTCTCCCACTCATTAACAAGTTAGAGTAAATGTTGAATGAAAATCATAACCAGAACTGAAAGTGTATTTCCTTAAAGTTTTCATAGGAACATAATTCTCAGGGAATAAATTTAACTGTAATGCAGAGTAGAAATTTATTTAAATTGGACTTTTTTAAAAATTTATTTTTTAGGACTAATTTTTATTTTATAGGACTAATAAAAGGAGATGTTTTTGAGTTGGTTCTACATATAGCTTACATTAGTTGGCTTTGAAAGATAGCAATCATAAAATTCCTAATTGAACAAACTTGAGTCAAAGTTAATTATGGGGATGTCTGCAAGGCTCAGTAGGTTAAAGCCTCCGCCTTCAATTCAGATCATGGTCTCTGTGTCCTGGGATCAAGCCCCACATCTGGCTTTGTGCTCAGCAGGGAGCCTGCCTCCCCCCTCTCTCTGCCTGCCTTTCTGCCTACTTGATCTCTGTCAAATAAATAAAATCTTTAAAATGTTAATTATGTGCTGTTCTTGATTCTAGTCATTAAAACTGGTTTGTTATCTTAAAGCATATTATGCTGCTTTTAGAAACTATGTGTAAACAAGGCCACAACAAGTTTCCTGTGTTTATTGATTCAGGAATCAATGTGCATGATCATTCGTAGGTGCTAAACATAACAGCAGTGTTTAATATAGATTCTCTTAAAAAAATGGTAATTTTTTAAAAAATTTTTAAAGGAGCTGTAGGTTGATAAGGAATAAATTTCCTCTTTTTAAAAAATCCTAGCTGGAGTATGAGTGACATTTATATGAGGCAGATTAAGAGGAAAAAATTTAACTTCGTATCAATGGGCAATCTACACAAATATGAAATTCCAAATGATGTAGGAAAAACCTTTGGGTTCAAATCCAATGGCCAAGAAAGAATTATTGAGACATCTTCGGTGCAAAAACGTAAATAAAATACAGGGACAGGACCTGTGGGTAGTAAGCTGCACCAGGGTCATGAGGAATGGCCCATTATATACTTTCAAGTTGGGAGAGGTTTAGGGAGAGTGCAAGTCTCTAAGGAGTCTTAGAAACAAGGATTCCAGGATCTTAAGGGGCTAGCTATTGTTGGGGAAAAAGTCATCTATTACCATCTAATAAAACCCGAGTCATGAGAACCTTCAGATGTATATTTGCGGGCCATATGCTTGGAGAATGATTGCCAACATATAGCTTGGTGGGGGCAGTAGAGATAAAGAAGTTTCCAGGGGAATTTTTATATGTTAAAGAAGAGTTAAAGGATCTTGGGGGTCAGGATCAGGGGGTCAGATCTTGGTTGTTTTTTTTTAATCTTCTATTGATTTGCATTTCTTCCCTCAAGGGCCCAGATTCCCAGCCCCTTCTTAGCACAGAATATAGTGACATATATTGCATTTATCCTGTCTTTGTGATGTGGGAAACAAAGGCAGAAGAAAAATTATTAAATTCCCTTATTCCCTAGAGCTCACTCACAAGTCCTTGAAACAGGCAGAGTGACATTCCTTGAGGAGCACAACTACCTCCATGTTAATACCTTGCTAAGGGATAACCTCTAATTCTGTTCCATGTAAGAGGGTACCCTATCATTTCATTGTTTTTTCTTTCTGCCTCTGCATATGTAAGTACCAAGCGATAAATTATAGAGGCTTTGAATCTTTTCCCCCTTTTCTCTCTCTTTTTTTTTTAAATTCCTTTTATTTTAAGCATAACAGTATTCCTTTTTTTTTTTTGCACCACACCCAGTGCTCCATGCAATCCATGCCCTCATAATACCCACCACCTGGTACCCCAACCTCTCACCCACTGGTCAATTCAAACCCCTCAGATTGTTTTTCAGAGTCCATAGTCTCTCATGATTCACCTCCCCTTCCGATTTCCTCCAACTCCCTTCTCCTAACTCCACATGTCCTCCATGCTATTTGTTATGCTCCACAAATAAGTGAAACCATATGATAATTGACTCTCACTGCTTGACTGATTTCACCCAGCATAATCTCTTTCAGTCCCATCCATGTAGCTACAGAAGTTGGGTATTCATCCTTTCTGATGGAGGCAGAATACTCCATAGTGTATATGGACCCCATCTTCCTTATCCATTCGTCCGTTGAAGGGCATCTTGGTTCTTTCCATAGTTTGGCGACCGAGGCCATTGCTGCTATAAACATTGGGGTACAGATGGCCCTTCTTTTCACAACATCTGTATCTTTGGGGTAAATACCCAATAGTGCAATTGCAGGGTTATAGGGAAGTTCTATTTGTAATTTCTTGAGGAATCTCCACACTGTTCTCCAAAGAGGATGCACCAACTTGCATCCCCACCAACAGTAGAAGAGGGTTCCCCTTTCTCCACATCCCCTCCAACACATGCTGTTTCCTGTTTTGTTAATTTTGGCCATTCTAACTGGTGTAAGGTGATATATCAATGTGGTTTTAATTTGAATCTCCCTGAGGGCTAGTGATGATGAACATTTTTTTCATGTGTCTGATAGTCATTTGTATGTCTTCATTAGAGAAGTGTCCATCCATATCTTTGCCCATTTTTTGATATGCTTGTCTGTTTTGTGTGTGTTAAGTTTGAGGAGTTCATTATAGATCCTGGATATCAACCTTTTGTCTGTACTGTCATTTGCAAATATCTTCTCCCATTCCGTGGGTTGCCTCTTTGTTTTCTTGACTGTTTCCTTGGCTGTGCAGAAGCTTTTGATTTTGATGAAGTCCCAATAGTTTATTTTCGCTTTTGTTTCCTTTGCCTTTGGAAACATATCTTGAAATATGTTGCTATGGCTCATATCGAAGAGATTACTGCCTATGTTCTCCTCTAGGATTCTGATGGATTCCTGTCTGACATTGAGGTCTTTTATGCATTTTGAGTTTATCTTTGTGTCTGGTGTAAGAGAATGGTTGAGTTTCATTCTTCTACATATAGCTGTCCCGTTTTCCCAGCACCATTTATTGAAGAGACTGTCTTTTTTCCACTGTATTTTTTTTTCCTGTTTTGTTGAAGATTAATTGACCATAGAATTGAGGGTCCATATCTGGGCTCTCTACTCTGTTCCACTGGTCTATGTGTCTGTTTTTATGCCAGTACCATGCTGTCTTGGTGATCCCAGCTTTGTTGTAAAGCTTGAAAGATGCCCTTAGTTTTTTATTTTTGTTTTTTTTCAACATTTCCTTAGCGAATTGGGGTCTCTTCTGGTTCCAAACAAATTTCTGGATGATTTGCACCAGCTCTTTGAAGAATACCAGTGGGATTTTGATCAGAATAGCATTAAAAGTATATATTGCTCTAGGCAGTATAGAAATCTTAACAATGTTTATTCTTCTGATCCAAGAGCATGGGATGGTCTTCCATCTTTTTGTGTCTTTTTCAATTTCTTTCATGAGTGTTCTGTAGTTCCAGGAGTACAGATCTTTAACCTCTTTGGTTAGGTTTATTTCCAGGTATCTTGTTGTTCTTGGTGCTATAGTAAATGGAATCGATACTCTAATTTCCCTTTCTGTATTTTCATTGTTAGTGTATAAGAAAGTCACTGATTTCTGTACATTGACTTCCAGTAGTTTGGGGGTGGAGTCTTTTGGGTTTTCCATATAAAGAATCCTGTCATCTGCAAAGAGAGAGTTTGACTTCTTCATTGCCAATTTGGATACCTTTTATTTCTCTTTGTTGTCTGATTGTGGTTGCTAGAACTTCTAATGCTATGTTGAACAAGAGTGGTGAGAGTGGGCGCTCTTTCGTGTTCCTGATCTCAATGGGAAGGCTGCAAGCTTTTTCCCATTGAGGATGATATTTGCTGTGGGCCTTTTATAGATAGATTTGATGAAGTTCAGGAATGTTCACTCTATACCTTTACTTTGAAGCATTTTAATAAGGAATGGATGCTGGATTTTGTCAAATGCTTTTTCTGCATCAATTGAGAGGACCATGTGGTTCTTCTCTCTTCCCTTATTAATTTGTTCTGTCACATAGATTGATTTGCAAATGTTGAACCATCCTTGTAGCCCAGGGATGAATCCCACCTGATCATGTGGATAATCTTTTTAATGTGCTGTTGGATCCTGTTTGCTTGGATCATGTTGAGAATCTCAGCATCCATATTCATCAGTGATATTGGTCTGAAATTCTCCTTTACCAAAAGGGTCTTTTCCTGGTTTGGGGATAAGGATAATGCTGGCTTTATAGAAAGAGTATGGAAGTCTTCCTTCTGCTTCAATTTTTTGAAACAGCTTCAGGAGAATAGGTGTTATTTCTTCTTTGAAAGTTTGGTAGAATTCCCCAGGGCATCCATCAGGTCCTGGGCTCTTGTTTTTGGGAGGTTTTTGATCACCTCTTCAATCTCGTTACTAGATATTGGTCTATTAAGGTTGTTGATTTCTTCCTGGTTTAATTTTGGTAGTTTATAGTTTTCCAGGAATGCACCCATTTCATCTAGGTTGCTTAGCTCATTGGCATATAACTGTTGATAATGACTTCTGATGATTGTTTCTACTTCCTTGGTGTTCATTGTGATCTCTCCCTTTTCATTCATAATTTTATGAATTTGGGCTTTCTCTCTTTTCTTTTCGATTAGTGAGGCCGAAGGTTTGTTGATCTTATTGATTCTTTCAAAAAACCAGCTTCTAGTTTCATTGATATGTTCTACTGTATCTCTGGTTTCTACCTCATTGATCTCAGCTCTAATCTTGATGATTTTCCTTCTTATGTGTGGAGTTGATTTGATTTGTTGTTGATTCTCCCGTTCTTTAAAGGTGTAGAGACAGCTGGTGTGTTCTGGAATTTCAATTTTTTTTGAGCGAAGCTTGGATGGCTATTTATTTCCCCCTTAGGACCGCCTTTGCTGTATCTCATAGGTTTTGGGACTGAAGTGTCTTCATTCTCATTGGTTCCCATGAATTGTTTTCAGTTCTTCTTTGATCTCCTGGTTGATCCAAGCATTCTTAAGCAAGGTGGTCTTTAGCTTCCAGGTGTTTAAGTTCCTTCGGAGACTTTCCTTATGATTGAGCTCCAGTGTCAAAGCATTGTGATCTGAAAGTATGCAGGGAATCATCTCATTCTTTTGGTATCGGTTGAGTCCTGATTTGTGACCCAGTATGTGGTCTATTCTTGAGAAGGTTCCACGTGCACTTGAGAAGAATGAGTATTCTGTTGTTTTAGGGTGGAATGTTCTGTATATATCTATGAGGTCCATCTGTTCCAGTGTGTCATTCAATGCTCTTGTTTCTTTATTGATTTTCTGCTTCCATGGTCTCTTTCTGAGAGAGGTATGTTAAAATCTCCTATTATTAATGTATTCCTATCAAGATGACACTATCTTGATTAACAGTTTTCTTATGTAATTGGCTGCTCCCATATTGGGGGCATAGATATTTACCATTGTTAGATCATCATGGTCGATAGTCCCTTTAAGATTGATGTAGAGTCCTTCTCCATCTTTAACTACAGTCTTTAGTTTAAAATCTAATTTATCTGATATGAGAGTCACTACCCCGGCCTTTCTTTTGAGGCCCATTGGCATGAAAGATACTTCTCCATCCCTTCACTTTCAGTCTAGGTGTATCTTTAGGTTCAAAATGAGTCTCTTGTAGACAACATATGGATGGTTCCTGTCGTTTTATCCAATCTTTAACCCTGTGCCATTTTATGGGCTCATTTAGGCCATTCACATTGAGAATGATTATCGATAGATATGTTTTTATTGACATCGTGTTACCTTTGAAGTCTTTCTTTCTGTAGATTGTCTCTTTATCTGTTCAATGCTAATCTTAGGACTTTTCCTCTTTTATAGAACCCTCCCTTAATATTTCCTGAAGTGTCATGTTGGTGGTTGCATAGTCTTTTAAGCCTTGCTGGTCTTGGAAACTCTTTATATCTCCATCCATTTTGAATGTCAGTCTTGCTGGATAAAGTATTCTTGGCTGCATATTATTCTCATTTAGTGCCCTGAATATATCTTGCCAGCCCTTTCTGGCTTGCTAGGACTGTGGTCAGGTCTGATGTTTTTCTGATGGGCTTCCCTCTATAAGTAAGGAGACTTTTTGTCCTACCGTCTTTCAAGAGATTATACCTACAATTATGATTCCTCAATTTGATTATCAGATGCCTTAATGTTTTTTGGAATGTTTAATCTTGGGTGGAGACCGTTCAGCCTCTAGTACATGAACACTTGTTCAAATCGCAAGATTGTGAAAATTTTCATGAAGAACTTTTCAACTACATCTTCTAGACTTCTTTCTTTCTCCTCCCCTTTTTAGGGATTCCAATAATTCTGAAGTTCGAACTTTTCATGGAATCATTTATTTCCCTGATTCTGTTTTTGCAGATTCTAAGCTGTTTGTTCCAGGCTTCCTCCTGATCCTTTCTCTCTACCTGTTTGTCCTCCAGATCACTAATTCTATATTCTGTCTCAGTTACCCTAGCTTTGAGAGAATTTAGATTAGATTGGAACTCATTGAGAGCATTGTGAACCTCAGCCCTGGTAGCTTTTAGCTCTGCCATACATTGAGAACATCATCTCTGGTCACTTTCAGTTCAGCCCTATCAATTGAATTGGTCATCCATGGCTTTCTCCGACCTAGCTATTACCTGGATAATTGTTAGCCTGAATTCTCTTTCCAATATATTTTCTATGTTGATAGCCATGAGCTCTGTTGCAGAAGGTCCATCCTCTGTATTTTTCTTCTGTTGGGCGTTCCTTCTCCTAGTCATTTTGGTGAGAGATGACTGAGCAGATGTAGCGGGATATATTGACTATGGTGCAGTCATGGTGCACCCTGGAACACTTCTGAACAATCAGGATTCCCCACCCAAATGAGAGAAAAGAAAAATAAAAAAAAGGAGAGAGAGAGAGGCAGGGAAAAAAAGGAAGATAAAAGAGAAGGTTCAGCCCAAATGGGCCCCAAGGTAGGGTTTATGAAGCATACAAACAAAAAGACTGATTAAAGTATATGACTAGAGAAAACATTATATATATATATATATATATATATTTTCTTCTTGTCATGTCATATATTTATTTGCTATATTTATTTATTTCATTATATATTTATTATATATTATATATTTATTTGCATATATGTATGTTATTCCCTTATTTGGTAAATATATAAAGTTTCTTCCTTTATTTGCATATATATATATATGTATATATATATATATACATATATATATATGTATATACACACACACACATGATGCCGGCTCGCAGGCATGACAGTCGGCCAACCAAAACACAGTCCTGCTCATGTAAACACACAACTAAGAGATAGACACCTACATACACGACATCCAACACACGTTCACAAAATCTCACATGCGTGCACTGAAACGGACACACACACAAGTCAAGCACACATGCCCACACACAGAGAGAAACCTACACACACATGCTGGCATGCACATGCTGCACATGTGAACATACCTGGCCCCTATGTACATGCAGTCGCATGAAGCCTCGCAACACTTTCACATGGGTGTGCAAACACACAAACGCAAAGCATAGACACACACTGTTGCCAGGATGCAGGCATCCACACTTCTCACACACGCAAACACACATATTCGAGCACACGAAAAACACACATACATAACACCAACACACACGATGTCCTACACACAGGGCAGCAAAAGACAACATACAATTCCACACACAACATGTAGAATCATACACACATGGTCCCCAGCTTAGAGGAATGCTCAATTGGCCACAGGTACTTCCTCATGTATGTGCGTGCACACACATACATACACACACACATGTGTGCAGGAGCGGAGCTGCCCTCAGCTGCTCCCACATAGAACACACACCATGTCATCCATCCCATGGAGCACACCTGCATTCCCTCACACATCCGAGGAACAGACTCCTCCGCTGGGTGGTGTTACCCACAGAATGATCTGGAGCCACAGGGACCATGGGGGACCGCCTCCTCTTTGGTCCTCCCACGACCCTTGGTTTTGCACTGGAGCTGACCAAGAGCATGCATGGCATTGCAACTCAGCAATGCAGGGCACAGTTCCAGGTTCAAGGGCAACAGAAAAAGCTCTCCAAGCCATGTGACTACGGTGGTACGAGGAGCCCAGGGAAGGACAGGGCGCCACTCGTGAGCACCTTACCACTCCTGTGTGCCCAGCTCTACAGACAAGACTTCCCAAGAGAGCCCCGCCTCTTCAATCCTCTGCCAGATCCTGCTTGGAAGGGTGGGGCTCTCTCCCCAGGCCAAGAATGGCTGCGCCCTGCCCCCTTGCTCTCCATCACCCCCACCCATGGAATCCAACAGGATGGGGGCTGGAGGGTCCCACCAGGCTTATTGCCTCCTTGCCATTTCCTGTGCCCCCAATATAAAACCACACATGAACACAAGGTGCTTTGTAACTTGTTTATGGCCCTTCTCCCTGACCCTGCAGCTAGGGGCAGGATCCTCTCTAGCGCTGCCCCTGCTGATCCTTGTCCATTTTGCTGTCCAGTGAGGGCTGAGCCCCACGGAGACGAGCCCATGCATGTCTCTCAACGGTGGAGGCCTCATCAGATTCTTCTTGGTGGTGCAACGCGGATGCTCTGTGATGTCCACTTCCACACAGCTGCCATGCCTTGACACACACACACAGACACACGCACACACACACACACACACACAAACACAGAAATATGAAAATATACACAAAAGTCTTAGCTATTTGTGAAAATGTATGATGCCAGGCATAGTGAATGTGATGTTGTGAGCATTTCTTGTCCTCGTGGGATCCTGGTTCCTCCACAGCCAAAGCACCGTACCCTGCTTGGGATGGACGTGGCATATGTGGCCCTTTGACGACTGAGATGTGGTTGGAAGAAACCCATCTATTGCTGTAATGCTGGGGGAGACCGGCTTGCAATGGCACCACACCAGTTGCCCCAAGCCTACCTTGTTGGCCCGAAGCCACACTTTGGGTATCCTCTATCCATGAGTGGGGGCCAGCACTGGGGACGTAATGGCCCAGCCTGAAGTTCAGCTCACGGCCTGACCTGTTCAGCTGCAGGGGAAGGCTAGAGAAGATGTGTTTCTCCTCTGCAGGCCAGACAGGCTGGGAACGCCTTCCCCATGGCATTTGAAGTTTCACCCGAAGGCACCGGAAGACACGCTGTCTCTGCAAGTGAAGGTACGGGCCTACGTGCTGTGTCACCTGGGAGCCGGCCTCAGCTTCTTGTCTCCGGCCTTTCATAGGGTGCACCCTGTGGTCTCCTGGCCCACAGACATAATGCCCAACTGCCCATCCACAGGGTTCGCCCAGACGTCGTCTCAGGGGAGGGACATCCGGGTTCCCTTTGCCGTATGCCCTTGGCTGCACAAAAGGCACGCCTCCCACCGAGCTCCATGCCAAACACACTGCGTGTCACTGGGTAAGTGTGTGTGCTGTGTCAGTGTGAGTGTGTGTGTGTGTGTGTGTGTGTGTGTGTCTGTGTGTGTTTGCACGCGCACGCGTCGGGCGCAACCAGCTGGGTCCCTTTCCCTGGTCACGTGAACAGTAGCTAGTCACAGAGGGGAAGGGGGCTTTTATTTCATGGGAAAGGAGGTTCTGGGACAGGCTTCTGCATCTTGCTTCCTGAAGCCTCGATCTTCCAGAGACCCTGTGGCCAGAGAGTGGGCAGAGAAACAGCGCCGGGAACACAAACACCGAGACGGACCGGGGAAGAGGGAGAGCAGAGCATGGGGAAAGGACAGGCGGATCGATGGATTGAGCCCTCTCGGTCCCCCTTGTCCTGAGCAGACAAGGACATGGCCTGGGGGAAACAGTGGCCGAACCACTGGCAGACAGTGCCCCAAACTGGCAGACAGCTTCCCCCCGCTGTCTCCTGGAATGGCACTGCTCTGCAATGCCTGGGCTGACAGTCCCCCGCACGCTAGACCAGGGTCCCCGGTGGTGCCTTCGCTGTCCTCAGTCTTCGAGGATTGCGTGGGGGAAGGGCCAGGGACAGTTTCTCCTTGACAGGCTACAAACACCGGGCGGAGAGCGTGCTAAAGGAGGCGACGGGATGGAGGGGAAGGAGTTGTGGGCACTGGGGCCTGGGGCTCCTTAGGTAGAGCCCGAGGCCATCCCGGAGGAGGCGCACTGGCTGCCTCCCTGGCCGCCTCCAGCAGGGGGTGAGGGGCAGGGCCTGTGGCGGCCACGCCCACCGCCTTGAGGCTCCTGGGGCCTGGGGTCCCGCCATTGTCCTGGGCGCGGATCAGGCCTCCTGGGCGCCAAGACCCGAAGCGTGCCGCCTCCACCTCTGCCCCGTGGGCTCCTGGCCGGAAGCCCTTGTGCGCATGCGTCCCAGACTCCGCTGGCTTCCGGGAGGAGACGGCGGGACGTCCACCCTCCACCGTTCGCAGGGCCGCAGAGCTCCACTGTCCGGCCGCCTGCGGGAGCCGCGCGCTCACCCCCTCCCCTGCTCCGTTCCCCTGCAGCTGCCCCAGCCGGGCGCCACGTGGGACACGGGACTGCCCCCGAATCCTGACCAACTCAGTCGAGGGAGAGGTCCATCAGGACGCGGCTGTCCGTGGACATATAGCCCCACCCCTGCAAGAGAGGCGAAGGTGCTGCTGGGCCTAGGCGGTGGGATGGCGGCAGAGCCTGGGCAGCAAGAGGAAGGCCGTTGGGAGAGAGAGGGCGCCATCCTGGCGGTGGAGCTTGTGCTCGTCGGGGATGACCTAATGTTGGTGTGGCAACTTGTGGTGGTCGGCGTGGCGGAGGACCCCGGGGAGACTGAGGAGGAGGAGGACGATGACGACGAGGCTAGGGAGGTTGAGAGTGAGGCTGAGGAAGACGGGGAGGCTGAGGAGGGAGAGGAGACCGAGGAGGAGGACGACGAGTTGGAGGAGTCCGAGGAGTCCGAGGAGGAGGCTGAGGAGAACCGGCAGGAGGATGGGGAGGAAGAGGAGGCTGAGGAGACTGGTGCGTGGGAAGTAGCGGAGGAAGAAGGGGAGCTGGGGACTGAGGAGGGGGCGCCTGAGGAGGAGATGGAGGACGTGAAGCCCACAGAGGAGGCGGCTGAGGAGAAGGGGACAGAGGAGGGAGAGGAGCCAGAGGAGCCAGAGAAGGAGGAAGAGGAGGCAGAGGAGAAGGCTAGAGAAGCTGAGGAGGTGACGGAAGAGGAAGAGGAGCTTGGGATGGAGAAAGACGTGGCAGAAGAGCAGGAGTGGCAGGAGGCTGAGGAGGAAGCCGAAGAGGCTGAGCAGGCCGAGGGTGGCAGGGACAAGGAGAGGGAGGTTGAGGATGTTGAGGAGGAGGAGGTGGTGGAGAAGAAGAAAGAGATGGAGCCTGAGGGGGAAGAGAAGACTGAGGAAGAGGAGCAGGTGGAGGAGGTGGAGGAGCCTGAAAAGGCTGAGGAAGAGGAGGGCCAGGAGGAGGATGAGGAGGCTGTTGAGGATGAGGTTGCAGAGGTACCTGTGCAGGAGGAGGAGAAGGAAGACAGGAGGGAAGAGGCCTGGGAGGGGAGCCAGAAGGAGGGAGACGCGCAGGAGCTGCAGGAGAAGCGGGAAGGGGAAGAACAGCCAGAGGCACGGCCAGGTCCGCCCCCGTCCCCGCTCCAGGCTCTCGCGGCCCTGCAGTCAGAGCTGGAGCCCCTGCACAAAGACGCCAGCGGGGCCTGCTCTGGGCTCAAGCTCAGGTTGTGGCAGAGGCGGCGGCGTCACACCTGGAACACCGAAGCGCCCTCATCCGGGGCATCCCTGGCTTCTGGGCCAAGGCTGTATCCTTGCTACCTTCATGGAGGGACCCCGATGTGGCCGGGCTAGTGCAGGAGACTCCTGTGGCAGGGGCCCCGGGCTCACGCCTCCGTGTTCGGGGACGGTTTCGAATTCCTGCTTCCGGCGGGGGTGCCCGGTGGGGCCGCAGGTTGTCCTCGATGTGCCGGGCAGGGGGCCGTGGGTCCAGCTTTCTCTGTTAGCGCCCAGCAGGGAACCACCTGACTTAACGAATGCAGCGGGCCGTGCGGGGGCGCAGGGGGCCTTGACACAATCTGTGAGGAGGGAGTGGGTCCCAGTGGTAGGGACCCAAGGCTGCACTTGCTGTGCAGACTTGCTCCGTTGTTGTAGCTCTTTCTTCTCCAGCCCTGGGAGAGTCCTTGACCCGAAGCAGTTTGGGAACCACCCGCAGCTGTCAGCCATGCTCAGTGAGCAAGATGAAGGCATACTTGGCTCCATGACGGATTTGCAGGTCTGGCCCGGGAGATGGAGGCCGGCCTGGGGGATGGGAGAAGAGGGGATAACAGAAGCGATTTCTCCCCAAGGCCAGGAGGGCAAGGGTCTGCTGGACAGAGATTTCAACCCTCCTCCCCACTTTGCCGCCCGGCAGGTGGAGGAACTCGGGTTCTCCCTGTGATCGCCGCAGGGTCCTGCTCTTCTTTCGCAAGAACTCCTACTTCCGCAATGAAGTCGTTGAGAAGGAGTATGTCCTCAGGGCTGCTGGTAAGGGGGCCCTCTGCGTGGAGGGGTGGCAGCAGGTGGAGGCGGCAGGGTTGCACCTGATGCATTAGGCAGCGCCTTCGCACGTACCCATCTTCCTGCAGGGTACGAGCCGTCTCATTCCACTCCCATCCAGTGGCACCCCTGTTATGAACGGGAGGCCCGTAGCCGCAGACACCACAACAGCAGCCTAAACTTCTTCAACTGGCTCTCTGACCACAGCTTTGCCGGGTCTAGCAGGATAGCTGAGGTGGGTCCCGGGGACAGACCGCGCACGTGAACCTGGCTGTGTTCCCCAGCCGACTGGGATGGGCCTCTGAGCCCCGCCCCGTTTCCCCTGCCAGATCGTCATGGACGACCTGTGGCCCAATCCCCTGCAGTACTACATGAGGAAGAAGGCCCCAGCGGAGGAACTGAGAGGAGTGCAGGTGAGAAGACCGGGGCGTGGGTGCAGAAAATGCTCCGTAGGCCTCCGTGGGACCTGGGCGTCCCACATGAAGAAACGGCGGCTCAGCGGAACGCTCAAGAGGCGGTGACCCCGTGTGCAAAGGGCATCAGCATGAGTCAGGGAGTGCGGTGTCAAACTGGTTCTGCCTGGGAAGCTTGAGGCACGCGGGTCAGGCCACACCAACAAGCAGAGCTGGAGAAGCAGGCGCCTCAGCTTTGGGCACCGCCTCAGTGCCTCTTGCCATCCTTGGCACAGAGTTTGGGTTCCCTGGTGTGAAGGCTCATGCGTCACCCCGTTACCTTTCTGTGTTCATCGGTAGAGTTTTCCCAGCCATCTCCCAGGGCAATCTCCTGTGCCCACCGCAAACATCCAGAGAACACTGGCCAGCATGCACAGAGCTATTTGCTACGTGGTTGGAGGACATGTCAGGCGATCGCCATCGAGGCCCGGGGAGAGGGGCAGGGCAGAATGACCTCTGATCCCCGAAGGGTCTTGAACCCTCTAGCAAACCTGTGTATGGCCCATAGAGGATACTCACCGGCCTCCTCATGTGTGCCTGTGTGCCTGTGTGTCTGTGTGTCTGTGTATCCGTCTCTCCCAGGAACTTCAGCATGTTGAGGTGAATACGCAAGAGCCTTGCGCTTGACCGGAAAGAGTCCAGGACCTTTCAGAGGGAGCCGAATGATCAGCTTGGGCCCTCGAGCAGGGACCCACCTCGAGCCTGGTGTCGGGAAGAAACCCAGGGCCGACTGAGGCCTCCTGTGAATTTATTAAAAATGTCGAAGAGCGATGTCAGCCGTGCTTACGTGTGTTACTGTGGGTACGCTCGCACACGGTCTTCTTCATGGGGTGCCGGAGCTCATGGGATTCCCTTCGATGCTTACCACGCTGCCTGGGCATCCTTATTCCCGTGGAAGGGAATATGCATGCTTGCCCAGAGGTCTAGGTCACACAAGCTCTGGGACTGCATCCCGGTGTGGCGGAGGTCCTTCCCCCGGGGATGGTGGAGGTGGGCGGGGAGAGGAGATGAGCGAAAGGCCAGCTGACTGAAAGGGCTCATGTCTTCCCTGGGGAAATGACAGAGGACAAGGAAAGGGAAGGACGAGCCAGGGCCAGACATGTCCAGTGTCAAGTTTTGGTAGATGGCTAGGACCCTCTTCCAGAGATGCCCCCTGGTGGATGAGCTCAGACACAGCAAGGGTGGGACGGTAGTTTCATTAGTCTCTTGAACCCCAGAGCCAGTGCTCTCCTTTCTTCTAAACAGGCGTGCCCAGGCCCTTGCTGACACAGTCATCCTCAGCCCCAGATACAGCGGGAGCGAGTGGGGGCCAGGCCCTGTGGAGGGACTGTTGGAGAGGGGAAAGTGGGACGAGGGAAGGTAGGAAAGATGACACTGTCATTCTGGTCCACGTGGCTGGACGGAAGAATGAATGCCAGGGAGAGTGTGTGTCACACACACACACACACACACACGGACACCATCGGTTTCAAACCGCCCTAAGCCTCAGAATATTTAGCCACTCACATACCCCGACGCATACACTCAGGAGCAAAGCCAACACCCCGCACCCAACACACGGTGGTTCGGTCACTCTCATGTCCTGACGTGCACACACTCCCTCACCCTCCCAGGCACCCAAAAGTCACACACTCACATGTCCAGAGACTAGCTCACGGATAGGCAACCCCACGCTGCCCCGTGATCCCCAGTTCGCGGCTTCCCTAGGATTTTGGATCCGTGTCCCCAGATGGTCCGTAGAGGAGAGGGCAGAGTATAGCTGAATGCGAGACCCAGGACACCCACCCGTGTGCTGTCTGACCCATGCTGACCCTGAGGCTGATATGCCTCCTTCCCCAGGGTCTGAAGGAAAGTGCCCAATACCCTCTATCCAGTTAGACCACTAAAAGGGAAATGCCTCCAGAGGGCACACCTAGTCCTCACCAACACCCCATGCAGCATGCTCCCCTGGTTAAGGGCCAAGTGCACACAGGCTGCTCCGACCATGTAGGGCAGCGTCCATCTTCGGAGGTTTTAGCCTCACTCCTCCCACTTTCAAATTCTTTGTGACTTTGGGACTAAAAGGCCAGTCTCTCGTTCGTAGCATAGACGTGGCCAGCTTTTCAAAACCTGCTCGTTCTGCTGTCGTCCACATCGTACTCCAGTGCCGTGAAGCCCCATTACTGAGCAGCCCCATTACTGACACAGGGCAGTCCACAATTGCACTACTTGGTGACTGTGTACTCCCTGACTGTTTCCACCCTCTATTCCTCTGTGACTTCCTCACTCGCTGTCTCATGTTTTCGGGAAACGTGACAGCTGCCCTCCTGGACACCACTGGATTTAGCTCTGCTCAGCCCATTTTTGGCTTTCCCACGATTGGGGGGCGGGTCCCTTCCTCACAGGCAATGTGTCCTCTGGGTCTATACGCCTTGCAAAGTATGAATTCAGCTGGAGGCCTACCCGTCCTTCCCGCCCTGCCTAACCCTTCCTCGCAGCTCCCTGCCTGTCTCTCCCTCCCCATTGGAGCACACTCCTCTCCCACCTGCCCCTGTGCCTCTCTTCCCTTCTCTCCCTCCCTCCCATTCCGCCAGCTCTTCTTCTCTGGGCTTCTCTCTCTCTCCTCCCAGACTCCCTCTCATCCCCCTCCCGCTGTCCCCACCAGAGCCTTCTCCCTCTCCAGGGCTTTGCTCCTTTTCCTGCAGTAATCCCAGGAGGAGCCTCCTCCAACGGCTTGGGCAGGAAGGCACATGCTGGTCAGTTTAGATTGTACCAGGAATTCCGCAGTCTGCGCAGTCTCAAGGACTGTCTCAGACATTTTTCATCTCCCCATAGACAGCCATGCATTTTTCTCTCCCTGCAGGGGTGTTTGTTTGTGTTGAGAAGCAGATTGAGAGAGTGACACTTGTGGCGACCACACACCCTGCACTTAGCGCCAAGGGAGTTCCTCCTGCTTCTT
This sequence comes from Mustela putorius furo, assembly GCF_011764305.1. Classification (NCBI taxonomy): domain Eukaryota; kingdom Metazoa; phylum Chordata; class Mammalia; order Carnivora; family Mustelidae; genus Mustela; species Mustela putorius. The sequence goes on along the minus strand of NW_025421566.1, from coordinate 3,498,896 downwards.
TGCGGTCAAAATCCCTCCCCAGGACACACTGACCCGTTCCTTTTAAAGGAGGCCCTCCCATGATGCAACCACAAGGCTGATGGCCTTGCCGTCACTCAGGAGGCCTTCCTGACCCCTCAGGCGGCATGTGTCCTATCCCGCCCACCACAGTACCCCCGTCCCCCTTGGCTCTTGGACTCTATGAGGTGTGGTTCGGACCGGAAGGACGTGGTGAGTACCAGAGAAAGGGCACATGTGCTGTCAGTGCTCACTGTCCGTCCGTCCCCTCCCCGGCTGGTACTCCACTCAGTGGCGGACACAGACTAAGGCAGAACTTGGAGCAGAGCTAGAGGAAAGACACAAGAGCCCTAGCAAGAAAGTCCGGTGATGAAGGAGAAAGCAAAGAGGAAAAGAGACACAGAGAAAAAGGGGAAAGGAGTCGGACAGAGGAAAGCACAGTGGGAGAGTTTGGCCACTGGCTTGGTCAGACAGTGTGCAGAGTTTCTCTTTGGATTAAAAGTCTGGCCCATTAGCATGCTTCCCAGTCTGATCGCGGACCTCCCCTGAAGCTGCTTTGCGGCTCTGTGGGCACCCAGGTGGCCAGGGTCCTTGGCTCTTTTTTCCGCTAATTTAATTCAGGGAAAGTATTTTGTGTGCGGTGTCCTTCTTTAAGGAAAGCCGGGTGGGAGGTGGTGGGCTCGGGAGGCAGATGGTCCCAGCACCCAGCACCTTGGTGGTAGGCTCCTATTCCCTCCACCACTGGGCAGGTCAAGGGGAAAACCACAGGACAGTGATGTGGCTCAGTTGGAGCACCAGCTGATGCCCCCAGGGCTTTTCTCCCATTCTGCTGAGAAGGTGCTCGGGAGGCGTTCGGGGCAGACACGGGATTCAGCTGCTGGATTTCAATTGCGGGTGACAGGCGAGGGGTCCTGGACGGACTGATGAGAAAGGGGCGAGTGGCCCTGTGATAACCTGGGCACTTGTGGGGAAGGCCTGAGATGTGTCTCCGAAAAAAACGAGAGGGGTTGAGAGGCGCGGAAGCCACCCCGGTGGCGGGCAAGGGCAGGCTTCCTGGCTGGCACTGGGGCCTGCCAGGGACAAGCCCCCTGCCCCATAGCTGGTTAGACCTCGGAGGAACCAGCGTTCTGCGCAGGGATCGGAGTCTGTATCCCTCCCGGGCCGCATGCGTGACTACCCGCGAGCACGCTGTGTCCGCTATCTCAGCCCCGGATGCACGGAGGCCCTGTGCACATGCGTGCCCCAGACCCGCGCACTCGGATAAGAGGCAGCTGCCCACCCTGGTTCCCAGGTGTCCGAGCTGAACCTGCGGGTGCCCCATTCATCGCCTGCCCTCCGCAGCTGCCCAGGCTCAGGGCCACGGCCACATGGAGAGGGAGTCGTGGTCCTGGGAAGGCGGGGCTGCCTCAGAATCCGGGACCACCTTGGTCCCAGACGGGGGCGGTGAGGAGGCGGCTGCCCTCAGGGAGACCGGCTCCCGCGGGCATGCGGAGGTGGTGGTCACGGCTGTGCATGAAGCTGAGGCCCAGCAGGGCCGAGAGGAGGCTGTGGGGGCCAGGAGTTGGTGCTGGTGGTGGAGGATATCGTGGCGGATGAGGAGGTGCCGGCGGTGGAAGACGAGGATGTGCTGGCGGTGGAAGACGAGGAGGTGGCGCACGCAGAGCGGGTGGAGAAGCGGAAGGAGATGTCGCAGGCAGAGCCGGTGGCCAGGCCCGACACAGCCTGGCCGCACTTGCCGCTCTGCAGGTGGTTCAGGAAGCGCTCCGCTCTGTGGATGTCCAAGCCACCAGGGCCTACTTGCGGCTCAAGCGCAGGATGAATCAGAAGCGGAGTGGTACCTGGCTTGAAGGAGGGCCATCATCCAGGGCATCCCTGGCTTCTGGGCACGCGCCGTATACTTCCTTCATCGCGCCGGCTGGGTTTTGGCTCCTGTGGACCACAGTGGGAGCAGGGCAGAAGGGAGCAGAGCCTGAGCCAGGGGCAGGAGTGCTGAGAAGAAGGGCCCCGCTCCCCCATCTAAGGGCCCCACCCCTCCAGGAGTGGGCACCTGCCAGCAGTAGTCCCCACTGCCAGCAGTGGGCGAAACCCCAGAGGAGTGGGCACAACCTTCTACTGCACAGCCTAGGTGCCGGGGTGTAGTAGAGGGTGGTCCCGGAGGACGAGGGTGCGGGCATGGGCGTTGGTGGGAAAGGCAGGGGCTGAGACCTGTGGAGTCCTCTCTGAGTAGACGCTCCGGGCCAGTGCTTTGTTGCTGTGCACCCCAAGGCCTTGGCTGTATGGAACCCGTTTCAACACTCTCGACTCCTAGTGATGCCCAGTCCCACATGGCTCAGAGCACATGTTGGAAGGAAAGGATTTGGGGGTAAATGGGGCAGATGGAGAGGCTGCCCGCATCATTCCGTGTCCTACAAACCGTGTATCGTTGAGAGTTCCCGGGAGACCTAAGGTTCTGTGGTGCGCTTGCACTCATTGAGAGTCAGTCAGCAGGCTGCCTGATTTCAGCGGGCCCTGGGACCCTGGACACGGTGCCTGGGTGCTACAAACTCTGTCTCCACAGGCCCTCCTGTAGCCGGCCGAGGCCCCTGGCCCAGGTGCTCCCAGACACGTTTCCTCGCTCCCTACCTCTCCCTCTCCATGTCCCCCACCCGCGCTCGCTCGCTTGCTCCCTCTCTCTCTCTCTCTCAACCCACCCAGCCCTCCGTCTACGTCTGTCGTCAGGGTTTGGGTGTCTCTGTCTCTCTGTCTCCTTCCTCCCGCCCTACCCCATTCCTCCCAGTGTGGCTGACTCTGCCAGGCCCTTGCTCAGGACCCTGGGTGTGCAGCCATGCTGCAAGCGAGCGGAGCAGCCTCCTTGTGGGCACAGAAGGTCCCTCAAGGGCCCAGGGCCTTGGGTGCGCACACAAGCAAACGGGGCCGTGAGGGGGACCGAGCCCATCCAGACATCCAGAGTGGTTACTGACTGCCTCCTGACCCAGCCGAGCACGGGCACAGTCCAGAGAGGACATAGGCATGGAGAGTGGGCGGACTCTTGGCCTTGCCCTCTTGGGCCCTGGAGCCTCAGCCCTGTTGATCCTCCAAGCCAGAACGACATGATCGTTAAGGAGTATCACCTTAGCATCAGCGGTAGGTGTGGGCTGGAGGTGCAGAGGAGCTGGCGGAGGGCTTCCCGGCATGAGGGCCCGGGGGTGGAAAGGGAGGAGTGTGGGGTCCTCGGGGCAGTGCAGGGATTTGGAACAGGAAGGGGGACAGGTCGTCATTTGAGAGTGAGAGCTGGCGTGGGTCCTAGGCCTCGGAAAGCCTCCCTTAAGTTTCCTCGTCCCGCAGGATATCGGGAGATTCATTGCACTCCAGTCCAGTAGTTCTGGGATTATGAACGTGGTGCTGCCAGCCGCAGGCGAGACCCCAGCGGCCTGAACTTCTTCAACTGGTTGTGTGACCCCAGCTGCCCAGGGTCCAACAGGATCGCCGGGGTGAGGCCCCTGCGCCATCGTCAGCAGCGCAGATGCTGGAGTCCCGACTGCTGGGGAATGGGGTCGGGGGCCCCGTGCTCAGCTCACCTTTTGTCCCCTACCAGATCATCATCGAGGACCTGTGGCCCAATCCCTTGCAGTACTACCCGAGGCAGGAAGGCGGCCTCTGGGAATGAGCTGAGAGGACGACCTGTCGGTGAGGAGCCAGGAGGGCTGTGTCCAGAGCCCTGTGGGCAGGGGTGCCAGGGGACAGTCAATTTAGTGGCGGGGAAACTGAGGCTCAGAGGAGCTTGGACCCATGGAGCAGGTGGCAGGGTGGGAAGTGAGCCTGCGGGAACTCAGAGCGCACACACAGGGCCGAGGATGGGTCTAGTCCGGCAGGTTCATGCCTGCCATGCTGTCCTTCGGAAAAACCCCTGGCCAATCCGGACAAGCAAGGCTCCCCCAGCCCATTTTCCTGAAGTGTCTCCCATGGCTGTCGGCCTCTCTCTCTCGGTCCTCCTGCCGCTCGTTCGGTTGGCGATGGCCTGCCTGTCTTTGGGAGTCGGGCTCCTTGTCCCAGCCCACTCTTGGACCACGACTCCCTGACGGCCATCCACATGCCTGAGCACCGCGTGTCCTCCCACATCGTTCACATGTCCTTGGGAATGGTCCCAGGCCATCCCAAGCAGGGTCACGGTGCCCTGGCTGTGGAGGAACTGGGATCCCATGAGTACAAGGCACGCTCACAACATCACGTTCACTATCCCTGGCATCATACATTTTCACAAATAGCTAAGACTTTTGTGTGTATTTTCATGTTTCTCTGTGTGTGTGTGTGTGTGTGTGTGTGTGTGTGTCTGTGTGTGTGTGTGTCAAGGCATGGCAGCTGTGTGGAAGTGGACATCACAGAGCATCCGCGTTGCACCACCAAGAAGAATCTGATGAGGCCTCCACCGTTGAGAGACCTGCATGGGCTCTTCTCCGTGGTGCTCATCCTGCACGGGACAGCAAAAGGGACAAGGATCAGCAGGGGCAGCGCTAGAGAGGATCCTGCCCCTAGCTGCAGGGTCAGGGAGAAGGGCCATAAACAAGTTACAAAGCACCTTGTGTCCATGTGTGGTTTTATATTGGGGGCACAGGAAATGGCAAGGAGGCAATAAGCCTGGTGGGACCCTCCAACCCCCCATCCTGTTGGATTCCATGGGTGGGGTGATGGAGAGAGCAAGGGGCCAGGGCACAGCCGTTCTTGGCCTGTGGACAGAACCCCACCCTTCCAAGCAGGATCTGGTAGAGGAAGGGAAGAGGCGGGGCTCTCTTGGGAAGTCTTGTTCTGTAGAGCGGGGCACACAGGAGGGGTAAGGTGCTCCCGAGTGGGGCCCTGGGGTCCCCTGGGCTCCTCGTACCACGGTATTCACATGGCTTGGAGAGCTTTTTCTGTTGCCCTTCAACCTGGAACTGTGCCCTGCATTGCTGAGTTGCAATGCCATGCAGCTTCTTGGTCAGCTCCAGCGCAAAACCAAGGGTCGTGGGAGGAGCAAAGATGAGGCGGTCGCTCACGGTCCCTCCCTGTGGGAACAGATCCTCCTGCAGTGCAGGGGACATTTCCACGGATGTGTGAGGGAATGCAGGTGTGCTCCATGGGATGGCGGACATCCTGAGTGTTTATGTGTGAGAGAGCCGCTGAGGGCAGGTCCGCGCCTGCACACGGACGTGTGTGTGTGTGTGTGTGTGTGTGTGTGTGTGTGTGTGTGTGAAGGGGCAATGGGGAATGGCCCTATGCCCTCGACCATGTGTATGCATTGTGTGCCTCCCCTCAGTAAACAACCTGTAGTGCATGTTTGTGTGTCTGTGTCTCTCTGGGGCCTCCTTTGTACAAGGGCTGGACAGCTATGGTGTGTGTTGTGGGTGTATGTTTCCATGCGCAGTTCTGTGTCCAGTGTTTGGGCTGAGGGTGCTTGAGTCCGTGACAGAGATAGGATGTGTGCTGGCAATGAGTGTGGGTTTGCATGGGCTTTTGTGCGCGTGCGTGCACGTGTGGGTGTGCTTGAGCGGTTGAGTGTGCATTTCTATGTCAGGGAGGTCGTGTGTTTTCCTCGCATGTGTCTGCATCCTCAGGGAGTGTGCGTTGGAGTATGTGTTTTAGACAGGTGAGAATGTCTGTGTGTCCAATTCTGTGGATGTTTATGGATTGCAGGGCACCAGGGGCAGACTTCTTTTTTGAGCAGGGTCAACAGTGTACGCCTATGCCGGAGACCTTGGATGTGTTGTCGTGTGTGCGTGTGCTTGCAAGCATAGCTGTGTGTGGGGGAGGGCAGGGATGCATGCCTGCGTGTGCTCCGTGTGTGTGTTTTGTGTATGAGCGTAGGGCTCGTTGTGATTGTATAAGTGTGTCAGTGTGTGTGTGTGTGTGTGTGTGTGTGTGTATGAGAGATTGAGAGAGTGGCTACGTGTGTGTTCTTTATGACACAGATGATGGGTTTTGTTTACATGCTTCTGTACCCTTAGGGCTATGAGCGTGTGTGCATGCGCCGATGTGTCACGTTTTTATGCCTGTGGGCTCGAGGCCATAGTGGTGGTGGGGTATGCATGTTAGTGTTTTTGGGCACACACGTGTACGATTTTTATGGTGAGGCCAAATGCGTATGCCTGTGCCAGAGTCCTTGTGGCAACTGGGTGTGTCCCGAGTGTTTTTGCAAGCGCCTATGTGTCTCCATGCAAGGGATGGTGTGCAGGCCTCAGATCCATATGCACGAGTGTGTATGTAGTGTGTACAGTGGGTTCACAAACTGCTCGCCTGCTGCGTGTGTGCGTGTGTGTGTGTGTGTGTGTGTGTGTGTGCAGGCTTGCGTACATGTGCGTTCTTTGAGGATGCAGAACAAGGGTTTTGCTTACATTCTTCCCTTTCCTCAAGGGTAAGTTTGTGTGAGTGTGCATGCTCCGATGTGCTGGGGTCAGTTGTGTATGCCTGTCTGCTAGAGGCTTTGGATGTGGTCTCTTGTGTGTGTGTGACTGCGAGTGTCCCAGGTCACACCTGGGAACGTCCTTTTGAGTTGGGACCAAATGTCTATGCCTGTGCCAGAGAGACGTTCTGTGAGAGCTCTATGGTGTGTGTGTGTGTGTGTGTGTGTGTGTGTGTGTGTGTGTGCTTACGAGCACCTCTGTGCCAGCATGCATGTCTGATGTACATGCCTGAGTTGCAGAGATACATGTGTGTATTTAGTGTGTTCGGTGTTTTTGCGTGAGCACGTGTTTATGTGTGTGTCTGTGTGTTTGAAAGGAGCCCGATGGGGTGTGTTTGTATTTTCACTCTGTGTGTGTGTGTGTGTGTGTGTGCGCGCGTATATGTGCAGCAGCCGTGTGTGTGTGTCCTTGTGTACATGTGCCATCTCCTTTCTTTGGTTTCAGGGGCCAGGTGTGGGAATGCAGAGCCCCCTTCTGAGTGCCTGAGTGCCCGTGTGTCCATGTGTGTGTGTGTCTGAATATCTGTCCCACCCAGGGAGGTTCACGCTGCTGAGATGCATATGAGGAAGCATCGCCCTTGACCAGAAAGCCGCCGTGAAAACTTCCCACGGAGCCTGGTGCCGGGGTGAAAGACAAGGTCGACTGAGGCCCCCGAGGAAAACCACTGAAATGTAGAAGACCGATGTCACCCGTGTTCCTGTATGTTCCTGTGTGGAGGCTCACGAATGAGCTCCTTCTCAGAAAGGAGCAGGTGGTGTGCCTGAGCTCCTGGTGTAAGGTTGGTGCTTACGATGCTGCCTTGGAATCCCCATTCCGAGGAAGGGATGGGCCCTCATGCTTGCCCAGAGGTCTAGGACACAGAAGCTCTGGGACGGCATCCCAGCGGGGGGAGGTCCTGCCCGTGCGGATGGTGGTGCTGGGCAGCGGGAGTTGATGAACAAAAGGCCAGCTATCAGGTCTCATGTCTTCCCTGGGGTAAAGACAGAGTTCAAGGCTAGGGAAGGATGAGCCAGCGCCAAACATGGCCAGTGTCTGGGTTTGGGGGATGGCGATGCCAGTCCTCCAGAGGGCTCCCTGGGGATGTCCTCAAGCACATCCACTGAACACAGCAGGGCTGGGCCTGTAGTTCATTTTCCCTTGGACCCCAGTGCCCGTGCTCGCTACCGGTCTGGCAAGGGGCCTGCCTCTTGCTGACACGGTCATCCTCTCTGGCACAGAAACAATGCTGTGGAGGCCAGGCCTGTGCCGTCACGTCTCTGATGTCGCATCCCTGCCTGGGCCCATATCAGCGCAGCTGGGCCTGCATAATGGCCTTTGGCCCTGGTGAGTCTCTGCTTTGCCACAGATGCGGGGCCGTTGGCCCGACTTGGGTTTTGTATGAATTTCTCTCGCGGAGAGACAATCTGCCTGGGCCCTGGGCCCCGTCTTCTTCAACGTGGAGTGAGATGAGGCCGGGGCTGTCTCAGTAGTCTTCGAGGAGTCCTTGGCTACCAGCGCCGTAAGCCATGTGTTGACGCATCCTTGGGAACAGAGGAACAGCCCCGCTCTTACTGCCGGCCAGCGAGGGGGAGGGATCTCCGGGGCCACGCCTAGGTCCTCAGGTCACTCATCACTCTCACTCGTCCCACTTTCAAATGCTCTGTGGTTACGGGACGAAAAGGTCAGTCTCTCGCACGGGGCGTAGGCAGGGGCAGCTTTTTAAAGGCTGCCCGTTGTGCCGTCGTCTACATCATCCTAGATGGCTGTGAAGACTCCTTACTGACCGGGGCCGCCTGGCGCCCACGATTGCTAGACCCGGTTCCTGTGTAAGCCCCTGTCTGTTTCCACCCTCTCCGCCGCCGCCGTGACTTCGTGACTTCCTCTTTGGCTGTCTGACCGGTGTTTTCAGGGAACACGATTGCTGACCTCTTTGACACCACTGGATGGAGCTCTGCTCAGCGGACCCTTGGCTTCCGCAATCGGGTGTGTGTTGGGGGGGGTCCCTTCTGCATAGGCGGTATGTGTTTCGGGCCAGTACGCCTTGCACCCTCTGTACGACCAAAGCCTCCCTCTGTGCCTCCGGCCTTCCTCGCTCCGTCGCTGTGTCTCCCTCCCCACACCTGCACACTCGTGTCCGTCCTCAACTCTGTCCGTCCTTCCCATCGCCCCCCTCACTCCCCAGCTCTTCTTCTCCCCCTGGGCTATGGTGCCTCTCCTCCCAGGCTCCCTGTCTCCCCCCTCTGTCTGTCACCACGGCAGCCTCCCCCATCTGCAAGGCTGTGCTGTTTCGAGGGCACTTCTGCCTCAGGACCCTCAGGACCCTCCTCTAGGTCAGTTTGGATTGCACCAGTCACGCCAACGCCGGGACCTTTTCAGGGACAGTCTCAGATAATTTGCCTGCTCGCCACAGGCGGCCATGCCTTTTTCTCACTGCAGGCGTCCCTCTCTGCACTGACAGCTAACGTGGGCAACGGAGACACTTGGGCCCACCAAGCAGCCTGCCCTTCATCTCCAGGAAGCTCCTCCTGCTTCTTTCGGCTCCAAAACCCCCAGGACACACCCACCCATCCTTGGTATGTGAGGCCCTCCCATGAGGCAAGCGCAAGGCTGGCAGCCTTGCCATGCCCCGCGGGGACTTCCTCACACCTCTGGTGGCCGGCGTCCTATGTGGCCCATGATCCCCCCCTGGAGTGCACCTGCATGAGGGGTGGTTCGGACCCGAAGGACCTGCTGAGAAAGGACACCTGTGCTGTCAATGCGCACCTGGTTGGTGCGCCATCCCCTCCCGGGCTGGTACTCCACTCAGCGAGGGACCCAGACAAAGGGAGCACTCGGAGCAAAGTTGCAAGGAAGACCCCGAGAGCCCTTGCATGAAGGTCTGGCGGCGACGGAAGAGAACGCAAAGAGGAAAGGAGACACAGACGGGAGAGGGAAAGAGGTCGGGCAGAGGAAAGTCCAGCGGGAGAGCGGTTTTAGCAGCGGCGGGCTCCCAGAAAGATGCAGTTGGTCCTCGGACTTAAAGTCTGGCTCGTCAGCATGCCTCCCAGTGCCACTGGGGGAGCTGGCTGAGGCCGGCTTAGAAGCTCTGTGTGCACCCCCTGGTGGCCAGGGACTGTGGCTCATGGCTACGTAATTTCAGGGCAAGGACATTGTGAGCAGATTCCTTCTCTGAAGGACAGCTGGGTGGAGCGGGGTGGTGCTGGGGTGTGGAGGGGGGTGGCCCCTGCACGCAGCAGCTTGGTGGTAGGCTCCTGGCTCCGTCCACCACTGGGTTGTTCCAGGGCAAAAGCCCGACAACACTGACGCGGCTCCGTTGGAGCACCAGCCGATGCCCCCAGGGCTTTCCTCGGGTTCCACTAAGAAGGAGCGTGGGAGGCTTTCGGGCTGCGGGGAGACACAGGATTCAGCCGTTGGATTTCAACTGCTAGCGAGAGGAGAGGGGTCCCAGAGGAACGATGTGAAAGGGAAGAGCGGGACTGTGACACGAGGGCACCGGCGGGAAGGCCTGCGAGGTGTCTGTGCAGAAACGTTAGGGGTTGGGAGGCGCGGAGGGCACCGCGGGGGAGCGTCCCGGGCGGCCTTCCTGGCTAGCTCTGGCGCCTACAAGGGCCCCAGGAGGGTGGTGGCCACGCCCACGGGCCTATCCCGGGCGAGACCCCGGAGCACCCCCATCCTCTTGGGGCTCGGAGTCTCTGTCGCTCCCAGGACGCATGCGTGGCTCCTCCCGGCCCGCCCCGCCGCGCGCCGCTTGGCGGCGGCACCCTCCGCCCCGGGTCCCTGTGCGCATGCGTGCCCCAGGCCCGCGCACTCAGACAGGCGGCGCTGCTGCCCCCGCCGCCGACGCCGGGCGCGGACCAGAACCTGCGGTTCCCGCGTCCATCGCCTGCCCTCCGCAGCTGCCTGGGTTGAGGGGCACGGCCACATGGAGAGGGAGTCGAGGTCCGGGGAAGGCGGAGCTGCCCCAGAATCCGGGACCACCTTGGTCCCAGACGGGGGCGGTGAGGAGGCGGCTGCCCTCAGGGAGACCGGCTCCTGTGGGCACGCAGGGGCGCTTCTGGCCCTGGAGGCTGCCGGTTTGGTGGCCGCGGCTGTGCGGGTAGCTGAGGCCCCGCGTGGCCCAGAGGACGCCGGCGCTGGGCAGGTGTTGGTGCTTGTGGTGCAGGATATCGTGGGGGAGGTGGAGGTGGTGGCGGTGGAAGACGAGGAGGTGCTGGCGGTGGAAGACGAGGAGGTGGTGGCGGTGGAAGACGAGGAGGTGGCGGTGGTGCTGGCGGTGGAAGACGAGGAGGTGGTGGCGGTGGAAGACGAGGAGGTGGTGGCGGTGGAAGACGAGGTGGTGGTGGCGGTGGAAGACGAGGAGGTGGCAGAAGCAGAGCAGGTCGAGGAGCCGAAGGAGCTGTCGCAGGCAGAGCCGGTGCCGCGGCCCGACACAACCGGGGCCGCCCTTGCCGCGCTGCAGGTGGTTCAGGAAGCGCTCCGCTCTGTGGATGTCCAAGCCACCAGGGCCTACCTGCGGCTCAAGCGCAGGATGAATCAGAAGCGGAGTGGTCACCTGGCTCGAAGGAGGGCCATCATCCAGGGCATCCCTGGCTTCTGGGCACGCGCCGTATCCTTCCTTCATCGCGCCGGCTGCGTTTTGGCCCCTGGGGAGGACAGTGGGAGCAGGGCAGCAGGGAGCAGTGCCTGAGCCTGAGCCAGGGGCTAGAGAAGTGCGAAGCTGGGCCGGGCTCCCCCAACCATGGCCCCCACCCTTCCAGCAATGGGCACCTGCCAGCAGTAGGCCGCTGGGCACGCAGGGAGCGCAAAGCCCCGATCCCTGGGCCTACCCTTCTACTGCACTGCCTAGGGGGCCGGGGTCCAGCAGTGGGTGGTCCGGGAGGAGGTGGGTGCGGGGAGTACGCATTGGCGTCGGGAAAGGCAGAGCCTGAGACTGTGGAGTCCTCTGTGAGTGGAAGCTCCGGGCCAGTGCTTTGGGGCTGCAGCACACCCCCACACGCCTCTGCGGTCCCGGAACCCGTGTCAACACTCTGGACTCCTAGTGAAGCCCAGCCCACTTGGCTCAGAGCACAGGTTGGAAGGAAAGGATTTGGGGGTAAATGGGGCAGATGGAGAGGCTGCCCGCCTCATTCCGTGTCCTTCAAACCGTGTATCGTTGCCGAGTTATAGTCAGTCAGCAGGCTGCCTGATTTCAGCGGGCCCCGGGACCCTGGACACGGTGCCCCGGGTGCTACCAACTCTGTCTCCACAGGCCCTCCTGAAGCCGGCCGAGGCCCCTGGCCCAGGTGCTCCCAGACACGTTTCCTCCCTCCCTGCCTCTCCCTCTCCATGTCCCCCACCCGCGCTTGCGCTCTCTCTCTCTCTCTCTCTCTCTCTCTATCTCTCTCAACACTCCCAGCCCTACGTCTACGTCTGTCGACCGGGTTTGGGTGTCTCTGTCTCTCTGTCTCCTTCCTCCCGCCCTACCCCTTTCCTCCCTGTGTGGCTGACTCTGCCAGGCCCTTGCTCAGGACGCTGGGTGTGCAGCCATGCTGCCAGCGAGCGGAGCAGCCTCCTTGTGGGCACAGAAGGTCCCTCAAGGGCCCAGGGCCTCAGATGAGCACACACGCAAACGGGGCCTTGAGGGGGACCGAGCCCATCCAGACATCCAGAGTGGTGACAGACTGCCTCCTGGCCCCGCTGAGCACGGGCACAGGCCAGAGAGGACATAGGCAGGGAGAGCGGGCGGGGGGCTCTTGGCCTTGCCCTCTTGGGCCCCGGGAGCCTCAGCCCTGTGGATCCTCCAAGCCCTGCGATGCCCCAGGGCAGAGCATGGGTGACAAAAGGGCAAGCGCTGGGGAGGTTGGGAGGGGCCAGTGCCTGCTGTTTCTGCACAGGCCGCCTTCCGTCCCTGTCTCTCAGTGGGGAAGGGCCGGGGCGTTCCTGGTTCTCTTCCCGGCGCCCTTGACGTGGAGGCTCCTTGACCCAAGGCAGATCCTGAATCACCCCCAGTTATCAGCTGTGATAGGTGACCAGGACACAGACATGCTCAGCTACATGACCAATTTAGAGGTTAGCCCTGGAGCCTGAGGCCAGCGGTGGTGCCTTGGGAGTGGGGGTTGAGCTGGAGTGGGTGCGTTTGAGTTGCTGAGAGTTGCGGTCAGTCAGTCACGCAGAACACCTAGGGTCAACGACCCCTCCCCCTCCCCCTCTCTCTTGCTTTCCTGCGGCAGGTGGAGGAACTGGGTCGTCCCAAGTACCGCTGCAGGTTGATGTTTTACTTTGGGAGCAACCCCTACTTCCAGAACGACGTGATCGTTAAGGAGTATCACCTTAGCATCGGCGGTAGGTGTGGGCTTGAGGTGCAGAGGAGCTGGCGGAGGGCTTCCCGGCATGAGGGCCCGGGGGTGGGAAAGGGAGGAGTGTGGGGTCCTCGGGGCAGTGCAGGGATTTGGCACAGGAAGGGGGACAGGTCGTCGGTTGAGAGTGAGAGCTGGCGTGGGTCCTAGGCCTCGGAGAGCCTCCCTTAAGTTTCCTCGTCCCGCAGGATATCGGGAGACTCGTTGCACTCCAGTCCGGTGGTTCTGGGATTATGAACGTGGTGCTGCTGCCAGCCGCAGGCGAGACCCCAGCGGCCTGAACTTCTTCAACTGGTTGTGTGACCCCAGCTGCCCAGGGTCCAACAGGATCGCCGGGGTGAGGCCCCTGCGCCTTCGTCAGCAGCGCAGATGCTGGAGTCCCGACTGCTGGGGAATGGGGTCGGGGGCCCCCGTGCTCAGCTCACCTTTTGTCCCCTACCAGATCATCATCGAGGACCTGTGGCCCAATCCCTTGCAGTACTACCCGAGGCAGGAAGGCGGCCTCTGGGAATGAGCTGAGAGGACGACCTGTCGGTGAGGAGCCAGGAGGGCTGGGTCCAGAGCCCTGTGGGCAGGGGTGCCAGGGGACAGTCAATTTAGTGGCGGGGAAACTGAGGCTCAGAGGAGCTTGGACCCATGGAGCAGGTGGCAGGGTGGGAAGTGAGCCTGCGGGAACTCAGAGCGCACACACAGGGCCGAGGATGGGTCTAGTCCGGCAGGTTCATGCCTGCCATGCTGTCCTTCGGAAAACCCCTGGCCAATCCGGACAAGCAAGGCTCCCCCAGCCCATTTTCCTGAAGTGTCTCCCATGGCTGTCGGCCTCTCTCTCGGTCCTCCTGCCGCTCGTTCGGTTGGCGATGGCCTGCCTGTCTTTGGGAGTCGGGCTCCTTGTCCCAGCCCACTCTTGGACCACGACTCCCTGACGGCCATCCACATGCCTGAGCCCCGCGTGTCCTCCCACATCGTTCACATGTCCTTGGGAATGGTCCCAGGCCATCCCAAGCAGGGTCACGGTGCCCTGGCTGTGGAGGAACTGGGATCCCATGATTACAAGGCACGCTCACAACATCACGTTCAGTATCCCTGGCATCATACATTTTCACAAATAGCTAAGACTTTTGTGTGTATTTTCATGTTTCTCTGTGTGTGTGTGTGTGTCTGTGTGTGTGTGTCAAGGCATGGCAGCTGTGTGGAAGTGGACATCACAGAGCATCCGCGTTGCACCACCAAGAAGAATCTGATGAGGCCTCCACCGTTGAGAGACCTGCATGGGCTCTTCTCCGTGGTGCTCAGCCTGCATGGGACAGCAAAAGGGACAAGGATCAGCAGGGGCAGCGCTAGAGAGGATCCTGCCCCTAGCTGCAGGGTCAGGGAGAAGGGCCATAAACAAGTTACAAAGCACCTTGTGTCCATGTGTGGTTTTATATTGGGGGCACAGGAAATGGCAAGGAGGCAATAAGCCTGGTGGGACCCTCCAACCCCCATCCTGTTGGATTCCATGGGTGGGGTGATGGAGAGCAAGGGGCCAGGGCACAGCCGTTCTTGGCCTGTGGACAGAACCCCACCCTTCCAAGCAGGATCTGGCAGAGGAAGGGAAGAGGCGGGTCTCTCTTGGGAAGTCTTGTTCTGTAGAGCGGGGCGCACAGGAGGGGTAAGGTGCTCCCGAGTGGGGCCCTGGGGTCCCCTGGGCTCCTCGTACCACCGTATTCACATGGCTTGGAGAGCTTTTTATGTTGCCCTTCAACCTGGAACTGTGCCCTGCATTGCTGAGTTGCAATGCCATGCAGCTTCTTGGTCAGCTCCAGCGCAAAACCAAGGGTCGTGGGAGGAACAAAGATGAGGCTGTCGCTCACGGTCCCTCCCTGTGGCAACAGATCCTCCTGCAGTGCAGGGGACAGTTCCACGGATGTGTGAGGCAACGCAGGTGTGCTCCATGGGATGGCAGACATCCTGAGTGTTTATGTGTGAGGGAGCCGCTGAGGGCAGGTCCGCGCCTTCACACGGACGTGTGTGTGTGTGTGTGTGTGTGTGTGTGTGTGTGTGTGAAGGTGCAATGTGGAATGGCCCTATGCCCTCGACCATGTGTATGCATTGTGTGCCTCTCCTCAGTAAACAACCTGTAGTGCTTGTGTGTGTGTCTGTGTCTCTCTGGGGCCTGCTTTGTACAAGGGCTGGACAGCTATGGTGTGTGTTGTGGGAAACTGTGTATGTTTCCATGCGCAGTTCTGTGTCCAGTGTTTGGGCTGAGGGTGCTTGAGTCCGTGACAGAGATAGGATGTGTGCTGGCAATGAGTGTGGGTTTGCATGGGCTTTTGTGCGTGTGCGTGCACGAGTGGGTGTGCTTGAGCGGTTGAGTGTGCATTTCTATGTCAGGGAGGTCGTGTGTTTTCCTCGCATATGTCTGCATCCTCAGGGAGTGTGCGTTGGAGTATGTGTTTTAGACAGGTGAGAATGTCTGTGTGTCCAATTCTGTGGATGTTTATGGATTGCAGGGCACCAGGGGCAGACTTCTTTTTTGAGCAGGGTCAACAGTGTTCGCCTATGCCGGAGACCTTGGATGTGTTGTCGTGTGTGCGTGTGCTTGCAAGCATAGCTGTGTGTGGGGGAGGGCAGGGATGCATGCCTGCGTGTGCTCCGTGTGTGTGTTTTGTGTATGAGCGTAGAGCTCGTTGTGATTGTATAAGTGTGTCAGTGTGTGTGTGTGTGTGTGTGTGTGTATGAATGATTGAGAGAGTGGCTACGTGTGTGTTCTTTATGACACAGATGATGGGTTTTGTTTACATGCTTCTGTACCCTTAGGGCTATGAGCGTGTGTGCATGCGCCGATGTGTCACGTTTTTATGCCTGTGGGCTCGAGGCCATAGTGGTGGTGGGGTATGCATGTTAGTGTTTTTGGGCACACACGTGTACGATTTTTATGGTGAGGCCAAATGCGTATGCCTGTGCCAGAGTCCTTGTGGCAACTGGGTGTGTCCCGAGTCCCGAGTGTTTTTGCAAGCGCTTATGTGTCTCCATGCAAGGGATGGTGTGCAGGCCTCAGATCCATATGCACGAGTGTGTATGTAGTGTGTACAGTGGGTTCACAAACTGCTCGCCTGCTGCGTGTGTGCGTGTGTGTGTGTGTGTGTGTGTGTGTGTGCAGGCTTGCGTACATGTGCGTTCTTTGAGGATGCAGAACAAGGGTTTTGCTTACATTCTTCCCTTTCCTCAAGGGTAAGTTTGTGTGAGTGTGCATGCTCCGATGTGCTGGGGTCAGTTGTGTATGCCTGTCTGCTAGAGGCTTTGGATGTGGTCTCTTGTGTGTGTGTGACTGCGAGTGTCCCAGGTCACACCTGGGAACGTCCTTTTGAGTTGGGACCAAATGTCTATGCCTGTGCCAGAGACGTTCTGTGAGAGCTCTATGGTGTGTGTGTGTGTGTGTGTGTGTGTGTGTGTGTGCTTACGAGCACCTCTGTGCCAGCATGCATGTCTGATGTACATGCCTGAGTTGCAGAGATACATGTGTGTATTTAGTGTGTTCGGTGTTTTTGCGTGAGCACGTGTTTATGTGTGTGTCTGTGTGTTTGAAAGGAGCCCGATGGGGTGTGTTTGTATTTTCACTCTGTGTGTGTGTGTGTGTGTGTGTGCGCGCGTATATGTGCAGCCGTGTGTGTGTCCTTGTGTACATGTGCCATCTCCTTTCTTTGGTTTCAGGGGCCAGGTGTGGGAATGCAGAGCCCCCTTCTGAGTGCCTGAGTGCCCGTGTGTCCATGTGTGTGTGTGTGTCTGAATATCTGTCCCACCCAGGGAGGTTCACGCTGCTGAGATGCATATGAGGAAGCATCGCCCTTGACCAGAAGCCGTGAAAACTTCCCACGGAGCCTGGTGCCGGGGTGAAAGACAAGGTCGACTGAGGCCCCCGAGGAAAACCACTGAAATGTAGAAGACCGATGTCACCCGTGTTCCTGTATGTTCCTGTGTGGAGGCTCACGAATGAGCTCCTTCTCAGAAAGGAGCAGGTGGTGTGCCTGAGCTCCTGGTGTAAGGTTGGTGCTTACGATGCTGCCTTGGAATCCCCATTCCGAGGAAGGGATGGGCCCTCATGCTTGCCCAGAGGTCTAGGACACAGAAGCTCTGGGACGGCATCCCAGCGGGGGGAGGTCCTGCCCGTGCGGATGGTGGTGCTGGGCAGCGGGAGTTGATGAACAAAAGGCCAGCTATCAGGTCTCATGTCTTCCCTGGGGTAAAGACAGAGTTCAAGGCTAGGGAAGGATGAGCCAGCGCCAAACATGGCCAGTGTCTGGGTTTGGGGGATGGCGATGCCAGTCCTCCAGAGGGCTCCCTGGGGATGTCCTCAAGCACATCCACTGAACACAGCAGGGCTGGGCCTGTAGTTCATTTTCCCTTGGACCCCAGTGCCCGTGCTCACTACCGGTCTGGCAAGGGGCCTGCCTCTTGCTGACACGGTCATCCTCTCTGGCACAGAAACAATGCTGTGGAGGCCAGGCCTGTGCCGTCACGTCTCTGATGTCGCATCCCTGCCTGGGCCCATATCAGCGCAGCTGGGCCTGCATAATGGCCTTTGGCCCTGGTGAGTCTCTGCTTTGCCACAGATGCGGGGCCGTTGGCCCGACTTGGGTTTGTATGAATTTCTCTCGCGGAGACAATCTGCCTGGGCCCTGGGCCCCGTCTTCTTCAACGTGGAGTGAGATGAGGCCGGGGCTGTCTCAGTAGTCTTCGAGGAGTCCTTGGCTACCAGCGCCGTAAGCCATGTGTTGACGCATCCTTGGGAACAGAGGAACAGCCCCGCTCTTACTGCCGGCCAGCGAGGGGGAGGGATCTCCGGGGCCACGCCTAGGTCCTCAGGTCACTCATCACTCTCACTCGTCCCACTTTCAAATGCTCTGTGGTTACGGGACGAAAAGGTCAGTCTCTCGCACGGGGCGTAGGCAGGGGCAGCTTTTTAAAGGCTGCCCGTTGTGCCGTCGTCTACATCATCCTAGATGGCTGTGAAGACTCCTTACTGACCGGGGCCGCCTGGCGCCCACGATTGCTAGACCCGGTTCCTGTGTAAGCCCCTGTCTGTTTCCACCCTCTCCGCCGCCGCCGTGACTTCGTGACTTCCTCTTTGGCTGTCTGACCGGTGTTTTCAGGGAACACGATTGCTGACCTCTTTGACACCACTGGATGGAGCTCTGCTCAGCGGACCCTTGGCTTCCGCAATCGGGTGTGTGTTGGGGGGGGTCCCTTCTGCATAGGCGGTATGTGTTTCGGGCCAGTACGCCTTGCACCCTCTGTACGACCAAAGCCTCCCTCTGTGCCTCCGGCCTTCCTCGCTCCGTCGCTGTGTCTCCCTCCCCACACCTGCACACTCGTGTCCGTCCTCAACTCTGTCCGTCCTTCCCATCGCCCCCCTCACTCCCCAGCTCTTCTTCTCCCCCTGGGCTATGGTGCCTCTCCTCCCAGGCTCCCTGTCTCCCCCCTCTGTCTGTCACCACGGCAGCCTCCCCCATCTGCAAGGCTGTGCTGTTTCGAGGGCACTTCTGCCTCAGGACCCTCAGGACCCTCCTCTAGGTCAGTTTGGATTGCACCAGTCACGCCAACGCCGGGACCTTTTCAGGGACAGTCTCAGATAATTTGCCTGCTCGCCACAGGCGGCCATGCCTTTTTCTCACTGCAGGCGTCCCTCTCTGCACTGACAGCTAACGTGGGCAACGGAGACACTTGGGCCCACCAAGCAGCCTGCCCTTCATCTCCAGGAAGCTCCTCCTGCTTCTTTCGGCTCCAAAACCCCCAGGACACACCCACCCCCATCCTTGGTATGTGAGGCCCTCCCATGAGGCAAGCGCAAGGCTGGCAGCCTTGCCATGCCCCGCGGGGACTTCCTCACACCTCTGGTGGCCGGCGTCCTATGTGGCCCATGATCCCCCCCTGGAGTGCACCTGCATGAGGGGTGGTTCGGACCCGAAGGACCTGCTGAGAAAGGACACCTGTGCTGTCAATGCGCACCTGGTTGGTGCGCCATCCCCTCCCGGGCTGGTACTCCACTCAGCGAGGGACCCAGACAAAGGGAGCACTCGGAGCAAAGTTGCAAGGAAGACCCCGAGAGCCCTTGCATGAAGGTCTGGCGGCGACGGAAGAGAACGCAAAGAGGAAAGGAGACACAGACGGGAGAGGGAAAGAGGTCGGGCAGAGGAAAGTCCAGCGGGAGCGGGTTTTAGCAGCGGCGGGCTCCCAGAAAGATGCAGTTGGTCCTCGGACTTAAAGTCTGGCTCGTCAGCATGCCTCCCAGTGCCACTGGGGGAGCTGGCTGAGGCCGGCTTAGAAGCTCTGTGTGCACCCTGGTGGCCAGGGACTGTGGCTCATGGCTACGTAATTTCAGGGCAAGGACATTGTGAGCAGATTCCTTCTCTGAAGGACAGCTGGGTGGAGCGGGGTGGTGCTGGGGTGTGGAGGGGGGTGGCCCCTGCACGCAGCAGCTTGGTGGTAGGCTCCTGGCTCCGTCCACCACTGGGTTGTTCCAGGGCAAAAGCCCGACAACACTGACGCGGCTCCGTTGGAGCACCAGCCGATGCCCCCAGGGCTTTCCTCGGGTTCCACTAAGAAGGAGCGTGGGAGGCTTTCGGGCTGCGGGGAGACACAGGATTCAGCCGTTGGATTTCAACTGCTAGCGAGAGGAGAGGGGTCCCAGAGGAACGATGTGAAAGGGAAGAGCGGGACTGTGACACGAGGGCACCGGCGGGAAGGCCTGCGAGGTGTCTGTGCAGAAACGTTAGGGGTTGGGAGGCGCGCGGAGGGCACCGCGGGGGAGCGTCCCGGGCGGCCTTCCTGGCTAGCTCTGGCGCCTACAAGGGCCCAGGAGGGTGGTGGCCACGCCCACGGGCCTATCCCGGGCGAGACCCCGGAGCACCCCCATCCTCTTGGGGCTCGGAGTCTCTGTCGCTCCCAGGACGCATGCGTGGCTCCTCCCGGCCCGCCCCGCCGCGCGCCGCTTGGCGGCGGCACCCTCCGCCCCGGGTCCCTGTGCGCATGCGTGCCCCAGGCCCGCGCACTCAGACAGGCGGCTGCTGCCCGCCGCCGACGCCGGGCGCGGACCAGAACCTGCGGTTCCCGCGTCCATCGCCTGCCCTCCGCAGCTGCCTGGGTTGAGGGGCACGGCCACATGGAGAGGGAGTCGAGGTCCGGGGAAGGCGGAGCTGCCCCAGAATCCGGGACCACCTTGGTCCCAGACGGGGGCGGTGAGGAGGCGGCTGCCCTCAGGGAGACCGGCTCCTGTGGGCACGCAGGGGCGCTTCTGGCCCTGGAGGCTGCCGGTTTGGTGGCCGCGGCTGTGCGGGTAGCTGAGGCCCCGCGTGGCCCAGAGGACGCCGGCGCTGGGCAGGTGTTGGTGCTTGTGGTGCAGGATATCGGGGGGAGGTATCGTGGGGGAGGTGGAGGTGGTGGCGGTGGAAGACGAGGAGGTGCTGGCGGTGGAAGACGAGGAGGTGCTGGCGGTGGAAGACGAGGAGGTGCTGGCGGTGGAAGACGAGGAGGTGGTGGCGGTGGAAGACGAGACGAGGAGGGTGGAAGACGAGGTGGTGGTGGCGGAAGAAGAGAGGAGGTGGAGAAGCCGAGCAGGAGAGGAGCCGAAGGAGCTGTCGCAGGCAGAGCCGGTGCCGCGGCCCGACACAACCGGGGCCGCCCTTGCCGCGCTGCAGGTGGTTCAGGAAGCGCTCCGCTCTGTGGATGTCCAAGCCACCAGGGCCTACCTGCGGCTCAAGCGCAGGATGAATCAGAAGCGGAGTGGTCACCTGGCTCGAAGGAGGGCCATCATCCAGGGCATCCCTGGCTTCTGGGCACGCGCCGTATCCTTCCTTCATCGCGCCGGCTGCGTTTTGGCCCCTGGGGAGGACAGTGGGAGCAGGGCAGCAGGGAGCAGTGCCTGAGCCTGAGCCAGGGGCTAGAGAAGTGCGAAGCTGGGCCGGGCTCCCCCAACCATGGCCCCCACCCTTCCAGCAATGGGCACCTGCCAGCAGTAGGCCGCTGGGCACGCAGGGAGCGCAAAGCCCCGATCCCTGGGCCTACCCTTCTACTGCACTGCCTAGGGGGCCGGGGTCCAGCAGTGGGTGGTCCGGGAGGAGGTGGGTGCGGGGAGTACGCATTGGCGTCGGGAAAGGCAGAGCCTGAGACTGTGGAGTCCTCTGTGAGTGGAAGCTCCGGGCCAGTGCTTTGGGGCTGCAGCACCCCCACACGCCTCTGCGGTCCCGGAACCCGTGTCAACACTCTGGACTCCTAGTGAAGCCCAGCCCACTTGGCTCAGAGCACAGGTTGGAAGGAAAGGATTTGGGGGTAAATGGGGCAGATGGAGAGGCTGCCCGCCTCATTCCGTGTCCTTCAAACCGTGTATCGTTGCCGAGTTATAGTCAGTCAGCAGGCTGCCTGATTTCAGCGGGCCCCGGGACCCTGGACACGGTGCCCCGGGTGCTACCAACTCTGTCTCCACAGGCCCTCCTGAAGCCGGCCGAGGCCCCTGGCCCAGGTGCTCCCAGACACGTTTCCTCCCTCCCTGCCTCTCCCTCTCCATGTCCCCCACCCGCGCTTGCGCTCTCTCTCTCTCTCTCTATCTCTCTATCTCTCTCAACACTCCCAGCCCTACGTCTACGTCTGTCGACCGGGTTTGGGTGTCTCTGTCTCTCTGTCTCCTTCCTCCCGCCCTACCCCTTTCCTCCCTGTGTGGCTGACTCTGCCAGGCCCTTGCTCAGGACGCTGGGTGTGCAGCCATGCTGCCAGCGAGCGGAGCAGCCTCCTTGTGGGCACAGAAGGTCCCTCAAGGGCCCAGGGCCTCAGATGAGCACACACGCAAACGGGGGGCCTGAGGGGGACCGAGCCCATCCAGACATCCAGAGTGGTGACAGACTGCCTCCTGGCCCCGCTGAGCACGGGCACAGGCCAGAGAGGACATAGGCAGGGAGAGCGGGCGGGCTCTTGGCCTTGCCCTCTTGGGCCCCGGGAGCCTCAGCCCTGTGGATCCTCCAAGCCCTGCGATGCCCCAGGGCAGAGCATGGGTGACAAAAGGGCAAGCGCTGGGGAGGTTGGGAGGGGCCAGTGCCTGCTGTTTCTGCACAGGCCGCCTTCCGTCCCTGTCTCTCAGTGGGGAAGGGCCGGGGCGTTCCTGGTTCTCTTCCCGGCGCCCTTGACGTGGAGGCTCCTTGACCCAAGGCAGATCCTGAATCACCCCCAGTTATCAGCTGTGATAGGTGACCAGGACACAGACATGCTCAGCTACATGACCAATTTAGAGGTTAGCCCTGGAGCCTGAGGCCAGCGGTGGTGCCTTGGGAGTGGGGGTTGAGCTGGAGTGGGTGCGTTTGAGTTGCTGAGAGTTGCGGTCAGTCAGTCACGCAGAACACCTAGGGTCAACGACCCCTCCCCCTCCCCCTTCTCTTGCTTTCCTGCGGCAGGTGGAGGAACTGGGTCGTCCCAAGTACCGCTGCAGGTTGATGTTTTACTTTGGGAGCAACCCCTACTTCCAGAACGACGTGATCGTTAAGGAGTATCACCTTAGCATCGGCGGTAGGTGTGGGCTTGAGGTGCAGAGGAGCTGGCGGAGGGCTTCCCGGCATGAGGGCCCGGGGGTGGAAAGGGAGGAGTGTGGGGTCCTCGGGGCAGTGCAGGGATTTGGCACAGGAAGGGGGACAGGTCGTCGGTTGAGAGTGAGAGCTGGCGTGGGTCCTAGGCCTCGGAGAGCCTCCCTTAAGTTTCCTCGTCCCGCAGGATATCGGGAGACTCGTTGCACTCCAGTCCGGTGGTTCTGGGATTATGAACGTGGTGCTGCCAGCCGCAGGCGAGACCCCAGCGGCCTGAACTTCTTCAACTGGTTGTGTGACCCCAGCTGCCCAGGGTCCAACAGGATCGCCGGGGTGAGGCCCCTGCGCCTTCGTCAGCAGCGCAGATGCTGGAGTCCCGACTGCTGGGGAATGGGGTCGGGGGCCCCGTGCTCAGCTCACCTTTTGTCCCCTACCAGATCATCATCGAGGACCTGTGGCCCAATCCCTTGCAGTACTACCCGAGGCAGGAAGGCGGCCTCTGGGAATGAGCTGAGAGGACGACCTGTCGGTGAGGAGCCAGGAGGGCTGGGTCCAGAGCCCTGTGGGCAGGGGTGCCAGGGGACAGTCAATTTAGTGGCGGGGAAACTGAGGCTCAGAGGAGCTTGGACCCATGGAGCAGGTGGCAGGGTGGGAAGTGAGCCTGCGGGAACTCAGAGCGCACACACAGGGCCGAGGATGGGTCTAGTCCGGCAGGTTCATGCCTGCCATGCTGTCCTTCGGAAAACCCCTGGCCAATCCGGACAAGCAAGGCTCCCCCAGCCCATTTTCCTGAAGTGTCTCCCATGGCTGTCGGCCTCTCTCTCGGTCCTCCTGCCGCTCGTTTGGTTGGCGATGGCCTGCCTGTCTTTGGGAGTCGGGCTCCTTGTCCCAGCCCACTCTTGGACCACGACTCCCTGACGGCCATCCACATGCCTGAGCCCCGCGTGTCCTCCCACATCGTTCACATGTCCTTGGGAATGGTCCCAGGCCATCCCAAGCAGGGTCACGGTGCCCTGGCTGTGGAGGAACTGGGTTCCCATGATTACAAGGCACGCTCACAACATCACGTTCAGTATCCCTGGCATCATACATTTTCACAAATAGCTAAGACTTTTGTGTGTATTTTCATGTTTCTCTGTGTGTGTCTGTGTCTGTGTGTGTGTGTCAAGGCATGGCAGCTGTGTGGAAGTGGACATCACAGAGCATCCGCGTTGCACCACCAAGAAGAATCTGATGAGGCCTCCACCGTTGAGAGACCTGCATGGGCTCTTCTCCGTGGTGCTCAGCCTGCATGGGACAGCAAAAGGGACAAGGATCAGCAGGGGCAGCGCTAGAGAGGATCCTGCCCCTAGCTGCAGGGTCAGGGAGAAGGGCCATAAACAAGTTACAAAGCACCTTGTGTCCATGTGTGGTTTTATATTGGGGGCACAGGAAATGGCAAGGAGGCAATAAGCCTGGTGGGACCCTCCAACCCCCATCCTGTTGGATTCCATGGGTGGGGTGATGGAGAGCAAGGGGCCAGGGCACAGCCGTTCTTGGCCTGTGGACAGAACCCCACCCTTCCAAGCAGGATCTGGCAGAGGAAGGGAAGAGGCGGGTCTCTCTTGGGAAGTCTTGTTCTGTAGAGCGGGGCGCACAGGAGGGGTAAGGTGCTCCCGAGTGGGGCCCTGGGGTCCCCTGGGCTCCTCGTACCACCGTATTCACATGGCTTGGAGAGCTTTTTATGTTTGCCCTTCAACCTGGAACTGTGCCCTGCATTGCTGAGTTGCAATGCCATGCAGCTTCTTGGTCAGCTCCAGCGCAAAACCAAGGGTCGTGGGAGGAACAAAGATGAGGCTGTCGCTCACGGTCCCTCCCTGTGGCAACAGATCCTCCTGCAGTGCAGGGGACAGTTCCACGGATGTGTGAGGCAACGCAGGTGTGCTCCATGGGATGGCAGACATCCTGAGTGTTTATGTGTGAGGGAGCCGCTGAGGGCAGGTCCGCGCCTTCACACGGACGTGTGTGTGTGTGTGTGTGTGTGTGTGTGTGTGTGTGTGTGTGTGAAGGTGCAATGGGGAATGGCCCTATGCCCTCGACCATGTGTATGCATTGTGTGCCTCCCCTCAGTAAACAACCTGTAGTGCTTGTGTGTGTGTCTGTGTCTCTCTGGGGCCTGCTTTGTACAAGGGCTGGACAGCTATGGTGTGTGTTGTGGGTGTATGTTTCCATGCGCAGTTCTGTGTCCAGTGTTTGGGCTGAGGGTGCTTGAGTCCGTGACAGAGATAGGATGTGTGCTGGCAATGAGTGTGGGTTTGCATGGGCTTTTGTGCGTGTGCGTGCACGAGTGGGTGTGCTTGAGCGGTTGAGTGTGCATTTCTATGTCAGGGAGGTCGTGTGTTTTCCTCGCATATGTCTGCATCCTCAGGGAGTGTGCGTTGGAGTATGTGTTTTAGACAGGTGAGAATGTCTGTGTGTCCAATTCTGTGGATGTTTATGGATTGCAGGGCACCAGGGGCAGACTTCTTTTTTCAGCAGGGTCAACAGTGTACGCCTATGCCGGAGACCTTGGATGTGTTGTCGTGTGTGCGTGTGCTTGCAAGCATAGCTGTGTGTGGGGGAGGGCAGGGATGCATGCCTGCGTGTGCTCCGTGTGTGTGTTTTGTGTATGAGCGTAGGGCTCGTTGTGATTGTATAAGTGTGTCAGTGTGTGTGTGTGTGTGTGTGTGTGTGTATGAGAGATTGAGAGAGTGGCTACGTGTGTGTTCTTTATGACACAGATGATGGGTTTTGTTTACATGCTTCTGTACCCTTAGGGCTATGAGCGTGTGTGCATGCGCCGATGTGTCACGTTTTTATGCCTGTGGGCTCGAGGCCATAGTGGTGGTGGGGTATGCATGTTAGTGTTTTTGGGCACACACGTGTACGATTTTTATGGTGAGGCCAAATGCGTATGCCTGTGCCAGAGTCCTTGTGGCAACTGGGTGTGTCCCGAGTGTTTTTGCAAGCGCCTATGTGTCTCCATGCAAGGGATGGTGTGCAGGCCTCAGATCCATATGCACGAGTGTGTATGTAGTGTGTACAGTGGGTTCACAAACTGCTCGCCTGCTGCGTGTGTGCGTGTGTGTGTGTGTGTGTGTGTGTGCAGGCTTGCGTACATGTGCGTTCTTTGAGGATGCAGAACAAGGGTTTTGCTTACATTCTTCCCTTTCCTCAAGGGTAAGTTTGTGTGAGTGTGCATGCTCCGATGTGCTGGGGTCAGTTGTGTATGCCTGTCTGCTAGAGGCTTTGGATGTGGTCTCTTGTGTGTGTGTGAATGCGAGTGTCCCAGGTCACACCTGGGAACGTCCTTTTGAGTTGGGACCAAATGTCTATGCCTGTGCCAGAGACGTTCTGTGAGAGCTCTATGGTGTGTGTGTGTGTGTGTGTGTGTGTGTGTGTGTGTGCTTACGAGCACCTCTGTGCCAGCATGCATGTCTGATGTACATGCCTGAGTTGCAGAGATACATGTGTGTATTTAGTGTGTTCGGTGTTTTTGCGTGAGCACGTGTTTATGTGTGTGTCTGTGTGTTTGAAAGGAGCCCGATGGGGTGTGTTTGTATTTTCACTCTGTGTGTGTGTGTGTGTGTGTGTGCGCGCGTATATGTGCAGCCGTGTGTGTGTCCTTGTGTACATGTGCCATCTCCTTTCTTTGGTTTCAGGGGCCAGGTGTGGGAATGCAGAGCCCCCTTCTGAGTGCCTGAGTGCCCGTGTGTCCATGTGTGTGTGTGTCTGAATATCTGTCCCACCCAGGGAGGTTCACGCTGCTGAGATGCATATGAGGAAGCATCGCCCTTGACCAGAAGCCGTGAAAACTTCCCACGGAGCCTGGTGCCGGGGTGAAAGACAAGGTCGACTGAGGCCCCCGAGGAAAACCACTGAAATGTAGAAGACCGATGTCACCCGTGTTCCTGTATGTTCCTGTGTGGAGGCTCACGAATGAGCTCCTTCTCAGAAAGGAGCAGGTGGTGTGCCTGAGCTCCTGGTGTAAGGTTGGTGCTTACGATGCTGCCTTGGAATCCCCATTCCGAGGAAGGGATGGGCCCTCATGCTTGCCCAGAGGTCTAGGACACAGAAGCTCTGGGACGGCATCCCAGCGGGGGGAGGTCCTGCCCGTGCGGATGGTGGTGCTGGGCTGGC
This sequence comes from Mustela putorius furo, assembly GCF_011764305.1. NCBI lineage: Eukaryota > Metazoa > Chordata > Mammalia > Carnivora > Mustelidae > Mustela > Mustela putorius. The sequence continues at coordinate 3,472,469 of NW_025421566.1, read as the reverse complement.
AGCGGGAGTTGATGAACAAAAGGCCAGCTATCAGGTCTCATGTCTTCCCTGGGGTAAAGACAGAGTTCAAGGCTAGGGAAGGATGAGCCAGCGCCAAACATGGCCAGTGTCTGGGTTTGGGGGATGGCGATGCCAGTCCTCCAGAGGGCTCCCTGGGGATGTCCTCAAGCACATCCACTGAACACAGCAGGGCTGGGCCTGTAGTTCATTTTCCCTTGGACCCCAGTGCCCGTGCTCACTACCGGTCTGGCAAGGGGCCTGCCTCTTGCTGACACGGTCATCCTCTCTGGCACAGAAACAATGCTGTGGAGGCCAGGCCTGTGCCGTCACGTCTCTGATGTCGCATCCCTGCCTGGGCCCATATCAGCGCAGCTGGGCCTGCATAATGGCCTTTGGCCCTGGTGAGTCTCTGCTTTGCCACAGATGCGGGGCCGTTGGCCCGACTTGGGTTTGTATGAATTTCTCTCGCGGAGACAATCTGCCTGGGCCCTGGGCCCCGTCTTCTTCTTCAACGTGGAGTGAGATGAGGCCGGGGCTGTCTCAGTAGTCTTCGAGGAGTCCTTGGCTACCAGCGCCGTAAGCCATGTGTTGACGCATCCTTGGGAACAGAGGAACAGCCCCGCTCTTACTGCCGGCCAGCGAGGGGGAGGGATCTCCGGGGCCACGCCTAGGTCCTCAGGTCACTCATCACTCTCACTCGTCCCACTTTCAAATGCTCTGTGGTTACGGGACGAAAAGGTCAGTCTCTCGCACGGGGCGTAGGCAGGGGCAGCTTTTTAAAGGCTGCCCGTTGTGCCGTCGTCTACATCATCCTAGATGGCTGTGAAGACTCCTTACTGACCGGGGCCGCCTGGCGCCCACGATTGCTAGACCCGGTTCCTGTGTAAGCCCCTGTCTGTTTCCACCCTCTCCGCCGCCGCCGTGACTTCGTGACTTCCTTCTCTTTGGCTGTCTGACCGGTGTTTTTCAGGGAACACGATTGCTGACCTCTTTGACACCACTGGATGGAGCTCTCTGCTCAGCGGACCCTTGGCTTCCGCAATCGGGTGTGTGTTGGGGGGGGTCCCTTCTGCATAGGCGGTATGTGTTTCGGGCCAGTACGCCTTGCACCCTCTGTACGACCAAAGCCTCCCTCTGTGCCTCCGGCCTTCCTCGCTCCGTCGCTGTGTCTCCCTCCCCACACCTGCACACTCGTGTCCGTCCTCAACTCTGTCCGTCCTTCCCATCGCCCCCCTCACTCCCCAGCTCTTCTTCTCCCCCTGGGCTATGGTGCCTGCCTCTCCTCCCAGGCTCCCTGTCTCCCCCCTCTGTCTGTCACCACGGCAGCCTCCCCCATCTGCAAGGCTGTGCTGTTTCGAGGGCACTTCTGCCTCAGGACCCTCAGGACCCTCCTCTAGGTCAGTTTGGATTGCACCAGTCACGCCAACGCCGGGACCTTTTCAGGGACAGTCTCAGATAATTTGCCTGCTCGCCACAGGCGGCCATGCCTTTTTCTCACTGCAGGCGTCCCTCTCTGCACTGACAGCTAACGTGGGCAACGGAGACACTTGGGCCCACCAAGCAGCCTGCCCTTCATCTCCAGGAAGCTCCTCCTGCTTCTTTCGGCTCCAAAACCCCCAGGACACACCCCCACCATCCTTGGTATGTGAGGCCCTCCCATGAGGCAAGCGCAAGGCTGGCAGCCTTGCCATGCCCCGCGGGGACTTCCTCACACCTCTGGTGGCCGGCGTCCTATGTGGCCCATGATCCCCCCCTGGAGTGCACCTGCATGAGGGGTGGTTCGGACCCGAAGGACCTGCTGAGAAAGGACACCTGTGCTGTCAATGCGCACCTGGTTGGTGCGCCATCCCCTCCCGGGCTGGTACTCCACTCAGCGAGGGACCCAGACAAAGGGAGCACTCGGAGCAAAGTTGCAAGGAAGACCCCGAGAGCCCTTGCATGAAGGTCTGGCGGCGACGGAAGAGAACGCAAAGAGGAAAGGAGACACAGACGGGAGAGGGAAAGAGGTCGGGCAGAGGAAAGTCCAGCGGGAGCGGGTTTTTTTAGCAGCGGCGGGCTCCCAGAAAGATGCAGTTGGTCCTCGGACTTAAAGTCTGGCTCGTCAGCATGCCTCCCAGTGCCACTGGGGGAGCTGGCTGAGGCCGGCTTAGAAGCTCTGTGTGCACCCTGGTGGCCAGGGACTGTGGCTCATGGCTACGTAATTTCAGGGCAAGGACATTGTGAGCAGATTCCTTCTCTGAAGGACAGCTGGGTGGAGCGGGGTGGTGCTGGGGGGTGTGGAGGGGGGTGGCCCCTGCACGCAGCAGCTTGGTGGTAGGCTCCTGGCTCCGTCCACCACTGGGTTGTTCCAGGGCAAAAGCCCGACAACACTGACGCGGCTCCGTTGGAGCACCAGCCGATGCCCCCAGGGCTTTCCTCGGGTTCCACTAAGAAGGAGCGTGGGAGGCTTTCGGGCTGCGGGGAGACACAGGATTCAGCCGTTGGATTTCAACTGCTAGCGAGAGGAGAGGGGTCCCAGAGGAACGATGTGAAAGGGAAGAGCGGGACTGTGACACGAGGGCACCGGCGGGAAGGCCTGCGAGGTGTCTGTGCAGAAACGTTAGGGGTTGGGAGGCGCGGAGGGCACCGCGGGGGAGCGTCCCGGGCGGCCTTCCTGGCTAGCTCTGGCGCCTACAAGGGCCCAGGAGGGTGGTGGCCACGCCCACGGGCCTATCCAGGGCGAGACCCCGGAGCACCCCCATCCTCTTGGGGCTCGGAGTCTCTGTCGCTCCCAGGACGCATGCGTGGCTCCTCCCGGCCCGCCCCGCCGCGCGCCGCTTGGCGGCGGCACCCTCCGCCCCGGGTCCCTGTGCGCATGCGTGCCCCAGGCCCGCACACTCAGACAGGCGGCTGCTGCCCGCCGCCGACGCCGGGCGCGGACCAGAACCTGCGGTTCCCGCGTCCATCGCCTGCCCTCCGCAGCTGCCTGGGTTGAGGGGCACGGCCACATGGAGAGGGAGTCGAGGTCCGGGGAAGGCGGAGCTGCCCCAGAACCCGGGACCACCTTGGTCCCAGACGGGGGCGGTGAGGAGGCGGCTGCCCTCAGGGAGACCGGCTCCTGTGGGCACGCAGGGGCGCTTCTGGCCCTGGAGGCTGCCGGTTTGGTGGCCGCGGCTGTGCGGGTAGCTGAGGCCCCGCGTGGCCCAGAGGACGCCGGCGCTGGGCAGGTGTTGGTGCTTGTGGTGCAGGATATCGTGGGGGAGGTGGAGGGTGGTGGGGGGAGGAGGAGGTGGTGGCGGTGGAAGACGAGGAGGTGGCTGGCGGTGGAAGACGAGGAGGTGCTGGCGGTGGAAGACGAGGAGGTGGTGGGCGGGTGAAGGTGGTGGGTGGCGGTGGAAGACGAGGAGGTGGGCAGAAGAAGAGAGCAGGTCGAGGAGCCGAAGGAGCTGTCGCAGGCAGAGCCGGTGCCGCGGCCCGACACAACCGGGGCCGCCCTTGCCGCGCTGCAGGTGGTTCAGGAAGCAGCGCTCCGCTCTGTGGATGTCCAAGCCACCAGGGCCTACCTGCGGCTCAAGCGCAGGATGAATCAGAAGCGGAGTGGTCACCTGGCTCGAAGGAGGGCCATCATCCAGGGCATCCCTGGCTTCTGGGCACGCGCCGTATCCTTCCTTCATCGCGCCGGCTGCGTTTTGGCCCCTGGGGAGGACAGTGGGAGCAGGGCAGCAGGGAGCAGTGCCTGAGCCTGAGCCAGGGGCTAGAGAAGTGCGAAGCTGGGCCGGGCTCCCCCAACCATGGCCCCCACCCTTCCAGCAATGGGCACCTGCCAGCAGTAGGCCGCTGGGCACGCAGGGAGCGCAAAGCCCCGATCCCTGGGCCTACCCTTCTACTGCACTGCCTAGGGGGCCGGGGTCCAGCAGTGGGTGGTCCGGGAGGAGGTGGGTGCGGGGAGTACGCATTGGCGTCGGGAAAGGCAGAGCCTGAGACTGTGGAGTCCTCTGTGAGTGGAAGCTCCGGGCCAGTGCTTTGGGGCTGCAGCACCCCCCACACGCCTCTGCGGTCCCGGAACCCGTGTCAACACTCTGGACTCCTAGTGAAGCCCAGCCCACTTGGCTCAGAGCACAGGTTGGAAGGAAAGGATTTGGGGGTAAATGGGGCAGATGGAGAGGCTGCCCGCCTCATTCCGTGTCCTTCAAACCGTGTATCGTTGCCGAGTTATAGTCAGTCAGCAGGCTGCCTGATTTCAGCGGGCCCCGGGACCCTGGACACGGTGCCCCGGGTGCTACCAACTCTGTCTCCACAGGCCCTCCTGAAGCCGGCCGAGGCCCCTGGCCCAGGTGCTCCCAGACACGTTTCCTCCCTCCCTGCCTCTCCCTCTCCATGTCCCCCACCCGCGCTTGCGCTCTCTCTCTCTCTCTCTATCTCTCTATCTCTCTCAACACTCCCAGCCCTACGTCTACGTCTGTCGACCGGGTTTGGGTGTCTCTGTCTCTCTGTCTCCTTCCTCCCGCCCTACCCCTTTCCTCCCTGTGTGGCTGACTCTGCCAGGCCCTTGCTCAGGACGCTGGGTGTGCAGCCATGCTGCCAGCGAGCGGAGCAGCCTCCTTGTGGGCACAGAAGGTCCCTCAAGGGCCCAGGGCCTCAGATGAGCACACACGCAAACGGGGCCTTGAGGGGGACCGAGCCCATCCAGACATCCAGAGTGGTGACAGACTGCCTCCTGGCCCCGCTGAGCACGGGCACAGGCCAGAGAGGACATAGGCAGGGAGAGCGGGCGGGCTCTTGGCCTTGCCCTCTTGGGCCCCGGGAGCCTCAGCCCTGTGGATCCTCCAAGCCCTGCGATGCCCCAGGGCAGAGCATGGGTGACAAAAGGGCAAGCGCTGGGGAGGTTGGGAGGGGCCAGTGCCTGCTGTTTCTGCACAGGCCGCCTTCCGTCCCTGTCTCTCAGTGGGGAAGGGCCGGGGCGTTCCTGGTTCTCTTCCCGGCGCCCTTGACGTGGAGGCTCCTTGACCCAAGGCAGATCCTGAATCACCCCCAGTTATCAGCTGTGATAGGTGACCAGGACACAGACATGCTCAGCTACATGACCAATTTAGAGGTTAGCCCTGGAGCCTGAGGCCAGCGGTGGTGCCTTGGGAGTGGGGGTTGAGCTGGAGTGGGTGCGTTTGAGTTGCTGAGAGTTGCGGTCAGTCAGTCACGCAGAACACCTAGGGTCAACGACCCCTCCCCCTCCCCCTTCTCTTGCTTTCCTGCGGCAGGTGGAGGAACTGGGTCGTCCCAAGTACCGCTGCAGGTTGATGTTTTACTTTGGGAGCAACCCCTACTTCCAGAACGACGTGATCGTTAAGGAGTATCACCTTAGCATCGGCGGTAGGTGTGGGCTTGAGGTGCAGAGGAGCTGGCGGAGGGCTTCCCGGCATGAGGGCCCGGGGGTGGAAAGGGAGGAGTGTGGGGTCCTCGGGGCAGTGCAGGGATTTGGCACAGGAAGGGGGACAGGTCGTCGGTTGAGAGTGAGAGCTGGCGTGGGTCCTAGGCCTCGGAGAGCCTCCCTTAAGTTTCCTCGTCCCGCAGGATATCGGGAGACTCGTTGCACTCCAGTCCGGTGGTTCTGGGATTATGAACGTGGTGCTGCCAGCCGCAGGCGAGACCCCAGCGGCCTGAACTTCTTCAACTGGTTGTGTGACCCCAGCTGCCCAGGGTCCAACAGGATCGCCGGGGTGAGGCCCCTGCGCCTTCGTCAGCAGCGCAGATGCTGGAGTCCCGACTGCTGGGGAATGGGGTCGGGGGCCCCGTGCTCAGCTCACCTTTTGTCCCCTACCAGATCATCATCGAGGACCTGTGGCCCAATCCCTTGCAGTACTACCCGAGGCAGGAAGGCGGCCTCTGGGAATGAGCTGAGAGGACGACCTGTCGGTGAGGAGCCAGGAGGGCTGGGTCCAGAGCCCTGTGGGCAGGGGTGCCAGGGGACAGTCAATTTAGTGGCGGGGAAACTGAGGCTCAGAGGAGCTTGGACCCATGGAGCAGGTGGCAGGGTGGGAAGTGAGCCTGCGGGAACTCAGAGCGCACACACAGGGCCGAGGATGGGTCTAGTCCGGCAGGTTCATGCCTGCCATGCTGTCCTTCGGAAAACCCCTGGCCAATCCGGACAAGCAAGGCTCCCCCAGCCCATTTTCCTGAAGTGTCTCCCATGGCTGTCGGCCTCTCTCTCGGTCCTCCTGCCGCTCGTTTGGGTTGGCGATGGCCTGCCTGTCTTTGGGAGTCGGGCTCCTTGTCCCAGCCCACTCTTGGACCACGACTCCCTGACGGCCATCCACATGCCTGAGCCCCGCGTGTCCTCCCACATCGTTCACATGTCCTTGGGAATGGTCCCAGGCCATCCCAAGCAGGGTCACGGTGCCCTGGCTGTGGAGGAACTGGGTTCCCATGATTACAAGGCACGCTCACAACATCACGTTCAGTATCCCTGGCATCATACATTTTCACAAATAGCTAAGACTTTTGTGTGTATTTTCATGTTTCTCTGTGTGTGTGTGTGTGTCTGTGTGTGTGTGTCAAGGCATGGCAGCTGTGTGGAAGTGGACATCACAGAGCATCCGCGTTGCACACACCAAGAAGAATCTGATGAGGCCTCCACCGTTGAGAGACCTGCATGGGCTCTTCTCCGTGGTGCTCAGCCTGCATGGGACAGCAAAAGGGACAAGGATCAGCAGGGGCAGCGCTAGAGAGGATCCTGCCCCTAGCTGCAGGGTCAGGGAGAAGGGCCATAAACAAGTTACAAAGCACCTTGTGTCCATGTGTGGTTTTATATTGGGGGCACAGGAAATGGCAAGGAGGCAATAAGCCTGGTGGGACCCTCCAACCCCCATCCTGTTGGATTCCATGGGTGGGGTGATGGAGAGCAAGGGGCCAGGGCACAGCCGTTCTTGGCCTGTGGACAGAACCCCACCCTTCCAAGCAGGATCTGGCAGAGGAAGGGAAGAGGCGGGGGTCTCTCTTGGGAAGTCTTGTTCTGTAGAGCGGGGCGCACAGGAGGGGTAAGGTGCTCCCGAGTGGGGCCCTGGGGTCCCCTGGGCTCCTCGTACCACCGTATTCACATGGCTTGGAGAGCTTTTTATGTTGCCCTTCAACCTGGAACTGTGCCCTGCATTGCTGAGTTGCAATGCCATGCAGCTTCTTGGTCAGCTCCAGCGCAAAACCAAGGGTCGTGGGAGGAACAAAGATGAGGCTGTCGCTCACGGTCCCTCCCTGTGGCAACAGATCCTCCTGCAGTGCAGGGGACAGTTCCACGGATGTGTGAGGCAAACGCAGGTGTGCTCCATGGGATGGCAGACATCCTGAGTGTTTATGTGTGAGGGAGCCGCTGAGGGCAGGTCCGCGCCTTCACACGGACGTGTGTGTGTGTGTGTGTGTGTGTGTGTGTGTGTGTGTGTGTGTGAAGGTGCAATGGGGAATGGCCCTATGCCCTCGACCATGTGTATGCATTGTGTGCCTCCCCTCAGTAAACAACCTGTAGTGCTTGTGTGTGTGTCTGTGTCTCTCTGGGGCCTGCTTTGTACAAGGGCTGGACAGCTATGGTGTGTGTTGTGGGTGTATGTTTCCATGCGCAGTTCTGTGTCCAGTGTTTGGGCTGAGGGTGCTTGAGTCCGTGACAGAGATAGGATGTGTGCTGGCAATGAGTGTGGGTTTGCATGGGCTTTTGTGCGTGTGCGTGCACGAGTGGGTGTGCTTGAGCGGTTGAGTGTGCATTTCTATGTCAGGGAGGTCGTGTGTTTTCCTCGCATATGTCTGCATCCTCAGGGAGTGTGCGTTGGAGTATGTGTTTTAGACAGGTGAGAATGTCTGTGTGTCCAATTCTGTGGATGTTTATGGATTGCAGGGCACCAGGGGCAGACTTCTTTTTTCAGCAGGGTCAACAGTGTACGCCTATGCCGGAGACCTTGGATGTGTTGTCGTGTGTGCGTGTGCTTGCAAGCATAGCTGTGTGTGGGGGAGGGCAGGGATGCATGCCTGCGTGTGTGCTCCGTGTGTGTGTTTTTGTGTATGAGCGTAGGGCTCGTTGTGATTGTATAAGTGTGTCAGTGTGTGTGTGTGTGTGTGTGTGTGTGTGTATGAGAGATTGAGAGAGTGGCTACGTGTGTGTTCTTTATGACACAGATGATGGGTTTTGTTTACATGCTTCTGTACCCTTAGGGCTATGAGCGTGTGTGCATGCGCCGATGTGTCACGTTTTTATGCCTGTGGGCTCGAGGCCATAGTGGTGGTGGGGTATGCATGTTAGTGTTTTTGGGCACACACGTGTACGATTTTTATGGTGAGGCCAAATGCGTATGCCTGTGCCAGAGTCCTTGTGGCAACTGGGTGTGTCCCGAGTGTTTGCAAGCGCCTATGTGTCTCCATGCAAGGGATGGTGTGCAGGCCTCAGATCCATATGCACGAGTGTGTATGTAGTGTGTACAGTGGGTTCACAAACTGCTCGCCTGCTGCGTGTGTGCGTGTGTGTGTGTGTGTGTGTGTGTGTGTGCAGGCTTGCGTACATGTGCGTTCTTTGAGGATGCAGAACAAGGGTTTTGCTTACATTCTTCCCTTTCCTCAAGGGTAAGTTTGTGTGAGTGTGCATGCTCCGATGTGCTGGGGTCAGTTGTGTATGCCTGTCTGCTAGAGGCTTTGGATGTGGTCTCTTGTGTGTGTGTGACTGCGAGTGTCCCAGGTCACACCTGGGAACGTCCTTTTGAGTTGGGACCAAATGTCTATGCCTGTGCCAGAGACGTTCTGTGAGAGCTCTATGGTGTGTGTGTGTGTGTGTGTGTGTGTGTGTGTGTGTGTGCTTACGAGCACCTCTGTGCCAGCATGCATGTCTGATGTACATGCCTGAGTTGCAGAGATACATGTGTGTATTTAGTGTGTTCGGTGTTTTTGCGTGAGCACGTGTTTATGTGTGTGTTTGTGTGTTTGAAAGGAGCCCGATGGGGTGTGTTTGTATTTTCACTCTGTGTGTGTGTGTGTGTGTGTGTGCGCGCGTATGTGTGCAGCCGTGTGTGTGTCCTTGTGTACATGTGCCATCTCCTTTCTTTGGTTTCAGGGGCCAGGTGTGGGAATGCAGAGCCCCCTTCTGAGTGCCTGAGTGCCCGTGTGTCCATGTGTGTGTGTGTCTGAATATCTGTCCCACCCAGGGAGGTTCACGCTGCTGAGATGCATATGAGGAAGCATCGCCCTTGACCAGAAGCCGTGAAAACTTCCCACGGAGCCTGGTGCCGGGGTGAAAGACAAGGTCGACTGAGGCCCCCGAGGAAAACCACTGAAATGTAGAAGACCGATGTCACCCGTGTTCCTGTATGTTCCTGTGTGGAGGCTCACGAATGAGCTCCTTCTCAGAAAGGAGCAGGTGGTGTGCCTGAGCTCCTGGTGTAAGGTTGGTGCTTACGATGCTGCCTTGGAATCCCCATTCCGAGGAAGGGATGGGCCCTCATGCTTGCCCAGAGGTCTAGGACACAGAAGAAGCTCTGGGACGGCATCCCAGCGGGGGGAGGTCCTGCCCGTGCGGATGGTGGTGCTGGGCAGCGGGAGTTGATGAACAAAAGGCCAGCTATCAGGTCTCATGTCTTCCCTGGGGTAAAGACAGAGTTCAAGGCTAGGGAAGGATGAGCCAGCGCCAAACATGGCCAGTGTCTGGGTTTGGGGGATGGCGATGCCAGTCCTCCAGAGGGCTCCCTGGGGATGTCCTCAAGCACATCCACTGAACACAGCAGGGCTGGGCCTGTAGTTCATTTTCCCTTGGACCCCAGTGCCCGTGCTCACTACCGGTCTGGCAAGGGGCCTGCCTCTTGCTGACACGGTCATCCTCTCTGGCACAGAAACAATGCTGTGGAGGCCAGGCCTGTGCCGTCACGTCTCTGATGTCGCATCCCTGCCTGGGCCCATATCAGCGCAGCTGGGCCTGCATAATGGCCTTTGGCCCTGGTGAGTCTCTGCTTTGCCACAGATGCGGGGCCGTTGGCCCGACTTGGGTTTGTATGAATTTCTCTCGCGGAGACAATCTGCCTGGGCCCTGGGCCCCGTCTTCTTCAACGTGGAGTGAGATGAGGCCGGGGCTGTCTCAGTAGTCTTCGAGGAGTCCTTGGCTACCAGCGCCGTAAGCCATGTGTTGACGCATCCTTGGGAACAGAGGAACAGCCCCGCTCTTACTGCCGGCCAGCGAGGGGGAGGGATCTCCGGGGCCACGCCTAGGTCCTCAGGTCACTCATCACTCTCACTCGTCCCACTTTCAAATGCTCTGTGGTTACGGGACGAAAAGGTCAGTCTCTCGCACGGGGCGTAGGCAGGGGCAGCTTTTTAAAGGCTGCCCGTTGTGCCGTCGTCTACATCATCCTAGATGGCTGTGAAGACTCCTTACTGACCGGGGCCGCCTGGCGCCCACGATTGCTAGACCCGGTTCCTGTGTAAGCCCCTGTCTGTTTCCACCCTCTCCCGCCGCCGCCGTGACTTCGTGACTTTCCTCTTTGGCTGTCTGACCGGTGTTTTTCAGGGAACACGATTGCTGACCTCTTTGACACCACTGGATGGAGCTCTGCTCAGCGGACCCTTGGCTTCCGCAATCGGGTGTGTGTTGGGGGGGGGGGGGGTCCCTTCTGCATAGGCGGTATGTGTTTCGGGCCAGTACGCCTTGCACCCTCTGTACGACCAAAGCCTCCCTCTGTGCCTCCGGCCTTCCTCGCTCCGTCGCTGTGTCTCCCTCCCCACACCTGCACACTCGTGTCCGTCCTCAACTCTGTCCGTCCTTCCCATCGCCCCCCTCACTCCCCAGCTCTTCTTCTCCCCCCCCTGGGCTATGGTGCCTCTCCTCCCAGGCTCCCTGTCTCCCCCCTCTGTCTGTCACCACGGCAGCCTCCCCCATCTGCAAGGCTGTGCTGTTTCGAGGGCACTTCTGCCTCAGGACCCTCAGGACCCTCCTCTAGGTCAGTTTGGATTGCACCAGTCACGCCAACGCCGGGACCTTTTCAGGGACAGTCTCAGATAATTTGCCTGCTCGCCACAGGCGGCCATGCCTTTTTCTCACTGCAGGCGTCCCTCTCTGCACTGACAGCTAACGTGGGCAACGGAGACACTTGGGCCCACCAAGCAGCCTGCCCTTCATCTCCAGGAAGCTCCTCCTGCTTCTTTCGGCTCCAAAACCCCCAGGACACACCCACCCATCCTTGGTATGTGAGGCCCTCCCATGAGGCAAGCGCAAGGCTGGCAGCCTTGCCATGCCCCGCGGGGACTTCCTCACACCTCTGGTGGCCGGCGTCCTATGTGGCCCATGATCCCCCCCTGGAGTGCACCTGCATGAGGGGTGGTTCGGACCCGAAGGACCTGCTGAGAAAGGACACCTGTGCTGTCAATGCGCACCTGGTTGGTGCGCCATCCCCTCCCGGGCTGGTACTCCACTCAGCGAGGGACCCAGACAAAGGGAGCACTCGGAGCAAAGTTGCAAGGAAGACCCCGAGAGCCCTTGCATGAAGGTCTGGCGGCGACGGAAGAGAACGCAAAGAGGAAAGGAGACACAGACGGGAGAGGGAAAGAGGTCGGGCAGAGGAAAGTCCAGCGGGAGCGGGTTTTAGCAGCGGCGGGCTCCCAGAAAGATGCAGTTGGTCCTCGGACTTAAAGTCTGGCTCGTCAGCATGCCTCCCAGTGCCACTGGGGGAGCTGGCTGAGGCCGGCTTAGAAGCTCTGTGTGCACCCTGGTGGCCAGGGACTGTGGCTCATGGCTACGTAATTTCAGGGCAAGGACATTGTGAGCAGATTCCTTCTCTGAAGGACAGCTGGGTGGAGCGGGGTGGTGCTGGGGTGTGGAGGGGGGTGGCCCCTGCACGCAGCAGCTTGGTGGTAGGCTCCTGGCTCCGTCCACCACTGGGTTGTTCCAGGGCAAAAGCCCGACAACACTGACGCGGCTCCGTTGGAGCACCAGCCGATGCCCCCAGGGCTTTCCTCGGGTTCCACTAAGAAGGAGCGTGGGAGGCTTTCGGGCTGCGGGGAGACACAGGATTCAGCCGTTGGATTTCAACTGCTAGCGAGAAGAGAGGGGTCCCAGAGGAACGATGTGAAAGGGAAGAGCGGGACTGTGACAAGAGGGCACCGGCGGGAAGGCCTGCGAGGTGTCTGTGCAGAAACGTTAGGGGTTGGGAGGCGCGGAGGGCACCGCGGGGGAGCGTCCCGGGCGGCCTTCCTGGCTAGCTCTGGCGCCTACAAGGGCCCAGGAGGGTGGTGGCCACGCCCACGGGCCTATCCCGGGCGAGACCCCGGAGCACCCCCATCCTCTTGGGGCTCGGAGTCTCTGTCGCTCCCAGGACGCATGCGTGGCTCCTCCCGGCCCGCCCCGCCGCGCGCCGCTTGGCGGCGGCACCCTCCGCCCCGGGTCCCTGTGCGCATGCGTGCCCCAGGCCGGGCGCGGGGCGCGGACCAGAACCTGCGGTTCCCGCGTCCATCGCCTGCCCTCCGCAGCTGCCTGGGTTGAGGGGCACGGCCACATGGAGAGGGAGTCGAGGTCCGGGGAAGGCGGAGCTGCCCCAGAATCCGGGACCACCTTGGTCCCAGACGGGGGCGGTGAGGAGGCGGCTGCCCTCAGGGAGACCGGCTCCTGTGGGCACGCAGGGGCGCTTCTGGCCCTGGAGGCTGCCAGTTTGGTGGCCGCGGCTGTGCGGGTAGCTGAGGCCCCGCGTGGCCCAGAGGACGCCGGCGCTGGGCAGGTGTTGGTGCTTGTGGTGCAGGATATCGTGGGGGAGGTGGAGGTGGTGGCGGTGGAAGACGAGGAGGTGCTGGCGGTGCAAGACGAGGAGGTGCGAGGAGGAGACGAGGAGGTGGGCGGTGGAAGACGAGGAGGTGCTGGCGGTGGAAGACGAGGAGGTGGTGGCGGTGGAAGAGGAGGTGGTGGCGGGGTGGGAAGACGAGGAGGTGGCAGAAGCAGAGCAGGTCGAGGAGCCGAAGGAGCTGTCGCAGGCAGAGCCGGTGCCGCGGCCCGACACAACCGGGGCCGCCCTTGCCGCGCTGCAGGTGGTTCAGGAAGCGCTCCGCTCTGTGGATGTCCAAGCCACCAGGGCCTACCTGCGGCTCAAGCGCAGGATGAATCAGAAGCGGAGTGGTCACCTGGCTCGAAGGAGGGCCATCATCCAGGGCATCCCTGGCTTCTGGGCACGCGCCGTATCCTTCCTTCATCGCGCCGGCTGCGTTTTGGCCCCTGGGGAGGACAGTGGGAGCAGGGCAGCAGGGAGCAGTGCCTGAGCCTGAGCCAGGGGCTAGAGAAGTGCGAAGCTGGGCCGGGCTCCCCCAACCATGGCCCCCACCCTTCCAGCAATGGGCACCTGCCAGCAGTAGGCCGCTGGGCACGCAGGGAGCGCAAAGCCCCGATCCCTGGGCCTACCCTTCTACTGCACTGCCTAGGGGGCCGGGGTCCAGCAGTGGGTGGTCCGGGAGGAGGTGGGTGCGGGGAGTACGCATTGGCGTCGGGAAAGGCAGAGCCTGAGACTGTGGAGTCCTCTGTGAGTGGAAGCTCCGGGCCAGTGCTTTGGGGCTGCAGCACCCCCACACGCCTCTGCGGTCCCGGAACCCGTGTCAACACTCTGGACTCCTAGTGAAGCCCAGCCCACTTGGCTCAGAGCACAGGTTGGAAGGAAAGGATTTGGGGGTAAATGGGGCAGATGGAGAGGCTGCCCGCCTCATTCCGTGTCCTTCAAACCGTGTATCGTTGCCGAGTTATAGTCAGTCAGCAGGCTGCCTGATTTCAGCGGGCCCCGGGACCCTGGACACGGTGCCCCGGGTGCTACCAACTCTGTCTCCACAGGCCCTCCTGAAGCCGGCCGAGGCCCCTGGCCCAGGTGCTCCCAGACACGTTTCCTCCCTCCCTGCCTCTCCCTCTCCATGTCCCCCACCCCGCGCGCTTGCGCTCTCTCTCTCTCTCTCTCTCTCTCTCTCTCTCTCTCTCAACACTCCCAGCCCTACGTCTACGTCTGTCGACCGGGTTTGGGTGTCTCTGTCTCTCTCTCTCTCCTTCCTCCCGCCCTACCCCTTTCCTCCCTGTGTGGCTGACTCTGCCAGGCCCTTGCTCAGGACGCTGGGTGTGCAGCCATGCTGCCAGCGAGCGGAGCAGCCTCCTTGTGGGCACAGAAGGTCCCTCAAGGGCCCAGGGCCTCAGATGAGCACACACGCAAACGGGGCCTTGAGGGGGACCGAGCCCATCCAGACATCCAGAGTGGTGACAGACTGCCTCCTGGCCCCGCTGAGCACGGGCACAGGCCAGAGAGGACATAGGCAGGGAGAGCGGGCGGGCTCTTGGCCTTGCCCTCTTGGGCCCCGGGAGCCTCAGCCCTGTGGATCCTCCAAGCCCTGCGATGCCCCAGGGCAGAGCATGGGTGACAAAAGGGCAAGCGCTGGGGAGGTTGGGAGGGGGGCCAGTGCCTGCTGTTTCTGCACAGGCCGCCTTCCGTCCCTGTCTCTCAGTGGGGAAGGGCCGGGGCGTTCCTGGTTCTCTTCCCGGCGCCCTTGACGTGGAGGCTCCTTGACCCAAGGCAGATCCTGAATCACCCCCAGTTATCAGCTGTGATAGGTGACCAGGACACAGACATGCTCAGCTACATGACCAATTTAGAGGTTAGCCCTGGAGCCTGAGGCCAGCGGTGGTGCCTTGGGAGTGGGGGTTGAGCTGGAGTGGGTGCGTTTGAGTTGCTGAGAGTTGCGGTCAGTCAGTCACGCAGAACACCTAGGGTCAACGACCCCTCCCCCTCCCCCTTCTCTTGCTTTCCTGCGGCAGGTGGAGGAACTGGGTCGTCCCAAGTACCGCTGCAGGTTGATGTTTTACTTTGGGAGCAACCCCTACTTCCAGAACGACGTGATCGTTAAGGAGTATCACCTTAGCATCGGCGGTAGGTGTGGGCTTGAGGTGCAGAGGAGCTGGCGGAGGGCTTCCCGGCATGAGGGCCCGGGGGTGGAAAGGGAGGAGTGTGGGGTCCTCGGGGCAGTGCAGGGATTTGGCACAGGAAGGGGGACAGGTCGTCGGTTGAGAGTGAGAGCTGGCGTGGGTCCTAGGCCTCGGAGAGCCTCCCTTAAGTTTCCTCGTCCCGCAGGATATCGGGAGACTCGTTGCACTCCAGTCCGGTGGTTCTGGGATTATGAACGTGGTGCTGCTGCCAGCCGCAGGCGAGACCCCAGCGGCCTGAACTTCTTCAAACTGGTTGTGTGACCCCAGCTGCCCAGGGTCCAACAGGATCGCCGGGGTGAGGCCCCTGCGCCCTTCGTCAGCAGCGCAGATGCTGGAGTCCCGACTGCTGGGGAATGGGGTCGGGGGGGCCCGTGCTCAGCTCACCTTTTGTCCCCTACCAGATCATCATCGAGGACCTGTGGCCCAATCCCTTGCAGTACTACCCGAGGCAGGAAGGCGGCCTCTGGGAATGAGCTGAGAGGACGACCTGTCGGTGAGGAGCCAGGAGGGCTGGGTCCAGAGCCCTGTGGGCAGGGGTGCCAGGGGACAGTCAATTTAGTGGCGGGGAAACTGAGGCTCAGAGGAGCTTGGACCCATGGAGCAGGTGGCAGGGTGGGAAGTGAGCCTGCGGGAACTCAGAGCGCACACACAGGGCCGAGGATGGGTCTAGTCCGGCAGGTTCATGCCTGCCATGCTGTCCTTCGGAAAACCCCTGGCCAATCCGGACAAGCAAGGCTCCCCCAGCCCATTTTCCTGAAGTGTCTCCCATGGCTGTCGGCCTCTCTCTCGGTCCTCCTGCCGCTCGTTCGGTTGGCGATGGCCTGCCTGTCTTTGGGAGTCGGGCTCCTTGTCCCAGCCCACTCTTGGACCACGACTCCCTGACGGCCATCCACATGCCTGAGCCCCGCGTGTCCTCCCACATCGTTCACATGTCCTTGGGAATGGTCCCAGGCCATCCCAAGCAGGGTCACGGTGCCCTGGCTGTGGAGGAACTGGGTTCCCATGATTACAAGGCACGCTCACAACATCACGTTCAGTATCCCTGGCATCATACATTTTCACAAATAGCTAAGACTTTTGTGTGTATTTTCATGTTTCTCTGTGTGTGTGTGTGTCTGTGTGTGTGTGTCAAGGCATGGCAGCTGTGTGGAAGTGGACATCACAGAGCATCCGCGTTGCACCACCAAGAAGAATCTGATGAGGCCTCCACCGTTGAGAGACCTGCATGGGCTCTTCTCCGTGGTGCTCAGCCTGCATGGGACAGCAAAAGGGACAAGGATCAGCAGGGGCAGCGCTAGAGAGGATCCTGCCCCTAGCTGCAGGGTCAGGGAGAAGGGCCATAAACAAGTTACAAAGCACCTTGTGTCCATGTGTGGTTTTATATTGGGGGCACAGGAAATGGCAAGGAGGCAATAAGCCTGGTGGGACCCTCCAACCCCCATCCTGTTGGATTCCATGGGTGGGGTGATGGAGAGCAAGGGGCCAGGGCACAGCCGTTCTTGGCCTGTGGACAGAACCCCACCCTTCCAAGCAGGATCTGGCAGAGGAAGGGAAGAGGCGGGTCTCTCTCTTGGGAAGTCTTGTTCTGTAGAGCGGGGCGCACAGGAGGGGTAAGGTGCTCCCGAGTGGGGCCCTGGGGTCCCCTGGGCTCCTCGTACCACCGTATTCACATGGCTTGGAGAGCTTTTTATGTTGCCCTTCAACCTGGAACTGTGCCCTGCATTGCTGAGTTGCAATGCCATGCAGCTTCTTGGTCAGCTCCAGCGCAAAACCAAGGGTCGTGGGAGGAACAAAGATGAGGCTGTCGCTCACGGTCCCTCCCTGTGGCAACAGATCCTCCTGCAGTGCAGGGGACAGTTCCACGGATGTGTGAGGCAACGCAGGTGTGCTCCATGGGATGGCAGACATCCTGAGTGTTTATGTGTGAGGGAGCCGCTGAGGGCAGGTCCGCGCCTTCACACGGACGTGTGTGTGTGTGTGTGTGTGTGTGTGTGTGTGTGTGTGTGTGTGTGAAGGTGCAATGGGGAATGGCCCTATGCCCTCGACCATGTGTATGCATTGTGTGCCTCCCCTCAGTAAACAACCTGTAGTGCTTGTGTGTGTGTCTGTGTCTCTCTGGGGCCTGCTTTGTACAAGGGCTGGACAGCTATGGTGTGTGTTGTGGGTGTATGTTTCCATGCGCAGTTCTGTGTCCAGTGTTTGGGCTGAGGGTGCTTGAGTCCGTGACAGAGATAGGATGTGTGCTGGCAATGAGTGTGGGTTTGCATGGGCTTTTGTGCGTGTGCGTGCACGAGTGGGTGTGCTTGAGCGGTTGAGTGTGCATTTCTATGTCAGGGAGGTCGTGTGTTTTCCTCGCATATGTCTGCATCCTCAGGGAGTGTGCGTTGGAGTATGTGTTTTAGACAGGTGAGAATGTCTGTGTGTCCAATTCTGTGGATGTTTATGGATTGCAGGGCACCAGGGGCAGACTTCTTTTTTGAGCAGGGTCAACAGTGTTCGCCTATGCCGGAGACCTTGGATGTGTTGTCGTGTGTGCGTGTGCTTGCAAGCATAGCTGTGTGTGGGGGAGGGCAGGGATGCATGCCTGCGTGTGCTCCGTGTGTGTGTTTTGTGTATGAGCGTAGAGCTCGTTGTGATTGTATAAGTGTGTCAGTGTGTGTGTGTGTGTGTGTGTGTGTGTATGAATGATTGAGAGAGTGGCTACGTGTGTGTTCTTTATGACACAGATGATGGGTTTTGTTTACATGCTTCTGTACCCTTAGGGCTATGAGCGTGTGTGCATGCGCCGATGTGTCACGTTTTTATGCCTGTGGGCTCGAGGCCATAGTGGTGGTGGGGTATGCATGTTAGTGTTTTTGGGCACACACGTGTACGATTTTTATGGTGAGGCCAAATGCGTATGCCTGTGCCAGAGTCCTTGTGGCAACTGGGTGTGTCCCGAGTCCCGAGTGTTTTTGCAAGCGCTTATGTGTCTCCATGCAAGGGATGGTGTGCAGGCCTCAGATCCATATGCACGAGTGTGTATGTAGTGTGTACAGTGGGTTCACAAACTGCTCGCCTGCTGCGTGTGTGCGTGTGTGTGTGTGTGTGTGTGTGTGTGCAGGCTTGCGTACATGTGCGTTCTTTGAGGATGCAGAACAAGGGTTTTGCTTACATTCTTCCCTTTCCTCAAGGGTAAGTTTGTGTGAGTGTGCATGCTCCGATGTGCTGGGGTCAGTTGTGTATGCCTGTCTGCTAGAGGCTTTGGATGTGGTCTCTTGTGTGTGTGTGAATGCGAGTGTCCCAGGTCACACCTGGGAACGTCCTTTTGAGTTGGGACCAAATGTCTATGCCTGTGCCAGAGACGTTCTGTGAGAGCTCTATGGTGTGTGTGTGTGTGTGTGTGTGTGTGTGTGTGTGTGTGCTTACGAGCACCTCTGTGCCAGCATGCATGTCTGATGTACATGCCTGAGTTGCAGAGATACATGTGTGTATTTAGTGTGTTCGGTGTTTTTGCGTGAGCACGTGTTTATGTGTGTGTTTGTGTGTTTGAAAGGAGCCCGATGGGGTGTGTTTGTATTTTCACTCTGTGTGTGTGTGTGTGTGTGTGTGTGTGCGCGCGTATGTGTGCAGCCGTGTGTGTGTCCTTGTGTACATGTGCCATCTCCTTTCTTTGGTTTCAGGGGCCAGGTGTGGGAATGCAGAGCCCCCTTCTGAGTGCCTGAGTGCCAGTGTGTCCATGTGTGTGTGTGTCTGAATATCTGTCCCACCCAGGGAGGTTCACGCTGCTGAGATGCATATGAGGAAGCATCGCCCTTGACCAGAAGCCGTGAAAACTTCCCACGGAGCCTGGTGCCGGGGTGAAAGACAAGGTCGACTGAGGCCCCCGAGGAAAACCACTGAAATGTAGAAGACCGATGTCACCCGTGTTCCTGTATGTTCCTGTGTGGAGGCTCACGAATGAGCTCCTTCTCAGAAAGGAGCAGGTGGTGTGCCTGAGCTCCTGGTGTAAGGTTGGTGCTTACGATGCTGCCTTGGAATCCCCATTCCGAGGAAGGGATGGGCCCTCATGCTTGCCCAGAGGTCTAGGACACAGAAGCTCTGGGACGGCATCCCAGCGGGGGGAGGTCCTGCCCGTGCGGATGGTGGTGCTGGGCAGCGGGAGTTGATGAACAAAAGGCCAGCTATCAGGTCTCATGTCTTCCCTGGGGTAAAGACAGAGTTCAAGGCTAGGGAAGGATGAGCCAGCGCCAAACATGGCCAGTGTCTGGGTTTGGGGGGATGGCGATGCCAGTCCTCCAGAGGGCTCCCTGGGGATGTCCTCAAGCACATCCACTGAACACAGCAGGGCTGGGCCTGTAGTTCATTTTCCCTTGGACCCCAGTGCCCGTGCTCGCTACCGGTCTGGCAAGGGGCCTGCCTCTTGCTGACACGGTCATCCTCTCTGGCACAGAAACAATGCTGTGGAGGCCAGGCCTGTGCCGTCACGTCTCTGATGTCGCATCCCTGCCTGGGCCCATATCAGCGCAGCTGGGCCTGCATAATGGCCTTTGGCCCTGGTGAGTCTCTGCTTTGCCACAGATGCGGGGCCGTTGGCCCGACTTGGGTTTGTATGAATTTCTCTCGCGGAGACAATCTGCCTGGGCCCTGGGCCCCGTCTTCTTCAACGTGGAGTGAGATGAGGCCGGGGCTGTCTCAGTAGTCTTCGAGGAGTCCTTGGCTACCAGCGCCGTAAGCCATGTGTTGACGCATCCTTGGGAACAGAGGAACAGCCCCGCTCTTACTGCCGGCCAGCGAGGGGGGGGGATCTCCGGGGCCACGCCTAGGTCCTCAGGTCACTCATCACTCTCACTCGTCCCACTTTCAAATGCTCTGTGGTTACGGGACGAAAAGGTCAGTCTCTCGCACGGGGCGTAGGCAGGGGCAGCTTTTTAAAGGCTGCCCGTTGTGCCGTCGTCTACATCATCCTAGATGGCTGTGAAGACTCCTTACTGACCGGGGCCGCCTGGCGCCCACGATTGCTAGACCCGGTTCCTGTGTAAGCCCCTGTCTGTTTCCACCCTCTCCGCCGCCGCCGTGTGACTTCGTGACTTCCTCTTTGGCTGTCTGACCGGTGTTTTCAGGGAACACGATTGCTGACCTCTTTGACACCACTGGATGGAGCTCTGCTCAGCGGACCCTTGGCTTCCGCAATCGGGTGTGTGTTGGGGGGGGTCCCTTCTGCATAGGCGGTATGTGTTTCGGGCCAGTACGCCTTGCACCCTCTGTACGACCAAAGCCTCCCTCTGTGCCTCCGGCCTTCCTCGCTCCGTCGCTGTGTCTCCCTCCCCACACCTGCACACTCGTGTCCGTCCTCAACTCTGTCCGTCCTTCCCATCGCCCCCCTCACTCCCCAGCTCTTCTTCTCCCCCTGGGCTATGGTGCCTCTCCTCCCAGGCTCCCTGTCTCCCCCCCTCTGTCTGTCTGTCACCACGGCAGCCTCCCCCATCTGCAAGGCTGTGCTGTTTCGAGGGCACTTCTGCCTCAGGACCCTCAGGACCCTCCTCTAGGTCAGTTTGGATTGCACCAGTCACGCCAACGCCGGGACCTTTTCAGGGACAGTCTCAGATAATTTGCCTGCTCGCCACAGGCGGCCATGCCTTTTTCTCACTGCAGGCGTCCCTCTCTGCACTGACAGCTAACGTGGGCAACGGAGACACTTGGGCCCACCAAGCAGCCTGCCCTTCATCTCCAGGAAGCTCCTCCTGCTTCTTTCGGCTCCAAAACCCCCAGGACACACCCACCCATCCTTGGTATGTGAGGCCCTCCCATGAGGCAAGCGCAAGGCTGGCAGCCTTGCCATGCCCCGCGGGGACTTCCTCACACCTCTGGTGGCCGGCGTCCTATGTGGCCCATGATCCCCCCCTGGAGTGCACCTGCATGAGGGGTGGTTCGGACCCGAAGGACCTGCTGAGAAAGGACACCTGTGCTGTCAATGCGCACCTGGTTGGTGCGCCATCCCCCTCCCCGGGCTGGTACTCCACTCAGCGAGGGACCCAGACAAAGGGAGCACTCGGAGCAAAGTTGCAAGGAAGACCCCGAGAGCCCTTGCATGAAGGTCTGGCGGCGACGGAAGAGAACGCAAAGAGGAAAGGAGACACAGACGGGAGAGGGAAAGAGGTCGGGCAGAGGAAAGTCCAGCGGGAGCGGGGTTTTAGCAGCGGCGGGGCTCCCAGAAAGATGCAGTTGGTCCTCGGACTTAAAGTCTGGCTCGTCAGCATGCCTCCCAGTGCCACTGGGGGAGCTGGCTGAGGCCGGCTTAGAAGCTCTGTGTGCACCCTGGTGGCCAGGGACTGTGGCTCATGGCTACGTAATTTCAGGGCAAGGACATTGTGAGCAGATTCCTTCTCTGAAGGACAGCTGGGTGGAGCGGGGTGGTGCTGGGGTGTGGAGGGGGGTGGCCCCTGCACGCAGCAGCTTGGTGGTAGGCTCCTGGCTCCGTCCACCACTGGGTTGTTCCAGGGCAAAAGCCCGACAACACTGACGCGGCTCCGTTGGAGCACCAGCCGATGCCCCCAGGGCTTTCCTCGGGTTCCACTAAGAAGGAGCGTGGGAGGCTTTCGGGCTGCGGGGAGACACAGGATTCAGCCGTTGGATTTCAACTGCTAGCGAGAGGAGAGGGGTCCCAGAGGAACGATGTGAAAGGGAAGAGCGGGACTGTGACACGAGGGCACCGGCGGGAAGGCCTGCGAGGTGTCTGTGCAGAAACGTTAGGGGTTGGGAGGCGCGGAGGGCACCGCGGGGGGAGCGTCCCGGGCGGCCTTCCTGGCTAGCTCTGGCGCCTACAAGGGCCCAGGAGGGTGGTGGCCACGCCCACGGGCCTATCCCGGGCGAGACCCCGGAGCACCCCCATCCTCTTGGGGCTCGGAGTCTCTGTCGCTCCCAGGACGCATGCGTGGCTCCTCCCGGCCCGCCCCGCCGCGCGCCGCTTGGCGGCGGCACCCTCCGCCCCGGGTCCCTGTGCGCATGCGTGCCCCAGGCCCGCGCACTCAGACAGGCGGCTGCTGCCCGCCGCCGACGCCGGGCGCGGACCAGAACCTGCGGTTCCCGCGTCCATCGCCTGCCCTCCGCAGCTGCCTGGGTTGAGGGGCACGGCCACATGGAGAGGGAGTCGAGGTCCGGGGAAGGCGGAGCTGCCCCAGAATCCGGGACCACCTTGGTCCCAGACGGGGGCGGTGAGGAGGCGGCTGCCCTCAGGGAGACCGGCTCCTGTGGGCACGCAGGGGCGCTTCTGGCCCTGGAGGCTGCCGGTTTGGTGGCCGCGGCTGTGCGGGTAGCTGAGGCCCCGCGTGGCCCAGAGGACGCCGGCGCTGGGCAGGTGTTGGTGCTTGTGGTGCAGGATATCGTGGGGGAGGTGGAGGTGGTGGCGGTGGAAGACGAGGAGGTGCTGGCGGTGCAAGACGAGGAGGTGCTGGCGGTGGAAGACGAGGAGGTGCTGGCGGTGCAAGACGAGGAGGTGCTGGCGGTGGAAGACGAGGTGGTGGTGGCGGTGGAAGACGAGGAGGTGGCAGAAGCAGAGCAGGTCGAGGAGCCGAAGGAGCTGTCGCAGGCAGAGCCGGTGCCGCGGCCCGACACAACCGGGGCCGCCCTTGCCGCGCTGCAGGTGGTTCAGGAAGCGCTCCGCTCTGTGGATGTCCAAGCCACCAGGGCCTACCTGCGGCTCAAGCGCAGGATGAATCAGAAGCGGAGTGGTCACCTGGCTCGAAGGAGGGCCATCATCCAGGGCATCCCTGGCTTCTGGGCACGCGCCGTATCCTTCCTTCATCGCGCCGGCTGCGTTTTGGCCCCTGGGGAGGACAGTGGGAGCAGGGCAGCAGGGAGCAGTGCCTGAGCCTGAGCCAGGGGCTAGAGAAGTGCGAAGCTGGGCCGGGCTCCCCCAACCATGGCCCCCACCCTTCCAGCAATGGGCACCTGCCAGCAGTAGGCCGCTGGGCACGCAGGGAGCGCAAAGCCCCGATCCCTGGGCCTACCCTTCTACTGCACTGCCTAGGGGGCCGGGGTCAGCAGTGGGTGGTCCGGGAGGAGGTGGGTGCGGGGAGTACGCATTGGCGTCGGGAAAGGCAGAGCCTGAGACTGTGTGGAGTCCTCTGTGAGTGGAAGCTCCGGGCCAGTGCTTTGGGGCTGCAGCACCCCCACACGCCTCTGCGGTCCCGGAACCCGTGTCAACACTCTGGACTTCTAGTGAAGCCCAGCCCACTTGGCTCAGAGCACATGTTGGAAGGAAAGGATTTGGGGGTAAATGGGGCAGATGGAGAGGCTGCCCGCCTCATTCCGAGTCCTTCAAACCGTGTATCGTTGCCGAGTTCCCGGGAGAGCTCTGGTTCTGTGCTGCGCTTGCACTCATTGAGAGTCAGTCAGCAGGCTGCCTGATTTCAGCGGGCCCCGGGACCCTGGACACGGTGCCCCGGGTGCTACTAACTCTGTCTCCACAGGCCCTCCTGAAGCCGGCCGAGGCCCCTGGCCCAGGTGCTCCCAGACACATTTCCTCCCTCCCTGCCTCTCCCTCTCCCTGTTCCCCACCCGCACTCGCTCTCTCTCTCTCTCTCTCTCTCAACCCTCCCAGCCCTCCGTCTACGTCTGTCATCAGGGTTTGGGTGTCTCTGTCTCTCTGTCTCCTTCCTCCCACCGTACCCCTTTCCTCCCTGTGTGCCTGACTCTGCCAGGCTCTTGCTCGGGACCCTGGGTGTGCAGCCATGCTGCAAGCGAGCGGAGCAGCCTCTTTGTGGGCACAAGAGGTCCCTCAAGGGCCCTGGGCCTCCGGTGAGCACACAAGCAAACGGGGCCGTGAGGGGGACCGAGACCATCCAAACATCCAGAGTGGTGACTGACTGCCTCCTGGCCCAGCCGAGCACGGGCACAGGACAGAGAGGACGTAGGCAGGGAGAGCGGGCGGGCTCTTGGCCTTGCCCTCTTGGGCCCCGGGAGCCTCAGCCCTGTTGATCCTCCAAGCCCTGCGATGCCCCAGGGCAGAGCATGGGTGAGGAAAGGGCAAGCGCTGGGGAGGATGGGACGGGGCAGTGCCTGCTGTTTCTGCACAGGCCGCCTTCCGTCCCTGGCTCTCAGTCGGGAAGGGCCGGGGCGTTCCTGGTTCTCTTCCCGGCGCCCTTGACGTCGAGGCTCCTTGACCCAAGGCAGATCCTGAATCACCCCCAGTTATCAGCTGTGATAGGTGACCAGGACACAGACATGCTCAGCTACATGACCAATTTAGAGGTTAGCCCTGGAGCCTGAGGCCAGCGGTGGTGCCTTGGGAGTGGGGGTTGAGCTGGAGTGGGTGCGGTTGAGTTGCTGAGAGTTGCGGTCAGTCAGTCACGCAGAACACCTAGGGTCAACGACCCCTCCCCCTCCCCCTTCTCTTGCTTTCCTGCGGCAGGTGGAGGAACTGGGTCGTCCCAAGTACCGCTGCAGGTTGATGTTTTACTTTGGGAGCAACCCCTACTTCCAGAACAACGTGATCGTTAAGGAGTATCACCTTAGCATCGGCGGTAGGTGGTGGGTGTGGATTGAGGTGCAGAGGAGCTGGCGGAGGGCTTCCCGGCATGAGGGCCCTGGGGTGGAAAGGGAGGAGTGTGGGGTCCTCGGGGCAGTGCAGGGATTTGGCACAGCAAGGGGGACAGGTCGTCGTTTGAGAGGGAGAGCTGGCGTGGGTCCTAGGCCTCGGAGAGCCTCCCTTAAGTTTCCTCGTCCTTCAGGATTTAGGGAGACCCGTTGCACTGCATCAGTGCTTCTGGGATTATGAACGGGATTCAGACCCCAGCGGCCTAACTTCTTCTTCTGACCAGGGTCCCACAGGATCGCCGTGGTGAGGCCCCTGCAGCCTTCCTCAGCATCGCAGATGCTGCTTTCCAGGCTGCGGGGGAACGGGTTCAGGGGCCCCGTGCTCAGCTCACCTTTTGTCCCCTACCAGATCATCATCGAGAACCTGTGGCCCCATCCTTTGCCGTACTACCCGAGGCAGGAATGCGGCCTATGGGAATGAGCTGAGAGGACAACCTGTCGGTGAGGAGCCAGGAGGGCTGGGTCCAGAGCCCTGTGGGCAGGGCTGCCAGGAAGGGGGACAGGTCGTCGGTTGAGAGCGAGAGCTGGCGTGGGTCCTAGGCCTCGGAGAGCCTCCCTTAAGTTTCCTCGTCCCGCAGGATAGCGGGAGACTCGTTGCACTCCGGTCCAGTGGTTCTGGGATTATGAACGTGGTGCTGCCAGCCGCAGGCGAGACCCCAGCGGCCTGAACTTCTTCAACTGGTTGTGTGACCCCAGCTGCCCAAGGTCCAACAGGATCGCCGGGGTGAGGCCACTGCGCCTTCGTCAGCAGCGCAGATGCTGGAATCCCGACTGCTGGGGAATGGGGTCGGGGGCCCCGTGCTCAGCTCACCTTTTGTCCCCTACCAGATCATCATCGAGGACCTGTGGCCCAATCCCTTGCAGTACCTCCCGAGGCAGGAAGGCGGCCTCTGGGAATGAGCTGAGAGGATGACCTGTTTGTGAGGAGCCAGGAGGGCTGCGTCCAGAGCCCTGTGGGCAGGGGTGTCAAGGGACAGTCAATTTAGTGGCGGGAAAACTGAGGCTCAGAGGAGCTTGGACTCATGGAGCAGGTGGCAGGGTGGGAAGTGAGCCTGCTGGAACTCAGAGCGCACACACAGTGCCGAGGATGGGTCTAGTCCGGCAGGTTCATGCCTGCCATGCTGTCCTTCGGAAAACCCTGGCCAATCCGGACAAGCAAGGCTCACCCAGCCCATTTTCCTGAAGTGTCTCCCATGGCTGTCGGCCTCTCTCTCGGTCCTCCTGCCGCTCGTTCGGTTGGCGATGGCCTGCCTGTCTTTGGGAGTCGGGCTCCTTGTCCCAGCCCACTCTTGGACCACGACTCCCTGACCGCCGTCCACATGCCTGAGCACTGCGTGTCCTCCCACATCGTTCACATGTCCTTGGGAATGGTCCCAGGCTATCCCAAGCAGGGTCACGGTGCCCTTGCTGTGGAGGAACTGGGATCCCACGAGTACAAGGCATGCTCACAACATCACGTTCACTATCCCTGGCATCACACCTTTTCACAAATAGCTAAGACTTTTGTGTGTATTTTCATGTTTCTCTGTGTGTGTGTGTGTGTGTGTGTGTTTGTGTGTGTGTGTCAAGGCATGGCAGCTGTGTGGAAGTGGACATCACAGAGCATCCACGTTGCACCACCAAGAAGAATCTGATGAGGCCTCCACTGTTGAGAGTCCTGCATGGGCTCTTCTCCGTGGTGCTCAGCCTGCACGGGACAGCAAAAGGGACAAGGATCAGCAGGGGCAGCGCTAGAGAGGATCCTGCCCCTAGCTGCAGGGTCAGGGAGAAGGGCCATAAACAAGTTACAAAGCACCTTGTGTCCATGTGTGGTTTTATATTGGGGGCACAGGAAATGGCAAGGAGGCAATAAGCCTGGTGGGACCCTCCAACCCCCATCCTGTTGGATTCCATGGGTGGGTGTGATGGAGAGCAAGGGGCCAGGGCACAGCCGTTCTTGGCCTGCGGACAGAACCCCACCCTTCCAAGCAGCTTCTGACAGAGGAAGGGAAGAGGCGGGGCTCTCTTGGGAAGTCTTGTTCTGTAGAGCGGGGCACACAGGAGGGGTAAGGTGCTCCCGAGTGGGGCCCTGGGGTCCCCTGGGCTCCTCGTACCCCATATTCACATGGCCTGGGGAACATTTTCTGTTGCCCTTCAACCTGGAACTGTGTCCTGCATTGCTGAGATTCGATGCCATGCATGCTCTTGGTCTGGTCCAGTGCGAAACCAAGGCTCATGGGAGGACCAAACAGGAGGCGGTACCTCATGGTCCCTGTGGACTCCAGACCCTCCTGTGGGTAACCTCACCCAACACAGGGGACAGTTCCGTGAATATTGGGGAAATGCTGCATTGCTCCATGGGTTTGGTGCAACATGAGTGTGCTGTGCGTAATGGAGCCACTGTGAGTAGGTCCACGTGCATGGGTGTTTGTTGTGTGTGCGCGAATACGTACCCGGTTTGGCCACCCGGTTTGAGCGTTCCTCCTAGCTGGGACCCTGTGTGTATGCCTGTGCACCTGTGTGTTATGTGAACTTGCTTGTCCTCCCTTGCTCCCCTGTGTGTAGGTCGTCATGTGTGCATCGTTGCTGTGTGTGTGTTTCGTGTGCTCCTGTGTGTGTGTGACAAGTGTGGATGGATGCCTGCATCCCGGAGACAGTGTGTGTTTACGTTTTGTGTCTGTTTGTTTGCACACCCATGGGTGAAAGTGTTGAGAGGCCTTGTGTGGGCCCTTGTGTGTTTCCACGTGCCCATGCGCATGCGCCGGCTTCACGGTTCAGGCCTGAACATCGATAAGTCTGCCTGCTCTTGGTCAGCGCTGGGGATCTCAAGTCTGATGCAGCCCCTCAGGGAGAATTCTAGGGTGGTGGTTAGCACCGGGCCAAAGGAAGACTGCTCAGGCCGTCGTCACGCCTTCTGGTCTCCTTGTCGCCTAAGCTGGAGAGTAGCCTCATGGCTCCCCCAGGCCAGTCTCTAGGATCCATCGTGTCGACAAGATGGAGGTGAAGTACCAGGCATGCTGACGGTTGCAGCGGGGCTGCCAGTGGGGTTCCAGACCCGGAGGACCCCAGAATGTGCTGTGCTCACCCCACCCACTTTGCCTCGAACCCTTGATGGCTCACTCCTGCCGAGCTCCAAACGGGAGAGGAAAGGCCGGATCGTGATGCTAAAACCCCTCCCAAGTGTCTCCCATAAACAGGTGCTCTGCTTCCTTGACTGGGGGATGCCCCGCCTGCCCTGAAAAGAGGTGTTTAGGATTGGACCCATGCTTCAGGTAGCATGCCTCAGGTAGCAACGGCTTAAGCTGTTGGTCACATCATAAGGACATCGGGTTTCCTCCCAAGGCCTTAGGGTGCAAAGCAGGGGATGTGGCTCGTGAACATCTCTCTGGAGTTCAGAGCAGCTTCATGGCAAGTAGGTACGTGGCACAAGAGGGCTCAGCCCCTCCTGAAGAAGACCGCCAGCTTCAGGGGCTTAATGGCCAGAGCTGCTGGGAGACGGATGCTTGCTACAGGACTGCAGGACCCAGGGCAACGGTCTTTCATAAATGTGGCCTCGCAGGCAAGGGATGGGGTGCGCAGAATGCGTGTGTGCTTTCCAGTGTACATGTGTCTAGGCACAGGGGACCAGAAACAAGGAAGGTGCCCTTGAGACCGAGCCTCCCGTGATGTCTCCGTGCCAGGATGCTTACCTCTTGTCCTTTGGCCCCTCTCATGTTCCTTCCCTAGCAGGGCAATGCCAGATGCCTGTCATTGCATGAATGTCTCCCTGGATTGGGAGTGGACGTGGAGATCATCCACATGATGGCTGAACAGATGGAAACCACAGTCCAAGGCAGTGGGGCTGCATATGAAATCCAGTCCACGGCAAACCCTTCGATTTCCGGCCGGGAACGGAATAGGCCGGTTGTTGCACACGCCTCCACGTGCACCTGTGTGTACATGGAAGGCAACTCCTCTGTACCCCTTCCCACACGGTGTCACATCCAGCTGCATACACGTGTACCTGTGGGCACACAAAGAAACCACAGCTGTACTGAACACCGCTGGCACCTCAGAGTGCAGCCGGCATGAACTCTGCACAGCTCGAACCCCCGCTCTAACATTAGTCCGGCCGCCCTAGGAGTGGAGCCATGGCGCAGAGCCATGCATCCACCGCGGATTTAGGAGACGGAGCCGAAGAAGACCTGTGCGAGGGTACAGAAGAAGCCGTGGCTGGCCGGAAGAATCGGGATGGACCTGCTGGGTACACATAGAGGTTGAAGAACCGCCAGAGCAACCACAACCGGCACTTCCGTGTACAGGGCGCAACATATGTGGCCCTTTGATGACTGAGATGACTGAGATGTGGTTGTAAGAAACCCGTCTGTTGCTGTAATGCTGGGGGAGACCGGCTTGCAATGGCTCCACACCAGTTGCCCCAAGCCTACCTTGTTGGCCTGAAGCCACAATTTGGGTATCCTCTCTCCACGTGTGGGGGTCAGCACTGGGGATGTAATGGCCCAGCCTGAAGTTCAGCTCACGGCCTGACCTGTTCAGCTGCAGGGGAAGGCTAGAGAAGATGTGTTCTCCTCTGCAGGCCAGACAGGTTGGGAACGCATTCCCCATGGCATTTGAAGTTTCACCCGAAGGCAACGGAAGACACGCTGTCTCTGCAAGTGATGGTACGGGCCTACGTGCTGTGTCACCTGGGAGCCAGCCTCAGCTTCTTGTCTCCGGCCTTCCATAGGGTGCACCCTGTAGTCTCTTGGCCCACAGACATAATGCCCAAATGCCCATCCACAGGGTTCGCCCAGACGTCGTCTCAGGGGAGGGACATCCGGGTTCCCTTTGCCGTATGCCCTTGGCTGCACAAAAGGCACGCCTCCCACCGAGCTCCATGCCAAACACACTGCGTGTCACTGGGTAAGTGTGTGTGCTGTGTCAGTGTGAGTGTGTGTGTGTGTGTGTGTGTCTGTGTGTGTTTGCACGCGCACGCGTCGGGCGCAACCAGCTGGGTCCCTTTCCCTGGTCACGTGAACAGTAGCTAGTCACAGAGGGGAAGGGGGCTTTTATTTCATGGGAAAGGAGGTTCTGGGACAGGCTTCTGCATCTTGCTTCCTGAAGGCTCGATCTTCCAGAGACCCTGTGGCCAGAGAGTGGGCAGAGAAACAGCGCCGGGAACACAAACACCGAGACGGACCGGGGAAGAGGGAGAGCAGAGCATGGGGAAAGGACAGGCGGATCGATGGATTGAGCCCTCTCGGTCCCCCTTGTCCTGAGCAGACGAGGACATGGCCTGGGGGAAACAGTGGCCGAAGCACTGGCAGACAGTGCCCCAAACTGGCAGACAGCTTCCCCCCGCTGTCTCCTGGAATGGCACTGCTCTGCAATGCCTGGGCTGACAGTCCCCCGCACGCTAGACCAGGGTCCCCGGTGGTGCCTTCGCTGTCCTCAGTCTTCGAGGATTGCGTGGGGGAAGGGCCAGGGACAGTTTCTCCTCCTTGACAGGCTACAAACACCGGGCGGAGAGCGTGCTAAAGGAGGCGACGGGATGGAGGGGAAGGAGTTGTGGGCACTGGGGCCTGGGGCTCCTTAGGTAGAGCCCGAGGCCATCCCGGAGGAGGCGCACTGGCTGCCTCCCTGGCCGCCTCCAGCAGGGGGTGAGGGGCAGGGCCTGTGGCGGCCACGCCCACCGCCTTGAGGCTCCTGGGGCCTGGGGTCCCGCCATTGTCCTGGGCGCGGATCAGGCCTCCTGGGCGCCAAGACCCGAAGCGTGCCGCCTCCACCTCTGCCCCGTGGGCTCCTGGCCGGAAGCCCTTGTGCGCATGCGTCCCAGACTCCGCTGGCTTCCGGGAGGAGACGGCGGACGTCCACCCCTCCACCGTTCGCAGGGCCGCAGAGCTCCACTGTCCGGCCGCCTGCGGGAGCCGCGCGCTCACCCGCCCCTGCTCCGTTCCCCTGCAGCTGCCCCAGCCGGGCGCCACGTGGGACACGGGACTGCCCCCGAATCCTGACCAACTCAGTCGAGGGAGAGGTCCATCAGGACGCGGCTGTCCGTGGACATATAGCCCCACCCCTGCAAGAGAGGCGAAGGTGCTGCTGGGCCTAGGCGGTGGGATGGCGGCAGAGCCTGGGCAGCAAGAGGAAGGCCGTTGGGAGAGAGAGGGCGCCATCCTGGCGGTGGGAGCTTGTGCTCGTCGGGGATGACCTAATGTTGGTGTGGCAACTTGTGGTGGTCGGCGTGGCGGAGGACCCCGGGGAGACTGAGGAGGAGGAGGACGATGACGACGAGGCTAGGGAGGTTGAGAGTGAGGCTGAGGAAGACGGGGAGGCTGAGGAGGGAGAGGAGACCGAGGAGGAGGACGACGAGTTGGAGGAGTCCGAGGAGTCCGAGGAGGAGGCTGAGGAGAACCGGCAGGAGGATGGGGAGGAAGAGGAGGCTGAGGAGACTGGTGCGTGGGAAGTAGCGGAGGAAGAAGGGGAGCTGGGGACTGAGGAGGGGGCGCCTGAGGAGGAGATGGAGGACGTGAAGCCCACAGAGGAGGCGGCTGAGGAGAAGGGGACAGAGGAGGGAGAGGAGCCAGAGGAGCCAGAGAAGGAGGAAGAGGAGGCAGAGGAGAAGAAGCTAGAGAAGCTGAGGAGGTGACGGAAGAGGAAGAGGAGCTTGGGATGGAGAAAGACGTGGCAGAAGAGCAGGAGTGGCAGGAGGCTGAGGAGGAAGCCGAAGAGGCTGAGCAGGCCGAGGGTGGCAGGGACAAGGAGAGGGAGGTTGAGGATGTTGAGGAGGAGGAGGTGGTGGAGAAGAAAGAGATGGAGCCTGAGGGGGAAGAGAAGACTGAGGAAGAGGAGCAGGTGGAGGAGGTGGAGGAGCCTGAAAAGGCTGAGGAAGAGGAGGGCCAGGAGGAGGATGAGGAGGCTGTTGAGGATGAGGTTGCAGAGGTACCTGTGCAGGAGGAGGAGAAGGAAGACAGGAGGGAAGAGGCCTGGGAGGGGAGCCAGAAGGAGGGAGACGCGCAGGAGCTGCAGGAGAAGCGGGAAGGGGAAGAACAGCCAGAGGCACGGCCAGGTCCGCCCCCGTCCCCGCTCCAGGCTCTCGCGGCCCTGCAGTCAGAGCTGGAGCCCCTGCACAAAGACGCCAGCGGGGCCTGCTCTGGGCTCAAGCTCAGGTTGTGGCAGAGGCGGCGGCGTCACCTGGAACACCGAAGCGCCCTCATCCGGGGCATCCCTGGCTTCTGGGCCAAGGCTGTATCCTTGCTACCTTCATGGAGGGACCCCGATGTGGCCGGGCTAGTGCAGGAGACTCCTGTGGCAGGGGCCCCGGCTCACGCCTCCGTATTCGGGACGGTTTCGAATTCCTGCTTCCGGGCGGGGGTGCCCGGTGGGGCCGCAGGTTGTCCTCGATGTGCCGGGCAGGGGGCCGTGGGTCCAGCTTTCTCTGTTAGCGCCCAGCAGGGAACCACCTGACTTAACGAATGCAGCGGGCCGTGCGGGGGCGCAGGGGGCCTTGACACAATCTGTGAGGAGGGAGTGGGTCCCAGTGGTAGGGACCCAAGGCTGCACTTGCTGTGCAGACTTGCTCCGTTGTTGTAGCTCTTTCTTCTCCAGCCCTGGGAGAGTCCTTGACCCGAAGCAGTTTGGGAACCACCCGCAGCTGTCAGCCATGCTCAGTGAGCAAGATGAAGGCATACTTGGCTCCATGACGGATTTGCAGGTCTGGCCCGGGAGATGGAGGCCGGCCTGGGGGATGGGAGAAGAGGGGATAACAGAAGCGATTTCTCCCCAAGGCCAGGAGGGCAAGGGTCTGCTGGACAGAGATTTCAACCCTCCTCCCCACTTTGCCGCCCGGCAGGTGGAGGAACTCGGGTCTCCCTGTGATCGCCGCAGGGTCCTGCTCTTCTTTCGCAAGAACTCCTACTTCCGCAATGAAGTCGTTGAGAAGGAGTATGTCCTCAGGGCTGCTGGTAAGGGGGCCTCTGCGTGGAGGGGTGGCAGCAGGTGGAGGCGGCAGGGTTGCACCTGATGCATTAGGCAGCGCCTTTGCACGTACCCATCTTCCTGCAGGGTACGAGCCGTCTCATTCCACTCCCATCCAGTGGCACCCCTGTTATGAACGGGAGGCCCGTAGCCGCAGACACCACAAAGGAGCCTAAACTTCTTCAACTGGCTCTCTGACCACAGCTTTGCCGGGTCTAGCAGGATAGCTGAGGTGGGTCCCGGGGACAGACCGCGCACGTGAACCTGGCTGTGTTCCCCAGCCGACTGGGATGGGCCTCTGAGCCCCGCCCCGTTTCCCCTGCCAGATCGTCATGGACGACCTGTGGCCCAATCCCCTGCAGTACTACATGAGGAAGAAGGCCCCAGCGGAGGAACTGAGAGGAGTGCAGGTGAGAAGACCGGGGCGTGGGTGCAGAAAATGCTCCGTAGGCCTCCGTGGGACCTGGGCGTCCCACATGAAGAAACGGCGGCTCAGTGGAACGCTCAAGAGGCGGTGACCCCGTGTGCAAAGGGCATCAGCATGAGTCAGGGAGTGCGGTGTCAAACTGGTTCTGCCTGGGAAGCGTGAGGCACGCGGGTCAGGCCACACCAACAAGCAGAGCTGGAGAAGCAGGCGCCTCAGCTTTGAGCACCGCCTCAGTGCCTCTTGCCATCCTTGGCACAGAGTTTGGGTTCCCTGGTGTGAAGGCTCATGCGTCACCCCGTTACCTTTCTGTGTTCATCGGTAGAGTTTTCCCAGCCATCTCCCAGGGCAATCTCCTGTGCCCACCGCAAACATCCAGAGAACACTGGCCAGCATGCACAGAGATATTTGCTACGTGGTTGGAGGACATGTCAGGCGATCGCCATCAAGGCCGGGGGAGAGGGGCAGGGCAGAATGACCTCCGATCCCCGAAGGGTCTTGAACCCTCTAGCAAACCTGTGTATGGCCCATAGAGGATACTCACCGGCCTCCTCATGTGTGCCTGTGTGCCTGTGTGTCTGTGTATCCGTCTCTCCCAGGAACTTCAGCATGTTGAGGTGAATACGCAAGAGCCTTGCGCTTGACCGGAAAGAGTCCAGGACCTTTCAGAGGGAGCCGAATGATCAGCTTGGGCCCTCGAGCAGGGACCCACCTCGAGCCTGGTGTCGGGAAGAAACCCAGGGCCGACTGAGGCCTCCTGTGAATTTATTAAAATGTCGAAGAGCGATGTCAGCCGTGCTTACGTGTGTTACTGTGGGTACGCTCGCACACGGTCTTCTTCATGGGGTGCCGGAGCTCATGGGATTCCCGTCGATGCTTACCACGCTGCCTGGGCATCTTTATTCCATGGAAGGGAATATGCATGCTTGCCCAGAGGTCTAGGTCACACAAGCTCTGGGACTGCATCCCGGCGTGGCGGAGGCCCTTCCCCCGGGGATGGTGGAGGTGGGCGGGGAGAGGAGATGAGCGAAAGGCCAGCTGACTGAAAGGGCTCATGTCTTCCCTGGGGAAATGACAGAGGACAAGGAAAGGGAAGGACGAGCCAGGGCCAGACATGTCCAGTGTCAAGTTTTGGTAGATGGCGAGGACCCTCTTCCAGAGATGCCCCCTGGTGGATGAGCTCAGACACAGCAAGGGTGGGACGGTAGTTTCATTAGTCTCTTGAACCCCAGAGCCAGTGCTCTCCTTTCTTCTAAACAGGCGTGCCCAGGCCCTTGCTGACACAGTCATCCTCAGCCCCAGATACAGCGGGAGCGAGTGGGGGCCAGGCCCTGTGGAGGGACTGTTGGAGAGGGGAAAGTGGGACGAGGGAAGGTAGGAAAGATGACACTATCATTCTGGCCCACGTGGCTGGACGGAAGAATGAATGCCAGGGAGAGTGTGTGTCACACACACACACACACACACACGGACACCATCGGTTTCAAACCGCCCTAAGCCTCAGAATATTTAGCCACTCACATACCCCGACGCATACACTCAGGAGCAAAGCCAACACCCCGCACCCAACACACGGTGGTTCGGTCACTCTCATGTCCTGACGTGCACACACTCCCTCACCCTCCCAGGCACCCAAAAGTCACACACTCACATGTCCAGAGACATGCTCACGGATTGGCAACCCCACACTGCCCCGTGATCCCCAGTTCGCGGCTTCCCTAGGATTTTGGATCCGTGTCCCCAGATGGTCCGTAGAGGAGAGGGCAGAGTATAGCTGAATGCGAGACCCAGGACACCCACGCGTGTGCTGTCTGACCCATGCTGACCCTGAGGCTGATATGCCTCCTTCCCCAGGGTCTGAAGGAAAGTGCCCAATACCCTCTATCCAGTTAGACCACTAAAAGGGAAATGCCTCCAGAGGGCACACCTAGTCCTCACCAACACCCCATGCAGCATGCTCCCCTGGTTAAGGGCCAAGTGCACACAGGCTGCTTCGACCATGTAGGGAAGCGTCCATCTTCTGAGGTTTTAACCTCGCTCCTCCCACTTTAAAATTCTTTGTGACTTTGGGACTAAAAGGCCAGTCTCTCGTTCGTAGCATAGACGTGGCCAGCTTTTCAAAACCTGCTCGTTCTGCTGTCATCCACATCGTACTCCAGTGCCGTGAAGCCCCATTACTGAGCAGCCCCATTACTGACACAGGGCAGTCCACAATTGCACTACTTGGTGACTGTGTACTCCCTGACTGTTTCCACCCTCTATTCCTCTGTGACTTCCTCACTCGCTGTCTCATATTTTCGGGAAATGTGACAGCTGCCCTCCTGGACACCACTGGATTTAGCTCTGCTCAGCCCATTTTTGGCTTTCCCACGATTGGGGGGCGGGTCCCTTCCTCACAGGCAATGTGTCCTCTGGGTCTATACGCCTTGCAAAGTATGAATTCAGCTGGAGGCCTACCCGTCCTTCCCGCCCTGCCTAACCCTTCCTCGCAGCTCCCTGCCTGTCTCTCCCTCCCCATTGGAGCACACTCCTCTCCCACCTGCCCCTGTGCCTCTCTTCCCTTCTCTCCCTCCCTCCCATTCCGCCAGCTCTTCTTCTCCTCTGGGCTTCTCTCTCTCTCCTCCCAGGCTCCCTCTCATCCCCCTCCCGCTGTCACCACCAGAGCCTTCTCCCTCTCCAGGGCTTTGCTCCTTTTCCTGCAGTAATCCCAGGAGGAGCCTCCTCCAATGGCTTGGGCAGGAAGGCACATGCTGGTCAGTTTAGATTGTACCAGGAATTCCGCAGTCTGCGCAGTCTCAAGGACTGTCTCAGACATTTTTTCATCTCCCCATAGACAGCCATGCATTTTTCTCCCTGCAGGGGTGTTTGTTTGTGTTGAGAAGCAGATTGAGAGAGTGGTACTTGTGGCGACCACACACCCTGCACTTAACGCCAAGGGAGTTCCTCCTGTTTCTTTCTGGTCAAAATCCACCCCCCCCCAGGACACACTGACCCATTCCTTTTAATGGAGGCCCTCCCATGATGCAACCACAAGGCTGATGGCCTTGCCATCACTCAGGAGGCCTTCCTGACCCCTCAGGCGGCATGTGTCCTATCCCGCCCACGACAGTACCCCCGTCCCCCTTGGCTCTTGGACTCTATGAGGTGTGGTTCGGACCGGAAGGACGTGGTGAGTACCAGAGAAAGGGCACATGGGCTGTCAGTGCTCACTTGTCCGTCCCCTCCCCGGCTGGTACTCCACTCAGTGGCGGACACAGACTAAGGCAGAACTTGGAGCAGAGCTAGAGGAAAGACACAAGAGCCCTAGCAAGAAAGTCCGGTGATGAAGGAGAAAGCAAAGAGGAAAAGAGACACAGAGAAAAAGGGAAAGGAGTCGGGCAGAGGAAAGCACAGTGGGAGAGTTTGGCCACTGGCTTGGTCAGACAGTGTGCAGAGTTTCTCTTTGGATTAAAAGTCTGGCCCATTAGCATGCTTCCCAGTCTGATCCCGGACCTCCCCTGGGGCTGCTTTGTGGCTCTGTGGGCACCCAGGTGGCCAGGGTCCTTGGCTCTTTTCGCTAATTTAATTCAGGGAAATTATTTTGTGTGTGGTGTCCTTCTTTAAGGAAAGCCGGGAGGGAGGTGGTGGGCTTGGGAGGCAGATGGTCCCAGCACCCAGCACCTTGGTGGTAGGCTCCTGGCTCCCTCCACCACTGGGCAGGTCAAGGGGAAAACCACAGGACAGTGATGTGGCTCAGTTGGAGCACCAGCTGATGCCCCCAGGGCTTTTCCCCCATTCTGCTGAGAAGGTGCCCGGGAGGCATTCGGGCTGTCACGGGATTCAGCTGCTGGATTTCAATTGCGGGTGACAGGCGAGGGGTCCTGGACGGACTGATGAGGAAGGGGCGAGTGGCCCTGTGATAACCGGGGCACTTGTGGGGAAGGCCTGAGATGTGTCTCCGAAAAAAATGAGAGGGGTTGAGAGGCGCGGAAGCCACCCCGGTGGCGGGCAAGGGCAGGCTTCCTGGCTGGCTCTGGGGCCTGCCAGGGACAAGGCTGGTGGTGACCACGCTCACTGCCCCATCGCTGGTGTGACCTCGGAGCAACAGGCGTTCTGCGCAGGGATCGGAGGCTGTATCCCTCCCGGGCCACATGCGTGACTCCCCGTGAGCACGCCCTGTCCCGCTGTCTCAGCCCCGGTCCCAGCTGCCCGGAGGCCCTGTGCACATGCGTGCCCCAGACCCGCGCACTCGGATAAGAGGCTGCTGCCCACCCTGGTTCCCGGGTGTCCGAGCTGAACCTGCGGGTGCCACATTCATCGCCTGCCCTCCGCAGCTGCCCGGGCTCAGGGCCACGGCCACATGGAGAGGGAGTTGAGGTCCGGGGAAGGCGGGGCTGCCCCAGAATTTAGGACCACCTTGGTCCCAGATGGGGGCGGGGAGGAGCCGGGTTCCTCAGGGAGAACTTCTCCCGTAGTCATTCAGGGGCGCTTTGGCCCTAGAGGCTGCGGAGGTGGTGCCTGCGGCTGTGCATGAAGCTGAGGCCCAGCAGGGCCTAGAAGAGGCCGTTGGGGGGCAGGAGTTGGTGCTGATGGTGGAGGATATCGTGGCGGTTATGGAGGTGCTAGCCATGGAAGACGAGGAGGTGGCAAGCAGATCGGGTCGAGAAGCCGAAGGAACTGTCGCAGGCAGAGCCTGTGCCCCGGCCGGACACAGCCATGGCCGCACTTGCCG
Organism: Mustela putorius furo; assembly: GCF_011764305.1. Taxonomy (NCBI): domain Eukaryota; kingdom Metazoa; phylum Chordata; class Mammalia; order Carnivora; family Mustelidae; genus Mustela; species Mustela putorius. The sequence goes on along the minus strand of NW_025421566.1, from coordinate 3,434,903 downwards.
CTCTGCAGGTTGTTCAGGAAGCACTCCGCTCTGTGGATGCCCACGCCACCAGGGCCTACTTGCGGCTCAAGCGCAGGATGAATCAGAAGCGGAGTGGTCACCTGGCTCCAAGGAGGGCCATCATCCAGGGCATTCCTGGCTTCTGGGCACGCGCCGTATACTTCCTTCATTGCGCCGGCTGGGTTTTGGCTCCTGTGGACCACAGTGGGAGCAGGGCAGAAGGGAGCAGAGTCTGAGCCAGGGGCAGCAGTGCTGAGAAGATGGGCCCCCGCTCCCCCAACCATGGGCCCCACCCCTCCAGCAGTGGGCACTTGCCAGCCTTAGTCCCCACTGCCAGCAGTGGGCGAAACCCCCGAGGTGTGGGCACACCCTTCTACTGCACAGCTTAGGGGGCTGGGGTCTAGTAGAGGGTGGTCTCGGAGGTCGTGGGTGCGGGCATGGGCGTTGGTGGGAAAGGCAGGGTCTGAGACCTGTGGAGTCCTCTCTGAGTAGATGCTCAGGGCCAGTGCTTTGTTGCTGTGCACCCCAACATGCCTTGGCAGTACGGAACCTGTTTCAACACTCTCGACTCATAGTGATGCCCAGTCCCACTTGGCTCAGAGCACATGTTGGAAGGAAAGGATTTGGGGGGTAAATGGGGCAGATGGAGAGGCTGCCCGCCTCATTCCGTGTCCTTCAAACCGTGTATCGTTGCCTTGTTCCCGGGAGACCTAGAGTTCTGTGCTGCCCTTGCACTCATTGAGAGTCAGTTAGCAGGCTGCCTGATTTCAGGGGTCCCCGGGTCCCTGGACACAGTGCCCGGGGTTCTACAAACTCTGTCTCCACAGGCCCTCCTGAAGCAGGCCGAGGCCCCTGGCCCAGGTGCTCACAGATACATTTCCTCCCTCCCTGCCTCTCCCTCACAGTGTCCCCCACCTGCGCTCGCTCGCTCGCTCTCTCTCTCTCTCAACCCTCCCAGCCCTCCGTCTATGTCTGTCGTCAGGGTTTGGGTGTCTCTGTCTCTCTGTCTCCTTCCTCCCACCTTACCCTTTTCCACCCTGTGTGGCTGTCTCGGCCAGGCCCTTGCTTGGGACCTTGGGTGTGCAGCCATGCTGCAAGCGAGCGGAGCATTCCCCGTGTGGGCATAGAAGGCCCCTCAAGGGCCCAAGGCTTCGGGTGAGCACACAAGCAAACGGGTCCGTGAGGGGGACCGAGCCCATCCAGACATCCAGAATGGTGACTGATTGCCTCCTGGGCCGGGCTAGTGCAGGAGACTCCTGTGGCACGGGGCCTGGCTCATGCTTCGGTGATCAGGACAGTTTTGAATTCCTGCTTCCGGCTGGGGGTGCCCGGTGGGGCCGCAGGTTGCCCTCTATGTGTTGGGGAGGAGTCCGTGGGTCCAGCCTTCTCTGTTAGCGCCCAGCAGGGAACCACCTACCTTATTGAATGCAGCGGGCCGTGAGGGTGCACAGGGGGCCTTGACACAATCTGTGAGTAGGGAGTGGGTCCCAGTGGTAAGGATCCAAGGCTGCACTTGCTGTGCAGACTTGCTCCGTTTTTCTAGCTCTTTCTTCTCCAGCTCTGGGAGAGTCCTTGACCTGAAGCAGTTTGGGAACCACCCACAGCTGTCAGCCATGCTCAGTGAGCAAGATGAAGGCATACTTGGCTCCATGACGGATTTGCAGGTCTGGCCCGGGAGATGGAGGCCGGCCTGGGGGATGGGAGAAGAGGGGATAACAGAAGCGATTTCTCCCCAAGGCCAAGAGGGGAAGTGTCTCTGGACAGAGATTTCAACCCTCCTCTCCACTTTGCCGCCCGGCAGGTGGAGGAACTCGGGTCTCCCTGTGATCGCCGAAGGGTCCTGCTCTTCTTTTGCAAGAACTCCTACTTCCGCAATGAAGTCCTTGAGATGGAGTATGTCCTCAGCCTTGCTGGGAGGGGTCTCTTCGCAGAATGGTGGCAGCAGGTGGAGGCATCAGGGTTGCACCTGATGCATTAGGCAGCGCCTTTGCACGTACCCATCTTCCTGCAGGGTACGAGCCATCTCATTCCACTCCCATTCAGTGGCCCCGGAATTGTGAACGGGAGGCTCTTAGCTGCAGTCACCAGAACAGTAGCCTAAACTTCTTCAACTGGCTCTCTGACCACAGTTTTGCCAGGTCTAGCAGGATAGCTGAGGTAGTCCCTGGGACAAACCGCATACATGAACCTCGCTGTGTTCCTCAGTGGATTGGGATGGGCATCTGAGCCCTGCCTGATTGTCTTGGACGACTTGTGGCCCAATCCCCTGCAGTACTCCATGAAGAAGATGACCCCAGGAGAGGGAACTGAGAGGAGAGCAGGGTCAGGGAGCTCAAAATGCTCTTAGGTCTCAGTGGGACTGGCCTTTTACTCAAGTGGAAAAATTGAGTCTCAGAGGAATACTCAGAGTCAGTGTTACTGGGTCAAAAGGGCATCACTCTGAGTCATAGAGATTGGATTTGTGCAGTGTCACAGTGGTTCTACCTGGGGAAATTTGAGGCAGGCAGAGTCACACAGCAACAATGAGCAGACCTGGAGAACAGAGTCCACTCAGCAGCTGCACAAGGGAAGTGCCATTCCCTGTTCATGAAATCCTGCCCTCAGGCTTCCTAGCAACCACCTTACTTTTGTCCCCATCTGAGTGCTTCTTGTCACCCTTTGCACAGATGTCTTCATACTTCGGTAAAAATGCTCCCACATCACCCAGTCAACTTTTCTGTGTCCATCAGTAGAGTTTTCCCTGTCATCTCTATGGGCAATATCCTGTGTTGCAACAATTACCCCGAGAACCCTGGCCAGCATGCACAGATACATTTATTATCTGGGTGGAGGAAATATAGGACAATCACACTCAGGGACGGGGGCAGGGGATAATGACCACCATTCCCCGAGCGGGCCATGAAACCCTCAAGCAACCTTACATATGGCCCATAGAGGATACACACTGGCCTCCTTATGTGCCTCTGTCTGTGTGTGTCTGTGTTTCTGTGTATCTGTCACTCCCAGGGAGCTTCATAGTGTTGACATGAATATGCAGAAACAACACACTTGACCAGAATCAGTCCAGAACCTTCATATGGAGCCAAATGTCTGCCCGGTTCGAGAATACTTGAAGTCTTGTGCTGGGCTGAAAGACATAGTTGATTGAGGCCCCACTGGAAAAATATTGAAAATTAGAAAAACAGTGTCTACTGTTTCTGTGTGTGTTAGTGTGTATATGCTCACCCATGCTTATCTTCACAGAAAGGGGTTTGTGGGGTGCCTGAGCTAATTTGTTTCCTGTCTGTGCTTACTACTCTGCCTGGGATGCTGAGTCCATGGAAGGGATGGGCCCATGTGCTTGCTCAGAGGTCTAGGTCACAAAAGCTCTGGGACTGTATCAGAGGGGGCAGAGGTCCTTCACCCGGGGTTGGTGGTGGTAGGCAGGGAGAGGAGATGAGCAAAAAACCAGCTTACAGGGCTCATGTTTCTCCTGGGGAAATTACAGAGGTCAAGCAAAGTGAGAGACGAGCAGGGATAAGCATGTCCAGTGTCCAGGTTTGCTGGATGGCAATGACGGCCTTCCAGAGATGCTCCCTGGGGGATGTCCTCAGAACATCCACTGCACACAGCACAGAGCGGGAGTGCGCTTTCATTACTCTTTTGAACCCTAGTGCCAGTGCTCTCTATTGTTTTAGCAAGGGGCCCAGGCTCTGGCTGCCACAGTCATCCTCTCAGCCCCAGAAAGAATTTGAGAGAGTGGGGACCAGTCCCAGTGGAGGAACTGTTGGAGAGGGAACAGAAGGAGTTAGGAAGGTAGGAACAATAACACTCTCATTCTCGCACAAGTGGCTGGGATGAAGTATAAATTTCATAGGAAAGACACACACACACACATACACGTGCGCGCATGTGCACACGCACACACACACACACATGCACATCACCGGTTTCAGATACCGCGCGCACACTCAGATTCATTTAGCTACTCCCTTACACTGACACACTCAGGAGCAAAACCAGGCCCCTCCCCACAGTCATTCATTGTATCATATCCTGACACACACACACTCTTTCACCCTCTCAGGCAAATTCACTCTCTCACATATCCGGAGATGTGCTCACTTACTGACAAACCCAAGCTGCCCTGGATCCTCATTTCCCTGCTTCTTAGGGCCTTGGCTTGGGGTGCCCCAGATGGTCAAAAGAGGAGAGGGCTAGGGGAGGAGGATTGCTGAATGCAAGGGCCAGGACACCCACACGTGTGCTATCTATCCCATGCTGACCCTGAGGCTGATATGCCTCTCTCTTTCCACAGGCTTAAGGCATATGCCCTTTATCCAGTGAAGAGTGCAAAACTGAAATCCTCACCAACAACCCAGGGAGCATGCACACTGGGCTGAAGGCCTGCATAGGGCACCATCCAGTGTCTGAAGTCTTAGCCTTCTGTGCATTGTCCATGAAAAGACCTGGTGTATACAGAGTACCTGTCACAGGACTCACCTAGGAGGTGGAGAGTTGAGCCCCTAGAGTAGACCTGTATGAGGTGTGTCCTCTCGAAGGACGTGATGAGTACCAGAGAAACGGTACATGTGCTGTCAATGCTCATGTGGCCATCCCCTCCATGCATGGTACTCCACTCAGTGACAGGAAGAGACTAAGGAACAACTTGTAGCAAAGTTGGAAGGAAGACACCTTGCAATAAAGTCAAGTGATGAAAGAAAAAGCAAAGAGGAAAAGAGGCACCGACAAAAAAGGAAAGGGGTCAGGTAGAGGAAAGTACAGTGGGAGCAAGCCTTACTAGTATCTTGGACAACAGAATACCCAGAGTTACTCTTTGGGCTATATGTCCATTATCATGCCACCAGATCCCAATCCCAGACCTCACTGGGGCTGGCTGAGTAGCTCTGTACACACAATGGTGACACCATGTAGACTAGCCCATCCATGTCTCTCAATGGTGGAGGCCTCATCAGATTCTTCTTGGTGGTCAAATGCAGATGCTCTGTGATGTCCACTTCCACACAGCTGCCATGCCCCAATACATACACACATAAAGACACACACACACACACACACACACACACACACACACACACAAGGCAGATTGACTCAGAGATAGGAGCTCATATAGCAAACATCAGTCAGGCCAACAAACTGGCAGCTGTAGTAGAGCAGAGACTCACCATGGCCAAAGGCAGTTATGGAGGCTCAGCTGTGCACATATGGGCTCAGGCACAGATATGAGATCAGAGACATGACAGCATGGACAGACCCAGACCAAGACACACCAAGTTACACTCAGAAAGACAGAGAAACACTGGCAAGGAGAGATGCACATGATCCTGTGTTTACCCTTAACCCAGACAAGTACACGAAGGTCTGGAGCAGCAAGGGACGATGCAGATGCTCCAGAGCCATGGAGATAGAACACTAGCCAATTCCTCAGGCAGTCCTCTCCTATCAGACAGCACTCTGGCTTACAAGAGTTTTGTTCCCTTAGTGCCTGTGTTCTTCATCACACCACTTTGAGGAAAGGTGCGGCAGACCTTCCCAGAGAGTCCCAGACAGTGAGGCAAAGTTTATTGAGTGAGAATACCAAGCTCCCTGGAGGGCTGATGTGTTCCCATGCACATTTCAGGGGATTTATAAGCCTTTTCAAGGACCTTGAGTGTGAGGCCCCTGCAGATTCACTGTGAAGATGCTGCCAGTCAGGGACTTGATCATGCCCCTGTCTACCACGTCCATGGGACTGATGGGCTGGATTCTGGGGACTCACTGCCCCAGCCTGGGACAGGGACTGATGTTTCATGGTTAGTGCCCTTGACTCAGCTTGTGTAGCAAAAGTCAGCCCTACAGAGGCTGCTTGACCAGATACCCCAGTGCTCCTCTCTAGGGGGTAAAATGGAAAGCTAGTGTGGTTTTGACCTTAGCTGTCCTGGATCTCTGTTTTAGTGGTACAGACCCTGGACCTGACTCCCTCACCCTCCATGCACTGCTACCATGGGGGGCTCCCTGATGTCTGAAAGGACCCGTCCTCCATAGTCTCACCCTTCTGTCCCAGCAGGGCCAGGCAGGGAGAGGGGCCAGGCCAGGCTTCAACTTCATCCCAGTGCCCAGAGCCCAAATGGCAGATGCTTAGGAGTGTGGTACCCTATTCCCTCCTCTCCCCTAGGCTTCATGCCCTTGGCAACAGCCTACTAAATGCCACAAAAGTAGAGGAATATGCTCTGGTCCCCGAAATGGCCCAGACTGAGTACTCCCAAAGGTCATGCTTTACACGGGGGCTGTACCCTCCCACTGCTCAAGGAAGGACCAGTACGCAGGACACTTTCAGCTGACAAGCATAAGCAGAGCCAAGTGCCCATCAAGGATACTCCGGTATTTTCACACCAAGTTTTCCAAAACATCCATCTCTCCTCCACTCCGAGAGAGACAAGCCTCCCCTCCGGGAGTCTTGGGCACCTCCAGCTGCCTCGGAAGGGGCAAGGCTTTCTCATACAGCTCATCAACTCCACAGCCTGACATGGAACAGGTGTTTCACACTGCACAGTGCAAGGTACAAGAAGCATCTTTGACGTTTGACCACCAATTCCTCCTTTTGGAAAGATCCCCTGCTGCAGAAACAGTAGATCTCATTCTACCAAATGTTGGGAGGAGGGGTGAGCCACCTGAAGGGCAGAAAGGATCCTCTGGAATCTCACCCTCAGGGCTGCTTCCCTTGGAGCCACATTAGCTGGGGGTATCTCAGTTGAGTAGACACCCACTTGGGGGTGAAGTGACCCAGAGTCTCACCTCAACACCTTCCGGGTGAGTTTTGTGACAGGTACTCTGTACCTGACAGGTCTTTCCATGGGACTAAGCACAGAGGGCTAAGGCCTCAGAAAATGGACCTTATGTGGTCAAAGCAGCCTGTGCACACTCAGCCCTTCAGCAAGGATCCCCTCGGGTGTTGGTGAGGACTATGTGCCTCCTGGTGGCATTTTAATTTTGGGGTCTTCACTGGACAGAGAGCAGATTCCTTAAGCCCATGGAGAGAGAGGCATATCAGCCTCACAGGTGGATGTCCTGGCCCTTGCATTCAGCAATCCTCCTCCCCTTGCCCTCACCATCTGGGGCACCCCAAGCCAAGGCCCTGGGAAGCAGGGAACTGTGGGTTAGTTAGGATGTGAGTGTGTTCTGGACATGAATGAGTGAAGGTTGTGTGTGGGAGGGAAAGTGAGTCTGTGCATGTCAGGACATGAGAGTGATAGAATGACTGTGTGTGTGGGGGGGCATTGACTGGTTTTGCTTCTAAGAGTGTGTGTTAATGTATGGGAGTAGCTAAATGAGTCTGAGTGTGGGGCAGTATTTGGAACCAGTGGTATGCCTGTTTGTGTGTGTGTGTGTATGTGTGTGTGTGGTGCATGCGCCTTTCCCCTGCGATTTACACTTCCTCCCAGCCACCTGGGCAAGAATAAATGTCATCTTTCTTACCTTCCCATCTCCCTCTGTCCCCACTCCAACAGTGCCTGCACAGGGCCTGAGCCCCATTCCCTCACTTTGTTTCTGGGGCTGAGAGGATTACTATCAGTCTAGGCCCCTTGCTAGGCCAATGGAGAGCACTGGCACTGGGGTTCAACAGAGTAATGGAACTCCGTGTTCCATGGAATGCTGTGTGTAGTGGATGTGTCTGAGGTCATCCACCAGGGAGCATCTCTGGAAGACCGACATTGCCCTCCACCAAACTTGGACACTGGACATGCCTGGCCCTAGCTCATCCCTCAGTTTGCTTGACCTATGTCATTTCTCCAGGGGAAACATGAGCCCTGTTACCTGGCCTTTGGATCATCCTCTCATTGCCCACCACCAACAGCCCCAGGGGAAGGAATTCTGCCTCCTGGAATGCACCCAGAGCTTGTGTGACCTAGCTCTCTGGGCAAGCATTCGGTCCCATCTTTTCATAGACTTGGGATGCCCAGGCAGAGTAGTAAGCACTGACAGGAAACTCACAAGTTAAGGCACCCCTCCAGCTCCTTTCTTTGAAGAATAGCATGTGCAAGTGTACACACAGTAAAATACATAAACATGGTTGACATCATTTTCCTACTATTCAATATTTTTTGGAGGCCTCAATTGACCCTGTGTTTCACCCATGCACCAGACTTTAGGTATTCCCAGTAGCGAGGAACTGGGCTGACCATTTGGCTCAATCTGAAGGTTTCAGACTGGTTCTGGTCAAGGGCAATGCTTTATATTCATCTCAGTATGTGGAGGGATAGATACATAGACACAGACAGACAGACACCCATGCACACAGGCACAATTAAGGAGGCCAGTGTGTATTCTATATGGGCCATACGTAAGGTTCCCCTCTTGGGGAATGGTGGTCATTATCCCCTGCCCCCCTGCCCCTGACTGTGATTGCCCTACACTTCCTCCACCCACGTAGTAAATGTATCTGTGCATGCTGGTCAGGGTTCTTGGGGTAATTGTTGCAGGCACAGGAGACTGCCCATGGAGATGATAGGGAAAACTCTACTGATGAGCACAGAAAAGTGACGGGGTGACATGGGAGCCATTTTGCCAGGGCATCCAGACATCTGTGTCAAGAGTGGCAAGAGGCACTCAGATGGGGACAAAAGTGAGGTGGTTGCTTGGAGACATGAGGGCAGGAGTTCATGAACAGGGAATGGCACTTCCACAAGTGCAACGGCTGAGCTGACTGCTTCTCTAGCTCAGCTCATTGACGCTGTGTTGTCCCGCCAGCCTCAAGTTTCCCCAGGCAGAACCAGTGTGACACTGCACTTGTCCAGTCTCTATGACTCACAGTGATGCCTTTTTGACCCTGTGTCACTGCCTCTGAGTATTCCTCTGAGCCTCCGTTTCTCCACTTGTGTAAAAGGCCAGTCCCACCAAGCCCTATGGAGCATGTTCAGAGCCCTGGCCCTGAGCGTCTCACCTACCTTCCTCTCAGTTCCCTCTCCTGGACCCTCCTCCTCATGTAGTACTGCAGGGGATTGGGCCACAGTTCATCCATGATGATCTGGCAAGCAAACAGGGCAGGGCTCAGATGCACATCCCAATCCGCTGGAGAACACAACTAGGTTCATGTGTGCCGTTTGTCACAGGGACCCACCTCTGTTATCCTGCTAGACCTGGCAAAGAAGTGGTTGGAGAACCAGATGAAGAAGTTAAGGCTGCTGTTGTGCTGTCTGTGGCTATAGGCCTCCTGTTCATAACCATGGTGTCACTGGATGGGAGTGGAATGAGATGGCTTGTACCCTGCAGGAAGATGGGTATGAGAGAAGGCTCTAGATAATGTATCAGGTTCAACACTGCTGCCTCCACCTGCTGCTGCCCATCCATGCAGAGGCTCCTTACCAGCAGCCATGAAGACAAACTCCTTCCCAACAACTTCATTGCTAAGTAGGAGTTCTTGGAAAAGAAGAGTAGGATCGTGGTGTGATCACGGGGAGATTTGAGTTTCTCCACCTGCCGGGTGGCAAAGTGGGGGAGAGAGGGTTTAAATTTCAGTCTAGCAGACCCTTTCCCTCCTTGCTTTGTGGAGGAATCACTTCTGTTACCTTCCCAACGCACAGGCTGGACTCCATCTCCCAGGCCAGAACGTTAAGTCCGTCATGGAGCCAAGTATGCCTTCATCTTGCTCACTGAGCATGGCTGACATAGGCTGATGTTTCAAAAACTGCTTTGGGTCAAGGACTCTCCAAGGGCTGCAGATCAAAACCTAGAAAGAGCACATCTTTATGGCAGGTAGGCCCTGCAACCTGTTTCCTCCTACTGGGACCCACTCTTTCCTCACGACCTGTATCAGAGTTCCCTGGGTCTGCACACAGCTAGGTAGTCAGTTAGGTAGTGCCCTGCTGGGCACTAATATACAAAGCTGTGCATCCTTAGAGACATCCCTCCCCACCCACAGCCCCCTCCCCAGCACATCCTGGCCATGCCTCTGTCTGTTCTTCCCCTTCCTGCTTCTCCTGCAGCTCCTGGGCTTCTTCCTCCTTCAGGCTCCCCTCCCTGGCCTCTTCCCTCTTGCCCTCCTCCGCCTCCGCCTCCGCCTCCACGTCCTCAGCCACCTGCTCTTCAAAATCCTCCTCTTTGGCCTCCTCAGCCTTAGCCCCTTCCTCCACAGAATCCCCCTCAGGCTCCTCTTCCTCCTTCAGTTGCTCATCCCCCTCCTTAGCCTCTTCCTCCATAGACTCTTCCTTGTCATCTTTCTCCCCTTCCTCCTTAACCTCCTCAGCAGCCTGCCCCTCTGCAGCCTCCTCCTCGTGTCCCTCCTCAGCCTCTTCAGGACATTCCACCACTTCAGTGTGCTTCCTTTCATCCTCTGCGTTCTCCTGGTCCTCTTGACCCTCGTCCCCCTCGTCTTCCTCTGCCCCAAGGTCAGGCGCGGCCACTGTGTCCTCCACCAAGACCACCAATTCCGCCCCCAGGCCGGCCTCGCCTCTGGCCTGCAGGGCCTCGGCTTCCCACACAGGCTCTGCCGCCACCGCCACCGCCACCGCCACTGCCACCGCCCCGGCCCCTACGGCCTGCAGCGCCCCCACTTCGCTCCCGGCACTGTGCTCCCTGAGGGCCCCCGCCTCCTCACCGCACCCTTCCCGGACCAAGGTGGTCCAGGATTCTGGGGCAGCCCCGTCTTCCCCAGACCCCGCCCCGCTCTCCATGTGGCCGTGGCCCTGATCCCTGGAAGCGCTGGAGGAGGCGAGAGCACGTGGCTCTCCACACAGCCCTGGCAGCTAGGGCTCTGGCGCCGGGGAATGACGGCGGACAGCAGCCGGCCAACTGTGGGTGGGGGCCTGGGGGACACGTGCGCACAAGGCCTAGGGGAAGCCGGCCACGCGCAGAGGTGGCAGAGGCACACATGCGGCTTGGGCCACGTGAACCCACCTAAGCCACACCAAGATGATGGTTGTCCCCTAGGTTCAACCAGTGACACGGTGGTTGGCAGGACTGTCACTTGTCCCACCCTTTAACCCCATAGGAGCCGGCCTGGGAGTCCTACAATATGCCTTTTCCAGGGTGGCCTCAGGGTCCACCCAGGTGTCCCAGGCCCCACCGCCACTAACACCCCCATCCTGTGACCTCCTTCACCACGCTCTCCACCTGGTATTTGTATCCTGACAATGTGAAAGTGTCTCTTGCCTTTTCCGAACACAACCCTGGAAGACTAAGGACACCATATGCACCCACCCCCCACCGGGAACCCTGGTCAGGAGTGCATGGAAATCTTCAGTCCAGGCATTGCAGAATAGCGTCATTTTAGGAGACAGAGGTCAGAAGCTCTCTGCCTGTTTGGATCATGAGGGTTGGGGTGCAGGAAGTTCTACCACAGTTTCTCCCAGTCCATGTCCTTGTTTTCTCATCAGGTGCGGGTCAGAGAGTGCTTGATCCCTCTGTCTGCCAGTCCTTTCCTCATCCTCTCCTCTCTGCCTTCCCCTTTCTTGGTGTTTTTCTTCAAGAGCTCTTTCTCTGCACACTCTCTGGCCACAGGGTCTCTGGAAGATCAAGGCTTCAGGAAGAAAGATGAAGAAGCCTGTCTAGCAGCTCTTTTCCAGGAATTAAAAGCCCTCTTCCCTTCTGTGACTATCCATTATAATGTGACCATTATAATGTACTAGCGACTATAGGTCCCAGCAACCCCGATGCTTAGGGGTCATCAGGTTAGGGCCTTTCATTGGAATCAGTTCTGCAACAACATTGGACGCTGGCTTACATGTGACCAATGTACGTGTCCCAAGCTGGGTGTTCCACCCCCCATATTCAAAGCACACATGTGCACCCACGGACACAGAGTGTGTTTGGCATGGATGACAGAGGAAGGCATGCCTTTCACCAGCCAAGGGCTTACAGCAAAGTGAATCCAGATGTCCCTCTTGTGAGACAATTTCTGGGTGAACTCTGTATCCAAGCTGATGGGGCATGCTCTCTGCCGGCCAGGTGACTACAGTGTGCATCCTTTAGAAGGTCAGAGGGCAAGGAGCTGAGGCTGGCATCCAAGTGACAGGTAGCACATATGCATGTACCATCACTAATAGATCAGAGCATCTTGCATTTCAGTCTGGCAATGTGGTGAATGCCATAGGAAGGGGTTCCCAGCTCATCTGGCCTACAGAGGATAACACATCATCCATAGCCTTCCTGTCTGCAGGCCAGCCAGGTCAGACCATCAATGGAACAGCAGGCTGGGCCATCATGTTCTCAGTGCTGGCCACACATGTGGAGAAAAAAAAAAACCCAAATTATGGCCTCGGGACAACAAAGTAGGCTTGGTTCATTTGGTCTGGAGCCAATGCAAGCTGGTCTCTCCCATTATTACAGGAACAGATGGGTTTCTTACACCACATTGTCTCAGTCGTCACATGTGGCATGTGGACACAGAGATATCTGTTATTGTTGTTTTGGGGGTTCTTCATCCTCTAGGTGTACCCAGCAAGCCCATACTGATTCTTGAGGTCACATCATTGTCTGTGCCCTCACACAGGTCTTTGGCTCTGTCTTCTGTATCAGCGGTGGAGGCATGGCTCTGTGCCATGGCTCCACTCCTAGGGCAGCTGGACCAATGTTATTGTGTGAACAGGGTTGTTGTCATTTCTTGTCTCCTCAGATCCAGCTGTGCAGAGTTCTGTCCGGCTGCATTCTAAGTACTAGAGGTGTTCAGTATAGCCATGTGCTTACACACCCATGTATTCAGACCAAGGTTTCTGTGTGTACCCACAGGTGCACATGTATGCAGTTGGATGTAACACCATGGTGGGAAAGAGTACACAGGCGTAGCCTTCCCAAAACACACACCCTCATATGGAAGCATAGCAAAGACGCCAATTCCATCCTGGATAGTGTCTTAATGTGTTTCTAGCAAAGTGGATTTCATATGCACCCCCATGGTCTTGGACTGTGGTTTCCATCTGTTCAGCCATCATGTGGATGGTATGCATGCCCACTTCCACTCCAAGGAGACATTCATGCAATGACAGACATCTGGCATTGCCCTGCTACGGAAGGAATGTGAGAGGGGCCACAGGACAGGAGGTGTGTAGTCTCAAACAGAGACATCATGGGAGACTGAGTCTAAACTGCACCTCCCTTGCCTCTTGTCCCTCTTGCCTCAACACAGGTACATTGGAGAATACGCAAGCATCATGGGCAGCCCATCCCATGGGCTTACCTGAGAGGCCACATTCACAGAAGCCTGTTTCTCTGGGCCCTCCAGTCCTGTAGCAAACCTCCATCTCCTGGCAGTTCTGGCCATTAAACCCTGAAGCTGGCAGTCTTCTTCAGGAGGGGCTCAGTCCGCTGCATATGTGTTTTCCTTGAAACTTCCTGGTGTTTTTTGCCATCTTGCTCAGCCTTGGGGACCCTGGGTCCCTGGGACTTTGGGAAAGTGCTGTGTCCATGTAAGGGCCTGAAGTATAGGGTCTTGCAGACCTACTTTAGGATGGTGGTGACCGAATGAGAGATACTGCCACAGCTTCCCCTGGGAGAGACTGACAGAGACACAGGCAGACCATGAAAGGTGAATGTGGGCCTTAAGTGTCAGAGAATGTGTTGGTCTTAAGTCTAGAGAGAGATACAAACTCACTCCCAGAAAAGGAGAGGAAGACGGGGAAATGTGAACACAGCAGCTGTCTTCACTGGGGAAGATGGCATGCAGACTCTGGCCAATCCTGACCTCAACAAACTCTTCTCCCCAGAAAGCCCATCAACTCCCATAGGTCCAGGGGGAGACCACATCACTGCAACATACTAGCTACTATAGGTCCCAGCAACCCCAATGCTTAGGCATGATTAGGTTAGGGCCTTTCATTGGAACCAGTTCTGCAACACCATTGGACCCCGGCTGTCCTGCCCCAGTGGGGTTGAAAAAGGTTCCCTGCTCTGTGGACACTGAGTACTGCAGGGCAATGCTCATGAGCCACATCTCCTGGTTTGCACCATAAGACCCTGGGAGAAAACCCAATGTCCTTATGACATGATGAACGACTTAAGTTATCCACCTGTGGCATGTGTCTGAAGCTAAAGACCTCCTTCCAGGCCAAATTGGACATCCCCCAGTCAAGATAGCAGGGCCCATGTTCACAGGAGACAATGGGAGATGGTTTAGTGGCACCATCTGGCCTTTCCTCTTCCTTTTAAATCTCAGCAGGTCCTTCCTCAAAGCCCTGAGAAGTGAGTCACAGAGGGCTCCAGGGAAAGTGGGTGGGGTGAGTGTGCCACATTCTGAGGACCTCTGGGTCTTGATCCCAGCTGGCAGACTGCTGCAACATTCAGGATCCCTGGGACTTCACCTCCATCTCATCCACATGATGAATGCTAGGGACCGGCATGGGGGAGCTGTGAGGCTACCCTCTGGCTTAGGCATCAAGGAGACCAGAAGACATGACAATGGTCCAAGCAGTCCTCCCCTGGCCCATTGCTCTCCACCACCCTAAAATTCTCCCTGAGGGGCTGTATCAGATTCAAGATCCCTAACGTTGACCAACAATGAGCTGACCTACTTATGTTCAGCCCTGAACCATGGAAGCAGCAGGGTTCCTTAGCCCAAAAGCCAAACTCTCCTCAACCTGCCCCTAGCTGCTGGGGCAGCAGGGAGGGAACACAGTTCTCTAAGGAAGTGAGGTCGGGACTACAAACAGCCTGAAATGTCAGAGTAACACCACAGGGACCACTGGGAGGCTCAGCCATGATCCATTTATGGGCAATAGAAAGAGAGATATGGGGCAAATATTGCAAGGTCTGAAGTCCAGCTGTGGTGCAGGGAGTGGGGAATGTGAAAGAAGGGTGAATTCAGGGTGAGCAGGGGGCAATCTCAGGGCTGGTGAGAGGTATTTCTGGGAAGTCCGTGTCACTAAAGGAGCAGCAAGCTGTGTGTCCCTCAGTGACATAGTGAACATGTTGCCTGTGGGTCTAGCTCCTCTCCTTTCTGTCTTATCTGCCTAATACACAGGAAGTGGAGAAGACTGCCCCAAACAGGAGTAGAACAGATTTTGGGATGCCATTTCTCCTGAGAGGAGAGATCCCCACAGGACTTTTCCTCTGGAGAAGCGTACTGCTCATGGGGACTTCCTTACTCCTTGTGGCACTTGCAAGTACAATGTTTTAGCCCCTCTGTAACACAGACTGAGACCCCTAGGTTTTCCTACACCTGGGACCATTGTGCAAGCAGGTGGTGCACTTGGCACACACCTGCCAGCTCCCACCCTTCCATCCTTGCCTTGGCCCCTGTGCATTTTGCAGTGAGAGGGGACACAGAACCCTGAGTAACCATGGAAAGCATACGAGGTCTGTGTGTCAGGTGGGACATGGCTGCACTATGCCACTGGCCCCTTTCTTCATAATCAGCAGAGCTGGAAATACTATAGTCCCTCTCCTTGGCTGACCAGGGCCTACCCATTCACTCATACACATGTGAGCCCATCCAAACGCTGGTCACACAACACACAAACTCACACACACACACACACACACACACAGTCCTCACACACATACTTACACTCTGTGTACACACACTTACACGCCCACGTTCTTGTAAACAGAGACATGGAAAAAGCACACATTTGGTCATTTGATCACACACATATGATACCCACTAACATACACGATCTCTGAGACAAAAGCATGGAGATGGGCATGTGCACACAAACACGTACACATTTATACCCTCACTGACGGGCACCTCTCACACACATATACACACATAAACACACATGTGCTCATGGAAACCCACTGAACACACTACACACTCATTGATACCAGTCTCAAGTATGCACACCAGCCCTCTCAATCACACAAAGCTGTGTGAAATACAGATTTCACACAGGGGATTTGTTGCAGGCATACACATTTCCCACTGCACAAAAAAACATATACAGCTACACCTGAGAACACACACACACACACAGAAAACATCCATAGCCACATTCACATAGGCATGCAAACTGCGCCCCACATACACTCCTGAGGATACAGAAACATATACAAAACACACCCTCTGCATCATTCAGGATTGCACACATAGCCATTCAAACACAAACAGACATGCACTCACATACACACTTACGTGTTCATACAAAAACAGTAAATACACTACACACACTCTCTCATGTATTGCACTCAGGCATGCATCCCTATTCTTGCATGACACACAGCTATTCTTCCAAGCAGAAATACACAGACTATGCACACTATATCTGTGGCACAGGCACACACGCAGTTGACACCACACACACACACACACACACACACACACACACACACACCTTTGTGGGCCTGAGAACACAGACATTAAAAAAACCCCACAGTCTTTGACATAGGCCTATGGAACCATTCCCCACACAGATTGATATACACACACCCCTGATGATACAAAAACATGTAAGAAAAACACATGATATCTCTCATATAGAATGCACACTTAACTGCTCAAGTACACACACACACACACACGCTCATACAAGCCACACACACTCACTGCACACCTGAGATGTCTGGTGCTCAGGCATGCACTCTGAGCCCTGAAAGAGTACACAGAAGCGCACATGAAACACACACCCACAACACACACCAAAGCTCTCCTGCATAGACACAAGACACTGGAGCAACATACACACAGATGTGGCTTGTAAAACACAAAAACCACAATAAACTCACAGTCTTCCACACAGAGACATTCACAATTGTCCAGTCACACACAGACACACACACATGATTGTGAACACACAGAGAGGCCACACAAATACACACATTTGCTGATAGAGTTATGGATGTGTAACCATGCAAATATGTGTACCTGTGTTAATGAATAGTGTACAGAGTTATGCATGTGTAACCCATGAAAATACATGTACACATACATACAACACATAGATACACACACACATACACCAAACACACACAGTCTGCAACATTGAGGTATCCACAGCTGGCAATAAACACACACACACACACACACACACACACACACACACACACACACACTACTCTGGATTCACCAAAGTTTACTAATGTAGCCCCAACCGTGTTGCCATAGTAGGAGTTCTTGTGAAAGAAGAGCAGGATCTTGCAGCAATTTGGGGGGCCTGAGTTCCTCCACCTGCCAGGTGGCAAAGTGGGAGAGACTGTTGAAATATCTGTCCAGCAGACCCATCCACTCCTGACTTCGGGGAGGATTCACTTCTGTTACTATTTCCTATCCCATTTCGCAGGCCAACTTCCATCTCCCAGCCCAGACCTTC
Source organism: Mustela putorius furo (assembly GCF_011764305.1). Taxonomy (NCBI): domain Eukaryota; kingdom Metazoa; phylum Chordata; class Mammalia; order Carnivora; family Mustelidae; genus Mustela; species Mustela putorius. The sequence continues at coordinate 3,417,687 of NW_025421566.1, read as the reverse complement.
AAATCAAGAAGCATGCCTTCTTGCTCACTGATCATGGCTGACATCTGGGGGTAGCTAACAAAGTGCTTTATGTCAAGGACTCTCTGAGGCTGGAGATGAAAAAGCTAGAACAACAAACATTACTATAGGTTCTGAGCATTCCCTATATGGGCCTGGACCAGAGATAGCAGTTCTGGCAACAGAAGCCAGATCCCTGGACCAATATAACTTATGGTTTTAGTGGCATGGATGTACAGAGACAAGTGGATGCCTCAGGTGACCACTGAAAGAATGATGATGGGTGAGTACCCACTGAGTTGCATTGTTCAGTGGAGTTTGCAGAGGGGGAGTCTGTGTGTTCTGAGCTACCCAAAGAGGAGTAGACTGAGGCTTCTCTCTGAGGTGGAGGTCTGGGTGCAGTTTGCTTTCCACTAACCCTCCAAAAAGTATATTTTAAAAAAAAAGTTCCAGAGAACAAAAACCTCCAGAGACCTAAAGCCTGAAAAGCCAGTTTCCACAGAGCTCAGCCTCTTGAAAGGCAGAAAGATGATTCAACCCAAGCAAAACTGACTGAAAAAAAATGCAGCAGGCCCCTCCTCCAGAAGACAAGCCAAAAGAATGAGAGGACAACCATCACAGAGTCCTCATGAAATTTTAAAACCCCAATGTCAGGGGAAAACAGTATATTAAACTCCAGGTATTGCCCTTAATCCTGTATATCTCATAGATTCAACTTTTGGTTAATTAAATTCTTATCTTAAAAAAATTAACCTACTTATCATTACAACTAGAGGTTTAATACAACATATTCCATAATGAATTTTTAACTTGAACTTTTTTTCATACATATATCTCTGTTTCTTTTCCTTTTCTTTTTAAATATACATTTAGATATAAGCTTTAAGGTAATCAATTTTCCTTATTCAATACTAACCCTATATATAAGCCAGTTTTAATTTCTTTTTATCTCTGGAAACTTGAATCCTTTCACAAAGATAACAATATACACCCAGGAAGAATAAAAATAGCCTTCTTCACCCACATTGAGGGTTTATAACCACTTTCCCATCTTCTGTCAGCATTTCTGTGTATTTGTTTCTGTTTTTGTACTATATAAATCTTATTCTTTGGTTTAATTTTGGCTGGGTTTCTCTTTTCTTTTTTTTTTGTTTGTTTTTGTTTATGTACCTTATATATATATATATTGCTCTTGAGCTCATTTTTACTGGGTTTTATCTTTTCCCCTCCTTTTCCCCTTTTTCTCTTTTTTTGGTGGTGACTTTTGATTGTTCCAAAACTCTCCAGGGTGCACCTTGCTTGCATAATGGTTGATACAATCTGCTATATATTCACTCAATCACCTCTCACCAAAATGTCTAGGATGAGGAATACCCAACAGATGAAAGAATCAGAGATTGTTCCCCCTGCCACAGAACTATTGGATATGGACATAAACAGTATGTCAGAAAGGGAATTCAGGATAACAGTTATATAGGCAATGGCTAGGTTGGAGAAGAACATTAGTGACCACACAGAATCTCTAAGGGTGAAAGTGAGGGCTGATATGGCAGTAATAAAACATGCTATCAATGAAATCCAATCTCATCTAAATATTCTTAACATCTGAGGTAACTTAGGCAGAAGATTGAATTAGCGACCTGGAAGACAAACTGATAGAAAAGAAGGATCAGGAGGAGGCAAGAAACAAACAGTTTAGAAGCCATGGAAACAGAATTAGGGAAATAAATGATGCTATGAAATGTTCCAGAGTCCGATCTATTAAGATCCTGAGGGGGTGGAGAAAAAGACTAGTAGACTAGAAGATATAGTTGAGGAAATTCCAAATGGAAATTTCCCTAATCTGGGGAATGGATCAAATGTTTATGTCCTAGAGGCACAAAGGACACCTGCTAAGATAAATGAGTCTAGGAAGACCACTAGACACTTAGCTGTGAAGTTCATTATCATAATTTCAGACAGGAGATCTTAAGGGCATCTAGGGGAAAGAGATCTTAAGGGCATCTAGGGGAAAGAGATTCCTTATGTACAGAGGAAACACCATCAGAATAATGTCAGACCTAGTAAGCCAGAAAAGGTTAACAAGACATATTCAGGCACCAAATGAGAAGAACATGCAGCCAGGAATACTTTATCCAACAAGGTTGACATCCAAAATGGGTGGAGAGATAAAGAGCTTCCAAAAGCACCAAGGTATAAAAGAGTATGTGACCACCAAGACAGCACTACAGGAAATATTGAGAGGTTCTATAAAAGAAGAAAGAACCCAAGAGTGGCATAGAACAGAAATTTATGAGACAATATATAGACAATCTATAGCAACAAGGACTTCACAGACAACATGATGTCAATAAAAACATCTTTTTTTGTGCACCTGGCTGGCTCAGTGTGCTGCTAAGCGTCTTCCTTTGGCTCAGGTCATGACCTCAGGGTCCTGGGATTGAGCTCTGCATTGGGCTCTCTGCTCAGCAGGAAACCTGTTTCCTCTCTCTATCTCTCTGTCTCTCTCACTCTCTCTCTCAGCTTTATGTCAACGAGTTAAGTATCCTAGAAGATATAAATGCATCCTGGAAACCTATAAACTTCCAAAACTGAAACAGGAACTAATTGACAACACGAATAGGCAAATATCTAGGGACAGACCAACAGATCATTAAAAAGATTATCCATCATGACCATGCAGGATTTATCCCTGGGATGCAAGGATTCCAAATTAATCAGTGTGATAGAACAAATCAACAGAACAGAGAGTACCACATGATTCTCTCAATTTATGCAGATAAAGCATTTGATAAAATATAGCATATGTTCCTGATTAAAACTCCTCAAAGTATAGAGATAGAGGGAACATTCCTCAGCTTCTTAATATCTATCTATGAAAAACCCATACTGAATATCATTTTCAATGGGGAAAAGCAGACAGCCTTCCCTTTGAGTTCAGAAACACAACAAGAATGTTCACTCTAACCACTGTTGTTCAGCATAGTACTAGAAGTCCTAGAAAGAGCAATCAGAAAACAAAAAGAAATAAAATGTCTTCAAATTGGCAAAGAAGAAATCAAACTCCCTCTCTTCACAGATGACATGATAGTTTATATGGAAAACCCAAAAGACTCCACCCCCAAACTACTAGAACTCATATATAAATTTAGTAATATGGCATGATACAAAATCAATGTACAGAAAGCAGTCGCTTTCTTATACACTGACAATGAAAATATAGAAAGGGAAATTAGAGAATCAATTCCACTTACTATAGCACCAAGAATTATATGATACCTTGAATAAACCTAACGAAAGAGGTAAAAGATCTATACATGAGCAACTACAGAACACACATGAGAGAAATTGAAGAAGACACAAAAATATGGAAAAGCATCCCATGCTAATGAACTAGAAGAATAAAGGTTGTTAAAATTTCTGTACTGCCCAGAGCAAAATATACTTTCAATGCCATCCCAAACAAACTTCCACGATCATTTTTCAAAGCGCTGGACCAAAAATCCTAAAATTTGTTTGAAACTGGAAAAGACCCCAAGTCACTAAGAAAATGTTGACAAATAAAAACAAAGCTAGTAGCATCATGCTGCATGATTTCAAGGTTTACTACAAAACTGTGATCACCAGGACAGCATGGTACTACCATAAAAACAGAAACATGGACCAGTGGAACAGAGTAGAGTGTCCAGATATGGACCCACAACTCTAAGGTTAAATTATCTTTGGCAAAGCAGGAAAAAAATACTCAGTGGAAAAAGACAGTCTCTTCACTAAATGGTGCTGGGAAAATTGGACAGCTATATATAGAAGAATGAAACCCAGCCATTCTCTTATACCATACACAAAGATAAACTTGAAATGGATGAAAGGCCTCAATGGGAAGGAGGACTCTATCAAAATCCTAGAGGAGAACATAGGCAGTAACCTCTTTGACATCAGCCACAGAAGCATCTTTCAAGATATGTCTCCAAAGGCAAAAGAAACAAAAGCAAAAAGGAATTTTTGGAATTTCACCAAGATACAAAGCTTCTGCACACGAAAGGAAATGGTCAAAAAAAAAAAAAAAAAACAAAAAGGGAACCCATGGAATGGTAGAAGATACCCTCAAGTGACAATACAGACCAAGAGCTGATATCTAGGGTCTATAAAGAACTCCTCAAGGTCACCATGCATAAAAGAGATAATCATGTCAATAAATGGGCAGAAGACATGAACAGACACTTCTCAAATGAATACCTACAAACGGCTAATAGACACATGAAAAATATGTTCATAACTAGCCACTAGGGAGATTCAAATCAAAACCCCATTGAGATACCACCTTACAACAATTAGAATGGAAGTTAAAATTAACAAGACAGTAAACAACGTGTGTTGAAGAGGATGTGGAGAAAGGGGAACCCTCTTACACTGTTGGTGGGAATGCAAGTGGGTGCAGCCGCTTTGGAGAACAGTGTGGTAATTCCTGTTGAATTGAGAATGGCAAAAATTACCAAGACAAGAAACAACATGTGTTGGAGAGGATGTGGAGAAAGGGGAACCCTCTTACACTGTTGGTGGGAATGCAAGTTGGTGCAGCCTCTTTGGAGAACAGTGTGGAGATTCCTCAAGAAATTAAAAATAGAACTTCCCTATGACCCTGCCATTGCAATCCTGGGTATTTACCCCAAAGATACAGATGTAGTGAATAGAAGGGCCATCTGTACCCCAATGTTTATAGCAGCAATGGCCACAGTCGCCAAACTGTGGAAAGAACCAAGATGCCCTTCAGCGGACGAATGGATAAGGAAGATGTGGTCCATATACACTATGGAGTATTATACCTCCAACAGAAAGGATGAATACCCAACTTTTTTAGAAAAAAAAAATCTCTTTTGGAAGAGATTATGCTGAATGAAATAAATCAAGCAAAGAGAGTCAATTATTATATGGTTTCACTTATTTGAGGAGCATAGCAAATAGCATGGAAGACATGGGGAGAAAGAGAGGAGAAGGAAGTTGAGGGAAATTGGAAGGGGAGGTGAACCATGAGAGAATATGGACTCTGAAAAACAATCTGAGGGCTTTGAAGGGGCGGGGGGTGGGAGGTCGGGGTACCAGGTGGTGGGTATTATAGAGGGCATGGATTGCATGGAGCACTGGGTGTGGTGCAAAAATAAAGAATACTGTTATGCTGAAAATAAAAAATAAATTTAAAAAAATGATGACTGTGTTTCCTGGAGGACTCAGGGTATAGCAGATTGCAATTTATCTACTCCTGGTTGGTCAGAGGTTGGTTCTGTAAATATTGCTCTGACCCTCAGAAGAGGTATGGAATGCCACCAGAAGAAAGGCTCAAACAAAAACAAAAACAAACAAACAGCTTTCATAGAGTCCAGCACTCAAGCAGGATTGTCTGAGAAATAGTGCAACAGGCTTCTCTCCCAAAACACAGGATGGAAGAACAAGAGGATGATAACCCTAGAATTCTCTCCTCCGCGTTGGGTTGTGAATCTCTCTGATGGCTAATGATGATGAACATTTTTTCATGTGTCTGATAGCCATTTGTATGTCTTTATTGGAGAAGTGTCTATCCATATCTTCTGCCCATTTCTTGGTATAGTTGCCTGTTTTGTGTGTGTTAAGTTTGAGGAGTTCATTATAGATCCTGGATATCAACCTTTTGTTCGTACTGTCATATGCAAATATATTCTCCCATTCCGTGGGTTGCCTCTTTGTTTTTTTTGACTGTTTCCTTTGCTGTGCAGAAGCTTTTAATTTTGATGAAGTCCCAAAAGTTAATCTTTGCTTTTGTTTCTTTTGCCTTTGGAGACATAACTTGAAAGAAGTTGCTGTGGCTGAATTCGAAGAGATTACTGCCTATGTTCTCCTCTAGGATTCTGATGGATTCCTGTCTCACGTTGAGGTCTTTTATCCATTTTGAGTTTATCTTTGTGTACAGTGTAAGAGAATGGTCGAGTTTCATTCTTCTACATATAGCTTCCCAGTTTCCCCAGCACCATTTATTTAAGAGACTGTCTTTTTTCCACTGTATATTTTTTCCTGTTTTGTTGAAGATTAATTGACCATAGCATTGAGGGTCCATATCTGGGCTCTCTGTTTCACTGGTCTATGTGTCTGTTTTTATGCCAGTAACATGCTATCTTGGTGATTACAGCTTTGTAGTGAAGCTTGAAATCAGGTAATGTTTTGCCCCCCGTTTTATTTTTGTTTTTTTAACATTTCCTTAGCGATTTGGGGTCTCTTCTGATTCCACACAAATTTTAGGATTATTTGCTCCAGCTCTTTGAAGAATACCGGTGGAATTTTGATTGGAATAGCATTAAAAGTGTAGATTGCTCTAGGCAGTATAGACATTTTAACGATGTTTATTCTTCTAATCCAAGAGCATGGAATGGACTTCCATCTTTATGTGTCTTCTTCAATTTCTTTCATGAGTGCTCTGTAGTTCCTCGAGTACAGATCCTTTACCTGTTTTTTTAGGTTTATATCCAGGTATCTTATGGATCTTGGTGCTATAGTAAATGGAATCGATTCTCTAATTTCCCTTTCTGTATTTTTATTATTAGTGTATAAGAAAGCCACTGATTTCTGTACATTGACTTTGTAAACTGCCACATTGCTGAATTGCTGTATGAGTTCTAGTAGTTTGGGGGTGGAGTCTTTTTGGTTTTCCATATAAAGAATCACGTCATCTGCAAAGAAAGAGAGTTTGACTTCTTCATTACCAATTTGGATAACTTTTATTTACCTTTGTTGTCTGATTGCTGTTGCTAAGACTTCTAATACTATGTTGAACAAGAATGGTGAGAGTGGACATTCTTGTCGTGTTCCTGATATCAACGGGAAGGCTGCAAGCTTTTTCCCATTGAGGATGATATTTGGTGTGGGCCTCTCATGGATAGATTTGATGAAGTTCAGGAATGTTCTCTCTATCCCTATACTTTGAAGTGTTTTAATCAGGAACAGATGCTGGATTTTGTGAAATGCTTTTTCTGCATCGATTGAGAGGACCATATGGTTCTTCTGTCTTCTCTTATTAATTTGTTCTATCACATTGATTGATTTGTGAATGTTGAACCATCCTTGTAGCCCCGGGATGAATCCCACCTGGTCGTGGTGGATAATCTTTTTAATGTGCTTTTGGATCCTGTTTGCTAGGATCTTGTTGAGAATCAGCATCCATATTCATCAGTGATATTGGTCTGAAATTCTCCTTTTTCGTAGGGTCTTTGCCTGGTTTGGGGATCAGAGTAATGCTGGCTTCATAGAAAGAGTTTGGAAGTTTTCCTTATGCTTCAATTTTTTGAAACAGCTTCAGGAGAATAGGTGTTATTTATTCTTTGAAAGTTTGATAGAATTCCCCAGGGATTCTATCTGGTCCTGGGCTCTTGTTTTTTGGGACGTTTTGGATCACCGCTTCAATCTCATTACTAGATATTGCTCTATTCAGGTTGTCAATTTCTTCCTGATTCAATTTTGGGAGTTTATTGTTTTACAGGAACGCATCCATTTCATCTAGGTTGCTAAGCTTATTGGCATATAACTGTTGATAATAACTTCTGATGATTGTTTCTACTTACTTGGTGTTCATTGTGATCTCTGCCATTTCATTCATAATTTTATGTATTTGAGCTTTCTCTCTTTTCTTTTGAATTAGTGTCACCAATGGTTTATCGATCTTATTGATTCTTTAAAAAAAACAGCTTCTAGTTTCATTGATACGTTCTACTGTATCTCTGGTTTCTACCTCATTGATCTCAACTCTAATCTTGATGATTTCCCTTCTTATGTGTGGAGTTGGTTTGATTTGTTGTTCATTCTCCAGTTCTTTAAGGTGTATAGACAGCTGCTGTGTTCTGGGTTTTTCAATTTTTTTGAGGGAGTCCTGGATGGCTATGTATTTCCCCCTTAAGACTGCCTTTGCTGTATCCCATAGGTTTTGGATCGAAGTGTCTTCATTGTCATTCGTTTCCATGAATTTTTTCAGTTCTTCCCTAATCTCCTGCTTGATACAAGCATTCTTAAGCAAGGTGGCCTTTAGCTTCCAGGTGTTTGAGTTCCTCCTGAACTTTTCCTTGTGATTGAGCTCTAGTTTCAAAGCATTGTGATCTGAGAATGTGCAGGGAATAATCTCAGTCTTTTGGTATTGGTTGAGTTCCTTCTGAACTTTTCCCTGTGATTGAGCTCCAGTTTCAAAGCATTGTGATCTGAGAATGTGCAGGGAATAATCTCAGTCTTTTGGTATTGGTTGTGACCCAGTATGTGGCCTATTCTGGAGAAAGTTCCATGTGCACTTGAGAATAATGAGTATTCTGTTGTTTTAGGGTGGGATGTTCTGTATATATCTATGATGTCCATCTGGTCAAATGTGTCCTTCAATGCTCCTGTTTCTCAATTGAATTTCTGCTTCGATGATCTGTCTATTTTTGAGACAGGCGTGTTAAGATCTCCAACGATTAGTGTATTCATATCAATATGACTCTTTATCTTAACAGTTTTCTTATGTAATTGGCTGCTCCCATATTGGGGGCATAGATATTTACAATTCTTAGATCATCTTGGTGGATAGTCCCTTTAAGAATGATGTAGTGTCCTTATGTATCTCTGATGACAGTCTTTAGTTTAAAATCTAATTTGTCTGATATGAGAATCACTACCCCAGCTTTTTTTTTTTTGAGGCCCATTGGCATGAAAGATGCTTCTCCATCCCTTCACTTTTAGTCTCAGTGTATCTTTAGGTTCAAAATGGGTCTCTTGTAGACAACATATGGATGGGTCCTGTCGTTATTATCCAGTCTGCAACCCTCTGCCGTTTTATGGGCACATTTAGGCCATTCACATTGAGGGTGATTATTGATAGATACGTTTTTATTGACATTGTGTTACCTTTGATGTCTTTCTTTATGTAGATTTTCTCTATATTTCTGTTCAATGCTATTCTTGGGCTTTTTATTCCTTTAAAGAAGCCCCCTTAATATTTCCTGCAGTATCGGCTTGGTGGTTGCATAGTCTTTTAAGCCTTGCCAGTCCTGGAAACTCTTTATCTCTCCATTCATTTTGAATGTCAGTCTTGCTGAATAAAGTATTCTTGGCTGCATGGTCTTCTCATGTAGTACCCTGAATATATCTTGCCAGCCTTTTCTGGCTTGCCAGGTCTCTGTGGACAGGTCTGACGTTATTCTGATGGGATTTCCTCTGTAGTTAAGGAGCTTCTTTGTCATAGCGGCTTTCAAGAGATTATATCTACAATTATGATTCCTCTAGTTGTCTATCAGGTGCATTGGTGTTTTTTTGGAATGTATAATCATGGGTGGAGACAATTTGGCCTCTAGTACGTGAACACTGGTTCCATTCGCGAGATTGGGAGAATTTTCATGAAGAACTTGTTGCACTATATCTTCTAGCCTTCTTTCTTTCTCCTCCCCTTCAGGCATTTCAATAATTCTGGCATTGGAACGTTTCATGGCATCATTTATTTCCCAGATTCTGTTTTCATAGCTTCTAAGCTGTTTGTTCCAGGCTTCCTCCTGATTCTTTCTCTTCATCTGTTTGTCCTCCAGATCACTAATTCTATCTTCTGTCTCAGTTACCCTAGATTTGAGAGAATTTAGATTAGATTATAACTCATTGAGGGCATTGTGAACCTCAGCCCTGGTAGCTTTTAGCTGTGCCCTAACATTGTGAACATCCTGTCTGGTCGCTTTCAGCTCAGCCTTTATCAATTCTGTTTGGTCATCCATGGCTTTCTCCAACCTAGCTATTGCCTGGATAATTGTTAGCTTGAATTCTCTTTCTGACATATTGTCTATGTTGATAGCCATTAGCTCTGTTGCAGAAGGCCCATTCTCTGTATTGTTCTTCTGTTGGGCATTCCTCCTCCTAGTCATTTTGGTTAGAGCTGACTGAACAGATGTAGCTGGATGTATTGACTGTGGTGCCATCAAGGCACACCCTGGAATACTCTGAGCAATCAGAATTCCCCACCCAAATGAGAGAGAAATGAAAAGAAAAAGAAAAAATGAGATAGAGAGAGAGAAGAGATAGAGAGAGAGAGAGAAGAGAAGGTTCAGCCCAAATGGTCCCCAAGGTAATATTTATAAAATAGACAAACAAAAAGACTGATAAAATATATTACAAGAGAAAAATATATATATATTCAAATAAACGAAGAACCTCATGAGAAAGAACCCCAAGTGTAAGATTTATATACTATCAGGACAAACACAAAAACACAGAAACAGCGGTGGAAGAAAAAGATGGGAGAGTGGTTATAAATTCTCAGTGTGGCTGAGGAAAGCTCTTTTGATTCTTCCTGGATGTATCTTGATATCTTTGCTAAAGGACTCTTCTTTCCTAAGATAAAGGGGGATTAAAAATTGGTTCACTTATAGGGGTAGTATTCATTGGGGAAAGGGGATTACTTTAAAGTTTCATTCTATGTGAATATTAGAAAATAAAAATAAGAAGGAATAAACTAGACTAAACTAAACTAAATTTAAAAAAAGTAATTCAAAAAATAGAAATGCAAAAGAAAAACACAGGTGTATGTATCAAAAAGTTCAGGTTAGAAGGTTATTATGGAATTTGATGCACTGGACAGCTCACTCTGATGGTAAATAGGTTAAAATTATCTATATAAGAAAAAAGAACTAGAATAGAGGCAACGAGGTAAAAATAAAAGTTGTTTTATGAATCAGTGGTGGTTGTTCTCTTGCAGTCTTTTTTTTTTTCTTTCTTTCTTGATTTTTTTTCTGGGACAGGAGCCTGCCACGTGGGTTTTCAGTCAGTCATGTTCCCTGAGTTAAGTCGTCCCACCCCCCTAAAGGGGGTGGGCTCTGAGTAAACTGGGTTTTTTCAGGCTTTTGTTCTCTGGCGGTTTTTATGTTTGTTCACTTTTTTTTTTCCCCTCTCACCTTGACCGCTTTTGATGGTTTTTGTAGTTTCTGAGGAAAGCAAACTGCACCCTGACCCTGCATCCTCTCAGAGAGAAGCCTCAGTCTCGCCGCAGAGCCCAAATAAGTCCCCCTTGGCTGCTGGCAGAGCAGGTTCCAAGTCATGGTCCCTGGGGATGCAGGATCTTTTGCTTTTACCCAAAACCATGGCAGCTGTGGGTGTGTGGGAGCTCCAGACTGCCTGAGAGGCCCCAAGCAGTGATCGCACACTGAGATTTTCCTGCTGGCCCGGGCTGGGAATGCCTGGTCTTTCTGGGACCGAGAGCATCCAGCTTGCACCCACCTCTTCCAGGGGAGGCTGTGGGTTGCACGAACATCTCAGGCTCTGAGAACAGGGCGCAGGTTAGAAAGCACCAGTCTGGGCCTTCACGCACCTCTGTCAGGGGAGAGTTTGGGGCACACATCTTAGGCTCTGAAACAATGGCACAGTTCAAAGAGTGCTGGCTGTGCCTTTGTATTCTCTCAGGGGAGGAAGAGGGGTGCACTTATCTCAGGCCCTGTAGCAGGGCTCCTGTGCGTTCTGCCTTCTGGCGTGGCTCCCATCCCCTCACAGGAGCCAGAATCCTGAGCAGGAATGGCGGGCTGATATAGGAAGATAAACAAAACAAAGATAAACAAAACATTGGAGGCTTAGGGTCCAAGACCTGGTTTCTCCACTGCACTCTCTCTGGCTCAGCAGTAGGGGAGGCTATCCTGGGACTGGGGACTTAAGCCCCTGTCCCTAGCCACAGTGATTCCCACAATCCCCCCACCCCTATCAATCCTTTGCTCTTTTTTGAGTGCTTTCAACCAGACTCCAAGTTAATGGTGCTTCCCAGATGCAGGGCACTCTCAGATTGGGGTTTACTTTCCAACCGGTCGCCTCCGGTGGCTCCCTTCCCCTTTTGTTTATCTGCCTATATCAGTCCGCCATTCCTGCTCAGCTTTACCTGCCCACTGGTGTCTTCTGCCCCTGTAGAGATCCAGACATGTATAATTCTGATCTCAGGCTGATTTCATGGGTGGTCGGAGTTCTTTGGTAGGTAATCAGCTCACTTTAGGGTACAGGTTGAAAAGGCGCCTCCTCCTATTCCCTGCCATCTTGTCCCCCTACCTCCGGAGGGTTTTCAAATGGAGGTGTGAAATCATGAGGACACCACCACATTTCTAGCTCTGAATGACAAGTGAGTGGAAAATGGCCCTCTCATCTAATTCTTCTTTCCAGAAGATGCAGGCTGCATCCAATATATGTATGGTAGGATACTGAAGGTGCTATGTCCCTGTAGCATAGACTAAAGTCAGTGGGGAATGCAAATTTCAGTGAACAGTAAGATTTTTGAAGGGAGAAGACTTCTAAGATGTATGTGTTTAAGCGAAGGGAACATGCCCTATCTTTACTTTTGAGAAAGAAATCTGTGGAGAAACATAACATTCACAGAAACTCTTGTTTCCTGAATGTAGAAGAGTTTTTGCAATATAACTGTGGAATCCTGTGGAAACTGTAGCAGGTTTAATTGTCTGAAAGGAGTTTGTGGAGAAAATAACTCTAGCCTATCCTTGCTTCCAGAAGACCATGACACTGTCACATATCATTCAGGTAGTAGAGGGAAGGTGCCAAGTCTAGGACACAAAAAAATAAGTCCTTGGAGAATGCAAAATTCAGTGAGCAACAATTTCCTGGAGAGAAGAAGCCTTCTAGCATGTATGTTTGTACATACCAGGAACATCCCCTATGGGTAATCCATGAAAATACCTGTAGAGAAAGCAAAATTACAGGAATCTCTTGTTTCCATAGACAGGAGTGCCTATTTTTATTTATAAAAGCTATTGTTTTATAATTTTATTTATTGTTTTATACTTTAAAATTTTTATTTTATTTTACTTTTTTTTCAGTGTTCCAAAATTAATTCTTTATGCATCACACCCAGTACTAAATGCAATTCATGCCCTTTAAAATACCCACCTCCAGACTCAACCTACCCCCCAGTACCCCTTCCAAAACCCTCATTTATCTCTCACAGTCCACAGTCTCTCATGATTTGTCTCCCACTATGGAGTGTTTTGTAAGGCACATATGGAAACATGAGGAAACCTCCTTCAGCTTAAACCCAGAAGCAAGCCCTTGGAAAAAGGAATTGTCAGCTACCTTCATGTTTTCCCACAAAAGCCACAATGTCCATTATTTCTCTGGTAGGATCTGGCAGGTGCCATGTTCCTGACAAATACCAAAAAGATGGTGAAGGATGCAATGTTCCCAAACAAAAGACCCTCAGGGGAAAATTCTTGAGCATGTATGCATTTTAGCAACTGGAATGTGCCTTATCTGTCTGCCTGAGCAAGAAGAATGTGGAGAACACAACATGAAAGGCACCTCTTCCTTCCTGAGTAAAAGCATTTTCCAGTGGCGGGGTGAAATCACATTTACCTCAAAAGGAAAAAAAAGATATGTGAGAATGGAAATCTCAACTAATTTTTCTATGAGGAAGATATAGACAATATCACATATATCTGGGATTGTAGAGGCAAGGTGCCACCCCACTGACCTGTAGAAACAAGCTTATGTAGAATGATACTGTGATGGAACAACAAGGTACACAGCATTCAAAAACCCCTTACATCGTGAATACAGAATATGTTTTCACATGGGTGGTTCAAATCATGAGAATAATATGTAGATTAAAATCTGAGCAAATATATATACTGTAAGGAATTAAATTCTCCACTTATCCTAGCTTGAAGAAGATAGAGGCAATATCAAATAGACACCGGGGAGTACAGGAATGGTGCCATGTCCCTGAGGCATTAGAAAAAGACCATGGACAACACTACTTTCAGCAGACAACAATATCCTAAAACAGAGAGGTTTTAAATCATATATGCATAACTGTAACTGGAAAGTGCCCTACTCTTTTCTCTGAGAAAAAAACATCCTGTAGAGAACAAAAGGTTTAAGTTATGCCTTCTGGCTTGAGAAAGGAAGCAGTTTTACATGTATGGGTGACATAATGAGTAAAATGAAAAGGTTTTAATTCTGAGAAACAAGCCTACATAGAATGGAATGTTCAGAGAGTCCTAGTTCCCAGAAGATAGAAGTGGCAGTATATGGCAGTAGCAATATCTCTGACTTGTAGAAATAATTCTGAGGAAAGGACACTCTCAGCAAAAAGAAAGAATTCTTCCAGAGAGAAGCCTTTTAGTGGGTAGGTGTTTAAGTAACACGAAAGTGCCCTAGCCCTCCCACTGAGCACTTCATCTGTGTCAAAAACATCCTTTAAGGAATCTCTGATTCCTGCAATAAAAGATATCTAAGGCACGTGGTGAATTGTGAGGAAACTTACCCAGGTTGCGCTCTGAGATAGGAGTCCATAGAAAATAGCATACTAAACAAATTCTTCCTTCCAGAAGATAAACACAATACCATATATGTGTGTGAGCATATATGGAAGGGCACACATCCCTTACACTCTACTCCTTTTTTGTTTCCAGAAAAGAGTGCTACGATCAAATCCACAGGCAGTAGCATCAGAAGGTTCCAAGAAAAGAGCCCCAAATGGGGTAACAAGTAAGTACAGATGCAATGTGCAGCCAACACCCAGTTTCCTCCAGGGAGAAGCCAGGGATGCATAGGAGTTTAAGTCACAGGAAAGTGCTCTAGTGCTCCCCAGAAAAACAAGTCCAGGGAGACCACAAGCCTGAAAGCGCATCTTGGGGGGTGTAGATAGAAATGTTTCCAAGTGGAGATGTGCAATCAGGAGAAACCCACCTCAGATTTAACACGTGGAAAAAAGTCTCTCTTGAATGGAACTGTCAAACAATTCCAGTTATTAGAACTTGGATCCATCTCAAATACATCTTGGGTGATATAGGGAAGGTGCCATGTCCATGAGGAATATACCATAGACTGTGGAGAGTGCTTCTCTCAGTCCATAAGTTCTGAAAGGGAGAAGCCTTCTGGCACGTATGGCTTTCAGACATGGGGAAGGGCACTATGCTTCCTTATGACAAACTGTTCTGTGGAAAACTAAATGGCAAGTAACTTTTTGCTTATTGAAGAAGAAGTGTTTTCAGTGTTTGTGGTGGGAGAACGGGGAAAGGCCACGGATTGAACTCAAACACACAAGTCTGAGGACCATGGAATGCTTCACCAATTCTCACTTCCAGAAAAGAGATCAACTTCAAGTATATGGGTGGTAGTGCAGGGAAGGTGCCCTGACCCTGACACATTGACAGGAGTCTGTGTAGAATTCCACTTTCAGCCAACATCAAGGTACTTCAAGAGAGAATGTTTCAGTCTTCTGAAATCAAGAGGTAACCTGAACCTTGCTTCTCCACAGACTTCTTTCAGTTTCCATTGGATAGGACACTTTAACATTGATTAAATGCATACTTGTCAGACATTTCTCCTTTGAGGACCCTGTGGTTTGCATAAAACTATGTCCCTTACCACAGAAATACTTCAAAACATCAGGGGCATGACCCGTTCGGTACACAAACACACCTATACTTGATACCCTCTCTGTCTTTGGGAACCAGAGCAGGTGGCTATTCCATACTCCACAGACTCCTTCTCAGAGATAAATCTTTGTCAACCACCTTACGATTTGAAACATGCACTTAAAAATGTTCCACTATGCCAGATGCTGTAGATAGTCAAGAACACTTGGAACATGGCAGCCAAAAACCAAGGTTGTATTCTATGGTTACCCATATATCAAAATAAAAATAAACAATTAAAAAAAATGAAATAGAAAACCACCTCCCATAGAAGAACAAGAAATGACTGGAATATTTTGTTCACCCTAGACTTCTACTCACAGAGAGGGGTAGGGTGCTTGCTAGTTGCTTCACACATACACGTGGAAAGGCTTTGTTGTTGAATGATCTCTTGTTCCCTCAACCTTGCATGCTCCAGAGACTTGTTACCATGCATCAGGGAAATGACACCTGCCCGATCCTGCCAGATACATATTTGATATGGCCTATCCTTTGGAACAAGTTTACCTTGAGAATAAAATTCCTCAGAAATTTGTTTTCTCAGAATTTCATCGGTTGTGGGGTCCTCATGATTCTACACAGCCATTTGAAAATGTCTTTCAGACATTAGAGTTGACTTGAATGGTGTGTTCCTGCCTAATGCTTTCCCTCAGGGAAGGATAGGGCACTTTCCTGATTCTCCCACACATAGAAGGCAGAAGACTCTCCACAGATGTTTCTCCTTGTTATCTTGAAGTTGACCTTTTCCTCAGAGTTGTTTCTACACTTCAGGGACTCAGAACCTTGTGTATACTAGCTCATGGTGTATTCTATATGGCCTTCATCTGCTGAAAGGAGAACTAGTTGAGAGTTCCCTTCTCTGTACACTTGTCTCAGAGATCCAGCCGTGGCAGTATACTCAGGAATCCATCTGCCCATTGAAAAACCTGCATATCTTCAGGAGGAAAGCCATTCCCTATACATTGTACCCTCCTCAGACTCTTTTCACAGCAAGAAAGATCTGGCCTGCTCCTGACGCTGAATGGAGCTGACCTCCATGCTCCAAGTTTCCTCCCTTGAGGAGATTGTTGTTTGCCAAAAGTGGTATTCCCCAGAGACTTATTTCTATGTGGCAGGGACCTGATACCTTCTGTATCATAGCACGCAAGGATCTCCACTTGATCTCCCCTCTGGAAAAGAGAATTTGATGAGAGTTCCATTCACCACAGCAGAGTGTGTCAAGGTTCCCTTGGCACTCATTTTCTGTTCTCCCATCCTTCCCACAGAGAAACACTTCTTCAAGGAGCACCATATCATCTGAAATGGGCATCTCCATAGACCACTTTCTCAGTGGAGTATGGTGTTTGTTCTTGTATGTGAAACCCGTGCATGCTCAAATTCTTGTCCCCTTTGTCCAATGTCCTTTGAGGAATTTGCTGGGTGTGTGTAGCACTCTCCAATGATGAGGATCTATTGCCAAGACTATGGCATGTTCTATATCTTCTCAAACAGACACTGGACATCATCTCCATGTTCTGGTAACAAGCATTATTGGACCATCCCATTCCCCACAGAATTGTCTCTCGGTATTCCATCTGTGGCACTTTCCTCTAGAATGTATATAACTCTTCTGTCTGCAGAAAGCATGATGTTACTGAAGCGTTATGATCTCCCCAGACTGATTTTCATGGTAAGGAGACAGTGTGCTTTCCTGTTGCTGCCCCACATATGTGCCTGAGGACTTCTCCCATGAGTAATTCTGTTGTTGGTGAATGTTGCCTTCTGCACGGACATTATGCATGTTCTGAAAGACCATCCTTCTGTCATGTAGCTCCATTGAATTGGATTTTGTATCTGTCTTCTGGCAACAAGAAGGTGCTACAGTATTCCTTTCTAAAACTTGCTTCTAGAGTTGGGGGAATGGTGGTTTCCTCAAGATTCTGCATGTGATTTGGAAAAGGTTTTTATTTTAACCATGTTAAGGGTTTTCATCAATGCTGTGTTCTCCACACCCACTGTCTCAGAGGGAAGCATAGGGAGCATTCCCTAGTGCTTACAAACACACATGCTGGAAGACTTCTGCCTTGGTGCTTCTTGTTCACTCAAAATTCTATTCTCCACTTCTGTCTGTCCTTGAGGCACATGGCACATTCCCTCAACTATCATGCCCATCTCTGAGAGAGCATCTCTCCTCTTGAAGACAGTATGTGTGGACAATTCCCCCAACCAATTATTCACTTCTCAAAGTGAAATTGGTGCCATTATCCTGCTGACTGTGCCTGAACCTCAGAGAACATTTCAGGTTCAAAAAGCAGATTCCTTGAAAGATGTTTGTCACACAGACCTCATTCTCACAGGGAAGGTTAAGGCACATTACTATTCTTAAACACCTGTGTACTCAAATGCATCCCACTTGCAGAATGTGCTCACTGAAATGTGACTTCTCCACAGACCTTTGCTTCAGCGTCACAGACATGACCCCTTCCCTCAATTATCACACTTAAATTTGATCTGTTTTCTGCCATCTGGAACCAGAAGGTATTGATATGTCCATGTTCCACAAACCTGTATCTCAGAGTTTTAAAGAGTGGTGAGCTTCCTGAGGATTACCCCACGTATCTTTGAATACGCCTTTGGCTTCAGGATGGAAGGGATTACTGGATGGCTTTCTCCTGCACACCCTCCTGCTCACACAAAGGAGAATGTATTAGTTTTCATGGGTGCACACCAGGAAGGAATCTCCTTTGAAAATTCTTGGGATCAATGAGGAATTCATTCTCCACAGACTTGTCTCCCCTTGGATGGCCCATGGAATCTTCCACATATTATCACACATACATTTGACACCGCCTCTATCTTCTGGAGACAGGAACGGTTGGAGAACTGCTTCTTCCCAAACTCAGTCCTCAGAGCCAGCTCAGGCGATTTGCCCATGATTTCACACCTCCAGGTGAGAATTTTTACATGTTCTGAAGGCAATAGGTGACTTGAACTTTGGGTTTTCCACAGACTTCTCTTGCCATTGGAGAGGTCATTTTCACCTTCCTTAAATAGATAGACACAAGATGCTTCTTCTTGGAGAATTCCTGTGGTTCCCATAAAGATGCCCTCACCACAGAATTACTTCTACATATCAGGGACACAACCATTCCATATTTGAACACACCTATACTTGATATCCTCTCTGTCTTCTAGGGACCAGTGCAGCTTGGAAATTCTGTACTCCATAGACCTCTTTCTCAGAGTTAATCATTGACATTTTCCAGATTTCAAATGTGCACTTAAAAGTGTTCTGATCTTCCAGATGCTGTATAATGTCAAGGAGCCTTGGAACATGACAGCCAGAAAGTAAGGATGTATTTTATGGCGCCCCACATAACACAATAAAAATAAACAATCCAAAAAAAATAAATAAATGAAATAGAAAAGCACCTCCATCCAGGGAACAAGACATGACTGGAGTGTCTTGTTCTCCCTAGGCTTGTTCTCACAGAGATAGGTAGGGCACTTGCTTGTTCCTTCAACACACAACTATGGCAAGGCTTTGCCATTGAGGTACATTTTGTTTCCTCAATCTTGTGTGCTCCAGGGACTTGTTTCCATGCATCAGGGAAATGACACCTGACTAACCTGCCAGACACATATTCTATATCTCCTATCATTGGAAACAAGATGCGTTGAGAATTTCATTTCCCAGAGATTTGTTTTCTCGGTGTTTCATCAGTTGTGGGTTCTTCATGATTCCATACAGCTATTTGAAAACCTTTCTGTCTTCAGGACATCAGAGTTGATATGAATGGTGTGTTTGCTGCTGACTGCTGTCTTAGAGGGAAGGATAGGGAACTTTCCTGATTCTTCCACAATACAAGACAGAGGGATCTCCACTGAAATTTCTCATTGTTTTCTCAAAGTTGCCTTCTCCTCAGAGTGGTTTTTGCACCTCAGGGACTCAGAATATTCCTCTTGCCAGTGCATGTGTATGGGACATGAGCTGCATCTGCTAAAAGGAGAATTTGTTGAGGGTTATATTCTCAATAGACTTCTCTCAGAGATCCAGCTGTGGGGGTATACTCAGGAATCCACCCATCCATTGCAAAATCTGCCTATCTTCAGGAAGAAAGCTCTTCTCTAATCATTGTACCCTCCTCAGACTTGTTTTGCAGCGGGAAAGATGGGGCCTGTTCCAGCCGCTGAAACAGCTCCATGCTCCATGGTTCCTCCCTTGAAGACATGGGTTGTTTGCTGATAGTGGCAATCCCCACAGACATATTTCTATGTGTCAGGGACCTGACACCTTCCGTATTCTAGCATGCAAGGATTTGCTCTCGATCTTCCCTCTGGAAAACAGAATTCACAGAGAGTTCTATTTACCACAGAGGAGCATGTCGAGGTTCCCTTGCACTCATTTCCTCTTCTCCCACACTTGCATGGAGAAACACTTCTTCTTCAAGGAGCACACTTGTCTGTGTTACGCCTCTAAGATGGCAGCAGTTGTGCCCCTAAGATGGCACCGGCTACATAGCCCGAGCAGCACGGACAGCCTGAAAAACATCCGCCCTGGCCACACGTGACCTCCTACTCATCACATGAACACTGCATGCCACCACTGCCTATGAGCCCCAGATACCTCCTGTTCACGTGAACACCCCTGTGATTGGCTGTTATGCCCTATATAAGGCAAGGGAACTTCCCCGCAAGGGGAGGAGAAAGATCGACCAGTAAATAAACAAGAGCTTGTGCATAGACCTGTGTGTGTGTTGCGTCCTCTCTGCGGGAAGGGAGAGCTCAACACACACTGTCACCTGAACTGGGGCTCTCCACAGACCACTTTCTCAGTGGAAGTATAGTGTCAGTTCCTGTTCCTGAAACCCATGCAAGATCAAAGGTTTGACCCTGAGAAATTTGTTAGCTGTGTGTAGCACTCTCCAAGCAGGTAAATCTATTACTGATGACCACAGCACTTTCCATATAATCTCAAACATAGAATCTCAAAATAAGCACAGTCTCCATGTTTTGGTAACAAGCATTATTAGACCATTGCTTTCTCCATAGACTTGTTTCTAGGTATTCCATCTGTGGTGCTTTCCTTTAGATTGCACATGTCCATTGTAAACACTTGTGTCTGCACCAAGCACGATGTTCTGAAGCATTGTGGTTTCCCTAGATTGGTTTTCAGGGCAAGGAGAGGGCCACACAAGTGAGCCCAAAGGCTTCTCCCATGAAGAATCTTGGTGTTGGTGGAATGTTGCCTTCTGCATGGACTTGATTATGCCCAATTCAAATGACCATCCTTCCATAATCTAGCTCCCTTGGATTGGATATTGTGTCTCTCTTCTGGCATTCAATAGGTACCTGAGTGCTCCCTCCTAAAATGTGTGTCTAGACTTGAGTGAATGGTGGTTTCCTCATGGCTCTGTCTTTGCATTTGAAATAGGCTTCTATTTTCACCATGTAAAGTATTGCCTCAATGCTCTCCACAAACGCTGTCTCTGAGAGATGCATAGAAACATTCTCTGGTGCTTGCAAACACTCATGCTGGAGGACTTCTAACTTGATGCTCCTTGTTTGCTCAAAGTTACCAATTCCACAGACTTCTTTCTGCCCTTGAGGGACATGCACCTTACTTCTACTATCATGCACATCTCTGAGAGGGTGTCTCTCCTATGGAAGCCAGCATGCATGGAGAATTCCTTCTGCCACTAATTCATTTCTTGCAGGTTAATAGGTGCCAGTTTCCTCCTGAAGCTACCCAAGTCTCAGAGAATGTTTCCATTTCAGGAAGCAGAGATTCCTGTAAGGCACTGCCACACAGACTTTTTTCTCAAGGGGAAGGTTAGGGCACTTTCCTTTTTCCTAAGCACCTGCATGCTCAAAGGTTTCACACTTGCAGAAATGTGCTTGCTTAATGTTGCCTTCTCCACAGACATTTGCCTAAGCATCAGACATGGCCCTTTCCCTCAACTAATACACCTCTCTTGGATCTGTGTTCTGTCATATGGAACAAGAAGGAGTTGAGGCATGCATGTTCCACAGACCTATATCTCAGAGTTTAAATGGGTTATGCTTCCTGAAGATTCCCCCAATGTCTTTGAATATGCTTTTGTCTTCAGGAAGGAATGGATTACTGAATTGCTTATCTTGTACCCCCTCCTGCTCAAATGAAGGAGAAGGTATTTGTTTCCACAGGTACTTACCAGACAGGCTTCTCCTTTGAAGATCTTGGAGGTCAATGAAGAATGAGCTCTCCACAGATTTTTTTCCCCTTGGATAGGTCATGACACCGTCCATATATTACCACACATACATTTGATACCACCTCTATCTTCTGGAAACAAGAATGGTTGGAGAACTCCCTTCTTCCAAAAATCAGTCCTCAGAGTCAAAGTTCAAGCAATTTGCCTGTGATTCCACACCTCCAAGAGGGAACATTTCAGTCTTCTGAAAGCAAGAGGTGACTTGAATCTTGTGTTCTCCACAGACTTCTCCCTCTAGCTGTCATAGAGGCCAAGTTCGCATTGCCTAAATGCAGGCATCCCAGTTCCTTACTCCTTGGGGGATCCTGTTGTTCACATACAGATGCCCTCATCACAGAATTACTTCTACACGTCAGAGGCACTACCCTTCTGTGTTCGAACACACCTATACTTGATATCCCCTCTGTCTTTTGGGGACCAAAGCGAGTTCCCTATTTTGTACCCCACAGACTCCTTTCTCAGAGTTAATTTTGAACTCTGTATTACATACATGCACATAAAAATGCTCCGATCAGCCAGATGCTGTATAATGTTAAGAAGTCTTGGAACACTTCAGCCAGAAACTACGGATGTATTTTTGGGTGTCCCCTATAACACAATAAAAAAAATCCAAAAATAAAATGAAATAGAAAACAACCTCCCTCCACAGGACAAGAAATGACTAGAAATGTTTTGTTCTCCCTAAGTTTGTTTTCACAGGGAACAGTAGGCACTTGCTTGTTGCTTCAAGACATACATGGGGCAAAGGTTGGCAGTTGAAGGATAATTTTTCCCTCAACATTGCATGCTCCAGAGACTTATTTCCATGCACCAGGGAAATGAGACCTGCCCCATCCTGCCCGACACATAATTGAAATCACCTCTCCTTTGGAAACAAGTATACATTGAAATTTCCCTTCCTTGGAGATTTACATTTCTGAGTTTCTCAGTTGCAGATTCCTCCTGATTCCACACAGCTATTATTTATTTTATTATTACTTTTTTATCCTTTACCTTTTAAAAATTTCTTTTATTGTTTCAAAATTTATTGTTTATTTAACACACCCAGTGCTCCATGAAATATGTGCCCTTCATAATAACCACCACCAGGCTCACACATACTCCCACCCCTCCTCCCTAAAAAACCCTCAGATTGTTTCTTGAGTCCACAGTCTTTTATGGTTTGTCTCCTCCTCTAATTTCCTGGAACTCCTTTCTCCTCTCCAGCTCCCCATGTCCTCCATGTTATTCCATATGCTCCACATGTAAGCAAAACCATATGATAACTGTCTCTCTCTGCTTGACTTATTATACTCAGCATAATATCTTCTAGTCCCATCAATGTTGATATCAAAGTTTGGTATTCATCCTTTCTGATGGAATAATACTCCATAGTATATATGGACCACATCTTCCTTATGCATTCATCCATTGAAGGGCATCTTGGTTCTTTCCAGTTTGGCGACTGTGGCCATTGCTGCTATGAACATTGGGGTACAGATGGCCCTTTTTTCACATCTATATTTTTGGGGAAAATACCCAGTAGTGCAATTGCAGGTCATAGGGAAGCTCTATTGCTAATTTCTTAAGAATCTCCACACTGTTTTCCAAAGTGGCTGCACCAACTTGATTCCCACCAACAGTTTAAGAAGAATACCCTTTCTCCATATCCTCTTCAACACACGTTGTTTACTGTCTTGTTAATTTTGGCCATTCTAATGGCCAAAGGTAGTTTTTGATTTGAATCTCCCTGATGGCCAGTGATGATGAACATTTTTTCACATGTCTATTAGCCATTTGTATGTCTTAATTGGTCTGTTCATGTCTTCTGCCCATTTTTTGACATAGTTATCTGTTTTGTGTGTACTGACTTTGAGGAGTTCCTTATAGATCTTGGATATCAGCCCTTGGTCTGTATTGTCATTTGAATACAGACCATTCCATGGGTTGCCTCTTTGTTTTGTTGACAGTTCCCTTTGTTGCGCCGAAGGTTTTGATCTTGACAATGTACCAAAACTTCATTTTCACTTTTGATTCCTTTGCCTTTGGAGACATATCTTGAAAGAAATTGCTGTGGCCAATGTTGAAGGTGTTACTGCCTATATTCTCCTCTAGAATTCTGATGGATTTCTGCCTCATGTTGATGTCTTTTATTTATTTCAAATTTATCTTTGTGTATGGTGTAAGAGAATTGTCAAGTTTTATTATTATACACAGAGCTTCCAATTTTCCCAACACCATTTATTGAAGAGACTATCCTTTTTCCACTGTATATTTGTTCCTGCTTTGTCAAAGGTTATTTGACCATAGAGTTGAGGGTCCATATCTGGACTCTCTACTCTGTTCCACTGGTCTATGTGTCTGTTTTTATGCCAGTACCATTATGTCTTGGTAATCACAGCTTTGTATAGTAAATCTTGAAATCAGGCAACATGATGCCCTTTTATGTTTTTCTTTTTCAACATTTCCTTAGCAATTCGGTGTCTCTTCTGATTCCATAAAAATTTTAGGGCTGTTTGCTCCAGCTCTTTGAAATGTACCACTGGAATTTTGATTAGAGTGGCACTGGAATTATAGATTGCTTTGGGCAGTTTAGATATTAACAATGTTTACTTTCTAATCCATATGCATGGAATGGTCTTCCATCTTTTTGTGTCTCCTTCAGTTTCTTTCATGAGTGTTCTGTAGTTTCTCGAGTACAGATACTTTGCCTCGTTGGTTAGGTGTATTCCTAGGTATCTTATTGTTCTTGGTGCTACAGTAAAGTGGATTGATTCTCTAATTTCCCTTTCTGTATTTTCATTGTTAGTGTATAGGAAAGCAACTTCTTTCTGTACATCGATTTTGTATCCTGCCACACTACTGAATTGCTGTATGAGTTCTAGTAGTTTGGAGGTGGAGTCTTTGGGTTTTCCATATAAAGTATCATGTGATTCGCTCAGAGATAGTTTGACTTATTCATTACCATTTTGAACACCTTTTATTCTGGTCTGATTGCTGCTGCTAGGACTCCTAATACTATGTTGAACAAGAGTGGTGAGAGTAGGCATCCATGTTGTGTTCCTGATCTCAAAGGGAAGTGTGTCCTGATCTCAAAGAAAGGATGCTATTCGCTGTGGGTTTTTCATAAGTAGATTTTATGAAGTTGAGGAATGTTCCCTCTAGCCTATACTTTGAAGTGTTTTAATCAGAAATGGATGCCGTATCTTGTCAAATGCTTTTTCTGCATCACTTGGTTCTTCTCTCTTCTCTTTTTGATTTGTTCTATCACATCGATCGATCTGCAAATGTTGAGCCATGATTGCAACCCAGGGTAAATCCCACCCGGTCATGGTGCATAATAGTTTTACATAAGGTTGGATCTTATTAGCTACGATCTTGTTGAGAATCTTAGCATCCATATTCATTAGGGATATTGGTCTGAAATTCTACTTTTTTTTGGTGGGGTCCTTGCCTGGTTTGGAGATCAGGGTAATGCTGGTTCATAAAAAGAGTCTGGGGCGCCTTGGTGGCTCAGAGGGTTAAACCTTTACCTTCAGCTCAGGAAACGATCTGAGGGTCCTGGGATCAAGCCCTACATCTGGCTCTCTAATCAGCAGGGCACCTGCTTGCCCCTCTTTGCCTGCCTCTCTACCTACGTGTGATTTATTTCTCTCTGTCAAATAAAGAAATAATTTTTTTAAAAGAGTCTAGAAGTTTTCCTTCTGCTTCCATTTTTTTGAAACAGCTTCAGGAGAATAGGTATTACTTCTTTGAAAGTTTGGTAGAATTCCCCAGGGATCTGTCAGGTCCCGGGTTCTTGCTTTTTGGGAGGATTTGATCACTGCTTCAAACTCATTATTAGATATTTGTCATTCAGGTTATCAATTTCTTCCTGATTCAGTTTTGAAAGTTTATAGTTTTTCAGGATTGCATCCACTTTATCTAGGTTGCTTAACTTATTGGCATATAACTGTTAATTTTGGATGGTTGCTTCTATTTCCTTTTTGTTAGTTGTGATCTCTCCTTTTTCAATCATAATTTTAGGAATTTGGGTCTTTTCTCTTTTATTTTGGATTATTTTGGCCAATGGTTTATTGATCTTATTGATTCTTTCAAAAAAAAGCTTCTAAATTTCATTGATGTCTTCTACTGTATCTCTAGTTTCTATCTCATTGATCTCTGCTCTACTCTTGATTATTTCCCTTCTTGTGTGTAGGGTTGGCTTGATTTATTGTTGATTCTCCAGTTCTTCAAGGTGTAGAGACAGCTGGTGTTTTCTGGATTTTTCAATTTTTCTGAGGGAGGCTTGGGTGGTTTTGTATTTCCTCTTTAGGACCACCTTTCCTGTATCCCCTAGGATTTGGACCAAAGTGTCTTCATTCTCACCAGTTTCTATGAATTGTTTTAGTTCGTCTTTGATCTCCTGGTTGATACAAGCATTCTTAATCAAACTGGTCTTTAGCTTCCACTTGTTTGAGTTCCTTCTGAACTTTTCCTTGTGATTGAGCTCCAATTTCAAAGCAGTGTGATCTGAGAATATGCAGGGAATAATCTCAGTCTTTTGTAATGGTTCAGTCCTGATTTGTGACCCAGTATATCTCTAATCTTGAGAAAGTTACATGTTCACTCAAGAAGAATGAGTATTTTGATGTTTTAGGGTGAATGTTCTGTATATGTATAAGAGGTCGAGTTGGTCCAATGTGTCATTCAATGCTCTTGTTTCTTTAATGATTTTCTGCTTGGGTGATCTGTCTATTACTGAAAATGGTGTGTTATGATCTCCTACTATTAATGTATTCATATCAATATGACTATTTTGATTAACAGTTGTATTATGTAGATGGCTCTCTCATATTATGGGCATAAATATTTACAAGTGTTAGATCTTTTGGTGGAAAGACCCTTTTATAATGATGTAGTGTCTTTCTGTACCTCTGAATAAAGTCTTTAGTTTTAAATCTAATATAGCTAATAGAGAATTGCTATCCCAGCCTTCTTTTGAGGCCCATTGGCATAAACATTATTTTCCACCCCTTCACTTTCAGTCCTGATGTATACTTAGGTTCAAAATGGGTCTCTTGTAGGCAACATATGGATAGTTCATGTCCTTTTATTTAATCTGCAACTTTGTGCCATTTTATGGGACCATATAGGTCATTCACATTAAGAGTGACTATAGAGAGATATGTTTTTATAGACATCGTGTTACCTGTGAAGTCTTTCTTTCTGTATATTGTCTCCATAAATTTCTGTTCAATGATATTCTTGTTTTTCCCCCCTCTTTTATAGAATCCCCCTTAATATTTCATGTAGTGCCTGCTTGGTGGTCATGTACTCTTTTCTTGCCGGTCTTGGAAGATCTTTATCTCTCTGTTCATTTTGAATGTCAGTCTTGCTGGATAAAGCATTCTGGGCTGCATGTTCTTTTCGTTTTGTGTCCTGAATACATCTTTCCAGCCCTTTCTGATTTCTGTGCACAGGTTTGACATTATTCTGATGGGCTTTCCTCTGTATGTAAGTAATCTCTTCCCCATAGCTGCTTTCAAGAGCTCCTATGTAAAATTATGATTCATCAGTTTCATGACCAGGTGTCTCGAGGTCTTCCTAGATGCTATGATCTTGGAGGGAGACTTTCCTGCCTTCAGGATACAAACTTTGGTTCCATTCCTCAGATTGGCAAAATTTTCTTGGAGAATTCATTCAACTATATCTCCTAGTCATCTTTATTTCTCCTCCCCTTAGGGATTCCAATAATTCTGACATTGGAACATTTCATGGCTTCATTTACCTACTTCTGTTTTCATGGCTTCTCAGCTGTTTGTACCATGCCTCCTCCTGATACTTTTTCTCTCTCAGTTTGTCCTCTAGATTACTAATTGTATTTTTTACCTCAGTTACCCTATCTGTTAGAGAATTTAGGTTAGATTGTAACTCATTTGTAGCATTGTTAACATCATCCCTGGTGGCTTTCGCTTCTGATCTAATCAATTCCATTTTGCCATTAATGGCTTTCTCCAACCTAGCCATGGCCTGGATAATTGTTTCCCTGAATTCTGTTTCCAACATACTGCTTATGTTCTGATATACTCTTTATAGCTCTGATGGAGAGGACACAGTCTCTGAATTTTTTCTGAAATTTTTCTCTGAATTTTTTCTCTGTTGAGCATTCCTCCTCTTAATCATTTTGATGAGAGATGGCTGAGGAGATATATAGCTGTATATATCTACCATGGTTGAGACAAGATGTACCCTGGAACACTTCTGATCAGTCTGGAGTCCCCACCAAAGAGAAAGGAAATAGAAAAGAGAGAGAGGGATGGGGAGAGAGAGGCAGGGAAAAAAAAATAAAGAAAAAATAAGAGAAGACCAATCCTGAAAGGGCTCCAAAGGTAAGACTTATAAAGTATACAAACAAAAACAGACAAACAAAAAGGTCAACAAAAGTAGATGACAAGAAAAAAAAAAAAGAACCCAGCTAAAATGAACCCCAAGTGTAAGATTTATATACAACCAGAACAAAGACAAATACACAGAAATAATGACAGAAGAAAAAATGAGAAGGTGGTTACAAATTCTTAATGTGTTTAAGAAAGTTTATTTTGATTCTTTCTGGGGGTATATTAATATTTTTATTAAAAGACTAGCTTTCCCCAGATAAAGGGGGGTAAAACTGGATTACATATAGGGGTAGTATTGACTGGGAAAAGAGGGTTACCTTGAAGCTTATCATTATATGAATATTAAAAAGAAATAGAGAACAAAAGAAAAACAGGAAAAAATATATAAACAAATATATTTTAACTAGAAGTGTATATATATACATTTCTAGTTAAAAGGTTTTTTACAGAATTTGTTGTATTGAACATCTTATTGTGATGGTAACTGGGTTAAAATCATTAAAAAATTAAATACAATAAGAAGAGTGGAAATGAATTAAAGATAAAAATTGTATATGAAGTACACAGACTTTAGGACAACTTCAGGAGATTAATATTTTCTTTTACCCTGATATTGGGGTTTTATAGTTTTATATGGATGCTGTGGTGGTCGTCCTCTTGTTTTTGTTTTTGTTTTTTGTCTGTTTGTTTCTGTTCCCCCCCACCACCACCACTGGCTTTCTGGAGGAGGTGCCTGCCTCCTGGTCTTTCATGCAGTCTTGCTAGATTTGAGTCCTCCTGCCCCCTATCAAGGTACTGGGTCTGAGGAAACCTGTTTTTCAGACTTTTATTCTCTGGAAGTTTTGTTTGTTTGTTTCTCCTTTGGAGGCATTTGGCGGTTTTCAGAGGTTTAGTTGAAATCAAAATGCACCTAGACCTCCATCTCAGAGAGAAGTCTCAGTCTGTTCCCCTATGGGTGTTCCAGAGCACATAAACTCCCCATCTGCCACCTCTCACCAGCAGAGCATGACCGAAGCCAGAGCGTCAGGGGTCACAGGAGCTCCCACTTGTATCCTGATGTAACCAAAACAATTAGAAGCAATAGTCCAGAGGGCTGGTTTCCAGTGGCTGCCTCTGCTCTGGCTGTCTGGGTAGGTCCAGACCACTGGAGAGGTCCCAAAAAGAGACAGCACGCTGAGATTTTCATGCTAGAACAGGGTGGGAGTGTTCATACACTTGCCTATCCTAGAGAGCACCAGTAGGGCCAACACAGATCCATCTCAGGGAGGGTGTGGAGCTCAGCTCAACCCCGTTCGTGCAACATGGTTGTAGAGTACCAAAGGGTGTGGTAATAGACAGCATCAGCTGGCGTCCACACAAGACTCTCTCATTTGAGGCACACCCAGAGGCTCTCATGCACACAGGTGGTTTAGGAAGCAAGACCTGGCATCCTTGCCACACTCTCTAGCACAGCACCAGCAGAGGCTGTCCTAGGTCCATGGGCTAAAGCCTGTGTCCCTAACTGCCAAATTACACCAATTTCCCACTATAACTTTAGCTCTTTTTGAGTGCTTTCAACCAGATTCCAAGTTAATTATTGGATCATTTTGTTCCGCACACACTGGTTTCTCCTCATCCCATCTGCAGGGCTTTCCTCTAGATTGCAAACGCTTCTGCTTTCAGCAAGCACAATGTTCCTGAAGCATGAAGGTCTCCCCAGACTGGTTTTCAGGGCAAGGAGAGGGTTCACTTTCCTGTGGCTGCCACCCATACATGCCCAAGGGTTTCTCCCATGAAGAATCTTGGTGGCTGAATGTGGCCTTCTGCACAGATTGGTTTTTGTACTTTCCAAATGAACTTCATTACCTCATCTAGCTCCCTTGTATTGGATATTGTGTCTTTCTTCCTGCATCAGGAAGGTACTTGAGTGATTCTTCCTAATAATTGTGTCTAGGGTAGGGAGAATGGCAGGCCATGGTACCGTCTCTAAATTACCACAAATACATTGGATATAGCATATCTCTTCTGGAAGCAGAAATGGTTTGAGTCATCCCTCCTTCACAAACCAGGTGCTCAGAGTAAAACATTTTCGTGGTTTCTACATCTGCATTGGAAATAGGCTTCTATTTTTCTCAGGCATTTTTCTCCATACTGTGTTCTCCACACATGCTGTCTCAGAGGGATGCATAGGGAACATTCCAAGGTGCTTACAAACACACATGCTGGAGGACTTCTGGCTTGATGCTCCTTGTTTGTAGAAGCTGCATTTTCCAGACTTCTTTCTGGTCTTGAGGCATATGGCCCCTTCCCTTCAGTATCAGGCCCATCTCTGACATGGGGTCTCTCCTCAGGAAGCCAGCCTGTGAGGGCAATTGTCCCTGCTGCTGATTTGTTTCTCATAGTGAAATCAGCACCACTTTCCTCTTGACTCTACCCAAGCTTTGGTGAACGTTTCCATTCCAGGAAGCAGAGGTTCATTGAAGGCAATTTGCCTCACAGACATCTTTCTCACAGGTAAGATTGGGGCACTTTCTCATTTCTGAAGCACCTACATGGTCGAAGGCTTACCTCTTGCAGAAATGTGCTCGCTGAATGTTGACTTCTCCACAGGGCTTTGCCTGGGTCCCAGACATGGCCCCTTCCTTTGATGAGAACACCTTGATTGGATCTGTGTTCTGGAAGGAGAAGAAACTGAGGTGTCCATATCCCATGGACCTGTTTCTCAGAGTGAAAGTGGAGTGGGCTTCCTGAGGATTCCCCCACGTGCCTTTGAAAATGCTTTTCCCTTCTGAGAGGAAGTGATGACTGGATCCCTTTGTCCTGCACACCCTCCTGCTCAAACAAAGGGGAACATATTCGTTTCCATGGGCACACACCAGGCAGGTGTCTCCTTTGAAGATTCTTGGACAACATGGAGGAATGCATTCTCCACAGACTTTGTTGCCCTCGAATGGACCATGGCATCTTCCCTAGATTACCACACATACATTAGATACTGCCTCTCTCTTCTGGAAACAGGAATGATTGGAGTCCTCCCTCCTTGCAAACCTGGTGCTCAGAGTCAAAGCTCAGGGTATGCCCATGATTTCACACTTGCAGGTGAGAAAGTTCCAGTCTCCTAAAAGCTAGAGGTGACTTGAACCTTGTGTTCTCCAAAGACTTCTTTGATGTGCCATCAGATAGGCCATCTTTGCGTTGCTGAAAGTGATACATGCTGGACGCTTCTCCTGGAGGATCCTGTGGTTCATGTCAACATGCTCTCACCACAGAATCACTTCTATGTGTCAGGGACCCAACCCTTTCATATTCACACACACCTATCCTTGATATCTGTCTTCTGGGGACCAGAGTAGCTTGAACATTCTGTACTCCACAGACCCCTTTCTTAGGCTTAATCTTTGGCATTTACCTCTGGATTCCAAACGTGCCCTGAAATATGCTCTGATCTGCCAAATGCTGTAGAATGTGAAGGGAACTCTCAGAACATGAAAGCAAGAAACTAAGGATGCATTTTATGGTGCCCCACATTACACAATAAAAATCAACAATCCAAATAAATGAAATAGAAAACCACATCCTCCCTTAGACCAAGACATGACTGGAATGTTTTGTTCTCTGTAGGCTTGTTTTCAGAGGATCAGTGGGATACTTGCTTGTTGCTTCAACACATACATATGGCAAGGCTTTGCCATTGAAGGATATGTTGTTCCCTCAACCTTGGGTGTTCCAGAGACTTGTTTCCATGCATCAGGGAAATGACACCTACCCAATCCTGCCAGACATATTTTATATCGCCTTCTCTTTGGAAAGAAGTATACTTGGGTAATTCCATTTTTCAGAGATTTAGTTTCTCAGAATTTCATCAGTTGCATTTTCCTCATGAATCCACACAGATGTCTGAAAGACATCTGTCTTTCAGATGTCAGAGTTGACTTGAATCCTGTGTTCCACGCCGACTGCTTTCTGAGATGGAAGGATAGGGCCCTTTCCTGATTCTTCCACATATACAAGACACGGGGCTCTCCATGGAACATTCTCGTTGATTCCTCAAAGTTGCATTCTCCTCAGTCTGGTTTCTACATCAAGAAATTGCTTGAATGCTCCTTCCTAAATCTTGTGTCTATGGTATGGGGAAAGGTAGTATTATTTTATTCTGTATCTGCATTTGAAAAGGCTTCTATTTTCCCCATGCAAGACATTGCTTCCATGCTGTGTTTTCCACACACGCTTTTTCAGAGGGATGCGTAGGGAACATTCTTAGGAGCTTTCAAACACACATGCTGGAAGGTGTCTTGCTTGACGCTCCTTCTTCTATATTATTACATTTTTCATAGAGTTCTTTCTGACCTGGCACATGGCACTTTCCCTCACCTCTCTTGCACATCTCTGATAGGCTACCTGTCCTCTTGATGCCAGCATATGTGCAGAATTCCCTCAGCTGCTGGTTCATTTCTCATAGTGAAATAAGCACTAGTTTCCTCCTGACTCTACCTGAGCCTCAGAGAAGTCTTCCATTTTAGGAAGCAGAGGTTCCTTGAAGGCTGTTTGCCACAGAGACTTCTTAATCCCAGGGAATGTTTGGGCACTTTCTCATTTCTGAAGCACTTACATGCTCAAAGGCTTCCCTCTTGCAGAAATTGTTCACCGAGCATTGCCTTCTCCATAGACTTTTGTCTAAGCATCCCAGACATGGCCCCTTCCCTCAATTACCACATCTCGACTGGACCTATCTTCAGTCATCTGGAACCAGAAGGAGATGAGACATCCAGGTTCCATGAACCTGTTTCTTAGTCTTGAAGTGTAATGCATTTCCTGAGTATTCCCCCAGGTGCCTTTGAAAATGCTTCTCTCTTCCAGGAGGAAGATATTACTGTATCGCTTTGTTCTGCACACCCTCCTGCTCAAAAGAAGCAGAAGGTGTTTGTTTCCATGGGCACAACCATGCAGGTGGCTCCTTTGAAGATTCATGGAAGTAAATGAAGACTGTGAGTGCCATAGACTTGTTTATCCTCAGAGGGGCCTTGGCACTTTCCCTAAATTACTAAACACATACATTTGATACAATCTCAATTTTCTGTATATAAGATCTGTCGACCTCACCAGCAAGAATGACCAGGAGACCTCAGTGAAGCAAGCTTTATTTCTGGGTAGCTGTTGGGATCTCCCCTCTCACAGCCCATGCATGTGTATATATACCAAAGTTGTACAACCAATCACTTGCAGCCACATAGATACAAGAGGCATTTTGGACTACTTCCTTAATCCTCAGTTCCGCCTACTGGCTCGCATCCAGCCACCATTTTAATGGCGTGTTTACTTTCGGGCACCGACATCTCCCCCTTTTCTTTTATATTAGGCATGCAAGGCAGGAGATCGTGACTGTCTTAGGTTGTCATTTGCCATGAACATGCTTACCCATCATCGGATAATTCCCCCTGGTTGGAGAACTCCTGGCTTAGGTTGCAATGCGTATGCAGCCAATCTTATCCATCATTGA
Organism: Mustela putorius furo; assembly: GCF_011764305.1. Taxonomy (NCBI): domain Eukaryota; kingdom Metazoa; phylum Chordata; class Mammalia; order Carnivora; family Mustelidae; genus Mustela; species Mustela putorius. The sequence continues at coordinate 3,384,194 of NW_025421566.1, read as the reverse complement.
CTACTGATCTAGCGCTGCCAGCCAGATTTGGGGAAATGTACCAGCTTCCAGTGCCATGCAAGCTTGTACTAGCGCCAACTGTTGTCTACATTGTTGTTTACATAATAATGCAAAACAGCGGAACATAAGGATCAAGTTCAGGAGTAGTCCAATTAATAGTGCACCCATACCGGCCCACTCTTTAGCAAACGAGAGTGATTGGTACCCAATCCCGTAATGGAGCTATGTCAATCTTAGTTGCATTAATAGTGAATATTTGTTGTCTTAACAATCTTGTCAAATTATAATATTGATTGGACCATGTCCCATTTAGGTGTATAGGCCACAGAGGTTATGCAAAGTCCAGGAAGTGATCGGATGCATCCGGTCGTCAATAGTTTCTGGAGAATGTCCACTTGTTCCTGGATTAGATCTACTCACTGATTGACGATCATAATGCTGGCTTGAAGGTGGCCATTAATTAGTTCTTGTGTGGCGAGGGCTTCTGCAACTCCGGTTAAACAATAGAAACATAAAGGGCGGAGAGACACAAACAGGTGTGTGGGTGGAGGTAATATTAGGTTTATATTGGATTACCTTGACACTAGTTTCAAACTTATCCATAGAATTACAATTAGCAGTGCAATTCTGCCATTTACCACCCTTAATCAAGCTCAATGTCTCAATACCTATGCAAGCTCCAAAAACGTTACATTTGGCGTCGCCACTTGTGCAGGGTTTTGAAAAGAAAAATTCAATGTATTGTTAATAGTAGTAAAGCCTAGCATGCCAGGCAGAGACCACTGGGTATGCTCGCATTTGTGGTGAATACAGGAGGGAGGATGGCGGACTCATTCATCAGTGGCATGGGGAACAGCCAGGCTTTCACTATTGCCGATTGGTGCATCTGTTGAAGGGATGCTGGTGTCGCCAGGATCGCTATCAGGCTGAGCATCATTGGCGGGCCATATTGATCGATTCTTCTAATCAGTCGCTCCGGGACCCAGATAGGCACTTGGGCATCATGTGGAAAAAGACAAACAGAACCTCGGTGCCATCTTAGGACCAGGTCAGGGCCTCTCCATTGGCCCGTGAGTATATCCTTCCACTTTGCCTGGGCTAGAGTGCGTTCGGTAACCGCTGCATGCCTGTCCGCTGCAGATATACCATTATGGTCCAAGGACAAAAAATTTAAAATGTAAAAGGTGAGAGATGTAAGATCACGGGGTGACTTGTAGTCATCCCCTATTCCCCCTTTTCTTATTTTTTGTAAGCATCGTTTGAAGGTGCCATTGGCGCGTTCAATTATTCCTTGACCTTGTGGATTGTAGGGTATACCTGTAGTATGGACTATACCAAATTGACTCAGGAATTGATGGATAGATTTTGATGTATATACAGGTCCATTATCTGTCTTTATTTGTTTTGGGATACCCCAATCTGCGAAGCATCATAGGCAGTGTATGATGATTTGTTTTGAATTCTCCCCCGTGAGGAGAGTAGCCATTATGATACCCGAATAAGTGTCCACTGATATATGTACGTACTTTTGTTGCCCAAATTCAGGTACATGTGTGACATTTGCCACAGGTGATTAGCTTGAAGGCCTTTGGGATTTACCCCCAAGGAAGGCTGAGGGAGTAATGTGGCACAATTCCCACAGGTCCTTACTATATCTCTTGCCTGTTCTTTGGTTATATGGAATCTATATCTTAAGGTATTAGAATTCACGTGCCATTTGCTATGGAACAGCTTTGCCTGTTCTAAGGTAGGGCAAATAAGTTGGAAACGACTATTGTGGTCTGTTAGAGCATTGCCCTTGGATAATGGTCCCGGTAGGCTCATATGGTCTCTGATGTGATCTATAAAAAATGGTGCAGTGCTCAGTTGCACAACCTCTTGTAGTTGCCTTAAGATCCATAGAATAGGTGAATCACTTAAGGAAAGGATGGCTGTTTCAATATTTTTTGTTGCATTTACCACATATTGACTATCAGAAATAATATTTAGGGGAGTGTCTGAAAATCACTGGAGCACTTGGAGCACTACTAGTAGTTCTACTTGTTGAGCCAACCTGGCAGGAACTATGACTGGGTTCATGATTCCATTTATGATATAAGCTCCTGTGCTCTCTTTACTTCCATCTGTAAAGACAGTAGAGGCTTCTTTTAGTGGTGTCGATCTACTAATTTTCTGTAGTATGAATTCAACACCCTTTGTGAATTCTCTAAGTGTGTATGAAGGATAACTATTATTAAATTCTATTAAGAGATGGTCAGTATCGCCCAATCATCTAGGGTAACACATAGTAGGCGAATCTGTTCCTTAGTCTACAGCACAATGCAACTGTCAGGTATGATTCCAAGAGTAGAAATACAAACAGTGATCAATATGTTAGCTAGCATGCCTACTGCAACTGGATATGTTGTGATTATCCGAGGAAGAGTGTTTGGGAGGTACAGCCATTGTAAGGGCCCACCTTGCCATAGCACTCCAGTAGGTGAAGAAGGGGTTGGAATCCCTATGGCTTGGACTATCTGGCTAGAATCACATATATCTGCTGAAGTCAAGGCAAATCTGTCCTCCACAATTTTCAAAGCCTGTTTCGCCTCCAGATTAGGGCTCCTAGGAGAGTCTAGACAGGCATCACCCTTCAGAATATCAAACAATGGTTGTAATTCTCCTGTAGTTATTTTCAGGTAGGGTAGGATCCAATTTATGTCCCCCAATAGCTTTTGGAAATCATTGAGTGTTTGTAATTTGTCAGTTCTAATGGAGGCTTTTGAAGGTTTTACCATGGTATTGTATAGTTTCATGCCTAAATAGTCTTTGATGTCAGAAGCCTGTATCTTTTCAGGGGCTATAATTAACCCCCATGAATTTAGCTCTTTTTGTAACATTACTAAGGCTTCCGAAACTGTAGTAGAGTCAGATCCACACAACAATATGTCATCCATGTAATGGTAACACATTAAATCAGGGTAAGTCTCTCTAATAGGCTGTATGGCTTTAGAAACATATAATGGACACATAGTGGGGCTATTAGCCATGCCCTGAGGGAGGACAGTCCACTCATATCTTTGGTCAGGTTCTGCATGATTAATAGAAGGTAGGGTAAAGGCAAATTTAATTGTATCCTCAGGATGCAGAGGGATAGAGAAAAAGCAATCTTTTATGTCAACCACTGTTGATGGCCAGTTTCTCGGTAAGGCGGTTATCATGGGTAATCCCAGCTGTATTGGTCCCATGTTCTGCATTTGCTTATTAATTTCTCTAAGGTCATGTAAAAGTCTCCATTTACCAGATTTCTTTTTAATAACAAAGATAGGTGTATTCCAAGGTGAGGTAGAAGGTTTCATATGGCCCGCCTCTAACTGTTCATGTACCAGGGCTTTAGCAGCTGATAGTTTTTCGTTAGTAAGGGACCACTGAGGCACCCAGCAGGGTGTATCTGTCTTCCACAGCAGGGTGTATCTTATTTTCATTGCCTCAGTGGCCCTTACCGAAAACCCAGGCCTTGCCCTTTATATTCTGAGGTGAAAGGGATGGTGTCTATTTTACCTTGCTCCTGTTTCCCTAACCCTTTTCCTGGTGTGTATCCCATTTTATGCATTATAGCTATTGACTGGGGGCTGTATATAGTTATATAGTTTCAGTTGTCAGGCGGATGTTCATCTGTTCCAAAATGTCTCGCCCCCAGAGGGAAATAGGAATATTGCAGACATAGGGCTGAAAAGTTCCCCTATGGCCTTCGTCATCCTCCCACTCAAGGGTAGCTGTGCTTTGATCAGGACTTTGAGCATTTCCTAAACCCTTGAGTGTTTGTTTTGCTTGTGTTAGGGGCCATCTCGGAGGCCACTCTTGTTGGCTGATGATGCTCTTATCGGCTCCCATATCCAATAACCCTAAATATTTTCTTCCTTGCACCTTTAGGGTAATTATGGGCCTATCAGTCATATCCAGGGACAGGCATGTTAGGTCAACTCCCATAGACCCCACACCTCCTGTACCTCTTTCTTTTCCTTTACTGGGAAAGGCTTCATGATGGCTAGGGAGTATGAGAAGTTGAGCTATCTGATCTCCTGGGCTAATTGCAGTAAATCCCCTTAGGGAAGACACCAGTATCTTGATCTCTTCCTCATAATCTGAATCTATTGCCCCAGGGTGAACTATCAGACCTTTGAGATAAGTGGAGCTTCGGCCAAGTAATAAACCTACAGTACCATGAGGGGGGCCCCCTCTTAGATCGGAGGCTAATGCTTGAATGCCCATCTCCAGTGTTAGGACCATTCAGGCGGCTGCTCTGATATCGAGCCCTGCTGATCCAGAGGTTGCACGCCTTTCTCCGAGGGAGGATACCATGTCCTGGGCATTTGCATTAGTGCCCCATAAATTTGTGTCGGGCCCCGGGGCACGGGGCCCTGCTTCCTGTTTTTTGAGTCATTGGATTGAATCCAGTTATTTGGTGGCAGGGGATTTCCTTGAATATATTTCTGGGACCTACATTCATTAGCCCAATGATTCCCTTTACAGCAACGAGGGCACAACCCAGGTGCAGGCTTGACTCGTCTAGGAGATCCTTTATCCTCTGGACAATTCCTCTTAAGATGACCATCCCTTCCACAAAGGAAACAAGCCTTGGAAGAACTCCTGGTTCCTCCATTGAAAATTCTTATTCCTTGGGCTACTGCTGCTGCCACAACTTGGCCCTGAACAACTGTATCAGTGATGTCTTGACACAATTTGATATACATAGTCAGGTCCTTAGACTTCCAAGGGTGGATAGCCTCTCTACACCATTTATTTGCTTGTTCATAGGCTAATTGTTTAACAAGGGGCATTGCTTGGTCCACATCCCCAAATATGCGCCTTACTCTTTGGAGCAGACGATCTACAAAGTCAGCATAGGGTTCATTAGGCCCCTGCAACACCTTGGAAAGTTGTCCCTGCAAATCGCCAGAACCCTGTATGGTCTTCCAAGCTGCAGGTGCTATCTGTACATACACCCCTGGGGGGTACCCAATCTGATTGTTTTGTCCCACAAATTGACCTCCTCCCATGAGCATGTCAATATTCTGGTGGGGATTCCCTGACACGGTGTTATGTCTGAGCTACACTCTTGCCAAGCAGTTTTCCATATCAAGTATTGTCCACCAGGCAGAGCTGCTTTTGCCATGTTAGTCCAATCGTCTGGGGTAAGGTTCATGCTATCGACTGCTTCCAAAAGTGAAAGTGTATAAGCAGCCTGTGGGCCATAAGTAGTGACTGCTTCTTTAAACTGTTTAATAAGTTTGAAGTCTAGTGGTTGATGAAACCTCTGTTGATTTTGATCTTCTAACACTGGTTATGCAAGAGGGGAGGGTTTAGTAAAGTCCGTAATGTCCCTCCATCCTGCATTTCTACATTCTGGACAACTGCATGCCCCTCGGGAGCATGAAGTGTTATATGGTGGCGGCCACTCTGCAGGTGGCGCTATAGGCCTACATTCAGGGGTAGGAATTCTTGACCTTCTGACAGAGGGCACTAGGGAGTCATATTTTTCCTGGCTTCTTTGTATTTCCTTCCCTTTAAAGGTTCATTAGGGACTTCCTCTTTTAATTTTAAGTGCGTCATGGCTTCCCCAAGCTCATCTTCAGAGGAGCTCTCCTCTGAACTTTCTCCCCCTCTGCTAGATCCTGCCTTAGAGGCTTCTCTGACCTGCTCCATCACCTCAACACCTTCCTAAATAACATTTTTAACTGTTTTATGGTTAGAGTCTAAACAGGAGCGTACTAGCTTCCAAATAGCCGTCATACGTAGCGGCAGTGGCTCTTGTCGGTCCCGCTTACGTAGTTCTTCCCCCAAATGTTCACATTGAGGAATATTAAGAAGTCCTTCCTCTACAAACCAAGGAACATAGTTCCTCAACCTTTTTCAAGAACTGCGGAGCTGCTTTCGTTTTTAGTGGAGTGCCGTTAGCCTTACACACTTCCGTCAGTAATCCCTCCATCTTAGTGAACTTTGATCCCATTATTTCTCATCCTATGCCCAGGAACCTTTTTACTTCTCATCCTATACTTAGGAACTTTCTTACTTCTCATCCTATACTTAGGAACTTTCTTATCTGAAATTTTGTGCGCACTTACCGGATCGTTGCGTTCACTGAGAACTCCTCGGTTTCCGAGGATTCCCAGGTTTCAGCACCATTTGTCGCTCTTGCCAGCAAGAACGACCAGGAAACCTCAGTGAAGCAAGCTTTATTTCTGGGTATCTGTTGGGATCTCCCTTCTCACAGCCCGTGCATGTGTATATATGCCAAAGTTGTACAACCAATCACTTGCAGCCACATAGATACAAGAGGCATTTTGGACTACTTCCTTAATCCTCAGTTCCGCCTACTGGCTCGCTTCCAGCTGCCATCTTAATGGCATGTTTACTTTTGGGCACCGACAAAGATCTGTTAGAGTCTTCCCTCCTTCCAAAACTAGGTGCTCAGAATCAAAGCTCAGGTGATTTTCCCATGATTCTACACTTCCACACCAGAAATTTTAATCTTCTGAATGCAAGAGGTGACTTGAAACTTGTGTTCTCCACAGACATCTTTCACTGCCTGTAGTTGATATCCATTCTGTCTACCACAACCATATCAGGGTGACAATTCTGTACTTCACAGATCCGTTTCTCATAGGTAATCTTTGACATTTAATTCTGGATTCCATATGTGAATTCAAAAATACTCCAATCTGCCATATGCTGTAGAATTCAAGGAGCCTTAGAACATGGCAACCAAAAACTAAGGATGTGTTTTTGCCCCACATAACACAATAAAAGTAAACAATCCAAATAAATAAATGAAATAGAAAACCACCTCCATCTGCAGACCATAACAGATGGTTCTCCCTAGGCTTGACTCACAGGGAATGGTAGGGCCCTTTCTTTTTGACTCAACATATACATGCAGCATGACTTCACCACTGAAGGATAATTTGTTCCTTCTGTGCTCCAGAGATGTGTTTCCATGCATCAAGAAATGGCACTTACCCGATTCTTCTAGACACATATTTTTTAATCACCTATCCTTTGGAAACAAGTATACATTGAGAATTCCTTTCCTCAGAGATTTGTTTTCTCAGAGTTTCATCAGTTGTGGGTTACTCATGATTCCACACAGCTATTTGAAAACCTCTCTGACTCCCAGATGTTAGAGTTGACTTGAATGGTGTGTTCTCCACTGTTTGCTTTCTCAAAATGAAGGAAAAGGCCCTTTCACGATTCTTCCCCACATACAATGCAGAAGGCTCTCCACGGAAGTTTATTGTTTTTTCCTCAAAGTTGCATTCCCCTCAGACTCAGAGACTCAGAACCAGCTCACAGGTTATTCCTTAGGACCTTCATCTGCTGAAGGCAGAACTAGATCAGAGGTCCATTCTCTGTTCACTTGTCTCAGAGTTCCAGCTGTGGTGGTATCCTCAGGAATCCATGAGACCATTGAAAAACCCACCTATCTTCAGGAGGAAAGCTCGTCCCGAAGAATTGTCCTCTCCATAGGATTGTTTTGGAGTGGGAAAGATAGGGTTTATTCCTGTCACTGTCCTGTCACTGAAACACCTCCATGCTACAAGATTCCCCCCTTGAGGAGATGGTCATTTGATGAATGTGGCATTCCCCACAAACTTATTTCTGCATGTCAGTTACCTGACACCTTCCATATCCTAGCATGCAAAGACCTCTCAAGCTCCCCTCTGGAAAACAGAATTTGTTGAGAGTTCCATTCACCACAGACAAGTTTGCCAAGGTTCCCTCAATGCTCCTTTCCTCTTCTCCAACACTTTCCATGGAGAAACAATTCTTAAAGGAGCACAATGTCACCTGAAATGGGTTTCTCCACAGACCCCTATTTCAGTGGAAGTATAGTGTCCATTCCTATTCCTGAAACCCTTGCATGCTCAAAGGCTGGTGCCCTAAGAAACTCATTGGCAGGTAGCACTCTTCAAGGATGAGGACCTATTGCCGAGGACAATGGCACCTTCCATGTCTTCACAAAAGCAGACACTGGGCATGGTCTCCATTTTCTGGTAACAAGCATTATTGGGCCATTTCATTCTCCACAGACTTGTTTCTCTTTATATCATATGCCACACTTTTCTCTATATTGCACATTCCCATTGGAAACAGCTTCTGCCTGTAGGAAGCATGATGTTCCTAATGTGTGCTGGTCTGGTCTCCCCAGACTGGTTTTCATGGCAAGGAGAGAGTGTGCTTCCCTGTTGCTTCCATGCACACATGCTGAAGGCTTCTCCTGTAAAGGATCCTGGTGTTGTCTGAATGTTGCCTTCTGCACAGATTTGTTTCTGCTCTTTCTAAACGACCAACCTTCTGTCATTTACCACTGTTGGTTTGGATATCATGTCTCTCTTCTTGCATCAGGAAGGTACTTTGTGTTCTTTCCTAAAACTTTGTCTCAAGTTCTGGGAATTTTGGTATTTTCATGATTCTGTATGTGAATTAAAAAAGGCTACAATTTTAACTCTGCAAGGGATTGCTTCAATGCTGTTGTTTCTACACACACTTGCTCAGAAGGATGCATAGGGAATGTTCCCTGGTATTCACAAACACACATGCTGGTGGACTTATAATTTGATGCTATTTATTCTCTCAAAGTTGCATTACTACAGATTTCTTTCATACCTTGAAGTATATGGCAGCTTCCCTCTACTATCATGCACATCTGTTAGTGGCATCTCTCCTCTGGAGGCCAGCATGCATGCAGAATTCCCTCTGCTGCTGATTTGATTGTCACAGTGAAATGTGCACCACACTGCATCAGAGAATGTTTCCATTCCAGGAAGCAGAGGTTCCTTGAAGTCTCTTTACTACAGGAAAGGTTAGGGCCACATTCACATTTCTTAAGCACCTACACACTCGAAGGCTTCACATTTGCAGAAATGTGCTGAGCATTGCCTTCTCCACAGACCTTTGCCTAAGCATCACAGACATGGCCCTTTCCTTGGATGACCACACCTCAATTTGGTTGTCTTCTGTCATCTGGATCCAGAAGTGGTTGAGACGTCCATTTTCCATGTACCTGTTTCTCAGAGTTAATATGGGATGGGATTCCTGGGGATTCCCCAACATGCCTTTGAAAATGCTTCTCTCTTTAGGAGGGAAGAGATTACTGAATTGCTTTGTCCTGCTCACCCTTCTGCTCACAGCCTGGAGAAGGTATTTGTTTTGATGGACACACACTATGAGACTTTTGCTTTGAGATTCTTGGAGGTTACTATAGAATGCCTGCTCTACAAACTTGTTTCCCCTCGAATGGGCACCTTCCATCTATTACCACACATCCATTTGATACCTCCACTATCTTGTGGAAACAAGAATCATTGGGGTCCTCCCTCCATCCAAAACTAGATGCTCAGAGTCAAAGCTCAGGTGATTTGCCCATGATTCCACACCCCAGGCAAGAATGTTTCAGTCTTCCAAAAGCAAAAGTTTACCTGAAAATTGTATTCTCCACAATCTTCTTTCCCTTGATGCCAGATATGCCACATTTGTGTAGCTTAAATACATACACATCAAATGCTTCTCCTTGGATGATCCTGTGATTCAGGTGAAGATGCACTCACCACAGAATTACTTCTATGTGTAGGGACATGACCCCTTCCATATTCGAACACATCTATACATGATAGCCTCTCTTCTTCTGGGGACCAGAGTGGGCTGCTAACTCCATACTCTACAGACTCCTTTCTTGAGGTAATCTTTGACATTTACCTCTAGATTCCACACATGTACTTAAAAATGCTCAGATCTGCAGATGCTGTAAAATGCCAAAGAGCCTGGGAACATGGAAGCCAAAAACTAAGGATGTATATTGCAGTGCCCCACATAACACAATAAAAATAAGCAATCCAAACAAATAAATAAAATATAACATCACCTACCTGTATAGAACAAGACATGACTGAAATGTTTGTTTCTCCCAAGTCTTGTTCTCACAGGAAAAGGTAGGGTACTTGCTTGTTGCTTCAACACATACATGCTGCAAAATATCCATTGAAGGATACTTTGTTCAATCAACTTTCATGCTCCAGAGACTTGATTCCATGCATAAGGGAAATGACACCTGCCCGATCCTGCCAGACGCATATTTGATATCGCATATGTTCTCCTTTGGAAACAAGTACACATTGAGAATTCCTGTCCTTGGAGAATTGTTTTCTCAGAGTTTCATCAGTTGTGGAACCCTCATGATTCCACACAGCTCTTTGGAAAACTCTGTTTCCCCATATGTCAGAGTTGACTTGAATGGTGTGTTGTCTGCTGACTGCTTTCTGAGAAGGAAGTATAGGGCACATTCCTGATTCTTCCACACATACAATGAAGAAGGCTCTCTATTAAAGTTCTCATTGTTTACTCAATGTTCAATTCTCCTTAGACTCATTTCTACACTTCAGAGACAGAGAAATTCCATATACCAATCATGGGGTATTCGATAGGGCCTGCATATGCTGAAAGGAGAAGTAGTTGAGAGTTCCTTCTCCGCACACTTGTCACAAATATCCAGCTGCAGCGCTATCCTCAGGATTCCACCCGTCCACTACAAAAGCCACCTATCCCCAGGAGGAAAGGTTGTCCTGAAGCATTGTACTTGTTTCCAAGTGGGAAAGATAGGGCCTGTTCCCGCCGCTGAAAACACCTCCATGCTCCAAGCTTCCTCCATTGAGGAGACTGGTTGTATGCTGAAAGCAGCATTTCCTACATACTTTCTATATGTCAACTACCTGACACCTTCTGTATCCTAGCATGCAAGATTCTGCTCTTGATCTCCCTTCTGGAAAGCCAGAATTCGTTGAGAGTCCCATTCACCAGTTGAGTCTGCTGATGTTCCCCTCACACTCATTTCCTTTTCTCCCACAGTTCCCATGGAGAAATACTTCTTTAAGGAGCACAATGTCACCTGAAATGGGGTTCTCCAGTGATCATGTCCTCAGTGAAAGTATAGCATCAGTTCCTGTTCCTGAAACCCTTGCATGCTTAAGGACTTCTTCCCTGAGTATTTTGTTGGTTGCAGCTAGCATTCTACAGTGATGTAGAACTACTGCCAAGGACCATAGCACCTTTCATATCCTCACAGAAACAGACACTGGGCATTTTTGCCATGTTCTGGTAACAAGCTTTATTGGACCATTCCACTCTGCACAGACTTGTTTCTTGGTATTCCATCTGCAATGCTTTCCTCTAGATTGCACATGCCCAGTGGAAACTGTTATTACTGCAGCAAGTGTGCTGTTTCTGAAGTGTTGTGGTCTCCTCAGACTGGTTTTCAGGGTAAGGAAAGGGCACACTTTCCTATGGCTTCCATCCATATGTGCCCAAGGGCTTCTCCTGTGAGGAATCTTGGTGTTGGCTGAACTATGCCTTCCGCACGGAATTGTTTATGCATGTTCTGAACGATTATCCTTCCATCATCTGGCTCCCTTGGATTGAATATCATGTCCCTCTTCCTGCACCAGGAAGATACTTGAGTGCTCCTTCCTAACACTTGTGTCTAGTGTAGGGGGGGCAGCAGTATTTTTATGTTTCTGAATCTGCATTGGAAAAAGGCATCTATTTTCCCCAGGCAAAAAATTGCTTCTATGCTTCCATGTTTCTCTACACATGCTATCTCAGAGGGATGCATAGGGAACATTCCAAGGTGCTTACAAACATGCATGCTGGAGGACTTCTGGCTTGATGCTCCTTGTTCGTACAAGCTGCATTTTCCAAACTTCTTTCTGGTCTTGAGGCACTTGGCCCCTTCCCTCTAGCATCACGCCCATCTCTGATGTGGGATTTCTCCTGCAGATGCCAGCCTGTGGGGAGAATTGCCTCTGCCGCTGATTTGTTTCTCATGGTCAAATCAGCACCACTTTCCTCCTGACTCTACTCAAGCTTTGGAAAATGTTTCCATTCCAGGAAACAGAGGTTCCTTGAAGGCAGTTTGCCTCACAGACATCTTTCTCACTGGGAAGGTTTGGGCACTTTCTCATTTCTGAAGCCTTCATGTGTGGGCATGTGTGTGGCATTTGTATCATGTGCATGTGTTTGCAGAAATACTCAGGGAGAAAGGCCATCCTGGCATCTGTTCTTCTCCTGTTTGGGACAGTCTTGTCCACCTCCTGTGTACCAGTTGGAGAATATGGAAAGGAGAGGAGCTGAACCCACAGGAATGTGTTCCCTGTCTCAGTGAGGGACACCCAGCTTGTTGCTCCCTAGGTCAACAGAGGATTCCCAGCAACACTTCTCACCAGTCCTGGACTCACCTCTCCCCCTCCATTCCCCCTGCACTCACCCCCTCTTTGACATTCCCCACTGCCTGCACCTCAGCTGGGCTTGGGATCTGGCAACATGTGCCCCACATCTCTCTTTCTATTTCCTATAAATGGATCCCCTTTGAACCTCCCCCTTTGTTATGTTGACAACTCAGGCTGTTTATAGACCAGCTCTGGACTTTCTTGAATCTGGAACCTGGCAGTTAGGCCTCATGGGGCCCTAATACCATAATATAAAATGTCCAAGCCAAAGGGGTTCCAGGTCCTATAGAGAATGGTTACAAGGATTGCTGGAGTCACCTTTGTGCTTTTGAGAAGACCTGGTTTACTTCTGAATGTTCAATTCTTAAGTCCTTTGTTTCACATGCCACAGATATGAGACACTGTGAAAATTTCCTGAATGTCAAAACTAATTCTGCTTTGCAAGGGAATAAAGGCACATTACCGAAATGCAACTCTGTGGGGCAAGGCATGTCTTGTGAAACCGTAAGTATATTTTCCAAATTTTCCCCTTATATGTCAGCACATTATTTCGTTTGATTTTGTTAATTTAGTTGTAAGCAGACTTAAGTTTTCAGGGTAGAAAAAAATACACCATTAAGTTTAAAAATACTTTCCAGAAAAGTTAAAAGACAGGAGACATTGGCCAGGAAAATGCTCACTCTCCCAGTTGGCCCAAATCCAATTTCTTTCAAATTCTGATTAATGATGCTTTATCAAAACGTTTTTTCCCCTGATTAATTCTATCCAATTATGTCCTCCTTTACACCACTTTAACGCACTATTTGGTTATGTATAATGGTATAACATGTATTAAACTTGCTTAGAAAATGTTCCCAAACACCTAAAATGTGTTCTGCTTTTAAAACTAAAATGCAGTCAATGACTGCAGTTTTTATTTACTTTGTATATTCTCCAGCTCACAGTTTGGATACCATTGGTATAAGAAGAACTCAGAGTTATAGGTTAAGATATAATTTGAAGGAGATATATTAGCTTTCATATTAGTCAGGTGTTGATGGCTACAAATATTGCAAAATAGCTATATGTTGTAATTCAGAAATCCTCCCAGATGAGTGCAAACATTACTGTACTGTAACCAGCCACAGTCTCAGGGTCACATTGGCAGCCCAAAGCATGCTACCACCAAGTAAGATGAAAAATCCTATCAGACCTTTCATTTCATTATCTCCAATCACTGAGGAAAGGGTACCGTCTAGGAAAGAGTTTAAAATCCATTGACCATCCAAAGCAAAGCAGTGCACTGCACTGACAATAGCCAGAGTCCTGAAAGGGAAATCAGGTATCTGGTTAAAATAAGTTAAGGAGAATATGTAAATGGAGCATGAGCCATATTTCAGTGAGTCAAATAAGGTATTTTAGGAGTACATCTGATTTATTTTCAAAAACTCTCTACCCAAGCCACAGGCTATTTCTTCATATTTTTAAAATTAATAGATTTTATTTATAGAGTAATTTTAGGATCATGGCTGAATTGAGTACAAAGAACAGAATTCTCACACACTGCCTATTCACACCCACATATAACCTCCCCCACTGTTTTCATCCTGTACCACCGTAGTACACTTTTTACAATAGAGGTACCTACCCTGACATGCCATTAATATTCCAAGACCATAATTTTAATTAAAGTTAATTTTTTGGTGCTATGTATTCTGTAAGTCTTGACAAATGTACAGCATGCACCCACCATTTTAGTATCATACAGAATAGTTTCACTGCATCCCAAATGCTCTGGGCTCTTTCTATTCTTCCCTTCTTTGGGAATCTCTGGGAATTAGTCTCTGGAAATTAGTGCTCTTTTTGGTCTCCATAGTTTAGCTTTTTCTAGAACTTTTCAGAATGGTTTTTTTTTTTTTCATTTGGTAGCATACATTTTAAGTTCTTTCATGTCTTCTCATGTCTTCACAGCTTATTTCTTCTCAGCATTTAATTCTATTCCATTGTCCAAATGTACCTAAATTTATGTATTTATTCAACTGCTATAGGATACTTTAGTTGAATTCCAGTTTTGGCAATTATGAGCAAAACTATTTACACATAAGTTTTCAATTATTTGCAAAAAAACAAAGGAGCACTATTTCCAGATTATATTATGAGTATGTTTATTTAAAAATAGAAGAAGAAAGAAAGAAACTCCTAAACTATCTTACAAAGTGGGTGGACCATTTTATATTTCCCATGTAATGAGTGAGAATTTTTATTCTACCTCTTTGTCAGCTTTTGGTGTTGTCGGTGTTGTGTTTTTAAGCCATTCTTATAAGAGTGTAGTACTAGTACTTTGTTTTTTTAATATGCATGTTTCTGATGACCTATAATCTGCAGCATTTTTCATACACAAATTTACCATCTTTGTATCTTTTTAGGGTAGGTGTCTCTATAGATCTTTGGACATTTTTAAATTGGGTTGTTCATTTTTTACAGTTTCTTTGAATATTGGATACTACTCCTTTTTCAAACACATCTTTTATAAATCTTTCCAAACCTGTAGCTTCTCTCTCTCTCTTTTTTTTGTTAATATTGTCTCTCAAGCAGTAAAGATTTTACTACAATGAAGTTTAGCTTATTAATTATTTCTTTTGTGGCCTATGTCTTTTGTGGTGTTTCTAATCTATCCCTATATCTAAAATTGTTAATATTTTCCCATATGTTATCTTTTAGGGATTTTATAGCTTCACATTTTATATCCACCTATAATATTTTCTAAACTAATTTTTGTGTTGACCTCTCTTTCCATCCACCCTTTCTTCTTCCTTTCATTCCTTCCCTCCCTCCTTCATTCCTTTTCTTCTTCCTTCCTTCCTTTCTTCCATCATTCCTTCCTTCCCTCCTTTTTTCTCTCTCATTCCTTCCATTCCTCCACTTCCCTTCCCTTTCCTTTTCAAATGTGGATGTCCTGTGACTCCTGTAACATTTGTTGAAAGACTATTTTGGTCCTTTATATTGCCTTTGCTCCTCTATCAAAGACATGTTGAATATATTTAGTTGGATCTATTTTGGACTTTCTATTTTGTTCCATTAATCCTTCTAATCTTTCATCAACATCAAGCCATCCAAATTACTGAAATTTTATAATGTGTCTTAAATTTGGATAAGGTCAGCTCTTCTTCAATATTGGTTTTTAGCTAATAGGTATCAACTCCTTTTCCTTATTAAGTTCTGAATGAATTTATTAGGATCCACACAATAACTTGGTGGGTTTTTTTTTTTTTTTAATTTGGATTACACTGAATTTACATATCCATTCACAAAGAACTGACGTTTTGACAACATTAAGTCTCCCTATTCTTGAAAGTGGAATATTTATTTATTCCTTCTTTGATTTTGGTCCTCAGAATATTTTAGTTTTGCTCCCACACATTGTACATATTTTGTTAGATTCATTTTCTAAGTATTTTATTATTTTGGTTGAAGTGTAATGTAATATAAATGATATTTTATTTTTAACTCCAAATTCCACATTTGCTACCAGTAAACAGGACAGTGATTTGACTTTTTAAAATCAGTAACCCTGTATCCTGCAATTGTATTATAACTGTTTGTTGGTTCTAGAAATTGTTTTCCTAATTCTTTCATATCTCCAACATAGATGCTCCTGTCAGGTGTGAGTTAAGACAGCTTTTTTCCCCACATATGTATGTATATAATTACCTTTTTTTTTCTTCATTAGCCAGGATTTTCAATATATTGAGAACCAATGGTGGGACATTAAAGTATCATTGTTCATGATTGTAGTAGGAAAGATTCAAGATCTTCACCATTAAGCATGAATTTACCTCTATGTTTTTGGTAATATTCCATAAAATATAAGAAGTTACTTTCTATTCTTATTTTTCAGAGGGTTTTCATCATGAACAGGTATTGTATTTTGTCAAAAGCTTTTAAAACATTTTTTGTTATTATCATGTATTTTCTTTCTATTTCAGCTAGTTGTTTTGATGGATTATACTAATTGACTTTTAAATCTTGAACAAGCCTGATATACCTGCTGTATATCTGACTTAGCTGTGGTGTATAATTCTTTGCATACAACATTACAAATTTTCTTGAAGATATTACACTAACATATATGTGATATTTTGGCCCATAATTTTCTTATAAGTACTTGGCTATACTATAAATGTAGTGCTGTCTACACAGCATGAGTTGGAAAGTGTATCCTCTGCTTCCATATTGTAAATAAGATTGTAGATAATTTGTATAATTTATTCTTTTAATGCTTGGGAGAATTCATTGGTGAGCTCATTATAAGCTTGGTGTTATCTGTTTCAGAAAGTCATTAACTATTGATTCAATTACCTTAATAGATTCAAAACGTCTATTTCTTCTTAGGTGTTTTAGGCAGATGGTGACTTTCAAGGAATTAGTCCATTTCATCTACTTTATCAATTGTGGGTATAGGCTTGTTTATTGTCATTTATTTTCCCATGGGATTTTTAGTAAAAACCTCTTCTTAATTTCTGATTTTCTTAATTTATGTCTTTTTTTTTCCTTCATAAATACAGGCTTATAAAATTATGTTGATCTTTTCAGAGAATCAGCTCTTAGTCTTATTGATATTCTCTACATATTTTTAAATCTAATTTTATTATTATTATCGTTATTATTTTAATATTTTGAGATTGACTTAGTGAGTTTAATGTTAATAAATAAAGGAAAATTTCTTGGGGAAAACAAGCTTTTGTGATATTAAGCCACACAATAATAAATAAATGTAATAACACATAATTTTATATGCATGGGGAACTGTCCCAAATTTGAAAGGTCAAGAATTCTCTGAAATCTATTTCAGTGATAGCATTTTTTCAATTTGCTTAATCATAATTTTTCAGTTTCAATATCACTATATAAAATATAATTTTAACACAAACGAAGCATTTTAATTCCTACTGTTGAAGGTTTTGATGAGTCTAACATTCATGGAAGGGGTTGAAAGTTAGACAGTCAATATACCAATTGACAATGGCCAAATTATTTATGACAGTAAAATTCTGACCCAGAACTTCTGTAGCAACTAATCAAGGAATCAAACTACAACCACAGCAATCAGCTTAGAAACAACTAGACTGGTCATTGACTGTTATGTCCCTAAACTCTTCCCTGATTTTCACGACAGCACAATCAGAAAAAGTCAAATACGTTTCCTAAACCAATCATCTTAATGTCCTTCTCCCCACCTCCAGCTTCTACATGCCAAGAACCTGCAATCAAAACACAGCTAAAACCTTCCCTCGTTAACTATAAAATTGTCTCACTCTTCTGCCTGTCTTTGAGCCTCTATCAAATACACGTGATGGGTGACTTTTTTTTTTTTTTTGCAAGTTCTAAATAAGTGACTTCTGTTTGTTTTCCTTTGGATGGTTTTTATTTTTACAAAATCAATGAATAGAAACTTTTAAATCAAATAAATTAGATTCAAAAACTTCCATAGTTTGAATACTGACAGTAATGATGCCATAAGCATAGGGATGCATGTATCCTTTTAAATTATAATTTCTGTATTATTGGCATAAATAATGTGTAGTGCAATCATTGGACCTTAGGACAGTTCTATTTTTAACTTTTTTGAAGAAACTCCATATTGTTACTACAATGGCGCCATCAGTTTGCATTCCTCCCAACACAAGTTTCCTTTTTCTCTACATACTCACCAACACTTGTTTCTTGTGTTGTTGATTTTGCCATTCTGGAGTGTGAGGTGATATCTCATTGTCGTTTTGATTTGCATTTCCATGATGATTAATGGTGGTGACCATCTTTCCCTGTATCTGTTGCCAAGCATGTCTTCTTTGGGAAAATATCTGTTGATATCTTCTGCCAGTTTTTGAATTGAATTATTTGCAGGGAGTATTGAGCTACATCAGTTCTTTATATATTTTTGTTACTAACTGCATTCAGATATGTAATCTGCAAATATCTTCTCTCATTCAGTAGTTTCCCTTTTAGTTGTATTGTTTCCTTAGCTGTGCAAAGGTTTTTTTTTTTTTAAATATATAGGCCTGATAGTTTATTTCTGATATTTCCCTAGCCTCAGGATAGATTTAGAAAAACTTTGCTACAGTCAATGTCAGAGACATTACTGCCTGTGCTCTCTTCTGGGATTTTGATGGTTTCCTGTCTCAAATTTAGGTCTTTAATCCATTTGGAATTTACTTTTGTGTATTGTGAAAGATAGTTGTCCTGCTTAATTCCTTTTCATGTCCCTGTCCAGTGTTCTCAACACCATTCAATGAGAAGACTGTCTTTTCCCAATTGTGTATTCTTTCTTGATTTATTAAAGATTAATTGGGGGAGGACAAGGTGGCGGGGAAGTAGGAAGAGGCACCTTTTCAACCTGTATCCTAAAGTGAGCTGATTACCCACCAAAGAACTCTGACCCCCATGAAATCAGCCTGAGATCAGAATTATACACATCTGGATCTCTACAGGGGCTGAAGATGCCAGTGGGCAGGTAAAGTGAAGTGGGAATGGTGGACTGATATCAGAAGATAAACAAAAGGGGGAGGGAGCCACCAGAGGCAACCTGTTGGAAAGTAATAACCCTAATATGAGCGAGAGTGCTCTGCGTCTCCGTCTCTGGACCAACATTAACTTGGAGACTTGTTGAAAGCACTCCAAAAGAGCAAAGGATTGCTGAGTGGGAGAAATTGTGGGAATCAGGGCAGCTAGGGACAGGGGCTTAAGTACCCAGTCCCAGGACAGCCTTCCTGGTGCTGAGCCAGAGAGAGAGTGCGGTGGAGAAATCAGGTCTTGAGCCACCAGCATGCCTGAGATTTCATGGGGTCTGGCTCCTGTGAGGTGATGGAAGCCATGACAGACAGTCGCATATACAGAAGTCGCAAGCCCTGCCACAGAGCCTGAAATGTGCGTGCCCCTCATACTCCCCTGAGAGGGTATACAAAGGCCCAGCCAGCACTTTTTGACCTGCGCCATTGTTTCAGAACCTAAGATGTGTGCCCCAAACTCTCCCCTGAAAGAGGTGTGCAAAGGCCCAGCCTGGTGCTCCGGACCTGCGCCCCATTCTCAGAGCCTGAGACGGACGCGTGACCCACAGCTTCCCCTGAAAGAGGTGCATGCAAGGTGCTCATAGACCCAGAAAGACCAGGCATTCTCAGCCGGGGCCAGCGGGAAAATATCAGTGTGCCAGCACTGCTTGGAACTTCTCTGGCAGTCTGGAGTGCCTAAACAGCTGCTGCTGCAGTGGTTTTGGGTACAAGCAGAAGATCCTGCGTCCCTTGAGACCGCGACTCAGAACCTGCTCTGCCAGCGGCCAAGGGGAAATTTATATGGGCTCTGCAACACCCACAGGGGAGCAGGCTGAGGCTTCTCTCTGAGGGAGATCAGGGTGAAGTTTGCTTTCCTCTAAAACCATCAAAAGCGGTCAAGGTGAGAAAAAAAAAAAAAAAAGTGAACAAACATGAAAACCTCCCCAGAACAAAAGCCAGAAAAAAATAGGTTTCCTCAGAGCCCACCCCCTTGAGGGGGGCTGGAGGACTTAACTCAGGGAATATCATTGACTGAAAACCCACGTGTCAAGCCCCTCCCCCAGAAAACCAACCAGGAAAGAAAAAAAAAAAAAAGACTGTGAGAGAACCATCACCACTACTTCATAGGACAACTTTTATTTTTAATTTGCCCCCACTATTCTGGCTCATTCTTTTTATTTAGATAAATATATATAGCTGTCCAGTACATCAAATTCCATAATAACCTTCTAACCTGAAATTTTTGATACATATACCTGTGTTTTTCTTTTGCGTTTATATCTTTTGAAAATTTTTTAAAATTTTAGTTTAGTTTAGTCTAGTTTATTCCTTATTTATTTTTATTTTCTAATATTAATACAGAGTTAAACTTCAAAGTAAACCTCTATCAAAGTGATCCCCAATCAATATTTCCCCTATAGGTAAACCAATTTTTAATCTCCCTTTATCTTGGGAAAGTTGAGACATTTAACAAAGATATCAAGATACATCCAGGATAATTCAAAACAAACTTCTTCGCCCACACTGAGAATTTATAACCACTCTCCCATCTTTTTCTTCCACCACCGTTTCTGTGTTTTTGTGTTTGTGCTGACAGTATATAAATCTTACACTTGGGGTTCTTTTTGACAAGGTTCTTCCTTTATTTGCATTTTTTCCCTTGTCATAAAATTTATGAGTCTTTTTGTTTGTCCATTTTTGTTTGTCTACTTGATATATCTTACCTTAGGGCCAATTTGGGCTGAAAATTCTCTTTCATCTTCCCTTTATTTCCTGTCTCTCTCTCTCTCTCTCTCTCTCTCTTTTTTTCCTTTATGCTCTCATTTGCTTGGGAAATCCTAATTGCTCAGAAGTGTTTGAGGGTGCACCTTGACTGCATCACAGTCAATACATCCAGCTACATCTGTTCAGTCGTCTCTAACCAAAATGACTAGGAGGAGGAATTCCCAAAAGAAGAAAAATACAGAAAAATATAGACCGTCTGCAACAGAGCTAACAGCTATCAACATAGACAATATGTCAGAAAGAGAATTCAGGCTAACAATTATCCAGGCAATAGCTAGGTTGAGGAAAGCCGTGAATGACAAAATGGAATTGATTGGGGTGAACTGAAAGTGACCAGACAGGATGTTCACATTGTTAGAGATGAGCTCAAAGCTACCAGGGCTGAGATTCACAATACTCTCAATGAATTCCAATCTAACCTAAATTCTCTCAAAGCTAGGGTAACTGAGACAGAAGATAGAATTAGTGATCTGGAGGACAAAGAGATAGAGAGAAAGGATCAGGAGGAAGCCTGGAACAAACAGCTTAGAAACTACAAAACAGAATCAGAGAAATAATGATGCCATGAAACATTCCAACGTCAGAATTATTGGAATACCTGAAGGGGAGGAGAAAGAAAGAAGGCTAGAAGATATAGTGCAACAAGTTCTTTATGAAAATTTTCTCAATATCATGAATGGAACCAGCATTCATGTACTAGAGGCTGAATGGTATCCACCCAAGATTATACATTCAAAAAAAAATGACACCTAATAGTCAAATTGAGGAATCATAATTGTAGGTATAATCTCTTGAAAGCCACTAGGACACAGAGGCACATTACTTACAGAGGAAAGTCCATCAGAATAACTTCAGAACTGTCCACAAGTCCTGGCAAGCCAGAAAGGGCTGGCAAGATATATTCAGGTCACTAAATCAGAAGAACATGCAACCAAGAATGCTTTATACACCAAGACTGACATTCAAAATGGATGGAGAGATAAAGAGTTTCCAAGACAGGCAAGACTTAAAAGACTATGCAACCACCAAGCCGACACTGCAGGAAATATTAAGGGGGGTTCTATAAAATAGGAATAATCCTAAGAATAGCATTGAACAGAAATATAGAGACAATCTACAGAAAGAAAGACTTCAAAGGTATTATGACATCTCTAAAAACGTATCTATCAATAATCACTCTCAATGTGAATGGCCTAAATGCACCCATAAAATGGCACAGCGGTGCAGATTGGATAAAACGACAGGACCCATCCCTATGTTGTCTACCAGAGACCGATTTTGAACCTAAAGATACATCCACACTGAAAATGAAGGGATGGATAGGCATCTTTCATGCCAATGGGACTCAAAAGAAAGCTGGGGTAGTGATTCTCATATAAGATAAATTAAATTTTAAACTAAAGACTGTAGTCAGAGATATAGAAGGACACTACATCATCCTTAAAGGGACTATCCACCAAGATGATCTAACAATTGTAAATATCTATTCGCCCAAAATGGGAGAAGCCAATTACATAAGAAAACTGTTAGTCAAGATAAGAGTCATATTGATATGAATACACTAATCGTAGGAGATCTTAACACGCCTCTCTCAGAAATAGATCATCGAAGCAGATAATAAACAAACATTGAATGACACATTGGACCAGGTTGACCTCATAGATATACAGAACATCCCACCCTAAAACAACAGAATACTCATTCTTCTCAGTGCACATGGAACCTTCTCAAGAATAGTCCACATACTGGGACACAAATGAGGACTCAAATGATACCAAAAGACTGAGATTATTCCCTGCTTATTCTCAGATCAGAATGCTTTGAAACTGGAGCTCAATTACAAGGAAAAGTTCAGAAGGAACTCAAGCAACTGGAAGCTAAAGACCACCTTGCTTAGGAATGATTGGATCAACCAGGAGATCAAAGAAGAACTGAAAGAATTCATGGAAACCAATGAGAATGAAGAAACTTTTGTCCAAATCCTATGGAATACAGCAAAGGCAGTCCTAAGGGGGAAATACATAGCCATCCAAGAATCCCTAAAAAAATGGAAAAACCAGAACACAGCAGCTGTCTCTACACTTTAAAGAACTTGAGAATCAACAAGAAATCAAACCAACTCCACACATAAGGAGGGAAATCATCAAGATTAGAGCTGAGATCAATGAGGTAGAAACCAGAGATACTGTAGAACAGATCAATGAAACTAGAACCTGGTTTTTTGAACGAAAAAATAAGATCGATAAACCATTGGCCACACTAATCCAAAAGAAAAGAGAAAAAGCCAAAATTCATAAAATTATGAATGAAAAGGGAGAGAAAACAACTAACACCATGGAAGTAGAAACAATCATCAGAAGTTATTATCAACAGTTATATGCCAATAAGCTAAGCGCCTAGATGAAATGGATGCATTCCTGGAAAACTATGAACTCCCAAAATTGAAGCAGGAAGAAATTGACAACCTGAATAGACCTATATCTAGTAATGAGATTGAAGCAGTGATCAAAAAACTCCCAAAAAACAAGAGCCCAGGACCTGACGGTTTCCCTGGGGAATTCTACCAAACTTTCAAAGAATAAATAACACCTATTGTCCTGAAGCTGTTTTAAAAAATTGAAGCAGAAGGAAAACTCACAGACCCTGTCTATGAAGCCAGCATTACCCTGATCCCCAAACCAGGCAAAGGTCCTATCAAAAAGTGTAATTTCAGACAAATATCACTGATGAATATGGATGCTAAGATTCTCAACAAGATCCTAGCCAACAGGATCCAACAGAACATTAAAAAGATTATCCACCATGATCAGGTGGGATTCATCCCTAGGGTACAAGGATGGTTCATCATTCATAAATCAATCAATGTGATAGAACAAATTAATAAGAAAAGAGTGAAGTAACACATGGTCCTCACAATTGAGGCAGAAAAAGCATTTGACAAAATCTAGCATCTGTTCCTGATTAAAACGTTTCAAACTATAGGGATAGAGGGAACATTCCTGAACCTCATCTAATCTATCTATGAAAGAACCACCGTAAATACCATCCTCAATGGGAAAAAGCTAGCAGCCTTCCCGTTGAGATCAGGAACACGACAAAGATGCCCACTCTCACCACTCTTGTTTAACATAGTATTAGAAGTCCTAGCAACAGCAACGATACAACAAAGAGAAATAAAAGGTATCCAAATTGGCAATGAAGAAGTCAAAATCTCTCATTGCAGATGACATGATTCTTTATACGGAAAACCCAAAAGACTCAACCCCCAAAGTACTAGAACTCATAGAGCAATTCATCAATGTGGCAGGATACAAGGTCAATATACAGAAGTCAGTGGCTTTCTTTTTATTTTTTAAATTAAATTTATTTATTTTCAGAAAAACTGTATTCATTATTTTTTCACCACACCCAGTGCTCCATGCAATTTGTGCCCTCTAGGATACCCGCCGACTGGTACCCCCACCTCCCACCCCTCTGCCACTTCAAACCCCTCAGTTTGTTTTTCAGAGTCCATAGTCTCTCATGATTCACCTCCCCTTCCATTTTACCCCAACTACCTTCTCCTCTCTAACACCCCTTGTCCTCCATGATATTTGTTATGCTCCACAAATAAGTGAAACCATATGATAAGTGACTCTCTCTGCTTGACTTATTTCACTCAGCATAATCTCTTCCAGTCCCATCCATGTTGCTACAAAAATTGGGTGTTCATCCTTTCTGATGGAGGTATCATACTCCATAGTGTATATGGACCACATCTTCTTTATCCATTTGTCCGTTGAAGGGCATCTTGGTTCTTTCCATAGTTTGGTGACCATGGCCATTGCTGCTATAAACATTGGGGTACAGATAGCCCTTCTTTTCATGAAATCTGTATCTTTGGGGTAAATACCCAGGAGAGCAATTGCAGGGTCATAGGGAAGTTCTATGTTTAATTTCTTGAGGAATCTCCACACTGTTCTCCAAAGAGGTTGCACCAACTTCCATTCCCACCAACAGTGTAAGAGCGTTCCCCTTTCTCCACATAGTTTCCAACATATGTTGTTTCCTGTTTTGTTAATTTTGGCCATTCTAACTGGTGTAAGGTGATATCTCAATGTGGTTTTAATTTGAATGTCCCTGAGGGCTAGTGATGATGAACATTTTTTCATGTGTCTGATAGCCATTTGTATGTCTTCATTGGAGAAGTATCTGTTCATATCTTCTACCCATTTTTTGATACGGTTTCCTGTTTTGTGTGTGTTGAGTTTGAGGAGTTCATTATAGATCCTGGATATCAACCTTTTGTCTATACTGTCATTTGCAAATATCTTCTCCCATTCCGTGGGTTTCCTGTTTGTTTTTTTGACTGTTTCCTTTGCTGTGCAAAACCTTTTGCTTTTGATCAATCCCAAAAGTTTATTTTCTCTTTTGTTTCCTTTGCCTTTGCAGACGTATCTTGAAAGAAGTTGCTGTGGCTGATATAGAAGAGATTTCTGCCTATGTTCTCCTCTAGGATTCTGATGGATTCCTGTCTCACTTTGAGGTCTTTTATCCATTTTGAGTTTATCTTTGTGTACGGTGAAGAGAATGGTCGAGTTTCTTTCTTCTACCTATAGCTGTCCAGTTTTCCCAGCACCATTTATTAAAGAGACTATCTTTTTCCCACTATTTATTTTTTCCTGTTTTGTCGAAGATTAATTGACCGTAGAGTTGAGGGTCCATATCTGGGCTCTCTACTCTGTTCCACTGGTCTATATGTCTGTTTTTATGCCAGTACCATGCTGTCTTGGTGATCACAGCTTTGTAATAAAGCTTGAAATCAGGTAACGTTTTGCCCCCTGTTTTATTTTTGCTTTTCAACATTTCTTCAGTGATTTGGAGTCTCTTCTGATTCCATACAAATTTTTGGATTATTTGCTTCAGCTCTTTTAAGAATACTGGTGGAATTTCGATCAGAATAGTATTAAAAGTATAGACATTTTAACAGTGTTTATTCTTTTGATCCAAGACCCTGGAAAGGTCTTCCATCTTTTTGTGTCTTCTTCAATTTCTTTCATGAGTGTTATGTAGTTTCTCAAGTACAGATCCTTTAACTCTTTGGTTAGGCTTATTCCCAGGT
This sequence comes from Mustela putorius furo, assembly GCF_011764305.1. NCBI lineage: Eukaryota > Metazoa > Chordata > Mammalia > Carnivora > Mustelidae > Mustela > Mustela putorius. The sequence continues at coordinate 3,358,527 of NW_025421566.1, read as the reverse complement.
ATCTTATGGATCTTGGTGCTATAGTAAATGGAATCGATACTCTAATTTCCCTTTCTGTGTTTTCATTGTTAGTGTATAAGAATGTCACTGATTTCTGCACATTGACTTTGTATCCTGCCACGTTGCTGAATTGTTGTATGAATTCTAGTAGTTTGGGGGTGGAGTCTTTTGGGTTTTCTGTATAAAGAATCACATCATCTGCGAGAAGAGAGAGTTTGACTTCTTCATTGCTAATTTAGATACATTTTATTTCTCTTTGTTGTCTGATTGCTGTTGCTAGGACTTCTAATACTATGTTGAACAAGAGTGGTTAAAGTGGGCATCCTTGCTTGTTCCTGATCTCAACGGGAAGGCTACAAGATTTTTCCCATTGAGGATGATATTTGCTTTGGGTCTTTCATAGATAGATTTGATGAGGTTCAGGAATGTTCCCTCTATCCCTATACTTTGAATTGTTTTAAGGAACGGATGCTGGATTTTGTCAAATGCTTTTTCTGCATCAATTGAGAGGACCATGTAGTTCTTCTCTCTTCTCATATTAATTTGTTCTATCACATTGATTGATTTGCGAATATTGAACCATCCTTGTAGCCCAGGGATGAATCCCACCTGGTCATGGTGGATAATCTTTTTAATGTGCTGTTGGATCCTGTTGGCTAGGATCTTGTTGAGAATCTTAGCATCCATATTCATCAGTGATATTTGTCTGAAATTATACTTTTTGATAGGGTTTTTGCCTGGTTTGGGGATCTCTATGCTGGCTTCATAGAAATATCTGGAAGTTTTCCTTCTGCTTCAATTTTTTGAAACAGCTTCAGGAGAATAGGTGTTATTTATTCTTTGAAAGTTTGGTAGAATTCCCCAGGGAATCTGTCAGGTCCTGGGCTCTTGTTTTTTGGGAGTTTTTTGATCACTGCTTCAAACTCGTTACTAGATATCAGTCTATTCAGGTTGTCAATTTCTTCCTGGCTCCATTTTGGGAGTTTATAGATTTCCAGGAATGCATCCATTTCATCTAGGTTGCTAATATTAATGGCATATAACTGTTGATAATAATTGTGATCACTGTTTCTACTTCCTTGGTGTTAGTTGTGATCTCACCCTTTTCATTCATAATTTTATGAATTTTGGCTTTCTCTCTTTTCTTTTGGATTAGTGTGGCCAATGGTTTATCAATCTTATTTTTTCATTCAAAAAACCAGGTTCTAGTTTCATTGATACATTCTACTGTATCTCTGGTTCCTACCTCATTGATCTCAGCTCTAATCTTGATGATTTCCCTTCTTATGTGTGGAGTTGGTTTGATTTGTTGTTTATTCTCAAGTTCTTTAAAGTGTAGAGAAAGCTGCTCTGTCCTGGATTTTTCAATATTTTCGAGGGAGGCTTGGATGGCTATGTATTTCCCCCTTAGGACTGCCTTTGCTATATCCCATAGGTGTTGGACTGAAGTGTCTCATTCTCATTAGTTTCCATGAATTCTTTCAGTTCTTCTTTGATCTCCTGGTTAATCCAAGCATCCTTGCAAGATGGTCTTTAGCTTCCAGTTGTTTGAGTTCCTTCTGAACTTTTCTTGTGATTGAGCTCCAGTTTCAAAGCATTGTGATCGGAGAATATGCAGGGAATAATTTCAGTTTTTTTTTTTTTTTAAATCATTTGAGTCCTGATTTGGGACCGAGTATGTGGTCTATTCTGGAGCAGGTTTCCATGTGCACTTGAGAAGAACGAGTATTCTGTTGTTTTAGGGTGGAATGTATATATCTATGAGGTCCATCTGTTCCAATGTGTCATTCAATGTTCTTGTTTCTTTACTGATTTTCTCCTTCGATGATCTGTCTATTTCTAAGAGAGGTGTGGTAAGATCTCCTACGATTAGTGAATTCATATCAATATGACTCTATCCTGATTAACAGTTTTCTTAAGTAATTGGCTGCTCCCATAATGGGGGCATAGATATTTACAATTGTTAGATCATCTTGGTGGATAGTCCCTTTAAGGATTATCTTTGTATCTCTGACTACAGTCTTTAGTTTAAAGTCTAATTTATCTGATATGAGAATTGCTACCCCAGCCTTCTTTTGAGGCCCATTGGCATGAAAGATGCTTCTACAACCCTTCACTTTTAGTCTGGGAGTATCCTTAGGTGCAAAATGGCTCTCTGGTAGACAACATATGGATGGGTCCTGTCGTTTTATCCAATCTGCAACCCTGTGCCATTTTATGGGTGCATTTAGGCCATTCACATTGAGAGTGATTATTGATAGATACGTTTTTATTGACATTGAGTTACTGTTGAAGTCTTTCTTTCTGTAAACTGTCTTTATATTTCTGTTCAGTGCTATTCTTGTGATTTTTCCTCTTTTATAGAACCCCCCTTAATATTCCCTGCAGTGTCGGCTTGGTTGTTACATAGTCTTTTAAGCCTTGCCGATGTTGGAAACTCTTTATCTCTCCATCCATTTTGAATGTCAGTCTTGCTGGATAAAGTATTCTTGGCTGCATGTTCTTCTCATTTAGTGCCCTGAATATATCTTGCCAGCACTTTGTAGCTTGCCAGGTCTCTGTGGACAGGTATGCTGTTATTCCGATGGGCTTCCCTCTGTAAATAAGGAGCCTCTTTGCCATGGCGACTTTCAAGATATTATACCTATAATTATAATTCCTCAATTTGACTATTACGTGTCATGATGGTTTTTTTTAGAATGTATAATCTTGGATGGAGACCATTCAGCCTCTAGTACATGAACGCAAGTTCCATTCGCGAGACTGGGAAAATTTTCATGAAGGACTTGTTGCACTATGTCTTCTAGACTTCTTTCTTTCTCCTCCCCTTCATGGATTCCAGTAATTCTGACATTCGAACATTCATGGCATCATTTATTTCCCTGATTCTGTTTTTGTGGTTTCTATGCTGTTTGTTCCAGGCTTCCTCCTGATCCTTTCTCTCTATCTGTTTGTCCTCAAGATTACTAATTCTGTCTTCTGTCTCAGTTACTCTCGCTTTGAGAGAGTTTAGGTTAGATTGGAACTCATTGAGAGCATTGTGAACCTCCTCCCTGGTAGCCTTAAGCTCTGCTCTAACATTGTGAACATCCTGTCTTGTCGCTTTCAGTTTGGCCTTAAACAATTCTGTTTGGTCATCCATGGCTTTCTGCAACCTAGCTTTTGCCTGGATAATTGTTAGCCTGAATTCTCTTTCCGACATATTGTCTATGTTGATTTCCATTAGCTCTGTTGCAGAAGGTCCATCCTCTGTATTTTTCTTCTGTTGGGCATTCCTCCTCCTAGTCATTTTGGTGGGAGATGACTGAACAGATGCAGCTGGATGTATCAACTGTGGTACAGTCAAGGTGCACCCTGGAACAGTTCTGAGTAATCAGGATTCCCCTCCCCCCCAAATGAGAGACAAAAGAAAAGGAAATTAAAAAGAAAAGAAAAGAAAAAGAAAGAGATAGAGGAAATAAAGAGAAGATTAAAGAGAAGGTCAGCCCAGGTGGGCCCCAAGATAAGATTTATGAAGTATACTAACAAAAAGAGACAAAAAGACTGATACAATTATATGACAAGAGAAAAAATTATATATATATGCAAATAAAGGAAGAACCTTGTCAAAAAGAACCCAAGTGTAAGATTTATATGCTATCTGGACAAACACAAAAACACAGAAACACTGGTGGAAGAAGATGGGAGAGTTTTTATAAATTCTCAGTGTGTGCAAGGAAGGTTGTTTTGATTCTTCCTAGATGTTTCTTGATATATTTGTTGAAGGACTCAACTTTCCTAAGATAAAGGGGATAAAAAATTGGTTTACCTATAGGGGTAGTATTGATTGGGGTAAGGGGATTACTTTGAAGTTTAACTCTATATGAATATTAGAGGATAAAAATAAAAAGGAATAAACGAGACTAAACTAAACTAAAATTAAAAAAAGGAATTTAAAAAGTAAAAATGCAAAAGAAAACATAGGTATATGTATCAAAAAGTTCAGGTTAGAGGGTTATTACGGAATTTGATGTACTGTACAGCTCGCTGTGATGGTAAATAGGTTAAAAAAATTACCTATGTGTAAATAAAAATAAATAAACCAGAATAGTGGGAATGAATGAAAAATAAAAGTTTTCCTATGAAGTAGTAGTTGTTCTCTTGTTTCCTATGAAGTTGTGGTTGTCCTCTTTCTATCTCTCTCTCTCTTTTTTTTTTCTTTTTATTTCTTGGTTTGTTTTCTGGTGGAGGGGCCTGCCACATGGGTTGTCAGTCAATGATATTTCCTGAGTTAAGTCCTCCCACCCCTCTCAAGGAAGTGGGCTCTGAGGAAACTGGTTTTTTTTCAGGCTTTTGTTCTCTGGCAGTTTTTATGTTTGTTCACTTCTTTTCTCTCACCTTGACCGCCTTTGATGGTTTTTGTAGTTTTAGAGGAAAACAAACCACACTCTGATCTCCCTCTCAGAGAGAAGCCTCAGTCTGGGTGCAGAGCCAAAATAAGTTCCCCCTTGGCTGCTGGCAGAGCAGGTTTAAAGTTGCAGACTCTGGGGATGTAGGTTCTCTTGCTTGTACCAAAAGCCAAGGCAGTGGCGGCTGTCTGGGAGCTCCTGACCATCAGAGAGGTTTGAAGCAGCGATTGCACACTGAGATTTTCCTGCTGGCCTGAGCTGGGAGTGCCTGGTCTTGCTGGGTCTAAGAGTGCCCAGCTTGTGTGCACTCAGGGGTGGCTATGGGTCACGCACGCATCTCAGGCACTGAGAATGGGGCGCAGGTCCTAGAGCACCAGGCTGGGCTTTTGCGCACCTCTGTCAGGGGAGAGTTTGGGGCGCACAGCTTAGGCTTTGGAAACAATGGCGCGGGTCAAATAGCGCTGGCTGGGCCTTTGTGACTCTCTCAGGGGAGCATGAGGGACGTCCTCGCATATCTCAGGCTTTGTAGTAGGGCCTGCGTGTTCTGCCGAACTGCGTGGCTCCCATTCCCTCAAAGGAGCTAGAACCCACGCATTCTCGGGCATGCTGGCGGCTTAGGGACCAAGACCCGGTTTCTCCACCCCACTCTCTCTGCCTCAGTGCTGGGGAGGCTGTCCTGGGACCGGGGACATAAGCCCCTGTCCCTAGCAGCCCCAATTCCCGCAATTTCCCCCTGTGATCCTTTGCTCTTTTGGAGTGCTTTCAACCAGTCTCCAAATTAATGTTGGTCCCCACAGGCAGGGCACTCTCACTTGTATTTGGGTATTACTTTCCAACTAGTCGCCTCTGCTGGCTCCCTCCCCCTTTTGTTTATCTTCCAATATCAGTCCACCCTTCCCACTCTGCTTTACCTGCTAACGGGCATCTTCTGCCCCTGTAGAGATCCAGACGTGTATAATTCTGATCTCAGGCTGATTTCATGGGTGAATGGAGTTCTTTGGTAGGTAATCAGCTCACTTTGGGGTACCAGCTGAAAAGGTGCCTCCTCCTACTCCCCTGTCTTCTTGCCCCCCCTCAATGAGTGATTTTCTTATACACTAACAAAGAAAATACAGAAAGGGAAATTAGAGAATTGATTCATTTATTATAGCATCAAGAACCATAAGATACCTGGGAATAAACCTAAGCAACGAGGTAAAGGATCTGTACTCGAGGAACTAAGAACACTCATGAAAGAAATTAAAGAAGACACAAGAAGATGGAAGACCATTTCATGCTCTTGGATTGGAAGAATAACATGTTTAAAATGTCTATACTTCCTAGAGCAATCTATACTTTTAATGCCATTCTGATCAAAATTTCACTGGTATTCTTCCAAAAGCTGGAGCAAATAATCCAAAAATTTTTATGGAACCAGAAGAGACCCTGAATCGCTAAGGAAATGTTGAAAAAGGAAAATAAAATGGGGGGCATCACGTTACCTTATTTCAAACTTTACTCCAAAGCTGTGATCACCAAGACAGCATGGTACTCACATAAAAACAGACACATAGACCAGTGGAACAGAGTAGAGAGCCCAGATATGGACCCTCAAATCTATGGTCAAATAATCTTTGGCAAAACAGGGAAAGTATACAGTGGAAAAAAGACAGTCTCTTCAATAAATGGTGTGGGAAAACTGGGCAGCTATATGTAGAATAATGAACCTCGACCATTCCCTTACACCATACTCAAAGATAAATTCAAAATGGATAAAAGACCTCAACATGAGACAGGAATACATCAAAATCCTAGATGAGAATATAGGCAGTAATCTCTTTGATATCAACTACAGCAACTTCTTTCCAGATATGTCTCCAAAGGCAAAGGAAAGAAAATCAAAAATAAACTTTTGGGACTTTATCAAGATCAAATCTTCTGCTAGGAAAGGTAACAGTCAAGAAAACAAAGAGGCAACCCACAGAATGGGAGAATATATTTTCAAATGACAGTACAGACAAAAGGTTGATATCCAGGATCTATAATGAACTCCTCATACTCAACACACACAAAACAGACAATCATATAAAAAAAATGGGCAGAAGATATGAACTTCTCCAATGAAGACATACAAATGGCTATCAGACACATGAAAAAAATGTTCATCATCACTAGCTCTCAGGGAGATTCAAATTAAAACCACATTGAGATACCAACTTACACCAGTTAGGCCAAAATTAGTAAGACAGGAAACAACATGTGTTGGAGGGGATGTAGAGAAAGGGGATCCCTCTTTCACTGTTGGTGGGAATGCAAATTGGTGCATCCTCTTTGGAGAACAGTGTAGAGATTCCTCAAGTAGTTAAACATAGAACTTCCCTATGACCCTGCAATTGCACTCCTGGGTATTGACCCCAAAGATACGCATGTACTGAAAAGAAGGGCCATCTGTATCCCAATGTTTATAGCAGCAATTGTCACGGTCGCCAGACTTTGTAAAGAACCAAGATGCCCTTCAAAAGACAAATGGAAAAGGAAGATGTGGTCCGTATACACTATGGAGTATTATGCCTCCATCAGAAAGGATGAATACCCAACTTTTGTAGCAACATGGACGGGACTGGAAGAGATTATGCTGAGAATAAATCAAGCAGGAGAGTCAATAATCATATGGTTTCACTTATTTGTGGAGCATAACAAATAGCATGGAGGACATGGGTGGTTATAGAGGAGAAGGGAGATGTGGGAAATTGGAATGGGAGTTGAACCATGAGAGCTTATGTACTCTGAAAAACAATCTGAGTGGTTTGAAGTGGTGAGTGAGGGGTAGGAGGTTGGGGGACCCAGGTGGTGGTTATTAAAGAGGGCAGAGACTGCATGTAACACTGGTATGGTGCAAAATTTATGAATACTGTTATGCTGAAAATAAATAAAAAATAAATTAATCAATAAAAAAAAAAAGGTCTCCAAAGGCAAATGAAAGAAAATAAAAAATAAACCTTTGGGACTTCATCAAGATCAAATGCTTCTGCACAACAAAGGAAACAGTCAAGAAAACAAAGAAGCAAACAACAGGATTGGAGAAGATATTTGCAAATGACAGTACAGAAAAATAGGTTGATATCCAGGTCTATAAAGAACTCCTCAAACTCAACACACACAAAACAGACAATCATATAAAAAAAATTGGAAGAAGTTATGAACAGACACTTCTCCAATGGAGACATACAAATGGCTATCAGACACATGAAACAATGTTCATCTTCACTAGCCCTCAGAGAGATTCAAATTAAAACCACATTGAGTTACCTCCTTACACCAGTTAGAATGGACAAAATTAGCAAGACAGGAAACAACATGTGTTGGAGAGGATGTGGAGAAAGGGGATCCCCCTTCCACTGTTGATGGGAATGCAAGTTGGTGCAATCTCTTTGGAGAACAGTGTGGAGATTCCTCAAGAAATTACAAATAGAACTTCCCTATGACCCTGCTATTGCACTACTGGATATTTACCCCAAAGATACACATGTACTGAAAAGAAGGGCCATCTGTAGCCCAATGTTTATAGAAGCAATGGTCACGGTCGCCAAACTATGGAAAGAACCAAGATGCCCTTCAAAGGATGAATGGATAATGAAGATATGGTCCATACACACTATGGAGAAATATGCCTTCATCAGAAAGGATGAATACCCAACTTTTGTAGCAACACGGATGGGACTGGAAGAGATTATGCTGAATGAAATCAGTCAAGCAGAGAGAGTCAATTATCATATGGTTTCACTTATTTGTGGAGCATAACAAATAGTATGGAGGACATGGGGAGTTAGAGAGAAGAAGGAGTTGGGGGAAATTGGAAGGGGAGGTGAATCATGAGAGACTCCCAACCTCCCACCCCCCACCATTTAAAACCCCTCAGATTGTTTTTCAGAGTACATAGGCTCTCACCTATGACCAGGGTTCTCCTCCATTTAACTTATACACTAGCTTACATAATCAAATATATTATCTCTATTATTTTGGCCAAACTGTTATCTGTTACATTATTTTGAAAAATGAATTATTTTACCCTCACTTATACACTTTTAATATGTTCTAATACTCTTTCTTTGTGTGGATCTATTTCAGACATGTATCATTTTGCCTCTTTCTAAAAACAAAACAAGACAAAACTTTTTAAAATAAATCCCCAGGGTAGTTCTACTGAGAACTACTTTCAATTTTTGAGAAAATACTTCTCCTTTACTTTTGTAGAATTTCACATGGCACAAAATTGTAGGCTGGTGGTACTTCCTTCTTGCTTGTATGGTTTCTGAGAAGATGAATGTAATTCCTATCTTACTTCTCTATAGGTAATTCTGTCCTCTGGCTTCTTTCAAGAAATTTTATCTTTAAAATTTTGCAGTTGAATAAAATGGGCCTAGAAGTAGGTGCAGAGCACTTTGGGATTTTTGGTCTTGTGTCTAGAGGGGACACAAACTAATGGGGGGAAGGTGCACAAGTTACATCATAATTGTTTCAAATGTTGCTTGTGTTCCCCCCCTTTTCTGGTATTCCCTTTATACCTATGTTATACCTTTTGTACATGTCCGATGTTTAGGATATTATATTCTTTTTCTTTCTTTCCTTTTCTTTTCTATTTTCACCTTGGTTTTCAATTTGGGTGTTTCTATCATCAATGCTCAACCTCAGATATTCTTCCCAATCATGTACACTAATGAATCCACCACAGTCATTCTTTATTTTGTCTGTAATAATTTTGACTTGTAGAATTTTTTCTTAGAATTTTAATCTGTTACATTATCCAACTGTTCTCACCTTTTCTTGGCTTTTACCATAATGATCTTATCATATTAATTACATGTTTTTAAATTCCCTGGTCTTGATAATATCAACATTACAGTCATATTAGTTGTGCTTTCAATCTTTTCAAACTGTGCTTTTTGCCTTTTGGCATGTCTTCTAAGTTTTTGTTGAAAGGTGTACGTGATATATTAGCTAAAGCTGCTGTGACTAGTATTTTAAGTCATTTGGTGGTAAAGTCTGTGGGAGGACAACAATTTAATACTTCTATGATGAAAACTCAATCCTTTGGTGAGCTTATTCCCCTACATTGTTTATTTTGACAATGCCTCTCATTCATCATCCTCTTCCCTGTTTCTTTTTAAGGATAACATGGTTACAGGTGGTTGGAGTTGAACCAATACCCATTCTTGGTATTGGTTAGGCTCTGATTAAATCCCACCATATTAAACTCCAGCAAAACATTTTCTGCTGAAGTCTCATTCAGCCCCCACCTCTTCCTCCAAAACCCTCAGTTACTTCCTTATGGCCCAAGTGTTCAGGCTAAGTTTTACAAATATATGGTAATGGTTGTTTTCACACTAACAACAACAGAGTTGAGCAGATGTGACAGAGAGCATTCATATGCCCTGTAAAGGATAACAGACATTTACAACCTGACCATGTAGAGACAAAACTATGTTGACCCCGACCAAACTTTTACTGATATTTCAGGAAATGATTATGTGGAAGGGATTAGAAATGAGAGAAAATTACTTCTGCATCTTCACATATTGTTATCTAATGTGAAGAAACATGATTTTGACCCTTTAGTGGCATTTAATTTTACTATAATGCATCATATGATAGCATAAAAATCTCTGACACAAGGCTGTAGAGACTGGTGGAATAGCTCAATTTTATATACATACAAAAGGATATATATATTTAAATACCATACATTTTTGTTTTTGGCAAGTTATTGAGGAAATAAATTCATAAATGTTTTTAAATAATAAAACTAAAGCCTTCCAAACTGCTCAGTTTATTCAAAATCTACATCATAATCATTTCTAAAAATACTTTTTGTATATAAAATATGCTAAATATTTTATCTATGTAATACACTCTTAAACATTTTTCACACTAGAAAGGATACTTGACAAATGTCTCCACATCACAGGTAGATCTTTGCTTATAAAGTTGAAACCTGCGTTAAAACTGGATATGCTCTCTAAAAGAAAAACACAGTATTATTCACACCACATAAACAATGCCATTATAAATTTTGTCAATATTGAGTCAGACTTTCAAAAATATCAAATACTGTGCTAGTCTACTAGATTAGCTACCATAACGATTCCCAAACATACACAATCTGGCAATATTTAAAACAGGTACATTTATATTTAAAAACAAATGATTATTCTAGAAGATGTAATGTACTCTGGTGTGTACTATTTTCAAGTGGGAGTAAAAAAAACTGATGGTATACCAATTATGACTACCAAATACAGAGAGTGACTTTTAAAATATACCAGAATTTGCATCAGATAATTTCTATTCTTTCAACGTAGCCTAACCTTAAAATCACATTTACTCTAATTACATGCCATGGAACACCTCTCTGGCCCTAGTTATTTTCTGCATTCTTTAAACAGAATTCAGATGAGAGTATTATTAAAGTCTCTTCTACTCTGGACTCCATAATTTGTGTTGTTCAAACATTTAAAACTTCTCTCAGTTATGTAGAATCCATAATATGCATTTCTCAATTATTCTAATTGGTGACCTTTTCAACAGTGCAGTATTTAATACAGATACTACTTAATAGAGTCACAGTGTCAAATAACCAATATAGAGTATAACGTAGGTTGTATGTATGCATAGAATAACTTGTTGAAAATAGAACTGCCCTATGACCCAGCAATTGCATACTGGGTATTTACCCTAAAGATACAAACATAGTGATCCAAAGGGGCATGTGCACCCGAATGTTTATAGCAGCAATGTCCACAATAGCCAAACTATGGAAAGAACCTAGATGTCCATCAACAGATGAATGGATCAAGAAGATGTGGTATATATACACAATGGCATACTATGCAGCCATCAAAAGAAATGAAATCTTGCCATTTGCGATAACATGGATGGAACTAAAGCGCATCATGCTTAGCGAAATAAGTCAAGCAGAGAAAGACAACTATCATATGATCTCCCTGATATGAGGAAGTGGTGATGCAACATGGGGGCTTAAGTGGGTAGGAGAAGAATCAATGAAACAAGATGGGATCAGGAGGGAGACAAACCATAAGTGACTCTTAATCTCACAAAACAAACTGAAGGTTGCTGGGGGGAGGGGGTTTGGGAGAAGGTGGTGGGATTATGGACATTGGGGAGGGTATGTGCTTTGGTGAGTGCTGTGAAGTGTGTAAACCTGGTGATTCACAGACCTGTACCCCTGGGGATAAAAATATATGTTTTAAAAAAATAAAAAATTATAATAAAATTTAAAAAAAGTAACATAACAATTTAATTGTTTATCAAGTGATGGATGGAAAAAATATTGCTTATGTGTATAATGTAATGTTATTTAGCTATAAAAAGAAACAATTATCTATGTTAAAATAGGAGTGAACCTTGAAAACATGCTGAGAAGCTGAACACAGAGGATTAAATATTATATAATTTATTCCATATGACTAACCCAAGATATGCAAATCTGAGAGAGATAAAGTCATTAGTAATTGAGAGGGACCCAGGAAATACAGAAAAATACAGGATGATTGGTTAATGATTGTAAGTCTTCTTTTTGAATTGTACATGTTAAATTGGTGAATTGTACACACACACACACACACACACACACACAGAGTATTTCAATGAAGCTCTTATTAAAAAGCAACACAGAAAATCTTACACGACTAAATGAATCAGATTATATGATCTTCATGCATATGGAACAATTGTATACTTAAGGCAGTCATGCTGTCACTTTTATAGTTATACAAACGCAGTTTAGAAATTATGTTTGAATAAAATTTATGTGTCATGCATAAATTATTTTGTGGTCCATTTCTTTAATCTTGTTTATTCCTGTTCTATAACCAATTCTGCTCATTGTAGATCCTGGATATCAACCTTTTGTCTGTACTGTCATTTTCATATATCTTCTCCCATTCCGTGGGTTGCCTCTTGACTGTTAGCTTTGCTGTGCAGAAGCTTTTGATTTTGTTGATGTCCCAAAAGTTCATCTTCGCTTTTGTTTCCTTTGCATTTGGAGACATATCCTGAAAGAAGTTGCTGTGGCTGATATCGAAGAGATTACTGCCTATGTTCTCCTCTAGGATTCTGATGGATTCCTGTCTCACATTCAGGTCTTTTATCCATTTTGACTTTATCTTTCTGTACCCCAATGTTTATAGCAGCAATGGCCACGGTCACCAAACTGTAGAAAGAACCATGATGCCCTTCAATGGACAAATGGATAAGGAAGATGTGGTCCATATACCCTATGGAGTATTATGCCTCCATCAGAAAGGACGAATACCCAACATTTGTAACAACATGGATGCAACTGGACGAGATTATGCTGAGTGAAATAAGTCAAGCAGAGAGGGTCAATTATCATATGGTTTCACTTATTTGTGGAGCATAACAAATAGTATGGAGGACATGGGGAGTTAGAGAGGAGAAGGGAGTTGGGGGGAAATACCCAATAGTGTGATTGCAGGGTCATAGGGAAGGGGTATTTAATTTCTTAGTGCATCTCTACACAATTTTCCAAAGTGGATGCACCAGCTTTCATTCCCACCAACAGGAAAATAGGGTTCCCTTTTCCCCACATCCTTTCCAACACATGCTGCTTACTGTCTTTTTTCTTAAAATTTATATATATTTTAAATTTCTTTTCAGCTTTCCACAATTCATTGTTTATGCACCACACCCATGCTCCATGCAAGACATGCCATCTATAATACCAAACACCATGCAAACACCACCTCCCACCCCCCGCCCCTTCAAAACCCTCAGATTCTTTTTCAGAGGCCATAGTCTCTCATGGTTCATCTCCCCCCTCCAATTTCCCCCAACTCGCTTCTCTTTTCCATCTCCCCATGTCCTCCATGTTATTCCTTATGCATCACAAATAAGCAAAACCATATGATAATTGACTCTTTCTGCATAATATCTTCCAGTCCTGTCCATGTTGATACAAAAATTGGGTATTTTCCCTTTCTGATGGAAGCATAAGACTCCATAACATATATGGACCAAATCTTCCTTATCCCTTTGTCCACTGAATAGCATCTTCTCCCATTCCGTGGGTTGCCTCCTTGTTTTGTTGACTGTTTCCTTTGATGTGCAGAAGCTTTTGCTCTTGATGAATTCCCAAAACTTCATTTTCACTTTTGTGAAATGTGAAAATCTCCTTTGTGAAAACTCCTTTGCCTTTGGAGACACATCCAGAGAAGTTGCTGTGACCAATGTCGAAGAGGTTACTGCCTAAGTTCTCTAGGATTCTTTAGGATTACTGCATCACATTGAGGTCTATTATCCATTTAGAGTTTATTACTGTGTGTGGTGTAAGAGAATGGTCTAGTTTCATTCCTCTACACATGGCTGTCCAATTTTCCCAACACCATTTATGGAAGAGACTGTCTTTTACCCAAGGGATATCTTTTCCTGTTTTGTCAAAGATTATTTGACCATAGAGAGGAGTGTCCATATCTGGGGTCTCTACTCTGTTCCACTGGTCTATATATTTGTTTTTATGCCAGTGCCATGCTGTCTTGGTGATCACAGTTTTATAGTAAAGCTTGAAATCAGGCAACATGATGCCTCTAGTTTTGATTTTGTTTTTCAATATTTCCTTAGAAATTCGGGGTATCTTCTGGTTCCATATAGATTTTAGGATTGTTTGCTCCAGCTCTTTGAAAAATGCTGGTGGAATTTTGATCGAAATGACATTGAACATTTAGATTACTCTAGACATTATAGACATTTTAACAATGTTTATTCTTCCTATCCAAGAGCATGGAATGGTCGTCCGTATTTTTGTGTCTTCTTCAATTCCTTTCATGAGTGTACTGTAGTTTCTCAAGTACAGATCCTTTACCTCTTCAGTTAGGATTATTCCCAGATTTCTTATGGTTCTTGGTGTTATAGTAAATGGAATTAATAGTGTAATTTCCCTCTATGTAATATTTGTTATTGTATAAGAAAGCAACTGATTTCTGTACATTGATTTTGTATCCTGCCACATTATGGAATGCTGCACATATTCTAGTAGTTTGTGGGTGGAGTCTTTTGGGTTTCCCATGTAAAGTATTATGTCATCTACGAAGAGAGAGAGTTTGACTTCTTCATTGCCAAGCTGAATACATTTTATTTCTCTTTGTGTTCTGACTGGTGTTGCTAGGACTTCTAACACTATGTTGAATAAGAGTGATGACATTGGGCATCCTTGTCATGTTCCTGATCTCAGCGGGAAGGCTGTCAGATTTTTCCCATTGACGATGGTATTTTCTGTGGGTTTTTATGTGGGATTTTATGAAGTTGAGGAATGTTCCCTCCCTCCTATATTTTGAAGTGTTTTAATGAGGAAAGGATGTTGGATTTTGTGAAATGCTTTTTCAGCATCATTTGAGAAGACCAAGTGTTCTTATGTCTTCTCTTATTGATTTGTTCTATCACTTTAATTGATTTGTGAATGTTGAATTACTCTTTCAACCCAGGGGTAAATCCACTTGATCCTGGTGGATAATGTTTTCAATGTACTATTGTATCCTATTACATAGGAAGTTGTAGAGAATCTTGGCATGCATATTAATCAGGGACATTGTTCTGAAATTCTCCTTTTTGGGGTGGTCTTTGCCTAGCTTGGGTTTCAGGGTAATGCTGGCTTCATAGAAAGGGTCTCGAAGTTTTATTTTTGCTTCAATTTTTTGAAACAGTTTCAGGAGAATAGGTTTTATTTCTTCTTTGAAATTTTAGTAGAATCCCCCAGGGAATCCAACAGGTCTTTGGCTCTTGTTCTTTGGGAGGTTTTTGATCACTGCTTCAATCTCCTTGCTTGATATTGGTCCATTCAGGTTGTTAATTTCTTCCTGATTCTGTTGTGGAAGTTTATAGTTTTCCAGGAATGCATCCATATCATCTAGGTTGCTTAACTTATTGGCATATAACTGTTGATAATAATTTCTGCTGATTGTTTCTATTTCCTTGGTGTTAGCTGTGATCTATCCCTTTTCATTTATAATTTTATTAATTTGGACCTTCTCTCTTTTCTTAGGATTAATTTGGACAATTGTGTATTGATCATACTGATTCTTTCAAAAACCGGCTTCTAGTTTCATTGATGTGTTCTATGGTATCTCTAATTTCTACCTCATTGATCTCTGCTCTAATCTTAATTATTTCCCTTCTGTGTGTAGAGTTGGCTTAAATTTTTGTTGATTCTCCAGTTCTTTAAGATATATAGACAGGTGGTGTGTTCTGGATTTTGCAATATTTTTTGAGGGAGACTTGGATGGCTTTGTATTTCCCCCTGCTGTATCCTGTAGGTTTGTACAGAATTGTCTTCATTCTCATTGGTTTCCATGAATTGTTTTAAGTTCCTCTTTGACTTCCTGGTTGATCCAAACATTCTTAAGCAAGGTGGTCTTTAGCTTTCAGGTATTTGAATTCCTTTCAAACTTTTTCTTGTGGTTGAGCTCCAGTTTCAAAGCATTGTGATCTGAGAATATATAGGGAATAATCTCAGTCTTTTGGTATTGACTGAGCCCTGATTTGTGAACCTGTATGTGGTCTATTCTGGAGAAGGTTCCATGGGCATTTGAGAAGAATGAGTATTTTGTTGTTTTAGGGTGGAGTGTTCTGTATATACCTATAAGGTCCATCTGGTCCAATGTGTCATTCAATGCTCTTGTTTCTTTATTGATTTTCTGTTTGGATGATCTATTACTGAGAGTGGCATGTTAAAATCCCCTGCTATTACTTTATTCATATCAATATGATTCTTTATCTGGATTAACAGTTGTCTTGTGTAGTTGGCTGCTCCCACAATGGGGGCATAAATATTTACAAGTGAGATTTTCTTGGTGGATAGGCCTTTTAAGAATGATGTAGAGTCCTTCTGTATCTCTGACTACAGTGTATAGTTTAAAATCTAATTATTATATCTGACATGAGAATCACTAACCCAGCCTTCTTTGGAGGCCCATTGGCATGAAAGATGTTTCTCCATCCCTTCACTTTCAGTCTGGATGTATCCTTAGATTCAAAATGGGCCTCTTGTAGGCAACATATGGATGGGTCTTTTCATTTTATCCAGTTTGAAACTGTGTCGTTTTTTGGCCACATTTAGGCCATTCATGTTGAGGGTGACTATTTAGAGATACATTTTTATTGACATCATGTTACCTGTAAAGTCTTTGTTTCTATAGATTGTCTCCATAAGTTTCTGTTCAATGACATTCTTGGGTTTTATCCCCCTTTTATAGAATCCCCTTGATGTTTTTTGTACTGATGGCTTAGTGGTCACATACTCTTTTAAACCTTGCCAGTCATGGAAGCACTTTATCTTTCCATCCATTTTGAATGTCAGTCTTGCTGGATAAATTATTCTTGGCTGCATGCTATTCTCATTTAGTGTTCTGAATATATCTTGCCAACCCTTTCTGGCTTGCCAGGTTTCTTTGGACAGTCCTGACGTTATTTTGATGGGCCTTCCTCTCTACATAAGGAATCTCTTCTTCCTAGCTGCTTTCAAGAGCTTCTGTCTAAAATTCTGATTCGTCATTTTCACTATTAGGTATCTTTGGGTCTTTTGAGATTCTATGATCTTGGGGGAAGACCTTTCTGCCTTTAGCACATAAGCACTGGTTCCATTTGACAGACTGGGAAAATTTTCATGGAGAGTTTGTTCAACTATATCCTCTAGTCTTTGTTCTTTCTCCCCCCACCCCCAGGGATTCCAATAATGCTGATGTTGGAATATTTAATTGTGTCATTTATTCCCTAATTCTGTTTGAATGGCTTCTAAGTTGTTTGTCCCAGGACTCCTCCTGATCCTTTTTCTTCATCATTTTTTCCCTCTAGATCACTAATTCTATCTTCTGCCTTGGTTACCCTAGCTTCTAGAGAATTTAGATTAGATTTGAACTCATTAATAGCCTTGTAATATCTGCCCTGGTGGCTTTCACTTCTGCCTTAATCAATTCCATTTTTTTATTAAATGCTTTGTCCAACCTCAACATTGCCTGGATAATTGTTGGTCTGAATTCCCTTTCAACATACTGTTTATGCCTCTATCCAATCACTTTAATGGAGAGGGCACAGTCTCTGAATTTTTCCTTCATTGGACATTCCTCCTCCTAGTCATTTTGATGAGAGTTGGCTAATGGGATGTGTAGCTAAATGTATCAACTGTGGTGCAGGCAAGGTGCACCCAGAACTCTTCTGAGTAATCAAGAGTCCCCACCAAAAAGAAAGAAGAAAGAAAATCAGAGTAAGAGAGAAAGAGAGAGAGAGAGGAGAATAAAAAATTAAAAGAGAAGACCAAGCTGAATGGGCCCCAAAGGTAAGATTTATAAAGATTTATAAAACAGAGAAACAAAAGACTGACAAAAGTTAATGACAAGGAAGAAAAAAAAAAAAGAAAACCAGCCAAAATGAACCCCAAGTATAAGATTTAAATACTACCAGAACAAAAACAAATACACAGAAATACAGACAGAAGAAAAAGATGGGAGTATGGTTATAAATTCTCAGTGTGGGCAAGGAGGGTTATTTTGATTCTTCCTGGGTGTATCCTGCTCTTTGTTAAAAGACTTAACTTTCCTGAGATAATGGGAGATTGAATCTGGTTTATATATAGTCGTAGTATTGCCTGGGGATAGAGGATTACTTTGAAGCTTATCTCTATATGAATATTTTAAAAAAATAGAAAATCAAAAGAAAAACACAAGTATATGTGTCCAAAAAGTTCAAGTTAAAAGGTTATTATGGAATTTGTTGTATGGAACATGTCATTGTGATGGGAAATAGGTTAAAATCATATATAAAAAAAGAAAAGAACAAGAACAGTGGGAACAAATTAAAAATAAAAGTTGTATCTATGATGTAGTGATGATTTTCCTCATTGTTTTTTTCATTTTTTGTTTTGTTGTTATTGTTGTTTGGCTGGCTTTCTGGGGGAGGGGCCTGACACATAGTTTTTTCCAGGCAGTCTTGCTAGAATTGAGTCCTCCTGCCCCCATCAAGGGGCTGGGTTCTGAGGAAACTGGTTTTTCAGGTATTTGTTCTCTGGAGGTTTTATTTTTATTTTTTCTCCCCTTGGCAACTTTTGGCAGTTCTTTGCAGGTTTAGAGGAAAGGAAAGTGCAGGCAGACCTCCATCTTAGACAGAAGCCTCACTCTGTTGCCCTTTGGGTGCTCCAGAGTGCATAAACTCCCTCTCTGCGCTGGTAGAGAATCTCCCTAGTTACCTTCTAAGGGGTCGAGCTCCTGCTTGTACCCTGTTGTTACCAAAATCATGAGAAGTACTAGTCCAGAGAACTGGCTTCCAGTGACTGCTTCCCCCTCAATTGTCTGGGCAGGTCCAGACTGCTGGAGAGATCCCAACCGGAGATAGCACACTGAGATTTTCCCATTAGCCAGGGCTGGGAGTTTCAGACTTTCATCCTAGAGAGCACTGGATAGTGCCTGCACAGACCTTTCTCAGGGGAGGGTATGGAGTGCAACTCAGACCCTGGCCTTGCAGCAGGTGGGCAGAGTGTAAAAGACTGTGCTTCTAGAGTGCACCGGAGGTATCCACACAGACTCTTTCATGCACACTGCCACCCAGAGGCTTTCACGTGGGCTGGTGGCTCAAGGACCAAAGCCTGACTTCTTTCTCATACTCTTTCTGGCTCAGCACTAGCAGTGGTCATCCTAGGTCTGTGAGCTTAAGACTCTGTCCTTACCTCCCAAATCCACCAGTTTCCCCTTAAGATCTTTTGCTCTTTTTGAGTGCTTTCAACCAGACTCCAAGTTAATGCTGGTCCCAATTACAGGCACTCTTGTATTGCAGTATTACTTTCCAATGGATCACTTTTTGTGGCTCACTCCCCCTTTTATCTTCCAATATCAGTCCAATGTTCCCACTCCATTTTCCCTACTCACTGGTGTCTTCTGCCCTCATAAAGATATAGTATATATCTTATTATACTTATTAGTATATACTAATATACTTATTAGTATATAATTCTAATCTAAGGCTGATTTCATGGGTGATCAGAGTTCTTTCGTAGATAATCAGCTCACTTTAGGGGACCAGTTGAAATAGCACCTCCTACTTTTACACCATCTTGTCTCCTTCACTTTTTAAAAAAATGTTTTTATTTATTTATTTGACAGAGATTGCAAGTAGGCAGAGAAAGCAGGCAAAGAGAGGAGGAAACAGGCTCCTCACTTAGTGGAAAGCCCAATGAGGGACTTGATTCCAGGACTCCGGGATCATGACCTGAGATGAAGGCAGAGGCTTTAACCCATTGAGACACCATGTACCCATAAAATTAGCTTTTTATACATTTAAGACCATTTAAATGTATAGTTCAGTGACATTAAAGATATTCACAATGTTGTTCAACCATTACCACTATTATCCTCAGAATTGTCTTCTTCAGCTGAAACTCTGCACACATTAAATAACTTCTCAATTTCCCCTCCCTTTCTTACCCCTGGACCCTATCACAATTCGACTTTAATATCTGAGTTCATCTACACTAAGTACCTCATATAAGTGAAATCAGATAGTATTTGTATTTTTGTGATTGACTTATTTCACTTGGCTTGATGTCCCAAACTTCATACATGTTGGAGCATATTGCATATTTTTCTCAGGACAAATAGTTTTCTATTTTATATATGCCACAGTTTATATATCCATTAATTCATTGATGCATGACCAGATTAAATGCACCTTCTACTTATTGTGAATAATGCTGATAAAAATATGTGTATACACAGGCATCCTGTACTTTCTAAAACTTCACATCTGTCATTTTGCTTTTATAAGAACAAACAAACAAACAAACAGACAAAAAAACCCTGCACTAGTGTAGTATACTATACTATACTAGTATACTACACTAGTATCCATTTTTGCTAACTAGAAGAAATCTGAAGAGAATTTTTGCCTTTACAAAAAAATTCATTACTATACGCATATAGATAATTCATAAAAATGAAATGGCATAGCAAACTCTCAGAAAGTGGGAGATAGTCTTTTTTTTTGGTCATTTTACTTATTAAAGGTCCCATATAAATGTTCTATATTTCATGGGGAAACCTGAACTTTGAGTGCCTGTTTTCCTCCTTTCTTTTTTTAAAATTTAATTTTATTTTTTCAGTGTTCCAAGATTCAGTGTTTACGTATCCTAACCAGGGCTCCATGCAATACATGCCTTCCTTAATACCCACAATCAGGCTCACTTATCACCCCACTCCTTTCCCCTCCAGAACCCTCAGTTTCTCAGAATCCATAGTCTCTCATTTTTTCTCTCCCCCCTCCGATTTACTCCATTCACTTTCCTTTCCTTCTCCTAATATTCTCCATGTTATTCCCTATGTTCCCCAACTAACTGAAACCATATGATAATCGAATTTTTCTGATTGACTTATTTCACTCTGCATAATCTCCTCCAGTCCTGTCCATGTTGATACAAAAGATGGCTATTCATCTTTCCTGATGGCTGAATAATGTTTCATTGTATATATGATTCACATCTTCTTTATCCATTCCTCTGTTGAAGTGCATCTCAGCTCTTTCCACAGTTTGATGATTATGGAAATTGCTGCTATGAACATTGAGGTGCAGATGCCCCTTAAGATTACCACATTTGTAGGAGTGCATTTCTTAGATCATAAGGTCATTCTATTTTGAGGAACCTCCGTCCAGTTTTCCAGAGTCACTATACCAGCTAACATCCCCACCAGCAGTATAAGAGGGTTCCCCATTCTCTACATACTCACCAACATCTGTTATTTTTTGACTTGTTAATTTTAACCATTCTGTCTGGTGTGAGAAAATAGCTCACTATAGTTTTTTTTTATTTCTGTTTCCCTGAGACCAAGTGATATTGAACATTTCTTCATGTGTTTGTTGGCCACTTGTATATCTTCTTTGAAGAAATATCTGTTCATGTACTCTGCTTATTTTTGGCCTGAATTATCTGCTTTTTGGGTGTTGAGGTCAAAGAGCTTGCTGCCTGTGTGCTCCTTTAGAATTATGATGGATTCCTATCTGACCTTTACATAATTCATTCATTTTGAGCCCATTTTTTTGTATGGTGTAAGAAGATGGTCCAATTTTACACTACTGGGTATAGCTGTCCAATTTTCCCAACACCATATGTTGAAGAGACTCTCTTTCTTTTCCATTAGATGTTCTTACTGCTTTGTCAAAGATTAGTTGACCATTGAATTGAGGGTCCATTTCTGGGTTCCTTATTCTTTTCGATTGATCTGTGTCTCTGATACTGTTTTGATCATTAGAGTTTTGTAATACATCTCAATGTCCAGAAGGTGATGCTACCATATCTAGTTTTCTTTTTCAACTTTTCCATTGGATATTTGGGATCTTCTCTTGTTCCATACAAATTTCAGGATTATTTATTCCAGCTTTGAGAAAAATATTGATAGTATTTAGATATGGATTTCTTTTAATGTATAGATTGCTCGGGGGAGTATAGGTATTTTAACACTATTTGTTCTTACACTCCATGAGCAGGGAAATGGCTTCTAATTCTTTGTATCGACCTCATTCTCTCATAAGTTTTCTGAAGTTTTCAGAGAACAACTTTTTTTTTTTTTAACTTCTTCACTGAGGCTTCCTCCTAGGTATCTTATGGCTTGGTTTGCAATTGGGAATGGAAGCAATTCCTTGATGACTCTCTGGGCTCTTCACAGAACACAAGTTCTGTGAGTTGCTGTGATTCCTGGATAGAGCTGAATTCCTGTAGCCATTCTGGCACATTTTATTTTGTTTTCATTCTTATGATTATTGTTGAGTCTTTTCAGTATTCTATGTAGACTCTCATGATGTCTGCCAGGAGTGATCATGTGATTTCCTCTTTGCCATCTTGGATACCTTTGATTTCATTTAGTAGTCAGATGTCAGAAGCTATGACATTGGGGACTAGGCAGAACAAGAATGGTGAGAGTGGGCATCTCGTCATCATGGTCCTGCCCTTTTCCTCTGGGGGAACGCTCTTTTTGGTGTCCTGTTGAGAGGATATTAGCTGTGGGACTTTCATTTGTGGCCTTCAAGACATTGAGGTGGGTGCCCCCTACCCTTACATGGTTGAGGGTTTTATGCAACATTTGGTCAAATGCTTTTTCTGCTTTTCTTGAGAGGACCATGCAGTGCTTCTTCCTTTCAGGAATGGCTTAACCCCCATGGATAGATTTGTGGATGTTGAGCCATCCCTTCAGGCCAGGAATACATCTCTCTTAGTTATGGTGAAGCCTCCTATTATTCAGGATCTGAGGATGTAGTATCTCACTGAGCATTTCTGCATCCCTCTGAATCAGGGTTAGTGCCTATAATACTCCTTCCATGGACAGTGTGTGCCTGGCTTTGGGATCAAGGTAATGCAGGCCTCGTTGAATGAGGTTGGGAGGTATCTTTCCCTTTCTCTCTTAAAACAGGTTCAGAAGAGTAGGGATGTGTTCTCTTTGCAGTGCCTGGGAAAATTGCCCTGGGAAGCCATGTGGCCCTGGACTCTTGGTTGGGTGGGAGACCTTGGATTACTGTTTAAGTTCTTTGCTGGTTATGGGTTTGCTCAGGTTCAGTCTTTCTTCATGCTCCCATTGTGGGTGTTTGTATATTTCTAGGAATTATGTCTCTTTCCTCCTGATTGCTTAGTTGGAGCGCATATAATTGCTCCCCATCTTCTCTTTGAATAGGGTTTCTGAGTGTTGGTGGTGAGATCTTCTCTTTCATTCAGGAGCAGATTAATAGGAGTCCTAAGTCTGTTCTCACTGAGAAGCCTTCTAGGGCTTTACTATCTGTTTCATTCACTTAGAGCAACAGCTTGTCCTTTCGTGAATCTGTGTTCATAGTTTTGGGGGTTGCTTTTCATACCATGGCTTTAGTATTCACTCTTGATGAGTTTTAATCTCTTGCTGGGTTTAGGCATTCCTTGCTGTTGTTTTTGCAACACCTGTAGGTGTAAGATCAGGCTGTGTCTTGGAGACTTTTCTTGCTTCTTGAAGAAGGCCTGCATGGCTATATACTTCCTTCCAGTGCCTTGGTTGCATTCCAAAGGTCACAAACTTCCCCTCCAATTTCCTCCAATTACCTTCTGGTGCCTTAGTCCTTCAGAATCTATGGCCCTGGTCTCTACTGTATGGGGATGTTTTCCTCTCTTAAAGGCTTTTATCACTGGTAGGTGGGATTAATATGGCATCACGGCCCTGAACAGCCCTGGAGCTGAAATTTCACACCCCACCCACTTCAGTGATCTCTCATGGGAGCACAATCAATCATTCTTGTGTCCCCAGTTTCTAACAGAACTCTGTTGACACTGCATATGTCTAAGCAGATTTTTACCTCAGGGTCATGACTAAGTTTCAAAAGTTAAAATTTTAGGAACTACTATGGGGCAGATTAATGATGTTTTTCAAATTACTAAAATAGGATATGAAAAGAGGACTCAATGAATATCAGAAAAAAAGAGGCAATATAACAATGCAACAAAAAAAGAGTAATTATAGGACAATGCTATGGAAATTACACACATAGTGTTTGTAAAAAGACAATTCTTGTTCATTTGAGCTCTTTTGATTTTTTTAAATGAATCAACCACCATTAATTACCTCTTATTATTGCATTCATTGAATCCCATAAGTTTGGCACTTATAGTTTTTTTTTCTTTTTAATTATAAGCTTTTATTCATTTTTAAATTATGCTCATTTGGCCAACACATAGTACATAATTAGTTTGTTTTATATTTATTTTTTATTTATTGTCAGCATAACAGTATTTATTATTATTATTATTTTATTATCAATTTATTTTATTTTATTTTTATTATTAATTAAATTTATTTATTTTCAGCATAACAGTATTCATTATTTTTGCACCACACCCAGTGCTCCATGCAATCTGTGCCCTCTATAATACCCATCACCTGGTACCCCAACCTCCCACCCCCCCACCACTTCATTCCCCTCAGATTGTTTTTCAGAGTCCATAGTCTCTCATGGTTCACCCCCCCTTCCAATTTCCCCCAAATCCCTTCTCCTCTCCAACTCCCCATGTACTCCATGATATTTGTTATGCGCCACAAGTAAGTGAAACCATATGATAATTGACTCTCTCTGCTTGACTTATTTCACTCAGCATAATCTTTTCCAGTCCCATCCATGTTGCTACAAAAGTTGGATATTCATCCTTTCTGATGGAGGCATAATACTCCATAGTGTATATGGACCACATTTTCCTTATCCATTCGTCTGTTGAAGGGCAGAAAGATTCCCTTCTTTTTTTTTTTAATAAACATATATTTTTATCCCCAGGGGTACAGGTCTGTGAATCACCAGGTTTACACACTTCACAGCACTCACCAAAGCACATACCCTCCCCTGTGTCCATAATCCCACCCCCCTTCTCCCATTACCCCTGCCCCCAGGAACCCTCAGTTTGTTTTGTGAGATTAAGAGTCACTTATGGTTTGTCTCCCTCCCATCCCATCTTGTTTCATTTATTCTTCTCCTACCCACTTAAGCCCCCATGTTGCATCACCACTTCCTCATATCAGGGAGCACTACTGGGTATTTACCCTAAAGATACAAACATAGTGATCCAAAGGGGCACGTGCACCCGAATGTTTATAGCAGAAATGTCCACAATAGCCAAACTGTGGAAAGAACCTAGATGTCCATCAACAGATGAATGGATCAAGAAGATGTGGTATATATACACAATGGAATACTATGCAGCCATCAAAAGAAATGAAATCTTGCCATTTGCGACAACATGGATGGAACTAGAGTGTATCATGCTTAGCAAAATAAGTCAAGCAGAGAAAGACAACTATCATATGATCTCCCTGATATTGTTATTATTATTTTTAGTGTTCATTAGGGAGTTGGGGGAAATTGGAAGGGGAGGTGAACCATGAGGGACTATGGACTTTGAAAAACACCATTAGGGTTTTTAAAAGATTTTATTTATTAATTTGACACAAAGAGTGATCACAAGTAGGCAGAGAGGCAGGTAGATAGAGGGGGAAGCAGGCTTCCTGCTGAGCAGAAAGCCCAATGTGGAGCTTGATCCAAAGACCCTGGGATTATGACCTGAGCCAAAGGCAGACGCTTTAACCCACTGAGACACCCAGGAGCCCCATCATTAGGTTTTGATGTGGTGTTCAGTGATTCATTAATGGCGTATAACACCGAGTGTTTATCACCATGCATGCCCTGCTTAAAATCCATCACAGGTTACTCCATCCTCACACTGCCACTACTGTAACCCCCAGTTTGTTTCCTGGGGTCCAGAGTCACTCAGGGTTTGTCTCCTCTCTTATTTCTTCCCATTCATTTTTCTCTTCCTTCCACTGTGGTACTCCACCCTTATATTCCAAATAAAAATAAAACCATATGATAATTATCTCTCTATGCTTGACATTTCAAGCATAGGATATTCCATCCATGTCAATGCAAATGGTAGGTATTCATCCTTTCTGATGGGTGAATAATATTGCATTGTATAGGGGGGACAAGATGGCGGGGAAGTAGGAGGAGGCACCTTTTCAACTTGTACCCCAAAGTGAACTGATTACCTACCAAAGAACTCCAATCACCTATGAAATCACCCTGAGATCAGAATTATACAGAATTATCTCTATAGGGGGAGAAGACGCCAGTGGGCAGGTAAAGTGGACTGGGAACAGTGGATTGATATTGGAAGATAAACAAAAGGGGGAGGGAGCCACCAGAGGAGACCAGTTGGAAAGTAATACCCCAATACGAGTGAGAGTGCCCTGCGTCTGGGGACCAGCATTAACTTGGAGACTGGTTGAAATCACTCCAAAAGAGCAAAGGATCTTGGGGGGAAATTGTGGGAATCAGATGGCTAGGGACAGGGGCTTAAGTCCCCAGTCCCAGGACAGCCGCCCCTGGTGCTGAGGCAGAGAGAGTGTGGCAGAGAAACCAGCTCTTAGTCCCTAAGCCACCAGCAAGCCCAAGAACGCGTGGGGTCCGTTTCTTGAAGCCACGCTGGGCCACAGAATGTGAGAGCCCTGCTATAGAGCCTGAGATTCTCCCCTGAGAGAGGTATAAAGGCTCAGCCTGTGCCCTTTGATATGCGCCATTGTTTCAGAGCCTGAACCAAACTCTCACCCCAGAGAGGTGCACAAAGGCCCAGCCTAGTGCTCTTGGACCTGTGCCCCATTCTCAGAGCCTGAGACATGCGTGTGAACCTCAGCCTCCCCTGAAATTGGTGCACCCAAGTTGGGCTCTCTTAGACCAAGAAAGACCAGGCACTCCCAGCCCGGGCCAGCAGGAAAAACCTCAGTGTGAGAACGCTGCTTGGAACCTCTCTAGGGGTCTAGAGGTGCCCAAAGCCCCTGCTGCTGTGGTTTGGGGTACAAGAAAAGATCCTGCATCCCCAGGGACTACGACTTGGAACCTGTTCTGCCAGTGGCCAAGGGGGAACTTATTTGGGCTCTGCAACCAGACTGAGGCTTCTCTCTGAGAGGGAGATCAGGGTGCAGTTTGTTTTCCTCTAAAACTACAAAAACCATCAAAAGCGGTCAAAGTGAGTAAAAAACAGTAAACAAACATAAAAACCACCATAGAATAAAAGCCTGAAAACAAACAAACAAACAAACAAACCAACCAGTTTACTCAGAGTCCACCCCCTTGAGGGGGGCTGGAGGATTTAAGTCAGGGAACATCATTGACTGAAAACCCATGTGGCAGGCCCCTCCCCCAGAAAACAAACCAAGACAGGAAAAAAAAAAAAGAGAGAAAAAAAGACTAAAAAAAAACAACCACTACTTCATAGGAAAACTTTATTTTTCATTCATTCCGACTATTCTGGTTCACTTTTTAAATATATATAGGTAATTATTTAACCTAATAACCACCACAGCAAGCTATCCAGTACATAAAAATCCATAATAACCTTCTAATCTGAACTTTTGATACATATACCTATGTTTTCTTTTGCATTTCTATTTTCTGAATTCCTTCTTTTTTAAAAATTTTAGTTTAGTCTAGTTTATTCCTTTTTATTTTTATCTTCTAATATTCATTTAGAGTTAAACTTCAAAGTAATCCCCTTTACCCAATCAATACTACCCCTATAGGTAAACTAATTTTTAATCCTCTTTATCTTAGGAAAGTTGAGGCCTTTAACAAAGATATCAAGATACATCCAGGAAGAATCAAAACAACCTTCCTCACACACACTGAGAATTTATAACCACTCTCCCATCTTTTTCTTCCAAGAGAGTTTCAGTGTTTTTGTGTTTTCCCTGATAGTATATAAATCTTACACTTCTTACACTACACTTGGGGTTCTTTTTGATGAGATATATATATATATATATATATATATATATATATATATATATATATATATATATATATATTTCTCCTGTCATATATTTTAGCAGTATTTTTGTTTGTCTCTTTTTGTTTGACTATGTCATAAATATTTCCTTGGGGACCATTTGGGCTAAACCTTCTCTTTCTTCTTCCCTTTCTTTCCTGTCTCTTGCTCTACTTATTTTTCTTTTCTTTTGTCTCTCATTTGGGTGGGGAATCCTGGAGGACTCAGAAGTGTTCCAGGGTGCACCTTGACTGCACCACAGTTAATACATGCAGCTACATCTGTTCAGTCATCTCCCAACAAAATGACTAGGAGGAGGAATGCCCAACAGAAGAAAAATACAGAGGATGGAATTTCTGTAACAGAGCTAACGGATATCAACATAGACAATATGTCGGAAAGAGAATTCAGGCTAACAATTATCCAGGCAATAGCTAGGTTGGAGAAAGCCATGGATGACCAAACAGAATTGATTAGGGCCAAGCTGAAAGCGACTAGACAGGATGTGCACAATGTTAGGGTGGAGCTTAAACCTAGCAGGGAAGAGGTTCACAATGTTCTCAATGAGTTCCAATATAATCTAAACTCTCTCAAAGCTAGGGTAACTGAGACAGAAGATAGAATTAGTGATCTGGAGGACAAACAGATGAAAAGAAAGGATCAGGAGGAATCCTGGAATAAACAGCTTAGAAACCACGAAAAGAGAATCAGGGAAATAAATTACCCCATGAAGCATTCCAATATCAGAATTATTGGAATCCCTGAAGGGGAGGAGAAAGAAAGACGTCTAGAAGATATAGTGGAACAAGTTCTGCATGAAATTTTTCCCAATATCATGAATGAAACCAGCATTCACGTGCTAGAGGCTGAACGGCCTCCACCCAAGATTGTCCATTCCAAAAAACATCATGACAACTGATAGTCAAAGTGAGGAATTATAATTGTAGGTATAATCTCTTGAAAGCCGCTAGGGCAAAGAGGCTCCTTACTTACAGAGGAAAGGCCATCAGAATAACATCAGACCTGTCCACAGAGACCTGGCAAGCCAGAGGAGGCTGGAAAGCTATATTTAGACACTAAATGAGAAGAACATGCAGCCAAGAATACTTTATCCAGCAAGACTGACATTCAAAATGGATGGAGAGAGAAAGAATTTTCAAGACCAGCAAGGCTTAAAAGACTGTGCAACCAACAAGCCAACACTGCAGGAAACATTAAGGGGGGTTCTATAAAAGAGGAAAATCCTAATAGCATTGAACATAAATATAGAGACAATCTACAGAAATACTTCAAAGGTGACTCGATGTCAATAAAAACATATCTATCAATAATCACTCTCAATGTGAATGG
This sequence comes from Mustela putorius furo, assembly GCF_011764305.1. Taxonomy (NCBI): domain Eukaryota; kingdom Metazoa; phylum Chordata; class Mammalia; order Carnivora; family Mustelidae; genus Mustela; species Mustela putorius. Next base: position 3,329,424 of record NW_025421566.1, on the reverse strand, counting down.
CCTAAATGCGCCTATAAAATGGCACAGAGTTGCAGATTGGATAAAACGGCAGGACCCATCCATATGTTGTCTACAAGAGACACATTTTGAACCTAAAGATAAACCCAGACTGAAAGTGAAGGGTTTGAGAAACATTTTTCATGCCAATGGGCCTCAAAAGAAGGCCGGGGTAGCGATTCTCATATCAGATAAATTAGGTTTTAAACTAAGACTGTAGTCAGAGATACAAACGACACTACATCATCCTTAAAGGGACTATCCACCAATATGATCTAACAATTGTAAATATTTATGCCCCCAATATGGGAGCAGCCAATTACTTAAGAAAACTGTTAATCAAGATATAGAGTCATATTGATATGAATACACTAATCATAGGAGATATTAACACGCTCCTCTCAGAAATAGATAGATCATTGAAGCAGATAATCAATAAAGAAACAAGAGCATTGAATGACACATTGAAACAGATGGACCTCATAGATATATATGGAGCATTCCACCCTAAAACAACAGAATACTCATTCTTCTCAAGGGCACATGGAACCTTCTAAAGAAGAGACCACTTTCTGGGTCACAAATCAGGACTCAACTGATACCAAGAGACTGAGATTATTCCCTGCACATTCTCAGATCACAATGCTTTGAAACTGGAGCTCAATCACAAGGAAAAGTTCAGATGGAACTCAAACACCTGGAAGCTAAAGACCACCTTGCTTAAGAATGCTTGGATCAACCAAGAGATCAAAGAACTGAAATAATTCATGGAACCAATGAGAATAAAGACACTTTGGTCCAAAACCTATGGGATACAGCAAAGACGGACCTAAGGGGGAAATATATAGCCATCCAAGAATCCCTCAAAATAATTGAATAATCCAGAACAGAGCAGCTTCTCTACACCTTAAAAACAGGAGAATCAACAACAAATCAAACCAACTCCACACATAAGAAGGGAAATCATCAAGATTAGAGCTGAGATCAATGAGGTAGAAACCAGAGATACAGTAGAACGTATCAATGAAACTAGAAGCTGGTTATTTTTGGGAAGAATCAATAAGATCGATAGCCACTGGCCACACTAATCTAAAAGAAAAGAGAGAAAGCCCAAATTCATAAAATTATGAATGAAAATGGAGAGATCACAACTAACATCAAGGAAGTAGAAACAATCATCAGAAGTTATTATCAACAGTTATATGCCAATAAGCTTAGCAACCTAGATGAAATGGATGCATTCCTGGAAATCTATAAACTCCCAAAATTGAACCAGGAATAAATCGACAACCTGAAAAGACCGATATTTAGTAATGAGATTGAATCAGTGATCAAAAACCTCCCCCAAAACAAGAGGCCAGGACCTGACGGATTCCCTGGGGAATGCTACCAAACTTTCAAAGAAGAAATAACACCTATTCTCCTGAAGCTGTTTCAAAAAATTGAAGCAGAAGGAAAACTTCCACATCTGTCTATGAAGCCAGCATTACCCTGACCCCCAAAGCAGGCAAAGACCCTACCAAAAAGGAGAATTGCAGAACAATATCACTGATAAATATGGATGCTAAGATTCTCAACAAGATCTTGGCAAACAGGATAAAAAGATTATCCACCATGACCGGGTAGGATTCATCCCTGGGCTACAAGGATGGTTCAATATTTGCAAATCATCAATATGCTAGAACAAATTAATATGAGAAGAGAGAAGAACCACATGGTCCTCTCAATTGATGCAGAATAAGCATCTGACAAAACCCAGCATCCATTCCTGATTAAAACGCTTCAAAGTATAGGGATGGAGGGAACATTCCTGAACTTCATTAAATCTATCTATGAAAGACCCCAGTAAATATCATGCTCAATGGGAAAAAGCTTGCAGCCTTCCCATTGAGATCAGGAACACGACAAGGATGCCCACTCTCACCACTCTTGTTCAACATAGTATTATAAGTCCTAGCAACAGCAATCAGGCAACACAGAGAAATGAAAGGTATCTAAATTGGCAATGAAGAAGTCAAACTCTCTCTCTTTGCAGATGATGTGATTCTTTATACAGAAAACCCAAAAGACTCCACCCCACACTACTAGAACTCATACAGAAATTCAGCAACATGGCAGGATACAAAGTCAATGTGCAGAAATCAGTGGCTTTCTTATACACTAACAATGAAAATACAGAAAGGGAAATTAGAGAATTGATTCCATTTACTCTAGCACCAAGAACCATAAGATACCTGGGTACAAACCTAACCAAAAGTGAAGAGATAAAGGATCTGTACTCGAGAAACTATAGAACACTCATGAAAGAAATTGAAGAAGACACAAAAAGATGGAAGACCATTCCATGCTCTTGGATTGGAAGAATAAACATTGTTAAAATGTCTACACTGCCTAGAGCAATCTATACTTTTAATGCCATCCAAATTAAAATTCCAACAGTATTCTTCAAGAGCTGGAGCAAATAATCCAGAAATTTGTATGGAATCAGAAGAGACCCCAAATCCCTAAGCAAATGTTGAAAAACAAAAAGAAAACTGGGGACATCATGCTACCTCATTTCAAGCTTTACTCCAAAGCTGTGATCACCAAGACAGCATGGTACTGGCATAAAAACAGACACATAGACCAGTGGAACAGAGTAGAGAGCCCAGATATGGACCCTCAACTCTATGGTCAATTAATCTTCAGCAAAACAGGTAAAAATATACAGTGGAAAAAAGACAGTCTCTTCAATAAATGGTGCTAGTAAATCTGGACAGCTATATATAGAAGAATGAAACTCGACGATTCCCATACACCATACTCAAAGATAAACTCAAAATGAATAAAAGACCTCAACATGAGACAGGGATCCGTCTGAATCCTAGAGGAGAACATAGGTAGTATCCTCTTTGATATCAGCCACAGCAACTTCTTTCAAGATATGTCTCCAAAGGCAAAGGAAACAAAAATCAACTTTTGGGACTTCATCAAAATCAAAAGCTTCTGTGCAGCAAAGGATACAGTAAAAAAATAAAATAAAATAAAATAAAAAACAAACAAACAGGAAACCCACGGAAAGAGAGAAGATATTTGCAAATGACAGTACAGACTAAAGGTTGATATCCAGGATCTATAAAGAACTCCTCAAACTCAACACACACAAAATAGGCAATCATATAAAAAATGGGCAGAAGATAAGAACAGATACTTATTCAATGAAGACATGCAAATGGCTATTACCACACATGAAAAAAATTTTCATCATCACTAGCCCTCAGGGACATTCAAATTAAAACCACATTGAGAGATCACCTTACACCAGTTAGAATGGCCAAAATTAGCGAGACAGGAAACAACATGTGTTGGAGGGGATGTGGACAAAGGGGAACCCTTTTACACTGTTGGTGGGAATGCAGGTTGGTGCAGTCTCTTTGGAGAACAGTGTGGATATTCCTCAAGAAATTAAAAATAGAACTTCCCTATGATCCTGCAATTGCACTCCTGGGTATTTACCCCAAAGATACAGATGTAGTGAAACGAAGGCCCATCTGTACCCTAAGGTTTATAGCAGCAATGGCCATGTGGCCAAATTATGGAAAGAACCAAGATGCTCCTCAATGGACGAATGGATAAGGAAATGGATAAGTGGTCCATATACACTATGGAGAATTACGCCTCCATCAGAATGGATGAATACCCAAATTTGTAGCAACATGGACGGGAATGGAAAAGATTATGCTGAGTGAAATAACCCAAGCAGAGAGAGTCAATTATCATATGGTTTCACTTATTTGTGGAGCATAACAAATAACATGGAGGACATGGGGAGTTAAGAGAGGAGAAGGGAGTTGGTGGAAATTGGAAGGGGAGGTGAATCATGAGAGTCTATGGACTCTGAAAAACAATCTAAGGGGTTGAGGTGGCGGGGGGGGGGAGAGGTTGGGGTACCGGGTGGTGGGTATTATAGAGGGCACGGATTGCATGGAGCACTGGGTGTGGTGAAAAAAATAATGAATACTGTTATGCTATAAAGAAATAAATTTAATAAAATAAAATAAATAAATAAATAAAATAAAATAAAATAAAAATAATTATTAAAATAATAAAAATAAAAATAAACTCCAGTCTCAGGGTTCTGGGATTGAGCCTCACCTCAGTCTCTCTGCTCAGTGTGAGCCCTTCTTCCCCTCCTCTCTCTCTGCCTGCCTCTGCTTACTTGTGATCTCTGTCAAATAAATAAACAAAATATTTTTTTAATTAAATAAATAAAAATAAAGTCCAGTAAAGACAGAAAATGAGGAAAACATCCATATAAGAAAAAAAAAACAAAATAATTAATAGGTCACTATTTATAGATAGTCAATCAACTGTCAGGGAAATCTAAGAGAATCTGCAAAATAAAACTAGTAGTAGTGGTAAGAATTCACAACATTAACTGAATATATGGTCAACTATAAGAATCTACTCCTTTCCTACAACCTAGCTATTACCATTCTGTGATGTTATGGAAAAAATAATGCCACTGGCAGAAGGAACTACAGTAGCAATGTTATATGGACATATACCTATCAGAAATATGCAAGCTCTTTTAAGGGTAAAATCAGACAATGCACAGGTATCTGAAAGAAAATACTTAAAAATTTATACAACCATGGAATTGCTCTACTGGGTAGAGCAATATATCTACCCCAAAGATACAGATATAGTGAAAAGAAGGGCCATCTGTACCCCAATGTTCATAGCAGCAATGGCCACAGTCGCCAAACTGCGGAAAGAACCAAAATGCCCTTCAATGGACAAGTGGATAAGAAAGATGTGGTCCATATATACTATGGAATATTATGCCTCCATCAGAAAGGATGAATACCCAACATTTGTATTCCATTATTAAGATATGTAATATGATTTCAAATTACTGAATGAAATTTTTCTAAATGTATTTGTTATTTCATCTAATAATGAATATGTAATATGAAAAATGGTGTCTATGTGCATGTACATGTAAGCAAATACAAAAGAAACTGTAGGTAGAGAGTCTTAATAAAAATGTGATAATATCATGAACAATGTTAACTACATTTGATTCTTTGCTGTATTTTTCTCAGTGATTATACTAACAGCTGCCCGTTTTTTGTTGAAGATTAACACTCTTATTTGTTTATATATTTTTTAAAAATTTGAGTACAATTTCAGGTGTAAAGCATGGTGATTGGATAAGTTTAAATATTATGCTATTCTCACTAGAAGTGTAGATATCATCTGTCCCATTATATCTCTATTACAACTTCAAGATCTGTGCCTTTTATTCTTGAGACTTACTCATTCCATAATTAGAAGTCTGTTATCTCCCACTCCCCTTCACCCATTTTGCCCATCCTCCCACGCCCCTCTAGTAACCACCAATTTGATCTCTGTGTTAATAGGTCTAGTTCTGCTTTTTATTTATTCATTTGTTTTTTGTGTTTATTTCTTTGTTTTATTTCAGATTATACATATGATATTTGTCTTTTTCTAACAGTATTATTCACCTAGCATAATTCCCTCTAGATCTGTCCATGTGCTTGCAAATGGCACAATCCCATTCTCTTTTATGGCTGAGTAATGTTCAAGTGCTGTGTGTGTGTGTGTGTGTGTGTGTGTGTTTATTCACCTATGGATGGATACATCAGTTATTCCCATATCTTGCCTTTTGTAAAAAATGTTGCAGTAAACATAGGGGTGTTTATATCTTTTCAAAATAATTTTCATTTTTTTGGTAAATATGTAATAATTTAACTTTTGGATCATATGGTAATTCTGTTTCTAACTTTTGGAGGGACCTCCAAGCTATTCTCCAAAATGTGTGCACCAGTTTGTATTCCCATTTCTCTGCTTCCTCACCAACACCTGTAATTACTGTCTTGTTAATTCGAGCCACTCTGACAGGTGTGGAGTAGTATCTCAGTGTGGTTTTCATTTGTATTCCCATGATGATGAATGATATTGAGCATCTCTTCCTGTGTCTGTTGGACATCTGGATTTCTTCTTTCAAAAACTGTGTATTCATGTCCTCTTCACATTTTTAATGTGTTATTTGAGGGTTTTGTGGAATTATTAGTTTTTTTGTATAGTTTGGATATTAACCCCTTATTGGATGTATCACTTCCAAATATCTTCTCCATTGAGTGGATACTTTTCTGTGTTATTGTTTCCTTTGCTGTACATAAGCTTCTTTTTAAGATGTTAGCTTATATTTATTTGGCATAGTTTATTTTTGCTTTCATTTTCCTTGTGTCTGGAGATGGGTCTAGTAAGAAGTTGCTATAACCAAGGTCAAAGGTTATTGCCTTTGTTCTCCTCTAGAATTCTGGTGTATTCCTGTCTCACTGTTAGGTTGTTCATCCATTTTGAATTTACTTTTTTGTATTCTGTAGGAAAGTGGTCGCATTTCATTTTTCTGCATGTGGCTGTCCAATATTCCCAAGACTATTTTTTGAAGAGACTTTTTCCCATAGGACATTTTTTCCTGCTTTGTTAAAGATTAGTCAACAATAAATCTCAGGGTCCATTCCTGGGTTCCACATTCAGTTCTACAGATCTATGTATCTGTCTTTGTGTCAGTTATGCATGGATAGGTTGTTGTTTTTTAAGATTTTATTTATGTATTTGAGAGAGAGAGAGAGAGAGAGAGCACACACCAGGAGGGGGCAGGAGGAGAGAGAGAGAGAGAAGCAGGTTTCCCACTAAGCAGGGACATGGATTCAGGATTTAATTACAGGCCCCTGAGGTCATGACCCAAGCTGAAGACATTTTTTTAACCAACTGAGCCACCCGGGAACCCCAATAAAGCATTGTTTTAATCACTGAATGAATTTAGATCCATGTCTGTTTTATAGAATAGTTTTGGAAGAATAGGTAATATCTCTTCTTTAAATGTTTGGTAAAATTCAACTCTGAAGCCATCAGTTCCTTGTTTTTTTGTTGTGAGGTTTTGTTTTGTTTTAATCTTTTTTTCTATTTGTTGGTTAGTTTGGTCTGTCCAAGTTTTCTATTTCTTCCTGTTTCATATGATTTGAGGAATTTATCTACTTCTTCCAGGTTGTCAAATTTGTGAGCATATAGTCTTCATACCATTCTCTTATAACTTTCTTTGTATTTCTATTGTGTTGTCTGTTATTTCTCCTTACTTGTTTGCAATTTTATTTATTTGGGTATTTTCTGTTTCCTTTTTTTAAGTCTGAATAGAGGCTTTTCAGCTTTATTGATTTTATTCAATAAATCAGCTCCTAATATTATTGATCTGTTCTATTGTTTGCTTTTTTTTGTATCATTTATTTCTGCTCTCATCTTTTTTTTTTTTTTCTGTCCTTCTGGACTTAGGTTTTGCTCATTTATTTTTCTAGCTCCTTTAAGTGGAGGTAGGGTTGCTTATTTGCAATCTTTCTTGCTTCTTGAGGGAGTCCTGTATTTCAATATACTTACCTCTTAGTACCTTTACTGTACCAAAGGTTTTGGGCTTTTCACTTTCATTTGTTTTCCTTGTATTTGTCAATTTCTTCTTTGGTTTCCTGGTAAACACACTCATTCTTCAGTAGTGTGCTCTTTAATCTCCATGCATTTGTGATGTTCCCAGTTTTTTCCTTGTGGTTGACTTCAAGTTTCACAGTGTTTGATCTGAAAATATGCACTGTATGATCTCAGCCTTCCTTTTAGCTGTTGAGGCCTGGTCTGTGAACCTGTACATGAAGTATTGTGAAGAATGTCCCATGTATACTTGAAAAGAATGTGCATTCTGCTGCTTTAGGATAGCATGTTCTGAAATACCTGGAAACCCATGCAGTCCAGTGGGTCATTGAAGCCATTGTTTCATTAGGGTTTACTATCCATTGCTATAAATGGAGGGTTAAATTCCCCTGCTGTTATTATATGGTTATCAATTAGTTCCTTTGTTTGTTATTAACTTTTATTTATTTGGTTGATGATGTGTTGGGTGCATAATTATTTATAATTGTTCAATCCCCTGGTTGGACTGTCCTTTTTTATTATTATGTAGTGTCTTTCTTTGCCTCTTGTTATAGTCTTTGTTTTAAAGTTTATATTGTCTGACATAAATATTGCTTCTCCAGCTTCCTTTTGATATGTGTTAGCATGATAGATATTTCTCCATCCACTCACTTTCAATCTGAAGGTGTCCTAGATCTAAAAATAATCTCATGTAGGTAGAAACTATACAGTCTTTAAAAAAAAAAGATTTTATTTATTTAACAGAGAGAAAGAGATCACAAGTAGGCAGAGAAGCAGGTAGAGAGGGGGAAGTAGCCTCCCTGATGAGCAGAGAGCCTGATGTGGGGCTCAATCTCAGGAACACGAGATCATTACCCAAACCAAAGGCAGAGGCTTAACCTACTGACACACTCAAGTACCCCCTACATGGTCTTTAAAAAATCCATTATGAAACTCTTTGCCTTTGATTGGATCATTTAGTTCAGTTATACTCAGAATAATTATTGATAGAGTTGTATTTAGTGTCATTTTTTACTTGTTTTCTCATTGTATTTGGAGATTTTCCCTGTTCCCCTGTAAACTTTGTCACTTTTGATGTCTGCAATCCACTCAAGCCCCCATCTATATTACTTGCAGGACTGGTTCAGTGCTCACACAAATACTTTTAGTTTTTTTTTTTTTTTTTTTTTTTTTTTTTTTTTTTTGCCTGGGAAACTATGTGTCCTCCTATTCTGATTGATAGTCTTGCTGTATAGAACATTCTTGGCTGTAGGGTTTTCTTTTTTCTTTTTTTAAAATTTATTTTTTATTTATTTTCAGCATAACAATATTCATTATTTTTGCACCACACTCAATGCTCCATGCAATCCATGCCCTCTATAATACCCATCACCTAATACCCCAACCTCCCACCCCACACTCCTTCAAATACTCTCAGATTGTTTTTCAGTGTCCATAGTTTCTTATGGTTCACCTCCCCTTCCAATTTCCCCCAACTCCTTCTCCTCTCTAACTCCTGATGTCCTCCATGATATTTGTTATGCTCCACAAATAAGTGAAATCATATGATAATTGACTCTCTCTGCTTGACTGATTTCACTCAGCATAATCTCTTCCAGTCCCATCCATGTTGCTGCAAAAGTTGGGTATTCATACTTTCTGACGGAGGCATAATACTCCATAGTATATATGGACCACATCTTCCTTATCCATTCATCCGTTGAAGGGTATTTGGTTCTTTCCACAGTTTGGCGACCATGGCCATTGTTGCTATAAACATTGGGGTACAGATGGGCCTTCTTTTCTCTACATCTGTATCTTTGGGGTAAATACCCAGTAGTGCAATTTCAGGGTCATACTTAGGGAAGCTTTATTTTTAATTTCTTGAGAAATCTCCACACTATTTTCCAAAGAGGCTGAACCAACCTGCATTCCCACCAACAGTGTAAGAGGGTTCCCCTTTCTCCACATCCCCTCCAACACATGTTGTTTCCTGTCTTGTTAATTTTGGCCATTCTTAATGGTGTAAGTTGACATTTCAATGTGGTTTTAATTTGAATCTCCCTGAGGGCTAGTGATGATGAACATTTTTTCATGTGTCTGATAGCTATTTGTATGTCTTCATTGGAGAAGTGTCTGTTCATATCTTCTTCCCATTTTTTGATATGATTGTCTGTTTTGTGTGTGTTGAGTTTGAAGCGTCATTTTAGATCCTGGATATCAACCTTTTGTCTGTACTGTCATTTGCAAATATCTTCTCACATTCAATGGGTTACCTGTTTGTTTTCTTGACTGTTTCCTTTGCTGTGCAGAACCTTTTGATTTTGATGAAGTCCCAAAAGTTTATTTTCGCTTTTGTTTCCTTTGCCTTTGGAGACGTATCTTGAAAGAAGTTGCTGTGGCTAATATAGAAGAGATTATGCCTATGTTCTCCTCTAGGATTTTGATGGATTCCTGTCTCATGTTGAGATCTTTTATCCATCTTGAGTTTATCTTTGAGTATGGTGTAAGGAAATGGTCGTTTTATTTTTCTACATATAGCTTCCCAGTTTCCCCACACCTTTTATGGGAGAGACTGTATATTTTCCACTGTATACTTTCCCTATTTTGTCAAAGTTTATTTGCCCATAGAGTTGAGGGTCCATATCTGGGCTCTCTACTCTGTTCCACTGGTCTATATGTCTGTTTTTATGCCAGTACCATGCTGTCTTGGTGATCACAGCTTTGGAGTAAAGTTTGAAATAAGGTAACATGATGCCCCCCCCATTTTATTTTCCTTTTTCAACATTTCCTTAGCGATCCAGGGTCTCTTCTGGTTCCAAAAATGTTTTTGGATTATTTGCTCCAGCTTTTTGAAGAATACCAGTGGAATTTTGATCAGAATGGCATTAAAAGTATAGATGGCTCTAGGCAGTATAGACATTTTAACCATGTTATTCTTCTGATCCAAGAGCATGGAAAGGTCTTCCATCTTCTTGTGTCTTCTTCAATTTCTTTCATGAGTGTTCTGTAGTTCTTCAAGTACAGATCCTTCACCTCTTTGGTTAGGTTTATTCCCAGGTATCTTATGGTTCTTGGTGCAGGAGTAAATGGAATATATTCTCTAATTTCCCATTCTGTATTTTCATTGTTAGTGTATAAGAAAGCCACTGATTTCTGCACATTGACTTTGTATCCTGCCACGTTGCTGAATTTCTGTATGAGTTCTAGTAGTTTGGGGGTGGAGTCTTTTGGGTTTTCTGTATAAAGAATCATGTCATCTGTGAAGAGAGAGTTTGACTTCTTCATTGCCAATTTGGACACCTTTTATTTCTCTTTGTTGTCTGATTGCTGTTGCTAGGATTTCTAATACTATGTTGAACAAGAGTGGTGAGAGTGGGCATCCATGTCGTGTTCCTGACCTCAACGGGAAGGCTGGAATCTTTTTCCCATTGAGGATGATATTTGCTGTGAGTCTTTTATAGATAGATTTGATGAGGTTCAGGAATGTTCCCTCCATCCCTATACTTTGAAGTGTTTTAATCAGGAATGGATGCTGGATTTTGTCAAATGCTTTCTGAATCAATTGTGTGGACCATGTGTTTCTTTTCTCTTCTCATATTAATTTGCTCTATCACATTGATTTATTTGCGAATATTGAACCATCCTTGTATCCCAGGATTGAATCCCTCCTGGTCATGGTGGATAATTTTTTTAATGTGCTATTTGATCCTGTTAGCTAGGATCTTGTTGAGAATCTTAGCACCCATATTCATCAGTGATATCTCCTTTTTGATAGGGTCTTTGCCTGGTTTGGGGATCAGGGTAATGCTGGCTTAATAGATAGAGTCTGGAAATTTTCCTTCTGCTTCAATTTTTTGAGACAGCTTCAGGAGAATAGGTGTTATTTCTTCTTTGGACGTTTGGTAGAAATCCCAAGGGAATCCTTCAGGTCCTGGGCTCTTATTTTTGGGATTTTTTTGATCACTTCTTCAAAATCGTTATTAAATATCAGTCTATTTAGGTTGTCGATTTCTTCCTGGTTCAATTTTGGGAGTTTATAGTTTTCCAGGAACACATCCATTTCATCTAGGTTGCTTAGCTTATGGCATATAACTGTTGATAATAACTTCTGATCATTGTTTCTACTTCCTTGATGTTAGTTGTGATCTCTCCCTTTTCATTCATAATTTTATGAATATGTGCTTTCTCTCTTTTCTTTTGGATTAGTGTGGCCAATGGTTTGTTAATCTTATTGGTTCTTTCAGAAAACCAGCTTCTAGTTTCATTGATATGTTCTTCTGTATCTCTGGTTTCTACCTCATTGATCTCAGCTCTAATCTTGACTATTTCCCTCCTTATGTGTGGAGTTGGTTTGATTTGTTATAGATTCTCCAGGTCTTTAAGGTGTGGAGGCAGCTGCTGTGTTCTGGATTTTTCAATGTTTTGAGAGAGGCTTGGATGGCTATGTATTTCCCCCTTAGGACTGCCTTTGCTGTATCCCATAGGTTTTGGACCGAAGTTTCTTCATTCTCATTGGTTTCCATGAATTCTTTCAGTTATTCTTTGATCTCCTGGTTGATCCAAGCATTCTTTAGTAAGGTGGTCTTTAGTTTCCAGATGTTTGAGTTCCTTCCAAACTTCTTCTTGTTATTGAGCTCCAGGTTCAAAGCATTGTGATCTGAGAATATGCATGGAATAACCTCAGTCTTTTGGTATCGGTTGAGTCCTGATTTGTGACCCAGTATGTGGCCTATTCTTGAGAAGGTTCCATGAGCACCTGAGAAGAATGAGTATTCTGCTGTTTTAGGGTGGAATTTTCTATGAGGTCCATCTGTTCCAATGTATCACTCAATGCTCTTGTTTCTCTATTGATTTTCTGCTTCGATGATCCATCTATTTCTGAGAGGCGTGTTAAGATCTCCTACGATTAGTGTATTCACATCAATATGACTATCTTGATTAACAGTATTCTTATGTAATTGGATGCTCCCATATTGGGGGCATAGATATTTACAATTGTTAGATCATGTTGGTGGATAGTCCCTTTAGAATGATGTAGTGTCCTTCTGTATCTCTGACTACAGTTTTTAGTTTAAAATCTAATTTATCTGATATGATAATCACTACCCCAGCCTTCTTTTGAGGCCCATTGGCATGAAAAATGCTCTTCATCCCTTCACTTTCAGTATAGGTGTATCTTTGCGTTCAAAATGGATCTCTTGTAGACCACATATGGATAGGTTCTGTCGTTTTATCCAATGTGCAACCCAGTGCCGTTTTATGGGCACATTTAGGCCATTCACATTGCAAGTGATCATTTATAGTTATGTTTTTATTGCCATTGTGTTACCTTTGAAGTCTTTCTGTAGATTGTCTCTATATTTCTGTTCAATGCTATTCTTAGTATTTTTCCCCCTCTTATTTCCTGCAGCGTTGGTTTGGTGGTTGCATGTCTTTTAAGTCTTGCCAGTCTTGGAAACTCTTTATTTCTTCATCCATTTTGAATGTCATTCTTGCTGGATAAAGTATTTTTGGCTGCATGTTCTTCTTATTTAATGCCCTGAATATATCTTGCCAGCCCTTTCTGGATTGGCAGGTCTCTGTGGACAGGTCTGACATTATTCTGATGGGCTTTCCTCTATAAGTAAGGAGCCTCTTTGTCCTAGTGGCTTTCAAGAGATTATACCTACAATTATGATTACTCATTTTGACTATCAGTTGCCTTTGTGATTTTTTGGAATGTATAATCTTAGGTTGAGATTGTTCAGCCTCTAGTACATGAACACTGGTTCCATTCGCGAGATTGGGAAAATTTTCATGAAGTACTTGTTGCACTATATCTTCTAGCTTTCTTTTTTCCCATCCCCTTCAGGGATTCCGATAATTCTGATGTTGAAACGTTTCATGGCATCATTTATTTCCCTGATTCTGTTTTCATGGTTCTAAGCTGTTTGTTCCAGGCTTCCACCTGATGCTTTCTCTCCATCTGTTTGTCCTCCAAATCACTAAATCTATCTTAAGTCTCAGTTATACTAGCTTTGAGAGAATTTATTTTTTTTTATTAAGTTTATTTATTTATTTTCAGAAAAACAGTATTCATTATTTTTTCACCACACTCAGTGCTCCATGCAATCCGTGCTCTCTATAATACCCACCAACTGGTACCCCAACCTCCCACCCCCCACCACTTCAAACCCCTCAGATTGTTTTCAGAGTTCATAGTCTCTAATGATTCATCTCCTCTTGAAATTTACCCCAACTTCCTTCTCCTCTCTAACACCCCTTGTCCTCCATGATATTTGTTAGGCTCCACAAATTTAGATTAGATTGGAACTCATTGAGAGCACTGTGAACCTCAGCCCTGGTAGCTTTTAGCTATGCCTTAACATTGTGAACATTCTGTCTGGTCGCTTTCATCTCGGCCCTAATCAATTCTGTTTGGTCACCCATGGCTTTCTCCAACCTAGCTATTGCCTGGATATATGTTAACCTGAATTCTCTTTCTGACATATTGTCTATGTTGATAGCCATTAGCTCTGTTGCAGAAGGTTGTCCATCTTCTCTATTTTTCTTCTGTTGGACATTCCTCCTCCTAGTCATTTTGGTGAGAGATGACTGAATAGATGTAGCTGGATGTATCGACCATGGTGCAGTCAAGGTACACCCTAGAACACTTCTGAGCAATAAGGATTCCCCATCCAAATGAGAAAAAAAGAAAAAGAGAGAGAGAGAGAGAGACAGGAGAGAAAGGCAAGATGAAAGAGAAGGTTCAGCCCAAATGGGCCCCAAGGTATGATTTATGAAGTATACAAACAAAAATGAAAAAAAGACTGATAAAATATATGACAAGAGAAAAAAAATGCGAATAAAGGAAGAACCTCATCAAAAAGGACCCCAATTTTAAGATTTATATACTATCAGAACAAACACAAAAACACGGAAACAGTGGTGGAAGAAAAAGATGGGAGAGTGGATATAAATTCCAAGTGTGTTTGAGGAAGGTTATTTTGTTTCTTCCTGGATGTATCTTGATATCTTTGTTAAAGGACTCAACTTTCCTAAGACAAAGGGGGATTAAAAATTGGTTTACCTTTAGGGTTAGTTTTGATTGGGGAAAGGGGATTACTCTGAAGTATAACTCTATATGAATATTAGAAAATAAAAATTAAAAGGAATAAACTAGACTAAACTAAACTAAAATTAAGTAAAAAAGAAATTCACAAAATAGAAATGCAAAAGAAAAACACAGGTGTCTGTATCAAAAAGTTCAGTTTAGAAGGTTATTATGGAATTTGATGTACTGGACAGCTCACTCTGATTGTAAATAGGTTAAAAATTATATGTATAGTAAAAAATGAACCAGAATACTGGGAACGAGTTAAAAATAAAAGTTGTCCTATGAAGTAGTGGTGGTATTTTTTTTTTCTTGGCTTGTTTTCTGGGCGAGGGGCTTTCCACGTGGGTTTTCAGTCAATGATGTTCCCTAAGTCGTCCTGCCCCCCATCAAGGGTGTGGGCTCTGAGTAAACTGGTTTTTTTTCAGGCTTTTGTTCTCTGGTGGTTTTTATGTTTGTTCACTTTTTTTTTCTCTAACCTTGATGCTTTTGGTGGTTTTTGTAGTTTTAGAGGAAAGCAAACTGCACCCTGACCTCCCTCTCAGAGAGAAGCCTCAGTGTGGCTGCAGAGCCCAAATAAGTTCCCCCTTGGCCACAGGTTCCATGTCGTGGCCCCAGGATCTTCTGCTTGTACCCAAAACTATGGCAGCGGTGGCTGTCTGGGCAGCTCCAGACCGCCAGAGAGGTTCCAAGCAATGATCACACACTGAGATTTTCCAGCTGGCCCGGGCTGGGAATGCCTGGTCTTTCTGGGCCTAAGAGTGCCTGGCTTTCACGAACCTCTTTCAGGATAGCCTGTGGGTCATGTGTGGGCCTCAGGCTCTGAGAATGAAAGCACCAGTCTGGGCCTTTGCAAACATCTGTCAGGGGAGAGTTTGGGGTGCGCGTCTTAGGCTCTGAAACACGGGCGCTGGTCAAAGTGTGCCGTCTGGGCCTTTGTACCTCTCTCAGGGGAGCATGAGGGACAGGTGTATCTCAGGCTCTGTAGCAGGATTCCTGTGTTCTGCCATCTGGCGTGGCTCCCATCCCCTCACAGGAGCCAGAATCTAAGCCACGCCAGTGGCTTAGGGACCAAGACCTGGTTTCTCTGCCGCAATCTCTATGGCTCAGTGCCAGGGGAGGCTGTCCTGGGACCGGGGACTTAATCCCTGCCCCTAGTCACCCCGATTTCCACAATTCCTCCCCCCCCCGGGATTCTTTGCTCTTTTTGTGTGCTTTCAACCAGACTCCAAGTTAATGCTGGTCCCCAGAATCAGGCACTCTCGGGTTCGGAAATTACTTTCCAACTGGTCACCTCTGGTGGCTCTCTCCCCCTTTTGTTTATCTTCTGATATCAGTCTGCCATTCCCCCTCTGATTTACCTGTTCACTGGTATCTTCTGCCCCTGTAGAGATCCAGATGTGTATAATTCTGATCTCAGGTTGATTTCATGGGTGATCGGAGTTCTTTGGCAGGTAACCAGCTGCCTTTAGGGTACAGGTTGAAAAGATGCCTCCTCCCACTTCCCTGCAATCTTGCCCCCCTCTGTTTGTTTGTTTTTTACATTACATACTTTGTATGTCTTATGCCACTGCCTCCTGGTCTACCAAGTTTCTGTGAGCAGATGGGCAGCTAGCCTTATCAGCCAACCAGTAGCTTTGGGAAGTGTTATCCTTGTGCATTGCTCTGTGTGCTCTTCTCTCTCTCACCCTTCTCTGTGGGCTCCCTTCCTTTCACAGCACCTGCAGTCTGTTTCCACCATAAACTATCTGCTTTCTTTAATGTGGTTCTTCTTTCCCTTTAATTGTGCAGTTTGTTCTTTCAGTCTTCATGTTGACTTCTGGGTATTTAGGATGATTTTATAATTAATCTGGTTTTATTCATGGGACTAGGTGAGCTTAAGGTCCTTGTACTCTGCTGCCTTCTTCCTCTCTGCCGCATGGAAGCTTTTTGATAACTGAATAAATATTACTTGTTATTGGTCTGTTCATATTTTCTATTTTCCTCAGAGTTAGTATCAGTAGTTGTACATTTCAAGGATTTATCCATTTGTCATGGGCTATCTGATTTGCTTTTATATAATTGTGTAAAGTAGTACCATGATCCCATGATTGATTCTGGGTATTGGTTGTAATGTTTCATCCATCATTTCTAATTTTTTTCATTGGATATTCTTTCTTTTCCTTAATGAGGGAATCTTGTGGATCTTTCCTTGTTTTTTAATTTAAGTTAAATTAACCAATCTTTTTAGGTGGGGTTTCCTAGTCTCCATTTCATTTATATTTTTACCCTCTGATCGTTATTTCCTTCTTTCTTGTAGTTTTATCTTAGTTCTTCCTCCAATCCTATTTCCTTGAAATAAAATGTTGGATTGTCTATATCAGTAGTTTGACTTGTTTATGCATTTACTTAATACAATAAATTTCCCTTTTATAACTGCTTTTGCATCATATTCTAGCCTTTGATGTGTTTTTAATGTCCATTTTTTTTCATATTTTTGTTTGTTTGTTTGTTTTTACTTTTGGTTTCTTCCTGAACAAGTAGTTATTCATGGGCATACTAAAAACTCCACATCTTTAAGACTTCCCAGTTTTCCTTTTGTTCTTGACTTCTGGTTTCCTACCATTGTAGTCATAAAAGCTATTTGTATGATATGAATCTTCTTAAATTTGATCAGACTTGTTTTGTATCCTGTTATCTGATCTGTCCTGCAGAATGTCCCATATGCACTTGAGCTGATCATATTCTGCTGCTTTGGGATGGAATTTTCTATATGTGTCCATTTCTTACATACATTAGGTCTCTTTTGCCTAAAACATTGTTCAAGTCCAACATTTCCTTGGTGATTTTCCATCTGAATGTCCTGGCATTGGCTGAATGTGGACTATTGAAGTCCCTTGCTTGAGTTTATGATCTGTTAGTACTTGTCTAACATCTATTTAGTTACTCCAATGTTGGGTTCATATGTATTTACCAAGGTTATGTCTTTTTGATAAGTTAACCTCCTTACAATTATATAATGACCTTCTTAGTCACATCTTAGTTCTCTGCTTAAATAGTCTGTTTTGTTTGATATAAGCATAGTTGTACCTAGTCTCTTTTGATTTTCATTTGCATGGAATGTGTTTTTGAATTAATTCACTGTGAGCCTGTGTTGTGCTTAAAACTGAAAAGTCTTTTTCTAGCAGTGTCTACTTGATGCATCCAGTCGCATTGTACCTTTGTATAATTCATTACAGATACATTTATTATTGATATATAGTGATTTACTATTGCCATTTATTGCTTTGGGGTGTTTTGTAGCTTCCTGTTCTTTTATTCTCTTGGTGTGAGTGGTGGTGGTGTGTTTTTTGGTTTTGTTTTGTTTTGGTTTTGATTTTTAAATTGGTGGGTTTCTGTGGAGATATGTTATGATCTCTTTTATGAATCTATAGATTTTGCTTTGCAGTTACCATGAGACTTGCATAAAATATCTTATGGCCGTAACAGTCTTCTTTACACTGACAACATAAAATGTATCTATGTTTTCTATAACATGCAAAATCTATGCCCTTTTATTACTACCGTTCTGCATATAGTGTTGGGGTTTGCCTTTTGTTATACTGTGTATTTATTAACAAATTATATTAGCTTTAGTTATTTTTGATAAATTCATCTTTTTTTTTACTGTATTTAAGTAGGTATTGTGCCTCCTATACAATATTCATATTTCTCAATTTGGCTATATATATTTGCCTTTACCAATGTGTTATATATTTTTATAAGTTTTAATTACTAGTTAGTGTCCTTTAATTTCCACTTGAAGAACTCCTTCCATTTCCTGTGAGACAGGTCTAAGCAATGATGGGTTCTCCTAGTTCTATATGGGAAAGTATTTATCTTTTATTTGTAAAGGATAGTATTTCTATATAGAGTATTTGTGGTTGGCATCATTTTTTCTTTCAGCACTTTAAGAATATTATCCCACTTTCTCCTGGCTTAAAAGGTTTTCATGGAGAAATCTGCTTATAGTCAAATTTTTTATGTGTATATTACAATCTCCTTTCTCTTGCTGCCTTTAGGATCTCTCCTTGTCTTTGAGTCTGAGCGTTTTATTACAAAGTGTCCTGGAAAATTCATTTTATCTTTTGAAATGGGGTACTGGGTATCTTCATGAATTTGGAACTCAGATTTCTCTCCCGTAGGTGAAATTGCTCACCAACTATTTCTTTTCTTTTAAAGATTTTATTTATTTATTTGAGAGAGAGAAAGAGGAGAGAAAGCAGAAGCAGAGGGAGAGTCTGAGGTAGAGAGAAAGGGAGAAGCAGAAACTAAGCACAAGCAGTGGAAGGGGCAGTGGGAGAGAGAAAGAGAGCCCAATACACGACTTAATCCCAGGACCACATGATCATTGCCTGAGCTGAAGGCAGCCATTTATGCAACTGAACCACCCAGGCACCCCCATGCACTATTTCTTTAAATGAACTTTCTGGTGCTTCTCCTCCTCTTCCCCTTTAATATTTTGAGGGACTTGGATATTCTGGGTTTTTTCGTGATGTCTCATAGATCTAGCAGGCTTCCTTTATTCTTTTATTTAGCTCTTCACGTGGTTGTTTCAGAGTTCCTATCCTGTCTTACTAATTCTTTCTTCTGTTTGATCTGTTCTGCTGTTGATGCATTCTATTGCAATCTCTATTTCATTCATTTGAATTCTTCATCTCCAGAATTTCTATACTTGTTTTTATGATTTCTATCTTTCAATATTATATTTGCATTATGTATTTTTTGTTGTTGAACTTGAACAACTCATTTGAATTCCTAAGGTGTCTCTACTATTTTGCATTCCCACCAGCAGTCGTTCCTTTTTATCTATAGCCTCACCAACACTTTGTTTCTTGTGTTGTTGATTCAGTCATTCTGACAGGTGTAATGTCATATCTCATGGTGGTACTGATTTCTTTGCTGTTCCCTGGTGATGAGAGATGTTGAGCATGTTTTCATGTGTCTGGTGGCCATTGGGATGCATTTTTGGGAAACAAAAATGTCTATTCAGATCCTCTGTCCTCCTTTCTTTTCTTTTTTATTTTAGAAAAACATTTTTTTATTTTTTAAATTTATTTTCAGTGTTCCAGACTTCATTGTTTATGCACCACACCCAGTGTTCCATGCAATGTGTGCCCTCCATAATACCCACCATCAGGCTCACCCAAGCTCCCACTTCCCACCCCTCCAAAATCCTCAGATTGTATTTCAGAGTCCACAGTCTCTCATTGTTTGTCTCCCCTTCCAATTTTCCCGTATTTCCCTATCCTCTCCATCTCCTCATGCACTCCGTGTTATTTCTTATGCTCCACAAATAACTGAAACGATATGATAATTGATTCCCTCTGCTTGACTTATTTTAGTCCCATATTGATACAGAAGTAGGGTATTCATTCTTTCTGATGGAGGTATGATATTCCAAAGTATATATGAATCATACCTTCCTTATCCATTCATCTGTAGAAGGGCATCTTTTGTTCTTTCCATAGTTTGGAGACTGTACCCTTTGCTGCTATGAATATTGGGGTACAGATGGCCCTTCTTTTCACTACATCTGTATCTTTGGGATAAATACCCAATAGTGAAATTGCAGGGTCATAGGGAAGCTCTATTTTTAGTTTCTTAAGGAATCTCTACACTGTTTTCTAAAGTGTGCCAAATATATATATATATATAAAATAATCAGAAAAAAAGATGGCAAATTTCTTTACATCCATAGGTTGGGTAAAACCTTTCTAATGGCTCTGAACTCAAAAGCCAAAAGGAAAGACTTTACCAGTCAGATCCAGCAGAGCATTTGGGGTCCTATCAGACATTTCTTAGAGTAAGTGCTCACTTGAATAGTACATGCAGTTTCCCAGTAGAAGGTGCCTCTGTTCTCAAAACCCAGTAATCTTTTGCTTTTCTGTATCTGCGTTATAGAAAGCTATCTGATCTCTATTAAGTGGTGCTTTCTTGTTATCATTACAAGGTGTGGGTTCTGATATGAGTTGTATCTGTCTGAAAGTCATATGTGCAAGCTCTAAGTCCTAATGTGGCTGTATCTGGAGGTTAGGCCATTAGGAGGTAACTGATATCAAAATGAGGTCATAGAACCTATGGTTCTAATCCAATAGGAATGTGGCCTTATCTAAAAAAAAAAAAAAAGATAGATAGAAAAAAAGAAAAATCCCTCTCTTTCTGTCACATGAAAATCCAGTAAGAAGTTGGCCATCTTCCAAGTCATGAAAAGTGTCCTCACCAGAAATAGATAAACCAAGATCATAACTGGTACTTTCCATTGTCCAGAACTGTAAGAAATAGTTTATGTATCCAAGTCTTGTTTATTCAGTTAAGGTAGCTTGTAAAATAATACAGCACCCATGGATGCCCCATTCATTTTAGTGTTCCGAGTCAGCCACACATAAGACAGTCCCTTAATACAAATCTTGCAAAGCTAGAAGATTTGACATGCATTCCACTCTTGTTCTTTCCTTGTCTAGGGAGAAACTTATATTTTTTTCTCTTGACTTTACTTCAATTTTCTAAGTGAGGGTGCTATCACATGTGAATTCAACAAATTTTCTTACCTACTTCATTTCAGCTCTTTTTAACTACACTTTTCCTCACTACTGCAACCTCTGAACTGGCTCCTAGCATTCTCATAAAGCCAATTTATTCCATGTAATGTTAAGTCAGTGTCTCCATAGTGCAAATAAAACATAAGGGTTTCAATTCCTCTATCATGTGGAGTTCACTCAAGCTGTGTGGTCTTAATAATGTCTAAATAAAAATCATCTGCAGAATGGAGAGCCAACATTTATGGGTAAGTAGAAGATTGTATCCAATTGTTCATAAGGAATCTCAAGGGATCTCAAATAACTAAAGCCATTTGATACAGAAAAAATTATGTTGTCTTGAATTTTCCTGATTCCAAAATTTACCACAAAGCTACCGTAAGGAAAGCAGTGTGTTACTAGCATAAAGCAGATATGGAAAAGAACAGACAGTCCAGAAATAGACCATTTAATATGTGGCCTCTTATCTTCTACACATATTCTAAGACCATTCATGGGCTCGTACATCTCTTCATCCACAAATACAAGGAAAACTGCATATCCAGATACAAAAGAGTGAATTTGTACTCCTTTACCTTATGTCATCATAAAATATTCACCTTAGGAGGATTAAATACCTAAACATAAGACCTAAAACTAGAAAACTAGAAGAAAACATAGGGTGAGTCTGCATGAGATTTGATTTGGTAACCATTTCTTGGATAGCACATCCAAAGCACTGACAGTAAAAGGAAAAATAGGTGAAAGGGACTACATCAATTTCTATTCATCAAATGACAGAGCCAACAAGTGTGAAAAGAATGAGAAATTATTTGATAACTATTCTAATAAGGAATGAGCATGTATAATATATAGGAAATGTCTACAACTCAATGACAAAACACAAAGCAATTTTAAATTGGGCAAAAATCTTAAGACACTTCTACAGAAAAGATATTCAAATGGCCAAAAGTACATGAAGAGATGCTCAAAGTCACTATTAGGGAAATGAAATTGAAACAAGAATATCACCCCATGACCCTGGTATTAAAAGTAACACAAAAAGAAATTTTGTTTGAAGAAATTGGAACCTTGTGTACTACTGGTGGGAATGTGGAATGGAGTAGCTACTATGGAAAACAGTAGAATGGTTCCTCAAAAAATTAAAAATGAAATTACCATATAGTTCTATAGTCCTACTTCTGTATGTCTGTGAATCCAAAACAATATTAAGGAGATATTTGTGTTCCCATATTAATTTAATTATTGTTCACAATAGCCAAGATGTGGAAAATACCAAAATGTCTGTGATGGATCAAGGGATAAACAAAATATGGTATATTCCTCTGAATGGAATAATACTTATTCTTTAAAAGGGAAGAAATTCTGACACATGATACAATATATGCTTGAAATAAATGTGCTTGAAAATGTGCTCAGTGAGAAAAACTAGTTGCAGAAGTACAAATTGTATATGAGAGTAAAATAATGTTTGCCAGTAGTGATTAGGGGACTAACAGGGTTATGGGTAGAGAAAATTTCAGTTTGCAAAATGAAAGAAGTACTGTGGATGAATGCTTGGAGTGGTTGCAGAACATTGGGAGTGTACTTGATGTCACTGAACTGAATACCTAAAATTTTACATGGTTAATTTTATGTTACATATACATACATTTTATTTTTTTACGATTTTATTTATTTATTTGACAGAGATCACAAGTAGGCAGAGAGGAAGGCAGAGAAAGAGAGAGGAGGAAGTAGACTCCCTGCAGAACAGAGAGCCGATGTGGGGCTCAGTCCCAGGACCCTGGGATCATGAACTGAGCTGAAAGCAGAGGTTTTAACCCACTGAGCCACCCAGGCACCCCAATATACTTACATTTTAAATAATAGTTTAAAATTCTTTTTTAAAAAATTATTTATTTATTTATTTATTTATTTATTTTTTTAATTTCTTTTTTTTTATTTATTTTTTATAAACATATATTTTTATCCCCAGGGGTACAGGTCTGTGAATCACCAGGTTTACACACTTCACAGCACTCACCAAAGCACATACCCTCCCCAATGTCCATAATCCCACCCCCTTCTCCCAAACCCCCTCCCCCCCCGCACCCCTAAGTTTGTTTTGTGAGAGTCACTTATGGTTTGTTTCCTTCCCAATCCCATCTTGTTTCATTGATTCTTCTCCTACCCACTTAAGCCCCCATGTTGCATCACCACTTCCTCATATCAGGGAGATCATATGAAAGTTGTCTTTCTCTGCTTGACTTATTTTGCTAAGCATGATACGTTCTAGTTCCATCCATGTTGTCGCAAATGGCAAGATTTCATTTCTTTTGATGGCTGCATAGTATTCCATTGTGTATATATACCACTTCTTCTTGATCCATTCATCTGTTGATGGACATCTAGGTTCTTTCCATAGTTTGGCTATTGTGGACATTGCTGCTATAAACATTTGGGTGCATGTGCCCCTTTGGATCACTACATTTGTATCTTTAGGGTAAATACCCAGTAGTACAATTGCAGGGTCATAGGGAAGTTCTATTTTCTACATTTTGAGGAACGTCCATGCTGTTTTCCAGATGGCTGCACCAGCTTGCATTCCCACCAACAGTGTAGGAGGGTTCCCCTTTCTCCACATCCTCACCAGAATCTGTCATTTCCTGACTTGTTGATTTTTGCCATTCTGACTGGTGTGAGGTGATATCTCATTGTGGTTTTGACTTGTATTTCCCTGATGCCGAGTGATACAGAGCACTTTTTCATGTGTCTGTTGGCCATCTGGATGTCTTCTTTGCAGAAATGTCTGTTCATGTCCTCTGCCCATTTCTTGATTGGATTATTTGTTCTTTGGGTGTTGAGTTTGCTAAGTTCTTTATAGATTCTTGACACTAGTCCTTTATCTGATATGTTGTTTGCAAATATCTTCTCCCATTCAGTCAGTTGTCTTTTGATTTTGTTAACCGTTTCCTTTGCTGTGAAAAAGCTTTTGATCTTGATGAAATCCCAATAGTTCATTTTTGCCCTTGCTTGCCTTTGGCGTTGTTCCTAAGAAGATATTGCTGCGGCTGAGGTCAAAGAGGTTGCTGCCTGTGTTCTCCTCAAGGATTTTGATGGACTCCTTTCGCATTGAGGTCCTTCATCCATTTTGAGACTATTTTTGTGTGTGGTGTAAGGAAATGGTCCAGTTTGATTTTTCTGCATGTGGATGTCCAATTTTCCCAGCACCATTTATTGAAAAGGCTGTCTTTTTTCCATTGGACATTCTTTCCTGCTTTGTCGAAGATTAGTTGACTGTAGAGTTGAGGGTCTATTTCTGGGCTCTCTATTCTGTTCCATTGATTTATGTGTCTGTTTTTGTGCCAGTACCACGCTGTCTCGATGATGACAGCTTTGGAATAGAGCTTGAAGTCCGGAATTGTGCTGCCACCAACGTTGGCTTTCTTTTTCAATATCCCTTTGGCTATTCGAGGTCTTTTCTGGTTCCATATAAATTTTAGAATTATTTGTTCCATTTCTTTGAAAAAGATGGATGGTACTTTGATAGGAATTGCATTAAATGTGTAGATTGCTTTAGGTAGCATAGACATTTTCACAATATTTATTCTTCCAAGAGGTGCATGGAAAATTTTTCCATTTCATTGTGTCTTCCTCAATTTCTTTCATGAGTACTTTATAGTTTTCTGAGTATAGATTCTGTGTCTCTTTGGTTAGGTTTATTCCTAGGTATCTTATGGTTTTGGGTGCAATTGTAAATGGGATGACTTCTCAATTTCTCTTTCTTCTGTCTTGCTGTTGGTGTAGAGAAATGCAACTGATTTCTGTGCATTGATTTTATATCCTGACACTTTACTGAATTCCTGTACAAGTTCTAGCAGTTTTGGAGTGGAGTCTTTTGGGTTTTCCACATATAGTATCATATCATCTGCGAAGAGTGATAATTTGACTTCTTCTTTGCCAATTTGGATGCCCTTAATTTCCTTTTGTCGTCTGATTGCTGAGGTTAGGACCTCTAGTACTATGTTGAATAGCAGTGGTGATAATGGACATCCCTGCTGTGTTCCTGACCTTAGTGGAAAAGCTTGTGAATGATATTTGCGGTGGGTTTTTCATAGATGGCTTTGATGATATTGAGGTATGTGCCCTCTATCCCTACACTTTGAAGAGTTTTGATCAGGAAGGGTTGCTGTACTTTGTCAAATGCTTTTTCAGCATCTATTGAGAGTATCATATGGTTCTTGTTCTTTCTTTTATTGATGTGTTGTATCACATTGACTGATTTGTGGATGTTGAACCAACCTTGCAGTCCTTGAATAAATCCCACTTTGTCGTGGTGAATAATCTTTTTAATGTACTGTTGAATCCTATTGGCTAGTATTTTGTTGAGTATTTTCGCATCTGTGTTCATCAAGGATATTGGTCTATAGCTCTCCTTTTTTTATTTATTTTTTTAAAGATTTTATTTATTAATTTGACAGAGAGTAATCACAAGTAGATGGAGAGGCAGCCAGAGAGAGAGAGAGAGGGAAGCCGGCTCTCCGCTGAGCAGAGCGCCCGATGCGGGACTCGATCCCAGGACTCTGAGATCATGACCTGAGCCGAAGGCAGCGGCTTAACCCACTGAGCCACCCAGGCGCTCTATAGCTCTCTTTTTTGATGGGATCCTTGTCTGGTTTTGGGATCAAGGTGATGCTGGCCTCATAAAATGAGTTTGGAAGTTTTCCTTCCAATCTATTTTTTGGAACAGTTTCAGGAGAATAGGGATTAGTTCTTCTTTAAATGTTTGGTAGAATTCCCCCGGGAAGCCGTCTGGCCTTGGGCTTTTGTTTGTTTGGAGCTTTTTAATGACTATTTCAATCTCCTTACTGGTTATGAGTCTGGTCAGGCTTTCTATTTCTTCCTGGTTCAGTTGTGGTAGTTTATATGTTTCTAGAAATGCATCCATTTCTTCCAGATTGTCAAATTTATTGGCGTAGAGTTGCTCATAGTATGTTCTTATAAGAGTTTGTATTTCTTTGGTGTTAGTTGTGATCTCTCCTCTTTCATTCATGATTTTATTTATTTGGGTCCTTTCTCTTTTCTTTTTGATAAGTCGGGCCAGGGGTTTATCAATTTTATTAATTCTTTCAAAGAACCAGCTCCTACTTTCCTTGATTTGTTCTATTGTTTTTTTGGTTTCTATTTCATTGATTTCTGCTCAGATCTTTATGATTTCTCATCTCCTGCTGGGCTTAGGGTTTCTTTCTTGTTCTTTTCCAGCTCCTTTAGGTGTAGGGTTAGGTTGTGTACCTGAGACCTTTCTTGTTTTTTGAGAAAGGCTTGTACCGCTATATATTTTCCTCTCAGGACTGCCTTTGTTGTGTCCCACAGATTTTGAACCGTTGCATTTTCATTATCATTTGTTTCCATGATTTTTTTCAATTCTTCTTTAATTTCCCGGTTGACCCATTCATTCTTTAGAAGGATGCTGTTTAGTCTCCATGTATTTGGGTTCTTTCCAAACGTCCTTTTGTGGTTGAGTTCTAGCTTTAGAGCATTGTGGTCTGAAAATATGCAGGGAATGATCCCAATCTTTTGATACCGGTTGAGTCCTGATTTAGGACCGAGGATGTGATCTATTCTGGAGAATGTTCCATGTGCACTAGAGAAGAATGTGTATTCTGTGGCTTTGGGATGAAATGTTCTGAATATATCTTTGATGTCCATCTGGTCCAGTGTGTCGTTTAAGGCCTTTATTTCCTTGCTGATCTTTTGCTTGGATGATCTGTCCATTTCAGGGAGCGGAATGTTAAAGACCCCTACTATTATTGTATTATTGTTGATGTGTTTCTTTGATTTTATTATTAATTGGTTTATATAGTTGGCTGCTCCCACGTTGGGGGCATAGATATTTAAAATTGTTAAATCTTCTTGTTGGACAGACCCTTTGAGTATGATATATCGTCCTTCCTCATCTCTTATTATAGTCTTTGGCTTAAAATCTAATTGATCTGATATAAGGATTGCCACTCCTGCTTTCTTCTGATGTCCATTAGCATGGTAAATTCTTTTCCACCCCCTCACTTTAAATGTGGAGGTGTCTTCAGGCTTAAAATGAGTTTCTTGGAGGCAACATATAGATGGGTTTTGTTTTTTTTATCCATTCTGATAGCCTGTGTCTTTTGACAGGGGCATTTAGCCCATTCACATTTGGGTTACTATTGAGAGATATGAATTTAGTGCCATTGTATTGCCTGTAAGGCGACTGTTACTGTATATGGTCTCTGTTCCTCTCTGATCTACCACTTGTAGGCTCTCTCTTTGCTTAGAGGACCCCTTTCAATATTTCCTGTAGAGCTGGTTTGGTGTTTGCCAATTCTTTCAGTTTTTGTTTGTTCTGGAAGCTTTTAATCTCTCCTTTTATTTTCAATGATAGCCTAGCTGGATATAGTATTCCTAACTGCATGTTTTTCTCATTTAGTGCTCTGAAAATATCATGCCAGCTGTTTCTGGCCTGCCGGGTCTCTGTGGATAAGTCAGCTGCCAATCTAATATTTTTACCATTGTATGTTACAGACTTCTTTTCCCAGGCTTCTTTCAGGATTTTCTCTTTGTCACTGAGACTTGTAAATTTTACTATTAGGTGATGGGGTGTGGGCCTATTCTTATTGATTTTGAGAGGCATTCTCTGAACCTCCTGAATTTTGATGCTCGTTTCCTTTGCCATATTGGGGTAATTCTCCCCAATAATTCTCTCCAGTATACCTTCTGCTCCCCTCTCTCTTTCTTCTTCTTCTGGAATCCCAATTATTCTAATGTTGTTTCATCTTATGGTGTCACTTATCTCTCGAATTCTCCCCTCGTGGTCCAGTAGCTGTTTGTCCCTCTTTTGCTCAGCTTCTTTATTCTCTGTCATTTGGTCTTCTATATCACTAATTCTTTCTTCTGCCTCATTTATCCTAGCAGTGAGAGCCTCCATTTTTGATTGTACCTCATTAATAGCTTTTTTGATTTCAACTTGGATAGATTTTAGTTCTTTTATTTCTCCAGAAAGGGCTTTTATATCTCTCGAGAGGGTTTCTCTAATATCTTCCATTCCTTTTTCGAGCCCAGCTAGAACCTTGAGAATTGTCATTCTGAACTCTAGATCCGACATATTACCAATGTCTGTATTGTTTAGGTCCCTAGCCTTCGGTACTGCCTCTTGTTCTTTTTTTTGTGTTGAATATTTCTGTCTTGTCATTTTGTCCAGATAAGAGTATATGAAGGAGCAAGTAAAATACTAAAAGGGTGGCAACAGCCCCAGGAAAATATGCTTTAACCAAATTAGAAGTGATCCCAAATCGTGAGGGGGGGAAAGGGGATAAAAAGAGGTTCAAAAAGGAAGAAGAAAAAAAAAAAGAAAAAAAAAGAAAAAAAAGAAAAGAAAAGAATTAAAAAAAGAAAACAAGTAAGAAAAATATAAAAAAGAAAAGCTATATATATATTAGATAAACTAGTTTAAAAATTTTTAAAAAAGGAAAAGGTAGAAGTTAAAAAACAAATTTACCAGAAGGTGAAAAAAAAAAGAAAAAAAGAAAAACGAAAAAAATTAAAAGAAAAAAATTAAATTAAATTAACTGCAAGACTAATAAAAACCACAGGAAAAAAGCTATGAGTTCTGTGCTTTTTTTTCTCCTCCTCTGTAATTCTGCTGCTCTCCTTGGTATTGAGTCTGCACTCCTTGGTAGGTAAACTTGGTCTCATTTGGATTTCTTGTTATCTTCTGGGGGAGGGGCCTGTTGTAGTGATTCTCACGTGTCTTTGCCCCAGAGAGAATTGCACCCCCCTTACCACGAGCCAGGGTGAGTAATCCGCTCGGGTTTGCTTTCAGGAGCTTTTGTTCCCTGAGCGCTTTCCGTAGTGTTCCTGAGGACGGGAATACAAATGGCGGCCTCCTGGTCTCCGGCCCTGAGGAGCCAAGAGCCCAGGGCCACACTCCTCAGTGTGCCCTCAGAGAACAGTGACCAGTTACTCCAGTCTGCCTAACTTCCGGCCGCAGTCCGAGCTCACCGAGGCTGTGGCTGGTTCAAGGTAACACTGAGCTGTGAGCTTACTGTTGGCTCTGTCTCTGTAGCCGGCTTTCCCGTTCCAATACCCGCAAGCTCTGCAACACTCAGACACCCTCGATCCTTCTGTGACCCTGCAGGACTTGAGGCCACGCTGACCCCGCGTGGGCTTCGCCCCGGTTTAGCCTCTGGAGCAATGTTCCTCAGCGGAACAGACTTTTAAAAGTCCTGATTTTGTGCGCAGTTGCTCTGCCGCTTGCCAGCAGCCAGACCCTCCCCCTGGGGTCTATCTTCCTGTCGCTTTGGATTCACTTCTCTGCTGGTCCTATCTTTTAGAAAGTGGTTGTTTTTCTGTTTCCAGAATTGCTGTTCTTCTCTTCGATCTGCTGATAGATTTTCAGGTGTTTGCAATCTTTAGATAAGCTATCTAGCTGATCTCTTGCTAGCTGAAGTAGTCTCAGCCTGCTACTTCTCCGCCATCTTGACTCCTCCCCCTAGTTTAAAATTCTTTTTAAGACTTCATGTGATTGGGATTCTTCATTCTCATTTTGTTTTTCCTGTCATCCCAAATCAGTATCATAGATTTATATATCTATATCCTTTAACTATTTAGCTTATTAAAAAAATAATTATGTAGGTAGTGATCCTGTAAGATAGAATATTTGTTTCTAACTTGGTGTGCATTTATTTGTTTTCATAGAAGAAAACAAATGCTTCAATGTTAGGCTGTACCTAGTTTCTGATTTTTTAAGTTATTAAATTAGCCAACATATAAGGCATCATTAGTTTTTGATGTGGTGTTCAATGATTCATTAATTGGGTATAATACCCAGTCTTCATCACCACACATGTCCTCCTTAATACCCATCACTCTGTTACCCTCCCTTCTGTAGCCCTCATTTTGATTCCCAAAGTCAAAAGTCTTGCATGGTTTGTCTCCCTCTCTGAGTTCTTCCCTTTTAGTTTTCTCCTCCTTCACCTGTGGTCCATTACAATATTCCTTATCTTACATATATAAGTTAAACCATATGATTTTTAAGACTTCCTGTGATTAGGATTCTTCATTCTCATTTTGTTTTTCCTGTCATCCCAGGACTTGACTTATTTCAGTTAGCATAATCCCCCCAGTTCCACCCATGCTGATGTAAATGATGGATATTCTACCTTTCTGATGGCTGAGTAATATTCTATTGTATATATGGACCACATATTCTTTATCCATTCATCTGTTGAAGGCCTTCTCAGCTTATTCCACCATTTGGCCATTATGGACATTGCTGCTATGAACATTGGGGTGCATATGGCCCTGCATTTCACTACATCTGTATCTTTGGAGTAAATACCTAGTCATCCAGTTTCTTGGTCTTATGGTAGTTCTATTTTTAATGTTTTGAGTGACCTCAACACTTTTCCAGAGTGGTTTTACCAGTTTGCATTCACTCCATAAGTGTAAGAGGGTTCCCCTTTTTCTACATCCTCATCAACATTTATTGTTTTCTGACTTGTTAATTTTTGCCATTCTGACTGGTATAAGGTGGTATCTCAATGTAGTTTCAATTTGGATTTCCATGAAGGCTAGTGATGTTGAACATTTTCTTCTTGAGTCTGTTAGCCTTTTGTATGTCTGCTTTGGAGAAGTGTCTGTTCTTAGTTTCTGCCTGATTCCTGACTGGATTATTTGTTGTTGGGTGTTGAGTTTCATAAGTTCTTTATAGACCTTGGATACTAGTCCTTTATCAGTACTGACATTTGCAAATATTTTCTCCCATTCCACGGATTGCCTCTTAGTTTTATTGACTGTTTCCTTTCTGTGCAGAAGATTTATATCTTGATGAAGTTACTATTGCTATTGTTACTTTAAAAAGCTTTGGCCTTTTCCCTTCTATTTTTGGTCTTTCATTTTATTTTTCTTTTAAAACTCTTAAGCAAGTGGGCGGCACAGTCTCAGGTCATTATCTCTGAGTCCTGGGATTGAGCACTGCATCGGGATCAGGTCATTATCTCTGAGTCCTGGGATTGAGCACTGCATAGGGCTCCCTGCTCTGCTTCTTATTCCCTCTCTCTCTCTCTCTCTCTCTCCTTCTGTATCTCATGAATAAATAAAATATTAAAAAAAATTTGAGCTATCTTAGTGCTCAAAAGTGTTGGAGGCCGTGGCATAGTTGGAGTCATGGATCAAACCAG
Source organism: Mustela putorius furo (assembly GCF_011764305.1). Taxonomy (NCBI): domain Eukaryota; kingdom Metazoa; phylum Chordata; class Mammalia; order Carnivora; family Mustelidae; genus Mustela; species Mustela putorius. The sequence continues at coordinate 3,298,114 of NW_025421566.1, read as the reverse complement.
GCGCTGACTTGGGTCTCCTTTAAAGTAAGGACGCCTTTATAAGGGGTTAGGGGCAGGGAAGTTGAGTAACACTGAGAAAGGGTCTGTGCTATCTGTCATGCACTCGCCTACGTGTCTTCCCACATGCTCTCCCTACAGAAGGGAACAATGTGGTCATGGTCATGAATTCTTAGTTTGTCCTTGTTGTTCTTGTAATTCCCATAACCCACTCCCTGGTTGATTATCTTGCATCAGTGGTAGCTAATGGCATTAGCCGTGACTACCTGGCATTGTGAAATTTGTTTGTAGTTAATGTAAACTTGATATAGGACCTTGTGGTTGTCTGACTAGATACTGATGTATTACTCCTCCTATTGTGGTGTGCCTTATAAATGATTGTAAGATGTAGAATAAAATAAGCACTGTTGGACATCCTACTCAGTGCTTCTCCTGCTCCCATATCTTTGTCTCTTAATTTCCTTTCACCATCCTCTTACCCTCATGTTCCTGGTCGATTTATCACACTGGCCATGACACAAAAGTAATAACATATATAGACAGTTAAGATGGGGAAGGGGGTTAGTGGAATTTTATATTGGTATGTGTGTCTCTTTCTTTCAGTTAGCTAATAGAACCAGAGTATGAAATCTTGGCCAGTTGTATACCTGTCATGTGGCTCAGAAGCATCTGAAAATATATCAAAGCTTAAATGCATAACATTGATTAAGACTCTAGACTCCATAATTTATTTAATTTAACATGCTTAAAATATGAGTTGGAATGTACTGACAACATAGAATACCGCAGTCATTGGTTGCATGTAAGTACCTGCTATCATAACCCACCTATTCAGACTTGATCCCAATCCTATCTTTGAGCATGATTTTTTGTTCAGGGGCCCCGGACTGAAGAGCCTGGAAATTATCTTTGTCATTCTGTGCCTAGGGAGCTACTGAAAGGCAATGTCAGGGCTTTCCTGACATTTCTAAAATTAGCAAAACTGAAGTGTATTCGGTCTCTCACATTTCCAAAACAGTATTCCTTCATGATGGGACTGAAGGCTACATTCTCTCACTGAAGGACATGAATGGGAAGATTGTGTGCCTTCATGGGAACTCACCATAGTGAGTCTCAGTCTAGACTAACATTAGGCCTCATTTCTTCCCTTTCCACTATTTCCAGATTATCAGGGTTAGAGTGTTGGTCATTTCTCTCTATTAAAGTGCTGGGGTCCAGCTTCCAAGAGAGTGTATACAAATCATCCATGTTTGTATCCTGGTTCTTTAATAAATGGAGTAAACATTTGTTATTTTTTACGTTTTTATTTAAATTCGTTAGTGAACTATACAGTGTTATATTAGTTTCAGGTGTACAATTTAGTGATTCAATACATCCACACATTACTCAGTGTTCATAATGGTAAATGTACTCTTTATCTCCATCATCTATTTCACCCATCTGCCATCCACCTCCCCTCTGATAACGATTAGTGTGTTCTCTAGAGTTAAGGGTCTGTTTCTTGATTTATCTCTCTCTCTTTTCCCCTTTGTTTGTTTCTTAAATTCCACATATGAGTGAAGTCACATGGTATTTGTCTTTCTCTAACTGACTTGTATCTCTTAGCATAAACTCTCTATCTCCATCCATGTCACTGGAAATGGTAAAATTTCATTCTTTTTGATAAGTAACTCAGCCATATCTGTATACCACTTCCTCTCTAACTGTTTGTCAGTTGATGGACAACTAGGCTCTTGCAATAACTTATTGTTGGTGATGCTGCTATAAACTTTGGCATGCAAGTATCTCTTTGAATCTGCATTTTTATGTTCTTTGAGTAGATATCTAGTAGGGCAATTGCTGGGTCATAAGGTAGTTCTAGCTTTAACTTTTTGAGGAACTTCCTGCTGTTTTCAAGAGTGGCTTCACTAGTTTGCATCCCACCAACTGTGCAAAAGTTTTCATCTTTCCTCCACATCCTTGCCAGCACCTGTTGTTGATTGTGTTGTTAATTTTTAACCATTCTGAAGGTGTGAGATGATATGTCACTGGAGTTTTGATAATCTATATCTATACACACACACACACACACACACACACATGCGCACACAGGCACACACTGGGATATTAATCAGACATTAAAAAAAAACAAAATCTTGCAATTTGCGATGATGTGGTTGGTGCTCAATTCATACTACGTGAAATAAGTCAGAGAATGATAAATACCACATGATATCACTCTTATGCACAATTTAAGAATAAAAAAGATGTACATAGTTGAAGGGGGAGAAAGAGAGGGAAGCAAACCATAAGAAACTGATAATAATAGAGAACAAATTGAGGGTTGATGGAGAGAGAGGGATGGAGGATCGGCTGTATGGTTGATGGGTATTAAGCAATGCACCTGTTATTATGAACCCTGTGTGTTATATATAAGTGATGAATTAATAAGCTCTGGTCTAGAAGCCACTATTACCCAATATGTTAACTAAATAGAATTTAAACAATTTTTAATAGCTATTTAAAAAAAAAGAAACAAAAGAAATAACCAAATTTGATGAAAATCGTCAATTACACATCTGACCAGCTAAACAAGCTCAAAGTAAGGTAGAATTCAAAGGGATCCACAATAAGACATATTATAATTAAACTATTAAAATCAAAGACAAAGAGAGAGTCTTGGAGGCCACAAGAGAAGAATAATCCATCACAAACCAGATATTCTAAATTCGATTAACAACATATTTCTTATCAAAAATCATGCAGGCCAGAGGCACAGGGATGATATATTCTAAAACAGAAAGAAAAAAATGTCAACCCAAAATTTTAAATACAGCAAAATCATCTTTTGAAAATGAAGACAAATAGGTAATTATTGTTAATTTATCAGTTCATTATTGTTATTATTCTTTTGAAATGAAGACAAAATTGGGACAACCCAAGATAAACAAAAACAGAATCTTTATTAATATATCTGTTCTCCAAGAGGAAAAAACTCCTGAAGGGAGGGCTTCCTACATATTTGACAGTAACTTAGATTTACTAACAGAAAGAGCATCAGTAAAAGTGTATAGGTAAGTACAACTTAAATACAGCTTAAAAGTATTTTTTGTTTGAGCCATGGTAGACTGATTATAGACCCAAAATATGTCCACACTCTAGACTACAGATCCTGTGCATATTATCTAATCTGGCAAAAGGGATGTGACAAATATGTATAAGTTAAGAGCCTTGAGATGAGGAAATTATCTTGGGTTATTTGAGCAGTCTCAACATGTTCCTTGTAAGAGGAATGTAGGAGAAGCCATAGAAGAGAAAGACGTAAAAAGAAAAGAGCAATGGAGTGATTAAATTGAGAATAAAGAGGCCATGAAGGAAGGAATACAGGCAGCTACTAAATTGAAAGGGTCAAGAAAATGTGTTATCCCAGCAGAGACTCTAGATGAGCCAGTCATTCTGACACCTTGACTTCAGCCCAGTAAGATGGATTTTGAATTTCTGATATCCAGAACTGTTAAGAGAATAATTTGTTTTGTTTTAATCCTGTATATTTGTAGAAATTTGTTACAAGATTAAATTAATGCAGTAATTATATCTGTCTTATCTGATTTCAAATCTTGATGTATAAAGAAATAATTATAAATCTGTGTTAGTGGGAGTACAGTGAATAAAGATGTAATTTGTGATAACAAAGACAAAAAGCAAGGGTGAAGACAATCAAAGTTTTTGCATAGTTTTAAAATGAGGCTGGCATTAAACCAATCTAAGATGTCAATTTTAATCTCCAAGGCAAATCCTGATAGAATGACCCTAAAATATTTAGTAAGAAATCAAGACCTAAGACAACAAAAACAAACAAACAAACAAACAAACAAAGATATTTAAACAAACACTTAGATATTTAAAATGGTTTACTAGGAGATGTCCAACTAAAAGACAGAGATTGTCTATTCTCACTGTGTTTTTTCAACAATGCACTGAAAGTGCTAGCCATAGCAATCAAACAAGAGAAAGGAATAAAAGGCATCCTAATTGGTAAAAAAGAAAAAAAAATCCACTATTTGCAGATGAAAGAACACAAAACATTCCCCTCAAAAGCTAGTAAACTAATAAATGTATTAAATAAAAATTCAGGATACAAAGTTAATATACAGAAATTAGTTGCATTTCTTTTTTTTTAGTTTAATTTTTTTCATTGATATATGGTGTATTATTAGCCCCAGGGATACAGGTCTGTGAATCTCCAGGTTTACACACTTCACAGCATGAACATACTTTTCCCATGTTCATAATCCCACCACCCTCTTCATCCCCCACTCCCTGGCAACCCTCAGTTTGTTTCGTGAGATTAAGAGTCACTTATGGTTTATCTCCCTCCTGATCCCATCTTGTTTATTTTATTTTCCTACCCTTAAATCCCCTAAATTGCATCTCAACTTCCTCATATCAGAGAGATTATATGATAGTTGTATTTCTTTGAATGACTTATTTCACTAAGCATAATACACTCTAGTTCCATCCATGTCATCACAAATGGCAAGATGTCATTTCTTTTGATGGCTGCATAGTATTCTATTGTATAATATATACCACATCTTCTTTATTAATTCATCTATGGATGCACACCTAGGTTCTTTCCATAGTTTGGCTATTGTGGACATTGCTGCTAGAAACATTCGGGTGCATATGCCCCTTCGGATAGCTACATTTGTGTCTTTAGGGTAAATACCAAGTAATACAATTGCTGGGCCATAGGGTAGTTCTATTTTCAACTTTTTGAGGAATTTCCATGCTGTTTAATAGTATTGCTTCCTTAACTTCTCTTTCTACTACTTCATTATTAGTGTCTAGAAATGCAACAGATTTCTGCATATTGGTATTATATCCTGTGATACTGAATTCATGTGACAGTTCTAGAAGTTTTGTGGTGGAATCTTCTCAGTTTTATATACAGTGTATCATGTCACCTGCAAACAGTGAATGTTTTATTTCTTCCTTACAAATACAAATGCCTTTTTTTGGTCTGACTGCCTTAGATCTAGTATGACTTCTAATACTGTATTGACTTTAAGGCATGAGAGTGAATATCCATAACCTGTTCCTGATCATTGAAGAAATCAATATTCTGTTTTCATCATTATGTCAGCTGTGTATTTGTCACATATGGCTCTTATTATGTGGAGGCATATTTCCTCTAAATCTACTTTGTTGAGGGTGTTAATCATGAGTAGATATTGTACTTGGTCAAATGCTTTTTCTGTACCTTTTGAAATGATAATAGAGATTTCATTCTTTCTCTTATTGATGTGATATATCATATTGATTGATTTTCAAGTAATTACCAACCCTTGCATTTTGGGAATAAGTCCCACTTTCCTGTATAAATGATTTTTTAATGTATTGTTGGAATCAGTTTGCTAATATTTTGTTGAGGTTTCTTCCATTAAACATTGTCAGAGATATTAACCTGTAGTTCTCCATCATGTGGTTTTGTTTTATGGGGTTTTTATGTCATTTCGGTGTCAAGGTAATGCTGGTCTCAGATAATGAATTTGGAGGTCCTTCTTCTTTCTCTGGGAGTAGTTTGGTAATAGGTATTAACTCTTCTTTGAATGTTTGGTAGAATTTGTCTGTGAAGCCATCTGGCCCTGGACATTTTGTTTGTTGGGGGATTGTCATTTAAATCTCCTTGCAGAATATTGACCCTGTCAAATATTTTATGTCTTTCTGCTTCATATTGGGCATGCTATATTTCTAGGAATTTATCAATTTCTTTTAGGTTAATTTGTTTGCATAGTTTTTTTTTTTAGGATTTTTTTTTAAATTTATTTTTTACTTTCAGCATAATAGTATTCATTATTTTTGCACCACACCCAGTGCTCCATGCAACTCGTGCCCTCTATAATACCCACCACCTGGTACCCCGACCTCTCCCCCCGCACCTTCAAAACCCTCAGATTGTTTTTCAGAGTCCATAGTCTCTCATGATTCACCTCCCCTTCCAATTTCCCCCAACTCCCTTCTCCTCTCTAACTCTCTATGTCCTCCATGCTGTGTTATGCTTCACAAATAAGGGAAACCATATGATAGTTAACTATCTCTGCTTGACTTATTTCACTCAGCATAATCTCTTCCAGTCCCGTTCATGTTGCTACAAAAGTTGTATATTCATCCTTTCTGATGGAGGCATAATACTCCATAGTGTATATGGACCACATCTTCCTTATCCATTTGTCCTTTCAAGGGCATCTTGGTTCGTGCCATAGTTTGGCGACTGTGGCCATTGCTGCTATAAACATTGGGGGTACAGATGGCCCTTCTTTTCACATCTGCACCTTTGGGGGAAATACCCAGGAGTGCAATGACAGGTCATAGGGAAGTTCTATTTTTAATTTCTTGAGGAATCTCCACACTGTTCTCCAAAGAGGCTCCACCAACTTGCATTCCCACCATCAGTGTAAGAGGGTTCTCCTTTCTCCACATCTTCTCCGACACATGTTGTTTCCTGTCTTGCTAATTTTGGCCATTCTAACTGGTGTAAGGTGGTATCTCAATGTAGTTTTAATTAGAATCTCCCTGAGGGCTAGTGATGATGAACATTTTTTCATGTGTCTGATAGCCATTTGTTTGTCTATATTGGAGAAGTGTCTGTCCATATCTTCTGCCCATTTTTTGATATGTTTGCCTGTTTCGTGTGTGTTGAGTTTAAGGAGTTCATTATAGATCCTGGATATCAACCTTTTGTCTGTACTGTCATTTGCAAATATCTTCTCCCATTCCGTGGATTTCATCTTTGTTTTGTTGACTGTTTCCTTTGCTGCGCAGAAGCTTTTGATTTTGATGAAGTCCCAAGAGTTCATTTTCGCTTTAGTTTCCTTTGCATTTGGAAACATATCTTGAAAGAAGTTGCTGTGGCTGATATTGAAGATATTACTGCCTATGTTCTCCTCTAAGGCTCTGATTGATTCCTGTCTCATGTTGAGGTCATTTATCCATTTTGAGTTTATTTTTGTGTACAGTGTAAGAGAATGGTCAGATTTCATTCTTCCACATAAAGCTGTCCAGTTTTCCCAGAACAATTTATTGAAGAGACTGTCTTTTTTCCACTGTATATTTTTTCCTGTTTTGTCGAAGATTTTTTGATGATACAATTGAGGGTCCATATCTGGGTTCTCTTCTCTGTTCCACTGGTATATGTGTCTGTTTTTATGCCAGTACCATGCTGTCTTGGTGATCGCAGCTTTGTAGTAAAGCTTAAAATCAGGTAACGTGATGCCCCCCGTTTTATTTTTGTTTTTCAACATTTCATTAACAATTCGGGGTCTCTTCTGATCCCATACAAATTTTTGGATTATTTGCTCCAGCTCTTTGAAGAATACCAGTGGAATTTTGATCAGAATAGCATTAAAAGTATAGATTGCTCTAGGCAGTATAGACATTTTAACAATGTTTATTCTTCCAATTCAAGAGTATGGAATGGTCTTCCATCTTTTTGTGTCTGCTTCAATTACTTTTATAAGTGTTCTGCATTCCTTGAGAACAGATCCTTTACCTCTTTGGTTAGATTTATTCCCAGATATCTTATGGTTCTTGGTGCTATAGTAAATGGAATTGATTCTCTAATTTCCCTTTCTGTATTTTCATTGTTAGTGTATAACAAAGCCACTGATTTCTGTACACTGACTTTGAATCCTGCCCGTTGCTGAATTGTTGTATAAGTTCTAGTAGTTTGGGGGTGGAGTCTTTTGAGTTTTTCATATAAAGAATCATGTCATCTGTGAAGAGAGAGAGTTTGACTTCTTCATTACCAATTTGGATACCTTTTATTCCTCTTTGTTCTCTGATTGCTGTAGGACTTCTAATGCATAGTTTAAAAAAATTTTTTTTTCAATTTATTTATTTTTAGAAAAACAATATTCATTATTTTTTCACCACACCCAGTGCTCCATGCAATCTGTGCCCTCTATAATACCCACCACCTGGTACCACACCCTCCCACACCCCGCCACTTCAAACCCCTCAGATAGTTTTTCAGAGTCCATAGACTTATGATTCACTTCCCCTTCCAATTTACCCCAGCCCCTTTCTCCTAACACCCCTTGTCCTACATGATATTTGTTATGCTCCACAAATAAGTGAAACCATATGATAATTGACTCTCTCTGCTTGACTTCTTTCACTCAGCATAATCTCTTCCAGTCCCGTCCATGTAGCTACAAAAGTTGGGTATTCATCCTTTCTGATGGAGGCATAATCCCCCATAGTGTAGATGGACCACATATTCCTTATCCATTTGTCATTTGAAGGGCATCTTGTTTCTTTCCATAGTTTGGCGACCATGGCCATTGCTGCTATAAACATTGGGGGTACAGATGGCCCTTCTTTTCATGACATTAGTATCTTTGGGGAAAATACCCAGGAGTGCAATGACAGGGTCATAGGGAAGTTCTATTTTTAATTTCTTGAGGAATCTCCACACTGTTCTCCAAAGAGGCTGCACCATCTTACATTCCCACCAACAGTGTAAGAGGGTTCCCCTTTCTCCACATCCTCTTCAACACATGTTGCTTCCTGTCTTGCTAATTTTGGCCATTCTAAGTGGTGTAAGGTGATATCTTAATGTGTTTTTAATTTGAATCTCCCTGAGGGCTAGTGATGATGAACATTTTTTCATGTGTCTGATAGCCATTTGTATGTCTTCATTGGAGAAGTATCTGTTCATATCTTCTTCCCATTTTTTGATATGTTTGCCTGTTTCGTGTGTGTTGAGTTTGAGGAGTTCATTATAGATCCTGGATATCAACCTTTTGTCTGTACTGTCATTTGCAAATATCTTCTCCCATTCTGTGGGTTGCCTCTTTGTTTTGTTGACTGTTTCCTTTGCTGTGCAGAACCTTTTAATTTTGATGAAGTACCAAAAGTTTATTTTCGCTTTAGTTTCATTTGCATTTGGAAACATGTCTTGAAAGAAGTTGCTGTGGCTGATATCGAAGAGATTACTGCCTATGTTCTCCTCTAGGATTCTGATGGATTCCTGTCTCACATTGAGGTCTTTTATCCATTTTGAGTTGATCTTTGTGTATGGTGTAAGAGAATGGCTGAGCTTCATTCTTCCACATATAGCTGGATATATCTTATGGTTCTTGGTGCTAGATTAAATGGAATTGATTCTCTAATTTCCATTTTTGTATTTTCATTGTTAGTGTATAAGAAAGCCACTGATTTCTGCACATTGACTTTGTATCCTGCGACCTTGCTGAATTGTTGTATGGGTTCTTAGTATGGGTTTGGAGTCTTTGGGTCTTCCATATAAAGAATCATGTCATCTGTGAAGAGAGAGAGTTTGACTTCTTCATTACCAATTTGTATACCTTTTATTTCTCTTTGTTTTCTCATTGCTGTTTCTAGGACTTCTAATACTATGTTGAACAAGAGTGGTGAAATTGGGCATCCTTGTCTTGTTCCTGATCTCAACAGGAAGGCTTCAAGCTTTTTCCCATTGAGGATAATATTTGCTGTGGGTCTTTCATAGATAGATTTGATGAGGTTCAGGAATGTTCCCTCTATTCCTATACTTTGAAGCGGTTTCATCAGGAGCGGATGCTGGATTTTGTCAAATGATTTTTCTGCATCAATTGAGAGGACCCTGTTTCTTCTCTCTTCTCATATTAATTTGTTGTATCACATTGATTGATTTGCGAATGTTGAACCATCCGTGTAGCCCAGGGATGAATCCCTCCTGGTCATGGTGGATAATGTTTTTAATGTGTTGTTGGATCCTGTTGGCTAGGATCTTGTTGAGAAAATTAGCATCCATATTCATCAGTATATTGGTTTGAAATTCTCCTTTTTGGTGGAGTCTTTGCGTGGTTTGGGGATCACGGTAATGCTGGCTTCATGGAAAGAGTCTAGAAGTTTCCCTTCTGCTTCAGTTTTTTGAAACAGCTTCAGGAGAATAGGTGTTATTTCTTCTTTGAAGGTTTGGTAGAATACCCCAGGGAATCCATCAGGTGTTGGGCTCTTGTTTTTTGGGAGGTTTTGATCACTGCTTCAATCTCGTTATTAGATATCAGTCTATTCAGGTTGTCGATTTCTTCCTGGTTCAATTTTGGTAGTTTATATTTTTCCAGGAATGCGTCCATTTCATCTAGGTTGCTAAGCTTATTGGAATATAACTGTTGATAATAACTTCTGATGATTGTTTCTACTTCCTTGTTGTTAGTTGTGATCTCTCCCTTTTCATTCATAATTTTATGAATTTGGGATTTCTCTCTTTACTTTTGGATTAATGTGGCCAATTGTTTATCAATCTTATTGATTCTTTCAAAAAACCACCTTCTAGTGTCATTGATATGTTCTACTGTATCTCTGATTTCTATCTCATTGATCTCTAATTTCTATCTCATTGAGCTCTAATCTTGATGATTTCCCTTCTTATGTGTGGAGTTGGTTTGATTTGTTATTGATTCTCCAGTTCTTTAAGGTGTATAGACAGCTGGTGTATTCTGGATTTTTCATTTTTTTTTGAGGGAGTCTTGGATGGCTATATATTTCCCTCTTAGAACCACATTTGCTGTATCCCATAGGTTTTGGACCGAAGTGTCTTAATTCCATTGGTTTCTATGGATTGTTTCAGTTCTTCTTTGATCTCCTGGTTGATCCAAAAATTAAGCAAGGTGGTCTTTAGCTTCCAGGTGTTTGAGTTCCTTCGGAACTTTTCCTTGTGATTGAGTTCCTGTTTCAAAGCATTGTGATCTTAGAATGTGCAGGGAATCATCTCAGTGTTTTGATATCGGTTGAGTCCTGATTTGTGACCCAGAATGTGATCTATTCTGGAGAAGGTTCCATGTGCACTTGAGAAGAATGAGTATTCTGTTGTTTTAGGGTGGAATTCTGTATATATCTATGAGGTCCATCTGGTCCAATGTGTCATTCAATGCTCTTGTTTTTTATTGATTTTCTGCTTCGATGATCTGTCTATTTCTGAGAGAGGTGTTTTAAGATCTCCTATGATTAGTGTATTCATATCAATATGACTCTTTATCTTGGTTAACAGTTTTCTTAAGTAATTGGCTGCTCCCATATTGGGGGCATAGATATTTACAATTGTTAGATCATCTTGGTGGATAGTCCCTTTAAGGATTATGTAGTGTCCTTCTGTATCTCTGACCACAGTCTTTAGTTTGAAGTCTAATTTATCTAATATGAGAATCGCTACCCCAGCCTTCTTTTGAGGCCCATTGGCATGAAAGATGCTTCTCCATCCCTTCACTTTGAGTCTGGGTGTATCTTTATGTTCAAAAAGAGTCTATTGTAGACAGCATATGGACGGGTCATGTCGTTTTATATATCTGCAACCCGGTGCCATTTTATGGGTGCATTTAGGCCATTCATATTGAGAGTGATTATTGATAGATATATTTTTATTGACATCGAGTTACCATTGAAGTCTTTCTTTCTGTAGATTGTCTCTATATTTCTGTTCAATGCTTTTCTTTGAGATTGTTCCTCTTTTATAGAACCCCCCTTAATATTTCCTGCAGTGTTGGCTTGGTGTTTGCAAAATCTTTAAGCCTTGCCGGTCTTGAAGACTCTTTATCTCTCTATCCATTTTGAATGTCAGTCCTGCTGGATAAAGTATTCTTGGATGAATGTTCTTCTCATTTAGTGTCCTGAATATATCTTGCCAGCCTCTTCTGGCTTGCCAGGTCTCTGTGGACAGGTCTGACATTATTCTGATGGGCTTCCCTCTGTAAGTAAGGAGCCTCGTTGCCCTGGCAGCTTTCCAGAGATTATACCTACAATTACAATTCCTCAATTTGACTATCAGGTGTCGTGATGTTTTTTTTGGAATGTATAATCTTGGGTGGAGACCGTTCAGCCTCTAGTACATGAACGCTGGTTCCATTCGCAAGGTTGGGAAAATTTTAATGAAGCACTAGTTCCACAATATCTTCTTTCTTTCTTCTCCCCTTCAGGGATTCCAATAATTCTGATGTTGGAACACTTCATTGCATTATTTCCCTGATTCTGTTTTCATGGTTTCTAAGCTGTTTGTTCCAGGTTTTCTCCTGATCCTTTCTCTCTATCTGTTTGTCTTCCATATAACTAATTCTATTTTCTGTCTCAGTTGCCCTAGCTTTGAGAGAGTTTAGATTAGATTGGAACTCATTGAAAGCATTGTGGACCTCCTCCCTGGTAGCTTTAATCTCTTCCCTAACATTGTGAACATCCTGTATGGTCGCTTTCAGTTCGGCCTTACTCAATTCTGTTTGGTCATCCATGGCTTTCTCCAACCTAGCTATTGCCTGGATAATTGTTAGCCGGAATTCTCTTTCCGACATATTGTCTATGTTGATATCCATTACCTCTGTTGCAGAAGGTCTATTCTCTGTATTTTTGTTCTGTTGGGCATTCCTCCTCCTAGTCAATTTGGTGGAAGATGACTGAACAGATGTAGCTGGATGTATCAATGGTGGTGCAGTCAAGGTACATCCTGGAATACTTCTGAGCAATCAGGATTCCCCACCCAAACGAGGGACAAAAGAAAAGAAAAAGAAAAAGAAAGAAAAGAAAAACAAGAGAGAGAGAAAGAGAGAGAGAGAGAAAGGAAAGAAAGGGAAGATGAAAAAGAAAGTTCATCCCAGATGGGCCTCAAGGTAAGATTTATGAAGTAGACAAGCAAAAAGAGATAAAATGTCTGATACAAGTATATGACAAGAGAAAAAAAAATATATGCAAATAAAGAAAGAACCTCGTCAAAAAGAACCCCAAGTGCAAAATTTATATGCTATCAGGACAAGCACAGCAAACACAGAAACACTGGTGGAAGAAGATGGGAGAGTTCTTATAAATTCTCAGTGTGTGTGAGGAAGGTTGTTTTGATTCTTCCTGGATGTATCTTGATATCTTTGTTAAAGAACTCAGCTTTCCTAAGATAAAGGGGATTAAAAATTGGTTTACCTATAGGGGTAGTATTGATTGGTGAAAGGGGATTACTTTGAAGTTTAGCTCTATATGAATATTAAAGGATAAAAATATAAAGGAATAAAGTAGACTAAACTAAACTAAAATTTTAAAAATTAATTTAAAAAAATAAAAAAATAAAAAATGGAATTCAAAAAATAAAAATGCAAAAGAAAAACATAGGTGTATGTATCCAAAAATTAAAAGGTATTATGGAATTTGATGTACTGTACAGCTTGCTGTGATGGTAAATAGGTTAAAAAATGATCTATGTGTTAAAAAAAATTAACTGGAATAGTGGAAACGAGTGAACAATACAAGTTTTCCTATGAAGTAGTGGTTGTTCTCTTGTAGTCCTTTTTTTTCCCTCTTTTTTTTTCTTTCTTTGTTTTGTGGGGGAGGGGCCTGCCACTTGGGTTGTCAGTCAGTGTTGTTTCCTGAGTTAAGTCCTCCAGCCCCCCCTCAAGGGGGTGGGCTCTGAGGAAACTGTTTTTTTTTTTTTTTCCTTAGGCTTTTGTTCTCTTGTGGTCTTTATGTTTGTTCACTTTTTTTTTTCTCTCACCTTGACCGCCTTTGATGGTTTTGTAGTTTTAGAGAAAAACAAACCACACACTGAGCTCAGTCTCAGAGAGAAGCCTCAGCCTGGGTGCAGAGCCAAAATAAGTTCCTCTTTGGCTGCTGGCAGAGCAGGTTCCAAGTTGCAGACCCTGTGGGTGTAGGATCTTTTGCTTGTACCCAAAGCCAAGGCAGTGGCGGCTGTCTGGGAGATCCGAACCGCCAGAGAGGTTCCAAGCAGTGATTGCACACAGATTTTGCCACTGGCCTGGGCTTGGAGTGCCCTGCTTGTGCGCACCTCTTTCAGAGGTGGCTATGGGTTACGCGTGAGTCTCAGGCACTGAGATCAGGGCACAGGCCTGTAAGCACCAGGCTTGGCTTTTGCGCACCTCTGTCAGGGAAGAGTTTGGGGTGTGCGGCCTAGGCTTTTAAACAATGGCGTGGGTCAAAGAGCACCAGCTCGGCCTTTGTAACTCAGGGGAGCATGAGGGATATGGGCACCTATCTCAAGGTTTGTGGTAGGGCTCGCGCATTCTGCCGACTAGTGTGGCTCCCATACCCTCACAGGAGTTAGAACCCATGCATTCTTGGGCACGCTGGTGGCTTAGGGACCAAGAGTTAGTGTCTCGGCCACACTATCTCTGCCTCAGCGCCGGGGAGACTTATCAACCGGGGACTTAAGCCCCTGTCCCTAGCCACCTTGATTCCCACAATTTCCCCCCAAGATCCTTTGCTCTTTTGGAGTGCTTTCAACCAGTCTCCAAGTTAATGCTGGTCCCCAGACGCAGGGCACTCTCACTTGTATTGGGGTATTACTTTCCAACCAGTCGCCTCTGGTGGCTCCCTCCCCCTTTTGTTTATCTTCCAATATCAGTCACTGTTCCCACTCCACTTTACCTGCCCACTGGCGTCTTCTTCCCCTGTAGAGATCCAGATGTTTATAATTCTGATCTCAGGCTGATTTCATGGGTGATTGGAGTTCTTTGGTAGGTAATCAGCTCACTTTGGGGTACCGGTTGAAAAGGTGCCTCCTCCTACTCCCCCGCCATCTTCACCTTCCTAATGCATACTTTTTCATAATATTCTCTTACAGTTGTATTTCTGTGATAATGGATTTTCTCCACTTTGTGATTTTGAGTTCCTTCCTTCCTTTTTCTCGTTCCTTTCTTCCTCTCTTCCTCCCTCCCTTGGCCCCCCATTTTTTTTTTAATGAGTTGTTGGAGATAAATCATTTTTTTTTGATCTTTTCAAAGAACCATTTCCTGATTTTGATGATCTGTTCTATTTTGTTTAGTTCCTCTATCATTTATTTTTGCCTGAATCCTTATTATTTTTTTCCTTTTGCTGGTATGGGTTTTGTTTGTTGTTCATTTTCTGATCTTCTTTAGATAGAATTCTAGGCTGTTTACTTGGCATTTGTCTTGCTTCTTAAGGTAGGTCTGTAATACTAGGTACTTCCCTTTAAGGACCAACTTTCTTGCGTTCCAATAGTTTTGGATGATTGTATTTTAATTTTTGTTTCTTTCCATGTACTTTTTGATTTCTTCTTTGATTTCTTGGTTTATTAGCATGATAAATAAACTCCGTGTACTAGTGGGCCTTCCAGATTTCTTCTTGTGTTTTATTTCTGGTTTCATAGCATTATGGTGAAAAAAAAAAAACATAGTATGACTTTTATCTTTCTGAATATTTTGAGATTGGTTTTGTGACCCTGTATGTGATTGATTCTGGAGAATGCTCCATGTGCACGTGCAAAGAATGTGTATTCGGCTGTTTCAGGATGGACTATTCACAGTGTACCTCTTAAGTCCACTTGGTCCAATGTATCATTCAAAGCCATTGTTCCCTTGTTGATTTTCAGTTCGGGTGATGTGTAAGTCCCCAACACATCAGGTGATGTGTTGAAGACCCCTACTATTGTTGTACTATAAAGGGTTAGTTCCTTTATGTTTGTTATTAACTACTTATGTCTTGGGGTGCTTCCATGTTGAATGCCTAACTATTTACAATTGTTATATATAATCTTGTTGAACTGTCTCCTTTTTATTTTATTTTATAGTGTTATTTTATTTTACTTTATGGTGTTATTTATAGTGTCCCTATTTTTTTATAGCCATTATTTTATTGAATTCTCAAAAACTATGGATTTGGTATCACTTTCTTTAAATTTATTTTTTATTTATTTTCAGCATAACAGTATTCATATTTTTGCACCACACCCAGAGCTCCATGCAATCTGTGCCCTCTATAATACCCACCACCTGGTACCCTGACCTCCCACCCCCCGCCCCTTCAAAACCCTCAGATTATTTTCCAGGATTCATAGTCTCTCATGGTTCACCTTCCCTTCCAATTTCCCCCAAATTCCTTCTCCTCTCTGTATATAGTGTCTCTAGGTAGAGTTTTTTCCCCATTGCATGGAATCTGCACATGTCTTTAAGTCTAAAATAAGTCTCTTTTAGGCAGAATATTTTGGGGTCTTACTTTTGTATTCCATCTGTCATCATATGACTTTTGATTGGAGCAGTTTGTCCATTCACATTCAAAGTAACAATAGGTAAGTATGTTTTTGTTGTCATTTAAAAAAATGGAGCTCTTCATGAATTTTCATGTCATCCTTTTGTAGGGGTATGCTAATCTTCTTTGTCTTTTCTCTTTTTAGTGTGTATGCTGTCAAAGCAACCATTGTATTGTTTCTTACATGACTCATTTCTTCCCTTCCTTAATATATTGTATCTTAATATATATTGTATTTCTCTATATATTACATATGGAATAAAAATAGTGGTTTTATATATATTTGCATTCATGTTATATATTGTATTATTTTGTACTTTCTTTTTGGATTTGGATTAGAGTTTGCAATATACATTTATAATTCATACAAATCTACTTTTAAATAATGAATTCACTTCACAGGCATTGCAAATTCTTTATAATTTTGTATTATATTCTTTATAATAAAATTTCCTAATTCCTCACTCTCCCATCTAGTTCTAGTGTTCTCCTTCATTTAACTTATACACTAGCTTACATAATCAAATACATTATCCCCTATTATTAATTTGGTAAACTGTTATCTATTACATCATGTAGAAAGATGAGTTATTTTACCCTCACTTATACACTTCATATGACATTCTAATATGCTTTCTTTGTGAAGATCTGTTTCAAGAAAATATCATTTTTCCTCCTTCTAAAAACAAAACAAAACTAACAAAAAAAAAAAAAAGAAATCCTCCAAGGTAAATCTACTGAGAACTGCCTTCAATTTTTGAGAAATTATTTACCCTTTACTTTTGAAGAATTTTACATGGCACAAAATTCTAGGCTGGTGGTACTTCTTTCTTGCTTGTATGTTTTCTGAAAAGATTAATGTAATTCCTATATTACTCTTCCATAGGTAATTCTGTGCTCTGACTTCTTTCAATAATTCTTATCTTTAAAATTTTGCAGTTGAATATAATGGGCCTAGAAGTAAGCTCAGAGCACTTTGGGATTTTTGTCTTGTGTTTGGCATAAATGGGGGGAAGGTGAACAAGATACATCATAATTATTTCAAATATTGCTTGTATTCCTCCCATCCCTTTTTTCTTGTAATCATTTATACCTATGTTATACCTTTTGTATATGTCCCAGTTTTTGGATATGCTATTCTCTTTCTTTATTTCCTCCCCTTTTCTATTTTCATCTTGGTTTTCAATTAGGATCTTTCTATCATCAAATGCTCAATCTCCAATATTCTTTTCAGTCATGTACACTAATCAATCCACCATAGGCATTCTTTATTTTGTCTGTAATAATTTTGACTTCTAGAATTTTTTTCTTAGAATTTTTATCTGTTACATTATCCATTTGTTCTCACATTTTCTTGACTTTTACCATAATGATCTTAGCATATTAATTACAGGCTTTTAAATTCCCTGGTCTAATAATATCAACATTCCAGCCATATTCGTTGTGGCTTTTGTTTTTTAAAACTGTGATTTTGGCCTTTTGGTACTCCTTCTAAGTTTTTGTTGAATGATGTACATGATATATTAGCTAAAGCTGCAGTGACTAGCATTTTAAGTCATTTGGTGGTAAAGTCTGTGGACAACCATTCAACAGTTCTATGATGAAAACTCAGTGCTTTGGTGAGCTTATTTCTCTATATTGTTCATTTTCACAATGCCTCTCATTCATCACCCTCCTCACTGTTTCTTTTTAAGGACTGCATGGTTACAGGTGGTTGGGATTAAACATTTGCCTTCTTAGTGTTGGTTAGGCACTGATAAAATCCCAGCATGTTAAAATAGTTTCTTATTAAGAAAAGAATATTTTTATGTATTAAAAATGGTTATATTTCTGTGATATTCATTGAGGACGTAATAGAATTCCTGAAGATAATACAAAAATTTGGGCTTCCCTCTTAAGTAAGCCCTTGCAAGTTCTTTGTTTGTTTTTGTACTATTTGCTCACCTTTTTACTTACTTTTTAACTCTATGTCATCCACACTGAATCCCTGGCAATTTTTTAACTATAGTGCAGTTTTTCTACCCTAGGATTTGTTTTCAAAGTGTTTAGTTTTTGTGGAACTTACCCGAATAAGTTTCATTTTCCACATTAGTAGCCTGGTCTGTGACCTTGTTTCCCTGATGGATCTGTGAAGAGGTGATGGTTTTTCAGTCTGTCCAGTTTTTTTACTTGTTAGCACGATGTGGTCAGTAGAAGTTGCTCTTTTTGGAAATTGATTATGAGCAAAATATTTAAATACAAGTTCCTTGAATAGGTTAAAATGAGAGTCAGCCATATACATACTAAGTTAATCCTTAATGAAATTCCAAAAACACAGGTCTAAATCAGAGATCAACCAAATATAGCCACATCCAACCCATTATCTGATTTTTCTAAGTACAGTTTTAGAACAATGAGGTCATGTTGATTAAAAAAAAAAAAACCCAAACAAACAAATCAACAAACTATGGTGGTGTTTGTTTCCACAAACAACAACAGAGTTGAGCAGATGTGACAGAGAGCACTAATATTCCCTGTAAAAGATAACATATTTATAATCTGACCCTTTAGAGACAAAAGTCTGTTGAGCCCTGATCAAAACTTTTAGTGATATATCAGGAAATGATTTAAGAGGTACAAAATGAGAGAAAATGACTTCTTCATCATTACATATTATTATCTTATATCAAGAAATATGATTTTGACCCTTAATGGCATTTAATTTTACTATAATGTATCAGGTGATAGCATAAAAATCTCTGAGACAAGGCTGTAGAAACTGGTGGAATAACTCAATATTATATACATGTGTATGTATGTATATGTTTAAACACCATACATTTTTGTTTTTGGCAAATTATTGAGAAAAGAAATTCATAAGGATTTTTAAATAGTAAAACTAAAGCCTTCCAAGATGATGTTTACTCAAATTCTACATCATAATTATTTTTTAAAAAATTTCATTTCAGCGTAACAGTATTCATTGTTTTTGCACCACACCCAGTGCTCAATACAAACCATGCCCTCCCTAATACCCACCACCTGGTTCCCCAAACCTCCCACCCCACCCCTTCAAAACCTTCAGGTTGTTTTTCAGAATCCATAGTCTCTCATGGTTCACCTCCCCTTCCAATATCCCTCAACTCTCTTCTCCTCTCCATCTCCCCATGTCCTTTATGTTAATTTTAATGTTCCACTGAGAAATGAAACCTTATGATAATTGACTCTCTCTGCTTGACTTATTTCACTCAGCATAATCTCTTCTAGTCCTGTCCATGTTGCTATAAAAGTTGGGTGTTCATCCTTTCTGATGGAGGCATAATACTCCATAGTCTATATGAACCACATCTTCCTTATCCATTCGTCCATTGAAGGACATCTTGGTTCTTTCCACAGTTTGGTGATTGTGTACATTGCTGTTATGAACATTGTGTGAATATATCCCTTCTTTTCACTGCATCTGAATCTTTGGGTTAGATACCTAGTAGTGTAATTCCTGGGTTTTAGGTAGCTGTGTTTTTAATATATTTTTTAAATGTAGGTAGCTCTACTTTATTTTTAATGAGGAACTTGCATACTGTTTTCCAGAGTGGCAGTTATATTTTCATTTTCATTTGTATCAAGCTATTTACTCCTAGCTTCTCTTCTGTTTGCTTCTTGGATACATTCGTTGTTTAAAATTTGGTTTCAATTTCCACGTACTTGCAATTTCTCCATTCTTCATGAATTCCATTATTGCGTAAGATATGTGATATAATTTCTTGGGCGCCTGGGTGGCTCAGTGGGTTAAGCCGCTGCCTTCGGCTCAGGTCATGATCTCAGAGTCCTGGGATCGAGTCCCGCATCGGGCTCTCTGCTTAGCAGAGAGCCTGCTTCCCTCTCTCTCTCTCTCTGGCTGCCTCTCCGTCTACTTGTGTGATTTCTCTCTGTCAAATTAATAAATAAAATCTTTAAAAAAAAAGATATGTGATATAATTTCAAATTGCTGAATAAAACTTTTCTTTTTTTAAAATGATATTATTTATTTTACTTGAAATACAGATTACAAGTAAGCAGAGAGAGAGAGAGGAAGCAGGCTCCCCACTGAGCAGAGAGCCCAATGCAGGGTTAACCCTGAATAAAATTTTTCTAAAAGTATTTGTTATTACAAATGATGGTGATTATATTATGAAAAATGGTGTCATGTGCATGTGCATGTAAGTAAACACAAAAGAAATTATAAGTAGAGAGTCTTAATAAAATGTGATAATATATGAACAATGTTAACTTCATTTGATTCTTTGCTATGTTTTTTTCAGTTATTGTTTTATACATACAGCTGCCCTTGTTTTTGTTGAAGGTTAACACCTTTATTTATTTTTATAAATAAATAAATTCCCCATTTGGATTGTCCTTTTTATTATTATGTAGTATCTTTCTTTTTCTCTTGTAATCTTTGTTTTAAAGTTTTTATTGTCTGATATAAATGTTGTTACTCCAGCTTTCATTGTATGTGATTTAGCATGAAAGATGTTTTCTCCATACCCTCACTTTCAGTCTGAAGGTGTCCTAGGTCTAAAAGGAGTCTCCTGTATGTAGCAACTACATGTCCTTTAAAAAAAGAGATTTTATTTGACAGAGAGAGATCACAAGTAGGCAGAGAGGAAGGCACAGAGGGGGATGTAGGCTCCTTGCTGAGCAGAGAGCCTGATGGGGGGCTCAATCCCAGGACCCTTAAATTATAACCTGAACCAAAGGCAGAGGTTTAACCCACTAGGCCACCCAGGTAACCCCTACATGGTCTTTTTTTATTTTTTAGAAAGACTTTTTTTTTTCAAGATTTTATTTATTTATTTGACAGAGAGAGATCATAAGTAGGCAGAGAGGCAGGCAGAGAGAAAGGGAAGCAGACTCTTTGCTAAGCAGAGAGCTCAATGTGGGG
This sequence comes from Mustela putorius furo, assembly GCF_011764305.1. Lineage (NCBI taxonomy): Eukaryota > Metazoa > Chordata > Mammalia > Carnivora > Mustelidae > Mustela > Mustela putorius. Next base: position 3,277,200 of record NW_025421566.1, on the reverse strand, counting down.
CTTGATCCCAGGACTCTGAGATCATGACCTGAGCCAAAGGCAGGGGCTTAACCCACTGAGCCACCCAGGCACCCATTTTTAAAAATCCATTCCAATATGCTGTGTCTTTTGATTGGAGCACCTAGTTCAATTATGTTCAGACTAATTATTGATAGGTGTGTGTTTAGTGTCATTTTATTACTTGCTTTGTCATTGTGCCTGGAGATTTTCTCTGTGACCCTGTGGACTTTTTCACTTCAGGTGTCTTCATTTCACTCAAAAAGTCCCATTCATATTTCTTGCAGGGCTGGTTCAGTGCTCACAAATTCTTTTATCTTTTGTTTGTCTAGAAGAGTCTTTATGCCTCCTCCTATTCTGATCGATAGCCTTGCTGGATAGAACATTCTTGGCTGCAGATTTTTTTCCCATTACATATTTTGTATGTCTCACACCCCTGCCTCCTGGTCTACCAAGATTCTATGGACAGATCAGCTGCTAACCTTATATGCCTTCCCTTATCAGCCAGCCAGTGGCTTTGTGGAAATGTCATCCTTGTGCGTTGCTCTATGTGCTTTTGTCTCATTCATACTTCTCTGTAGTCATGGCTCCCTCCCTTCTGCACCACCTGCAATCTGTTCCCGCCATAAACCATGCCTCTGCACTTCCTGCTTTCTTTAATGTGGCTTCTTCTTTCCCTTTAGTTGTGCAGTTTATTTTCTTGTCTTCAGGTTTACTTCTGGGTGTTTAGGATGATTTTATAATTACCTGGTTTTCTGTTCATGGGAATGGGTGAGCTTAGGGTCCTCCCTCTCTGCTGCCTTCTTCCTCTCTGCCACATGAAAGCTATTTGATTACTGAATAAATATTATTTGTTATTGATCTGCTCATATTTTCTATTTTCCTATAAGTCAGTCTCAGTAGTTGTACGTTCAACGATTTATCCATTTTAATAGGCTATCTAATTTGCTTTTATATAATTGTGTAGAGTAGACCCATGGTCCTATTTCTGGGTATTGGTTGTAATGTTTCATCCTTCATTTCAGAGTATTTTTTAGTTGAATATTCTTCATTATCCTTAATCTAACTAAAATATTGTGTATTAAAAATTGAGATCTTTGTTTTGTGGATCTGTTCTTTATTCGTTCCTGTTTAAATTACATTAGCCAATATTTTATTTTATATTATTATATTTAATTTATTTTTTCATTTTTTAATTTATTTCCAGCGTAACAGTATTCATTGTTTTTGTACCACACACAGTGCTCCATGCAACCTGTGCCCTCTCCAATATCCACCACCAGTTTCTCCCAACCTCCCACTCGCCACCCCTTCAAAACCCTCAGATTGTTTTTCAGAGTTCATAGTCTCTCATGGTTCACCACCTCTTCCAATTTCCTTCAACTCCCTTTTCCTCTCTAACTCCCCTTGTCCTCTATGCTCTTTGTTATGCTCCACAAGTAAGTGAAATCATATGATAATTGACTCTCTCTGCTTGACTTATTTCACTCAGCGTAATCTCTTCCAGTCCCGTCCATGTTGCTACAAAAGTTGGGTATTCGTCCTTTCTGATGGAGGCATCATACTCCATTGTATATATGGATCACATCTTCCTTATCCATTCGTCTGTTGAAGGACATCGTGGTTCCTTCCACAGTTTGGCAACCGTGGCATTGGCGCTATAAACACTGGGGTACAGATGGCCCTTCTTTTCACTCCATCTGTATCTTTGGGGTAAATACCCAGGAGTGCAATTGCAGGATCATAGGGAATTTCTATTTTTAATTTCTTGAGGAATCTCCGCACTGTTTTCCAAAGTGGCTGCACCAACTTGCATTCCCACCAACAGTGAAGAGGGTTCCACTTTCTCCACATCTCCTCCAACACATGTTGTTTTCTGTCTTGTTAATTTTGACCATTCTAACTGGTGTAAGGTGGTATCTCAATGTGTTCTTTTTATTTATTTTTAATTTATTTTCAGCATAACAGTATTTATTATTTTTGCACCACACCCAGTGCTCCATGCAATTCATGCCATCCCTTCAATGTGGTTTGAATTTGAATCTCCATGAAGGCTAGTGATGATGAGCATGTTTTCATGTGTCTGATAGTCATTTGTATGTCTTCATTGGAGAAGTGTCTATTTATATCTTCTGCCAATTTTTTGATATGATTATTTGTTTTGTGTGTGTGGAGATTCAGGAGTTCTCTATAGATCCTGTTATCAACCTTTTGTCTGTACTGTCATTTGCAAATATCTTCTGCCATTCCGTGTGTTGCCTCTTTGTTTTGTTGACTGTTTCCTTTGCTGAGCAGAAGCTTTTGAGCTTGATGAAGTCCCAAAAGTTCATTTCACTTTTGTTCTATATATATAGAACAAAAGTATATATATTTTGTTATATACCCAAATATATATATATATATATATATATATATATATAAACAAACTTTAGTTTTATCAGCAGATTTGGTTTTATCAGCAGATTTATCAGCAGATTTCTCCATAAAAAGCATCTTAATGGAGAGAGTATATATATACTCTCTTTTATGGAGAAATCTGCTGATAGTCAATATATTTTTGTGTATAATCTCCTTTTCACTTGCTGCCTTTAGGATCTCTCTTTGTCTTTGAGTCTGAGAGTTTTATTACAAAGTGTCCTGGAAAATTCATTTGAACTGTTGAAATGAGGTAGTGTGTACCTTCATGAACTTGGAATTCAGATCTCTCCCCAGGATGTGAAATTGCTCACCCACTATTTCTTTTTATTTAAGATTTTATTTATTTATTTGAGAGAGAGAGAAAGAGAGAGAGAGTAAGCAGAAGCAGAGGGAAAGTCAGTAGGAGAGAGAAAGGGAGCTCAGTGTAGAACTCAGTCCCAGGACGCCAGGATCATGGCCTGAGCTGAAGACAGCCATTTAACCAACTGACCCACCCAGGCTTCCATACACTCTATTACTTTAAATGAATTTTCTGATGCTTCTCCCTCTCTTCACCTTTCAGATTTCCAGGTATTTGGCTTTTTTTGTGTGTGTGTGTGACGTCTCATACATCTAGCAGGCTTCCTTTAATCCTTTTATTTATCTTTTCATACATGGTTATATCATATTTCATCTCCTGTTTTATTGATTCTTTCTTCTGTTTGGTCTGTTCTATTGTTGATGCTTTCTATTGCAGTCTCTATTTCATTAATTTGAGTTCTTCATTTCCAGAATTTCTATGCTTGTTTTTTTATGGTTTCTATCTCTTTTAATATCATATTTGCGTTGTGTATTTTTTGTTGTTGATGTCAATGAGTTTTCTTGTTGTGATGTTTTGTACCCTATCATTTTACTGTAATAACTCATTTGAATCCCTTGGCTGACTGTACTATTTTGCATTTCACCAGCAGTGGTTTCTTTTTCTCCATAGTCTCACCAACACTTTGTTTCTTGTGTTGTCCATCTCAGCCATTCTGACAGATGCAATGTGATATCTCATGATAGTGTTGATTTATTTACATTTCCCTGATGATGAGAGATGTTTATCACGTTTTCATGTGTCTTTTGGCCATTGGGATGTATTCTTTTGAAGGAATGTCTATTCAGATCATCTGCCCTCCTTTCAATCAAGTCATTAGTCTTATTGACATTGAATTATGTAAGTTCTTTGCATATTTTGGGTATTAACCCTTATTGGATATATCACCTGCAAATATCTTCTTTCACTAAGTAGACCAACTTTCTTATTTGTTTATAGTTTCCTTCTATGTGCAAAAGCTCTTTAGTTTTTGTATAGTTTCCAAGAGTTTGATTTTGCTTTTTTTTTCTTTGTTACAGGAAACTGAGAGTTTTTAATCATGAATACATGTTTGGGATTCATCATCTGATTTTTATCCATTTTTCTTATGTAGTGTATCACATTAATAGATGATTAATTTGCAAATATTAAACCATGCTTGCATCCCCTATATAAGTGCCACTGCTTGTGTTGAATGATCCCACTGGACTTCCACAGTTTTTTTTTTTTTTTTATTAAATTTTTTTATTTTTATAAACATATATTTTTATCCCCAGGGGTACAGGTCTGTGAATCACCAGGTTTACACACTTCACAGCACTCACCAAATCACATACCCTCCCCAATGTCCATAATCCCACCCCCTTCTCCCAAACCCCCTCCCCCCGGCAGTTTTTATATTTCTTTGATGGTGTCCTGTAAATCCCTTTGGTTCTGTTTACTTTTCTATTTCTCTTGCTTCTTTGACCTAAAAGTGCAAAATACTTGTCTTTGTGTTCATTGATTCTTTCTTCTGCTTGACAAATTTGAGGCCAAAAGTTTCTAGTAAATTTTTCAGTTATTATATTTTCATGACAATGTTTCTGCTTAGTTCTTATATAGTTTCTCTTTGTTGCTGTGTTCTCATTTTTTATATGCATCATTCCTGATTTCATTCTATAATCTGCCTCTTCTTTTTGCTGATTGTTCACCTCTGAAATGGTTATTTTGGATACGTTTTCAGGAATTTCTTTTCTTAAGCCTTTTCTTTAGGGTTATTTCCTGGAGATTATTTTATTCTTTTTTATTGAGCCAGGTATTCTTCTTTGTGTGTACACATTTTTCATGATATTTTATTGGCACTTCATCTCTTGGGAAAAACAGCCATCTCTCTCCATCTTTTCAGACTGAATTCATACAAGGAAAGACTTTACTGGTCAGGTCCAGTAGAGCATCTGGGGTCCTATCAGAATTGTCTGAGACTAAGTGTTCATTTGAATTGTACATGTCAATTTTAATCTCCAAGGCAACTCCTATTAGAATGTCAATAGAATGTCAATAAAATATTTAGTAAGAAATCAAGACCTAAGACAACAAAAGCAAACAAAAAAATCTAAGATATTTAAACAAACCCTTAGATGCTTAAAATGGTTTACTAGGATATTTCTAATTAAAAGACAGAGATTGTCTATTCTCACTGTGTTTACTCAACAATGTACTGAAAGTACTAGCCATAGCAATCAAACAATGAAAGGAATAAAGGCATCCAAGTTGGTAAAAAAGAAAAAAATTTCACTATTTGCAGATGACATGATACTACATAGAGAGCACACAAAAGACTCCCCCCAAAAGCTAGCAAACTAGTTCAGTAAAATTGAAGGATACAAAGTTAATATACAGAAATTAGTTACATTTCTTTTTTAAATTTTTTTGAAATTTGTATTGACATATAATGTATTATTTGCCCCAGGGGTACAGGTCTATGAATCATCAGGGTTAGACACTTCACAGCATTCACCATAGAACATACCTTCCCCAATGTCCATAACTTCACCACACTCTCCTCCCCCCACTCCCGAGCAACCTTCAGTTTGTTTTGTGAGATTAAGAGTCACTTGTGATTTGTCTCCCTCCCCACTCCATCTTGTTTCATTTATTCTTTTCCTACCCCCTCCGAAAACCCCCCCACGTTGCATCTCCACTTCCTCATATCAGGGAGATCCTATGATAGTTGTCTTTCTGTGACTGACTTATCTGGCTAAGAATAATACCCTCCAGTTCTATTCATGTAATTGCAAATGGCAAGATTTCATTTCTTTTGATGGCTGCATAGTATTCCATTTGTGTGTGTGTGTGTGTGTGTGTGTGTGTGTGTGTGTGTACAGCATATTATTTATTCATTCATCTGTTGATGGGCACCTAGTTTCTTTCCATAGTTTGGCTATTGTGGACATTGCTCCTAGAAACATTCCAGTGTACATGCCCCTTCGGATCACTACGTTTGTATCTTTAGGGTAAATACCCAATAGTGCGATTGATGGGTCATAGAGTAGCTCTATTTTCAACTTTTTGATGAACCTCCATGCTGTTTTCCAGAGTGGCTCTACAAGCTTGCATTACCACCAACTGTGTAGGAGGGTTCCCCTTTCTCTGCATCCTTGCCAGCCTCTGTCCTTTCCTGACTTGTTAATTTTAGCCATTCTGACTGGCATGAGGTGGTATCTCATTGTGGTTTTGATCTGGTATTTCCCTGTTGCCAAGTGATGGGGAGTACTTTTTCATGTGTCTGTTGGTCATCTGGATGTATTCTTTGAAGAAATGTTGGCTCATGTCCTGTGCCCATTTCTTGATTGGATTATTGGGTCTTTGGGTGTTGAGTTGGTAAGTTCTTTATAGATTTTGAATACTAGCCCTTTTTCTGATATGTAATTTGCAAATATCTTCTCCCATTCTGTCAGTTGTCTTTTGGTTTTGTTAACTGTTTCCTATGCTGTGCAAAAGCTTTTGATCTTGATGGAGTCCCAATAGTTCATTTTTACCCTTGTTTCCTTTGCCTTTGCCTAGAAAGAAGTTGTTGCGGCTGAGGTCGAAGAGGTTGCTGCTTGTGTTCTCCTCAATAACTTTGATGGATTCCTTTCTCACATTGAGGTCCTACACCCATTTTTAGTCTATTTTTGTGTGTGGTATAAGGAAATGGTCCAATTTCATTTTTCTGCATGTGGCTGTCCAATTTTCCCAACATCATTTGTTGAAGAGGCCCTTTGTCCCATTGGATATTTTTTCCTGATTTGTCAAAGATTAGTTGACAATAGAGTTGAGGGTCTATTTCTGGGCTCTCCATTCTGTTTTATTGATCTGTGTGTCTGTTTTTGTGCCAGTACCATACTGTCTTAATGATGACAGTTTGGTAATAGAGCCTGAAGTCTGGAATTGTGATGCCACCAACGTTGGCTTTCTTTTTCAATATTCCTTTGTCTATGCAAGGACTTTCTGGTTCCATATAAATTTTAGGATTATAATTTGTTCCATTTATTTGAAAAAAAAAGGATGGGATTTTTGATAGGGATTTCAGTAAATGTGTAGATTGCTTTAGGCAGCATAGACATTTTCACAATATTTGCTCTTCCAATCCAGGAGCAGGGAAAATTTTTCTATTTCTTTGTGTCTTCCTCAAGTTCTTTCATGAGTGCTTTCTAGTTTTCTGAGTATGATTCTTTGTCTCTTTGGCTGGGTCTATTCCTATGTACCTTATGGTTTTGGGAGCAATTGTAAATGGAATTGACTCCTTAATTTCTCTTTCTTCTGCTTTGGTGTAAGGAAATACAACTGATTTCTGTGCCTTGATTTTATATCCTAACACTATACTGAATTCCTCTACAAGTTCTAGCAGATTTGGAGTGAGTTTTTGGGTTTTCCACATATATATCATATCATCTGCAAAGAGTGATAGTTTGACTTCTTTGTTAATTTGGATGCCTTTAATTTCTTTTTTTTTTTTTTCTGATTGCTAAGACTATGTACTATGTTGAATGGCAGTGGTGCAAATGGGCATCCCTGCTGAGTTCCTGACCTTAGCAAAAAGCTCTCGGTTTTTCTTTATTGAGAATGATATTCGTGGTAGGTTTTTTATAGATCACTTTGATGATATTGAGATATATATCCTCTATCCCTATACTTTAAAGAGTTTTGATCAGGAAGGGATTTTGTACTTATTCAAATGCTTTTTTGGCATCTATTGAGAGTATCATATGGTTCTTGTTCTTTCTTTTATTCATGTATTGTATCACATTGTTCTATTTGCGGATGTTGAACCAGCCTTGCAACCCTGGATTAAATCACACTTGGCTGCAGGGAATACTTCTTAATGTACTGTTGGATCCTATTGTCTAGGACTTTAATGGGAATTTTTGCATCTCTGCTTATCAAGGATATTGGTCTCCTATTCTTTTTGATGGGATCCTTGTCTGGTTTTGATATCAAGGTAATGCTGGTCTCATAAAATGAGTTTGTAAGTTTTCCTTCCATTTCTATTTTTGGAACAATTTTGGGAGAATAGGTATTAATTTTTATTTAAATGTTTGGTAGAATCCCCTGGGAAGCCATCTGGCCCTGGGCTCTTGTTTGTTGGGAGATTTTTTGATGACTGCTTCAATCTCCTTACTGGTTATGGGTCTGTTCAGGTTTTCTATTTCTTCCTGTTTCAGTTTTGGTAGTTTATATGTCTCTAGGAATGCATCCATTTGTTCCAGATTGTCAAATTTGCTGGCATATAGTTGCTCAGAATATGTTCTTATAATTGTATTTCCTTGTTGTGGTTGCAATCTTTCCTCTCATGCATGATTTTCTTTAGTTGAGTCATTTCTCTTTTCTTTTTAATAAGTGTTGCAAGGGGTTTATCAATCTTATTAATTCTTTCTAAGAACCAGCTGCTTTTTTTGTTAATTTATTCTATTATTATTTCTTTCCCGGTTTCTATTTTATTGATTTCTTCTCTGATCTTTATTATTTCTCTTCTCCTGCTGGGTTTAGGCTTTCTTTGTTGTTCTTTCTACAGCTCCTTTAGGTGTAGGGTTAGGTTGTGTATTTAGACCTTTCTTGTCTTTTGAGAAAAGCTTGTATCACTATATTTTCCTCACAGGACTGCCTTTGCTGTTTCCCATAGATTTTGAACCATTGTGTTTTCATTATTATTTGTTTCCATGAATTTTTTTCAATTATTCTTTAATTTCCTGGTTGACCATTCGTTCTTTAGAAGGGTGCTCTATAGTCTCCATGTATTTGGGTTCTTTCCAAATTTCCTCTTCTGGTTGAATTCTAGCTTCAGAGCATTGTAGTCTGAAAACTTGCAGGAAATGATCCCAATCTTTTGATACCAGTTGAGACCTGATTTGTGACCCAGGATGCGATCTATTCTGCAGAATGTTCCATGTGCACTAAAGAAGAATGTGTATTCTCTGTTGCTTTGGGATGGAATGTTCTGAATATATCTATGATGTCCATCTGGTTCAATGTGTCATTTAAGGCCTTTATTTCCTTGTTGATCTTTTGCTTGGGTGATCTGTCCATTTCAGTGAGGGGAGTGTTAAAATACCCTACTATTATTATATTATTGTCGATGTGTTCTTTGGTTTTGTTATTAATTGGTTTTATAGTTGGCTGCTCCTATGTTAGGGGCATAGATATTTAAAATTGTTAGATCTTCTTGTTGAACAGATCCTTTGAGTATGAGATAGTTTTCTTCATCATCTCTTATTATAGTTTTTAGCTTAAAATCTAATTGATCAGATATAAAGATCACCACTGAATCTTTCTTTTGATGTCCATTAGTGTGGTAAATTGCTTCCCACCCCCTCACTTTAAATCTGGAGGTGCTTTGGGTCTAAAATGAGTTTCTTGTAGACAGCATATTGATGGGCCTTGTTTTGTTTTTTATTCATTCTGATACCCTATGTCTTTTAATTGGGGTATTTGGCCCATTTACATTCAGGGTAACTATAGATAGGTATATATTTAGTGCCATTGTATTGCCTGTAAGGTGACTATTACTGTATGTTGTTTATGTTCCTTTCTGTTCTACTACTTTTAGGCTCTCTCTTTGCTTAGAGGACCTCTTTCAATATTCCTGTAGAGCTGGTTTGTTGTTTACAAATTCTTTGTTTTGTTTGTCCTGGAAACTTTTTATCTCTCTTTCTATTTTCAGTGATAGCCCCACTGGATATAGTGTTCTTGGCTGCATGTTTTTATCCTTTAGTGCTCTGAATATATTATGCCAGTCCTTTCTGGCCTGACATGTCTCTGTGGATAAGTCTGTGGCCAATCTATTATTTTTACCATTTTATGTTACAGACATTTTGTCCTGAAATCAGTTGCATTTCTGTACACAAAGTGGCAGAAAAAGAAATTTAGAAAATAATCTCCATTTGCAATCACACTAAAAAGAATAAAATGCTTAGAAATGAAGTTAAGAAAAGGTGAAAGGCCTGTACTCTGAAAACTGTAAGAACACTGATGAAAGAAATTGGAGGCACATATTGTGTGGAGCATTGCGTGTTGTACATAAGCAATAAATCTTGGAACACTGTATCAAAAACTAATGATATTTTATGGTGACTAACATAAGACAATTAAAAAAAGAAAGAGATAAAATGAAGACAATGCAAACAAATGCAAAGATACTCCATGCTCATGATAGGATAGGATAGGATAGGGTAGGAAGAATTAATATTGCTAAAATGCCCATACTACCTATGACAACCAACAGATTGAATATAATCCCTATCAATCCAATAACATTTTCACATGACTAGGATAATCCTAAAATTTTTATGGAACCTAAAACATCCTGATTAACCCCAAACAATCTTGAGAAAGAAGAACAAAGATGGAGGCTTCACAATGTCAGATTTCATGGTATAATACAAAGTTATGGAAACAGTATGGTAGTGGCACAAAAAATCCACATAGGTCAATGGGACAATTTAGAGATACCAAAAATAAACCCACAGCTGTATGGCCAATTATTCTACAAGGCAGAAAGTGAGAATATATGATAGAGAAAAGACAGTCACACCAATGTGTGTTGTTTGGAAAACTGGACAGCTACTTGAAAAAGAATGAATCTTGTCCACTTACACCATACAAAATAACAAGCTCAAAATGGATGAAAGTCCAAATGTGAGACCTAGCATCATAAAATTCAGAGAAGAAAAGATAGGGAGTAATCCCTTGGGCCCAGACTTTAACAATGTGATGTGTCTTTAGGCAAAGGGAACAAAAGCAAAAATAAACTTTTGGGATGACACCACACTAAAAGTTTTGTTTCACAAATGAGACCTCCAATAAAATGAAGAAGCAACCCACAGAATGGAAGGGGGCATTTTCAAATGATATAACTGATAAAAAATATACAAAGAACTCATACAACTAAACAACAATAACACAACTACCCCAATTCAAAGAGAGAGAGAGAGAGAGAGAGAGAGGAGCTGAATAGATATTTTTCCAAAGAAGGCATACAAATATCCAACAGGCACAGGAAAAGATGCTCAACATTACTCATCATCACAGAAATGCAAATCAAAACCACAATGAGATACCACCTCACATTTGTCAGAATGGCTAAAATCAACAACACAGGAGACAGCAAATGTTGGCAGAGTTGTGGAGAAAAAGGAATCTTTAGATACTGTTGGTGGAAATGAAAACCAGTGTAGCCACTATGGAAAATGGAATAGATGCAGAGTGTATTATGTTAAGGGGAATCAGTCAGAAAGAGAAAGACGAAGGTCATATGATATCCCTTATATGTGAAATCTGAAAAGAGCTAACTAACAAAAACCAGAATAGTGTTGTTAGTACAGAGAACAAACTAATGGAGGGGATTTGGGCAGATGGGTAAAACAGGTGAAGGGTATTAAGAGGTAGAAAAGTTCAATCATAAAATAAATAAGCCACAGAGATGAAAATTATAGCATAGGGAATATAATCAATATTATAATAATCTTGTATGATGATGGGGTAACTATGCTTATCTGGGTGAGTACCATGTAAGGTATAGAATTGCCAAATCACTATACTACACACCTGAAAGTAATATAATATTGTATATCAATAATAATTCTATAAAACGAAGAACTGTGTATCTGTTCAAGAGAGAAAAAAATGTAAATGAAAGACTAAGATTGGTAGAATGGGTGTTCCAACTACATGCTGTCTACAACAAATGGCAGAGTCAGACAAATAGGTTAAGCTAAAAAGATGTTATAAAAAAATCCCAAGAAAGTAGTAATCAAAGGAAAGTGGTGGTGGGTATATTTTTAGCAGACTAAACAGACTTTACATAAAATATTTTACTATACAGAAGGACATTATGTATTAGTAAAAATGTTTGTCAAAAGATACAAGAATTATAAATGTGCCCATGTATCAACAGAGTTCCAAATCTCTGATTCAAAAACAGACAAAATTTGCGAGGGAAACAGTTAACTATATCCAAAGAAGGATACAAGAAGAAAAGATCACAAAGGAATTAGAAGATATAAACAATACTATAACCCATTGAACCTAACAGGTATATACAAAACCTATCACCAACAATAGATTACACATTTTTTTAAATGAAACAAAATCGGATCAGCAGGAAGACAAACCATAAGTGACTCTTTCTCACAGAACAAACTGAGGGTTGCTGGAGGAAGGGGGGGTCTAGAGAGGGGAGTGCAGTTATGGACATTGGGGAGGGTATGTGCTATGGTGAGTGCTGTGAAGTGTGTAAACCTGGCGATTCACAGACGAGTACCCCTGGGGATAAAAATACATTATATGTTTATAAAATAATAATAACAATTAATTAAAAATTAATTTAAAAAAGAATACACAACTACTCAAATGTACATTCAGTATTTTTCCAGATGGATGGTACGATAGGTCATACACAACTTTCAATAATTTAAATGGATTGAAAGTATGGAAAATATGTTCTCTGACCACATTGGAATGAATCTAGAAATCAGTAATGGAGGGAAAGTTTGGAAATTTAGATACATGTGTAAATTAAACAACCATCCTTAAATATTCAGTGGGTCAAAAAAGAATTCACAGGGAAATTAGAAAACACCTTGAAATAAATGAAAATGAAAAGACAATATGAAAAACAGCATGGGGTGCAACAAAAGCAGTATTCAGAAAGAAATATGCAGCTGTAAATGCCTACATAAGGAAAAAAGATCTCAATCACTTACCTAATCTCACAACTCAAGAAACTAAACAAAAAGAAAGAGGAGAATAACAAAGACTAAGATGGAATTAAAAATTACAAGATAGTAAACATAGCAGAGAAAATGAAAAAAAAATCAAAAGTTGATTTTGATAAGCAACGTGAGTATCTGCTCTTTAAAGACTCATAGGTGGGGTGCAGGTGGTTGGTAAGAGAGTGCAGTTTGTTAACTATTTAAGCTCCTTTCTAGCTAAGCCATAGAACATTTGTTCCCCCTCTTCAAAATTAACAGAACTGACAAACACTAGTGAGACTAAATGAGAAAAAAAATAGAGAGGACTCTATTAAAACCAGAATGAATAAGGACTTTATTAAAAAATATTAAAAGAATATAATAGGTACCCTTATATGTTCACAAATTCCTTAACCTAGGTAAAATATCCAAATTACTAAAGAAACACAAGCCACTGGAAACTATTTTTTTGAAAATATAAAATTTGAATAGACCTATGAACAATAAAGTGATTGCCTTGTTAATCAGAATTTCCACAGGAAAAAGCCTGGGGCCAGATGTTTTTTGGGATTAATTTCATCAAATGTTTCCCTGAGGGCCTTAATGGAAATATATTTTCGATACAGGGTTTGTCATCTAGTAGCAATCAGTCAATATGACATTTCTTATTATTCATCAGAAATGCATTGTGTACTTATCCTGTGCCTTGAATTTTGTGACTTCGTGGTGCCTTTGATGGTCTAGTTAGTATCTGTGTTTCTTGTTTAATGGACACTGATAACATTGATCACTTTGCTTTCCAGTATCCTCAGAAAGTGTGTTTCAAGGCCTTAAAATGATACAATGCCTAGGAGTGAAGATTTCTCAGATGACTGGGTACATCCTCACCATAAATATTTCTTTGTGAGCATGAAAAAAAAAAAAAGAGTTTTACATAAAAAAAAATACAAAAGTACCATTTCATGTATACAGTATATAAGACAATGATGTAAAGTTTTTAGGTAACACCGTACTTTTCATTTTATTATATTCAAATGTTATGACTCACATTGAGCTAACGTGACAGATGTTGTTATCACAGTTGTTCAGAAGGGGAAAGTGAGGCACTGGTCTGTAGTCAAGTGTGCAGTTCAAGGGGTGGAGTGGAAATTTTCTGACAGCAGATTGGAAATTTTAGTCTTGAATTTCACAGCTCTTCAAAACCTAAGAGTCATTGTGGGAACCTCTATCACGGCTTCAGTTTTTCGCCTGCCTGCTCGGTCGAATTTTCGGCACTGACTTGATCTGAATTCTGTGTTAGGCAGTGTCATGCTTAATTCGTGAGCAAAACACGGCAGCTTTACGTGAACTTTGCTCTTTTCCCGGAGCTCTTCAGCGCCGGAATTATGTGTATCCTAAATTATACCCATTTTACCAGAGGCAGCCACCAGACGGAGTCGCGCTCCTCCGGCCTGCAGCCTGCAGCAGGCATACTGAGTCGCACAAAGGCTGCTGACGTCATACGTGATTCACTATCAGGCGCGACGGGAGTAGAACCAAACGACTCCTTTGAGCCTCGGGCTCAGCGGCTGCCATCTTGTTTCGGCGGTAAGGTAAAGGAGGCGTCGTTCGTGGAAGGGACTGCCAGGAGACGGGGAAGGCTGTGACAGTGCGACTCTCCGCTAGCCAGTCCGTGGGGGAGGAGTTGGAAAAGGAGAGCGGCGGCTGGGCTTGGCTTCCGCTGCAGGAGGAGTGGGCTCCGGGGCGACCGGTGGAGGCGGTGCTGGTAACTAAGGGCCTTTGAAGGCGCCTCCCGCGCCGAGGACATGATTTTCTGGGGACTTTGCCAGGGCCTGAGCTGGGTCTCTGTAGTGCCAGCGGATGGGTTGATCCTGGGGCGGGGCCCACATTTCTTTTTTAAAATGTGACCTAGTGTTTCCCGAGGCCCGGTACCAGCTTTTAAGTTAGGTTTCAGGTCAGACACAAATCTCATTCCTTTGCTGACATAGCGGCTAAAGTCAGCAGCAGTTCGAACGTACCTAGTGAACATATGCCATTCAGGGTTAAACCAAAGTTATCCATTAGTCCACCAGCAGTTCTCTCAGCCTCCAAAGGGACCAGACCGCGCCCTCCGAATTTCTATCTGACTTTCATTTCCCCCAGAAAAGGTTTTTTGTAGCATTTTGTTTTCAGACAGCCCATCGCTTTCTGACCTCGTCTTTCCAGTCCCCTTGCAAAGCTAAAAAAAAAGAAAAAGAGACTCTGCAGAGCATCGAGGCCTGGCTCTCTGTCAGAGACTCCCTCCTCACATCTCTGATTACAGCTTCTTCTGTCAGAGATCCTCCGGATCCAGCGTTTCTATTCAGATATGTGTGGCTTTGTTTTAACATTCGATTTTACTACCCAGTCCTAAAGACGTCTTCCTTTCTGGATCCCCTTCTAGACCCAGCATTTGTAATTAATGCCCCCCTCCCCAACTCCTCAAACCTTAGCATCATCCATCAGAAACTTCATTGGGCCCCACATTGCCATTAAGTGACAAGCCCTTAGTATCTACTTTTGAAGAACCTCCTTTTTTTATGGCCCCAGTATTCTTTCCAGATAACCCTGAACTATCTTCCCTCTGAGCCTCGTCACTGGCAAACATCACACAGGAACTGTTTGTGCAATGCTGTCCTCCATCAGAGGATTCTCCCAGTGCTGCCTTCATTCCCGTAAGCATCTGCCCATATAGATTTTGGTCCTAACCGCCTCTTCCCGGAACAAGTCTTCCCAGCCTCATCCTAGGCCTGCCTGTTTGTGAATTCAAAGTCAGCAGCTGCCCTGTCAGATTTTCGGCTTCACTGGGGGTCCCTTGAATGCATGTCACACATTTTAGTCTGCCCTGAGAGCCTTTCACATGTTCCCTCAGGAGCCCTCACCTTCTTTCTGCTTCGTGGGATCCCTTACCATTATCAGATATCCCTTTCCCCATGATTTCCACCAGAGTAGATTGCGCTCTCAGCATCTACTGACTCTGTATGCTCAGAGTTACTGACTGACCAGACAACTTCAGATTCTAGCTAGCCTCTTCTCAGTCCTTTCGGCCTGTACCGTCTTTTCTTTCTTGCTTGCTTGCTTGCTTGCTTGCTTTCTTTCTTTCTTTCGTCCTTCCTTCCTTCCTTTTTTTTTTTTTTTTTCGCATTCCCTTGGAATGGGGAGTGAGGGAGGCATGCTGGGGGTTAGCAGGAATGGAACTTAAAAGTTAAAACTGGCACTCTCTTACCAACCACCCTGCACCTGCATCTGAGCTTTGCCTGATCTTTTACTTCCTCACAGCAGCCCCAACACGTAGCAGGTCTTCTTTATCTTTCTCTTATTTACAAAGGGCTGCTAGTAGTTAAGGCCTTCCCTCCTCCAAACATGCCACCAAGAAGAAAGGCTACCCACCACAGAGGGCTCACCTCTTGCCCTTTCTTTCAGATGTCCAGCTCGCCACTAGCCAAGAAATGCTGTGTGCCTGGGTCTGATCCCACCCCGAGTTCTGACTGCTCTTCTGCCTGTTCAGTAATGTTTAAAGTGCCCTCGGGACCAACCAACGTGAGTATCTGCTCCTTAAAGACTCATAGGTGGGGTGCAGGTGGTTGGTAAGAGTGTGCAGTTTGTTAACTATTTAAGCTCCTTTCTAGCTAAGCCATGGAACATTTTTTTCCCCTCTTCATTCCTAGGGAATGCCAAAAAAAGAGAGTGAAACAGACATAGATGAGGCTCTTTACTCCCGACAGCTGTAAGTCTGGCTAAGTATGGGGATGTGGAGTGGGAAAGGACACAGAAAAGATGGTGTTGAGTGGGTCAAGTCCTGACCCAGACTCTCCCCCGACCTGGCAGGTATGTGCTTGGCCATGAGGCAATGAAGCATCTCCAGACATCCAGTGTACTGGTATCAGGCCTCCGGGGCCTAGGGGTGGAAATTGCCAAAAATCTTATCCTTGGCGGGGTCAAAGCTGTCATCCTGCATGACCAGGGCACTGCCCAATGGGCTGACCTCTCGTCCCAGGTACCTAACTCTTCCTGGCTCCTTTACTACCTTTGCCAAGATACCACCCTCCCCCTTGAGTTTTGCATTTACTTCTCTTCCTATACCCTGTTGTAGTTCTACCTGAGGGAAGAGGACATTGGTAAAAACCGGGCTGAGGTCTCACAGCCCCGCCTTGCTGAGCTCAACAGCTATGTGCCAGTCACCACCTATACTGGGGCCCTCACTGAGGAATTCCTTAGTGGTTTCCAGGTACCTTGCTGCATCGTGCTTCTTGCCTACTTTTGTCGGATTCTGTTTCTGATTGGTCTATTGAGGATTTACTAAATAGGCTATCCCAGTGTTTAGGTTTCATGGGGGGAGCCTCAGGGATGTAGGCAGGAATTAGATCCTGGACACTGTCCTGGGGGAGCTCACAGCTTTTCAGAATGGAAGGAATGGCCAAATACTGTGATACAGTGTTTGTGAACATTGAACTCTGAAGGCAATATACCTTGGTGGGTGGGTATCTCGCTCTTGCAGTTGCCTGGCAGTGAACAAGAAAATTAGTTTATCTGTCTTTATTTTTGTATCTGTAGAATGGGAATGATAGCAACAACGACTTCAAAGTTTTTGCGATGGTTAAATACTTAGAAGAGCAGTTGTCACAAAGGGTGTTCCAAATGTGTGTTTGTTAAACAGCTAGACCGGAAAGAGGGGACTGTGGGTACTGATATACTTGTGTAGGGTTTCCCAGAGGAGAGGGGTAGTGGAATTCCTGGTATAGGACTAGGGAACAACAGACACAAATCCCCACAGACCAGATCTGAGCAAGTGTTTTATTTAATTTTTAATTGAAGAAAGTGAGGGTGGAATATGGGGGTATAAACTCAGACTTTGGGACCAGAGTATGATTCATTTCTGTCTCCCCTGCTACTGTTAGGCGGTGTGAAAGCAGGGTTTTGTGTTTTGCCAAATAAAAGAGTTTGTTGGTCTTTTCAGGACCTCTTTACTTTTCTTATCTGAGTCTGGGGATTCCTGTTTCCCATCAGTGAGCTTGCTCTCACGGAGCATGACACAGATAGATACTTTATAAATAGAAGACAAAGTTTAAATTCTGACAGCCCACCAGTGCTGGACTGCATGATGCTTCTCCCACCCCAGTCTGCGTATCTCCTTTATTATCGTAACTCTCCTGCACCCCACTGCCAAGCCTTCTGTATGATCCTCCTTCTCTGTATAGGTGGTGGTCCTCACCAACACTCCCTTGGAGGACCAGCTGCAGGTGGGTGAGTTCTGCCATAGCCATGGAATCAAGCTGGTCGTGGCAGACACACGTGGCCTGTTTGGGTGAGTGCCTGCCTCTCACTTTCTCCCAAGCACCTGCCAGGCTCAGGCAAGATCCTTTTGCTCCCACTGAACTCATACTACTCCCAGCCAAGCCAAGCCTAGGTTTTGATTCTGTAAATTTAGCTTTCCTTACTTGGCATGAGTGCCATCTGATTGCCAGCAGTAAGGGACTGAGTTTGCTTAGCAGTTACTCACTGCATCTTGAAGGACACATAGAGTTACTGGATGCATGGGTTTTAGGCTCTAGCCTTGTTGTCTCCTACAGGCAGCTGTTCTGTGACTTTGGAGAGGAAATGATCCTTACAGATTCCAATGGGGAGCAGCCTCTCAGTGCTATGGTATCTATGGTTACAAAGGTAAGGAGATCATCCCCAAGGGTTCTGGCAGGCAGGTGGGCAGCAGTAATTCTCTCTGTCTCCTCATGGTAACCTGAGCCTACCCCTGAGGCTTACTTTTTCTTTCCACTAGGATAGCCCAGGTGTTGTCACCTGCCTGGATGATGCCCGGCATGGATTTGAGAGCGGTGACTTTGTCTCCTTCACAGAAGTCCAGGGCATGAATGAACTCAATGATACCTACCCCATAGAGATCACAGTCCTGGGTATGTCAAAGCTGGGCACAAGATCATACAGACTGCCTGGACCAAAGGGAGTGCCGTGGGCTGATCGAGAGGCCAAAATTTGACAAATAACTGTAGCATGAATTAGATCAAAGGCCAAGAAGACATGCCCTTCAAAACCTGAGCTAACACTTAGGAGAGATGTGTCCATGGGACCTTACCAAATAGATGTGCGCTGAACTATAGAGGCAGAAGTTTATGCCACTAATGTTGATTATATTTCCTGCTTAGTTGTTCACTGTATCTCTTTCTGTTTGCATTAGAATTTATAATACAGAACTTCATGTATATTTAGTGTATAGTCTCTAAGTAACACTTTATCACCTCATGTGAAAAAAAAAAAAAAAAAACACCAAAAAACAGCCTTACAACAGTATATTCCCAGTTCCTGATTCCCCATGTGTATGTTATGTCTGTCATAAACTTCTCACTACCTTTGCTTGGATTTAAAACCTGTTGCTTTAAAGACCCTTGTGGGGCGCCTGGGTGCCTCAGTGGGCTTAGCACTGAGCTCAGGTCATGATGTCAGAGTCCTGGGATTGAGACCCTATTGGACTCTCTGCTTTCCCCTCTCTCTCTCTGCTTGCCTCTCTGCCTACTTGTGATCTCTCTGTCAAATAAATAAAACCTTAGAAAAAGAGAGAGAGACTTGAAGGAATTAAAAGTTTTTTTCTTTTCATCCATTTTACATTTTCTCTTCTCTTCAGGTCTGAGCCTAATAGTCTAAAAAAATTATTTTAATTTAAAATCCAGTTTTTACATCCAGTATAGTTTTTCTTTCTACCTGAGGGATGCCCTTTACCATTTGTTGTACTCATGAGATTTGATGTGGTAATTCTTCTAGTTAGCCGGTGATTTAAATTTTCTTTACTTTGCCTGTGTTTTTGAAAGACATTTTTGTGGAATTTCAAATTCTGATTTGATGTTTTTTTTTTCTTTTCTTTTGAAAGATGTTGCTGTATTTTTTGCTTCCATGTTTTTCCACCAGAAGTATGCTTTCATTCTTTTCCCTGTTCCTTATGTATGTAATGTTCTTATTTTCTCTACCACTAACGATAAACAACGTATGCGATCATGACAATGCACCTTAGTGCATTTTTCTCTAGTTTCTTTTGTTTGGGTTTATTTAACTACATTATTTGTGGGCTTACAGTGGTATCAGGTTTGGAAAATTACTGGGCATAGTTTTTCAAAATACTACACTTTCTTCTTCCCTCCCCTTCCCTCCCCTCCCCATCCTCTGGGACTTCCCAGAACTCCAGTTAGGTGCATATTGAGCTACTTGACTTATTTTGTGTTTGTTTGTTTGCCCTCCGTGTTGTATTTTGAATAGTTAGTTTTGGTGTAGACTGGGTCAAGATGGAATTTTCATTCTTGTTTTGATGGTGCTATTGATTCTCTGTGGTGGGGCTAAGAGGAATGGTCATTGAAGTAACAGACACTCTGTTCTTTTCCTCCCTTAGGTCCCTATACCTTTAGTATCTGTGACACTTCTAGCTTCTCTGAGTACACCCGGGGAGGCATTGTCAGTCAGGTTAAAGTACCTAAGAAGATCAGCTTTGTAAGTATGTGTGGAGGTGGGTATAGGGTTCTACAGCTCTAGGATTTTCATGTCTCTGGTGCTGATATCCCTCTCTCCACAGAAATCTTTGCTAGTCTCACTGGCGGAGCCAGACTTTGTGGTAACGGATTTTTCCAAGTTTTCTCGCCCTGGTCAGCTGCACATTGGCTTCCAGGCCCTGCACCGCTTCTGTGCTCAGCATGGTCGGTCTCCTCGGCCCCACAATGAGGTAGGATGAGTGGGCAAGCCCGCCTGCATTTTTGGCCCAAAGCCTCCCCTGCTCTCCCATCTACTGTCTCCCTGTCTCATTCCCACTATTGGCCTGACTGGTCCTTTCTTGGATCTCTTTGCCTTTCCAGGAGGATGCAACAGCACTGGTGGCCTTAGCCCAGGCTGTGAATGCCCGAGCCCTGCCAGTGGTGCAGCAGGACCCCCTGGATGAGGACCTCATTAGAAAACTCTCATATGTGGCTGCTGGGGATCTGGCACCCATAAACGCCTTTATTGGGGGCTTGGCTGCCCAGGAAGTTATGAAGGTCAGTGTGGTTAAAGAAGGGCAGAGCTGAGGACAGGCCAGGTGCCCTCCTGATTCCAGTACTGGCTGTCCATCTGGGTCAGATTGCTATTAAGCACTGATGACCTCCCATTTCTTACCATCCTTCCCAGGCTTGCTCTGGGAAGTTTACACCTATTATGCAGTGGCTGTACTTTGATGCACTTGAGTGTCTCCCTGAGGACAGACAGGCCCTCACAGAGGACAGATGTCGCCCGGTATGTGAAGGGACCCCATGGGTAGGTGTTATTTTGGGTCTCTGCATGGCAGCTCATCTCTGATCCTCTTCCCTTCACATGACACAGTGCCAGAGCCGTTATGATGGGCAGGTGGCTGTATTTGGCTCAGACCTGCAAGAGAAGCTGGGCAAGCAAAATTACTTCTTGGTGAGTGATGCCTTGGGGCACCAGCTCCATCATCTTGACTTGCCTCTGGCCAATCTTTTCTAGAGGCTCCTGCCTCACTAAGGCAGTTAATTGTGGGTTTTTTTTTTTTTTTGTATTTTGTGGGGTTTTTTGCCCTCATCTCTGCCCTTTCTCCATTTTCTTCATACTCGGAAAAGCCTCATAATGTGCCTTTATTCCCCCATCTGGGGCCTCCTTTCTTAGATGACAGTGGGTGTTTATGGCTCTAGGATTTGAATGTGTAATACAGGACCCCCTTACCCTCTATGTATCTTCAGGGGTAGTGAGGACTAACAGGTTTCTTTTCTTCTCTTTCACACTTTGTGTCTCTCTTCTTGGTAACCTCTCAGGTGGGTGCAGGGGCCATTGGCTGTGAACTCCTCAAGAACTTTGCCATGATTGGCCTAGGCTGTGGGGAGAATGGGGCAATCACTGTTACAGACATGGACACCATTGAGAAGTCCAATCTCAACCGACAGTTTCTGTTCCGGCCCTGGGATGTCACGGTGAGTCTGTATACCTGGTAACTGGATGAGCTGCTTCTCTCTCTTTTCTCCTTTCTTGTTGCTTCTCTCTCTTTTCTCCTTTCTTGTCCTTAAGCTTAATAGCTTAGTTCTTTTTGCCTCTATCTTTCTGCTTTTCTCTTCTCTCTCTTTTTCTACCACTCATTCTTTCCAAAGATATTTGAATACTTACCATGTCTTTTCATGTCATTCATCATTTTATACCTACCCCCACTTTCTCTTTTTTTCTCTATATATCTTTGGTAGCTGCTAATGTAGGACTATGGAAGCTAGGTATATGGAAGGATCAATATGAACAGTCTTCTGTTATTTTTGCCTAACTCAGGGATTTGTTTCATTTTGTCGTCCTGCTACTCTGCACTGCCGTAGATTATTTGAAATACATTAAATAGCAAAGAAGATCTTTCTGCCCTTGTCTAGTGAGAAAAGTCTGGAGGTCCACAACACTTTTTATCAAGTCCCCAAGGTCATAATTGTTTTAAGACTACCAAGACATCATTTGCCTTTTTACTCTTACTTTGTCAGTAGAAATTTCCATGCTACTTTAGGAAGGCATCTCTAACTCAGAAACACTTTTTTTTTTTTTTTTCAAACGAACAAGTACGAAATGGTACAAAAGACATAAATACCTAAGGACCCATTCAAAATGCAAAACCAGTAGATACTGGTATAGATTGAAGATCTTACCTTGCAACTACACTTTAAAACGTTATTTCTCAGGTTTTAATTTTTTTTTTTTAGAATCCATGATTATCTGAAAATACTATTAAAATATTGTGTGAAACAGTATTTCTTTAAAATGCTATTAAAATATTGTGTGAAAGGTTTAACAGATTAAATGTGGTAGAGAAGAGAATCCAGCTGCCTCTTAAGAGATTCAATAACTTAAAACATTTGCAAATATGTACGTATAATTTGGGTTTTGTGACTGACATTTTTGTATTGGAAAACATTTTTCATGTTTATATTTATACTACGTAATGGAATCATTCCATTTCAAATCAACTAATAATAACAAAATTTTACCAGTTTAATTTTTTTTATAATTGTTAGTCACTATACAGTACGTCATTAGTTTTTTGAGGTAGTTTAAATTCCTAATACTTGAAACCTGGTCGCTGTAATCCAACATAGCAGCTGTTCTTCTTAAGATCCTCATATTTGAGGATGATTGCAATGAACAGTAATTTACAATAGCCAACTACACGGCTGGTGTTAAGAAGGTACAATGAAACATGAAAAACCAGGATGAGATGGAAGGGCCATAGAGAGCGGTTTACACTGTGATAAAGGAAGTCCTCAGCGGAAGGGTGGCATTTCCTTCCTTGGATGATAGAGGAGAATGTGAAGGTAATTCAGGAAGGAGTGTATAGGGTAAAGGCAACAGCCTGAGCAAAATTCTGATGTTGGAATATCACTCATTGTGTAAGGAACAGAGTGGTCATTCAGAAGGGACCACGGTAGGAGATGAGGTTATAGAAGTAACATGGGCCAGCTCATAGCCTAAGAGAAAGTGAGAGCTAGTGGAGGTTTTTGAGCAAAAGAAGAATGTGACCTGACTTGGCTTTCAGAGGATACTGTTTATAATTGTACAAGGACCTTGGCTTTATTTGGGTAATGGCATCCCAACTCTGGATGCTCTCAGTCAAAAAGCAATAAATGTTGCAGATACCTGGTGCATTGTCTCCTACTTGGTTTATGTAGTTTAAATTCCTAGGGTTTTCCTAGAAATTCCTAAGTTCCTTTTCTGCTAGCTATCAGGTCTGTTTGCCACAGCCTCAGTCGTGTGACATTTGTCATAAACTACTGCTAAATCAGGGAGCCCCCCTGAACTCAGAGTGTAGATCTTGCCTACCATTAGATAAACCAGTTGTCAGAACAACTCTGTAACGGTTTATTGGGTGAAATGTATGAATGACTGCTGCATCTCCATCTCTCTACCCAGAAAATGAAATCTGACACAGCTGTTGCAGCTGTGCGCCAGATAAATCCTTACATCCGGGTAATGAGCCATCAGAATCGTGTTGGCCCTGACACAGAGCATATCTATGATGATAGCTTCTTTCAGAACCTTGATGGTATTGCGACTGCCCTGGACAATATGGATGCTCGTGAGTTTGGGGGTGGGGGTGAGGACGAGGGCAGAGTAATATGTGTCTCTTTGGGGGTGTATCTGTTCTCCTGTCGTATCCTAATGTTATCACCCCCTGTCATCTTCTCAAGGCATGTACGTGGACCGCCGCTGTGTGTACTACCGTAAACCACTGCTGGAGTCAGGCACACTGGGCACCAAGGGCAATGTGCAGGTGGTTATCCCCTTCCTGACAGAGTCCTACAACTCCAGCCAGGACCCTCCTGAGAAGTCCATCCCTATCTGCACACTGAAGAACTTCCCTAATGCCATCGAACACACACTGCAGGTGATCACTTTTGGAGGGAGGGAGAGGTAGGAGAGACAGGCACCTAGGCAGCCTCTCAGCCACCAGACTTATCATTCAGGTGATGGAAGTTTCAGTTAACATGTACCTTTTCTTCAAGTCTCTTTAGAAGTCTAAGCTTTACTAAAGTCTAAGCTTTACTAAATGATTCATTTCTTTTAACTTAAAAATGTTTAGTTTGTAAACACAGAGATGGATATTCATATAATATGTAATGTATTTTATTAACTTGTATGAGAAATGAAGTTGTGAGCTTGTGTTTATTATATATATATTGAAGATTATATTCCTTATAAAAGATTATAATATATATAGAAGATTATATTCCAGCTAAAAAATTAATTTCTTAGCATTATCTCTGCTAGTTATTTAATTACTTGTAATATTTAGCCCATATTTGGATTTACCTAACTGTTGCACTAAAGAATTGATTAAGAATTGTTTAATTCAATTGTTTAAGAATTGGCATCTCAGCATAGGCAGAGAATTATCACAGTGTACACATTGGTGTACATATCATCTAAGTGGACAAAGTAAACATACCTACTTAACCAATACCCAGCTCCTAACTCAAATTCCAGTGTTCTTTGAACTCAAGGATGACCACTCTATTATGTATTAATTCGGTGTCATGCTTCTTAATGCCGTCCTTAAAGACCATATTTTAGAGTACGGGAGTACGAGGAAGCTAAGCAGAAAAACAGAACACAGTTTGAACTACTTGCTTCCAACCCAGCAGTTACCAACTGGATGTATTTAAACTGATAAATACACCGGAGTGTAAATGTGTCTCCATCTCACCATGTGTATATGCATATGTAGATGTACACACTGTGTATGTTTATAGACATATACGTGTGGGTGTGTCCATACTTGTAACCTTTATTAGATAATTACTCTATTGCCATGCCACTGCACATATGCAGAAGGACTATAAAACTGCTCTTAAAATAAATTCAGTATGTGACTCTTGAACTGAACCTCCTCACATCTCAGATTCCTTTTGTGTAAAATAGGAGGAGAGAAGAGACTTCTCTCTCAAGGCTTTGTAATGTATTTACCATTTAAAGAGTGCTTGACACTAAGTAAGCTTTACATATGTATGTCTATGGTCATTTCAACATATATCAACCCATGAGTTATAGATATGTCATTTACAGAATACATTTTCAGAATAAGGATACATAGATAAAGGCATTACCTTGTATGCCACAGCACTGTGGCTGAGCCGGCCTTTGAACCTGGACCTCCAGATTCCAGATCACTTCACCAGGGACTGTATTTACTGACCTTATAGTTTGCAGAGAGCAAAACTTGTATCTTATTCTCTGTCCAGTCCCCTTGACCTGTATGGATCATTCATGTTTTGTGTTTGGTGAGAGCTCCGTTCTTTCTTCTTGAAACATACTACATCTGGATTAGGGCATACCTAGCGTAAGAATAAGATATGCATATATATTTGTGTAACCACTGCCCAGATCAAGGTCATTGGTTTTCAAATTGGGATGGTATGTGTTGGAAGCTTGAGGAGCCCCATTTAAGGGGTTTCTTCTTTTGTTCTCTGTGGTCGCCATGTTTTTCCTAATAGCTTCATTTACTGATGGTCTGTCTTTTTTAAATATATATGTATCTATTTATATATATATATTTTACTTACTTTTTTTTTTGTCAGAGAGAGAGAGCAGGCAGAGGGAAGGGAGAGCAGGCAGAGGGAGAAACAACCTCCCCGCTGAGCAGAGAACCTGGTATGGGACTTGATCACAGAACTCTGGTATCATGACCTGAGCTGAAGGCAGATGCTCAATTGACTGAGCTACCCAGTCTAGTGCCAACAAAAGGCCACTTTACGTTTCAGGCCCTTGTAATCTCTTTGCTTTGTCTGCAGTGGGCTCGGGATGAGTTTGAAGGTCTCTTTAAGCACCCAGCAGAAAATGTCAACCAGTATCTCACGTGAGTAATTCTATCCAAATGTTCTCTCACTTCTCTGCCTAGTCAAGCATACCGTAACCACTCTATGGCTCAGCACCAGCCACATGTTACCATGGGCCTTCTGCCACTGGAGAGTCGGGACCAGCTCTCCATGTAGTTAAGCCCTCTCCTATGGCCTCTGTATAATTTTGCCCATTTTTGCTGTGATTCCTGTCAGAGACTCCAAGTTTGTGGAACAGACACTGCGCCTGGCAGGCACCCAACCACTGGAAATGCTGGAGGCCTTGCAGCGTACCTTGGTGCTACAGCGGCCACAGACCTGGGCTGACTGTGTGACCTGGGCTTACCACCACTGGCACACTCAGTACTCCAACAAACATTTGCCAGCTTTTGCACAACTTTCCACCTGACCAGGTATTCTATACTTGCTGAGTTCATTTGGCAGAATGTATTTTCTAGAAGCAGGTAGTGTTCTGAGAGCTCTTGTTGTAGCTAATTCAGCTATGGCAGGCACACCAAGAACATTTTATAAGACCTCAAGAAAAACTAAACAAGTGCTTTGGGATACCCAGGTGGCTCAGTTGTTTAAGTGTTTTCCTGTAGCTCAGGTCATGATCTCAGGGACCTGGGATGGAGTTCTGCATGAGGCTCCCTGCTCTGTGGGGAGTCCTTCTCAACCTACACCCACACTGTCACTCCCCCTACTGTGTGTTCTCTCACACCGAAATAAAATCTTAAAAAAAAGGTTCTCCCCCTCTGCCCTTCCGCCTCTCAAATGAATAAATCTTTAAGTTTTTTATTTAATTATAGTTAGATATGCCATGCAGTGTGGTATTAGTTTCAAGAGCACAATAAAGTGAGTATTCTACTCTTCCACATGATACGCACTCATCACAAATATACTCCTTTATCCCCATGTCCTGTTTACCCACCCCCCCCCATGGCCCCTGGTAACCATTAGTTTTTGTTCTCTAGAGTTAAGAGAGTCTTTTTTTTTTTTATTGTCTCTCTCTTTTTACCCACTTTGCTCATCTACTAAATTCCACATATGTTGAAATCATAGGGTATTTGTCTTTCTCTGACTTATTCAGTTAACTTAACAGTCCCTAGCTCTATGCATGCCATTACCAAGGGCACGATTTCATTCCTTTTTATGGCCAAGTAATATTCTCTTGTAAACATATACCATATCTTCTATCTATGAAGTTATCATTAAATAACTCTTGGGTGTTTCAATAATTTGGCTATTGTAGATAATGCTGTGATTTAGTATTAGTATTAGTATTTGTATGTATTAGTATTAGTGTTATACTAATATGTATATATAATAATACTAATTTGTATTAGTATTAGTGTTATACTAATATGTATCTGTAATAATACTAATATGTATCAGTATTAGCATTAGTATGTTTGCATGTATGTATGTATGTATGTAGTTGGAATTAGTATTTTTGTATTCTTTGGGTAAATACCTAGTAGTGCAATTGCTAGTTTATGGGGTAGTTCCCTTTTTAACTTTCTGAGGAAACTCCATAAACTTTTCCCCAGGGGCGGCACCACTTTGCATTTCCATCAACAATGCCTGATTGTTCCTTTTTCTCCACAGCTTTACCAAAAGTTGTTTCTGATGTAGTTGATTTTAGCCGTTTTGATGGATGTGGGATGATATCTCATTGTAGTTTTGATTTGTATTTCCCTGATGATGACTGGTGTTGAACATCTTTTCATGTGTCTGTTGGCCGTGTGTATGTTTTTTTTTGGAAAAATATCTATTCATGTGTTCTGCCCATTTTTTAATTAGGTTATTTGTTGTTTGGGTGTTAAGTTTTACAATTTTTTAAAGATTTTATTTATTTATTTTAACTTTTTTTATTATATTATGTTAGTCACCGTACAGTACATCAAAATAATGATGATCCTGGGATCAGGTGGAAACAGTACATCATTAGTTTTTGATGTAATGTTGCCTGATTGTTTGCATATAACACCCAGTGCTCCCTGCAGTGCATTCCTTCCGTAATACCCATCACCCGACACAAACCTCAGTTTGATTTGCAAAGTCCACAGTGTCTTATGGTTCATCTCCTCCTCTGATTTCCCCCCTTCCTTCTCCTCCTGATGTCTTCCATGCTATTCCCTATGTTCCCAATTATAAGTGAAACCATGTGATAATTGTCTTTCTGTTTGACTTATTTCACTTAGCCTAAGACTGTTTCTCCATCTCCCTCTGCCTCCTGCCCTGCCCCTCAAAATAAAATATAAATCATTAAAAAAGAGAGAGAGAGTACAAACGGTTCACTTTCCAACTTCATTTGACCTTAGAGCCCATGATGTATATTGTCTTGGCATCTTAATATCTTCATCTGTGAATAATGATGACCTAATTCTTGGGAGGTTTGGGGGGATTAATTTGTATTTATTAAGTTATTGAAGTTGATATAATGCCTGAGAATTCTTAAACATTCTGAAATATATTAATATTTATCAGTATCTTTTATATACATATATATGTATATAAATATACACACACACACAAATATATATATAGTGAATGACCAGGGATAGTGAGTTGGGACGTCTGGGTCTGAGATGAGGAGTCAGGATTGGCTCCTCTCAGGCCCTGATCCCTCAAACCCTTTCTGTCTTCTTAGCTTACAAGCTCTGGAGCCCTATTCTGGTCTGGGCCCAAACGTTGTCCACACCCACTTATCTTCAGTGTCAACAATGTAAGTCACCCCTTAGGGTATCCTGGGATCAGGTGGAAAGTGGTGGCTGAGAAGAAGGCTTGAGGTTCCAGGGTGAGGACTGATCTGCTCACTAGTCCATATCTTGCCTTTTAGCCCCTGCATCTGGATTATGTGATGGCTGCTGCCAATCTTTTTGCCCAGACGTATGGGCTGATGGGGTCTCAGGACCGAGCTGCTGTGGCCATACTTCTACAGTCTGTGGACATCCCTGAATTCACCCCCAAGTCTGGGGTCAAGATCCACGTCTCTGACAGGGAACTTCAAAATACCAGTGCCTCTGCTGGTGAGGGTGCTTAATCCAATTGGCTCAGAGCACCATTCCATTTATCTTATGTCCATGCTTCTAACTAGTTGTCCTGGTTTCTCTGCCCTGAGTTCCCAGGCCTGAGTTTTACCCATGCTTTCCTGTGGTCTTTGTTTCCTCCAGTGTTAAGATGGGTGGTTAAGGTAAATTCTTTCATGTATTCCTCCTTTCTCTTCTCATTTTTCTTGTTCCCATTCTGGCTCTCAGAATCAATTGTACATCTTCTTTCTGTGTGTGTGTTTGCATTTTGTTCTTTCCTCCATTTTCTTCTTCCTCTGTTTTACAGACTATGGCAATTAGTTTGCCTTGATGTCTTCCCTGGGTCAGTTCCTTCTTGATATCCCCATCCATATCCTCAACTTCCACCTGTATGTATGTTCAATGTATGTATTGACCTCCATGTCTGTCTTCATTTCCTCTCAAGGTCTTCCTCCTCATCTAACCATCTGTAACTACCTTCCAACTCCCAGCTTCCATCTCCCTCTATCTGTCCGATTCTCTCTAAGTCCCCCCTCTATTTTGTATATTTCCTGTATGTATCTTTCCATTTTTTCCTCTGTATATCTGTCCCCATCCTGCTCTTTTCCAAATACTTCATCTCTCTTGATCCTCTCTGTGTTTCTTTGTGTATCTCTAGAGTTGTCAATGCTGTGTGTATTTCTTCCTAGCTCATCCTCCATGTGTAATTGTTATCTCTGCTATTCTTATTCATCTTACTTTTTTTATTTTATCCTGTCCACATTTCTCTCCTCTTCCTGTTTTTCCCTATGGTTGCTTCTCGTATTTTCTTCCCCTCTTTTCTTCCTTTCTCTCTCATCCACGTCTCTCTTTCTGTCTGTGGCACTCTTTAAAATCTCCTATCTTTGTATCATAGCCTACATTTGTTTAAAATTAAAATAGAAATACCGAAGACTTACAGTGTTAAATGCTTTAAATAAGAAAAAAAGTAATTTATTTATTTGGCAGAGAGAGAGCATGCACATGTTCAGCAGGGGGAGT
This sequence comes from Mustela putorius furo, assembly GCF_011764305.1. Lineage (NCBI taxonomy): Eukaryota > Metazoa > Chordata > Mammalia > Carnivora > Mustelidae > Mustela > Mustela putorius. Next base: position 3,247,337 of record NW_025421566.1, on the reverse strand, counting down.
AGCAGACAAGGGGGAGGGAGAAGGAGGTTCCTGTGGGGCTTGAGCCCAGGTCCCTGAGCCAAAAGCAGACACCTAACCAATGGAGCTACCCTTGAGTCCCCAGTGTTACCTATTTTTCAGTATTCTGTTTAGCAGGATTCAATATATCAACACTGTTGTGAAAAATCTCTAGGACTTTCTCACCTTTCATGTAAGAAATCTGTCCACACTAAAATAACTCCCCAGTCTCCTGCCCAGGCTCTGGCAACCACTGCTCTATCTTCTGAGTCTAGGAAGTTGGATTCTTATAGATACATATCTCAAGTATGTGGATTTCATTCTTTGATAGCTGAGAAATATCCCTTTGCGTGGACACGTGACTTTATTAACCTTCCATTGATGAATGGACCCTTGGACTGCTTCTGCCTCTTACCTGTTCTGAATAGTGTTACTGTCTACATCCATTATTATTGCTATTATCTTTGTTCAGCATCTCCATTTATATCTCTCTTTATGGTCCTACTCCTGTCTACATCTTTCTTTCTTGTGTGCAGTATTTTATGCTCCATGTTTCCCAGCTCCCGCAGCTCTTTCCCACAGTGTGTCTCCTATTCAGGTCCTTGATCTGTCTGAAATCTCTGCCCCATTCTAGTGTCCTCCTTTCTCCTTATACCCTGGCCTGGAATTTAAAGGACTAACATGCCCCTCTCTTTGTACAGATGATAACCGCCTACAGGAGGTCAGAGCCATGCTTCCCAGCCCAGAGAAGCTCCGTGGGTTCAAGATGTACCCTATCAACTTTGAAAAGGTGCTGGGGAGGGTTGGGACCCTCAACACAGTAGGAGTATGGGCTGATACATCATAGGATTCTTTGGGATTAGGACTGCCAGATTCCTTGGCTGGTCTGCAATGTAATTGAGGTGCAAATATAGTTGAATCTTGAGTAGCCAGGAAACCTTGTTTTCCTCTAACTCGCTCTTCCATACTGGTCCTCTCTTCTCATTCACAACAGGATGATAATACCAACTTTCATATGGATTTCATTGTGGCTGCATCCAACCTCCGAGCAGAAAATTATAATATTCCCCCGGCAGATCGGCATAAGGTAATGATAGTATAGAGCTTAAGCTTTCACCCTTTCCCAAGGGTGAGTCTCTCCCACATTTGTCCTCCTCTGCAGACCCTGAACCTCTCTAATGATGGCCTCTGCTGGTCATCTTCTCTCTGGCAGAGCAAGCTGATTGCAGGGAAGATCATCATCCCTGCAATTGCCACAACTACAGCAGCTATAGTTGGCCTCGTGTGTCTGGAGCTATATAAAGTGGTGCAGGGATACCGGCAGCTTAAATCTTACAAGAACAGCTTTATGAACTTGGCCCTGCCCTTCTTCAGCTTCTCTGAACCCCTTGCCCCACCTCGGCACCAGGTAGGGGCCTGCTTATATGAAAACCTTTGGTTTTGCCCATTAGTGCATGAGGCAGTGTGTAGTGGGGGTACATGTTCGTGTGTGTGTATCTCTGGACAACTGACTCATAGTAGATGGTGCTCGTATGTTTGGGTGTCATACTCTGTATACCATTTGTCCATTCATTATATAGTTTTTGCATTGTGCCAAGTACAAATGTGACTGGCATCTTTGAGAAGTAATGAGAAGCTCAGGATAGTTAGACGATATTAAATAGGAAGGTAATGGGAAGTGGAAGGTGTGTGAAGAAGATAGCAGGTTTGCCTTATTGTGGAGACACATAGGTCAATATAAAAATATCGCTTGCACACAATGATATGGGGCCCCAGGAGGGTTAGGACAAAGGGAAGTTATGATTGATCTGTCTTAATGAAGTTGAGTGGTTAGGCTAGGATCATCTGGGTTACCCATATTTCCACTCCCCTGTGTTTCGTCCTACAGTACTATAACCAAGAGTGGACATTGTGGGATCGCTTTGAGGTACAGGGGATACAGCCTAATGGTAAAGAGATGACTCTCAGACAGTTCCTTGACTACTTTAAGGTGAGGCTTTCTACACTCACTTCCCCTAGGGGTGGTGATTGTATTCTCCTTTTCTATGACACCATTGTATGTCTGTCCTTCCCACCCTCTCCAGACAGAGCACAAATTAGAGATTACCATGCTGTCCCAAGGTGTATCCATGTTGTACTCCTTTTTCATGCCAGCTACCAAACTCAAGGAACGGTTGGATCAGCCGTGAGTTGGCCACAGGGCAGACTAAGGAAAGCCCTGTGAGGGGTGGACAACCTTACTGCTTATGTTCATGGCTTTCCCTACCTTCTTTAATGCCATATGCCTCTCTTCCCTGTTATGTCCCTGACCCTCTCCTCTCTCTTCCCAGGATGACAGAAATTGTGACTCATGTGTCGAAACGAAAGCTGGGCCACCATGTGCGGGCACTGGTGCTTGAGCTGTGCTGCAACGATGATACTGGCGAGGATGTCGAGGTTCCCTATGTACGCTACACCATCCGCTGACTCCCCAGACCCCAAACAGTTTACTTTCAGATCTCGTCGAGTTGTGCCAAAACATGTGCCTGGCTAGGCACATAAACGTTACATCCTTTTGAGAACTTTTTTTTGTGGTTGCCTTCTACTCTTTAGAATTGGAATTGTTAATAAAGACTTAACGCAGGTTGGCATGTCCTGGTTTGGCAATGGTTCATGGCTTGTTTCCCCTGGGAAATGATGGGCTACCGATACCTTTGTTCAGGTCATAATTCAAAGAGTTCAGTCCCATCCCAGAAACAGGGAATGCATCCCAAATCCAAGGTTATGAGACAGAAGATTAATTGTAGCTCCTCTAATAAATAAGAGGTTTGATTCCTTTTCCTCCTGTCTTACGTCCTCAAGAAAAAAAGACCTGTTTTAGGCTACAGAGAAAGGTCTGCCTTTATCCTATGTTAAATTTCACTCACTTTCTAATCCTATCTTTGCTACCTCCAATTACCTGCCATACTATTTTGAGATATAGTAGGCATCCTGGACCCAGACTGTGGTCTGAATACTAAGCCTTATATTATGTTCTCACATTCTTTAATTCTTTTGTGGAAAAAAAAAAAAAAGGGAGTGAAGGATTAAGGCATTTACTGTCTTTAAGGTTGCATATGGTACATGTTGTACCTATAAATACTGTTATTTTTGAAGGTATGTTAGCTACTCTAAACTTCTTTTTTCCTATGAGAATGTGGTCCCATCCCACCTGACTTGATGCATTGATACTGTCCACAAAATGAGTACCACGAGTTCCATGAGGAACTCCTGAGTAACTCACAGAGCGCTCCTGGGCTGTGATGCCAGTGCCTTAAGATATATTATACACTTACTAATGAAATTAATTTGGCAGAGCACATCCACAGAACAAAGGTTCCTTCTTGCTCCACCCCAGCTCCCTTTACCCTAGGACTCCTTGCTCTTTTCCTCAAAAGGCCTCCTACCATTGAGGAGAGAGCTTGCTTCTGAGACTGAGGGGGTTTCATATGTTAAATCTGACAGCAGGAGTTTCCCAGCTGTCCCTACAAGTAATGCAAGGAACATAACTTTCTCCACATAGCAGAAGACAGAGTCTTCTGGTGGCATGTCCACATCTGTGTCTTCTCCATTGGTACCGTTTGGTTGGTGAAGGATACCACCCAAACCTCAGCCAGGACTGTTCAACATTTTGCCCGCTGGAGGATTTTCTTTCATCCCCTGTCCAGAGAGCAGCTGTGCTGTTGCAGCTGTCTGCTTTTAGGTGGTGTCTACCGATAGTGCAGAACTATCTGAAACCAGGCCTGAGTTTTTCTCAGTCAACTGATCATAGGAACCCCCAGAGGCCAGCAGTTCAGGTTGAGAATAAAAGATAGTGTAGCACGAGTGGGGATTACAGACATTTGAGCCATAAAGTCATCTAATTTCCTTGTGCTTTTACAACTTCTTTGGGCCAGATCTCAGGTGTACCACTTCCATTCGATGACGTAGTGTTGCTGTCCATGCCCAACTTTATGGTCTAATGGGTCAGATAACCCAGTTCATAATGGGCATGTGAAATTGCATCGTTACTCCACTGCCTATATGGTAGTCTCTGCTAATGCCCAGTAATAGACCAAAGGCTGGTTCTCAAACGTGAAGTAAGGATGGCAGGGGTTTGAAAAGAACTCTAAGGGCCTCTGCTGCAGGTCATGTGTACGACCCTATCAAAGTCTCCAGAGTATCCCTAGCTGCCACTAAGCACCGTTGAATCTGCTAGATGGTATGTCTCACATGGCAGAGCACTTTGCATGGCTGTCTGGAACTGTTGGCGTACTTTCTGCTGCTCTGGGCTCTCCTAAAACTAGCAACTTCTTGGGCCACCCAACGAACAGATTGGAGTAACACACCCAAAAGAGTAATTGGCCTCTCAAATTCAGACTAAATAGATATGATGAATCCTATTCTAGTTAAAAGACGGACCCCGTGCAACTCTTCATTACTCACCTTAGGAGAGAGATATCAACATGCTTCATTCACATAAACTTGTGAAGGCTGAGAAATCCAAGCTCTGTTGTCCAGATCTGCATACTAAGACTCAAGATGGCCAACAGTTTAGTGTAAGTCCAAAGGCATGAGAATCAAGAAAGCTGTACCAGATGGAGTCTGAGTCCAAAGCAAGGCAAGATCTGTGTCCAACTAACACAGGCTGAGGCAATTCTTTAAGCCCAGCGTTTTTGTTCAATTCAGGTTATCAACAAGTTGGCTGAGGCTTACCCATGTTAAAAAAAAAAAAAAAAAAAAAAAAAGAAGACACTCTGCCTCTTAGTCTACAAATCCAAATGGTAAACTCATCCAGAAACACGTTCTCAAACACCTCTGAAAATCATGTTTAACCAAATCTGTAGGCATCCTGAGGACCACTTAATTTGACACATAAATCCAACATCTCAGTAAGTGCTCAGGGTTACAGGAGAGGTTTGATGAGGTTGAGATTTAAAAGATGGTGCTCATGGATTTTGACACCTGAGTCAAGGTGAGTCCTTTCTCTGCTCAAAATTTTGCCATGGTCTCCGTTCTTAATAGTGTAATTACCTAAATCCTTGATGAAATCCCCCCAAACTCATAATCATATTCCATTTATCCTTCTATCTTCACTTCTGCTACTGCCTGCTCTACTCATTCTTTTTAACTTTTTACACATTCCTTACAAGGTGAAAAAGTTGTACATGAACAGGTATTGGGAGATGGGGTGCCCAAAACTTGGTTTGAAACCAGGCTCTTTTGTTCCTAACATAGACTTGAGAGTAATAAGGTTATCCTCACTAATTTACTTCTAGTAAGTTACTAATTAGGCTTCTATAGGCAAATAAACCCAAGTTGGATCTGGGGTGAGGATAAGAGTGTGATGGGGTAAGGATACAATGACCTCCCTACTACACTCATTTCAGGTTACAATTCTATCTCTTTAGATTCCAAGAAACATGTGTCCTCAGTTTAAAGGAATAAATTCACAAATTTCTGGATGATCCCTGAAACTAGGGAATTAGAAGGCCAGTGGAAAACTGGGGGGTTGTGTCTGTTGCAGACAAATTGTAGATTATATCAGGCTCGGGATATGCAGATGCTTCTGGTTTCATAGGTTGATATTGATGTTGTAGAAAATCAGGTTTAATATACAGGGATTTTCTTTTGTTTTAGATTTTAACCTTTTACCTTTAACTATAAAATTTTATTATGAAAGTTTACAAACTCTCTGAACAACCCATTCCATGTTATTTTTCCATTTTAATAAAATTGTGATAAAATAGATGTAACATAAATTTACCATCTTAACTATGTGTAAGTCTTTGGCTCAGTGACATTAAGTATATTCACATTTGGGGGCAAACATCGCCACCATCCATATAAGGAACTTTATCTCTTCAAAGTGCCCTTTCTCCAGTCCCTGGAAACCACTATTCTATTCTCTATGAATGTGATTACTTTAAACTCATGTAAGTGGAACTGTACAGTAGCATTTGTTAGAACTTACTTTCCTTTTAAGGTTGGACAGTAGTCCTTTGTGTACCGGCTTTGTTTGTCCATTATCTATGGATGGACACTTACTCATTACTTTTGAAGTAAAGTTGAAACATGTTGTTAAATTCATCAAAACATTAAAAAAGCAAAAAATATAAAAGTACAGCTTGAAGAATTCTTTAAAATGTAATACACTCATGCATCACTATTGCAATACACTATAGCTATCTTTCCAGATCTTTTGATGCTCCTTATTAGATACTAAATCCTTAGAGTTTTGCTAGATGTAAAGTTTTGCCTGTTTTTAACGTATAAGGAAATAGCAACACGACATACTTTTTTTCAGTTAATTTTTTAAACCTTATTTAAATTCTAGTTAACACATCTGGTAATACTTGTTTCTGGTGTAGAATTTAGTGATTCATCATTTACATAAAACACCCAGTGCTCATTATAACAAGTGTCCTCCTTAATACTTATCACCCACTTAGCCCACCCCTGCCTACCTCTCATACATATTTATATTCTACATAATAATAATAAAAAAATGGGGCAATTGTGTGGCTCAGTTGTTAAACATCTGCTTTTGGCTCAGGTAATAATTCCAGGGTCCTGGATCGAACCCCCCATTGGGCTCCCTGTTAGGTGGGAAGCCTGCTTCTTTCTCTCCCAATCCCCTTGCTTGTGTTCCTTCTCTCAGTGTGTATCTCTCTATTAAATAGAGAGTATATATATATAGAGTATATATAGAGAGTATATATATATAGAGTATATATATATATTATATATATATATATATTAATTTTGTGTATATATTTGACACAGGGAGAGATCACAACTAAGCAGAGAGGCAGGAAGAGAGAGAGGGGAAGCAGGCTCCCTGCTGAGCAGAGAGCCCAGTATGGGGCTCAAACCCAGGACCCTGAGATCATGACCTGAACCAATGGCAAAGGTTTAACCCACTGACCTCCCAGGCACCCCAAATAAATAAATCTTTAAAAAGAAATTATGGGACACATGGCTGACTCAGTTGGTAGAGCATGCAACTCTTAATCTGGGGGTTGTGAGTTTGAGTCCCATGTTGTGAGTAAAGGTTACTTACAATATTATTTTTTTAATTTAAACAATAAAAAATTATGGGCATTTATAAAGAATTGTCATGACAATCATAGTACAATGAGCTCCATATATCCATCAGGGAGTTTCAATAACCTTAAAGTCATGGCCAGTTTGGTTAATAGCACTGTATAACATTGAAATCAAGTTGGAACACCATATTATATTTTTAAGTTCTTCAATATGTTTCTCTAAAACAAAGACTCTACATCCACAAAACAATACCATCACTAACAAAACTATTTAAAATAGTTTAAAAATCCTCTTTTCATTCATGTAGGGGCATTAAAATAATTAGACTTCAGTTAGTATTTCGTCATATTTGTCATAGTTGTAATTTTTTTTTCTTTTCCCTTGGAATAGCTTTAAACTATGTGACATGTAACACAATGCTTATACTGCTTTAATTTGAATCTGTGAAAAGTAACCCTGTTACATAGCTGTAATTCTATCATTACACTTAAACTTAATGTCTTGTTTTCGTAAGGTAGGCTGTATTTGTTTGTCCTAAACTGCAGCCACCTTCTCTGAATTTGTTTGGCAGGTGAAATTCAGGTCTCTCAAAGAATGAATAAATTTTCTTCCCAAAAGGCGCTAAATACGGGGTGACACTGTTTAGTCACATTGGATATTTCTCACCTCTTCTATATCCATAGACACTTTTGTATTTGTGCTAAACAAAATTTGGCTATGAAAGGGATTCACTAATGGTCTCCATTAATAGGTCACTCAGCAGCATTTCCTCACCTGAATCACTGCCCTTTCTACCTGCCTTCTTGCCACCAAGAAAACACCTCCCTCTTTCTTGGAAGCTAGGCTGAATTTTTACATGAAAAAAGAAACTAATAACAGGCCTAGAATTAGCAGAAGATGCCATGGTCCTTGCAATGTGGCTGGAACTTTGATTCAGTAGAGACAGTAATTGTACCCTGAGTATGACATCTCAACTGCCCTTTAAGCATAATATAGTGTCCTTCTGTATTTCTAACCACAGCCTTTAACTTAAAATCTAATTTGCGTGACATGAGACTTGCTACCCCAGCTTTCTTTTGAGGTCTGTTGGCATGAAAAAATGTGTTCTCCCATCCCCTTAAGATACGTTTAGTATCTTTAAGTTCAAAACGAGTTCTTTTTAAAAATTTATTTTATTATTTATTTATTTATTTTAAGCATAACAGTATTCATTATTTTTGCACCACACCCAGTGCTCCATGCAATCTGTGCTCTCTATAATATCCACCACCTGGTACCCCAGCCTCCCACCGCCGGCCACTTCAAAGCCCTCAGATTGTTTTTCAGAGTCCATAGCCTCTCATGGTTCACCTCCCCTTCCAATTTTGCCCAAATCCCTTCTCCTCTCTAACTCCCCATGTGCTCCATGCTATTTGTAATGCTCCACAAATAAGTGAATCCGTATGATAATTGACTTTCTCTGCTTGACTTGTTTCATTAAGCATAATCTCTACCAGCCCCATCCATGTTGCTACAAAAATTGGGAATTCATGCTTTGTGATGGAGGCATAAAGCTCCATAGTGTATATGGACCACATCTTTCTTTTCCATTCATCCATTGAAGGGCATCTTGGTTCTTTCCACAGTTTGGCGAATGTGGCCATATCTGCTATATACATTGGGGTAGAGATGGCCCTTCTTTTCAGTACATCTGTATCTTTGGGGTAAATACCCAGGAGTGCAATGGCAATGTCATAGGGAAGTTCTATTTTTAATTTCTTGAGGAATCCCCACATTGTTCTCCAAAGAGGCTGCGCCAACCTGCATTCCCACCAACAGTGTAAGAGGGTTCCCCTTTCTCCACATGCCCTCCAACACATGATGTTTCCTGCCCTGTTAATTTTGGCCATTCTACTGGTGTAAGGTGATATCTCAATGTGGTTTTCACTTGAATTTCCCTGAGGGCTAGTGATGATGAACATTTTTTCATGTGTCTGATAGCCATTTGTATGTCTTCATTGGAGAACTGTCTGTTCATATCTTCTGCCCATTTTTTGATATGATTGTCTGTTTTGTGTGTGTTGAGTTTGAGGAGTTCTTTATAGATCCTGGATATCAACCTTTTGTCTGTACTGTCATTTGCAAATATCTTCTCCCATTCCGTGGGTTGCCTCTTTGTTTTTTGACTGTTTCCTTTGCTGAGCAGAAGATTTTGATTTTGATGAAGTCCCATTTTCACTTTTGTTTCCTTTTCCTTGGGAGACATATCTTGAAAGAAGTTGCTGTGGCTTATATCGAAGATATTACTGCCTATGTTCTCCTCTAGCATTCTGATGGATTCCTGTCTCACATTGAGGTCTTTTATGCATTTTGAGTTGATCTTTGTGTACGGTGTAAGAGAATGGTCGAGTTTCATTCTTCTACATATAGCTATCCAGTTTTCCCAGCACCATTTATTAAAGAGACTGTCTTTTTTCCATGTATATTTTTCCCGTTTAGTCAAAGATTATTTGCCCATAGACTTGAGGGTCCATATCTGGGCTCTCTACTCTGTTCCACTGGTCTATGAGTCTTTTTTATGCCAGTACCATGCTGTCTTGGTGATCACAGCTTTGTAATTAAGCTTGAAATCAGGTAGTGCGATGCCCCCAGTTATATTTTTGTTTTTTAACATTTCCTTAGCGATTCGGGATCTCTTCTGATTTCATACAAATTTTAGGATTATTTACTCCAGCTCTTTGAAGAATACCAGTGGAATTTTTATCAGAATTGCATTAAAAGTATAGATTGCTCTAGGCAGTATAGACATTTTAACAGTGCTTATTCTTCTGATCCAAGAGCATGGAATGGTCTTCCCTCTTTTTGTGTCTTGTTCCTTTTCTTTCATGAGTGTTCTGTAGTTCCTCGAGTACAGATCCTTTACCTCTTTGGTCAGGTTTACTCCCAGGTATTTTATGGTTCTTGGTGCTATAGTAAATGGAATAGATTCTCCAAATTCCCTTTCCGTATTTTCATTGTTAGTGTATAAGAAAGCCACTGATTTCTGTACATTGATTTTGTATCCTGCCACATTGCTGAATTGCTAGATGAGTTCTCATAGTTTGGGGGTGGAGTTCCTTGTGTTTTCCATATAAAGAATCATGTAATCTGTGAAGAGAGAGTGTTTGAATTCTTTCTTGCCAATTTGGATACCTTTGATTTCTCTTTGTTGTCTGATTGCTGTTGCTTGGACTTCTTATACTATGTTGAACATGTGTGGTGAGAAGGGGCATCCTTGTTATGTTCTGATCTCAACGGGAGGGCTGCAAGCTTTTTCCCATTGAGGATGATATTTGCTGTGTTTCTTTCATAGATAGATTTTATGAAGTTCAGGAATGATCCCTCTATCCCTATACTTTTTAGTGTTTTAATGAGACACGGATGCTGGATTTTGTCAAATGCTTTTTCTGCATCAATTGAGAGGACCATGTGGTCCTCTGATATTAATTTCTCTTCTGATATTAATTTTCTATCACATTGATTGATTTGCAATGTTGAACCATCTTTGTAGCCCAGGAATGAAAGCCACCTGGTCATGGAGGATAATCTTTTTAAATGTGTGGTTGGATCCTGTTTTCTAGGACCAGTGATATTCGTCTGAAAATTTTCTTTTTGGTAGGGTCTTGCCTGGTTTGGGCATCAGGGTAATGCTTGCTTCATAGAATGAGTCTGGAAGTTTTCCTTCAGCTTCAATTTTTTGAAATAGATTCAGGAGAATGGGTGTTATTTCTTCTTTGAAAGTTTATTAGCATTCCCCAGGGAATCCATCAGGTCCTGGGCTCTTGTTTTTTGGGAGGTTGTTAATGATTGCTTCAAATCGTTACTAGATATTGTTCTATTCAGGTTGTTGATTTCTTCCTGATTTAATTTTGGGAGTTTATAGTTTGCCAAGAATGCGACCATTTCATCTAGGTTGCTTAGCTTATTGGCATATAACTGTTGATAATAACTTTTGATGACTGCTTCTACTTCCTTGGTGTTCATTGTGATCTCTCCCTGTTCATTCATAATTTTATAAATTTTGGCTTTCTCTCTTTTCTTTTGGATTAGTGTGGTCAATGTTTTATTGGTCAAAAACCAGCTTCTAGTTTCATTGATACTTTCTATTGTATTTCTGGTTTATACCTCATTGATCTCTGCTCTAATCTTGATTATTTCCCTTCTTATGTATGGAGTTAGTTTTTTTTGTTGTTGATTCTCCAGTTCTTTAAGGTGTAGAGATAGCTGCTGTGTTCTGGCTTTTTCAATTTTTTTTTTGAGAGAGACTTGGATGGCTATATATTCCCCCTTTAGGACCGCTTTTCCTGTATCCCATAGAATTGTACCAAAGTGTCTTTCTTCTCATTGGTTTCCATGAATTGTTTCAGTTCTTCTTTGATCTCCTGGTTGATCCAAGCATTCTTAAGCAAGGTGGTCTTTAGCTTCCAGGTGTTTGCATTCCTTTGGAACTTTTCCTTGTGATTTAGCTCCAGTTTCAAAGCATTGTGATCTGAGAATATGCAGGGAATAATCTCAGTATTTTGGTATAAGTTAAGTCCTGATTTGTGACCCAGTATGTGGTCTATTCTTGAGAAGGTTCCATGTGCACTTGAGAAGAATGAGTATTCTGTTGTTTTAGGGTGGAATGTTCCATTTATATCTATGAGGTCCATCTGATCCAGTGTGTCATTCAATGCTCTTGTTTCTTTATTGATTTTATGCTTCGATGATCTGTCTCATTCTGAGAGAGGCGTGTTAAGATTTCCAACTATTAATGTATTCATATCAATATGACTCTTTATCTTGATTAACAGTTTTCTTATGTAATTTACTGCTCCTATATTGGGGCCCTAGATATTTACAATTGTTGGATCATCTTGGTGGATCGTCCCTTTAAGGATGATGTAGTGTCTTCTGTATCTCTGACTACAGTCTTTAGTTTACAATCTAACTTATCTGATATGAGAATTGCTACCACGGGCTTATTTTGAGGCCCTTTGGCATGAAAAATGCTTCTCCATTCCTTCATTTTTTCAGTCTCGGTGTATCTTTAGATTCAAAGTTGTTCTCTTGTAGACAACATATGGATGGTTCCTGTCATTTATCCTATATGTAATCCTGTGCCATTTTATGGATGCATTTAGGCCGTTCACATTGAGTGATTATTGATAAATATGTTTTTATTGACATCGTGTTACCTTTGAGGTCGTTATTTCAGTAGATTGTCTCTATTTTTCTGTTTATTGCTATTTTTAGGGTTTTTCCTCTTTTATACAACCCCCCTTAATATTTCCTTCAGTGTCGGCTTGGTAGTTGCATAGTCTGTTAAGCCTTCTCGGTCTTGGAAACCTTTATCTCTCCATCCATTTTGAATGTCAGTCTTGCTGGATAAAGTATTCTTGGCTGCATGTTCTTCTCATTTAGGGCCCTGAATATATCTTGCAAGCCCTTACTGGCTTGCCAGGTCTCTGTGGACAGGTCTGACGTTATTCTGATGGGCTTTCCTCTGTAAATAAGGAGCCTCTTTGTCCTAGCAGCTTTCAAGAGATTATACCTACAATTATCATTCCTCAATTTGACTATCAGATACCTTGATGTTTTTTTTGAATCTATAATCTTGGGTGGAGACCGCTGGGTTCTAGTACATGAACACTGGTTCCATTCGTGAGATGTGGAAAATTTTCATAAAGTACTTGTTCCACTATATCTTCTAGACTTCTTTCTTTCTCCTCCTCTTCAGGGATTCCGATAATTCTGGCGTTGGAATGTTTCATGGCATCATTTATTTTCCTGGTTCTGTTTTCGTAGTTTCTAAGCTGTTTCTTCCAGGCTTCCTCCTGATCCGTTCTCTCTGTTTGTCCTCCAGATCACTAATTCTATGTTCTATCCCAGTTCCCTAGCTTGGAGAGAATTTAGATTATATTGGATCACATTGAGAGTGTTGTGAACCTCATCCCTGGTAGCTTTAAGCTCCAAACTAACATTAGGAACATCCTGTCTGGTTGCTTTCATCTCAGCTCTAATCAGTTCCATTTGGTCCTGCATGGCTTTCTCCAACCTAGCTAATGCCTGGATAATTGTTAGCCTGAATTCTCTTACTGACATATTGTCTATGTTGATAGCCATTAGCTCTGTTGAAGAAGTTACATCCTCTGTATTTTTCTTCTTTAGGCATTCCTCCTCCTAGTAATTTTGGTGAGAGATGACTTAACAGATGTATCTGGATGTATCGACTGTGGTGCAGACAAAGTGCACCCTGGAACACTTCTGAGCAATGAAGATTCCCCAACCAAACGAGAGAAAAAAGAAAAGAGAGAGAGAGGAAAGAAAGGGAAGATAAAAAAGAATGTGCAGCCCAAATGGGACTCAAGGTACAATTTAAAAAGTATACAAACAAAAACAGATGAACAAAAAGACTGATAAAAGTATATGACAAGAGAAAATAAAAATATATATATAATGAAATAAAGGAAAACCTCGTCACAGAGAACCCCGAGTGTAAGATTTCTATACTATCAGGACAAAAACCAAAACTCAGAAACAGTGCTGGAAGAAAAAGATGGGAGAGCGGTTATAAATTCTCAGTGGGTATGAGGAAGGTTGTTTTGATTCTTCCTGGATGTATCTTGATATCTTTGTTAAAGGATTCAACTTTCCTAAGATCAAGGGGGATGAAAAATTGGTTTACATAGTATTGAATGGAGTATGGGGATTATTTTGAAGTTCAACTCTATATGAATATTAGAAAATAAAAATAAACAGGCATAAACTAGACTAAACTAAACTAAAGTAAAAAAAGAAATTCAAAAAATAGAAATGCAAAAGAAAAACACAGGTGTATTAATCAAAAAGTTCAGGTTAGAAGGCTATTATGGAATTTGTTTATTGGACAGCTCACTGTGATGGTAAATATTAAAAAATTATCTATAAAAAAGTTAAAAATAAAAGTTGTCCTATGAAGTAGGGGGTGGTAGTACTCCTGCAGTCTTTTTTTTTTTTTCCTTTCCTGGTTTGTTTTCTGAAGGAGGGGTTAGCCATATGGGTTTTCAGTCAATTATGTTCCTTGAATTAAGTCCTCCCACCCCCCCTCAAGGGGGTGGGCTCTGAGGAAACTTTTTTTTTTTTTTTTAGCCTTCTGTTCTCTAGTGGTTTTTATGTTTGTTCACTTTTTTTTATCCTCTCACCTTGACCACTTTTGATGGTTTTTGTAGTTTTAGAGGAAAACAATCTGCACCCTGACCTCCCTCTCAGAGAAAAGCCTCAGTCTGACTGCAGAGCCCAAATAAGTTCCCCCTTGGCCACTGGGAGAGCAGGTTCCGAGTTCCGGTCCCTGGGGACTCAGGATCTCCTACTTATACCCCAAACCACAGCAGCAATGGCTGTCTGGGAGCTCCAGACCACCATAGAGGTTCCAAGCAGGTATCACACACTAAGATTTCCCCACTGGCACAGGCTGGGAATGCCTGGTCTTTCTGGGTCTAAGAGCGCCCTGTTTGCACACACCTCTTTCAGGGGAGGCTGTGGGTCGTGCGGCCGTCTCAGGCTCTAAGAATGGGCACAGGTCTGAAAGCACCAGGCTGGGCCTTCAAACACCTCTGTCAGGGGAGAGTTTGGGGTGTTTGTCTTTGGCCCTGAAACAATGGTGCGGGTCAAAGAGCGCCAGAGGGCCCTTTGTACTTCTCTCAGGGGAGGATGAGGGGCGTAGATATCTCAGGCTCTGTATCAGGACTCGCATGTTCTGCCAACTGGCGTGGCTCCCATCCCCTCACAGGAGCCAGAGCCCATGCATTCTCAGGCATGCTGGCAGCTTATGGACCAAGAAGACATGGTTTCTCCACCCACTCTCTCTGTCTCAATGGCAGGGGAGGCTGTCCTGGGACCTGGGACTTAAGCCCCTGTCCCTAGCTGCCCCGATTCACACACACACACACACACACACACCCCACGATCCATTGCTCTTTTTGAGTGCTTTCAACCAGACTCCAAGTTAATGCTGGTCCCCAGATGTAGGGAATTCTTGGATTGGGTTATTACTTTCCAACCGGTTGCCTTTGGTGGCTCCCTCAACTTTTTGTTTATCTTCTGATATCAGTCCACCATTCCCACTCTGCTTTAACTGCACACTGGTAACTTCTACCCCTGTAGAGTTCCAGACATGTATAGTTCTGATCTTAGGCTGATTTCATGAGTGATTGTAGTTCTTTTGTAGGTAATCAGCTCACTTTAGGGTACAGGTTGAAAAGGTGCCTCCTCCTACTTCTCCACCATCTTGTCCCCTCCCTCTTTTTTTTTTTTAAGATTTTATTTATTTGACAGAGAGAGAGATCACAAGTAGACAGAGAGGCATGCAGAGAGAGAGTGACAGAGGGAGGGAAACAGGCTCCCTGCTGAACAGAGAGCCCGATGTGGGACTCCATCCCAGGACCCCGAGGTCATGAGCTGAAGGCAGTGGCTTAACCACTGAGCCAACCTGGTGCCCCTCAAAATGAGTCTCTTGGAGACAGCATATGGATATGTGCTTTCTTTTCATCCAATCTGCAATCATGTTCCATTTCACGGGAGAATTTAGGCCATTCATATTGACAGTGTTTATTGAAAGACATATATATATATATTTTGCCATCAAGTTGCCTGTGAAGCTCTCGTTTCTACAGATTGTATCTGTTTTATATCTTGCTCCATTTTAGACTCCTCCCCCTTAATATTCCTTGCAGGACTCACTCGATAGTCACATATTCTTTCTGTTTCTGCCCGTCTTGGAAGCTCCTTAATTGTCCATCCATTCTGATTGACAGCCATGCTAAAGGATTCTTGGCTGCATGTTCTTCTCATTTAGTACTTTAAATATGTTTTGCCAGCCCTTTCTGGCTTGCCAGGTTTCTATGGACAGGTCTGAATTATTCTGATATTCCTCCCTCTGTATGTAAGAACTTTCTTCCCTCTCACTGCTTTCAAGATTGTTTCCATGAGTCTAAGAAATGAGAATTGTACTATTATATGTCCTGATGTTGGTGTGTTCTCGCTGATCATGGGAGGGGTCCTCTCTGCCTCATGCACACAAGCTTATTTCCTTCCCCAGATTAGGGAAGGTCTCAGCTAGGATTTACTCTAATATATATTTTAGACCTCTCTCTCTCCACCCCCTCAGGGATCCCCATAATTCTGATAATGGAGCATTTCATTCTCCCTAATCTCTCAGTTTGATTCCTTGGGATATATATAGATATATATCCCATTATACATAAAATAAAATATACATAAAATATACATTATATATTTATAAAACTTTAAATATACATATATATTTAAAATTTTTATAAAATTATAATGTATTATAATAATACATTATATGTATATATATATTTAAATTTTTATAAACATATAATGTATTATTATAATGTATTATTTTTATAAACATATAATGTATTATTAGCCCCGGGAGACAAGTCTGTGAATCACCAGGTTTTCAAACTACAGCACTCAGCATAACACATATCCTTCTCAACTCCCCCACCCTCTCCCCTTTGTCCACCCAGCACCCCTTTGTTTTGTGAGATTAAGAGTCTCTTATGATTTGTCTCCCTCTTGATCCCATCTTGATGTCATTTATTCTTTTTCTACCCCCCAAACCCCCCACATTGCATCTCCACTTCCTCTTATCAGGGAAATCCTATGATAGTTGTCTTTCTCCCATTGACTTATTTTACGAATCATAATAACCTCTAGTTCCATCCACGTTGTTGCAAATGGCAAGATTTTATTTCTTTTGAGGGCTGCATAGTATTCCATCCTATATCGACACCACCTCTTCTTTATCCATTCATCTGTTGATGGGCATCTAGTTTATTTTCATACTTTGGCTCTTGTGGACTTTGTTGCTAGAAACATTCGGGTGCACGTGCCCCTTTGGATCACTACATTTGTATCTTTAGGGTAAACACCCAGTAGTGTGATTGCTGGGTCATAGGGTCACTCTATTTTCAACTTCTTGAGCAACCTCTATGATGTTTTCCAGAGTGGCTGCACAAGCTTGAATTCCCACCAACAGTGTAGGAGGGTTCCCCTTTCTCCACATCCTCACCAGCCTCTGTCATTTCCTGACTTGTTAATTTTAGACATTCTGAATGGTGTGAGGTGGTATCTCATTGTGGTTTTGATTTGTATGTCCCTGATGCCAAGGGATGTGGAGCATTTTTTCATGTGTCTGTTGGTCTTTTGGATGTCCTCTTTGCAGAAATATCTGTCCATGTCTTCTTCCCATTTCTTGTTTGGATTATTGGGTCTTTGGGTATTGAGTTTGCTAAGCTCTTTGTAGGTTTTGGATCCTAGCCCTTTTTCTGATGTGTCATTTGAAAATATCTTCTCCCATTGTTTCAGTTGCCTTTTGGTTTTGTTAACTGTTTCCTTTGCTGTGCAAAAGCTTTTGATCTTGAAGAAGTCCCAATAGTTCATTTTTGCCCTTGCTTCCCTTGTCTTTGGCAATGTTCCTAGGAAGAAGTTGCTGTGGCTGAGGCCAAAGACTGCTGACTGTGTTCTCCTCAAGGATTTTGATGCATTCTTTTCTCATATCACATCTCTCTTCATCCATTTAAAGTCTATTTTGGTGTGTGTTTTAAGGAAATGGTCACGTTTAATTTTTCTGGATGTGGCTGTCCAATTTTCCCAACAGCACTTGTTGTAGAGACTCTTTTACAGTTGGACAATTCATTCTTGCTTTGTCGAAGATTAGCTGACCATCGAGTTGAGGGTCAGTTTCTGGACTCTCTACTATGTTCCATTGATCTATGTGTCTGCTTTTGTGCCAGTACCATTCTGTCTCGATGATGACAGCTTTGTAATAGTGTTTGAAGTCTGGAATTGTGGAGCTGACAGATTTGGTTTTCTCTTTCATCAATCCTCTGTGTATTTTCATAGGGATTGCATTAGATGTGTAGATTGCTTTAGGTAGCATAGACATTTTTACAATATTTGTTTTTCCAATTCCAGAGCATTGAATATTTTTTCCATTTCTTTGTGTATTCTTCAGTTTCTTTCATGAGTTCTTTATAGTTTTCTAAGTATAAATCCTTTGCCACTTTGGTTAGGTTTATTACTAGGTATCTTTTGGTTTTGGATGCAATTGTAAATGGGATTGACTCCATAATTTCTCTTTCTTCTGTCTTCATGTTGGTGTAAAGATATGCAACTGATTTCTGTGCATTGATTTTATATCCTGACACTTTACTGAATGCCTGTACAAGTTCTAGCAGTTTTGGAGTGGAGTCTTTTGGTTTTTCTGCATATAGTTTCATATCATCATAAAGAGTTATAGTTTGACTTCTTCTTTACCTGTTTGGATGCATTTAATTTCTTTTTGTTGTCTGATTGCTGAGGCTAGGATTTCTTGTACTGGGTGAATAGCAGTGGTGATAATGGTCTTCCCTGCCATGTTCATGACCTTAGGAGAAAAGCTCTCAGTTTTTCTCCATTGAGAATGATATTTGTGGTGGGGTTTTTATAGACGGCTTTGATACTATTAAGGTATGTACACTCTATCCCTACCCTTAGAAGAGTTTTGATCAGGAAGGGATGTTGTACTTGGTCAAATACTTTTTCCTCATCTTTTGAGAGTATCATATGGTTCTTGTTGTTTCTTTTATTAATGTTTGTATCATATTGATTAATTTGAGGATGATGAAGCAACCTTGCAGCCCTGGAATAAATCCCACTTCGTTGTGGCGAATAATCCTTTTAATGTACTGTTGGATCTTATTGGCTAGTATTTTAGTGAGAATTTTCACATCTGTGTCCATCAAGGGTATTTGTCTTGTAGTTCTCTTTTTTGATGGGATCCTTGTCTGATTTGGGGATGAAGATGATGCTAGCCTCATAAAATTAATTTGAAACTTTTCCATCCATTTCTATTTTTTGGAACAGTTTCAGGAGAATAAGAATTAATTGCTCTTTAAATATTTGGTAAAATATTCCCTGGGAAGCTGTTTGGCCCTGGGCTCTTGTTTGTTTGGAGATTTTGGATGACTGTTTCAATCTCCTTACTGGTTATGGGTCTGTTCAGGTTTTCTATTTCTCCATGGTTCCGTAGCAGTAGTTTATATGTCTCTAGGAATATAGCCATTTTTTCCAGATTGTCAAATTTCTTGTGTAGAGTTGCTCATAATACATTGTTATACTTGTCTGTATTACTTTGGTGTTGATGTGATCTCTCCTATTTCATTCACAATGTTATTTATTTGGGTCCTTTCTATTTTCTTTTTGATAAGTGTGACAAGGGGTTTATCAATCTTATTCTTTCCAAGAACCAGTTCCTAGTTTCCTTGATTTGTTCTTTTTATTATGGTTGTTGTTGTTGTTGTTATTTACATTTCATTGATTTCTGCCTTTGCTTTGTCCCACAGATGTTGAACTTTTGTGTTTTCATTGCCATTTGTTTCCATGAATTTTTTTTCAATTTTTCATCAATTTCCTGTTTGACTCATTAATTCTTTAAAGGATGCTCTTTAGTCTCCCTGTATTTGGGTTCTTTCCAAATTTCCTCTTGTGGTTGAGTTCTAGCTTCAGAGCATTGAGGTCTGAAAATTTGCAGGGAATAATCCCAATCTTTTGATAGCAGCTGAGTCCTGATTAATGACCCAGGATGTGGGCTATTCTTAAGAATGTTCCATGTGCACTAGAGAAGAATGTGTACTATGTTGCTTTGGGATGGAGTGTTCTGAATACGTCTGTGATGTCCATGTGGTCCAGTGTGTCATTTAAGACCCTTTTTTCCTTGTTGATCTTTTCTTTGGATGATCTGTCCATTTCAGTGAGGATAGTGTTAAAGTCTACTACTACTATTGTATTATTGTCAAGATGTTTCTTTGATTTTGTTAATTGGTTTATATTGTTGGCTGCTCCCATGTTAGTGGTATAGATATTTAAATTTGAGGGAAATCGAAAGGGGAGATGAACCATGAGAGACTATGGACTCCAATAAACAACCTGAGGGTTTTGGACGGGCGGGCAGTGGGAGGTTGGGGGAGCCAGGTGGTGGTTATTAGGAAGGGCACATATGGCATGGAGTACTGGGTGTGATACATAAACAGTGAATTCTGTTATGCTGAAAAGAACTTAATTAAAAATAATAAAATTGTTAGATTTTCTTGTTGTCAGACCCTTTGAGTATGATATAATGTCCTTCTTCATCTCTTATTATAGCATTTGGCTCAAATTCTAATTGATCTAAGGATTGACACTGCATTTTCTTCTGCTGTCCATTAGTATGATATATTGTTTTCCACCCTTCACTTGAAATGTGGAAGTGCCTTTGGGTCAAAAATGAGTTTTGTGTAGGCAGAATATACATTTTTCCCCCACTCTGATACCCTGTATCTTTTGATTGGGACATTTAGCCCATTTACATTCAGGGTAACTATTGAGAAATATGAATTTAGTGCCATTGTATTGCCTGTAAGGTGACTGTTACTGTATACTGTCTCTGTTCCTTTCTGATCTACTACTTTTAGGGTCTCTCTTTGCTTAGAGATACCCTGTCAGTATTTCATGTAGAGCTTCTTTGGTGTTTGCAAATTCTTTTGGTTTCTGTTTGTCCTAGAAGCTATTTATCTGTCCTTCTATTTTCAATGATAGCCTAGCTGGATATAGTATTCTTGGCTGAATGTTTTTCTCATTTAGTGCTCTGAATATATCATGCCAGTTCTCTCTGGCCTCCCAGGTCGCTGTGGATAAGTCTGCTGCCAATCTAATATTTTTACCATTGTATGTTACATACATCTTGTCCTGGGCTGCTTTCAGGATTTTCTCTTTGTCTCTAAGACTTGTAAATTTTACTATTAGATGACAGGGTGTGGTCCTATTCTTATGGATTTTGAGGGGGATTCTCTGCACCTCCTGGATTTTGATGCTTTTCCCCTTTGCTGTTTTAGGAAAATTCTCTAAAATAATTCTCTCCAATGAACCTTCTGCTCCCCTCTCTCTTCTTCTGGAATCCCAATTATTCTAATGTTTTTTCATCTTATGGTATCAGTTATCTCTAAAATTGTCCCCTCGTGAACCAGTAATTCTTTGTCTCTCTTTTGCTCAGCTTCTTTATTCTCTTTCATTTGGCTCTTTATATAACTAATTCTTTCTACTGACTCATTTACCTAGCAGTAAGAACCTCCATTTTTTATTGCACCTCATTAATAGCTTTTTTTAAAATTTCAACTTGGATAGATTTTTGGTCATTTATTTCTCCAGAAAGGGCTGTTATTTCTCTGAAGAGGGTTTCTCTAATATGTTCCATGCCTTTTTTGAGCCCAGCTATAACCTTGAGAATCATCATTCTGAACTCACGGTCTGACATATTACCGGTGCCTGTATTGATTAGGTCCCTAGCCGTTGGCACTGCCTCTTGTTTTGTTTTGTTGTTGCTGTTGTTTTGTTTGTTTTGAGTTTTTCTGCCTTGTGTTTCGTCCAGGTAAGCCTCTATGAAGGAACAAATAAAATACTAAAAGGTGACAAGGACCCCATAAACATGTGCTTTAACTAAATCAGAAGAGACCCCAAATCATGGGAGGGGAGAAAGGGGATAAAAAAGTTCAGAAAAAAAATTAAATAGAAAACAAATAAGGATGGTGAGTCAAGATGGTGGGCAAGTAGGAAGAGGTGCCATTTCAACCTGAACACTAAAGTGACCTGATTACTTACCAAAGAACTTCTATCACCCATGAAATCAGCCTGAGATTAGAATTATAAAAGCCTGGATCTCTAAGGGGCAGAAGACACCACTGAGCAGTACATGAAATGTGCATGCTTCCCAAACCCTCCCCTGAGACAGGTGCTGGAAGGCCCATCCTGGTGGTCTCAGAACAGCACCCTGTTCTCAGAGCCTGAGACATGCACGCAACCCACAGTCTCCCCTGAGAGAGGTGTGCACAGGCCCGTCACTCAGAAGCAGAAAGACCAGGTATCCCTGCCATGGCCAGTGGTAAAATCTCAGTGTGTGATTGCTGCTTGGAACCTCTCTGATAGTCTGGAGCTGCCCTGATGGCCACCACTGCTGTGGTTTTGGGTACAAGCAGAAGATCCTGTGTGCCCAGGAACCACAACTCGGAACCTACTCTGCCAGAAGCCAAGGGGGAGTTTATATGGGCTCTGCAACACCCACAGATGAGCAAACTATGGCTTCTCTCTGAGAGAGAGGGCATGGTGCAGCTCGCTTTCCCCTTAACCTACAAAAACCATCAAAAGTGGTCAAGGCGAGAGAGAGAAAAAAAATAGTGAACACACATTAAAACCTCCAGAGAACAAAAGGCTGAAAAAATCGGCTTCCTCAGAGCCCACCCCCTTGAGGGGGGTAGGAGCACTTAACTCAGGGAACATCATTGAAAACTCATGTGCCTAGCCCCTCACCAAGAAAATCGAGGAAAGAAAAAAAAAAACTACAAGAGAACAACCACCGCTTCTTCATAAGACAACTTTTATTTTTAATATGTTCCCACTATTATGGCTCATTTTTTATATAGATAATTTTTAACCTATTTACCATCACAGTGAGCTATCCAGTACATCAAATTCCATAATAACCTTCTAACCTGAAGTTTTAGAAACACACACCTGTGTTTTTCTTTTCACATTTCTATTTTTTTAAATTTCTATTTTTAAAATTTTAGTTTAGTTTAGTCTAGTTTATGCCATTTTATTTTTATTTTCAATATTCACATAGAGTTACACTTCAAAGTAATACCCTTTCCCAAATCAATACTACCCCTATATGTAAACGAATTTTTCATGCCCCTTGATCTTAGGAAAGTTGAGTCCTTTAAAAGATATCAAGATACATCCAGAAAGAATCAAAACAATCTTCCTCGCCCACACTGAGAATTTATAACCACTCTCCCATCTCTTTCTTACAGCAGTGTTTCTGTGTTTTGGTGTTTGTCCTGATAGTATATAAATCTTAGACTTGGGGTTCTTTGTGACTAGGCTTTCCTTTATTGGCATGTATATATATATATATATATATATATATATATATATTTTGTTTTCTCTTGTCATAACTTTTATCAGTCTTTTTGTTTGTATAATTCCTAAATTGTACCTTGGGTCCCATTTGGGCTGAAGAATCTCTTTTATCTTCCCTTTCTTTCCTCTCTCTCTCTCTCTCTCTTATTCTTTTTTCTTCCTTTGGTTGGGAAATCTTTATTGCTCAGAAGTGTTCCAGGGAGCTCCTTGACTGCACCACGGTTGATACATCCAGCTACATCTGTTAAGTAATCTCTCACCAAAATGACTAGGAGGAGGAATGCCCAAAAGAAGAAAAATACAGAGGATGGACCTTCTGCAACAGAGTTGTTGGCTATCAACATAGACAATATATCGGAAAGAGATTTCAGGCTAACAATTATCCAGGCAATACCTAGGTTGGAGAAAGCCATGGATGACCAAAT
The DNA here is from genome assembly GCF_011764305.1 of Mustela putorius furo. Taxonomy (NCBI): domain Eukaryota; kingdom Metazoa; phylum Chordata; class Mammalia; order Carnivora; family Mustelidae; genus Mustela; species Mustela putorius. Next base: position 3,223,869 of record NW_025421566.1, on the reverse strand, counting down.
GGAATTGATTAGGGAGGAACTGAAAGCGACCACAGATAATGTACACAATGTTTGGGCAGAGCTAAAAGCTATCAGGGATGAGGTTCACAATGCTCTCAATGAGTTCCAATCTAATCTAAACTCTCTCAAAGCTAGGGTAACTCATACAGAAGATAGAATTAGTGACCTGGAGGACAAATAGATAGAGAGAAAGGACCAGGAGGAAGCCTAGAACAAACAGCTTACAAGCTAAGAAAACAGACTCAGGGAAATAAATAATGCCATGAAATGATCCAATGTCAGAATTATTGGAATCCATGAAGGGGAAGAGAAAGAAAATTCTAGAAGATATAGTGGAACAAGTTCTTCATGAAAATTTTCCCATTTCTGGCAAGTGGAGCAAGCGTGCATGGACTAGGGGCGAAATGCTCTCCAAACAAAATTATAGATTCCAAAAATTCATCAAGTCATCACGTAGTCAAATTGAGGAATCATAATTGTAAGTATAGTCTCTTGAAAGCTGCTAGGTCAAAGAGGATTCTCATGTACAGAGGAAGGCCCATCAGAATAACGTCAGACATGTCCACAGAGACCTGGCAAGCCAGAAAGGCCTGGCAAGATATATTCAGGGCACTAAATGAGAAGAACATGCAGCCAAGTATACTTTATCCAGCAAGGCTGTCATTCAAAATAGGTGGAGAAACAAAGAGTTTCCAAGACCAGTAAGGCTTAAAAGAACATGCAACCACCAAGCCATCACTGCAAGAAATATTGAGTGCGTTTTATAAAATACAATGGCACAGGGTTGCAAATTGGATAAAACAACAGGACCCATCCATATGTTGTCTACAAGAGACGCATTTTGAACCTAAAGATACACCCAGACTGAAACTGAAGGCATGGAAAAGCATATTTCATGCCAATGGGCCTTAAAAGAAGGCCTGGGTAATGATTCACATATCAGATATATTAGATTGTAAACTAAAGACTAGTCAGAGATACAGAAGGACACTACATAATTCTTAAACGGACTATCCACCAAGATTATCTAACAATTGTAAATATCTATGGCCCCAATATGGGAGCAGCCAATTACATAAGAAAACTGTTAATCAAGATAAAGAGTCATACTAATATGAACACATTAAAAGTAGGACATCCCAAAACACCTTTCTCAGAAATAGATCATCGAAGCAGAAAATCAATAAAGAAACAAAAGCATTGAATGACACACTGGACCAGATGGACCTCATAGATATATACAGAACATTCCACCCTAAAACAACAGAATACTTCCCCAGTGCACATGGAACCTTCTCAAGGATAAACCACATACTGGGTCACAAATCAGGACTCAACCCATACATAAAGACTGAGATTATTCCCTGTGTATTCTCAGATCACAATGCTTTGAAACTGGAGCTCAATCACAAGGAAAAGTTTGGAAGGAGCTCCCCCACCTGTAACTAAAGACCACATTGCTTAAGAATGCTTGGATCAACCAGGCGATCAAAGAAGAACTGAAACAATTCATGGAAGCCAATGGGAATGATGACACTTTGGTGCAAAACCTATGGGATACAGTAAAGGCGTTCCTAAGGGGTAATGCATAGCCATCCAAGCCTCCCTCAAAAAAAAAAAAAAAACTGAAAAATCCAGAACAAAGCAGCTGTCTCTACACCTTAAAGAACTGGAGAATCAACAACAAACCAAACCAACTCCACACATAAGAAGGGAAATAATCAAGATAGAGCTGAGATCAAAGAGGTAGAAACCAGAGATTCAATAGAACGTATCAATGAAACTAGAAGCTGGTTATTTTGGAAAGAATCAATAAGATTGATAAACCATTGCCACACTAATACAAAAGAAAAGATAGCAAGCACAATTTCATAAAATTATGAATGAAAAAGGAGAGATCACAACGAACACCAGGAAGTAGAAACAATCATCAGAAGTTATCAACAGATATATGTCAATAAGCTAAGCTACCTAGATGGAATGGATGCATTCTTGGAAAACTGTAAACTCCCAAAATTGAGCCAGGGAGAAATTGACAACCTGAATAGATCAATAACTAGTAGTGATATTGAAGCAGTGATCAAAACCTCCCAAAAAACAAGAGCCCAGGACATCAGGGATTCCCTGGTGAATCCTACCAAGCTTTCAAAGACAAAATAACACCTATTCTCCTGAAGCTGTTTCAAAAAATTGAAGCAGAAGGAAAACTTCCAGACTCTTTCTATGAAGCCAGCATTACCCTGATGCCCAAACCAGGCAAAGACCCTACCAAAAAGGAGAATTTCAGACCAATATCACTGATGAATATGGATGCTAAGATTCTCAACAAGGCCTATCACCAGGATCCAACAGCACATTAAAAAGATTATCCACCATGAGCAGGTGGGATTCATCCCTGGGCTACAAGAATGGTTCAACATTTGCTAATCAATCAGTGTGATACAACAAATTAATACAAGAAGGGAGATGAACCACATGGTCCTCTCAATAGATGCAGAAAGAGCATTTGACAAAATCCAGCATCCACTCCTGATTAAAACGCTTCAAAATATAGGGATAGAGGGAAAATTCCTGAACTTCATCAAATCTATCTATGAAAGAAACACAGCAAATATCATCCTCAATGGGAAAAAGCTTGCAGCCTTCCCGTTGAGATCAGACATAAAAAGGATGCCCCTTCTCACCACACATGTTCAACATAGTATTAGAAGTCCAAGCAACAGCAATCAGACAACAAAGAGAAATCAAAGGTATCCAAATTGGCAATAAAGAGTTCAAACGCTCTCTCTTCACAGATGACATGATTCTTTATATGGAATACACAAAGGACTCCACACCCAAACTATGAGAACTCATATAGCAATTCAGCAACGTGGCAGGATACAAGATCAATGTACAGAAATCAGTGGCTTTCTTATACACTAACAATGAAAATACGGAAAGGGAATTTGGAGAATCTATTCCATTTACTATAGCACCAAGAACCATAAAATACCTGGGAGTAAACCTGACCAAAGAGGTAAAGGATCTGTACTCGAGGAACTACAGAACACTCATGAAAGAAAAGGAACAAGACACAAAAAGAGGGAAGACCATTCCATGCTCTTGGATCAGAAGAATAAGCACTGTTAAAATGTCTATACTGCCTAGAGCAATCTATACTTTTAATGCAATTCTGATAAAAATTCCACTGGTATTCTTCAAAGAGCTGGAGTAAATAATCCTAAAATTTGTATGAAATCAGAAGAGATCCCGAATCGCTAAGGAAATGTTAAAAAACAAAAATATAACTGGGGGCATCGCACTACCTGATTTCAAGCTTAATTACAAAGCTGTGATCACCAAGACAGCATGGTACTGGCATAAAAAAGACTCATAGACCAGTGGAACAGAGTAGAGAGCCCAGATATGGACCCTCAAGTCTATGGGCAAATAATCTTTGACTAAACGGGAAAAATATACATGGAAAAAAGACAGTCTCTTTAATAAATGGTGCTGGGAAAACTGGATAGCTATATGTAGAAGAATGAAACTCGACCATTCTCTTACACCGTACACAAAGATCAACTCAAAATGCATAAAAGACCTCAATGTGAGACAGGAATCCATCAGAATGCTAGAGGAGAACATAGGCAGTAATATCTTCGATATAAGCCACAGCAACTTCTTTCAAGATATGTCTCCCAAGGAAAAGGAAACAAAAGTGAAAATGGGACTTCATCAAAATCAAAATCTTCTGCTCAGCAAAGGAAACAGTCAAAAAACAAAGAGGCAACCCACGGAATGGGAGAAGATATTTGCAAATGACAGTACAGACAAAAAGGTTGATATCCAGGATCTATAAAGAACTCCTCAAACTCAACACACACAAAACAGACAATCATATCAAAAAAATGGGCAGAAGATATGAACAGACAGTTCTCCAATGAAGACATACAAATGGCTATCAGACACATGAAAAAATGTTCATCATCACTAGCCCTCAGGGAAATTCAAGTGAAAACCACATTGAGATATCACCTTACACCAGTAGAATGGCCAAAATTAACAGGGCAGGAAACATCATGTGTTGGAGGGCATGTGGAGAAAGGGGAACCCTCTTACACTGTTGGTGGGAATGCAGGTTGGCGCAGCCTCTTTGGAGAACAATGTGGGGATTCCTCAAGAAATTAAAAATAGAACTTCCCTATGACATTGCCATTGCACTCCTGGGTATTTACCCCAAAGATACAGATGTACTGAAAAGAAGGGCCATCTCTACCCCAATGTATATAGCAGATATGGCCACATTCGCCAAACTGTGGAAAGAACCAAGATGCCCTTCAATGGATGAATGGAAAAGAAAGATGTGGTCCATATACACTATGGAGCTTTATGCCTCCATCACAAAGCATGAATTCCCAATTTTTGTAGCAACATGGATGGGGCTGGTAGAGATTATGCTTAATGAAACAAGTCAAGCAGAGAAAGTCAATTATCATATGGATTCACTTATTTGTGGAGCATTACAAATAGCATGGAGCACATGGGGAGTTAGAGAGGAGAAGGGATTTGGGCAAAATTGGAAGGGGAGGTGAACCATGAGAGGCTATGGACTCTGAAAAACAATCTGAGGGCTTTGAAGTGGCCGGCGGTGGGAGGCTGGGGTACCAGGTGGTGGATATTATAGAGAGCACAGATTGCATGGAGCACTGGGTGTGGTGCAAAAATAATGAATACTGTTATGCTTAAAATAAATAAATAAATAATAAAATAAATTTTTAAAAAGAACTCGTTTTGAACTTAAAGATACTAAACGTATCTTAAGGGGATGGGAGAACAATTTTTCATGCCAACAGACCTCAAAAGAAAGCTGGGGTAGCAAGTCTCATGTCACGCAAATTAGATTTTAAGTTAAAGGCTGTGGTTAGAAATACAGAAGGACACTATATTATGCTTAAAGGGCAGTTGAGATGTCATACTCAGGGTACAATTACTGTCTCTACTGAATCAAAGTTCCAGCCACATTGCAAGGACCATGGCATCTTCTGCTAATTCTAGGCCTGTTATTAGTTTCTTTTTTCATGTAAAAATTCAGCCTAGCTTCCAAGAAAGAGGGAGGTGTTTTCTTGGTGGCAAGAAGGCAGGTAGAAAGGGCAGTGATTCAGGTGAGGAAATGCTGCTGAGTGACCTATTAATGGAGACCATTAGTGAATCCCTTTCATAGCCAAATTTTGTTTAGCACAAATACAAAAGTGTCTATGGATATAGAAGAGGTGAGAAATATCCAATGTGACTAAACAGTGTCACCCCGTATTTAGCGCCTTTTGGGAAGAAAATTTATTCATTCTTTGAGAGACCTGAATTTCACACCTGCCAAACAAATTCAGAGAAGGTGGCTGCAGTTTAGGACAAACAAATACAGCCTACCTTACGAAAACAAGACATTAAGTTTAAGTGTAATGATAGAATTACAGCTATGTAACAGGGTTACTTTTCACAGATTCAAATTAAAGCAGTATAAGCATTGTGTTACATGTCACATAGTTTAAAGCTATTCCAAGGGAAAAGAAAAAAAAAATTACAACTATGACAAATATGACGAAATACTAACTGAAGTCTAATTATTTTAATGCCCCTACATGAATGAAAAGAGGATTTTTTAAACTATTTTAAATAGTTTTGTTAGTGATGGTATTGTTTTGTGGATGTAGAGTCTTTGTTTTAGAGAAACATATTGAAGAACTTAAAAATATAATATGGTGTTCCAACTTGATTTCAATGTTATACAGTGCTATTAACCAAACTGGCCATGACTTTAAGGTTATTGAAACTCCCTGATGGATATATGGAGCTCATTGTACTATGATTGTCATGACAATTCTTTATAAATGCCCATAATTTTTTATTGTTTAAATTAAAAAAATAATATTGTAAGTAACCTTTACTCACAACATGGGACTCAAACTCACAACCCCCAGATTAAGAGTTGCATGCTCTACCAACTGAGTCAGCCATGTGTCCCATAATTTCTTTTTAAAGATTTATTTATTTGGGGTGCCTGGGAGGCTCAGTGGGTTAAACCTTTGCCATTGGTTCAGGTCATGATCTCAGGGTCCTGGGTTTGAGCCCCATACTGGGCTCTCTGCTCAGCAGGGAGCCTGCTTCCCCTCTCTCTCTTCCTGCCTCTCTGCTTAGTTGTGATCTCTCCCTGTGTCAAATATATACACAAAATTAATATATATATATATATATAATATATATATATATATATAAATATTTAATAGAGAGATACACACTGAGAGAAGGAACACAAGCAAGGGGATTGGGAGAGAAAGAAGCAGACTTCCCACCTAACAGGGAGCCCAATGGGGGGTTCGATCCAGGACCCTGGAATTATTACCTGAGCCAAAAGCAGATGTTTAACAACTGAGCCACACAATTGCCCCATTTTTTTATTATTATTATGTAGAATATAAATATGTATGAGAGGTAGGCAGGGGTGGGCTAAGTGGGTGATAAGTATTAAGGAGGACACTTGTTATAATGAGCACTGGGTGTTTTATGTAAATGATGAATCACTAAATTCTACACCAGAAACAAGTATTACCAGATGTGTTAACTAGAATTTAAATAAGGTTTAAAAAATTAACTTAAAAAAAGTATGTCGTGTTGCTATTTCCTTATACGTTAAAAACAGGCAAAACTTTACATCTAGCAAAACTCTAAGGATTTAGTATCTAATAAGGAGCATCAAAAGATCTGGAAAGATAGCTATAGTGTATTGCAATAGTGATGCATGAGTGTATTACATTTTAAAGAATTCTTCAAGCTGTACTTTTATATTTTTTGCTTTTTTAATGTTTTGATGAATTTAACAACATGTTTCAACTTTACTTCAAAAGTAATGAGTAAGTGTCCATCCATAGATAATGGACAAACAAAGCCGGTACACAAAGGACTACTGTCCAACCTTAAAAGGAAAGTAAGTTCTAACAAATGCTACTGTACAGTTCCACTTACATGAGTTTAAAGTAATCACATTCATAGAGAATAGAATAGTGGTTTCCAGGGACTGGAGAAAGGGCACTTTGAAGAGATAAAGTTCCTTATATGGATGGTGGCGATGTTTGCCCCCAAATGTGAATATACTTAATGTCACTGAGCCAAAGACTTACACATAGTTAAGATGGTAAATTTATGTTACATCTATTTTATCACAATTTTATTAAAATGGAAAAATAACATGGAATGGGTTGTTCAGAGAGTTTGTAAACTTTCATAATAAAATTTTATAGTTAAAGGTAAAAGGTTAAAATCTAAAACAAAAGAAAATCCCTGTATATTAAACCTGATTTTCTACAACATCAATATCAACCTATGAAACCAGAAGCATCTGCATATCCCGAGCCTGATATAATCTACAATTTGTCTGCAACAGACACAACCCCCCAGTTTTCCACTGGCCTTCTAATTCCCTAGTTTCAGGGATCATCCAGAAATTTGTGAATTTATTCCTTTAAACTGAGGACACATGTTTCTTGGAATCTAAAGAGATAGAATTGTAACCTGAAATGAGTGTAGTAGGGAGGTCATTGTATCCTTACCCCATCACACTCTTATCCTCACCCCAGATCCAACTTGGGTTTATTTGCCTATAGAAGCCTAATTAGTAACTTACTAGAAGTAAATTAGTGAGGATAACCTTATTACTCTCAAGTCTATGTTAGGAACAAAAGAGCCTGGTTTCAAACCAAGTTTTGGGCACCCCATCTCCCAATACCTGTTCATGTACAACTTTTTCACCTTGTAAGGAATGTGTAAAAAGTTAAAAAGAATGAGTAGAGCAGGCAGTAGCAGAAGTGAAGATAGAAGGATAAATGGAATATGATTATGAGTTTGGGGGGATTTCATCAAGGATTTAGGTAATTACACTATTAAGAACGGAGACCATGGCAAAATTTTGAGCAGAGAAAGGACTCACCTTGACTCAGGTGTCAAAATCCATGAGCACCATCTTTTAAATCTCAACCTCATCAAACCTCTCCTGTAACCCTGAGCACTTACTGAGATGTTGGATTTATGTGTCAAATTAAGTGGTCCTCAGGATGCCTACAGATTTGGTTAAACATGATTTTCAGAGGTGTTTGAGAACGTGTTTCTGGATGAGTTTACCATTTGGATTTGTAGACTAAGAGGCAGAGTGTCTTCTTTTTTTTTTTTTTTTTTTTTTTAACATGGGTAAGCCTCAGCCAACTTGTTGATAACCTGAATTGAACAAAAACGCTGGGCTTAAAGAATTGCCTCAGCCTGTGTTAGTTGGACACAGATCTTGCCTTGCTTTGGACTCAGACTCCATCTGGTACAGCTTTCTTGATTCTCATGCCTTTGGACTTACACTAAACTGTTGGCCATCTTGAGTCTTAGTATGCAGATCTGGACAACAGAGCTTGGATTTCTCAGCCTTCACAAGTTTATGTGAATGAAGCATGTTGATATCTCTCTCCTAAGGTGAGTAATGAAGAGTTGCACGGGGTCCGTCTTTTAACTAGAATAGGATTCATCATATCTATTTAGTCTGAATTTGAGAGGCCAATTACTCTTTTGGGTGTGTTACTCCAATCTGTTCGTTGGGTGGCCCAAGAAGTTGCTAGTTTTAGGAGAGCCCAGAGCAGCAGAAAGTACGCCAACAGTTCCAGACAGCCATGCAAAGTGCTCTGCCATGTGAGACATACCATCTAGCAGATTCAACGGTGCTTAGTGGCAGCTAGGGATACTCTGGAGACTTTGATAGGGTCGTACACATGACCTGCAGCAGAGGCCCTTAGAGTTCTTTTCAAACCCCTGCCATCCTTACTTCACGTTTGAGAACCAGCCTTTGGTCTATTACTGGGCATTAGCAGAGACTACCATATAGGCAGTGGAGTAACGATGCAATTTCACATGCCCATTATGAACTGGGTTATCTGACCCATTAGACCATAAAGTTGGGCATGGACAGCAACACTACGTCATCGAATGGAAGTGGTACACCTGAGATCTGGCCCAAAGAAGTTGTAAAAGCACAAGGAAATTAGATGACTTTATGGCTCAAATGTCTGTAATCCCCACTCGTGCTACACTATCTTTTATTCTCAACCTGAACTGCTGGCCTCTGGGGGTTCCTATGATCAGTTGACTGAGAAAAACTCAGGCCTGGTTTCAGATAGTTCTGCACTATCGGTAGACACCACCTAAAAGCAGACAGCTGCAACAGCACAGCTGCTCTCTGGACAGGGGATGAAAGAAAATCCTCCAGCGGGCAAAATGTTGAACAGTCCTGGCTGAGGTTTGGGTGGCATGCCACCAGAAGACTCTGTCTTCTGCTATGTGGAGAAAGTTATGTTCCTTGCATTACTTGTAGGGACAGCTGGGAAACTCCTGCTGTCAGATTTAACATATGAAACCCCCTCAGTCTCAGAAGCAAGCTCTCTCCTCAATGGTAGGAGGCCTTTTGAGGAAAAGAGCAAGGAGTCCTAGGGTAAAGGGAGCTGGGGTGGAGCAAGAAGGAACCTTTGTTCTGTGGATGTGCTCTGCCAAATTAATTTCATTAGTAAGTGTATAATATATCTTAAGGCACTGGCATCACAGCCCAGGAGCGCTCTGTGAGTTACTCAGGAGTTCCTCATGGACTCGTGGTACTCATTTTGTGGACAGTATCAATGCATCAAGTCAGGTGGGATGGGACCACATTCTCATAGGAAAAAAGAAGTTTAGAGTAGCTAACATACCTTCAAAAATAACAGTATTTATAGGTACAACATGTACCATATGCAACCTTAAAGACAGTAAATGCCTTAATCCTTCACTCCCTTTTTTTTTTTTTCCACAAAAGAATTAAAGAATGTGAGAACATAATATAAGGCTTAGTATTCAGACCACAGTCTGGGTCCAGGATGCCTACTATATCTCAAAATAGTATGGCAGGTAATTGGAGGTAGCAAAGATAGGATTAGAAAGTGAGTGAAATTTAACATAGGATAAAGGCAGACCTTTCTCTGTAGCCTAAAACAGGTCTTTTTTTTCTTGAGGACGTAAGACAGGAGGAAGGAAAAGAATCAAACCTCTTATTTATTAGAGGAGCTACAATTAATCTTCTGTCTCATAACCTTGGATTTGGGATGCATTCCCTGTTTTCTGGGATGGGACTGAACTCTTTGAATTATGACCTGAACAAAGGTATCGGTAGCCCATCATTTCCCAGGGGAAAACAAGCCATGAACCATTGCCAAACCAGGGACATGCCAACCTGCGTTAAGTCTTTATTAACAATTCCAATTCTAAAGAGTAGAAGGCAACCACAAAAAAAAGTTCTAAAAGGATGTAACGTTTATGTGCCTAGCCAGGCACATGTTTTGGCACAACTCGACGAGATCTGAAAGTAAACTGTTTGGGGTCTGGGGAGTCAGCGGATGGTGTAGCGTACATAGGGAACCTCGACATCCTCGCCAGTATCATCGTTGCAGCACAGCTCAAGCACCAGTGCCCGCACATGGTGGCCCAGCTTTCGTTTCGACACATGAGTCACAATTTCTGTCATCCTGGGAAGAGAGAGGAGAGGGTCAGGGACATAACAGGGAAGAGAGGCATATGGCATTAAAGAAGGTAGGGAAAGCCATGAACATAAGCAGTAAGGTTGTCCACCCCTCACAGGGCTTTCCTTAGTCTGCCCTGTGGCCAACTCACGGCTGATCCAACCGTTCCTTGAGTTTGGTAGCTGGCATGAAAAAGGAGTACAACATGGATACACCTTGGGACAGCATGGTAATCTCTAATTTGTGCTCTGTCTGGAGAGGGTGGGAAGGACAGACATACAATGGTGTCATAGAAAAGGAGAATACAATCACCACCCCTAGGGGAAGTGAGTGTAGAAAGCCTCACCTTAAAGTAGTCAAGGAACTGTCTGAGAGTCATCTCTTTACCATTAGGCTGTATCCCCTGTACCTCAAAGCGATCCCACAATGTCCACTCTTGGTTATAGTACTGTAGGACGAAACACAGGGGAGTGGAAATATGGGTAACCCAGATGATCCTAGCCTAACCACTCAACTTCATTAAGACAGATCAATCATAACTTCCCTTTGTCCTAACCCTCCTGGGGCCCCATATCATTGTGTGCAAGCGATATTTTTATATTGACCTATGTGTCTCCACAATAAGGCAAACCTGCTATCTTCTTCACACACCTTCCACTTCCATTACCTTCCTATTTAATATCGTCTAACTATCCTGAGCTTCTCATTACTTCTCAAAGATTCCAGTCACATTTGTACTTGGCACAATGCAAAAACTATATAATGAATGGACAAATGGTATACAGAGTATGACACCCAAACATACGAGCACCATCTACTATGAGTCAGTTGTCCAGAGATACACACACACACACGAACATGTACCCACTACACACTGCCTCATGCACTAATGGGCAAAACCAAAGGTTTTCATATAAGCAGGCCCCTACCTGGTGCCGAGGTGGGGCAAGGGGTTCAGAGAAGCTGAAGAAGGGCAGGGCCAAGTTCATAAAGCTGTTCTTGTAAGATTTAAGCTGCCGGTATCCCTGCACCACTTTATATAGCTCCAGACACACGAGGCCAACTATAGCTGCTGTAGTTGTGTGGCAATTGCAGGGATGATCTTCCCTGCAATCAGCTTGCTCTGCCAGAGAGAAGATGACCAGCAGAGGCCATCATTAGAGAGGTTCAGGGTCTGCAGAGGAGGACAAATGTGGGAGACTCACCCTTGGGAAAGGGTGAAAGCTTAAGCTCTATACTATCATTACCTTATGCCGATCTGCCGGGGGAATATTATAATTTTCTGCTCGGAGGTTGGATGCAGCCACAATGAAATCCATATGAAAGTTGGTATTATCATCCTGTTGTGAATGAGAAGAGAGGACCAGTATGGAAGAGCGAGTTAGAGGAAAACAAGGTTTCTTGGCTACTCAAGATTCAACTATATTTGCACCTCAATTACATTGCAGACCAGCCAAGGAATCTGGCAGTCCTAATCCCAAAGAATCCTATGATGTATCAGCCCATACTCCTACTGTGTTGAGGGTCCCAACCCTCCCCAGCACCTTTTCAAAGTTGATAGGGTACATCTTGAACCCACGGAGCTTCTCTGGGCTGGGAAGCATGGCTCTGACCTCCTGTAGGCGGTTATCATCTGTACAAAGAGAGGGGCATGTTAGTCCTTTAAATTCCAGGCCAGGGTATAAGGAGAAAGGAGGACACTAGAATGGGGCAGAGATTTCAGACAGATCAAGGACCTGAATAGGAGACACACTGTGGGAAAGAGCTGCGGGAGCTGGGAAACATGGAGCATAAAATACTGCACACAAGAAAGAAAGATGTAGACAGGAGTAGGACCATAAAGAGAGATATAAATGGAGATGCTGAACAAAGATAATAGCAATAATAATGGATGTAGACAGTAACACTATTCAGAACAGGTAAGAGGCAGAAGCAGTCCAAGGGTCCATTCATCAATGGAAGGTTAATAAAGTCACGTGTCCACGCAAAGGGATATTTCTCAGCTATCAAAGAATGAAATCCACATACTTGAGATATGTATCTATAAGAATCCAACTTCCTAGACTCAGAAGATAGAGCAGTGGTTGCCAGAGCCTGGGCAGGAGACTGGGGAGTTATTTTAGTGTGGACAGATTTCTTACATGAAAGGTGAGAAAGTCCTAGAGATTTTTCACAACAGTGTTGATATATTGAATCCTGCTAAACAGAATACTGAAAAATAGGTAACACTGGGGACTCAAGGGTAGCTCCATTGGTTAGGTGTCTGCTTTTGGCTCAGGGACCTGGGCTCAAGCCCCACAGGAACCTCCTTCTCCCTCCCCCTTGTCTGCTACTCCCCCTGCTGAACATGTGCATGCTCTCTCTCTGCCAAATAAATAAATTACTTTTTTTCTTATTTAAAGCATTTAACACTGTAAGTCTTCGGTATTTCTATTTTAATTTTAAACAAATGTAGGCTATGATACAAAGATAGGAGATTTTAAAGAGTGCCACAGACAGAAAGAGAGACGTGGATGAGAGAGAAAGGAAGAAAAAGGGGGGGAAGAAAAAAATACGAGAAGCAACCATAGGGAAAAAACAGGAAGAGGAGAGAAATGTGGACAGGATAAAATAAAAAAAGTAAGATGAATAAGAATAGCAGAGATAACAATTACACATGGAGGATGAGCTAGGACGAAATACACACAGCATTGACAACTCTAGAGATACACAAAGAAACACAGAGAGGATCAAGAGAGATGAAGTATTTGGAAAAGAGCAGGATGGGGACAGATATACAGAGGAAAAAATGGAAAGATACATACAGGAAATATACAAAATAGAGGGGGGACTTAGAGAGAATCGGACAGGTAGAGGGAGATGGAAGCTGGGAGTTGGAAGGTAGTTACAGATGGTTAGATGAGGAGGAAGACCTTGAGAGGAAATGAAGACAGACATGGAGGTCAATACATACATTGAACATACATACAGGTAGAAGTTGAGGATATGGATGGGGATATCAAGAAGGAACTGACCCAGGGAAGACATCAAGGCAAACTAATTGCCATAGTCTGTAAAACAGAGGAAGAAGAAAATGGAGGAAAGAACAAAATGCAAACACACACACAGAAAGAAGATGTACAATTGATTCTGAGAGCCAGAATGGGAACAAGAAAAATGAGAAGAGAAAGGAGGAATACATGAAAGAATTTACCTTAACCACCCATCTTAACACTGGAGGAAACAAAGACCACAGGAAAGCATGGGTAAAACTCAGGCCTGGGAACTCAGGGCAGAGAAACCAGGACAACTAGTTAGAAGCATGGACATAAGATAAATGGAATGGTGCTCTGAGCCAATTGGATTAAGCACCCTCACCAGCAGAGGCACTGGTATTTTGAAGTTCCCTGTCAGAGACGTGGATCTTGACCCCAGACTTGGGGGTGAATTCAGGGATGTCCACAGACTGTAGAAGTATGGCCACAGCAGCTCGGTCCTGAGACCCCATCAGCCCATACGTCTGGGCAAAAAGATTGGCAGCAGCCATCACATAATCCAGATGCAGGGGCTAAAAGGCAAGATATGGACTAGTGAGCAGATCAGTCCTCACCCTGGAACCTCAAGCCTTCTTCTCAGCCACCACTTTTCACCTGATCCCAGGATACCCTAAGGGGTGACTTACATTGTTGACACTGAAGATAAGTGGGTGTGGACAACGTTTGGGCCCAGACCAGAATAGGGCTCCAGAGCTTGTAAGCTAAGAAGACAGAAAGGGTTTGAGGGATCAGGGCCTGAGAGGAGCCAATCCTGACTCCTCATCTCAGACCCAGACGTCCCAACTCACTATCCCTGGTCATTCACTATATATATATTTGTGTGTGTGTGTATATTTATATACATATATATGTATATAAAAGATACTGATAAATATTAATATATTTATCAGAATGTTAAGAATTCTCAGGCATTATATCAACTTCAATAACTTAATAAATACAAATTAATCCCCCAAACCTCCCAAGAATTAGGTCATCATTATTCACAGATGAAGATATTAAGATGCCAAGACAATATACATCATGGGCTCTAAGGTCAAATGAAGTTGGAAAGTGAACCGTTGTACTCTCTCTCTCTTTTTTAATGATTTATTTATTTTGAGGGGCAGGGCAGGAGGCAGAGGGAGATGGAGAAACAGTCTTAGGCTAAGTGAAATAAGTCAAACAGAAAGACAATTATCACATGGTTTCACTTATAATTGGAACATAGGGAATAGCATGGAAGACATCAGGAGGAGAAGGAAGGGGGGAAATCAGAGGAGGAGATGAACCATAAGACACTGTGGACTTTGCAAATCAAACTGAGGTTTGTGTCGGGTGATGGGTATTACGGAAGGAATGCACTGCAGGGAGCACTGGGTGTTATATGCAAACAATCAGGCAACAGTACATCAAAAACTAATGATGTACTGTTTCCACCTGATCCCAGGATCATCATTATTTTGATGTACTGTACGGTGACTAACATAATATAATAAAAAAAGTTAAAATAAATAAATAAAATCTTTAAAAAATTGTAAAACTTAACACCCAAACAACAAATAACCTAATTAAAAAATGGGCAGAACACATGAATAGATATTTTTCCAAAAAAAAACATACACACGGCCAACAGACACATGAAAAGATGTTCAACACCAGTCATCATCAGGGAAATACAAATCAAAACTACAATGAGATATCATCCCACATCCATCAAAACGGCTAAAATCAACTACATCAGAAACAACTTTTGGTAAAGCTGTGGAGAAAAAGGAACAATCAGGCATTGTTGATGGAAATGCAAAGTGGTGCCGCCCCTGGGGAAAAGTTTATGGAGTTTCCTCAGAAAGTTAAAAAGGGAACTACCCCATAAACTAGCAATTGCACTACTAGGTATTTACCCAAAGAATACAAAAATACTAATTCCAACTACATACATACAAACATACATACATACATACATGCAAACATACTAATGCTAATACTGATACATATTAGTATTATTACAGATACATATTAGTATAACACTAATACTAATACAAATTAGTATTATTATATATACATATTAGTATAACACTAATACTAATACATACAAATACTAATACTAATACTAAATCACAGCATTATCTACAATAGCCAAATTATTGAAACACCCAAGAGTTATTTAATGATAACTTCATAGATAGAAGATATGGTATATGTTTACAAGAGAATATTACTTGGCCATAAAAAGGAATGAAATCGTGCCCTTGGTAATGGCATGCATAGAGCTAGGGACTGTTAAGTTAATTGAATAAGTCAGAGAAAGACAAATACCCTATGATTTCAACATATGTGGAATTTAGTAGATGAGCAAAGTGGGTAAAAAGAGAGAGACAATAAAAAAAAAAGACTCTTAACTCTAGAGAACAAACTAATGGTTACCAGGGGCCATGGGGGGGGGTGGGTAAACAGGACATGGGGATAAAGGAGTGTATTTGTGATGAGTGCGTATCATGTGGAAGAGTAGAATACTCACTTTATTGTGCTCTTGAAACTAATACCACACTGCATGGCATATCTAACTATAATTAAATAAAAACTTAAAGATTTATTCATTTGAGAGGCGGAAGGGCAGAGGGAGAACCTTTTTTTTAAGATTTTATTTCGGTGTGAGAGAACACACAGTAGGGGGAGTGACAGTGTGGGTGTAGGTTGAGAAGGACTCCCCACAGAGCAGGGAGCCTCATGCAGAACTCCATCCCAGGTCCCTGAGATCATGACCTGAGCTACAGGAAAACACTTAAACAACTGAGCCACCTGGGTATCCCAAAGCACTTGTTTAGTTTTTCTTGAGGTCTTATAAAATGTTCTTGGTGTGCCTGCCATAGCTGAATTAGCTACAACAAGAGCTCTCAGAACACTACCTGCTTCTAGAAAATACATTCTGCCAAATGAACTCAGCAAGTATAGAATACCTGGTCAGGTGGAAAGTTGTGCAAAAGCTGGCAAATGTTGTTGGAGTACTGAGTGTGCCAGTGGTGGTAAGCCCAGGTCACACAGTCAGCCCAGGTCTGTGGCCGCTGTAGCACCAAGGTACGCTGCAAGGCCTCCAGCATTTCCAGTGGTTGGGTGCCTGCCAGGCGCAGTGTCCGTTCCACAAACTTGGAGTCTCTGACAGGAATCACAGCAAAAATGGGCAAAATTATACAGAGGCCATAGGAGAGGGCTTAACTACATGGAGAGCTGGTCCTGACTCTCCAGTGGCAGAAGGCCCATGGTAACATGTGGCTGGTGCTGAGCCATAGAGTGGTTACGGTATGCTTGACTAGGCAGAGAAGTGAGAGAACATTTGGATAGAATTACTCACGTGAGATACTGGTTGACATTTTCTGCTGGGTGCTTAAAGAGACCTTCAAACTCATCCCGAGCCCACTGCAGACAAAGCAAAGAGATTACAAGGGCCTGAAACGTAAAGTGGCCTTTTGTTGGCACTAGACTGGGTAGCTCAGTCAATTGAGCATCTGCCTTCAGCTCAGGTCATGATACCAGAGTTCTGTGATCAAGTCCCATACCAGGTTCTCTGCTCAGCGGGGAGGTTGTTTCTCCCTCTGCCTGCTCTCCCTTCCCTCTGCCTGCTCTCTCTCTCTGACAAAAAAAAAATAAGTAAAATATATATATATAAATAGATACATATATATTTAAAAAAGACAGACCATCAGTAAATGAAGCTATTAGGAAAAACATGGCGACCACAGAGAACAAAAGAAGAAACCCCTTAAATGGGGCTCCTCAAGCTTCCAACACATACCATCCCAATTTGAAAACCAATGACCTTGATCTGGGCAGTGGTTACACAAATATATATACATATCTTATTCTTACGCTAGGTATGCCCTAATCCAGATGTAGTATGTTTCAAGAAGAAAGAACGGAGCTCTCACCAAACACAAAACATGAATGATCCATACAGGTCAAGGGGACTGGACAGAGAATAAGATACAAGTTTTGCTCTCTGCAAATTATAAGGTCAGTAAATACAGTCCCTGGTGAAGTGATCTGGAATCTGGAGGTCCAGGTTCAAAGGCCGGCTCAGCCACAGTGCTGTGGCATACAAGGTAATGCCTTTATCTATGTATCCTTATTCTGAAAATGTATTCTGTAAATGACATATCTATAACTCATGGGTTGATATGTTGAAATGACTATAGACATACATATGTAAAGCTTACTTAGTGTCAAGCACTCTTTAAATGGTAAATACATTACAAAGCCTTGAGAGAAGTACTTCTCTCCTCCTATTTTACACAAAAGGAATCTGAGATGTGAGGAGGTTCAGTTCAAGAGTCACATACTGAATTTATTTTAAGAGCAGTTTTATAGTCCTTCTGCATATGTGGCATGGCAATAGAGTAATTATCTAATAAAGGTTACAAGTATGGACACACCCACACGTATATGTCTATAAACATACACAGTGTGTACATCTACATATGCATATACACATGGTGAGATGGAGACACATTTACACTCCGGTGTATTTATCAGTTTAAATACATCCAGTTGGTAACTGCTGGGTTGGAAGCAAGTAGTTCAAACTGTGTTCTGTTTCTGCTTAGCTTCCTCGTACTCCCGTACTCTAAAATATGGTCTTTAAGGACGGCATTAAGAAGCATGACACCGAATTAATACATAATACAGTGGTCATCCTTGAGTTCAAAGAACACTGGAATTTGAGTTAGGAGCTGGGTATTGGTTAAGTAGGTATGTTTACTTTGTCCACTTAGATGATATGTACACCAATGTGTACACTGTGATAATTCTCTGCCTATGCTGAGATGCCAATTCTTAAACAATTGAATTAAACAATTCTTAATCAATTCTTTAGTGCAACAGTTAGGTAAATCCAAATATGGGCTAAATATTACAAGTAATTAAATAACTAGCAGAGATAATGCTAAGAAATTAATTTTTTAGCTGGAATATAATCTTCTATATATATTATAATCTTTTATAAGGAATATAATCTTCAATATATATATAATAAACACAAGCTCACAACTTCATTTCTCATACAAGTTAATAAAATACATTACATATTATATGAATATCCATCTCTGTGTTTACAAACTAAACATTTTTAAGTTAAAAGAAATGAATCATTTAGTAAAGCTTAGACTTTAGTAAAGCTTAGACTTCTAAAGAGACTTGAAGAAAAGGTACATGTTAACTGAAACTTCCATCACCTGAATGATAAGTCTGGTGGCTGAGAGGCTGCCTAGGTGCCTGTCTCTCCTACCTCTCCCTCCCTCCAAAAGTGATCACCTGCAGTGTGTGTTCGATGGCATTAGGGAAGTTCTTCAGTGTGCAGATAGGGATGGACTTCTCAGGAGGGTCCTGGCTGGAGTTGTAGGACTCTGTCAGGAAGGGGATAACCACCTGCACATTGCCCTTGGTGCCCAGTGTGCCTGACTCCAGCAGTGGTTTACGGTAGTACACACAGCGGCGGTCCACGTACATGCCTTGAGAAGATGACAGGGGGTGATAACATTAGGATACGACAGGAGAACAGATACACCCCCAAAGAGACACATATTACTCTGCCCTCGTCCTCACCCCCACCCCCAAACTCACGAGCATCCATATTGTCCAGGGCAGTCGCAATACCATCAAGGTTCTGAAAGAAGCTATCATCATAGATATGCTCTGTGTCAGGGCCAACACGATTCTGATGGCTCATTACCCGGATGTAAGGATTTATCTGGCGCACAGCTGCAACAGCTGTGTCAGATTTCATTTTCTGGGTAGAGATGGAGATGCAGCAGTCATTCATACATTCACCCAATAAACCGTTACAGAGTTGTTCTGACAACTGGTTTATCTAATGGTAGGCAAGATCTACACTCTGAGTTCAGGGGGCTCCCTGATTTAGCAGTAGTTTATGACAAATGTCACACGACTGAGGCTGTGGCAAACAGACCTGATAGCTAGCAGAAAAGGAACTTAGGAATTTCTAGGAAAACCCTAGGAATTTAAACTACATAAACCAAGTAGGAGACAATGCACCAGGTATCTGCAACATTTATTGCTTTTTGACTGAGAGCATCCAGAGTTGGGATGCCATTACCCAAATAAAGCCAAGGTCCTTGTACAATTATAAACAGTATCCTCTGAAAGCCAAGTCAGGTCACATTCTTCTTTTGCTCAAAAACCTCCACTAGCTCTCACTTTCTCTTAGGCTATGAGCTGGCCCATGTTACTTCTATAACCTCATCTCCTACCGTGGTCCCTTCTGAATGACCACTCTGTTCCTTACACAATGAGTGATATTCCAACATCAGAATTTTGCTCAGGCTGTTGCCTTTACCCTATACACTCCTTCCTGAATTACCTTCACATTCTCCTCTATCATCCAAGGAAGGAAATGCCACCCTTCCGCTGAGGACTTCCTTTATCACAGTGTAAACCGCTCTCTATGGCCCTTCCATCTCATCCTGGTTTTTCATGTTTCATTGTACCTTCTTAACACCAGCCGTGTAGTTGGCTATTGTAAATTACTGTTCATTGCAATCATCCTCAAATATGAGGATCTTAAGAAGAACAGCTGCTATGTTGGATTACAGCGACCAGGTTTTCAAGTATTAGGAATTTAAACTACCTCAAAAACTAATGACGTACTGTATAGTGACTAACAATTAAAAAAAAATTAAACTGGTAAAATTTTGTTATTATTAGTTGATTTGAAAATGGAATGATTCCATTACGTAGTATAAATATAAACATGAAAAATGTTTTCCAATACAAAAATGTCAGTCACAAAACCCAAATTATACGTACATATTTGCAAATGTTTTAAGTTATTGAATCTCTTAAGAGGCAGCTGGATTCTCTTCTCTACCACATTTAATCTGTTAAACCTTTCACACAATATTTTAATAGCATTTTAAAGAAATACTCAGTTTCACACAATATTTTAATAGTATTTTCAGATAATCATGGATTCTAAAAAAAAAAAAATTAAAACCTGAGAAATAACGTTTTAAAGTGTAGTTGCAAGGTAAGATCTTCAATCTATACCAGTATCTACTGGTTTTGCATTTTGAATGGGTCCTTAGGTATTTATGTCTTTTGTACCATTTCGTATTTGTTCGTTTGAAAAAAAAAAAAAAAAAAGTGTTTCTGAGTTAGAGATGCCTTCCTAAAGTAGCATGGAAATTTCTACTGACAAAGTAAGAGTAAAAAGGCAAATGATGTCTTGGTAGTCTTAAAACAATTATGACCTTGGGGACTTGATAAAAAGTGTTGTGGACCTCCAGACTTTTCTCACTAGACAAGGGCAGAAAGATCTTCTTTGCTATTTAATGTATTTCAAATAATCTACGGCAGTGCAGAGTAGCAGGACGACAAAATGAAACAAATCCCTGAGTTAGGCAAAAATAACAGAAGACTGTTCATATTGATCCTTCCATATACCTAGCTTCCATAGTCCTACATTAGCAGCTACCAAAGATATATAGAGAAAAAAAGAGAAAGTGGGGGTAGGTATAAAATGATGAATGACATGAAAAGACATGGTAAGTATTCAAATATCTTTGGAAAGAATGAGTGGTAGAAAAAGAGAGAGAAGAGAAAAGCAGAAAGATAGAGGCAAAAAGACCTAAGCTATTAAGCTTAAGGACAAGAAAGGAGAAAAGAGAGAGAAGCAACAAGAAAGGAGAAAGAGAGAGAGAAGCAGCTCATCCAGTTACCAGGTATACAGACTCACCGTGACATCCCAGGGCCGGAACAGAAACTGTCGGTTGAGATTGGACTTCTCAATGGTGTCCATGTCTGTAACAGTGATTGCCCCATTCTCCCCCCCACAGCCTAGGCCAATCATGGCAAAGTTCTTGAGGAGTTCACAGCCAATGGCCCCTGCACCCCACCTGAGAGGTTACCAAGAAGAGAGACACAAAGTGTGAAAGAGAAGAAAAGAAACCTGTTAGTCCTCACTACCCCTGAAGATACATAGAGGGTAAGGGGGTCCTGTATTACATATTCAAATCCTAGAGCCATAAACACCCACTGTCATCTAAGAAAGGAGGCCCCAGATGGGGGAATAAAGGCACATTATGAGGCTTTTCCGAGTATGAAGAAAATGGAAAAAGGGCAGAGATGAGGGCAAAAAACCCCACAAAATACAAAAAAAAAAAAAAAAAAAAAAAAAAAAAACACAATTAACTGCCTTAGTGAGGCAGGAGCCTCTAGAAAAGATTGGCCAGAGGCAAGTCAAGATGATGGAGCTGGTGCCCCAAGGCATCACTCACCAAGAAGTAATTTTGCTTGCCCAGCTTCTCTTGCAGGTCTGAGCCAAATACAGCCACCTGCCCATCATAACGGCTCTGGCACTGTGTCATGTGAAGGGAAGAGGATCAGAGATGAGCTGCCATGCAGAGACCCAAAATAACACCTACCCATGGGGTCCCTTCACATACCGGGCGACATCTGTCCTCTGTGAGGGCCTGTCTGTCCTCAGGGAGACACTCAAGTGCATCAAAGTACAGCCACTGCATAATAGGTGTAAACTTCCCAGAGCAAGCCTGGGAAGGATGGTAAGAAATGGGAGGTCATCAGTGCTTAATAGCAATCTGACCCAGATGGACAGCCAGTACTGGAATCAGGAGGGCACCTGGCCTGTCCTCAGCTCTGCCCTTCTTTAACCACACTGACCTTCATAACTTCCTGGGCAGCCAAGCCCCCAATAAAGGCGTTTATGGGTGCCAGATCCCCAGCAGCCACATATGAGAGTTTTCTAATGAGGTCCTCATCCAGGGGGTCCTGCTGCACCACTGGCAGGGCTCGGGCATTCACAGCCTGGGCTAAGGCCACCAGTGCTGTTGCATCCTCCTGGAAAGGCAAAGAGATCCAAGAAAGGACCAGTCAGGCCAATAGTGGGAATGAGACAGGGAGACAGTAGATGGGAGAGCAGGGGAGGCTTTGGGCCAAAAAAAAGGCAGGCGGGCTTGCCCACTCATCCTACCTCATTGTGGGGCCGAGGAGACCGACCATGCTGAGCACAGAAGCGGTGCAGGGCCTGGAAGCCAATGTGCAGCTGACCAGGGCGAGAAAACTTGGAAAAATCCGTTACCACAAAGTCTGGCTCCGCCAGTGAGACTAGCAAAGATTTCTGTGGAGAGAGGGATATCAGCACCAGAGACATGAAAATCCTAGAGCTGTAGAACCCTATACCCACCTCCACACATACTTACAAAGCTGATCTTCTTAGGTACTTTAACCTGACTGACAATGCCTCCCCGGGTGTACTCAGAGAAGCTAGAAGTGTCACAGATACTAAAGGTATAGGGACCTAAGGGAGGAAAAGAACAGAGTGTCTGTTACTTCAATGACCATTCCTCTTAGCCCCACCACAGAGAATCAATAGCACCATCAAAACAAGAATGAAAATTCCATCTTGACCCAGTCTACACCAAAACTAACTATTCAAAATACAACACGGAGGGCAAACAAACAAACACAAAATAAGTCAAGTAGCTCAATATGCACCTAACTGGAGTTCTGGGAAGTCCCAGAGGATGGGGAGGGGAGGGAAGGGGAGGGAAGAAGAAAGTGTAGTATTTTGAAAAACTATGCCCAGTAATTTTCCAAACCTGATACCACTGTAAGCCCACAAATAATGTAGTTAAATAAACCCAAACAAAAGAAACTGGAGAAAAATGCACTAAGGTGCATTGTCATGATCGCATACGTTGTTTATCGTTAGTGGTAGAGAAAATAAGAACATTACATACATAAGGAACAGGGAAAAGAATGAAAGCATACTTCTGGTGGAAAAACATGGAAGCAAAAAATACAGCAACATCTTTCAAAAGAAAAGAAAAAAAAAACATCAAATCAGAATTTGAAATTCCACAAAAATGTCTTTCAAAAACACAGGCAAAGTAAAGAAAATTTAAATCACCGGCTAACTAGAAGAATTACCACATCAAATCTCATGAGTACAACAAATGGTAAAGGGCATCCCTCAGGTAGAAAGAAAACTATACTGGATGTAAAAACTGGATTTTAAATTAAAATAATTTTTTTAGACTATTAGGCTCAGACCTGAAGAGAAGAGAAAATGTAAAATGGATGAAAAGAAAAAACTTTTAATTCCTTCAAGTCTCTCTCTCTTTTTCTAAGGTTTTATTTATTTGACAGAGAGATCACAAGTAGGCAGAGAGGCAAGCAGAGAGAGAGAGGGGAAAGCAGAGAGTCCAATAGGGTCTCAATCCCAGGACTCTGACATCATGACCTGAGCTCAGTGCTAAGCCCACTGAGGCACCCAGGCGCCCCACAAGGGTCTTTAAAGCAACAGGTTTTAAATCCAAGCAAAGGTAGTGAGAAGTTTATGACAGACATAACATACACATGGGGAATCAGGAACTGGGAATATACTGTTGTAAGGCTGTTTTTTGGTGTTTTTTTTTTTTCACATGAGGTGATAAAGTGTTACTTAGAGACTATACACTAAATATACATGAAGTTCTGTATTATAAATTCTAATGCAAACAGAAAGAGATACAGTGAACAACTAAGCAGGAAATATAATCAACATTAGTGGCATAAACTTCTGCCTCTATAGTTCAGCGCACATCTATTTGGTAAGGTCCCATGGACACATCTCTCCTAAGTGTTAGCTCAGGTTTTGAAGGGCATGTCTTCTTGGCCTTTGATCTAATTCATGCTACAGTTATTTGTCAAATTTTGGCCTCTCGATCAGCCCACGGCACTCCCTTTGGTCCAGGCAGTCTGTATGATCTTGTGCCCAGCTTTGACATACCCAGGACTGTGATCTCTATGGGGTAGGTATCATTGAGTTCATTCATGCCCTGGACTTCTGTGAAGGAGACAAAGTCACCGCTCTCAAATCCATGCCGGGCATCATCCAGGCAGGTGACAACACCTGGGCTATCCTAGTGGAAAGAAAAGTAAGCCTCAGGGGTAGGCTCAGGTTACCATGAGGAGACAGAGAGAATTACTGCTGCCCACCTGCCTGCCAGAACCCTTGGGGATGATCTCCTTACCTTTGTAACCATAGATACCATAGCACTGAGAGGCTGCTCCCCATTGGAATCTGTAAGGATCATTTCCTCTCCAAAGTCACAGAACAGCTGCCTGTAGGAGACAACAAGGCTAGAGCCTAAAACCCATGCATCCAGTAACTCTATGTGTCCTTCAAGATGCAGTGAGTAACTGCTAAGCAAACTCAGTCCCTTACTGCTGGCAATCAGATGGCACTCATGCCAAGTAAGGAAAGCTAAATTTACAGAATCAAAACCTAGGCTTGGCTTGGCTGGGAGTAGTATGAGTTCAGTGGGAGCAAAAGGATCTTGCCTGAGCCTGGCAGGTGCTTGGGAGAAAGTGAGAGGCAGGCACTCACCCAAACAGGCCACGTGTGTCTGCCACGACCAGCTTGATTCCATGGCTATGGCAGAAACTCACCCACCTGCAGCTGGTCCTCCAAGGGAGTGTTGGTGAGGACCACCACCTATACAGAGAAGGAGGATCATACAGAAGGCTTGGCAGTGGGGTGCAGGAGAGTTACGATAATAAAGGAGATACGCAGACTGGGGTGGGAGAAGCATCATGCAGTCCAGCACTGGTGGGCTGTCAGAATTTAAACTTTGTCTTCTATTTATAAAGTATCTATCTGTGTCATGCTCCGTGAGAGCAAGCTCACTGATGGGAAACAGGAATCCCCAGACTCAGATAAGAAAAGTAAAGAGGTCCTGAAAAGACCAACAAACTCTTTTATTTGGCAAACACAAAACCCTGCTTTCACACCGCCTAACAGTAGCAGGGGAGACAGAAATGAATCATACTCTGGTCCCAAAGTCTGAGTTTATACCCCCATATTCCACCCTCACTTTCTTCAATTAAAAATTAAATAAAACACTTGCTCAGATCTGGTCTGTGGGGATTTGTGTCTGTTGTTCCCTAGTCCTATACCAGGAATTCCACTACCCCTCTCCTCTGGGAAACCCTACACAAGTATATCAGTACCCACAGTCCCCTCTTTCCGGTCTAGCTGTTTAACAAACACACATTTGGAACACCCTTTGTGACAACTGCTCTTCTAAGTATTTAACCATCGCAAAAACTTTGAAGTCGTTGTTGCTATCATTCCCATTCTTCAGATACAAAAATAAAGACAGATAAACTAATTTTCTTGTTCACTGCCAGGCAACTGCAAGAGCGAGATACCCACCCACCAAGGTATATTGCCTTCAGAGTTCAATGTTCACAAACACTGTATCACAGTATTTGGCCATTCCTTCCATTCTGAAAAGCTGTGAGCTCCCCCAGGACAGTGTCCAGGATCTAATTCCTGCCTACATCCCTGAGGCTCCCCCCATGAAACCTAAACACTGGGATAGCCTATTTAGTAAATCCTCAATAGACCAATCAGAAACAGAATCCGACAAAAGTAGGCAAGAAGCACGATGCAGCAAGGTACCTGGAAACCACTAAGGAATTCCTCAGTGAGGGCCCCAGTATAGGTGGTGACTGGCACATAGCTGTTGAGCTCAGCAAGGCGGGGCTGTGAGACCTCAGCCCGGTTTTTACCAATGTCCTCTTCCCTCAGGTAGAACTACAACAGGGTATAGGAAGAGAAGTAAATGCAAAACTCAAGGGGGAGGGTGGTATCTTGGCAAAGGTAGTAAAGGAGCCAGGAAGAGTTAGGTACCTGGGACGAGAGGTCAGCCCATTGGGCAGTGCCCTGGTCATGCAGGATGACAGCTTTGACCCCGCCAAGGATAAGATTTTTGGCAATTTCCACCCCTAGGCCCCGGAGGCCTGATACCAGTACACTGGATGTCTGGAGATGCTTCATTGCCTCATGGCCAAGCACATACCTGCCAGGTCGGGGGAGAGTCTGGGTCAGGACTTGACCCACTCAACACCATCTTTTCTGTGTCCTTTCCCACTCCACATCCCCATACTTAGCCAGACTTACAGCTGTCGGGAGTAAAGAGCCTCATCTATGTCTGTTTCACTCTCTTTTTTTGGCATTCCCTAGGAATGAAGAGGGGAAAAAAATGTTCCATGGCTTAGCTAGAAAGGAGCTTAGTTAGTTAACAAGTGCAGTTAACAAACTGCACTCTCTTACCAACCACCTGCACCCCACCTATGAGTCTTTAAGGAGCAGATACTCACGTTGGTTGGTCCCGAGGGCACTTTAAACATTACTGAACAGGCAGAAGAGCAGTCAGAACTCGGTGTGGGATCAGACCCAGGCACACAGCATTTCTTGGCTAGTGGCGAGCTGGACATCTGAAAGAAAGGGCAAGAGGTGAGCCCTCTGTGGTGGGTAGCCTTTCTTCTTGGTGGCATGTTTGGAGGAGGGAAGGCCTTAACTACTAGCAGCCCTTTGTAAATAAGAGAAAGATAAAGAAGACCTGCTACGTGTTGGGGCTGCTGTGAGGAAGTAAAAGATCAGGCAAAGCTCAGATGCAGGTGCAGGGTGGTTGGTAAGAAAGTGCCAGTTTTAACTTTTAAGTTCCATTCCTGCTAACCCCCAGCATGCCTCCCTCACTCCCCATTCCAAGGGAATGCGAAAAAAAAAAAAAAGGAAGGAAGGAAGGACGAAAGAAAGAAAGAAAGAAAGCAAGCAAGCAAGCAAGCAAGCAAGAAAGAAAAGACGGTACAGGCCGAAAGGACTGAGAAGAGGCTAGCTAGAATCTGAAGTTGTCTGGTCAGTCAGTAACTCTGAGCATACAGAGTCAGTAGATGCTGAGAGCGCAATCTACTCTGGTGGAAATCATGGGGAAGGGGATATCTGATAATGGTAAGGGATCCCACGAAGCAGAAAGAAGGTGAGGGCTCCTGAGGGAACATGTGAAAGGCTCTCAGGGCAGACTAAAATGTGTGACATGCATTCAAGGGACCCCCAGTGAAGCCGAAAATCTGACAGGGCAGCTGCTGACTTTGAATTCACAGACAGGCAGGCCTAGGATGAGGCTGGGAAGACTTGTTCCGGGAAGAGGCGGTTAGGACCAAAATCTATATGGGCAGATGCTTACGGGAGTGAAGGCAGCACTGGGAGAATCCTCTGATGGAGGACAGCTTTGCACAAACAGTTCCTGTGTGATGTTTGCCAGTGACGAGGCTCAGAGGGAAGATAGTTCAGGGTTATCTGGAAAGAATACTGGGGCCATAAAAAAAGGAGGTTCTTCAAAAGTAGATACTAAGGGCTTGTCACTTAATGGCAATGTGGGGCCCAATGAAGTTTCTGATGGATGATGCTAAGGTTTGAGGAGTTGGGGAGGGGGGCATTAATTACAAATGCTGGGTCTAGAAGGGGATGCAGAAAGGAAGACGTCTTTAGGACTGGGTAGTAAAATCGAATGTTAAAACAAAGCCACACATATCTGAATAGAAACGCTGGATCCGGAGGATCTCTGACAGAAGAAGCTGTAATCAGAGATGTGAGGAGGGAGTCTCTGACAGAGAGCCAGGCCTCGATGCTCTGCAGAGTCTCTTTTTCTTTTTTTTTAGCTTTGCAAGGGGACTGGAAAGACGAGGTCAGAAAGCGATGGGCTGTCTGAAAACAAAATGCTACAAAAAACCTTTTCTGGGGGAAATGAAAGTCAGATAGAAATTCAGAGGGCGTGGTCTGGTCCCTTTGGAGGCTGAGAGAACTGCTGGTGGACTAATGGATAACTTTGGTTTAACCCTGAATGGCATATGTTCACTAGGTACGTTCGAACTGCTGCTGACTTTAGCCGCTATGTCAGCAAAGGAATGAGATTTGTGTCTGACCTGAAACCTAACTTAAAAGCTGGTACCGGGCCTCGGGAAACACTAGGTCACATTTTAAAAAACAAATGTGGGCCCCGCCCCAGGATCAACCCATCCGCTGGCACTACAGAGACCCAGCTCAGGCCCTGGCAAAGTCCCCAGAAAATCATGCCCTCGGCGCGGGAGGCGCCTTCAAAGGCCCTTAGTTACCAGCACCGCCTCCACCGGTCGCCCCGGAGCCCACTCCTCCTGCAGCGGAAGCCAGGCCCAGCCGCCGCTCTCCTTTTCCAACTCCTCCCCCACGGACTGGCTAGCGGAGAGTCGCACTGTCACAGCCTTCCCCGTCTCCTGGCAGTCCCTTCCACGAACGACGCCTCCTTTACCTCAACCGCCGAAACAAGATGGCAGCCGCTGAGCCCGAGGCTCAAAGGAGTCGTTTGGTTCTACTCCCGTCGCGCCTGATAGTGAATCACGTATGACGTCAGCAGCCTTTGTGCGACTCAGTATGCCTGCTGCAGGCTGCAGGCCGGAGGAGCGCGACTCTGTCTGGTGGCTGCCTCCGGTAAAATGGGTATAATTTAGGATACACATAATTCCGGCGCCGAAGAGCTCCGGGAAACGAGCAAAGTTCACGTAAAGCTGCCGTGTTTTGCTCACGAATTAAGCATGACACTGCCTAACACAGAATTCAGATCAAGTCAGTGCCGAAAATTCGACCGAGCAGGCAGGCGAAAAACTGAAGCCGTGATAGAGGTTCCCACAATGACTCTTAGGTTTTGAAGAGCTGTGAAATTCAAGACTAAAATTTCCAATCTGCTGTCAGAAAATTTCCACTCCACCTCTTGAACTGCACACTTGACTACAGACCAGTGCCTCCCTTTCCCCTTCTGAACAACTGTGATAACAACATCTGTCACTTTAGCTCAATGTGAGTCATAACATTTGAATATAATAAAATGAAAAGTACGGTGTTACCTAAAAACTTTACATCATTGTCTTATATACTGTATACATGAAATGGTACTTTTGTATTTTTTTTTATGTAAAACTTTTTTTTTTCAAGCTCACAAAGAATTATTTATGGTGAGGATGTACCCAGTCATTGAAGGAGCAGGAGGCTGGCTGAGGACAAAGCAAATTCTGGCGCCTTGCACCCCCCCCTTCACCCGTTCCCCTCCATATGTGTAGCATTCCTCAGGCACCCCTGACTGCCATAAAACGATAAATAGTTAACTTGCAGAGATCACAGTCCTGCAAGGTAGGAGTTTCCCTTGGTTTGCAAATGTCCTTGAGATTTACAACAAAGAAGTTACCTTATCGATAGGCCCAATGTTACCCTCCCCTCCATGAAAAATGGAAGGAGGTGGAGGTAGAAGGAAAAGTAAATAAAGTTAAATTTCTTCTAAACCTAAATCTCATTAACAAGGATGCTTGATAGCAGGAATGTAACGTTCCACCAGGAGACTCCCAATTGTCTTTACTTGATAGTAACCAGGCCTTCAATATCCTGATAGTGCTTTTTTTTTTTTTTTTTTTTTAAAGATTTTATTTATCTATTTGACAGAGAAAGATCACAAGTAGGCAGAGAGGCAGAGAGAGAGAGAGGGAAGCAGGCTCCCTGCTGAGCAGAGAGCCCGATGCGGGACTCGATCCCAGGACCCTGAGATCATGACCTGAGCCGAAGGCAGCGGCTTAACCCACTGAGCCACCCAGGCGCCCCTGATAGTGCTTTTTTCGAATGCGTGGGCTAACCGGCCAGTTCTGCTTCTGTAAGATTGCTTTGTCTGCTTTCCCATTCCGGTCCCCTGACCCAATCCACTGACGCCAAGTATGCCTGTTCAAACTGTCAATCAATCAGCTCAGCCCCACCCAAAACTTGTTTGTATCTGTCTATAAAAATCGTGCACCGACCCAGCTCTGGACCTCTCGGCGTTATGGGCAATGGGCAACGAGCAGCGCAGAGGTCCAGGTTCGAACCTGCAATAAACGACCCTTGCTGATTGGCTTTGACTCTCTGGTGGTCTTTTAAGGTGGGGGTAATACTCTATTGGCATTTCATCATCTGAGAAACCTTCGCTCCTAGGCATTGTATCATTGTAAGGCCTTGAAACACACCTTCTGAGGATACTGGAAAGCAAAGTGATCAATGTTATCAGTGTCCATTAAACAAGAAACACAGATACTAACTAGACCATCAAAGGCACCACGAAGTAACAAAACTCAAGGCACAGGATAAGTACACAATACATTTCTGATGAATAATAAGAAATGTCATATTGACTGATTGCTACTAGATGACAAACCCTGTATCGAAAATATATTTCCATTAAGGACCTCAGGGAAACATTTGATAAAATTAACCCTAAAAAAACTTCTGGCCCCAGGCTTTTCCCTGTGGAAATTTTGATTAACAAGGCAATCTCTTTATCTGTCATAGATCTATTCAAATTTTCTATTAAAAAAAAAAAACGTTTCCAGTGGCTTGTGTTTTTCTAGTAATTTGGATATTTAATCTACGTTAAGAAATTTGTGGACATTTGGATTTGTTTTTCCTGACAATAAGTGATTTGGAGCATCTTTTCATGTGTCTGTTGTATATTTATGTATCTTCTTTGGGGAAAAAAGAATCTCTATTCAGATAGTCTGCTAATGGCGATTTTATTGTTCTTGACTTGATTAGTGATGATATATTCAGCGATTTTTATATATTTTGGATATGAAGCTCATATCAGATTTTAAAAAAAAAAGTAGTTTGTGGTCATATAAGTGTAGATAGTGTAAGGGCCTATTTAGCCAGAATGATTCCATCCAGTTAAACAGTGATTTTGTTGTTTATGCAGTAAACTTAGATTGACCCTGCCCCTGCCAGAGGAACTTACTTAAAAGCAAGTCTGGGAAACCAGTCCCAGGTAGCAAAGCCCAGATACAAGGGCAGGTCAGGCCAGGTGGAGACATCCAATCAGTGGGGCATGCATAATATCTCCCTGGCTACCAAGGACAGTGGGCCCCACCTATTGGGCACCAATTCTGACCAAGCTGATATGCTAGTTCAAATATGTACTAGAGTAAATTGAAATTCAATTGGCCACTCGTGTGTGACCTAGCATGACTGCACAGTTTTCTCTGTGTGTTACAATCTCATTGGCCACCTGTGTGTAGCCAGGATCAACCACAATGCCTTTGCTCTATAAAAGTTAGTCTGTGAGACTGGGAGGGGTCTCCTCTTTGTAAGAGACAGCCCCAACTGGTCAGCTTGATTCTCCATGCTTGGTGCGAAATAAAGATTTACTTGACCTTCCTTTTGTATCAGTTTTTTTTTTTTAATTTTTTATTTTTTATAAACATATATTTTTATCCCCAGGGGTACAGGTCTGTGAATCACCAGGTTTACACACTTCACAGCACTCACCAAATCACATACCCTCCCCAATGTCCATAATCCCACCCCCTTCTCCCAAACCCCCTCCCCCCGGCAACCCTCAGTTTGTTTTGTGAGATTAAGAGTCACTTATGGTTTGTCTCCCTCCCAATCCCATCTTGTTTCATTTATTCTTCTTCTACCCACTTAAGCCTCCATGTTGCATCACCACTTCCTCATATCAGGGAGATCATATGATAGTTGTCTTTCTCTGCTTGACTTATTTCGCTAAGCATGATACGCTCTAGTTCCATCCATGTTGTCGCAAATGGCAAGATTTCATTTCTTTTGATGGCTGCATAGTATTCCATTGTGTATATATACCACATCTTCTTGATCCATTCATCTGTTGATGGACATCTAGGTTCTTTCCATAGTTTGGCTATTGTGGACATTGCTGCTATAAACATTCGGGTGCATGTGTCCCTTTGGATCACTACATTTGTATCTTTAGGGTAAATACCCAATAGTGCAATTGCTGGGTCATAGGGCACTTCTATTTTCAACATTTTGAGGAACCTCCATGCTGTTTTCCAGAGTGGCTGCACCAGCTTGCATTCCCACCAACAGTGTAGGAGGGTTCCCCTTTCTCCGCATCCTCGCCAGCATCTGTCATTTCCTGACTTGTTGATTTTAGCCATTCTGACTGGTGTGAGGTGATATCTCATTGTGGTTTTGATTTGTATTTCCCTGATGCTGAGTGATATGGAGCACTTTTTCATGTGTCTGTTGGCCATCTGGATGTCTTCTTTGCAGAAATGTCTGTTCATGTCTTCTGCCCATTTCTTGATTGGATTATTTGTTCTTTGGGTGTTGAGTTTGCTAAGTTCTTTATAGATTCTGGACACTAGTCCTTTATCTGATATGTCGTTTGCAAATATCTTCTCCCATTCTGTCAGTTGTCTTTTGATTTTGTTAACTGTTTCCTTTGCTGTGCAAAAGCTTTTGATCTTGATGAAATCCCAGTAGTTCATTTTTTCCCTTGCTTCCCTTGCCTTTTGCGTTGTTCCTAGGAAGATGTTGCTGCGGCAGAGGTCGAAGAGGTTGCTGCCCGTGTTCTCCTCAAGGATTTTGATGGATTCCTTTCGTACATTGAGGTCCTTCATCCATTTTGAGTCTATTTTTCTGTGTGGTGTAAGGAAATGGTCCAATTTCATTTTTCTGCATGTGGCTGTCCAATTTTCCCAGCACCATTTATTGAAAAGGCTGTCTTTTTTCCATTGGACATTCTTTCCTGCTTTGTCGAAGATTAGTTGACCATAGATTTGAGGGTCTATTTCTGGGCTCTCTATTCTGTTCCATTGATCTATGTGTCTGTTTTTGTGCCAGTACCATGCTGTCTTGATGATGACAGCATTCCTAGAAACATATAAACTACCGCAACTGAACCAGGAAGAAATAGAAAGCCTGAACAGACCCATAACCAGTAAGGATATTGAAACAGTCATTAAAAATTTCCAAACAAACAAAAGCCCAGGGCCAGACGGCTTCCCGGGGGAATTCTACCAAACATTTAAAGAAGAACTAATTCCTATTCTCCTGAAACTGTTCCAAAAAATAGAAATGGAAGGAAAACTTCCAAACTCATTTTATGAGGCCAGCATCACCTTGATCCCAAAACCAGACAAGGATCCCACCAAAAAAGAGAGCTATAGACCGATATCCTTGATGAACACAGATGCGAAAATACTCAACAAAATACTAGCCAATAGGATTCAACAGTACATTAAAAGGATTATTCACCACGACCAAGTGGGATTTATTCCAGGGCTGCAAGGTTGGTTCAACATCCGCAAATCAGTCAATGTGATACAACACATCAATAAAAGAAAGAACAAGAACCATATGATACTCTCAATAGATGCTGAAAAAGCATTTGACAAAGTACAACATCCCTTCCTGATCAAAACTCTTCAAAGTGTAGGGATAGAGGGCACATACCTCAATATCATCAAAGCCATCTATGAAAAACCCACCGCAAATATCATTCTCAATGGAGAAAAACTGAAAGCTTTTCCGCTAAGTTTCAGGAACACGGCAGGGATGTCCATTATCACCACTGCTATTCAACATCGTACTAGAGGTCCTAGCCTCAGCAATCAGACAACAAAAGGAAATTAAAGGCATCCAAATCGGCAAAGAAGAAGTCAAATTATCACTCTTCGCAGATGATATGATACTATATGTGGAAAACCCAAAAGACTCCACTCCAAAACTGCTAGAACTTATACAGGAATTCAGTAAAGTGTCAGGATATAAAATCAATGCACAGAAATCAGTTGCATTTCTCTACACCAACAGCAAGACAGAAGAAAGAGATATTAAGGAGTCAATCCCATTTACAATTGCATCCAAAACCATAAGATACCTAGGAATAAACCTAACCAAAGAGACACAGAATCTATACTCAGAAAACTATAAAGTACTCATGAAAGAAATTGAGGAAGACACAAAGAAATGGAAAAATGTTCCATGCTCCTGGATTGGAAGAATAAATATTGTGAAAATGTCTATGCTACCTAAAGCAATCTACACATTTAATGCAATTCCTATCAAAGTACCATCCATCTTTTTCAAAGAAATGGAACAAATAATTCTATAATTTATATGGAACCAGAAAAGACCTCGAATAGCCAAAGGGATATTGAAAAAGAAAGCCAACGTTGGTGGCATCACAATTCCGGACTTCAAGCTCTATTACAAAGCTGTCATCATCAAGACAGCATGGTACTGGCACAAAAACAGACACATAGATCAATGTATCAGTTTTGCTCCTTTGAACACAGACTCATTATTGGGGGACCTAACAATAGTATAGTCTTTTAGCATTTTTCAGTAAAGTTCCTAGTGATGTTCTTATTCCTTCTGGAATATTTTTTTCTTTTTGTTCTAACCTAATGTTTGTCAGGTTTTTTTAAATTTTCATTTCTTTTTTTAAAATTTATTTGCTGTGCAACAGTATTCATTGTTTTTGCACCCACCCAGTGCTCCATTAAATCCATGCCCTCTCCAATATCCACCACCTGGTTCCCCCAACCTCCCACCGCTTCAAAATGCTCAGATTATTTTTCAGATTCCATAGCCTCTCATGGTTCACCTCCCCTTCCAATTTCCCTTAACTTCCTTCTCCTCTACATCTCCCCTTGTCCTCCATGCTAGTTGTTATGCTCCACAAATAAGTGAAACCATGTGATAATGGACTCTCTCTGCTTGACTGATTTCACTCAGCATAATCCCTTCCAGTCCCATCCATGTTGCTACAAAAGTTGGGTATTCATCCTTTCCATCGGAGGCATAATACTCCATAGAGTATATGGCCCACATCTTCCTTATCCATTCATCTGTTGAAGGGCATCTTGGTTCTTTCCACAGTTTGGTAACCATGGTCATTGCTGCTATAAACATTTGGGTACAGATGGCCCTTCTTTTTACTGCATCTGTGTAAATACCCAGTAGTGCAATTGCAGGGTCATAGGGAAGCTCTATTTTTAATTTCTTGAGGAATCTCCACAGTGTTAATTTTCTTAAAGACCAAACTTTTTACTTTTGTTGATTTTCTCTGCCCTGTTTACTATTCCCTAATTTTTATTTCCATCATAGCCTTTGTTATTCTTCTCTTTTTTGTGTGTTTATAATTTCTTACTCCTAGTTTCTTGAGATGTGAGATTGGGTAATTGATTTGAGATCTTTTTTTCCTCATGTAGGCATTTACAGCTACAAATTTCTTTTTGAAACTGCTTTTGTTGCACCCCACACTCTTTTACATGTTGTGTTTTCATTTTCATTTATTTCAATATATTTTCTGATTTCCCTTGTGAATTCTTTTTTGACCCACTGAATATTTAAGGATGGGTTGTTTAATTCCCACATATTTCTAAATTTCCAGAATTTCCTACCATTATTGATTTCTAGATTCATTCCATTGTGGTCAGAGCACATATTAACTATAATTTCAATCCATTTAAATTATTGAAAGTTGTGTATGACAACATAAGGTCCATCTGTGGAAATATTAAATGTGCATTTCAGAAGAATGTGTATTCTACTGGCGGTCGTAGCGTTCTTAATATACCTGTTAGCTCCGTTGGGTTTTAATATTGTTTATATCTTCTTGTTCATCAGTGATCTTTTGTGTTCTTGGATCCTTCATTGGCTATGGTTAACCATTTCCCTCTCAAATTTTGTCTGTTTTTGACTCAGATATTTGGAACTCTGTTTTTAAGTGGGTATGTTTATAATTCTTGTATCTTTTGACAGATAGACCTTCTTACTGATATATACTGTCCTTCTTTGTAGTAAAATATTTTAAAGTCTGTTTTGTCTGCTAACAATATATCCACCACTGCATTCCTTTGGTTATTACATGTGTGGAACTTTATAAAAATATGTTATAACATCTTTTTAGCTTAATCTGTTAGTCTGACTCTGCCATTTGTTGTAGACAGCATGCCATGTTGTAGACATCTGCCAATCTTAGTCTTTCATTTACATTTCTTTTTCTCTTGAACAGGTACACACTTCTTTGTTTTATTGAAGAATTATTGACATACAATATTATATTAATTTGAGATATGTGATATATTGATTTGGCAATTCTATACATTAGACAGTACTCACCCAGATAAGTGTAGTTACCCTCTATCACCATACAAAATTATTATAATACTGACTACAATCCCTATACTATAATTTTCATCCCTGTGGCTTATTTATTATATGATTGGACTTTTCTACCTCTTAATCCCTTTCACCTACTTTACTTATCTGCCCAAATCCCCTCCATTAGTTTGTTTACAACTCTATACTGTTTTTTGTTAGTTGCCTCTTTTAGATTTCGGATATAAGGGAAATTGTATGACATTTGTCTTTCTCTTTCTGACTCATTTCCCTTAACATAATGCCCTCCATATCGATCCCATTTTCCACAGTGGCTGCACTAGTTTTCATTTCCATCAACAGTATGTAAGATTTCCTTTTCCTCCACATCTCCACCAAAATTTGTTGTCTCCTGTGTTGTTGGTTTTAGCCATTCTGAAAAGTGTGAGGCAGTATCTCATTGTGGTTTTGATCTGCATTTCTGTCATGATGAGTGATGTGGAATATCTTTTCCTGTGCCTGTTGGCTATATGTATGTCTTCTTTAGAAAAATATCTATTCAGCCCATCTCTCCCTCTCCCTCTCTCTCTTTTTAATTGGAGTAGTTGTATTATTGGCATTGAGTTGTAAGAGTTCTTGGTATATTTTGGATATTAACCCTTTATTGGATATGTCATTTGAAAATGTCCCTTCCTCTTTCTGTGGGGTGCTTTTTCATTTCATTTGTTTCCTTTGCTAAACAAAAGTTTTTAGTGTGGTGTTGTTCCAATAGTTTATTTTTGCTTTTGTTTCCTTTGGCTAAGGACATTACATTGCTAATGTCTGTGCCCAAGAGATTACTCCCTATGTGTTCTTTTCAGAATTTTATGATGTTAGGCCTCACATTTGGCCTTTCATCCATTGAGTTTATGTGTGTGTGTGTGTGTGTGTGTGTGTGTGTGTGTGTGTTTGGTGTAAGAAAGTGGTCCAATTTCATTCTTTTCCAAGTAACTGTCCGGTTTTGCAAACTACATTCATTGGAGAGACTGTCTTTCTCTATTGTATATCTTCACCTCCTTCCTTGTAGATAAATTGGCCATACAACTGTGACTTTAGTTTTGGTTTCTCTAAACTATCTCAATGACCTCTATGTGTATTCTTTTGTGCCAGTACCATGCAGTTTCCATAACTTCATGTAATATCATGAAATCTGAGATTGTGAAACCTCCATCTTCATTCATTTTTTAATCAATATTGCTTTGGGTATTCAGGATCCTTTATGATTCCATAAAAATTGTACCATTATCCTAGTCATGTGAAAATGCTATTGATTTGATAGGGATTATATTCAATCTGTAGGTTGTCCTAGATATTATGGACATTTTAACAATATTAATTCTTCTTATCCTTGAGCATGGAGTATCTTTGCATTTGTTTGCCTTGCCTTCAATTTCTTTCTTTCTTTCTTTTTTTTTTAATTTATCTTATGTTAGTTACCATAAAATGTATCATGCTTTTTGATGCAGTGTTCCAAGATTCATTGTTTATGTACAATACACAGTGCTCCATGCAATACATGCCCTCCAATTTCTTTCATCAGTGTTCTACAGTTTTCAGAGTACAGGTCTTTCACCTTCTTGCTTAAGTTCGTTCCTAAGCATTTTATACTTTTTAGTGTGATTGCAAATGGGTATTTTTTTTCTTAATTTCTTTTTCTGCTACTTTGTTTTGAGAAATGCAACCCATTTCTGTGTATTAACTTTGTTTCCTGTGATTTTACTGAATTCATTTATTAGTTTATAGCTTTTGTGGGAAGTCTTTTGAGTTCTCCCTACACAGAATCATGTCATCTCAAATAGTGGAATTTTTTTTTTTACTAGTTTGGATGCCTTTTATTCCTTTCTCTTGTTTCATTGATATGCCTAGGACTTTCAGTACATTGTTGAATAAATCAATGGGAATAGACAATCTTTGTATTTTAACTGGACATCTCCTAGTGAATCATTTTATTTTTTTAATTGAATTTAAATAAAAATGTTTTAAAATATTTATTTAGAACAATTTTTTTCCTTGCATTTTTTAAATTTCCTTTCAGCATAACAATATTCATCGTTTATTGCACCACACCCAGTGCTCCATGCAATATGTGCCCTCCCTAATACCCCACCTGGTTCTTCCACCCTCCCATCCCCACCCCCACCCCTTCAAATCCCTCTGTTTGTTTATCAGAGATTATGCTGAGTGAAATAAGTCAAGCAGAGAGAGTCAGTTATCATTTGGTTGCACTTATTTGTGGAGCATAACAAATAATATGGAGGACATGGAGAGATGGAGAGGAGAATGGAGTTTGGAAATTGGAATGGAAATTGGAAGGGGAGGTGAACCATGAGAGACTAGTGGACCATTTTAAATACCTAAGCGTTTGTTTAAATATCTTGGGTTTTATGTTTGTTCGTTTTTGTTTTAGATCTTGATTTCTTGCTAAATATTTTAGAGTTATTCAATTAGGAGTTGCCTTGGAGATTATTGTTGACATTTTCGATTGGTTTAATGCCAGCCTCATTTAAAAATATTTAAACTTTGATTCTCTGTGTCTTCACCCTGTATGTGTATTGTTGTTGTTGTTGTTGTTGTTGTTTCACAAATTACATCTTTAACCACTGTATTCCCACCAGCACAGATTTAGAATTATTTCTCTGTACATCAGGGTTTCAAATCAGATAAGAGAGAAATAATTACTGATTAAATCACTCTTGTTGTTGTAACCAATTCCCACAAATACACAGGGTAAAAACAACACAAATTATTCTCTTAACATTTCTGGATATCAGAAACTAAAAATCCATTTTACTGCGCTGAAATCAAAGTGTCAAGCAGGGCTGGCTCATCTCAAGTCTCTGCTGGGATAACACATTTTCTTGACCCTTTTAATTTAGTAGTTGCCTGTATCCATTCCCTCATGGCCTCTTTATCTTCAATTTTGTCATTCCATAGCTCTGTCTTTTTAAGTCTTTCTCTTCTATGACTTCTCCTGCATTCCTCTTACAAGGAACATGTTGAGATGGCTCAAATAAACCAAGATAATTCTCTCCTCTCAAGTTTCTTAATTGAATCATATTTGTGACATTCCTTTGACTAGATAATATGACATACACAGGATTTGTGGTCTAGAATGTGGGCATATTTAGGGTCTACTATCAATCTACCATCACTCAAACCAAAAAATACATTTAAAATATTGGTTGTCCTTACCTATACACTTTTACTGATGCTCTTTCTATTAGTAAATCTCTCTTACTGTCAAATATGTAGGAAAGGCTCGCTTCAAGGTTTTTTTCCCTCTTAGAGAACAGATATGTTAATGACGTTTCTGTTTTTGTTTACCTTGGATTGTTCCAATTGTGTCTTCATTTCAAAGGAATAATAACTATAATGAATCAATAAATTAATAATGAATTAATAATTTGTCTTCATTTTCAAAAGATAATTTTGCTGTATTTAAAATTTTTGGTTGATATATTTTTTTCTTTCAGTATTTGAATATATCATCCCAGTGCATCTGGCCTGCATGATTGCCATAAGAAATAATGTTGTTAATCTAAATGAGAATCTCTTGTTTGTGATGAATTATTTCTCTCTTGGGGCCTCCAAGATTCTCTCTTGGTCTTTGATTTTAATAGTTTAATTATAATATCTCTTGGCGTGGATCCCTTTGAATTTTGCCTAGCTTTGAGCTTGTTTAGCTGGCCAGATGTGTACATTGAAGATTTTCATCAAACTGGGGGTATTTCTTCTTCTTCTTTTTTTTTAATAGCTTATGTTTTAAAATTTTTATATAAATTCTACTTAGTTAACATATTGGGGAATATTGACTTCTGGAGTAGAATGTAGTAATTCATCACTTACATATAACACACAGTGTTCATAATAACAGGTGTATTGCTTAATATCCATAACCCATTTAACCCATCCCCCACCCATCTCACTCCATCATCACTCAGTTTGTACTCTATTATTAGGAGTCTTTTATGGTTTGCTTCCCTCTCTTTTTCCCCTTTCCCTATGTTCATCTCTCTCTTTTTCTTTTTTTCCTAAATTCCAATATGAGTGAAATAATATGGTATTTGTCACTCTCTGACTTATTTTGCTTAGCATGGTTCAATCTAGCACCCACCACATCATGGTAAATAACTATATTTCATTGTTTTCTGATGGATGAATAACATTCCAGTGTGTGTGTGTGTGTGTGTGTGTGTGTGTGTATAGATAGCCAAATCTTCAGTGATGTAACACCCCACTCCTTTCAGAATGGCTAAAATTAACAACACAAGCAACTACAGGTACTGGCAAGGATGTGGAGCAAAGAGGAAATCTCTTGCACTGTTGGTGGGAATGCAAACTGTTGCAGCCACTCAAAAAGAGTAGGAGGCTCCTCAAAGAGTTAAAGCTAGAACTACCCTATGACCCAGCAATTGCACTACTAGGTATCTACCCAAAGAACATAAAAATACAGATTCAGAGATACATGCACACCAATGCTGTTGTATAGCAGCATTATCAACAATAACCAACGTATGGCAATAATCAGTTGTCCATCTACTGACAAATGGATAAAGAGGAAGTGATATATACATATGGTTGGAATTACTCAGCCAACAAAAAGAAGGAAATTTCACCATTTCCAGTGACATGGATGGAGCTAGAGAGTAATTATTCTAAGAGAAACAAGTCAGTAAGAGAAGGACAAATACCACGTGACTTTACTCATATGTGGAATTTAAGAAACAAAGGAGAAAGGGAAAAGAGAGTGGGACAAATCAAGAAACAGACTTTTCACTCTGGAGAACACACTAATGGTTACCAGAGGGAAGGTGGGTGGAGGATGGGTGAAGTAGGTGATGGGTATGAAATGTGCACTTACCATTATGAGCACTGAGTAATGTATGGATGTCTTGAATCACTAAATTGTACATCTGAAAATACTATATCACTGTATAGTTCACTGACAAATTTAAATAAAAACAACAACAACAACAACAAAAAATGCTTACTGCATTTATTGAAGAACCAGGATACAAACATGAATGATTAGTGTACACTCTCTTGGAAGCTGGACCCCAGCACCTTAATAGAGATCAATGACCAACACTCTGACCCTGAAACTCTGGGACTGGTGAAAAGGGGAAAAATGAAACCTAAAGTTAGCCTAGACTGAGACTCACTGTGGTGAGTTCCCATGAAGGTATACAATCTCCCATTCAAATACACTCAGAGATGGAATGTAACCTGCAATCCTATCCAGAAGGAATGCTGTTTTGGAAATGTGAGAGACCAAATACATTTCAGTTTTGATAATTTTATAAATTTCAGGAAAGCCCTGACATTTCCTTTCAGTAGCCTCCTATGCACAGAATCACAAAGATACTTTCCAGCCTCCTCAGACATGGACCTCTGACCAACAAATCATGCTCAGAGATAGAATGGCAAAGATTAACAAGGCAGAAAAGAACTAATTTTGATGAGGGTGTGGAGAAAGGGGAACCCTCTTACACTGATGTGGGGAGTGCAAGCTGGTAGAACCACTCTGGAAAACAGTGTGGCAGTTCTCAAGACATTAAAAATAGAACTATCCTAAGACTGAGAAACTGGATGACTAGGTATTTACTCCAAAGATACAGATGTAGTGAAATGAAGGGCCTCATGCAGCCCAATGTTCATGCAGCAATGTCCACAATAGCCAAACTGTGGAAGGAGAAGATAAGCCCTTCAACAGATGAATGGATAAAGAAGATGTGGCCCATAGATACAATGGAATATTACTCAGCCATCAGAAAGGAAGAATATCCATCATTTGCATCAGTTGGATGGGACTGGAGGGTATTATGCTAATTAAAATAAGTCAACCATAGAAATCCAATTATTATATGGTTTCACTCAGATATGGAACATAAGGAGAAATGTAATGGCCAAGGGGTAAGGAAGAGAAAACTGAATGGGAATAAATCAGAGGGGGAGGCATATAATGCAAAACTCTGGACTTTGGGAACCAAAATGAGGGCCACAGAAGGGAGGGTAACAAGGTGATGGGTATTAAGGAGGGTATGTGTGCTGATGAGGACTAGGTGTTATACCTAACATTGAACACCATGACAAAAAACTAAGGATGTACTACATGTTGGCTAAGTGAACATAATTTTTAAAAAAAGAAAGAAAATCAGAAACTAGGTACAGCCCAACATTGAAGCACACCCAATTCTTCTATGAAAGCACACAAACACACACCAATTTAGAAACCAGAATTAATCCTAATAGGCTACCTATAGAGTTCTCTTTTAAATAAGCTAAAGGTTTAAAGGCTGTGGCCATAACAATGTAGGATACTGGCTCAGAATGACAGGAAAAATAAAATGAGAATGAAGAATGACAGGAAAAATAAAATAAGACATGAAGTTAAAAAGAATTTTAAACTATAATTTAGGATGCAAATATATGTAACATAAAATTTACCATATAAAAACCTATGTGTTCTGTTCTGTGACATCAAGTACACTCCCAGTGTTCTGCCACTATTCCAACCATTCATCCACAGTACTACTTATAATTGTTGTCATCTTATAAACTGAAACTGTGTGTACCCGTTACTCCTCTAGTCACCACTGGCAAGCATTATTTTACTCATATACAATTTGTCCTTCTCCAGCTAGTTTATTTCACTGTGCACAATTTCAAGCACATTTATTTCAAGCATATGTTGTACCATGTGTCAGAATTTCTTTCCTTTTAAAGAATTAGTAGTATTCCATTCAGAGGAATAGGCCATATTTTGTTTATCCTTTGATCCATCACAGACATTTAGGTATTTTCCACTTCTTGGCTATTGTGAACAATGCTTAAATAAACATGGGGACACAAACATCTTAATATTGTTTTGATTCACACATATCAGAAGTAGAATTATAGAAGTATATGGTAATTCCAATTTTTATTTTTTGAGGAACTACCCTACTGTTTTCCATTATAGCTAACTCCATTCCAAATTTCCACCGGTAGTACAGAAGGTTCTAATTTCCTCAAACAAAATTTATTTTTTTGTTACTTTTAATACCAGGGTCACTTTTAATACCCAGGTTTACTTTTACTATCAGGTTACTTTTAATAACAAGGTCATATCACCAGAGTGATACTATCATTTGAATTTTCATTTCCCTAATGAATAGTGACTTTGCACATCTCTTCATGTACTTTAGCCAATTTCTTATCTTTTTTGCAGAAGTGTCTTAAGTTGTTCACACATTTTAAAATTGGGTAGTGTTTTGTTATTGAGTTGTAGGAATTTCCCATAGATTCTACACGTTAATTCTTTATTACATATACAGTGTGCAAATAATTTCTCATTCTTGTCACACTTGACTCTGTTGTTTGATGAATAGAACTTGATGTAGTCCCTTTCACCTATTTATCCTTTTTTACCATCAGTGATTTGATGTGATATCCAAGAAATGGATACCAAATCAAATGTCATGCAGTCTCACCCCTTGTTTTCTTCTAGTTTCCTGGTTTTAGTTCTTACCTTTCAGTATTTAATCCTCCTAAGTAAAATCTTTTATGATGGTATAAGTTAAGGAATACAAGTTCATTCTTTTGTATCCGAATATGCAGTTTTCCTTGCACTTGTGATTGAAGAGATGTATGAACCCATGAATGGTCTGAAAGCATGTGTAGAAGATACTTGGACACATATTCCACAGTCTATTTTGGGCTGTCTATTCTTTTCCATGTGTGCCCTTATGTTAGTAACACACTGCTTTGCTTACGGTAGCTTTGTGGTCAATTTTGGAATCAGGAAAAGTCAAGATGACAGAATTTGTTCTTTATAAATTAGCTTTCATTATTTGAGGTCCCTTGAAATTCCATAGGAACTTTAGGATGTATATTTCTACTTATCCATAATTGTTGTGATTTTGATGAAGACTTTATTA
This sequence comes from Mustela putorius furo, assembly GCF_011764305.1. NCBI lineage: Eukaryota > Metazoa > Chordata > Mammalia > Carnivora > Mustelidae > Mustela > Mustela putorius. The sequence continues at coordinate 3,179,567 of NW_025421566.1, read as the reverse complement.
AGACCACATAGCTGAGTAACCTTCAGACGTTAGAGGAATTGAACTTCTTAGGTTTTCACTGTCTGGAGACACTGACTTAACAATATATGGAATAAATTGGCCTCATGAGAACTCTAGGAGCCAGCTCAGAGTTTCTAGCAGTGGAAACAAGTGTAGTCAAAAAGAGCTGCAATGAAGCGTGTAAGAAAATGTGTTGAATTTACATGTGATAGCACCCTCGCTTGGCACAATGGAAATATAGGGGAAAAAAAATCTCAGATTCTCCCTAGACGAGGAAAGACAAGAGTGGAATGCATGTCAAATGTTCTAGCTTTGGAAGAGAGCTGTATAAAAGGACTGTTTTCTGTGTGTGTCTGACTCAGAACACTGATGTGAAGGGGGAATCCTTTGGGTGTTGTATTATTTTATCAGGCTACCTTAACTGAATAAACTGTTTCTTACACTTCTGGAGGATGGAAAGAACCAGTTATGATCTTGGTGGATCTGGTTCTGGTGAGGATATTCTTCGTGCTTGGACAGTGGCCAACATCTTACTGTGTTTACATGTGATCGAGAGAAAGAGAGAGATTTTCTTTTCTTTTCTTTTTAATAAGGCTGCCGTCCTATTGGATTAGAACCATGTTCTATATCCTCACTTTGACATCAATTGCCTCCTACTGGCCTAATCTCCAGATACAGCCACATTAGGACTGAGAGCCTCCACAGATGACTTCCACACAGATGCATGTCAGAGCCCATACCTTGGAACTGATAACAAGAAAGCACCACTTGATAGAGAACAGAGAGCCCGCTATACCACAGATACGGGAAAACAAAAGATTATTGGGTTTTGAGAACAAAGACACCTTCCAATGGGAAACTACATGTACAATTCAAGTGAACACTGACTCTCAGAAAAGTCTGTTAAGAACCCAGATGCTCTACTTGAGTGGACTGGTAGTCTTTCCTTGTATGAAGCCAATCTGAAATAAAGGAGAGAGATGGCTGTTTTTTCCCAAGTTCTGAAGTGCCAAAGAAAGATCATGAATAATGTATGCATATTAAGAAGAATACATGGCTCACTAAAAAAGGAATAAATAATCTCCAGGAAATGACCCCAAAGAAAGAAATGCCTGACAAAGAATCCAAAATAATCATCTCAGAGGTGAGCAGTCAGCTAAAAGAAAAGGCAGATAATAGAATGAAATCAGAAATGATGCATATGCAAAATAAGAACATAGCAAAAAGAGAACTAAGCAGAAGCATGAACATAAACAACATAATAACTTAAAAATTCACTAGAAAATTGTAGCCTCAAATTTGTCAAGCAGAAGAAAGAATCAATGAACACATAAACAAGTTATTTGCACTCGAGTCAAGGAAGTGACAGAAATAGCAAAGTAAACAAAATCTAGGGATTTTCAGGACACCATTAAAGTCATATAAATACTATGGGAGTCCAGTGGAATCGTTCAACACAATCAGCGACACCTATTTAGGGGGTGCAAGGATGGTTTAATACTTGCCAATTAATCAGCCCTCAATGTGATACATTACACAAGCAAAATGAAGGATGAAAATCAGATGAAGCATTCCAAACATCTATTCATGATAAAAACTCTCAGCTTCCTGTAGCAAGGAAAACAACAGCAAAATCAAACTCTTGGAAACAATACAAAAGCAAAAGAGCTTTTGCACATATAAAGAAAGCATAAACAAATAAGAAAGTCAGTCTACTGAATGGAACAAGTTATTTGCAGAGGATAACCCCAATAAGGAGTAAATACCCAAAATATGCAAAGAACTTACATAATTCAACATTAAGAAGACTTATAGCTTGATTGAAAGGAAGGCAGATGATCTGAATAGACATTTTTCAAAAGAATACACCCCAATGCCCAACAGACACATGAAAATGTGCTCAACACATCTCATCATCAGAGAAATGCAAATAAATCACCACGACATGAGATATCACATTACACCTGTAAGAATGGCAGAAATTGACAACATTAGAAACAAAGTGTTGTTTAGGCTATAGAGAGAAAGGAACCACTGCTGTTGGGAATGTAAAATAGTACTGTCAACTAAGGAATTCAAATGAGCTATTCAGGTAAACCAATAGGCTAAAAAAACACCACAACGAGGAGTCAAGATGGCGGAGAAGTAGCAGGCTGAGACTACTTCAGATTGCCGGAGATCAGCTAGATAGCTTATCTAAAGATTGCAAACACCAGGAAATCCATCGGCAGATCAAAGAGAAGAAGAACAGCAATTCTGGAAACAGAAAAACAACCACTTTCTGAAAGGTAGGACCAGTGGAGACGTGAATCCAAAGCGACGGGAAGATAGACCCCGGGGGAAAGGACCGGCTCTCGGCAAGCGGCAGAGCAAGGACTCACAAAATCAGGACTTTTAAAAGTCTGTTCCACTGAGGGACATCGCTCCAGAGGCTAAACTGGGGCGATGACCACACGGGGTCAGCGTGACCTCAGGTCCCGCAGGGTCACAGAAGGATTGGGGGTGTCTGAGTGTCGCAGAGCTTGCGGGTATTGGAACGGGAAAGCCGGCTACAGAGACAGAGCTGACAGTAAGCTCACAGCTCGGTGTTACATTGAACCGGTCGCAGGCTGGGTGAGCTCAGAGCACTGCTGGAGGTCAGGCAGACGGGAGTAACTGGGCGCTGTTCTCTGAGGGCCTACTGAGTGGGGCCCTGGGCTCTCGGCTCATCCAGGCCGGAGACCAGGAGGCCGCCATTTGTATTCCCCATCCTCCATAACTCTACAGAAAGCACTCAGGGAACAAAAGCTCCTGAAAGCAAACCCAAGCGGATTACTCACCCCGGCCCCTGATAAGGGCGGTGCAAATCCGCCTGGGGCAAAGACACCTGACAATCACTACAACAGGACCCTCCCTCAGAAGATCAACAAGAAATCCAGCCGAGACCAAGTTCACCTACCAAGGAGTGCGGTTTCAATACCAAGGAGAGCAGCAGAATTCCAGAGGAGGAGAAAGCAAAGCACGGAACTCATGGCTTTTTCCCAGTGATTTTTTTTTTTTTTGTCTTGCATTTAATTTAAATTTTTTACTTTTTCATTTTTTGTTTTTTTTTCTCTCCTTCTGGTTAAAATTTTTTTTAACTTTTACCTTTTTCTATGTTAACGTTTTTTAACTAGTTTATCTAATATACATATATTTTTATATTTTTCTTATTTGTTTTCTTTTTTTAATTCTTCTCTTTTCTTTTTTTTCTTTATCTTTTTTTTTCTCCTTTTTCTTTCTTTCTTCCTTTTTGAACCTCTTTTTATCCCCTTTCTCCCCCCTCACGATTTGGGATCTCTTCTAATTTGGCTAACGCATATTTTCCTGGGGTTGTTGCCACCCTTTTAGTATTTTACTTGCTCCTTCATATACTCTTATCTGGTCAAAATGACAAGACGGAAAAATTCAACACAAAAAAAAAAGAAGAACAAGAGGCAGTACCGAAGGCTAGGGACCTAATCAATACAGACATTGGTAATAAGTCAGATCTAGAGTTCAGAATGACAATACTCAAGGTTCTAGCTGGGCTCGAAAAAGGAATGGAAGATATTAGAGAAACCCTCTTGAGAGATATATAAGCCCTTTCTGGAGAAATAAAAGAACTAAAATCTAACCAAGTTGAAATTTAAAAAGCTATTAATGAGGTACAATCAAAAATGGAGGCTCTCACTGCAGGGATAAATGAGGCAGAAGAAAGAATTAGTGATATAGAAGACCAAATGACAGAGAATAAAGAAGCTGAGCAAAAGAGGGACAAACAGCTACTGGACCACGAGGGGAGAATTCGAGAGATAAGTGACACCATAAGATGAAACAACATTAGAATAATTGGGATTCCAGAAGAAGAAGAAAGAGAGAGTGGAGCAGAAGGTATACTGGAGAGAATTATTGGGGAGAATTACCCCAATATGGCAAAGGAAACGAGCATCAAAATTCAGGAGGTTCAGAGAATGCCTCTCAAAATCAATAAGAATAGGCCCACACCCCATCACCTAATAGTAAAATTTACAACTCTCAGTGACAAAGAGAAAATCCTGAAAGAAGCCTGGGAAAAGAAGTCTGTAACATACAATGGTAAAAATATTAGATTGGCAGCTGACTTATCCACAGAGACCCGGCAGGCCAGAACAGCTGGCATGATATTTTCAGAGCACTAAATGAGAAAAACATGCAGTTAGGAATACTATATCCAGCTAGGCTATCATTGAAAATAAAAGGAGAGATTAAAAGCTTCCAGAACAAACAAAAACTGAAAGAATTGGCAAACACCAAACCAGCTCTACAGGAAATATTGAAAGGGGTCCTCTAAGCAAAGAGAGAGCCTACAAGTGGTAGATCAGAGAGGAACAGAGACCATATACAGTAACAGTCGCCTTACAGGCAATACAATGGCACTAAATTCATATCTCTCAATAGTTACCCAAATGTGAATGGGCTAAATGCCCCTGTCAAAAGACACAGGCTATCAGAATGGATAAAAAAAACAAAACCCATCTATATGTTGCCTCCAAGAAACTCATTTTAAGCCTGAAGACACCTCCACATTTAAAGTGAGGGGGTGGAAAAGAATTTACCATGCTAATGGACATCAGAAGAAAGCAGGAGTGGCAATCCTTATATCAGATCAATTAGATTTTAAGCCAAAGACTATAATAAGAGATGAGGAAGGACAATATATCATACTCAAAGGGTCTGTCCAACAAGAAGATTTAACAATTTTAAATATCTATGCCCCCAACGTGGGAGCAGCCAACTATATAAACCAATTAATAACAAAATCAAAGAAACACATCAACAATAATACAATAATAGTAGGGGTCTTTAACATTCCACTCCCTGAAATGGACAGATCATCCAAGCAAAAGATCAGCAAGGAAATAAAGGCCTTAAACGACACACTGGACCAGATGGACATCAAAGATATATTCAGAACATTTCATCCCAAAGCCACAGAATACACATTCTTCTCTAGTGCACATGGAACATTCTCCAGAATAGATCACATCCTCGGTCCTAAATCAGGACTCAACCGGTATCAAAAGATTGGGATCATTCCCTGCATATTTTCAGACCACAATGCTCTAAAGCTAGAACTCAACCACAAAAGGAAGTTTGGAAAGAACCCAAATACATGGAGACTAAACAGCATCCTTCTAAAGAATGAATGGGTCAACCGGGAAATTAAAGAAGAATTGAAAAAAATCATGGAAACAAATGATAATGAAAATGCAACGGTTCAAAATCTGTGGGACACAACAAAGGCAGTCCTGAGAGGAAAATATATAGCGGTACAAGCCTTTCTCAAAAAACAAGAAAAGTCTCAGGTACACAACCTAACCCTACACCTAAAGGAGCTGGAAAAGAACAAGAAAGAAACCCTAAGCCCAGCAGGAGATGAGAAATCATAAAGATCTGAGCAGAAATCAATGAAATAGAAACCAAAAATACAATAGAACAAATCAACGAAACTAGGAGCTGGTTCTTTGAAAGAATTAATAAAATTGATAAACCCCTGGCCCGACTTATCAAAAAGAAAAGAGAAAGGACCCAAATAAATAAAATCATGAATGAAAGAGGAGAGATCACAACTAACACCAAAGAAATACAAACTATTATAAGAACATACTATGAGCAACTCTACGGCAATAAATTTGACAATCTGGAAGAAATGGATGCATTTCTAGAAACATATAAACTACCACAACTGAACCAGGAAGAAATAGAAAGCCTGACCAGAATCATAACCAGTAAGGAGATTGAAATAGTCATTAAAAAGCTCCAAACAAACAAAAGCCCAAGGCCAGACGGCTTCCCGGGGGAATTCTACCAAACATTTAAAGAAGAACTAATCCCTATTCTCCTGAAACTGTTCCAAAAAATAGATTGGAAGGAAAACTTCCAAACTCATTTTATGAGGCCAGCATCACCTTGATCCCAAAACCAGACAAGGATCCCATCAAAAAAGAGAGCTATAGGGCGCCTGGGTGGCTCAGTGGGTTAAGCCGCTGCCTTCGGCTCAGTTCATGATCTCAGAGTCCTGGGATCGAGTCCCGCATCGCGCGCTCTGCTCAGCGGAGAGCCGGCTTCCCTCTCTCTCTCTCTCTGGCTGCCTCTCCATCTACTTGTGATTACTCTCTGTCAAATTAATAAATAAAATCTTTAAAAAAATAAATAAAAAAAAGAGAGCTATAGACCAATATCCTTGATGAACACAGATGTGAAAATACTCAACAAAATACTAGCCAATAGGATTCAACAGTACATTAAAAAGATTATTCACCACGACAAAGTGGGATTTATTCAAGGACTGCAAGGTTGGTTCAACATCCACAAATCAGTCAATGTGATACAACACATCAATAAAAGAAAGAACAAGAACCATATGATACTCTCAATAGATGCTGAAAAAGCATTTGACAAAGTACAGCAACCCTTCCTGATCAAAACTCTTCAAAGTGTAGGGATAGAGGGCACATACCTCAATATCATCAAAGCCATCTATGAAAAACCCACCGCAAATATCATTCACAAGCTTTTCCACTAAGGTCAGGAACACAGCAGGGATGTCCATTATCACCACTGCTATTCAACATAGTACTAGAGGTCCTAACCTCAGCAATCAGACGACAAAAGGAAATTAAGGGCATCCAAATTGGCAAAGAAGAAGTCAAATTATCACTCTTTGCAGATAATATGATACTATATGTGGAAAACCCAAAAGACTCCACTCCAAAACTGCTAGAACTTATACAAGAATTCAGTAAAGTGTCAGGATATAAAATCAATGCACAGAAATCAGTTGCATTTCTCTACACCAACAGCAAGACAGAAGAAAGAGAAATTAAGGAGTCAATCCCATTTACAATTGCACCCAAAACCATAAGATACCTAGGAATAAACCTAACCAAAGACGCACAGAAACTATACTCAGAAAACTATAAAGTACTCATGAAAGAAATTGAGGAAGACACAAAGAAATGGAAAAATGTTCCATGCTCCTGGATTGGAAGATTAAATATTGTGAAAATTCCTATGCTACCTAAAGCAATCTACACATTTAATGCAATTCCTATCAAAGTACCATCCATCTTTTTCAAAGAAATGGAACAAATAATTCTAAAATTTATATGGAACCAGAAAAGACCTCGAATAGCCAAAGGGATATTGAAAAAGAAAGCCAATGTTGGTGGCATCACAATTCTGGACTTCAAGTTCTATTCCAAAGCTGTCATCATCGAGACAGCATGGTACTGGCACAAAAACAGACACATAGATCAATGGAACAGAATAGAGAGCCCAGAAATAGACCCTCAACTCTACAGTCAACTAATCTTCGACAAAGCAGGAAAGAATGTCTAATGGAAAAAAGTCGGCCTCTTCAATAAATGGTGCTGGGAAAATTGGACAGCCACATGCAGAAAAATGAAATTGGACCACTTCCTTACACCACACACACAAATAGACTCAAAATGGATGAAGGACCTCAATGTGCGAAAGGAATCCATCAAAATCCTTGAGGAGAACACAGGCAGCAACCTCTTCGACCTCAGCCGCAGCAATATCTTCCTAGGAACAACGCCAAAGGCAAGGGAAGCAAGGGCAAAAAGGAACTATTGGGATTTTATCAAGATCAAAAGCTTTTGCACAGCAAAGGAAACAGTTAACAAAATCAAAAGACAACTGACAGAATGGGAGAAGATATTTGCAAACGACATATCAGATAAAGGACTAGTGTCCAGAATCTATAAAGAACTTAGCAAACTCAACAACCAAAGAACAAATAACCCAATCAAGAAATGGGCAGAGGACATGAACAGACATTTCTGCAAAGAAGACATCCAGATGGCCAACAGACACATGAAAAAGTGCTCCGTATCACTCGGCATCAGGGAAATACAAATCAAAACCACAATGAGATATCACCTCAAACCAGTCAGAATGGCTAAAATCAACAAGGCAGGAAATGACAGATGCTGGCGAGGATGCGGAGAAAGGGGAACCCTCCTACACTGTTGGTGGGAATGAAAGCTGGTGCAGCCACTCTGGAAAACAGCATGGAGGTTCCTCAAAATGTTGAAAATAGAACTGCCCAGTGACCCAGCAATTGCACTAGTGGGTATTTACCCTAAAGATACAAACGTAGTGATCCAAAGGGGCACGTGCACCCGAATGTTTATAGCAGCAATGTCCACAATAGCCAAACTATGGAAAGAACCTAGATGTCCATCAACAGATGAATGGATCAAGAAGATGTGGTATATATACACAATGGAATACTATGCAGCCATCAAAAGAAATGAAACCTTGCCATTTGCGACAACATGAATGGAACTAGAGCGTATCATGCTTAGCGAAATAAGTCAAGCAGAGAAAGACAACTATCATATGATCGCCCTGATATGAGGAAGTGGTGCTGCAACATGGGGGCTTAAGTGGGTAAAAGAAGAATCAAAGAAACAAGATGGAATTGGGAGGGAGACAAACCATAAGTGACTCTTAATCTCACAAAACAAACTAAGGGTTGCTGGGGGCTGGGGGGTTGGGAGAAGGGAGTTGGATTATGGACATTGGGGAGGGTATGTGCTTTGGTGAGTGCTGTGAAGTGTGTAAACCTGTTGATTCACACACCTGTACCCCTCGGGATAAAAATATATGTTTATAAAAAATTAAAAAAAAAAGAAATATGAATGGGGACTCATTGAGTGGAATGGAGACACCAAAAGTGAGAAAGCCTGCAGGGAATCAGAGAGAATTTCCAGACACTATGACAAAGCAAGTAATAAAATGACACTAAACACATACCTATCTATAATTAGTCTGAATATATTTGAATTAAAATCTCCAATCAAAAGACACAGTGTATCAAAATGGATTTTTAAAAAGACCATGTATGGGATACATGAGTGGCTCAGTGGGATAAGCCTCTGCCTTTTGTTTGAGTCATGATCTCAGGGTCCTGGGATCGAGCCCCACATCAAGCTCTATGCTCAGCAGGGAGCCTTCTTCCCTCTCTCCTGTATGCGGCTGTTTTCCTTTCTTAAATGCTTTTAGCAGTGATGGGTGGGATGAATATAGCATCCATCCTTGTCCAGCCATGGAGTTGAAATTTCACAACCCACCGCCATCAGTGAGCTCTCATGGGAGCACAGTCGGTCATTCTTTTGTCCGCAGTTTCTATCAGAAATCTGTTCACTCTGCATACATCTAACAGGTTTGTATCTTGGGGACATGAGTCTGGTAGAAACTTTAGACACCAGGGCCAGAGATTCTGAAGCACAAAGGCATCAGTTTGTGACCTTTGGAAGGCAGCCAAGCCATTGGAAGGAAGTAGACAGCGATGCAAACCTTCCTCAAGAAGCATGCAGTCTCCAAGACACGACCTGACCTTACACCTAAAGGGGCTGCAAAAACAAAAGCAAGGAATGCCTAAACCCAGCAAAAGATGAGAACTCATCAAGAAGGAAGCCTAAAGTCATGGTAGGAAAAGCAAACCTCAAATCCATGAACATAGATCCACAAAAGGACAAGCTGCCCTTCTGAGTGAATAAACCAGTTGGTAAAGCCCTCGCAGGCTTCTCAGTGAGAACAGACCAAGGACTCCAATTGATCTGCTCCTGAATGAAAGAGGAGACCTCACCATGCAGAAACCCCATTGAAAGTGAAGATGAGGAGCAATGAAATGCGCCCACCCCAACTAAACAATCAGGAGGAAAGGGATAAAATCCCTAAAAATATGCAAACATCCACGACTGGAGCAGGAAGAAAGATGTAACCCATAGCCAGCAAAGAACTGAAAGCATTAATCCAAGGTCTCCTATTCAACAAAGACTCTTGGGCCACATAGAGTCAGCTATGGTCAATTGGCCCAAGCACTGCAAGGAGAAAGAACTTCTCTTCTTCTGAACCTGTCCCAAGAGAGTAAGGGAAAGAAACTTCCCAACCTCATTTAATGAGGACAGCTTTACCTTGATCCCAAAACAAGACACACACCATCCATGGAGGGGCTTTATAGGCACCAACCCTGATGCAGAGGGGTGCAGAAATACTCAATGAGATACTAGATCCTCAGATCCTGAATAAGAGGAAGTTTCACCATGACCAACTGAGATGTATTCCTGGTCTGAAGGGATGGCTCAACATTCACAATTCTATCCACAGGAATCAACCCATTCCTGAAAGGAAGGAGAAGCACCATATGGTCCTCCCATTTGATGTAGAAAAAGCATTTGATCAAATGTTGCATAAAATCCTCAACCACGTAGGGATAGGGACCACCCACCTCAACATCTTGCAGGTCACATATGAAAGTCCCACAGATAATATCCTCATCAATAAGGCAGCAACAAGAGCGTTCCCCCAGAGGAAAGGGCAAAACTATGATGAGGACACTCTCACCACTCTTGTTCCATCTAGTCCCTGATGTGATAGCTTCTGCCATCTGACCACGAAAAGAAATTAAATGCATCCAAGTTGCCAAGGAACAAGTAACTCAGTCACTCCTAGCAGACATCTTGAGAGTCTATATAGAATACCAGATAGACTCCATGATAATCATAAGAATAAGCACAGAATAAAATGTGCCAGAACCTCTCCAGGAATTCACCTCTACCCAGGATATCACAGCAATTCACAGCAGTCACCTGTGTTTCTGCCCACTCACAGCGAAGCAGCCCGGAGAGTCGTCAAGGAATCACTTCCATTCCCAGTTGCAAACCAAGCCATAGGATACGTGGGAGGAAACCTCAACGAGGTAAAAAAAAAAAAAAAAAGTCTCTGAAAACTTTAGAAAACTTATGAGAGAAATGAGGTAGACACAATGCATTGGAAGCCCTTTCCCTGCTCATGGAGTGTAAGAACAAATATTGTTAAAATACCTACACTTCCCAGAGCAACCTATACATTCAGAGAAGCCCATAGGAAAATACCGTCAATATTTTTCTCAGAGCTGGAATAAATAATCCTGAAATTTGTTTGGAACAAGAAAATATCCCAAGTATTGAAGGGAAAGTTGAAAAAGAAAACTAAAGATGGTAGCATCTCCTTCAGGACATCGAGTAGTATTACAAAGCTCTAATGATTAAGAGAGTATCACAACGCAGATCAATCAAATAGAATAGGGAACCCAGAAATAGACCTTCAGTTCAATGGTCTACTAATATTTGAAAAAGCAGGTAAAAATATTTAATGGAAAAACAAGAGTCTCTTCAACACATGGTGTTGGGAAAATTGGACAGTCATCCCCAGTAGGATGAAATTAGACCACCTTCTTACACCATCCAGAAAAATAGACTCAAAATGGATGAATTACCTAAAGGTGAAATAGGAATCCATCAAAATCCTAGAGGAGCACACAGGCAACAAGGTCTTTGACCTCAACACCCACAAAGCAGAAAATCCAGTAGGAAAATAAGCAGAAGACATGAGCAGATATTTATTCAAAGAAAATATACAAATGGCCAACAGATGGATGAAAAAACTGTTCAACATCACTTGGTATCAGGGAAACACAAATCAAAACCACAGTGAGCTATCAGCTCACACCAGGCAGAATAATAAAATTTAAAAAGTCAAGAAATGACAGATGGTGAGTATGTAGAGAATCGGGAACCCTCTTACACGGCTGGTGGGAATGCTAGCTGGTTTATTGCCTCTGGAAAACAGAGTGGAGGTTCCCCGAAATATTATAAATAGAATGACCTTATAATCTAGGAAATGCACTCCTAAATGTAGTGATCTTAAGGGCCATCTGCACCTCACTGTTCATAGCAGGAATGTCCACAATTGCCAAACCGTGGAAGTTGCTGAGATACCCTTCAACAGATGCATGAATAAAGAAGATATGGAATGGAATATTATCCCCTTCAACAATAGAATATTATTCAGCCATCACGAAAGATGAATACCCAACTTTTGTATCAACATGGATGCGACTGGAGGAGATTATGCAGATTAAGCAGAGAAAGTCAGTTATCATATGGTTTCAGTTACTTGGGGAAACATAAGGAATAACATGGAGGACATTAGGAAAAGGAAAGGGAAATGAATTGGGGTAAATCAGATGGGGAGACAAACCATGAGGGATTGTAGACTCTGAGAAGCAAACTGAGGGTTCTGAAAGGGAAAGGAGTGGGGGGGGGGATAAGGGAGCCTGGTGGTGAGTATTATGGAGGGCGTGTATTGCATGGAGCACTGGGTGGGATGCATAAACAATGAACCTTGGAACACTGATAAAATAAAACCAAAATTAAAAAAAGAAAGGAGGAAAACAGACACTCAAATACAGGTTTCCCCACCAAATATAAAATATTCATATTTTTATAAGCAAAATGACAAAAAATAGACTATCCCCCACAATGCAAAAGGTTTTTTTATGCCATTTCATTTTTCATGAAATATCTCTATGTGTATAGTAATAAATTTTTTTGTAAAAATAAAAATTCTCTTTCGTGAGCAAAAACATATATTAGTGTAGTCCTCTACACTAGTGTAGGGGTTTTTTGTCTGTTTAATTTTATAAAACAATCAGAGTGACATAATGTGAAGTTTGGAAAGTACAAGCTACCTCTCTGTGTATATGCGTATTTCTATCAGCATTATTCACAATAAATAGAAGGTGCAGTTGACCGGAGCATGCATCAATGGATTAATAGATATAACTGTATCCATTATATCTGTATGGATGGACATAAGACTGTGGGATAAATATAAAATAGAAGATTATTCATTTTAAAAAATAACAAAATTCTGCAATATGCTCCAACATGGATGAAGTTTGGGCATATCAAGCCAGTGATATAAGGCAGTCACAAAAATACAAATACTGTATGATTCACTTATTTGAGGTACTTGGTGTAGTCACTCTCATATATATTAAAGTGGAATGGTGACAGGGGCTTTGGGTAAGAGAAGGAGGGGAAATTGAGAAGTTGTTTAAAGGGTGCAGAGTTTCAGCTGGAGAAGACAATTCTGAAGATGGTAGAGATAGTGGTTGAATAACATTGTGAATATATTTAACGTCACTGCACTATACATTTAAATAGCTTTAAATGTATAAATAGCTAATTTTAGGGGCCTCTTGGTGGCTTGGTGGGTTAAAGTCTCTGCATTTGGCTCAGGTCATGATCCCGTGGTCCTGGGATGTAGCCCCACATAAGGCTTTCCGCTCAGCAGGGAACCTGCTTCTTCCTCTCTCTCTCTCTGCCTGCCTCTCTGCCTACCTGTGATCTCTGTCTGTCAAATAAATAAACAAAAACTTTAAAAAAGCAAATTTTACCTTCCATATATTTCCTACAATTTTTAAGAACTACAAACACCAAATTTACATGTGTCAAAGTTACCACCCTGACTGAGAATCAATGAAATGATTCTATTGACCTACTAAATATTTGTCTTTTTTACTCTTTCTGTTTTAATAATACACAATGTCAGCAGGATTGGGGAGAAAAGACAATTCCATATGCAAATGCTGAGATCATAAATTGTTTCCTTCTCTAGAGGACGTTTTGGGGGCATATCTCAAAAACATCAATGTACGTATCAGAATCCTAGAGGAGAACGTAGGCAGCAGCCTCTTCAACATTGCCACAGCAACTTCTTTCAAGATATGTCTCCAAAGGCAAAAGAAAAAAAAGTGAAAATAAGCTCTTGGGACTTCAGAAGATCAAAAGCTTCTGCACAGCAAAGGAAACAGTCAACAAAGAGGCAACCCATGGAATGGGAGAAGATATTCTTTTGTTTCATTTCCAATTAGTGGAATTTATCATAAGGAACATACTAAGTTCAAAGGTAAATATGAACCAGAATTTGGAAACAGTTTAGTTGTCCAACTCTTTGGGGTTCTGTGTCTTATTACATTCATAAGCATGAAAAATATTTAATAATATGGAAAATTGTTTACAATATCTTAGTGAGGTTTTAAAATTGCCATGTAACTTTTAAAGATTCCATTATCATTTTGCCTTTTTTCCTTTTTTATCTTTTCTACATAGATTTATACTTCATTTCTAAAAACTTCCTTTTTAAAAAAAAATTCTTTTCATTTTTCCAGAATTCATTGTTTATGCACCACACTGAGTGCTCCATCCATAACCCACCACCTGGCTCACCCAACCCCCCACCCTTGCCCCTCCAAAACCCTCAATTTGGTTTTCAGAGTCCTCAGTCTCTCATGGTTTGTCTTCCCCTCTAAATTCCACCAACCCTCTTCTTCTCCCCATCTCCCCATGTCCTTGGTGTTATTCCTTATGCTCCACAAATAAGCAAAATCGTATGATAATTGGCTCTCTCTGTTTGACTTATTTCACTCAGCATAATCTCCTCCAGTCCCATCCATGTTCATACAAAAGTTGGGTATTCACCCTTTCTGATGGAGATATAATATTCTGTAGTAGATATAGCCCCCGTCTTCCTTATCCTTTCATCCACTGAAGGGCGTCTTAATTCTTTCCACAGTTTGGCGACTGTGGCTACTGCTGCTATGAATATTGGGGTACAGATGGCCCTTCTTTTCACTACACCTGTATCTTTGGGGTAGATACCCAATCGTGCATTGTAGAGTCATAGGGAAGCTCTATTTTTAATTTCTTGATGAATCTCCATTCTGTTTTCCAAAGTGGCTGCACCAACTTGCATTTCCCATGCATTCACAACAGTGTAAGAGGGTTTCTCTTTCTCTATATCCTCTCCAAAACGTGTGGTTTATTGTCTTGTTAATTTTGGCCATTCTAACTTGTGTGAGGTGTTATGTCAATGTGGTTTTGATTTGAAACTCCCTGATGGCTAATGATGATGTACTTTTTTAAAAAATTTTTTATAAACATATATTTTTATCCCCAGGGGTACAGGTCTGTGAATCACCAGGTTTACACACTTCACAGCACTCACCAAAGCACATACCCTCCCCAATGTCCATAATCCCACCCCCTTCTCCCAAACCCCCTCCCCCAGCAACCCTCAGTTTGTTTTGTGAGATTAAGAGTCACTTATGGTTTGTCTCCCTCCCAATCCCATCTTGTTTCATTGATTCTTCTCCCACCCCTCTTAGCCATGTGTATGTATTCATTGGAGAAGTGTCTGTTCATGTCTTCTGCCCATTTTTTGACATGATTATCTGTTTTGTGTGTGTTGAGTTTGAGGGTTTTTTTTTATAGATCCTGGATATCAACCCTTTGTCTTTACTATCATTTGCGAATATCTTCTCCCACTCCATGGGATGCCTATTTGTTCTTTTCACTGTTCCCTTTGCTGCAAAGAAGGTTTTGATCTTGCTGAAGTCCCAAAAGTTCATTTTCACTTTTTTTCCTTTTCCTTTTGAGATGAATCTTGAAAGAAGGTGTCTGTGGCCAATGTCAAAGAGATTGCTGCCTATGTTCTCCTCCAGGATTCTGATGAATTCCTGCCTCATGTTGAGGTCTTTTATTCATTTTGAGTTTATCTTTGTATATGGTGTAAGAGAGCGGTCGAGTTTCATTCTTCTACACATATTTGTCCAATTTTCCCAGCACCATTTATTGAAGAGACTGTTTTGTTTCTACTGTATATATTTTTCCTGCTTTTTCAAAGATTATTTGAACATAAAGTTGGGGTCGATATCTGGGCTCTCTGCTCTTTTCCAATGTTTACATTTTTTTGTCTTTTATTGAGAAGCACATGGTTGTCTTATCTTTATGACATGATGTAAGACATGTTTATTAGTCTTTCACAAGTATAAATTTTTGATAATTTTAACAAAATGACAACCACCTCTTTTTCCAAGTATGATTTGAGTTTGCTCACCACAGTTTAGTAGAAATATTAAAATTTATATTGCCATCTGTTTGAATATCTCTGAAGTTTCTTTCATTGATTACACATTGATTTAAATTAATGACATATAGGAGGAGGGGGCAAGATGGCGGAGAAGCAGAAGACTTTTTTTTTAAAGATTTTATTTATTTATTTGACAGACGGAGATTATAAGTAGGCAGAGAGGCAGGCAGAGAGAGGAGGAGGCAGGCTCCCTGCTGAGCAGAGAGGCCGATGTGGGGCTCAATCCCAGACCTTGGGATCATGACCTGAGCTGAAGGCAGAGGCTTTAACGCACTGAGCCACCCAGGCGCCCCAGAAGACATTGTTTTTACTGGTCCCCTAAAATGGGCTGATTATCTACCAGAACACTCCGAACACCCATGAAATCAGCCTGAGATGTAGGATCATACAGTTCTGGGTCTCTGTGAGGACATAAGTCTCCAGTGGTGAGGTAAAGCAGAGTGGGAAGGATCAGACTGATATCTTAAGAAAGTGGAAGAAAATTGGAGCCACCAGAAACAACCCATTTGAAAGTAATACCCTAATAAAAGAGTACCCTTGACTGGGGACTATCATTAACTTGGAGGCTGGTTGAAAGCACTTAACAAAAGCAAAATATCTAAACAGGTGGAACCAGGCAATCACAGGCATGGGCTTAAGCTCACGGTCCCAGGATGGTCACCACCAGCAACCACCCATGCCAGAGAAACGTGCCAACCTTCAGGCCATGATCCCTGGGATGCCAGTGCTTGGGAGAGAGTCAAGGTGGATGCCAATCAGTGTTCTCTAGAGCCACACCCTTTTTCACTCTGCATCTATGCTTCAGGACCGGGGCCTAAGCCACGTTTTACACTCTCTCCTGAGAGACATCCCTGTGGGCACTAGCCAGTGGTCTCTAGGGGCTGCCTTGAGTCTGAACAGTCCCAATCTGGGAAGGTGTGAAAATATCAGTGGGCTCTCTGTTGTAGGGGCCTCTCTCCGGCAGACTGGGCCTGACCAAACTGCAGCCCTGCAAAGGCATCCAGTGGAAGCAGGCTCCCTGGACTGATATCACTCACAGTTTTCATAGCTCTAGGGTTCAGAGAGAAGCAGGAGCTCTTGTGACCCCTGAGACAGTGTCTGGAGATGCTCTCTGCTGGTGGGAGGTGGCAGAGGGAAAGTCTGTGTGGTCCAGACCACATGGGATCAGACTGAGGCTTCTCTCTGAGATGGACTTCTGGGTGCAGTTTGCTTTCCTCTAAACCTCTGAAGAACTGCCAAAAGCCACAGAGGGAAAGAAAACAAAACAAGAAAAAAACAAAACAAAACAAGGAACATAATCCTGAAAAACCGGTTTCCTCAGAGCCCAGCACCTTGATAGAGTGTAGGAGGACTCATCCCAAGCAAGATTACCTGGAAAACAACAACCTGCCAGGGCCTTGCCCCAGGAATCCAGCAAAGAAACAACATGACAACCACCACAGGGTCCCCATAAAACTGTAAAACCAAAATATCAGGGGATAAGAAGATATTAAGTTTCTGTTATTTCCCTAAAGCCTGTATATTTCATAGATACAAGTTTTATTTTAGTTCTTCCCCAATATTATCATTCTTTTTATGTTTTTCACCTATTTACCATCACAATGAGTGGTTCAATACAATAAATTCTGAACTAAACGTTTTAACTTGAAATTTTTGGACCCATATACCTGTGTTTTTCTTTTTCTTTCTTTCTTTTTAAATAAACATACAAAGATAAAGTTCAACATAATACCCTTTACCCAATCAAAACTACCCCTAGATAAACAAGTTTCAATACCCCTTTATCTCAGGAAAGTTGAGTCATTTAACAAAGATGTCAAGATACACCCAGGAAGGATCAAAATCAAAATAACCTTCTTTGCCCACACTGTGGGTTTAAAACCACCCTCCTATTTTTTTTCTGTCAGTGTTTCTGTGTATTTGTTTTTGTTCTGTTATTATATAAACCCTATACTTAGGGTTCACTATGGCTGTGTCCTTTTTCCCTTCTCATTTATTTTTGTCAGTCTTTTTGTTCATTTTTGTTTGTAAACCCTATAAATCTTACCTTTTGAGCCCATTATGGCTGGGTCTTCTCTCTCTCTCTCTCTTATTTTTTTCTTTCTGTCTCTTTCTCTTCTTCTTCTTCTTATCCTTATCCTTATCCTTATTCTTATTCTTATTCTTATTCTTCTTTCTTTTTAGCAGGGACTCCCAATTGCTCAGAAGCATTCCAGGATTCACCTTGTCTGGATCATGGTTGATACATTCAGCTACACATCTCCTCAGTCATCTCCCCCTACAATGACTAGGAGGAGGATGCCCAAAAGAGGAAAAATTCAGAGGCTGTGTCCTCTCCATCAGAGCTATTGAATATGGACATAAACTATGTTAGAAAGGGAAGTCAGGCTAACCAATTATCCAGGCAATGGCTAGGCTGGAGAAAACCATTAGTGACAACATGGAATTGATCAGGGCATACATTAAAGGAACCAGGGAAGATGTTAACACTGCTATCAATAAATTTCAAACTAATCTAAATTATCTCACAGCTAGAGTAAGTGAGGCAGAAGATAGAATTAGTGATGTAGAGGACAAATTGATAGAGAAAAAGGATCATGAGAAAGCCTGGAACAAACCACTTGGAAGCCATGAAAACAGAATAGGGAAATAAATCAGACCATGAAATATTCCAACATCAAAATTATTGGAAATTCGGAGGAGGGGGAGAGAAGGAATTAATCCTAGAAGATAATGTTGAATAAATTCTCCATGAAAAATTTCCCACCTGGGGATTGGAACCAGTGTTTGTGTCCAAGAGGGAGAAAGGTTTCCCCCCAAGATCATAGATCTAGAAAGACGTCGATACACTTGTTTGTGAAAATGATGAATCATAATTTTGGACAGAAGCTCTTAAGAGCTGATAGGGGGAAGACATTCTTTACACAAAGAGGAAGGCCCATCAAAATGACATCACACCTGTCCACAGAAACCTGGCAAGTCATAAAGAGCTGGCAAGAGATATTCAGGGCACAAAATGAAAAGAAGATCCAACCAGAATACATTATCCAGAAAGGCTGACACTCAAAATGGGTGGAGAGATAGAAACAAGGAACTCACAGGCACCACAATGTCAATAAAAACATATCCCTCAATAATGACTCTCAATGTGAAAGGCCTCAATGCTCCCATCAAATGACACAGAGTTGAAGATTGAATAAAACGCCAGGACCTGGGCGCCTGGGTGGCTCAGTGGGTTAAAGCCTCTGCCTTCAACTCAGGTCATGATCTCAGGTCTTGGGATCAAGCCCCACATCGGGCTCTCTGCTCATTGGGGAGCCTGCTTTGTCTTCTCTCTCTGCCTATTTCTCTACTTGTGATTTCTCTGTCAAATAAATAAAACCTTAAAACAAAAACAAAAATAAAACAAAAGAAAGAAAGAAAGAAAGAAAGAAAGAAAGAAACAAACAAACAAACAGAACCGCCAGGACCTGCCCATATGTTGTCTACAAGAGACCCATTTTGACCCTAAGAATATATCCAGACTGTAAGTGAAGGAATGGAGACACATCTTTCATGCCAATGGACCTCAGAAGAAAGCTGGAGTAGCAATTCTTGTATCAAATCAATTAGATTTTAAACTAAATACTGTAGTAAGAGATAAAGAAGGACCTAACATCATTCTTAAAGGTGTCTATCCACCAAGAAGATCTAACAATTGTAAATATTTAAGCCTCCAATATGGGAGAAACCAATTACATAAGAAAACTGTTAATCAAGATAAAGATTCATATCGGCTTGAATACATTAAAAGTAGGGTGTCTTAACATACCTCTCTCAGTAATTGATAGTTCATCCAAGCAGAAAATCAATCAATCAAATGTGCATTGGATGGCACATTGAACCAGATGGACCTCATAGGTATAAACAGAAAATTTCACCCTAGAACAACAGAATTCTCATTCCACTCAAGTGCACATGGAAATTTCTCCAGGATCACAAATACTGGATCACAAATCAGGACTCAACCATTACCAAAATATTGAGATTATTCCCTGTGTATTCTCAGACCACAATGCTTTGAATCTTGTACTCAACCCCAGTAAAAGAATATAAGGAATTCAAACACCTGGAAACTAAAGAACACCTTGCTTAAGAATGTTAGGCTCAACAAGGAAATCAAAAAACTTAAACAATTTATGGAAACCAATGAGAATGAAACATCTCATTCCAAAACCTATAAGATACAGCAAAGGTGGTCCTAAGGGGGAAATACATACCCATCCAAGCCTCCCTCAAACAAAAAATGGAAAAATTCAGAATATACCAGCTTTCTTTACTCCTTAAAGAACTGGAGAAACAAGTCAACTCCATACACAAGAAGGGAAATCATCAAAAATAAGCTGAGATTGATGAGGTAAAAAGATACAGTAGAGGGCGCCTGGGTGGCTCAGTGGGTTAAGCCGCTGCCTTCGGCTCAGGTCATGATCTCAGGATCCTGGGATCGAGTCCCGCATCAGGCTCTCTGCTCAGCGGGGAGCCTGTTTCCCTCTCTCTCTCTCTGCCTGCCTCTCTGTCTACTGTGAACTCTCTCTGTCAAATAAATAAATAAAATCTTTAAAAAAAAAAAAAGATACAGTAGAATACATAAATGAGACAATAACTGGTTTTTGGAAAGAATCAATAAGATCTATTAATCATTGGCAATACTAATCCAAAAGAAGAGAGAGGACCGAAATTAATAAAATTATGAATGAAAAGGGAGAGATCATGACTAACACCAAGGAAATATAAACAATATTTATAAATTATTATCAACAGGTGCCAATTAGTTAAGCAGTCTAGACAGAATTCATGCATTCCTGGAAACCTATAAGCTTCCAAAACTGAATCAGGAAGAAAGTGACAATATGAATGGACCAATATCTAGTAATGAGATTGAAACAGTGATTATAAAACCTCCCCCAAAACAAGAGCCCAGGATGTGACAGATTCCCAGGGAATTCTACCAAACTTCCAATGAAAAAATAACTCCTGTTCTCCTGAAGTTGTTTCAAAAAATAGAAGCAGGAGGAAAATTTCTAGACTCATTTTACAAAGCCAGAATTACCATGATCCCCAAAGAGGCAAACACTCCACCTAAAAGGAAAATTTCAGATGAATACCCATGATAAATATGGATCCTAAGATTCTCAACAAGATCCTAGCTAATAGGAGCCAACAGTACATTAAGAAGATTATCCACCAGGACCGGGTGGGATTTGTCCATGAAATGCAATGATGGTTCAACATTTACAAATCTATCAATGTGATAGAACAAATCTAAAAAGGTAGGAGAGAAGAACCACATGGTCCCTCAACCGATGCAGAAAAAGCATTTGACAAGATAAAGCATTTGTTCCTGACTAAAATATTTCAAAGTATATGGATAGAGGGAAAATTCTTCAACTCTTAAAACCCATCAATGAAAATTCTACAGCAAAATCATCCTCAATGGGGAAAAGATGATAGCCTTCACTTTGAGATCAGGAATAGGACAAGGATGTTCACTCTCACTGCTCTTGTTCAATATAGTGTTAGAAGTCCTAGTCAAAGCAATCAGATAAAAAAAGGAAATAAACAGTATTCAAATTAACAGTGAAAATGTCAAACATTCTCTCTTCACAGATGACATGATAATTTATATGGAAAACCCAACATACTCCACTCCCAAACACTATCACTCATACAGCTATTCAGTAATGTGGCAAGTTACAAAATCAATGTACAGAAATCAGTTGCTTTCTTATACACTAGCAATGAAAACACAGAAGGGGAAATTAGAGAACCAATTCCATTTACTATGGCATTAAGAACCATTAGATACCTGGGAGTAAACCTAACTAAAGAGGTAAAAGATCTATACTCATGGAACTGCAGAACACTCATGAAAGAAATTGAAGGAGACACAAAAAGATGGAAGGCCACTCCATGCTCATGGCTCAGAAGAATAAACATTGTTAAAATATCAGTAGTGCCTAGAAAAATCCATATTTTTAAAAAATTTATTTATTTATTTTCAGCATAACAGAATTCATTGCTTATGAATGAATTACCACATTACCACACCCACTGCTCCATGCAATATGTGCCCTCCATAATACCCACCACCTGGCTCCCCCAAACTCCCATCCCCCTGCCCCTTAAAAACCCTCAGGTTGTTCTTCAGTGTACATAGTCTATCTTGGTTCATCTCCCCTACCAATTTCTCTCAACTGCTTTCTCCTCTCCCTCTCCCCATGTCCTCCATGTTATTTTTTTACTCCCCAATTAAGTCAAACCATATGATAATTGATTCTTTCTGCTTGACTTATTTCACTCAGCATAATCTCTTCCAGTTCCATCCATGTTGCTACAAAAGTTGGGTATTCATCCTTTCTGATGGAGGTCCAATACTCCATACTGTATATGGACCACATCTTTTCTATCTAGTCATCTGTTAAAGGATATCTTGGTTCTTTCCACAGGTTGGCGACCGTGGCCATTGCTGCTATAAACATTGGGGTACAGATGGCCCTTCTTTTCCCTACACCTGTATCTTTGGGGTAAATACCCAGTAGTGAAATTGCCAAGTCATAGGAATGCCCTATTTTTAATTTCTTAAGGAATATCCACTCTGTAGAACAATCTATACTTTAAATGCAATCCCAATCAATATTCCACCAGCATTTTTCAAACAGCTGGACCAAAAAAACCTAAAATTTGTATGGAACCATAAGAGAATCCTCATTGCTAAGGTAATGTTGAAAAAGAAAAACAAAGTGGGGAACATCACATTGCCTGATTTTAAGATTTACAACAAAGCTGTGATCACCAAGACAGCCCAGTACTGGCACAAATACAGACACATATACTAGCGGGAGAGAGTAGAGAGTCCATATATGGACCTGAAACGTTTTGGTCAAATAATATTTGACAAAGCAGGAAAAAATATACAGTGGAAAAAAAGACAGTCTCTTCAATAAATGGTTCTGGGATAATTGGAGAGCTATGTATAGAAGAATGAAACTCAACCAGTCTCTTATGAAGACATACAAATGGCTGCATATGAAAAAAATGTTCACCATCACTAGCCATCAGGGAGATTCAAATCAAATCCACATTGAGATACCACCTCACACCAGTTAGAATGGTTAAAATTAAAATATGGTAAACAACATGTGTTGGAGAGGATGTGGAGAAAGGGGAGCCCTCCTACACTATTAGTGGGAATGCAAGCTAGTGCAGCCACTTTGGAAAACACTATAGAGCTTCCTTGAGAAATTAAAATAGAACTTCCCTATGACCTTGAAAATACTCTATTGTGTATTTTCTCCAAAGATACAGATATAGTGTAAAGAAGGGCCATCTGTACCCCAATATTCATAGCACCAATGGTCACAGACCCCCAAACTGTCAAAAGAACAAAGACGCCCTTCAGCAGACAAATGGATAAAGAAGATATGGTCCATATATGTTATAGACTATTATGCCTCCATCAGAAAGGATGGATACTCAACTTTTGTGTCAACATGGATGGGACTGGAAGAGATTATGCTAAGTGAAATAAGTCAAGCAGAGAAAGTCAATTATTATATGTTTCCCCTTATTTGTGAAGCATATGGAATGACACCAAGGACATGTAGGAGATTGAGAGGAGAAGGGAATTTGGGTAAATTGGAGTGGGACAGGAAACATGAGAAACTGTGGACACTGAAAAACAAACTGTGGGTTTTGGAGGGCACAAGAGTGGGAGACTGGGTGAACCTGGTGTTATAGATTGCACATATTGCATGGAGAACTTGATATGGTGCATAAACAATGAATTCTGGAACACTGGAAAGAAGTAAAAGAAAAAAATATCATATATAAGTTTTTCGGACTTCATGGTTTAGTAAACTGATTATGAAGAGTCTTTTAGTTTTAAATTGTATTAGCATCTGGTCTTCCACATGATATTAACATACTGATGGCTTAATTTTAATATCTAAAATTTAAAAGGCCTTTAGCTATTTGTCTTATGTAACTAATATGTGTACATATCTGTCTTGTTACTTCTATTCATTTTATCAAATTATCAGAATTCCCAGGTGTTATGAAATCCAATTCCTTACCTCATCCCTGTCCTTGGTTGTGTTCATTCCTTTCTCTCTCTTTGAAGGTATCTGCATAATTTCATTCTTTCAATGTTGGGTGTTTTAGCTCTTCTCCTCCTCCCTGCAATCCTCTTGTTATCTTACTACCCTGGAGTTAGTGAATATATCACTGAAGTCGCCAAGGTAAATAGTATATTTAGGTGGAGCATTATTTGATCAACTTTGTGGACCAATATTAGCACTTTATGTCTGGAGAATTTACTCAGATTTTCCTAATTAGGAAAATATCAAGTTTTTTTTTAAAGAAATAACTGTTTGCAAAATTTCTAAAGTAAATACTCTTTCTGTAACTATATTTTTGTTTCTAAAGAATTTAAAGCTGGACACGTTATTTAAAGAACATTGACTTTTTAAAAATGCCATGAAAATTTGAGGGGGCATTGAAGATTACTTTTATTTCAGAGAAGAATCCGGGTTGAGAAGGATAGTGGGAGAGGGAGATAAAATCGCACTGAGTGCAGAACCCCAAGTGGGACTCAGTCCCATGGTCCTGAAATCATGACTCTGAGTCAAAATCAAGAGTCAGACATTTAACTGACCAGGCCAGCCAGGAACCCTGCATGAAAGTTGATTTTGTTCTGAGTTTATAAGACAGTATCAAGATTCTCTAACTGTAGTTTATAAGTAAAATATGTCATTTACCTACACATCCTACTTTAAGCAAATATATTTACTCCTAAGAAATAAAAAAAAAATGAAAAAGAAACAGGCTTGCAAATCAGAACATTGGATTGAAGAGTAATATATTTAACTCTGTGTTTAACACTCGTAGATAGTGACAGCATCAAGAGTTTTGCTCAGACACTGAGAGCAGGAATTTGCTGTGAGTAGGAATTGGCTTACATGATTTACTTTGCTAACAGTTTTGTCTACATATTTGGTGCTGTATTTATAAAGGAATTGTCTTACAGTTTTAACTGTTTAGAGATAAGGAAAATGAAGGACTCATGGAAAATGACTAATTTCATATACACATAAAAAATGTAAATTAGCAGCATGGACACACTCTTCTCATCTTAATGTTATCAATCAGCAAGTGGATTATTTTCCAGTCACCAAAAATTCAAAATCATAGTATATTATAAGATTCAAAGCATTTTAACAAATTTTCCACATTATCCAAATATTCTATTTAATTAAGTTAAATCAGTATCTATAGTTTGCTTAGATGAATCATAATTAATCAGTTAGCTTAACCAATCCTACTCGTATTCACACATTGTCTGATTTGGTTGTTTCCTCTTCCCAAGGACTCACCAGCCATTGGACCTAGAGACCTTCCTGTGGGAGGCCTTGTCACCTTTCTACATGATTGTCCTGCTACTCATGTGCAATTGTAATGACTGTCAAGTTAGCATTGCCAGTGAGACCCAAATTGGTTTCTGTGTAAGTGCTGCAATTTTACAGCAGTTATGTTTGCCACGTAGAGGTATGTACATTTTCTCAATGTAATACTGCTTCAGATACTTGCCATTCACCAGTCCTTAGAAAATGTCTAAGTATTTGTCCCATTCTTATCTTTGTAAAGTGTATCGGTAATGCAGCAATAGGTCCAAGGTACTATACATTCTTCTTGGTAAGTTGATACAAGTATATACATTTCTTTTACATTGTTACTGAAGCTTTTAATTGTATAATATCTTACTTCACTTTCAGTACACCATTCTAATTCTTTCTGCTTTCAAAAGACCTAAAGATTCAAATTTAGCATGACCAATAGCTAAATTTCAGTAATTAAATTCATTGCCTAATATATACTATCTTTATGTATTTGTGAGAAAAAATATGTGATAACAAGCTTTCCATGAACTTAAGACTAAATAAAATATTAACAATGAATAATTTGACATATAAAACATAATCACTCTTTAAAAAATGTTTACTAAGTTTTTATTTCTCTATTTGAAAGAGAGAGAGACAGAGACTAAGAGAAAGAGTGGGAGTAGGGGCAGATGGAGAAGAACAGGAGCAGATGGAGAAGCTGACTCCATGCTCAGCAGAGACTTGGACACAATCCCAAGTGTCCAAGTCTCTGGGATCATGACCTGAGGCAAGGCAGATACTTAACCAATTGAACCACTGAGGCACCTCAAACATAAATATTCTATATAATAAATTATTGGTATAAAACTTTCATGGTTGGGGCACTTATTTGGCTCAGGGGGTTAAAGCTTCTGCCTGTGGCTCAGGTCGTGATCCCATGGTCCTGGGATAGAGCCCAGTGTCTGACTCTGCTTAGCAGCGAGCCTGCTTCCATTCCTCTCTCTCTGCCTGCCTCTCTGTCTACTTGTGATCTCTGTCTGTCAAATGAAAAAAAAAATTAAAAAATACTTTCATGGAAATTCTGGAAGAAACTGAGAAGTCGGACCAAGTGCAAGGTCCAAATTGCAATCTGGTGCCAGTAATAGGTATTAGAGGTAGTATAATTAACTTCATCAATCTTCCTCCAAATTTCAAGAATTATCAGCATTTTGCCCATCTTTTAATCTAATCATCTCAGTAATTACACAGTATTTTAAAGTATGCATTCTATTCTTTTATTCATTAATGTCATTGTTTATCTTTAATACTTAATAACTTCTTAAAAATACCATATTCTCTTCATCAAACCTGAACAAGTATAATAATTCCTTATTCCCATGATTTATTGAATTTCCCTACTTGTCTTTTTTAGTTGACTTGTGTCATTTGGTTGTTCCATCTCTTAAGTCTCTTTTAATTAAAAATTTCCAGTCCCAATTTTTTCTGAAATGTCATTTATTTGTTGAAGAAATTGTCATTTTAAAATATAATTTTCTGTAATTTGAATTTCTCTGGTTACATCCTTCATCGTGACCTATTAACATATTTATCCCTTCTGCAGAATTCCTGTGAAATGTTTACTAAAATTCATAGACTTAGACTAAGAATCTTTTTTAATTGATAAATTTCATAGGTAGTGCAAAGTACTTCTTAACACATCATTATCAGGAGGTAAGTCTGCTTGTGTTGCTCTTAGTAATGTTAAATTATTTAGGGAGTGAGCTTGATTCTCAGAAGTTAATGTTAGTTGATAATGTTAGTGAAAATTGCCCCTCTTGAGAGCTGGTTAACATCTTCCAAAACCTTTCAGAAGAGGGAAGGTGAGTATGCAACTCAAAGCGAATTCTTTAAGAAAAATAATCAATTATTTCACACTTTAAGTCCTTTATCATACTTCCTTCACAATCCCCATCATTTCCTACGTTTATTCCATAGATGGTCTCTTTCATTTATTTTATAACTTATCTTATCAGATTTATTATTTAAAATTCCATAGTATCAAGAAATGTCCCAAATTAACTGGTATTGATTTATAATTTTTTACATATAACATTGTTTCATTGTAAGGTATACAACACATTGATTTGATTCATTTATATATTGCAATATGATTACCACCTTAGCATTAGCATTAGATTAGCTAACACCCCTATCATGTTGGAAATTTTTTTTTTAATTTTTTATTTTTTATATACATATATTTTTATCCCCAGGGGTACAGGTCTGTGAATCACCAGGTTTACACACTTCACAGCACTCACCAAAGCACATACCCTCCCCAATGTCCATAATCCCACCCACTTCTCCCAAACCCCCTCCCCCCAGCAACCCTCAGTTTGTTTTGTGAGATTAAGAGTCACTTATGGTTTGTCTCCCTCCCAATCCCATCTTGTTTCATTGATTCTTCTTCTACCCACTTAAGCCTCCATGTTGCATCACCACTTCCTCATATCAGGGCGATCATATGATAGTTGTCTTTCTCTGCTTGACTTATTTTGCTAAGCATGATACGCTCTAGTTCCATCCATGTTGTCGCAAATGGCAAGATTTCATTTCTTTTGATGGCTGCATAGTATTCCATTGTGTATATATACCACATCTTCTTGATCCATTCATCTGTTGATGGACATCTAGGTTCTTTCCATAGTTTGGCTATTGTGGACATTGCTGCTATAAACATTCGGGTGCATGTGTCCCTTTGGATCACTACATTTGTATCTTTAGGGTAAATACCCAATAGTGCAATTGCTGGGTCATAGGGCAGTTCTATTTTCAACATTTTGAGGAACCTCCATGCTGTTTTCCAGAGAGGTTGCACCAGCTTGCATTCCCACCAATAGTGTAGGAGGGTTCCCCTTTCTCCGCATCCTCGCCAGCATCTGTCATTTCCTGACTTGTTGATTTTAGCCATTCTGACTGGTGTGAGGTGATATCTCATTGTGGTTTTGATTTGTATTTCCCTGATGCCGAGTGATATGGAGCACTTTTTCATGTGTCTGTTCGCCATCTGGATGTCTTCTTTGCAGAAATGTCTGTTCATGTCTTCTGCCCATTTCTTGATTGGATTATTTGTTCTTTGGTTGTTGAGTTTGCTAAGTTCTTTATAGATTCTGGACACTAGTCCCTTATCTGATATATCGTTTGCAAATAACTTCTCCCATTCTGTCAGTTGTCTTTTGATTTTGTTAACTGTTTCCTTTGCTGTGCAAAAGCTTTTGATCTTGATGAAATCCCAGTAGTTCATTTTTTCCCTTGCTTCCCTTGCCTTTTGCGTTGTTCCTAGGAAGAAGTTGCTGCGGCAGAGGTTGAAGAGGTTGCTGCCCGTGTTCTCCTCAAGGATTTTGATGGATTCCTTTCGCACATTGAGGTCCTTCATCCATTTTGAGTCTATTTTTGTGTGTGGTGTAAGGAAGTGGTCCAATTTCATTTTTCTGCATGTGGCTGTCCAATTTTCCCAGCAGCATTTATTGAAAAGGCTGTCTTTTTTCCATTGGACACTCTTTCCTGCTTTGTCGAAGATTAGTTGACCATAGATTTGAGGGTCTATTTCTGGGCTCTCTATTCTGTTCCATTGATCTATGTGTCTGATTTTGTGCCAGTACCATGCTGTCTTGATGATGACACCTTTGTAATAGAGCTTGAAGTCCGGAATTGTGATGCCACCAACGTTGGCTTTCTTTTTCAATATCCCTGTGGCTATTCGAGGTCTTTTCTGGTTCCATATAAATTTTAGAAGTATTTGTTCCATTTCTTTGAAAAAGATGGATGGTACTTTGATAGGAATTGCATTAAATGTGTAAATTGCTTTAGGTAACAAAGACATTTTCACAATATTTATTCTTCCAATCCAGGAGCATGGAACATTTTTCCATTTCTTTGTGTCTTCCTCAATTTCTTTCATGAGTACTTTATAGTTTTCTGAGTATAGATTCTGTGTCTCTTTGGTTAGGTTTATTCCTAGGTATCTTATGGTTTTGGATGCAATTGTAAATGGGATTGACTCCTTAATATCTCTTTCTTCTGTCTTGCTGTTGGTGTAGAGAAATGCAACTGATTTCTGTGCATTGATTTTATATCCTGACACTTTACTGAATTCTTGTATAAGTTCTAGCAGTTTTGGAGTGGAGTCTTTTGGGTTTTCCACATATAGTATCATATCATCTGCGAAGAGTGATAATTTGACTTCTTCTTTGCCGATTTGGATGCCTTTAATTTCCTTTTGTTGTCTGATTGCTGAGGCTAGGACCTCTAGTACGATGTTGAATAGCAGTGGTGATAATGGACATCCCTGCCGTGTTCCTGACCTTAGCGGAAAAGCTTTCAGTTTTTCTCCATTGAGAATGATATTTGCGGTGGGTTTTTCATAGATGGCTTTGATGATATTGAGGTATGTGCCTTCTATCCCTACACTTTGAAGAGTTTTGATCAGGAAGGGATGTTGTACTTTGTCAAATGCTTTTTCAGCATCTATTGAGAGTATCATATGGTTCTTGTTCTTTCTTTTATTGATGTGTTGTATCACATTGACTGATTTGTGGATGTTGAACCAACCTTGCAGCCCTGGAATAAATCCCACTTGGTCGTGGTGAATAATCTTTTTAATATACTGTTGAATCCTATTGGCTAGTATTTTGTTGAGTATTTTCGCATCTGTGTTCATCAAGGATATCGGTCTATAGTTCTCTTTTTTGGTGGGGTCCTTGTCTGGTTTTGGGATCAAGGTGATGCTGGCCTCATAAAATGAGTTTGGATGTTTTCCTTCCATTTCTATTTTTTTGGAACAGTTTCAGGAGAATAGGAATTAGTTCTTCTTTAAATGTTTGGTAGAATTCCCCCGGGAAGCCGTCTGGCCTTGGGCTATTGTTTGTTTGGAGATTTTTAAAGACTGTTTCAATCTCCTTACTGGTTATGGGTCTGTTCAGGCTTTCTATTTCTTCCTGGTTCAGTTGTGGTAGTTTATATGTTTCTAGGAATGCATCCATTTCTTCCAGATTGTCAAATTTATTGGCGTAGAGTTGCTTATAGTATGTTCTTATAATAGTTTGTATTTCTTTGGTGTTAGTTGTGATCTCTCCTCTTTCATTCATGATTTTATTTATTTGGGTCCTTTCTCTTTTCTTTTTGATAAGTCGGGCCAGGGGTTTATCAATTTTATTAATTCTTTCAAAGAACCAGCTCCTAGTTTCGTTGATTTGTTCTATTGTTTTTTTGGTTTCTATTTCATTGATTTCTGCTCTGATCTTTATGATTTCTCTTCTCCTTCTGGGCTTAGGGTTTCTTTCTTGTTCTTTCTCCAGCTCCTTTAGGTGTAGGGTTAGGTTGTGTACCTGAGACCTTTCTTGTTTCTTGAGAAAGGCTTGTACCGCTATATATTTTCCTCTCAGGACTGCCTTTGTTGTGTCCCACAGATTTTGAACCGTTGTATTTTCATTATCATTTGTTTCCATGATTTTTTTCAATTCTTTTTTAATTTCCCGGTTGACCCATTCATTCTTTAGAAGGATACTGTTTAGACTCCATGCATTTGGGTTCTTTCCAAACTTCCTTTTGTGGTTGAGTTCTAGCTTTAGAGCATTGTGGTCTGAAAATATGCAGGGAATGATCCCAATCTTTTGATACCGGTTGAGTCCTGATTTAGGACCGAGGATGTGATCTATTCTGGAGAATGTTCCATGTGCACTAGAGAAGAATGTGTATTCTGTTGCTTTGGGATGAAATATTCTGAATATATCTGTGATGTCCATCTGGTCCAGTGTGTCATTTAAGGCCTTTATTTCCTTGCTGATCTTTTGCTTGGATGACCTGTCCATTTCAGTGAGGGGAGTGTTAAAGTCCCCTACTATTATTGTATTATTGTTGATGTGTTTCTTTGATTTTGTTTTTAATTGGTTTATATAGTTGGCTGCTCCCACATTGGGGGCATAGATATTTAAAATTGTTAAATCTTCTTGTTGGACAGACCCTTTGAGTATGATATAGTGTCCTTCCTCATCTCTTATTATAGTCTTTGGCTTAAAATCTAATTGATCTGATATAAGGATTGCCACTCCTGCTTTCTTCTGATGTCCATTAGCATGGTAAATTCTTTTCCACCCCCTCACTTTAAATCTGGAGGTTTCTTCGGGCTTAAAATGTGTTTCTTGGAGGCAACATATAGATGGGTTTTGTTTTTTTATCCATTCTGATACCCTGTGTCTTTTGACAGGGGCATTTAGCCCATTCACATTAAGGGTAACTATTGAGAGATATGAATTTAGTGCCATTGTATTGCCTGTAAGGTGACTGTTACTGTATATGGTCTCTGTTCCTTTCTGATCTACCACTTGTAGGCTCTCTCTTAGCTTAGAGGACCCCTTTCAATATTTCCTGTAGAGCTGATTTGGTATTTGCAAATTCTTTCAGTTGTTGTTTGTCCTGGAAGCTTTTAATCTCTCTTTCTATTTTCAATGATAGCCTAGCTGGATATAGTATTCTTGGTTGTATGTTTTTCTCGTTTAGTGCTCTGAAAATATCATGCCAGCTCTTTCTGGCCTGCCAGGTCTCTGTGGATAAGTCAGCTGCCAATCTAATATTTTTACCATTGTATGTTACAGACTTCTTTTCCCGGGCTGCTTTCAGGATTTTCTCTTTGTCACTGAGACTTGTAAATTTTACTATTAGGTGATGGGGTGTGGGCCTATTCTTATTGATTTTGAGGGGCATTCTCTGAACCTCCTGAATTTTGATGCTCATTCCCTTTGCCATATTGGGGAAATTCTCCCCAATAATTCTCTCCAGTATACCTTCTGCTCCCCTCTCACTTTCTTCTTCTTCTGGAATCCCAATTATTCTAATGTTGTTTTGTCTTATGGTGTCACTTATCTCTCGAATTCTCCCCTCGTGGTCCAGTAGCTGTTTGTCCCTCTTTTGCTCAGCTTCTTTATTCTCTGTCATTTGGTCTTCTATATCACTAATTCTTTCTTCTGCCTCATTTATCCTAGCAGTTAGAGCCTCCATTTTTGATTGCACCTCATTAATAGCTTTTTTGATTTCACCTTGGTTAGATTTTAGTTCTTTATTTCTCCAGAAAGGGCTTTTATATCTCTCGAGAGGGTTTCTCTAATATCTTCCATGCCTTTTTTGAGCCCGGCTAGAACCTTGAGAATTGTCATTCTGAACTCTAGATCTGACATATTACCGATGTCTGTATTGATTAGGTCCCTAGCCTTCGGTACTGCCTCTTGTTCTTTTTTTTGTGTTGAATTTTTACGTCTTGTCATTTTGTCCAGATAAGAGTAAATGAAGGGGCAAGTTAAATACTAAAAGGGTGGCAACAACCCCAGGAAAATATGCTTTAACCAAATTAGAAGAGATCCAAAATCTTGAGTGGGGAGAAAGGGGATATAAAGAGGTTCAAAAAGGAAGAAAGAAAAAAAAAACAAAAAGAAAAGAAAAGAAAAAAAAAAGAAAAGAAAAGAAAAGAATTTTTAAAAAAAGAAAACACCTAAGAAAAATGTAAAAATATATATATATATTAGATAAACTAGTAAAAAATCGTTAAAAAAGAAAAAGGTAACAGTTAAAAAAAAAATTTACCCATAGGCGAGAAAAAAAAAAAATGAAAAAGAAAAAATTAAATTAACTGCAAGACTAAAAAAAATCACAGGAAAAAAGCCATGAGTTCCGTGCTTGGCTTTCTCCTCCTCTGGAATTCTGCTGCTCTCCTTGGTATTGAAACCGCACTCCTTGGTAGGTGAACTTGGTCTTGGCTGGATTTCTTGTTAATCTTCTGGGGGAGGGGCCTGTTGTAGTGATTCTCAAGTGTCTTTGCCCCAGGCGGAATTACACCGCCCTTACCTGGGGCCGGGGTGAGTAATCCGCTCGGGTTTGCTTTCAGGAGCTTTTGTTCCCTGAGCACTTTCCGTAGAGTTCCAGAGGACGGGAATACAAATGGCGGCCTCCTGGTCTCCGGCCCGGAGGAGCCGAGAGCCCAGGGCCCCACTACTCAGTGCGCCCTCAGAGAACAGTGCCCAGTTACTCCCGGCTGCCTGACCTCCGGCCGCTCCGAGCTCACCGAGCCTGGGACCGGTTCAAGGTAACACGGAGCTGCGAGCTTGCTGTCAGCTCTGTCTCTGTAGCCGGCTTTCCTGTTCCAATACCCGCAAGCTCTGCGACACTCAGACACCCCCGATCCTTCTGTGACCCTGCGGGACCTGAGGCCACGCTGACCCCGCGTGGTCTTCGCCCCGGTTTAGCCTCTGGAGCGATGTTCCTCAGCGGAACAGACTTTTAAAAGTCCTGATTTTGTGCGGTTGCTCCGCCGCTTGCCGGGAGCCGGCCCCTCCCCCCAGGGTCTATCTTCCCGTCGCTTTGGATTCACGTCTCCACTGGTCCTACCTTTCAGAAAGTGGTTGTTTTTCTGTTTCCAGAATTGCTGTTCTTCTTCTCTTCGATCTGCCGATGGATTTTCAGGTGTTTGCAATCTTTAGATAAGCTATCTAGCTGATCTCCGGCTAGCTGAAGCAGTCTCAGCTTGATACTTCTCCGCCATCTTGACTCCTCCCAGCGGAAATTTTTCTATTTAATTATTTATTTACTTTTTTTCAAGAATCCTTTTTTTTCTTTTATTTATTTTCAGCATAACAGTATTCATTATTTTTGCACCACACCCAGTTCTTTATGCAATCCGTGCCCTCTTTAATACCCACCACTTGGTTCCCCCAATCTCCCACCCACCATCACCTCAAACCCCTCAGATTGTTCTTCTGAGTCCATAGTCTCTCATGGTTCACCTCCCCTTCCAATTTTTCCCAAATCCCTTCTCCTCTCTAACTCCCCATGTCCTATATGCTATTTCTTATGCTCCACAAATAGGTGAAACCATATGATAATTGACTCTCTCTGCTTGACTGATTTTACTCAGCATAATCTCTTCCAGTCCCATCCATGTTGCTACAAAAGTTGGGTATTCATCCTTTCTGATGGAGGCATAATACTCCATAGTGGATATGGACCACATCTTCCTTATCCATCCGTCCATTGAAGGGCATCTTGGTTCTTTCCACAGTTTGGTGACCGTGGCCATTGCTGCTATAAACATTTGAGTACAGATGGCCTTTCTTTTTCCTACATCTGTATCTTTGGAGGAAATATCCAGTAGTGCAAATGCAGGGTCATAATAAGTGTTCTCTTTTCTAAAGATTTATTTATTTATTTGTTTGTTTGTTCATTTGTATATTTGAGAGAGAGAGAGAGAGAATATTAAGCAGACTCCCCAGTGAGCCTGGATCCTGACATGGTGCAACCCTGAGATCATAACCTGAGCTGAAATCAAGAGTTGGCCACCTACCTGACTGAGCCACCCAGGCACCCCATGACTCCATTTTTAAACATAACATGGTTGACTTCATCTGTACAGTCATTTATAGAATAATCATCCTTGGATTTCAATAAAGCTTTATCCAACAGATATTATTAGACCACACCTTGTCTCTTACTAAAGTTAACTCCTGTTTGTGAAATATAATTTCAAAATGCTATTTCAAAAATATCACTAACTTACTTCTGACTTTTAAGGCTAATTTGTATCATGGTGCCTTGGTGGCTCAGTGGGTTAAGCATAAGGCTCTTCATCTCAGCTTAGAACTTGATCTCGGGGTCATGAATTCAAGCCCTACTTTGGACCCCTCATGGAGCCTAATTTTAAATAAATAAATAAATAATAAATAGTCTATTTTGTCCCATATCATATATTGCTACCCCAATTTCCTTTTGTCTCTATTTGCATGAAATGCTTTTTTCATCCTTTTATTTTCACACTATATGTGTCTTAGGTCTGAAGTCAGTCTGTTGGAGACAGCATATAGATGGCCATATTTTCTGTTAATCTATTCAGTCACCTTATATCTTTTTACTAAAAAATTCACATTCAGAATAATTGATATTCTATATATTTATTGCTACTTTGTTCATTGTATTCTTCCTTTTTCTAAATATCTGCTGAATCGTTTCTTTTTCTTGCTCTCTGTCATCATGATTTGGTGACTTTTTAAAACTATGTTTGGAGTCATTTTTCCTTTAATTTTTTTTGTGTGTGATTAGCAAGAGGAACACATAGTACATCTGCATATATAGAAATCTACTTGAGGTTGATGGTCACCTAAGTTAAAACAAATTTTAAACGCATTATATTTTTACTCCCTCTTCCACTTATTTTATATTTAATGTCATATTTTGCCTCTTTTATTTTAACTTCCCTTTAAAAAAATATTTTATTTTATTTTTTATTTGTGAGAAAGAGAGAGTGAGAGAGAGAGAGATTGCAAGCAAAGCAAGGGAACAGCAGGCAGAGGGAGAAGCATGCTCCCCACTGAGCAAGGATCCTAATGCAGGACTTGATTCCAGAACCCTGGGATCATGGCCTGAGCCAATGGCAGCATTTAACTACTGGGCCACAGGTGTCCCTACATTGTGTAACACTTAATATCTGTAGACTATAATTTACTATATCAGTGTTTTAACCTTTATCCCACAGTTCTAAGTAGCTGATACATTACCTTTACTATTTATTTTAGTGTGAGATTTTTTCTTTCATTATTTTCTTATTTCTAGTTATGATATTTTTCTACTTAAAGAAATCCTTTTAACTTTTCTTGTAATACCAGCATATTGACAATGAATTCTTAATTTTTATTCTTCTGACAAACAGATCTCTTTCTTTGTCAATTCTGACCACCTTTGTGGGTAGAGTGGTTGTAGGCTTTATGTGTTAGCACTTTGAATATATCATGATGCCCTTTCCTGTGTTGAAAAATCAGCTGATAGCCTTAAGCAATATCCCTTGTATATAGTTAGTCATTTTCCTTTTGATTTTCTAAATTTGTATTTAATCTTTACCTTCTTAATTATTATGTGCCTTCATGTGGACTCTTTCAGATCATCTTGTTGAAGGTTCTCATGTTTCCTAAGCCCAGTTTTCTGTTTCATTCCCCACATTATGGAAATTTTCAGCACTCCTTTCTTCAAGTAAGTTTTCTGGTCCTTTCGTCCTCTTCTCCTTCTGGTCACCTTGAAGTGCGAATGTTATGCTTGATGCTGCCCCAGATGTCCTCATTCTAAAATTCTTTTTTCTTCCTGCTCCTCAGCTTGAATGTTTTACATTCCAACCCTCTCTCGACTTACTGATCCATTCTTCCTGTTCTATAATGTACTGTTTATTCATTCCTTCTAGCATATTGCTTATTTTATTCTTCAGTTTTGATTGGCATTTTTCTTTCTTTCTCTTTTGAAAAGAAATTTTATTTATTTGAGACATATATTGAGCAAGTAAGAGAGAACATACCTTGAGAAAGAGACAGAAGTAGAGGTAGAAGCAGACTCCCCGCTGATCAGGGAGTCCAATGCAGGGCTCAACCCCAAACCCATGGGATCATGACCTGAGACAAAAGCAGATGATCAGCGGGCTGAGCAACCCAGGCATTCTAGTACTTTTTATTTCAAAGCACATTTATTTTAATAACAAGAATGCAATGGAAGAAAAGGCCCAAATACAATTAAAGAAACACATCACCACAAATTACAATGCTCTTTCAGAAAATACCTGTAACAAAATGTGGATTTAATTTTAATACTGAAAAAAGAATAACAGTGAGTCTCATCACAGCCAATAACCTTATACTATCTATAATGACATGAATGTTTATAGGGCTTCCAAAAGTTTCATCCTGAGGTTTTATAACACCACTTTATATATGTACAGTCCTCTGTGAGATTACCCATAACATTAGCAATCATTCAAAGAACAAACCATTAATTGAAACTAGTAATACAGAGCCCCAAACTAATTGGTTAAATATATGAATTATTTGTGCTGACATCTATCATTTGATTCTCTCATGACTATTAAATTATCCTCAGCAAATAAACTCTTTAATGACAAAGTTTACCTCATTTGAGCTTTGACCCAGAAGCTCAACAAGAATTATGAAGTCCATAGTCTTGATAGCAAAGCTGATATATAGTGTCCTTAGATCACTATGGGCAAGGTTAAGAGTGATCCAAATTCCAAGTTCCAAGTTTCCATTTTAATGGAATTTTACATATTCAATTCAGGAGTTCAAATCTCTATGTTTTCGTTCCTCCAAAAACAGTTTCGTTCCTCCAAAAACTTAAGACTTCTGTTTCTTTATCTATTTTCCTCAAACAGAAACATTTCTTAAGGTTCTACTTGTTTAGAAGGGGGATTTTTCAGAGGTGGCCACTTAGGAATAGTCCAACACAATCAAGCCTCTATCAGGTGTAAACTCCCAGACACTCAGTTCCATTGTTGATCTCATTTGGGTAATGCTGGACTATTGGACTTGCTTGAGGTACTGGATTTGAGTAGTACACGCTTGTATCTCTTGCTCACTGGTTGCTGACAAGTATTGTTGCTCTTTTAGTTTTTCTTCAGACTCCCTTACCCTGGTTACATCATTAGAATTCATATCTGGTCCCTTGGCCTCTGAAGCTTGGGCATATGGTTCATACTGTTTCCATCTCAGAATTAACTCATCTCATGCCATAACATTGTCGAACCCATATGGGAGGAAGTTCTCATTGGTCATATTGAATCATCTCCATATAGAGGCTGACTACTATTACCCAGTCACATAGGCCAAGACTGTGCTGCCTGCTGGCCACCCAGGCTGCCAGGCCAGGCTACTACTGCCAGTGTGGCTCTTCTCTGATTGGTTCTTTATATTGTATATATCTTTATGTTATTTGCCTCCCTTTTTCTTGAGGTCTGTGAGCACCTTTATGATCACATTTCTTCAAATTCTTTATCAGACACATTGCTGATCTCTGTCCTGTGTAGTTCTTTTTCTGACATTTAGTTTTGATTTTTGTTTATTTGGAACATACTGATCCATTTCCTCATTTTTCCTGGCTTTCTGTGATCACTCTCAGTGATCTCCAGCACATCTATTCAGGTTATTTTCAAAATACTTCTTCCATGCTGGGTCTCATGTTGAGTGATACACTGCTCTACCCTTTAAGATTGGAGTCTTCATTTCCTACAACTCTCCCTCTCTCCTGGACTTAAGCAGCACTGAGTTGTAACCCCCCATAGTTAAGGATTTTTTTGTTTTAATTTTTAAATACAGACAAAATGGAGTCTTTCTCCCTTGTTCAGGTCCACAGAGAATAGTATGCCTGATGTGGGGCTTTGATTACTCAATATTCAAGAAGTGCCTCAGTATGATATTACTCTTGCTTGTGGATGTGTTCCAGATGACATTTCTGCATCATAACCATTTTGATGTGACCTTTTTCTTCATATCTGTATCTATGGGACAGCTTATCCGCTAGTCTTTCAGTTATTTTTCAGATGGAATTGCCCTAAATGCATTTATTGGATACACTGAGAGGATGTAAGTTCAGTTTCTTCCTTTCTGCCACCTTGATTCCATTCTTTTCCTACACTTTTACTTCTTATATTTTTTAACATCTTAATTTAATTTTATTTTTTTTCAGTATTCCAAGATTCACTGTGTATGCACCACACCCAGTGCTCCATGCAATATGTGCCCTCTTTAAGACCCACCACCAGGCTCACCCAGGCCCCAACCCGCTTCCTTCCAAAACCCTCAGTTTGTTTCCTACACTTTTAAAATTCTGTACTCTGTTGAATTTTTTCATTTAGTTACAGTAAGATATTATTTGTGTTATTAATAATAATATTATTATTCCATTAATTTATTATTATTTAATTAACAATTAATAATTTATTAATTGATTCTATTAATATTATTAATTCTAAAAGCAG
Source organism: Mustela putorius furo (assembly GCF_011764305.1). Lineage (NCBI taxonomy): Eukaryota > Metazoa > Chordata > Mammalia > Carnivora > Mustelidae > Mustela > Mustela putorius. The sequence goes on along the minus strand of NW_025421566.1, from coordinate 3,140,498 downwards.
CATTTGATTTTATTTCCAGTAATGTGTAAATGGAAATGTGTGGCAATTCAATGAAATGATATTTTTTTCAAATGATATTGGTGTTTTCTCACCATAATTTTGTTATTGTCTAACTTATGAGAGATGTGTCATGTTTCCTTTTTATTCATGCCTTAAAAATGTCTTTTGTTGGGGTGCCTGGGTGGCTTAGTGGGTTAAGCCTCTGCCTTTGGCTCAGGTCATGTCCCAGGGTCTTGGGATCAAGCCTCACATCAGGCTTTCTGCTCAGCTGGGAGTCTGCTTCCTCCTCTCTCTCTGCCTGCCTCTCTGCCTACTTGTGATTTCTGTATGTCAAATAAATAAATAAAATCTTTTAAAAAATGGGAGAAGATATTTGCATATGACAGTACAGACAAAAGGTTGATATCCAGGGTCTACAATGACCTCCTCAAACTCAACACACATGAAACAGGCAAACATATCAAACAATGGGCAGAACATATGAACAGACACTTCTCCAATGAAGACATACAAATGGCTAACAGACACATGAAAAAAATATTCATCATCACTAGCCCTCAGGGAGATTCATATTAAAACCACATTGAGATATCACCTTACACCAGTTAGAATGGCCAAAATTAACAAAACAGGAAACAACATGTGTTGGAGAGGATGTGGAGAAAGGGGAAAGCTCTTCCACTGTTGGTGGGAATGCAAGTTAGTGGAGCCTATTGGAGAACAGTGTGGAGATTCCTCAAAAATTAAAAATGGAGCTTCCCTATGACCCTGCCATTGCACTCCTGGGTATTTACCCCAAAGATACAGATGTCATGAAAAGAAGGGCCATCTGTACCCCAATGTTTATAGCAGCAATGTCCATGGTCGCCAAACTGTGGAAATAACCAAGATGCCCTTCAACGGATGAATGGATAAGGAAGATGTGGTCCATATACACTATAGAGTATTATGCCTCCATCAGAAAGGATGAATACCCAACTTTTGTAGCAACATGGACGGGACTGGAAGAGATTATGCTGAGTGAAATCACTCAAGCAGAGAGAGTCAATTATCATATGGTTTCACTTATTTGTGGAACATAACAAATATCTTGGAGGAAAAGGGGTGTTAGAGAGGAGAAGGGAGTTGGGGTAAATTGGAAGGGGAGGTGAATCATGAGAGACTATGGACTCTGAAAAACAATCTGAGGGGTTTGAAGTGGCCGGGGGGAGGGAGGTTGGGATACCAGGTGGTGGGTATTATAGAGGGCACAGATTGCATGTAGCACTGGGTGTGGTGAAAAAATAATGAATACTGTTTTTCTGAAAATAAATAAATTAAAAAATGTCTTTTGTAAGTTGCTTTGTTTTGAGTATTCTTCAAAGAAAACATTTACCTATAATGTTTTTGAAGTACTACTCTAGAACTTTCTTTCTACTCTGTCCTATTCCCACCATATATCCATACACTATACCCTGTTCTTAAGTGTCAATATAAATATTAGACTGAGAATAAAGCAGATTTCCAAGAAATCAACATGTTATCCCACTTATTATCTCGGACCAAATTACTGAAGAATTAGGAACCTCATACTAGGTGAAAGATAATATAAACATTTAAATTTTTTTCTGGTAATTTTGTATCAAACATCAGGATGCATATCTTGTTGCAAAATCTCAGTTCTTTGACCAAATGAACATGTGAATCAAAAATGGGAAAAGAAAACAATATAACGTTTTCTAACAAGTTCACATTTTACTTCATGACTATCTTAATTATGGATTAATTGTGAGCACTGAAATAGATGTATCACTTTTTAAAAATTAACATATAATGTATTATTTGGTTCAGGGGTACAGGCCTGTGATTCATCAGTCTTTCCGAATTCACAGCACTCACCATAACACATACCCTCTCCAATGTCCATCACAAGCCCTCCAATGCCTCCCAACCCTCTCCACTCCAGCAATCCTCAGTTTATTTCTTGAGATTAAGAAATCTCTAATGGTTTGTCTCCCTCTCTGGTCCCCTCTTGTTTCAAATTTTTCCTCCCTTCCCCTACAATCCTCTGTCTTGTTTCTCAAGTGCTTCATATCAGTGAGATCATATATTGTCTTTCTCTGATTGACTTATTTTGCTGAGGATAATACTCTTTAGTTCCATCCACATCATTGCAATTGGCAATATTTCATTTTTTGTTGGCTGTGTTGCTGCTATAAACATTGGGGTGCATGTGCCCCTTCATATCATTACATTTGTATCTTTAGGGTAAACACCCAGTAGTGTGATTACTGGATCGTAAGGTATCTCTATCCTCAACATTTTGAGGAAACTCAATACTGTTTTCCAAAGTGTCTGCACCAGTTTGCATTCCCACAACAATGCAGGAGCCTTCCCTTTCCTCCGTATTCCCACCAACATCTGTCATTTCCTGACTTGTTAATTTTGTCCATTCTAACTGGTGTGAGGCAGTATCTCAATGTGGTTCTGATTTGTATTTCCCTGATGCCAAGTGATGGGGAGCATCAATTTTTTATGCATCTGTCGCCATCTGGATGTCTTTATTGTAGAAATTTCTGTTCATGTTTTATGTCCATTTCTTGATTGGATTCTTTGTTCTTTGGGTGTTGAGTTTGATAAGTTCTTCATGGATTTTAGAGACAAGCCTTTTATCTGATATGCCATTTGCAAGTATTATCTTCCATTCTATCAGTTGTCCTTTGATTTTGTTGACTGTTTCCTTTGCTGTGGAAAAGCTTTTGAGCTTGATGACATCCCATTAGTTCATTTTTACCCTTACTTCCCTTGCCTTTGGTGATGTTTCTTCGAAGAAGTTGCTTTGGCTAAGGTTGAAGGGGTTGCTGCTGGTGTTCTCCTTAGGGATTTTGTTGAATTCCTGTCTCACTTAGTGTCTATCATCCATTTGAGGCTATTTTTGTGTGTGGTGTAAGGAAATGGTCAAGTTTAATTTTTCTGCATGTGGCTGTCTAATTTTCCCAACAGCACTTGTTGAAGAAACCCTTTTCCCATTGGACAATTCATTCCTGCTTTGTCGAATATTAGTTGACCATCGAGTTGAGGGTCAGTTTATGGAATCTCTACTATGTTCCATTGATCTATGTGTCTGCTTTTGTGCCAGTACCATCCTGTCTTGACGATGACAGCTTTGTAATAGTGTTTGAAGTCTGGAACTGTGGAGCTGACAGATTTGGTTTTCTCTTTCAACAGTCCTCTGGCTATTCAGGGTCTCTTCTCATAACATACAAATATTTGTTCCATTTCTTTGAAAAAAAAAAAGCTGGTGATATTTTGATAGGGGTTGCTTTCAATCTGTAGATTGGTTTAGGTAACATGGACATTTTCACAATATTTGTTCTTCCAATCCATGTGTGTAAAACATTTTTTTCCATTTTGATGTCTCTTCCTCAATTTCTTTCAAGAGTACTTTATAGTTTTCTGAATACAGATTCTTTGCCTCTTTTATTATATTTATTCCTAGGTATCATAGGTTTTGGGTGCAATTATAAATGGAATCGACTCCTTACTTTCTCCTTTGTCTGTCTTGTTGTTGGTGTATAAAAATGCAACTGATTTCTGTGCATTGATTTTATATACTGAGACACTACTGAATCCCTGCATAAGTTCTAACAGATTTGGAGTGGAACCTTTTTGGGTTTTCCACATAAAGTGTAATATCATTTGCAAAGAGTGAGAGTTTGAATTGTTCTTTTGCCAATTCAGATGCCTTTTGTTTCTTTTTGTTGTCTGATTCCTGAGGCTAGGACTTCCAGTACTGTGTTGAATAGCAGTGGTGATAATTTTCAGAGAGAATTGTTCCTGAGCTTAGAGGAAAAGCTTCCATTTTTTCCCCATCATGAATGATATTTACTCTGGGTTTTGCATACATGGCTTTGATGATATTGAGGTATGTATCCTCAATCCTTACACTGTGAAGTGTTTTGATCAATAAATGATGCTATACATTGTCAAATGCTTTTTCAACAGCTGTTGAGAGTATCATATGGTTCTTTCTCTTTGCTTTATTAATATATTCTGTCACACTAATAGATTTGCAGATGTTGAACCATCCTTGCAGCACAGGAATAAATCTCAGTCATACTGAATTATCCCTTTTATGTATTGTTGGATCCAATTGGCTTTTATTTTGGTGAGAATTTATGAATCCATGTTTATTAGGGATTTTGGTCTATAATTCCCCCTTTTGATGGGATCTTGATTGGCTTTGGGGTCAGAGCAATGCTGGTCTCATAAGATGAGTTTGGAAATTTTTTTTATTTCTATTTTTTTGGAAATAGATGTATTTCTTTAAATGTGGGGTATTTTTTTTGGAAATTGATGCATTTCTTTAAATGGGGGGGGTGAAATTTCATTTGGGAAGCTGTCTGGCTCTGGGCTTTTGTTTTTGGGGGGACATTTTTTATAATGTCTTCAATCTACTTACTGGTCATGGGTCTGTTCAGGTTTTCTATTTCTTCCTGGTTCAGTTTTGGTAGTTTATGTGTGTCTAGAAATGTATCCATTTCTTCCAGATTGTCAGATTTTCTGGCACATAGTTGCTCATTATATGTTCTTACAATGTTCTTATATTTTCTTTGGTATTGGTTGTGATCTCTCCTCTTTCATTCATGATTTTATTAATTTGATCCTTTCTCTTTTGTTTGTGATTAGCCTGGCCAGGGGTTTATCAATTAATTGGCCAGGGATTTATTTTAGTAATTATTTCAAAGAACCAGCTACTAGTATTTTTTTTTAATCTGTTCCACTGTTCTGTTGCTTTTTATTTCATTGATTTCTGACCTGATCTTTATTATTTCTCTTATGCTGCTTGGTTTAGACTTTCTTTGCCATTCTTTCTATACCTCCTTTTAGGTGTATGATGAGATTGTGTAATTAAGACCATTCTTGTTCTTGAGAAAGGCTTGTAATTCAATGTAGTTTCCTCTCAGGACTGCTATTGCTGCATCCTAAATATCTTAATAGTTGTGTTTTCATTTTTATTTGTTTCCATGAATTTTGAAAAATTCTTTTTTAATTTCCTGGTTGACCCATTAATTCTTTTGTAAGATGCTCTTTAGCCTCTATGTATTTGTGTTCTTTCCAACTTTCCTCTTGTGATTGAGTTTTAGTTTCAGAGCATTGTGGTCTGAAAATGGCAGAGAATCATTCCAATCGTTTGGTACCAGTTGAGACCTGATTTTTGATCCACGATGTGATCTATTCTGGAGAATGTTCCATGTGCACTAGAGACATATGTGTATTCTGTTGCTTTGGGACGGAATGGCTGTATATATCTGTGATGTCTGCAGGTGCCTTTGGCTCCAAAATGAGTTTCTTGCATACTGCATTTTGATGGGTCTTTTTTTAAAAATCCATTCTGATACCGTATGTCTTTGAGTGGGGCATTAATTCTATTTAAATACAGGATATCAATGAAAATATATGAATTTATTGCTATTATGTTGCCTGTAAAGTGATCTTTACTATTTATTATCTCTGTTCCTTTCTGATCTATGTGACTTTGGGGCTCTTTCTTTGGTTAGAGGGCCCCTTTCAATATTTCCTGTAGGGATAGTGGTGTTTGCAAAGTCTTTTAGTTTTTGTTTGTCCTGGAAGGTTTTTATCTCTCCCTATATTTTCAGTGACAGTGTACCTGGCTATAGCATTCTTGGCTGCATACTTTTCTTGTTTAGTCTGAATATATCATGCCAGTCCTTTCTGGCCTGCCAGGTCTCTGTGGCTAGGTCTCCTTCTTTCTAATATTTCTACTGTTATAGATTACAGACCTCTTGTACTGAGCTGGTTTCAGGATTTTCTTTGTCATTTAGACTTGCAAGTTTTACTATTAGAAGATGGGGTGCTGAGCTATTTTTGTTGGTTTTGAGAAGAGATCCCTGTGCCTCTTGGATTTTGATATCTGTTTCCTTCCTGAAATTCAGGAAGTTCTGGCTGTTATTTGCTCTTATATGCCTCCCTTCATGAACTAATAGCTCAGGTTCTCTATTTCTTTAAGCCTCCTTATTTTACATCATAATCTTTTCCATCACTGACTGGCTCTTATGCCTTATTTACCCTCAATTTTATAATCTTCATTTGAGACTGCACCTCAAAATATGTCAATTTTAATTTGATGCAAGCAGATTTTAATTCCTTTATCTCTCTACTAAGGAATTACATATTTTCTTCTATTTTTTTCACCCAAGCCCAGCTATTATCTTTATAATCATTGTTTTAAATTCTAGTTCAGACATCTTACTTATATCCATACTGATTAAATCCCTTCCAGTGAGTATAATCTCCTTTTTTTTTCTTTTCTTTTTTGGGGTGAATTTTCCCATTGCATAATATTTCCAGGAAAGATAGCAACAAAGAAAGAATAAAAAAATTTTTCAAGAAAACAACCAAGCAACAAGAACAACAAAACAACAAAAACTGCTTCAGGAAGTGCTTTGGGTGAATGATTCTCTGCTGTTGTATTTTGGCTGCTGATTCCCACTGATCCTTTCTCCTTGCTTGTATGGGCAGTGTTTCAATGTTACCTAGGCATGTTATGATAACTTGGGCTAGTTACACCATTACACCAATGAAAGGAAAGAAGAAAAGATTAAAAAAAAAAGTCAGACCCAAGACAAGAAAAAAAGGAAAAGGAATCAAAATGAAAGAGATAACAAAAAAGTGTAAGCCTGATTCTAAATAATAAGAAGGATGAAAAAAATAATGAGTGGGGACAGAAAAAAAGAGGAATAAAAAGATACCTGAGCTGAAAAACAAGAGAAGGAAAGAAAACAAATCAACAATTGAACAACAACAACAAAAATAAGCCTGATAGGAAGAAAGAAAAAGAGCAAAGAAGAAAACAAATACATACGATTAAAAGATTAAAAAGATATAAATGTTTAATATAATTTAAATATAGAAAAAAGTGTGGGGGGGAAGCATCCTGGTCCTGTTTCCAACAGAAGATGATGTTTTGTAATATTTTCAATCAGTAGACTTGTCATATGTGGAGGCTTTTGTTATCTTCTGAAGGAGAGGCTTGCTGTTCTGCTCTACAAGGTGACCTGCTCTTGTAAAGATGCCCCTATCAGGAAAGATGGTGGGGGTTTTAGCAAAGCATACTCCAGTGGAGTCCAGTGGAGACTGGAAGCAGAGTGATTCCCTCTAAGTCCATCTGTGCTGCTAGGCAGTGTTAGAGGTGTGGTGGAGGAGAGAGAATATGGCATCACACCCATTCTCCTTCCTGAGGAGAACTGCTGATCACTGTTCAGGGGCCCTCTTAGAAAAACAAACAATCCCCATGTCAGGGGCTTTGTCCAGTTCACTGCCTTTAACCTGTCTGTGCCTGGGGCCTGGGGTGTTGGTACATCCAGAGAGACAGATCTCCTTTATTTCATTTCTGGTAAGTGGCTGCAATTAAAAGCTCCAAGGTTTAAAGGACCAGGTTAGTTGCTGACCCACTCCCATCCTCTAGAGGAGAGGCTCTGCATGTGTCCACCCTCCCAGCCCCTGAAAGAGTTGTGCAGTGTTGGCAACTGGAGTTGCTAGAGTTTATTGTAGTGCTTAGCAAAAAAGCTTCAACCAGTTTATCAGCACTCTTCACATGACTCTATTCCTGCTCCTTTTTTCCCAGAAAAGCCCATGCACAGGTTTGATTCTTTTGTGGCTGATAGCAAAAACCAGCATCAGATCATCTCCAGTCTCCTCATTCTGCTCTGTTCTCACATCTGCTGCATAAATGCAGCTGTTTGGGGCCAAACAAAGGTGTAAGGCTACTGCAGCTTTCTGCCTTCTGGACCCAACTGGTCTTGTTTTTGAGAACCTCTCAATGACTCCTAGCTGTTTCAGTCTTAGCAGTTTAAGTTTCTAAGAAAACATTCATTTCTTCCAGGTTGTTCAATTCATTGGCATAGGGCTTTTCAGAAAATTTCTGATAATTGTTTTCTATTTCCTTGGTGTAGGTCGTGATCTCTCCCTTTTCATTCATACTTTTATTAATTTGGGTGATTTCTCTTTTGTTTTTGGTGAGACTGAACAGAGGTTTATTGATCTTTCAAGACCTAGTGTTTTTAGTTAAGTTATCTGCTCTACTGTTTTCTGGTTTCTATTTCATTGATCTCTGGTCTAATCATGATTATCTTTCTTCTCCTGCTTGGTTAAGGTGACAATTGCTGTTTGTCCTACAATTCCTTTAGGTGTAAGGTTAACTTGTGGATTTTGGATTTTTCTACTTTTTCCAAGATGGCTTGGATGGATATATATTTCAGCCTTAGGATTGCCGTTGCAGAATCCCATAGGTTTTTGGACTGAAGTGTTTTTATTCTCACTGGTTTCCATGAATTGTTTAAGTTCTTCTTTGATTTCCTGGTTTACCCAAACATTCTTAAGCAAGATGGTCTTTAGCTTCCAAGTGTTTGAATTTCTTCCAGACTTTTCCTTGTGTTTGAGTTCCAGTTTCAATGCACTGTGGTCTAAAAATATGCAAGGAATAATCTCAATCTTTTGGTATTGATTGATACCTGATATGTACTCTACTCTGAAGAAAATTCACTGGGCATGTGAGAAAACTGAGTATTCCATGATTTTAGGATGGAATGTTCTGCATATTTCTCTGAAGTCCATCTGGTCCAGTGTGTCTTTCAAAGTTCTTGTTTCTCAGCTGAATTTCTGCTCAGAGGATCTGTCTATTGCTGAGAGTGGAGTGTTGAGGACTCTTACTATTAAAATACTATTATTAATATGACTCCTTATTTGGGTTAACAGTTGACATATGTAGTTTATGCTCCCCAACATTGGAGCAATATTTACAAAGTTCTATCTTCTTGTTGATGCACACTTAAGAATGCTATCATGACCCTCTCTATCTCTGGATACAGTCTTTAGCTTAAAATCTAATGTGTCCAATATGAGAATTTCTGCCCTAGCATTCTTTTGAGTACTTTTGACCTGAAAAATAGTTCTCTATTCCCTCACATTCAGACTGGATGTCTCATTACGTTCAAAATGAGTCTCTTGTAGACAGTATATGGATGAGTCCTGTGTTTTTATCCAAAAGGCAACCCTGTGCCACTTCATGGGATCATTTATGCTCTTCACATCGTGAGTGACAATTGAAAGGTCTGATTTTAGTGCCATCATGTTGCCTGCGAAGTTCCTGTTTTTATACATTGTCTCTGTAAATTTCTGGTCTATATTACTCTAGGAGTTTTCTTCTTTAATGAAACCCCTTTAATATTTCTTGCAGGACTAGCTTTGTGGTCATATATTCTTTAGTTTTTGCTGGTCTTTGAAGCTCTTTATCTCTGCATCCATTCTGAATATCAGCCTTGATGGATAAAGTATCCTTGGCTATATGTTTTTCTAAGTTAGTATCCTGAATATGTCTTGCCAGCCCTTTCTGGCTAGCCAGGCCTCTGTGGATGGGTCAGATATTAGTCTGATGTTCTTCCCTCTGTACCTAAGAAATGTCTTTCCCCTATCTGCTTTCATGATTGTTTCTTTGGGTCTAAGAATGTAAATTGTAGTATTATATGTCGGGGAGGGGTTTTCTGTTGACATTGATCTTGAGGGTTTCTCTCTGCCTCTTGGACATGAATGCTTGTTTCCTTCCCCAAATTAGAAAGTTCCCGGCTAGGATTTGCTCAACTATATCCTTATACCCCCCTCCCTCTAACCACCCCCTCTGCGGTCTAAATAATTCTGACATTGGAATATTTTACAGCATCATTATCCTCTCTCAGTCTGATCTCTTGGACTTTAAGTTGTTTTTCCCAGGCTGCCTTGGTTTCCATCTTTTTTACCATATTATCTTCTGGCACACAAATTTGTTCTTCTTAACCTTTGCCATGGCAGTCAGAGTATCCAGTTTAGACTGCATTTCATTTATAGCATTTATAAGTCCAGGCTGATTTGATCTCATTTGTGTCCTTATGATTCTATATTGTTGCTAATATTTTTCTCAAGCCTATGTATTGACTTCATATTTGTTACCCTGAAGTCTTTCTCTGTTTTCTTGCCTATATCCACATCCGTTTGCTCTATTTTTCTTTGTCGGGGTTTCCACCTTAGCCATTCTCTTCTGGGGTGTTTAAGGGAATCTCGGTTCCACATTATTAACCATGACCCAAGCGAGATGGACCTGTTTTGAGGAACTGTTGGGTTGCCATCCTCTTGTTTTTTCAGGCTGCCTTAAGAGGGAGAGTTCTGTTGTGCTGTTACTCAGTCAGTCCTGCTTGGGAAGAATTGCCTTTTCCCATGACATGGGTGATAGGCTCAGTGAAAACCATTTTTCTTGAACTTTTGTTCTCTGGTGACCCTCCACATCTCTTTTGAGAGTCAGAGCAGATGTGGATGCCCCCAAAACTTTGCCACAGAGCAGAAAAATTGCAGTCTGCTCTTCACTGAGTCCTCCAGGGCACAGAGTCTCTGATTCTGTCTGTACTGCTAAATGCCACCCTCTTCCTGTCTGTGCATACCACAACAACACTCCCAGAGTTGGAACAATGGAATGGATCTGTCTCTACCCATTGTGCTTAAAACTTCGAGCAGCCCTTGGTCCATGTACATGCACCTGCAGCTCCTGGATCCGGTCTGGAGACTCAACAAAAGTAATTTCCACACTACACCAGTAGGTGAGTCTGTGCCCAGGCCCAGCATGGGAGGCTTTTGTACTCCTGTGTTATATCACCTTGCCAATACCAGCATATGTAAGGAACTTTCCAATATCTGTTTATCTTCCAATATCTGTGTGCAGAAACAGGCCTCTACCTTCTTACCTCAAGACTAACAATGATTTTCAGCTTGTAGAGATCCAGATATATATTCTTACTTGTTAGGCTGGTTTCATGGGATTTCAGAATGGTTTGGTAGATAATCAATAAAATCAAGAGACTTGTTGAATTAAGATCCCCCACTCTTCCACTGTTTTCCCTCCCTTCCTCCCAGCAATAATAAAAAAAATCCTGGGTATATATGAAAGACTCCTACCCCTCTATTCCACAGCTATCCACTGTTAAGAGTTTCCTATGTAACATTTCTGATACTTTCATGCATGTGTGAACATACATATTACTTTAAATAATAAATTTACAATCTGGTTTTCTCCATCAATTATATGTTAGAAATGTCTTTTCACACCAATTACATGAAGGTTTTCTTACCCATCTTAATGGCTGTATAGCATCAAATGTTCCCTCATGGGTGAGAATAGAGTGAAAATATGGTAGGAATTACACATGAATTTACCTATCTGAAAGTATGGCTATGTTCCAGATGAAATAAAGTTAAAAGCAGCTATTTTTAGTTTCTCCTCTACAAAATGGAGATACCAATGTTAAAACTAAAAATTACAGTTAGTTTACGAGCACAATCAGTTTATTTAGGAATACCCAAAGAACTTCAATTCAGGAGAAGTAACTATGGTGAACAATAGCCTGCCAAAACAGACAAAAGTTCAGATTTAATTAAGTCTTAGGAATAAACATAGAAGAATTGTTTAGAAAAATATTCTTGGAGAAGAACAAGAATCTGTGATGGATGAGTTAAGGTAGTGGAGTAGTAGGGGAAGCTGGGCTTATCTCATCCCTTGATCATAGCTAGGTCAAGATCAAATAACTTTGAACAATGAGGAAGATGACCTGATGATTAAGAAGGCAATCTGCACAGTTGAAGAGAGAGAACATTACAGATGCAAGATTCATAGACATAAACTGGGAGAGAGAAAAGTTCTGTGGGCCCAAATGGGGAATAATCCTTTTACACTAAGAGAAGTTAGGGAGAGGGGGGCAGTGGGAAAGAAAGTGGTGTGTAAGGCTTGTGTAAGTTGCTCTGGTGTACATATTCAAGGGGTTTCACTGGGAGAGAATGTTTCCAGTCCCGGAGTACATTTGGAAAAAGGATATTGTGCCTCTTCAAGGTAAAAGACCCAAAGGTAGGTGTTGACCAGTTATTCAAAAGAAGGGGACAGAGGCCTGCTCACTTTTCTTTGAGCGCCTCCAGAACAACAGTGGGCATGGGTTCCTCTCCCCAGGATGAGAGGACAGGGTGATGCCATCTTCCACTCCACCACCCACAACCACGAGCATGATGGGACTTTAAAGAGAAATTAAAAAGCTTTTAATGGAGGGTGAGTAAATTATGTCAAACTCTGCCTCCCCTGTGCAGGTCTGACTGACTTGGATCTGTGCAGGGGTCCTCTCCCAAAGTTGACCAACACAAGACTATGATATGTACCAAATAGGCTGATCACAGAGTGCTGCAAAATGTCAACTTCACTTCCACTGGGAAAGGGAACAGGAAGTTTCCCTCCACCTCCTCACTTTTAAAATCAGGATTATACTTTTCTGTTCATTTGTTTGTTTCCTTTTCTCATTTTTTGGCTCTGGCTTCTTTTTGTTTTTCTTCAATTTTCCTTTATCCTCCTTTCTTTTTATTTGAAATAAGTCTCCCACATTTTGTTTGTCCATTTGCTTTTTTGTTTTTGTTTTTCTCTTTTCTTGGAGCAGCTGTCCTCCCGTACAAAGCTTATTTAACAAGCAATTCAAAGTACCCCTAGATAAAGTTCCAAACACTCCTCAAGGCAAGCAAGGATGAATTCTTCAGAGGCCTGACCCGGGGGGAAAAGCACAATAGCTGAGTGCATACAGCATAAACCAACACAATAGCAGAATGCATACAGCATACACCAAAAATACATCCCGAGGGACAGACCCCTTCTTAATATACGCTTACTCTCAGGTACAGAAAACTGTACAAGCTTTCATAACCCACAAATGATATTTAGTGAAACGACTGGATTGAAGAATTCTCCCAAAAATAAAGGCCAGAAGAATTTACAGGGACCTGCTGAAAACAGATATAGGGAATTAATGGGAACAAGACTTAGATCAATAGTCAGAAGACTAGGAGGATTCAAGATGGCAGAGAAGTAGCAGGCTGAGACTACTTCAGCTAGCCGAGATCAGCTAGATAGCTTATTTAAAGATTGCATCACCTGAAAATCCACCGGCAGATGGAAGAGAAGAAGAACAGCAATTCTGGAAACAGAAAAACAACCACTTTCTGAAAGGTAGGACCGGCGGAGAAGTGAATCCAAAGCGATGGGAAGATAGACCCCGGGGGGAGGGGCCGGCTCCTGGCAAGCGGCAGAGAAACCGCACACAAAATCAGGACTTCTAAAAGTCTGTTCCACTGAGGGACATCACTCCAGAGGCTACCCAGAGCAAAGACCACACGGGGTCAGCATGGCCTCAGATTCTGCAGGGTCACAGAAGGATAGGGGGTGTCTGAGTGTCGCAGAGCTTGCAGGTATTGGAACGGGAAAGCTGACTACAGAGAGAGAGCCGACAGTAAGCTCGCAGCTCGGGGTGACCTTGAACCGGTCGCAGGCTCAGTGAGCTTGGAGCGTGGCCGGAGTTCAGGCAGATGGGAGTAACTGGGCACTGTTCTCTGAGGGCGCACTGAGGAGTGCAGCCCTGGGCTCTCGGCTCCTCCGGGCCAGAGACCAGGAGGCCGCCATTTGTATTCCCGTCCTCCGTAACTCTACGGAAAGCGCTCAGGGAACAAAAGCTCCTCAAAGCAAACCAGAGCGGATTAATCACCCCGGCCCAGGGTAAGGGCAGTGTAATTCCACCTGGGGCAAAGACACTTGAGAATCACTACAACAGGCCCCTCCCCAAGAAGTTCAACAAGAATTCCAGCCGAGACCAAGTTCACCTACCAAGGAGTGCGGTTTCAATACCAAGGAGAGCAGCAGAATTCCAGAGGAGGAGAAATCCAAGCACGGAACTGATGGCTTTTTCCCTGTGATTTTTTTAGTCTTGCAGTTAATATAATTTTTTTTCTTTTTCATTTTTTTGTTTTTGTTTTTTTTCTCGCCTTTGGGTAAAATTTTTTTTAACTGTTACCTTTTTTCTTTTTTAACGATTTTTTACTAGTTTATCTGATATATATATTTTTATATTTTATATTTTTATTAAGTGTTTTATTTTTTTAAATTCTTTTCTTTTTTCTTTTTTTTCTTCCTTTTTGAACCTCTTTTTATCCCCTTTCTCCCCCCTCACGATTTGGGATATCTTCTAATTTGATTAAAGCATATTTTCCTGGGGTTGTTGCCACCCTTTTAGTATTTTACTTGCTCCTTCATATACTCTTATTTGGACAAAATGACAAGAAAGAAAAATTCAACACACACAAAAAAAGAACAAGAGGCAGTACCGAAGGCTAGGGACCTAATCAATACAGACATTGGTAATAAGTCAGATCTAGAGTTCAGAAAGACAATTCTCAAGGTTCTAGCCAGGCTCGAAAAAGGAATGGAAGATATTAGAGAAACCCTCTTGAGAGATATATAAGCCCTTTCTGGAGAAATAAAAGAACTAAAATCTAACCAAGTTGAAATAAAAAAAGCTATTTATGAGGTGCAATTAAAAATGGAGGCTCTCACTGCTAGGATAAATGAGGCAGAAAAAGAATTAGTGATATAGAAGACCAAATGACAGTGAATAAAGAAGCTGAGCAAAAGAGGGACAAACAGCTACTGGACTACGAGGGGAGAATTCGAGATATAAGTGGCACCGTAAGATGAAACAACATTAGAATAATTGGGATTCCAGAAGAAGAAGAAAGAGAGAGGGGAGCAGAAGGTATACTGGAGAGAATTACTGGGGAGAATTTCCCCAATATGGCAAAGGAAACGAGCATCAAAATTCAGGAGGTTCAGAGAACGCCCCTCAAAATTAATAAGAATAAGCCCACACCCCATCACCTAATAGTAAAATTTACAAGTCTCAGTGACAAAGAGAAAATCCTGAAAGCAGCCCGGGAAAAGAAGTCTGTACATACAATGGTAAATATATTAGATTGGCAGCTGACTTATCCACAGAGACCTGGCAGGCCAGAAAGAGCTGGCATGATATTTTCAGAGCACTAAACGAGAAAAACATGCAGCCAAGAATACTATATCCAGCTAGGCTATCATTGAAAATAGAAGGAGTGATTAAAAGCTTCCAGGACAAACAAAAACTGAAAGAATTGGCAAACACCAAACCAGCTCTACAGGAAATATTGAAAGGGGTCCTCTAAGCAAAGAGAGAGCCTACAAGTGGTAGATCAGAAAGGAACAGAGACCATATACAGTAACAGTCGCCTTACAGGCAATACAATGGCACTAAATTCATATCTCTCAATAGTTACCCAAATGTGAATGGGCTAAATGCCCCTGTCCAAAGACACAGGCTATCAGAATGGATAAAAAAAACAAAACCCATCTATATGTTGCCTCCAAGAAACTCATTTTAAGCCTGAAGACACCTCCACATTTAAAGTGAGGGGGTGGAAAAGAATTTACCATGCTAATGGACATCAGAAGAAAGCAGGAGTGGCAATCCTTATATCAGATCAATTAGATTTTAAGCCAAAGACTATAATAAGAGATGAGGAAGGACACTATATCATACTCAAAGGTTCTGTCCAACAAGAAGATTTAACAATTTTAAATATCTATGCCCCCAACGTGGGAGCAGCCAACTATATAAACCAATTAATAACAAAATCAAAGAAACACATCAATAATAATACAATAATAGTAGGGGACTTTAACACTCCCCTCACTGAAATGGACAGGTCATCCAAGCAAAAGATCAGCAAGGAAATAAAGGCCTTAAATGACACACTGGACCAGATGGACATCACAGATATATTCAGAACATTTCATCCCAAAGCCACAGAATACACATTCTTCTCTAGTGCACATGGAACATTCTCCAGAATAGATCACATCCTCGGTCCTAAGTCAGGACTCAACCGGTATCAAAAGATTGGGATCATTCCCTGCATATTTTCAGACCACAATGCTCTAAAGCTAGAACTCAACCACAAAAGGAAGTTTGGAAAGAACTCAAATACATGGAGACTAAACAGCATCCTTCTAAAGAATGAATGGGTCAACCGGGAAATTAAAGAAGAATTGAAAAAAATCATGGAAACAAATGATAATGAAAATACAATGGTTCAAAATCTGTGGGACACAACAAAGGCAGTCCTGAGAGGAAAATATAGAGCGGTATAAGCCTTTCTCAAAAAACAAGAAAGGTCTCAGGTACACAACCTAACCCTACACCTAAAGGAGCTGGAGAAAGAACAAGAAAGAAACCCTAAGCCCAGAAGGAGAAGAGAAATCATAAAGATCAGAGCAGAAATCAATGAAATAGAAACCAAAAAAACAATAGAACAAATCAACGAAACTAGGAGCTGGTTCTTTGAAAGAATTAATAAAATTGATAAACCCCTGGCCCGACTTATCAAAAAGAAAAGAGAAAGGACCCAAATAAATAAAATCATGAATGAAAGAGGAGAGATCACAACTAACACCAAAGAAATACAAACTATTATAAGAACATACTATGAGCAACTCTACGCCAATCAATTTGACAATCTGGAAGAAATGGATGCATTCCTAGAAACATATAAACTACCACAACTGAATCAGGAAGAAATAGAAAGCCTGAACAGACCCATAACCTTTAAGGAGATTGAAACAGTCATTAAAAATCTCCAAACAAACAAAAGCCCAGGGCCAGACGGCTTCCCAGGGGAATTCTACCAAACATTTAAAGAACTAATTCCTATTCTCCTGAAACTGTTCCAAAAAATAAAAATGGAAGGAAAACTTCCAAACTCATTTTATGAGGCCAGCATCACCTTGATCCCAAAACCAGACAAGGATCCCACCAAAAAAGAGAGCTATAGACCAATATCCTTGATGAACACAGATGCGAAAATACTCAATAAATATTTTATATTTATATATTTTATATTTTTATAAATATATTTCTATTTTAGTATATTTCGTTATTAATTTCAATTTCACTTCTTTTAACTAAATTTTACTAACTTCACTAATTAACTTACTTAACTACTTACTACTAACTTACTACTTAACTAAACCACAACTTTACAAACAAAATTATTAGTTTTAGTGTATTTAGTGAATTAACAGTCACATATAACACCCAGTGCTCATTACATCAAATTCCCTCCTTAATGCACATCACCCACTTTCCCATGCCCCTACCCTACCCACCACCTCTTCAGCAACGTCCATTTATTTCTTATACATGAGTTTCTTATCATTCTTCTCGCTCTCTGTTTTCATCTTATTTTAGTTTTCCTTCCTTTCCCTATGTTCATCTGTTGTTTCTTGAATTAAATATATGTAAATAAAATATATATCTGTGTATGTATATATATGTAGGCATATGTATGTATACATATGTATATGCATATATATATATATACACACATATATATCTCAAATTATCAATACATTTAAACATATATGTGTGTGTGCATATATATATATATATATATATATATATATATATATATCTCAAATTCACTCTCTGAGATATATATATCTTAAATTCTCTTTATCCATTCATTTTCTTTTATATATATATATATATATTTTTTAATTTTTTAAAATTACTTTTCAGAGTACCAGAATTCATTGTTTATAAATGACACACAGTATTCCATGCCATATGTGCTCTCCATAATAACCACCACCAGGCTAGCTCAACTTACCACCCCCGACCCCCCTCAAAACACCTAGATTAAATTTCAGAGTCCATAGTCTCTCATGTTTCACCTCCTCCTCCAATTTCCCTCAACTCCCTTCTCCTCTCCATCCCTGCATCTCCTCCATAATATTTCTTATGCTCCACAAATAAGTGAAACCATATGATAATTGACTCTCTCTGCTTCACTAATTGCACTCAGCATAATCTCTTCTAGTCTTGTCCATGTTGATACAAAAGTTGGGTATTCATTCTTTCTGATGGAGGCATAATACTCCATAGTGTACATGGACCACATCTTCCTTATCCATTGATCCATTGAAGAGCATCTTGATTCTTTCCACAGTTTGGTGACTTTGACCACTGCTGCTATGAACAGTGGCATAGACATGGCCCTTCTTTTCAGTACATCTGTATTTTGGGGGTAAATACGCAGTAGTGCAATTGCAGGGTCATAGGGAAGCTCTATTTTAAATTTCTTGAGGAATCTCCACACTGTTCTCCAAAGTGACTGCACCACCTTGCATTCCCACCAACAGTGTAAGAGAGTTCACTTTCTCCACATCCTCTCCAACACGCGTTGTTTCCTGTCTTGTTATTTTGGGCCATTCTAACTGGTGTAAGGAGGTATCTCCATGTCGTTTGGATTTGAATCTCCCTGATGGTTAGAGCTGATGTGTCTTTAGCCATTTGTATGTCTTCATTGGAGAAGTGTCTATTCATGTGTTCTGCCCATTTTTTGACATGATTATCTGTTTTGTGTGTGTTGAGTTTGAGAAGTTCTTTATAGATCTTGGATATCAGCCTTTTGTCTGTACTGTCATTTGCAAATATCATCTCCCATCCTGTGGGTTACCCCTCTGTTTTGTTGACTGTTTCTTTTGCTGTTCAGAACTTCTGATCTTAATGACAACTAACACCAAAGAAATAGAAAAAATCATCAGAAATTATTATGAACAGTTATATTCCAAGAAGGTAAGCAACCTAGATGAAATGGACGCATTCATGGAAAACTATAAACTTCCAAAATTAACCAGGAAGAAATTGAAAACCTGAATAGACTGATGTCTAGTAATGAGATTGAAGCAGTGATCAAAAACCTCCCAAAAAACAAAAGCCCTGGACCTGATGGAATCGTTGGGGAATTCTACCAAACTGGCAAAAAATTGAAGCAGAAGGCAAAATTCCAGACTCTTTTTATGAAGCCAGCATTACCCTGATCCCCAAGCCAGGCAAAGACCCCACCAAAAAAGAGAATTTTATATGAATATCCCTGATGAATATGGATGCTAAGGTTCTCAACAAGATCCTAGAAAATAGGATCCAACAGCACATTAGAAAGATTACCCATTCATTTTTCAAAGGACACCTATGCTCTGCCTATATTTTGGCTATTATTGTGGACATTGCTGCTATGAACACTGGAGTGCATATGTCCCTTCAAATCACTATGTTTGTACCTCTTGGGTAAATAAAGAAGTGAAACTGCTGGGTCATATGGTAGCTCTATTTTTCATTTTTTCAGGAACTCCCATACTGTTTCCCAGAGTGGCTACACAGTTTCCATTTTCAACAGCAGTGTAAGAGGGTTCCCATTTCCCTGCATCCTGGCCAACATGTGTTGTTTCCTGTCCTGCTAATTTTAGCCATTCCACCAGTAGGGTGGAATTTCATTGTTGTTTTGATTGGTACTCACCTGATACTCAGTGATGTTGAGCATTTCTTTCATGTATCTGTTAGCCATTTCTATGTCCTCTTCGAGTAATGTTTGTTCATGTCTTTTGACCATTTCTTGACTGGATTTTTTGGTGTCTTAGGCATTGAGTTTTACAAGTTCTTTATAGATTTTGGATGCTACCCTTCTATCTATAGGTCATTAACAAATACCCATTCCATTGGTAAGCTTTTAGTTTTGTTGATTGTTTCCTTTACTATGAAAAAGCTTGTTACTTTCTAATGTTACAATACTTAATTTTTGCTTTTGTTTCCTTTGTTTCTGGAGATGTATTAGCAAGAAATTGTTATGGTCTAGGTCGAATAGGTGCTGCCCATGCTCTTCCCTAGGATTTTGATGGATTCTATATTGACATTTAGATTCTCTCATTAATTTGGAGTTAATTTTTGTGTGTGGTGTAGGAAAGTGATCCAGTTTCATCCTTCTTCATGTTGTTGTCCAGTTTTCCTATCAGCATTTCTTGAAATGCTGTTAGCCATTTCTATGTCCTCTTCGAGTAATGTTTGTTCATGCTTTTGACCAAAAGCTTTCAGAATGCTTGAAATGCTTTTTTTCTGTCTGATTGTCTTTCCTGCTTTGCCAAACACTGGTTGGCTATAGAGTTGAAGGTCCATTTTTGGGTTCTCAATTCTGTTCCATTGATCAATGTGCCTGTTTATGCCAGTTACCATACTGTTATGATGATGACAGCTTTGGGATATAGCTTGAGGTCTGTGATTGTGATGTCTCAACGTTTAGTTTCCTTTTCAACATCACCTTGATGATTCAGAAACCTTTCTGGCCCACTAAAAATTTTAAGGTTGTTTGTTCCAACTCTGTAAAAATAATGTTAATCTTATTTAGATAGGGATTGCATTGGCTGTGACACTGCTTTGGGTAGTGAAGATTTTATAACAATATTTGTTCTTCCAGTCTATGAGCATGGAATGTTTTTGTATTTCTTTGTGTCTTCCTCAGTTTCTTCAAAACTTTTCTATAGTTTTCAGATGTAGATTCTTTACCTCTTTGGTTAGGTTTATTCCTTGGTATTTTATCATTTTTAGCGCCATTGCAATTGGATTAATTATTTGATTTCTCTTTCCTCTGTCCAGTATTATTGTGTAGAAATGCAACTGACTTTTGTACATTCATTTTGTATTCTATGAAATTGCTGAATTCCTGTATCAGTCCTGGTTCCTAGGTCAATTTTTTGTTGTAGTTTTTTTGGTTTTCTACATAGACTTTCACGTCATCTGCAAAGGGTGAGAATTTCATTTCTTCCCTTCCAATTTTGATGCTTTTAACTTTTTTTATCTTGTCTTATTTCTGAGGCTTGAAATTCCACGCCATAACTGAACAACAGTGATGAGAGTGGACATCCTTATCATGTTTCTGACCTTAGTTGAAAAGCTTTCAGGTTTTCCCTGTTGAGGATGATACTCACTAGAGTTTTTGTATATGGGTTTCATGATACTGAGATCTGCTATCTTTTTATTAAGAAATGGTGCTGCTGGTGCTCCTGGATGGCTATGACAGTTAAATACTCTGTCTTCAGCCCAGGTTATGATCCCAGGGCCCTGGGATCAAGTCCCACATTGGGCTCTCTTCTCGGCAAGGAGCCTGCTTCCTCCTCTCTCTGTCTGCCTCTCTGCCTACCTGTGATCTCTGTATGTCAAATAAATAAAATCTTTAAAAAAAGGTGCTGCAGTTTGTCCAATGTTATTTCTGCATCTATTGAGAGTATCACATGGTTCTTGTCCTTTTATTAACATGTTGTATCACACAGATTGATTTGCAGATGTTCAACCACAGTTCCACCAAGGAATAAATCCCACTTCGTCATGGTGAGTAATCCTTTTAATGGACCTTTGGGTCATATGGGCTGGTATTGTGTGGAAAGTTTTTGCATCCATTCATTAGGGATATTTATTTGCTATCTTTTTAAGTGGGATCTTGATCTGTATTTGGGATCAAGGATGCTGGCATCATAAAATGAGTATGGGAATTTTACTTCCATTTCTTTTTTGGAAGAGTTTCTAGAAGAATAAGTGTTCATTCTTCTTTATTTCTTAATTTAATTTTATTTTCTCAGTGTCCCATATTCATTGTTTATACAACATACCCAGTGCTCCAAGCAATATGTGCCCTTCTTAATACCCACCACCAGGCATACCTAACCCCCACTCTCCTCCTTCCAAAACCCTCAGTTTGTTTCTCAGAGTCCATAGTCTCTCATGCTTCCTCTCCCCACGCTGATTCCCCCCAAACTCACTTTTCCTTTCCTTCTCCTAATATCCTCCATTTTATTCCTTATGTTCCACAAGTAAGTGAAACCATATGATAATTGACTTATTTCATTCAGCATAATCTCCACCAATCCTGTGCATGCTGATAGAGAAGACGGGTATTCATCCTTTCTGATGGAGGCATAATACTCCATCGTATATATGGACCATATATTCCATATCCATTCGTCTGTTAGGGCATCTTGCCTGTTCCCACAGTTTGGCATTTGTGGCCATTGATGCTATGAATATTGGGCTACAGATGGCCCTTCTTTTCACTGTATCAGTATCTTTGGGGTAACTACCAAGTAGTACAATTGCAGTGAACCAGGGTAGCTCTATTTTTAATTTTTTTGAGGAATCTCCATACTGTTTCCAAAGTGGCTGCTCCAACATGCATTCACACGAACGTGTAGGGTTTCCCCTACACTGGTTTCCCCTTTTCCACATCCTCTCCAACACTTGTTGTTTACTATCTTGTGAATTTTGGCCATTTTAAGGTGGTATCTCAATGTGGTTTTGATTTGAACTTCCCTGGTGGCTAAAGATGATGAAAATCTTTTTATGTGTCTGTTAGCCTTAGTATGTCTTCATTGGAGAAGTGTCTGCTCATGTCTTCAGCCTATTTTTTGACATGATTATCTTTTTTGAGTGTTGAGTTTGGGGGGTTATTTATGGATCTTGGACATCAAACCTTTGTCTGTATTGTCATTTGTGAATATCTTTTCCAATTTTGTGGGTTGCCTCTATGTTTTGTTGACTGTATACTTTTCTGTATAGAAGGTTTTGATCTTGATGAAGTCCCAAAAGCTCATTTTTGCTTTTGTTTCCTTTGCCTTTGAAGACATACCTTGAAAGAGTTGCTGTGGCCAATGTCAAAGAGGTTACTGCCTATGTTCTCCTCTAGATTCTGATATATTACTGCCTCACATTGAGGTCTATTATCCATTTTGAGTTTGTCTTTGTGTATGGTGTAAGAGAATGGTCAAGTTTCATTCATTTATACACAACCATCCAACTTTACCAGGACCATTTTAAAGAGAATGTCTTTTTTCCATTATATATTTTTTTCCAGAGACTTGCATGTCCACATCTTTACTCTCTCCTCTATTCTATTGGTGATGGTAACTGTTTTGCAGTCAATACCATGCAGTCTTGGTGATCACAACTTTGTAGTAAAGCTGGAAATCAGGCAACGTTAGGCCCCAGTTTGGTTTATCTTTTTCAACATTTCCTTATCAATTTGGGGTCTCTTTTAATTCGATCAAATTTTAGGACTGTTTTAGGAGTTTGAAAAATGGCACTTAAAGTATAGTTTGCTCTGGGTGTATAAATATTTTAAGAATTTGTATTCTTCCCATTCATGAGCATGGTAAGTGTTTCTGTCTTCTTGTGTCTTCATAAATTTCTTTCATGAGTGTTTTGTAATTCCTTGAGTACAACCCTTTATCTCTTTGGTTAGGTTTATTCCCAGGTAGGTTATGGTTCTTGGTGCTATAGTAAATGGAATCGATGTTCTAATTTCCCTCTCTGTATTTTCATTGCTAGTGTATAAGGAATCAACTGATTTCTGTGCATTTATTTTGTATCCTGCCTTATTACAGATACTGTGTGAGTTCTAGTATTTTGGGGGTGCAGTCTTTTGTTTTTTCCATATAAAGTATAATGTCGTCTGAGAAGAGAGAGAGTTTGACTTCTTCTTTACAAATTTATTTCTTTTTGTTGTCTGATTGTTGTTGCTAGTACTACTATTACTATGTTGAACAACAATTGCTGTGTTCCTGATCTCAAAGGGAAGGCTTCAGCTTCTCCCCCTTGAGAATTATAGTCGCTGTGGGTTTTTTCATAGATTTTATGAAGTTGTGGAATGTTCCCTTAGTCCCTAAGTTTTGAAGAGTTTTAATCAGGAACAAAGGCTGTATTTTTTTTTTCAAATGCTTTCTCTGCAACCATTTAGAATACCATGTATATCGTCTCTCTTCTCATCTTGATTTGTTGTATTACATTGATTGATTTGTGAAAGTTGAATCACCTTTGGATCCCAGGGATAAATACCATTGTTCCTGGTAGATAATCTTTTTAAATTTACTGTTGGATCCTATTACCCAGAATCTTGTTGAGAATCCCGGCCTCCTTTTCATCAGGGTTGGTCTGAACTTCTACATTTTGTTGGGATTTTGCCTGGTTCAGGGATTAGGGTGCTGGCTTCATAGAAAGTGAGATTTTTCCTTCTCTTTCTATTCTTTGAAACAGCTTCAGTAGGATAGGTTTTTTTTTTTTTGTCTTTGAATGTTTGGTAGCATTCCCCAGGGAACCCATAGGTTCTGGGCTCTTGTTCTTTGGGAGGCTTTTGACAATTGCTTCAATCTCTTACTAGATTTTGGTCTATTCAGGTTTTCAGTTTCTTCCTATGTCAGTCTTGGATGTTTATAGGTTTTCAGGAATGCATTGTTTTCTTCTAGGTTGTTTAACTTATTGGCATATTACTGATGATAATAATTTCTGATAATTTATATTTCCTTGGTGTTAATCATGATATATACCCTTCCATTCATAATTTTATGAGTTAAGGTCCTCTCTCTTTTCTCTTGAATAAGTCTGACCATTGGTTTTATATCTTTGATTCTTCAAAGAACTAGTTTCTAATTTCTATGATGTGTTCTACTGAATTTCTAGTTTCTAAATCATTTATCTCTGTTCTAATATTGATAATTTCCCTTCTTGAGCATGTGGTTGGCTTAATTTGTTGTTGATTTTCCAGTTCCTTAAGGTGTAAAGTAAGTGGGAGTATTCCGGATTTTTCAATTTTTTTAAGAGAGGCTTGGATGACTATGTGTTTCACCTTTGCCATATCCAGAAGTTTTGGACTGAAATGTCTTCATTCTCATTGGTTTTCATGATTTTTTTAAGTTTTTCATTGATTTCCTGATTGGTCCAAACATTCTTGAGCGGGTTGATTTTTAGATACCAATGTTTAAATTCCTTCCAAACGTGTGTGTGTGTGTGTGTGTGTGTGTGTGTGTGTGTGTGTGTGTGTGTGTGTTTGTGTGTGTGTGTGAGATTGAATTCCACTTTCAAAGCATTGTGGTCTGAGAACATGCAGGGAATAATCCCAATCTTTTGGTATCAATTCAGACCTTGATTTGTGTCACAGCATGTGTTCTCTTCTGGATAGAATTCCATGTGTGCTCGAGAAGAATGAGTATTCTCATTTTTGGGTGGGGAATGTTCTGTATATATCTATGAGGCCGTCTGGTCCAATATGTCATTCAATGTTCTTGTTTCTTTATTGATTTTCTGGTTGGATGATTTGTCTCTTGCTGAGAATGGCATGTTAATATCCCATACAATTAATGTATTCATATCAATATGACTTTTTATCTTGTTGAACAGTTGGTTTATGTAGATGGCTACTCCCATATTGGGGACATAAATGTTTACAATTGTTAGATGCTTTTGGTGTATTGCCGTTTCAGAATTATGTAGTGTGCTTCTGTACTTCAGACTAGAGTCTTTAGCTTAAAATCTAATTTATCTGGTATGAGAATCATTAACCGAGCTCTCTCTCTTTTTTTTTTTATTTCTTTTCAGCATACAGTATTCATTATTTTCCTCCACATCCAGTTCTCCATGCAATATGTGCCCTCCTTAATACCCACCACCTGACTCCCCCAAACTCCCACCCCCACCCCCTCAAAACCCTCAGGCTGGTTTTCAGAGTCCATAGTCTCTCATGGTTCACCTCTTCTTCAAGTTTCCCTCACCTCCCTTCTCCTCTCCATCTCCCTATGTCCTCCATGTTATTTGTTATGCACCACAAATAAGTGAAACCATATGATAATTGACTCTCTCTGCTAGACTTATTTCACTCAGTATATTCTCTTCCAGTCCCATCCATGTTAATAACAAAAGTTGGGTATTCATCCTTTCTGACGGAGGCAGAATATTCCATAGTATATATGGCCCCCATCTTCCTTACCCATTCGTGCATTGAAGGGCATCTTGGTTCTTTCCACATTTGGCAACTGTGGCTATTGCTGCTATGAACATTGGGGTGCAGATGGCCCTTTTTTTCAGTACATCTCTATCATTGTGTTAAATACCCAGGAGTGCAATTTCAGGGTGATAGGGAAGCTCTAATTTTAATTTCTTGAGGAATCACCACATTGATCTCCAAAGTGACTGTACCAACTTGCATTCCAACCAACAGTGTAAGAAGGCCCCCCTTCCACCACATTCTCTACAAAACATGTTATTTCCTGCCTTGCTATTTTGGTTATTCTAAGTGGTGTAATGTGATATCTCAATGAGGTTATAATTTGAATATCACTAATGGCTAGTGATGATGAACATTTTTTCAGGTGTCTGATAGCCATTTGTATGTCTTCATTGGAGAAGTGTCTGTTCATATTTTTTTCCCATTTTTCGAAGAAGAAATAACACCTACTCTCCTGAAGCTGTTTCAAAAAATTGAAGCAGCAAGAAAACTTCAAGACTCTTTCTATGAAGCCAACATTACCCTGATCTCCAAACCAGGCAAAGACCCTACCAAAAAGGAGAATTTCAGAACAATGTCACTGATGAATATGGATGCTAAGATTCTCAACAAGATCCTAGCAAACAGGATCCAACAGCATATTAAAAAGATTATCCACCATGACCAGGTGGGATTCATCCCTGGCTGCAGGGATGGTTCAACATTCGCAAATCAATGTGATAAAACAAATTAATATGAAAAGAGAGAAGAACTACATGGTCCTCTCAATTAATGCAGAAAAAGCATTCGACAAAATCCAGCATCTGTTCCTGATTAAAATGCTTCAAAGTATAGGGATAGAGGGAACATTCCTGAACGTAATCAAAACTATGAAAGACCCACAGCAAATATCATCCTCAATGGGAAAAGGCTTGCAGCCTTCTAGTTGAGATCAGGAACACAAGGATGCCCACTTTCACCACTCTTGCTCAACATAGTATTAGAAGTCCTAGCAACAGCAATCAGTCAAAAAAGGGAAATAAAAGGTATCCAAATTGGCAATGAAGAAGTCAAAATCTCTCTCTTCGCTGATGATATAATTCTTTATATGGAAACTCCAAAAGACTCCACCCCCAAACTACTAGAACTCACACAGCAATTCAGAAACGTGACAGGATACAAAGTCAATGTCCAGAAATCAGTGACCTTTTCATACACTAACAATCAAAATAGAGAAAGGGAAATTAGAGAATCAATTCCATTTACTATAGCACCAAGAACCATAAGATACCTGGGAGTAAACCTAACCAAAGAGATAAGGATCTGTATTCGAGAAACTACAGGACACTCATGAAAGAAATTGAAGAAGACACAAAATGATGGAAGACCATTCCATGCTCTTGGATAAGAAGAATAAACATTGTTAAAATGTCTATACTGTCTAGAGCAATCTATACTTTTAATGCCATTCTGAACAAAATTCCATCAGTATTCCTCAAAGAGCTGGAGCAAATAATCCAAAAATTTGTATGAAATAAGAAGAGACCCAGAATTGCTAAGGAAATGTTTAAAATCAAAAATAACACAGGGGGCATCACGCTACCTGATTTCAAGATTTACTACAAAGCTGTGATCACCAAGATAGCATGGTACTGGCATAAAAATGGACACATAGACCAGAGGAACAGAATATAGAGCCCTGATATGGACCCTCAACTCTATGGTAACATAATTTTTGACATAATGGAACAAAATATAAGTGGAAAAAGGACAGTAACTTCAATAAATGGTGCTGGGAAAACTGGACAGCTATATGTAGAAGAATGAAACTCGACCATTCTCTTACACCATACACAAAGATAAACTCAAAATGGATAAAAGAACTCAACGTGAGACAAGAATGCATCAGAATCCCAGAGGAGAACATAGGCAGTAATATCTTTGATATCAGCCACAGCAACTTCTTTCAGGATATATCTCCATTTTTTATATGATTATCGGTTTTGTGTGTGTTGCATTTGAGAAGTTCTTTATAGATCTGGATATCAACCTTTCTTTTGAGGCCCATTGATATTAGAGATGCTTCTCCATCCCTTCACTTTCTGCTTCAATGTATCTTTAGGTTCCAAATATGTGTCCTTTAGACACAGGTGGATGGGCCCTGTCATTTAATCCAATTTCCAAACCTGTGCCATTTAATGGGATCATTTAGTTTGTTCACATTGATTATTGAAAGGTGCATTTTTATTGACATCATGCTGTCTTGTAAGTCCTGGTTTCTATGAATTTTCTCTGTAAATTTCAGTTCTGTTCTTCTTGGATTTTTCTTCTTTTATAGCCCCCCCACACTTAATATTTCTTTTAGTGCTGGCTCAGTGGTTACATACTCTTAAACTTGCTGGTCTTGGAAGCTCCAAATCTCTCCATTAATTTTGAAATAATTAATTTTATTTTATTTTATTTCAAGATAAAATATTCTTGGCTGCGTGTTCTTTTCATTTACTGCTGTGATATATCTTGCAGACCTTTTTGTCTTGCCGGGTTTCTGTGGACAGTTCTGACCTTATTCTGATGGGCCTTCCTCTGTATGTTAGGAATCTCTTCCCCCCTAGCTGCATTAATCACCTCTTGTCTAAAATTATGACTCATGAACGTCACAATGAAGTGTCTGGAGGTCTTTCTAGCTTCGTTGTTCTTGGTGGGTGTCCTTTCTGCTTGTAGATCGTGAATGCTTGTTCCAGTCCCCAGACCCGGGAAATTTTCATCCAGATTTTAAAACTATATCTTTTAGTTTTCTCTCTTTCTCCACCCCTTTAGGGATCCTAATAATTCTGACTTTGGAATGTGTCATGGCGACATTTATTTCCCTAATTCTGTTTTCATGGCTTCTAAACTGCTTTTTCTAGACCTCCTCCTTACCCTTCTTCACAATCAGTTTGTCCTCCAGATAACTAATTTTATCTTCTGCCTTGGGACCCTATCTGTTAGAGTAGATTAGATTGGATCTCATTGATATCCTTTTTAACTTCTGCCAGATTGGCTCTCACTTTCACCCTTAGAGATTCTATGTTCTCAGTAATGGTTTTCTCCAACCTAGCCATTGCCTGGATAATTGTTACCCTAAATTCCCTTTCCAACATACTGTTTAGGCCCACATCCAATAGTTCTGTGGGAGAGGGCACAGTCTCTGAATTTATCTTCTGGTGGGTGTTATTCCTCCTAGTCATTTTGGTGAGAGGTTATTGAAGGGGGTTGTATAACTGAATGTATCAACCATGATCCAGGCAGGTTGCACTCTGGAAAGTATCAGAGCAATTGGGAGTCACCAACAAAAAGAAAGAAAAAAGATTAGAAAGAGAGAAAGAGAAAAATTAGAATGAGACAATCTACAAAATAAACACCAAAAGTAGGATTTATAAAGTATGTAAAAAAAAAATGAACAAGCAAAAATACCAACAAAAGCAAAGGATAAGAGAAAAAACAAGAAAAACTCACCCTAGATGAACCCCAAGATTAAGACAGATAATACAAGATAAAAACAAATACACAGAAACACTGTCAGAAGAATAAAATGGGAGGGAGGTTATCAAACCTTGACGTGGGCAAGGAAGGTTATTTTTGTTCTTCCTGGGTGTATCTTGATATCTTTGTTAAAGGACTCAACTTTCAAAGATAATGGGAAATTAAAACTTGTTTATATGTAGGGGGTAGTATTGAATAGGGAAAAAGGCTTACCTTGAAGCTTAAATCTAGCATGTATCTATCTATCTATCATCTATATCTACATAATCATCTCTCTATTTAAAAAAATAAAAAGAAAAGAAAGCACAGATATATGTATGAAAAAATCCAAGTAAAACATTATTATGGAATATATGTTGTATTAAATCTCTAGCTGTAATGGTAAGTAGGTTTAAAAATTAAAAGAACAAGAATCATGAGAATTAATTAAAAAAAATAATCTACGAAATATACAGGTTTTAGGGCAATATCAGGAGCTTAATATATTGTTTTTCCCTGGTGTTGGGTTTATACAATCTCATGTAAATTTCACAATTTACAACCTCTCCTTTTCTTACTTTTTCTTCTGGAGGAGGAGCCAGCAGGTTTTCAAGGGGCTGGGCTGTGGAAACGTGTTTTTTAGGCTTTTGTTCTCTGGAGATTTTTGTTCTTTGGAAGCTTTTTCCTGTATTTATGAAGGCCAGAGCAAAGAAAGAATCTCTCTGCACCCAGACCTCTGCTTCAGATACAAGCTCAGACTGTTTCACCATGGGTGGTCCACAACGCACAGAGTCCTCTCTGAAAACTTGCCTGAATAACACAACCTAGCACAAGAGGTGTGCATCACCCTCAGCTACAGTCCCAGGGGTCACCTGAGGCCTCTTCTTGTCTCTGCAGCCCCATATTACTAAACCACAAATAATATTTGTCCTGGACTCACTTCCAGTGTCTGTCTTTGCCAGGATTGCAATCCGGAGTCCAGAACGACCAGGTACACTCAGACCCAGTGGTGGCACAGTTGTCAGAAGGCTGCCCCCAAGGGATCCTGACAGGAGACCATCCCAATTTATTTCAGGCAGAGGCTGGGAGCATTTTGAGCATGTGGCTGGTTGTGGAATGCTGAGATCCTAGAGACCACGCATTGGCACCCAAACAGGCTCTCAAGTGGGGGTAGTAGAGTGCCCAGCCAAAAAGTGGTGCAACAGGCAAAAAAACCGTAGGCTCAGGGAACATAGACTGGAGGCCCTGCCAGATTCTTTCTGACAGGAGTGGACTCCAGGGGAGGCCATCCTGGGAATTTAGAATTAGGCCCCCGAGGTGATTGCCAGATTCCACCAGTTGATTTTAAGGTGTTTTGCTCTTTTTGAGTGCTTTTTAAAAAATATTTTATTTATTTAACAGTCAGAGATCACCAGTAGGCAGAGGACAGGTAGAGAGAGAGAGAGGAAGGAGGAGGTTCCCCACTGAGCAGAGAGCCTAATGTGGGACTCAATCCCAGGACCATAGGATATGACCTCAGGTGAAGGCAGAGACTTTAACCCACTGAGCCAGCAGACTCTAAGGGCCCCAATAAGAGAGCTATTTTTTGTTGGGGTATTGCTTCCCAGTGGGTTAGTTCTGGTGGCTCTGTCTCCCTTCAGTTTATCCTTTAATATCAGTGTGAGCATTCCCACTCTGCCCTACTTCTGCACGATGTCTTCTGCACCATAGAGATCCAGAAGTCTATAATCACACATCTCAGGCTTACTTCCTAGTGTTCAGATTGTTCTGGTAGATATTAGCTTACATTAGCCCATTGAAACAGGGGCTACTAGTTTCCTGTGATCTCCCCCCTCCTCCAATAGATAATCAATCCTTTCTCTTTCTTTTGATTAAGTCTATCCAGTGGTTTATCAATGTCAGTAATTCTTTCTGAGAACCAGCTTCTAGTTTTGTTGATGTGTTCTACTGTATTTCTGGTTTCTAATTCATTGAATTCCTCTTGCATGGCTTAAGCTCAGTTTGTTGTTGATTCTCTAGTTCTTTAATGTGTAGAGATAGTTTGTGAATTCAGGATATATATTTCTTCCTTTTGTGTGAGGCTTAGATGCCATTGTGTTTCCACCATAGGAGAAATCTTGCCATATCCCCAAAGTTTTGGACTGATATGTTTTCATTCTCATTAATTTCCATGAAGTATATAAGTTCTTCTTTGGTTTCCAGGCTAACTCACCTTTCTTGGTCAAGATGGTCTTTACCTTCCAAGTGTTTGAATTCCTTCCAAAACTTTTTTTTTTTTTTTTTTGGTAATTGAGTTCCAGTTTCAAAATACTGTGGTCTGAGAATATGTACGGAACAAACTCGATCTTTTGGTATCGAGGGAGACCTGATTTGTCATCTAATAGGCGGTCTATTCGGAGAAAGTTCAATTTGCAGTGGAGAAGAATGAGTATCCTCTTGTCTTTGGGTAGAATTTTCTGTGTATGTCTCTGAGGTCCAACTGGTCCAGTGTGTTATTCTATGCTCTTGTTTCTTTGCTGAATTTCTTCTCAGATGATCTGTCCATTGCTGAGATTGGAGGATTGAGGTCTCCTACTATTACTATGTTATTATCAATATGTCTCTTTAGTTTGGTTAACAGTTGGATACTGTAGTTGGATGCTCCCATGGTGGAGAATAGATATTTACAATTGTTAGATCTTCTTGTTGGATACACCCTTTAAGTATAATATAGTGTACCTCTTCATCTCTAACTACAGAGTTTAGCTTAAAATAATTTGTCTGATATGAGAATTGCTAACCCAGCATTTTTCGAGGACCATTGACAGGAAAGTTTTTACTCCATCCCTTCACTTTTACCCTGGATGTAACATTCAGTTCAAAATGAGTCTCTAATAGACTGTATGTGAGTGGGTCCTGTCCTTTTATCAGACCTTCAACCAAGTGCCATTTGATGGGAGCATTTAGGCCAGTCACATTGAGAGTGATTATTGAAAGATTGGATTTTATTGTCATCATGTGGCATGTGATGAACTTGTTTCTATAGATTGCCTATGTATACTTCTGCTCTGATCTTACTTGGGTATTTTCTCCTTTTATAGGACAGTGCCCCTTAATACTTATTGCAGGGTGGCTTAGTAATCACTAATCTTTCTGCCAATCCTGGAAGGTCCTTTTCTCTCCACCTGTTCTGCATGACAGCAGAATTCTTGGGTGCATGTTTCTCTTGTTTAGTACATTACATATGTCTTTCTATCCCTTTCTCAGATCCTTTGCTCTTGGTGGACAAGCCTGATGTTATTCAAAAGTTTTCCCTTTCTATGTCAGGAATCTCTTCCCCCTAGCTGCCCTTAAGATGGATTCTTGTGGGTGCCTGGGTGGCTCAGTTGGTTAAAGCATCTGCCTTCAGCTCAGATCATGATCCCAGGATCCTGGGATCGAACCCCACTTTGGGCTCTCTGCTCAGCAGGGAGCCTTCTTGCCTTATGCTCTCTCTCTGCCTACTTGTGATCTCTGTCAAATTTAATTAATTAATTAATTAATTAATTGCTCTTAAAAAAAAAGATGGTTTCTTGGTTATGAGATTTGTGAGTGTTAGTATTACATGTCAGGGTGTTGTTTTTTTCCCCTTGGATTGGGAGAATCACCTCTGCCTCTAGGACTGGAACTCTTGTTTCATTCCCTGGTTTAGGGATGTTTTTGGTTGTGATTTGCTCTAATATATATTCTAGTCCTCTCCGTCTCTCCACCCCCCCCCCCAAGGATCCCAGTAATTCTGACAT
Organism: Mustela putorius furo; assembly: GCF_011764305.1. Taxonomy (NCBI): domain Eukaryota; kingdom Metazoa; phylum Chordata; class Mammalia; order Carnivora; family Mustelidae; genus Mustela; species Mustela putorius. The sequence continues at coordinate 3,107,691 of NW_025421566.1, read as the reverse complement.
TGGAATATTTATGGATTATTTATTTAACTGTTTTCATGGGTTTTAAGGTATTTGTTCTTGGCCTACTCCTGTTCCTTTTTTTCTATAACTTTGTATTTTAGACCACTAGTTTTTTCTTCTGCCTCATTTACCCTAGCTGTTAGAGTATCTAGATTGTATTAGATCTCACTGAGAGAATTTTTAAGTTCTACCATCAGCTCTCCCTTCCACCCTTAGGGAATTGATGTTGCCATTAAAGGTTCTATGCATCCTAGCCATTGTCTGCATCACTGTTATCCTGTAGTCTATTTCTGACATCTTGCTTATAATCATATGCATTTGTTTTGTGCCAGAGTCACAATCTCTGAGTTTTTCCTGTGTTGAGGGTTACTTCTCTGAGTCTTTCTGTTGAGAGGTGGTTAGGAAGTGTACAGATTCCCAGTTATTGACCACAGCCCAAGGAAAAAGCACCTTTTTTATAGGGATATTTGGGTTTTCAGCCTCTTGTTCTTCCAGACTGTCTTCTGGGAGAGGGCCCTGACACACTGTTGCTCAGGCAATACTGTTTGAACAGTGATGCCCTACTCCCTGTGAGAGGATGGACTCAGCGAGAGGGGTTTAAGGGGACTTTTGATCTCTGGTGGCTTTCTCTGGTGGCTTTCCATGTCCCCCAAGTACAGAGGAAATATGTCCTTTTTCAAACCTCAATTCAGATCAGAGAGATCAGAGTCTACCCCTCAGTGAGCACTCCCTGTGTTGTTAGAAACCACAGCACCATGCAACAACGGAACAAACTCGATCGTATGCCCCACTGCAGCTCTCCCAGCCTCAATTCCAGGTCCAGGCACTTTTCTGCCCTTTGTGCTTCTAGTACTGTATGTCATCCCTAGTTCACATGTGTGCCCCCACAGCTCCAAGTATCAGTTTTCAGTGCCCGAGAGGCTTGTAGCGCATGCGCGGTGATGCTTCTGGGCTCTGCCGTGTCCGCTGGTTGCCTTGGCCGCTGCTGCCTCAACCTGTTGCGGACTCCTGGTGGCCACGGTGCGGAGCTGCTCCAGCTGGGCCTGCAGGGGGGCCCGGGGCGCCGCACGACTTTTTTGGTGCCCGAAAGTAAACAGGCCATTAAGATGGCGGCTGGATGCGAGCCAGTAGGTGGAACTTAGGATTTTGTATCTATGTGGCTGCGAGTGATTGGTTGTGCAACCTTGGTATTTATAGACATGCACGGGTGGGGGAGAGAGAGATCCCAACAGCTATGCAAAAATAAAGCTTGCTTCGCTGAGGTCTCCTGGTCATTCTTGCTGGCGAGAGCGACAATCAGTTTGGGGGCATTCCCTTCAAGTGCTTCCCCTGCTGCTACTGTTCTGTAGGTCTGTGCCTGGTCCCCAGCATGGGATTCATTTGAGGTCCAATGGCTTCCTCTCTTTCCATTCATCTTCTAATAACTTCCCAGAGAGGCATGGTCTTATATCTTAAGACCAACCACTGGAAATATCCTCTTTTTGAGACATAGATATATCTTTTTATATCACAGGTTGATTTTGTGGGCATTAAAAATGCTCTGGTAAATATCCATCAAAATTTAGGGAACTGGTCAAAATATGGTCCCCTACTCCACTGTGATCCTTGCCCACTCCCATTCATTCTTTAACAGGATATTTTTTAACTTCCATCTCCCCATTTATTTTTATGTAGTTTATTTTATGTTTCGTAGCACCGTTTTCTGAAAACATGCCTAGTTTGGTCTTAATATTTTTTAAAATTTCTATTTATTTATTCGATAGACAGAGATGACAAGTAGGCAGAGAGGCAGGCAGAGAGACAGGCAGAGAGACAGGAGAAATCAGGCTTTCCACGGAGCAGAGAGCCTGATGGGGGGCTCGATCCCAGGACCCTGGGATCACGACCCAAGTCGAAGGCAGAGGCTTTAACCCACTGAGCCACCCAGGCAAGCCTGGTCTTAATATTTTTATACTGGACAATACCTGATTTTCCAGCCAATATGTGTTTTGTTGTTCTTGTTGTTGTTTGTTTGTTTTGTTTTTGTTTTTCCTGGAAAATGTTCCATGTGCACTTGTGAAGAATTTGGATCTGCTGCTTTATGATGGGCTGCCCTGAATAAATTTGTTAAGTCGCTTTGATTCAGGGTATTACGCAAAGCTCTTGTTTCCTTGTTGCTTTTCTGCCTAGATGATTTGTCCATTGCTTCGTGTTGGGTGTTAAAGTCCCCTAATATTTGTTTTATGTTTCTTTATATTTTCTATTAATTGCTTATATACTTAGTTGCTTCCATTGTGGAGGCAGAAACAAGTTTACTTTCTCTCTGATGGAGAGAACCCTTAATTATAACATAGTTCCCTTCTTCATATCATGTTACACTCTCTGATTTAAAGTCTAGATTGTTTGTTAAAAGCATTGCTACTCCAACTTTTTTTGTTGTGGCTTTCTTTGATACCCATTTGCTTGATGAATTTTTCTCCCTACCCTCAGTTTCAGTCCAAAATTGTTCATAGGTCTATAAAGAGTCTCTTCTTCATATTCAGAAAAATTGCTAATAGATCTGAATTTAGTGTTATTATATTTGTCATCTTGTCATTGTTTCTGAAGATTTTCTCTGTTCCTTTCTTGTCCTAGTCACTCTTGGTTTCTCCTTTTCAGACAAAGGTGTCCTTTTATATTTCTTGTAGGGCTGATTGAATGACCCTTAATTCCTCTACAGTTTGTAAGTCTGGGAAAATCTTCATATTTCTTTCTTTTCTGCATGACAGGTTTACTGTATAGCATATTCGTGGCTGTAGACTTTCCCCACTAAGCACTCTGAATATATCATGTCAATGACTTTTAGCTTGCCAAGTTTCTGTGGAGAGATGTGCAGTTAGCACATGGGTATTCCTTTGTAAGCTAAGGACTTCTTTTGTCTTGCCACTTTAAAGAGAATTATTTTATTGCTAGATTTTGCAAATTTAATGACAATGTCTTGTGTTGGTCTGCTTCTGGTGACTTTGATGGGATCCCTATGTGACTCTGAATCTGGATCTCTGTTTATTCTTCCAGATTAGGTAAGTTCTCAGCGATGGTTTCCTCAAATAAATTTTCGGCCCTCTTTCTCTCTACTATGATTCCTACAATAGACATATTAATACATTTGATGGAGTCAGTGATTTCACTACATCCATCCACATGTTCCATAATTCTTCCTACTCTCTTTTGTTTAGCTTCATTATTTTCCATTATTTTGTTTCCCAGATCAATAATTTGATCCTCTGGTTCTTCTAGCCTCTGTTCATTGCAGTTTCTCTGCTCCAATCTTTTCACTCCGGATTTTAATTTATTTTATTATATTTTTTTATACTTTTATTTCTGTGTTACAGGTATCCCTGCTGTCTTCTAATCCTTTCTCACATCCAGCGAGTATCCAGGCTGCTTCTTTAAACCCCTTATTGTGAATGTTACATGTATCTTTTTCACTTAGGTTTTAGACTGCCTGGTCATGATCTTTTCTCATTATTTGACTTTGGATTCTTTCATCTTTGCATTTTCTCTAAGTCTCTGACTTCTGCTCTGTATTTGAAAAGCCCATTATATTTTATGGACAGGTACTGAGAGTAATGGCATTAGGAAGAGAAGATCATGTAGTGGCCAATTCCTGGAGCTTCAGAGAGTCTCAGGTGTGTGTCACATGTACTCTGCTGTTGTGTTGTGGCTTCCCTCTACCCTCTGCCATTCATCTGCAGAATCTCTTCTTGCCTGCCATGGGGAGTGTTTGGTGCCTGGCATGATATGGTGACATTTCCTTCATGGACTCTGGTTTGCCTGTTAAAGGAAACTTAACACCAACTCAACAGAACTATGGACTGTAGAATGCTATGCTCAGGAGACCATGGGCAGGGCTTTATTCTATTCCATAAGGTAGGGCCTGTTCTATGGGAACCAAATGGGTTTGACTGAGAATGGCAGTACCACCTGAGTGCAGGGCTTGGGACTTCATGTTTGCAAGTCAGGAAACCAATGTCCTCTCTGCCTTGCTTTTGGCAGGTAGCTTGGTATTTATGCTTGTGTTGGGAGAGCCCGATGTTTCCTTTGACCCCACAGAGACATCTCCACAAGCACTGCCCCTCAGTGATAGACTCCAAGAACAAATAATCTCTCCAATGTGTCTCTAAGTATTGTCTCTGTCCATTGTTTCCAGGCTGTCTGCACCTAGTTGTTTGCTTGTGTTCCCACCAGGAACAACACAGTGTTCTCCAGATTTGATGTCAGCTAATCCTGATGACTTAAAACTCAGGGTTTTAAGCCCCCCTGGTTGCAAGAACTCATGTCATTCAGTCCCTTATTTTCACAGCCAACAGCTTTGGGTAACATTCTCCTTGTGGGTTCCCAGTGTGCTCCTCCCTCATGTATCTTTCTCTTTGGCCATAGTTCTCTCCCCTCTGCAGCACCAGCCATCCACTTCTCCCCTAAGCCACATCTCCACACTCCCTCATGTATTCCATGTGGCTTCTCTTTTTTTGCTGTGGATTTTAATCTGTAGGCATCAGATCAAGTTCTGTCATGTTTAAATCGATTGGAAAATCTTCTATTTGTGTTCTGTATCAAGACAAGACTGTAGTTCCCAAATTCTACACCATCTCCCTGTCCTCCATATACACCATAGACTCTCAATCTTACTCAACCATAATCAAGTATGAAATCTTGTCACTTGCTTCATGTGGGAGGGAGCTAGAAAGCATAAGGCTAGGTGAAATCTACCATTTACAGAAAGACAAATAGCATATGATTTCACTCATTTATGTAATTTAAGACACAAATGAAAAAATGGAGAAAAAGTGATATAGAATAAACCAGACTCTTAACTATGTACAGAAATCTGAGGTGGTTATAAGGATGGTTAGTGGGTATATGTGTGAAATAAAGGGGATTAAATGTGACATTAGTTACAGGAAATGTGACTGAAGGTGAATTAAAATGAGGTTCTATTCCATCCAAGTTACATCATTATAAAAAAGAGACTTTATATGTCTAGAAATATGACTTTAAACCTTCTACTATCCACAAATAAAAAATTTATAGTACACACAAAATATAAGAAGCAAGTGAGGAATAGCACTAAAGACATAAATCCCCAAAGAAAACACCAAACACGGAGAAACTAGAAAATAATTAAATTCAGAAACCAACAAAATGAAACAGTTATGACCTTATGCATCAATAATTAACTAAAGCATTCAGGACCAAATTCTGTCCATAGAAACAGAGCTACTGAATGGATTTTAAAAAAGACAAAAACAGACAAACTACAAAACAATAGCAACAAAACAATATCCAACAATATATTGCCAATAAGAGATTCAGTTCAACGTTAATGATACCCATAGCTTGAATGTAAAGGAATGAAAAAAGATAGTTCATGCAAAAGGCAAGCAAGACAGAGCATAAGTGGTTGTGCCTATGTCAGATAGACATATTTTAAATCTAAATCAGTTACAAGACACAAAGAAGGTCCTTACTCATGATAGGGTATTGATTCATCAAGAAGATACAAGAATTGCAAATATATGTGAAACCAACATGGGAGTATCTAAATATTTGAAGCATATTAACAGAATCTAAGGGAAATATAGACCACAATAAAATAATTGTAGGACTACAATATCCCACCTTCAGAACAGGGCAGATCATCCAGATGGAAAGGTGGTAAGGAATAGCAGACATCAATGGCACTATAGGCTTAAGAGACACATGTATGAGATTGCGCCTGTCAGAACCATAATATAAGTTCTTCTCAACATTCTCTTCTTCTCTAGTTGTTCTCTAATATTCTTTACCATAGACACTTTGTTGGACCACAAATCCCGCCTCAACTAATTTAAAAAGATTCCAATCCTATTTTGTATATTTATGACCACAATGTTATGAAAAAAGAAATCACCTAGCAAAGGAAAACTAAGCAAGATAGTAACTGGTGGAAATCACAACACACTCCTGAATAAGCAATGGAACAACAAAAAAAAAAAAAAAAAAAAAAGGAAAATCAGAAAATATCTTGAACAAGGAAAAATAAATGAACTTATGGTATGCTACAAAAGCCATTTCTTTGAAGGAAGAATATAGGGATAGATGCATATATTTAAAAAAATAAAAAAAACTAAATAAAACAACCTAAATTTACACAATAAGGAATTAGAAAAAGAACAAACTAATTCCAAAGTTAGGAGATAAAATGAAATAATAAACATAATTGAAGAAGTAAATGAAATACAAACAATAGGAACAGTGAAACTGACATTGTTTTTTTAAATTATTTTAAAATTCCTTTTTAGTATTTAAGAATTCTTGGTTCATGCACCACACCCAGTGCTACATGCAATACGTGCCCTCCATAATACACCCCACAAGGCTCACACAACCCCCCAACACCTCTCCAAATTCTCAGATTATTTCTCGGATTGCACAGTCTCCTACAGTTCATCTCCACCTTCAAATTCTCCCAACTTACTTCTCTTCTCCATTGCCCCATATTCTCTGTGTTATTCCTTATGCTCCACAAGTAAGGAAAACCATATGGTAATTGACTCTCTGTGTTTTATTTATTTCAGTTAGCATAATCTCTTCTAGTCCCGTCCATGTTGATACAAAAGTTGGATATTCGTCTTTTCTGATAGTATAATATATATTCTCCATAGTGACTTTAGACCATGTCGTCTTTATCAATTTGACTGTTGAAAGGCACCTTGTTTATACCCACAGGTTGGTAACTGTGGCCTTTGCTGCTCGGAACATTGGGGTACAGATGGCCCTTCTTTTCACTACATCTGTATCTTTGGGGTAAATACCCAGTAAGCAATTGCAGGGTCATAGGAAGCTCTATTTTTTAATTTATAAAGGAATTGCCACACTGATGAGCTGTCTATTACAGAGAGTGGAGTGATAGGATTCCTTACTTTGTTGTATTCACATCAATATGTCTCTTTATCTTGATTAATTTTTGTTGAATGTAGTTGGCTCTTCCCATATTGGGGGTCTAAATATTTACAATCATTAGGTGTTAGATAGACCCTTTAAGTGGATAGACCCTGTAAGAATGATGTTCTTTCTTTACGTATCTCTGGTTATTTTACATATTCTCCTGAAGCTGTTCCAAAAAATGAAGCAGAAGGAAAACTTCCAGACTCTTTATATGAAGCCAGCATTACACTGATCCCCAAACCAGGCAAAGACCCCACCAAAAAGGAGAATTTCAGACCAATGTCCCTGCTGAATATGAATGCTAAGATTCTCAAAAAGATCCTACTAATAAGATCCAACAGTACATTAAAAATATTATCCACCATCACCAGGTGGGATTTATCCCTGGGTTGTGAGAGTGGTTCAACATTCACAAATCAATCAAGGTGATAGAACAAATCAATAAGAGAAAAAGAGAAGAACTACATAGTCCTCTCAATTGATGCAGAAAGAGCATTTGGAAAGACACAGCACCGTTCCTGATTAAAATGTTTAAAAGTATAGGGATAGAGGGAACATTCCTCAACTTCATAAAATCTATCTATGAAAAACCCACAGCGAATATCATCTCAATGTCAAAAACTGACAGCCTTCCCTTTGTGATCAGGAACATGACAAGGATGCCCACTCTTACCATCCTTGTTCAGCATAGTTTTAGAAGTTCCAGAAACAGCAATTAGACAACAAAGAGAAATAATAAGTATTCAAATTGGCACTGAAGAAGTCAAATTCCCTCTCTTTGCAGATGACAGGATTCTTTATATGGAAAATCCAAAAAACTCCACCCCCAAACTACTAGAACTCATACAGCAATTCAGGAATGTGTCAGGGTAAAAAATCAATGTACAGGATGAGGAGTCAAGATGGCAGAGAAGAGCAGGCTGAGACTACATCAGGTAGCAGGAGATCAGCTTGATAGCTTCTCTAAACATTGCAAACACCTATAAATCCAAGAGGAGATCAAAGAGAAGAGGAACAGCAATTCTAGAAACAGAAAATAAACCACTTTCTGAAAGATAGGACTGGCGGAGAAGTGAATCCAAAGCAACAGGAAGATAGACCGTGGCGAGAGGGGCCACCTCCCGGCAAGTGGCGGGGCAATGGAGCACTAAATCAGGACTTTTAAAAGTCTGTTCCACTGAGGGACATCACTCCAGAGGCTAAACCGGTGTGAAGCCCACATGGTGTCAGTGTGGTCCCTCGTCCATCAGGGTCACAGGAGGATTGGGGGTGTCTGAGTGTTGCAGAGCTTGCAGGTATTAGAATCGAGAAGCCGGTTACAGAGACATAAATGAGGAGTTGGATTTCAGCTCGGCGTTACCTTGAACCCAGTCACAGGCTGGGTGAGCTCGGGGTGCAACCAGAGGCCAGGGAGACGGGAGTGATTGGGCGCTATTCTCCGAGGGTGCACTGAGGAGTGGGGCCCTAGCCCTTGGCTCCTCTGGGCTAAAGACTGGGAGGCTGCCATTTTAATTCCCTTCATCAGGAACTCTATGGAATGCATTCAGGGAACAAAAGCTCCCAGAAGCAAAGCCAAGAGGAATACTCAGCCCGGCCCCTGGTAAGGGCGGTGCAATTCCACCTGGGACAAAGACACTTGAGAATCACTATAACAGGCCCCTCCCCCAGAAGATCAACAAGAGATCCAGCCAGAACCAAGTTCATCTACCAAGGAGTGCAGGTTCAATACCAAGGAGAGCAGCGGAATTCCAGAGGAGGAGAAAGCAAAGCACAGAACTCGTGGCTTTCTTCCCATGATTCTTTAGTCTTGCAGTTAATTTAATTTTAGTCTTGCAGTTAATTTAAGTTTTTAAAATTCTGCTTCTGCCGCTATTTTTTTTAACTTTTCCCTTTTTCTTTTTAACTTTTTTTTAACTAGTTTATCTAACATATATGTATATTTTTAAATACTTTTTCTTTATTTGTTTTCTTTTTTTAATTTTCTTTGAATCCATTTTTGTCCCTTTTCATCCTCCCATGATTTGGGGTCTCTTCTGATTTGGTTAAAGCATATTTTCCTGGGGTCTTTGCCACCCCTTTAGTATTTTACTTGCTCCTTTATATACTCTTATCTGGACAAAATGACAAGGCAGAAAAATTCACCACACAAAAAAAGAACAAGAGGCAGTACCAAAGGCTGGGACCTAATCAATACAAATATTCGGAATATCTGACCTAGAGTTCAGAATGACGATTCTCAAAGTTCAAGCTGGGCTCGAAAAAGGCATGGAAGATACTAGAGAAGCCCTCTTGGGAGATATAAAGGCCCTCTCTGGAGAAATCAAAGAACTAAAATCTAACCAAGTTGATATAAAAAGAAGCTATTAATAAGGTGCAATAAAAAAATGGAGGCTCCCCTTGCTTAGGTTTATTCCCAGATATCTTATACTTCTTGGTGCTATCGTAAAAAGAATTTATTTCTTTTTCTAATTTCTAATTGATTTCTTTTTCTAATTTCTAATTTCCCTTTCTGTATTTTCATTGTTAGTGTATAAGAAAACCACTGATTTCTGTACATTGACTTTGTATCCTGCCACGTTACTGAATTGCTGTATGAATTCTAGTAGTTGTGGGGGTGGAGTCTTTGGGTTTTCCATATAAAGAATCATGTCATCTGTGAAGAGAGAGTTTGACTTCTTCCTTGCCAATTTCAACACCTTTGATTTCTCTTTGTTGTCTGATTGCTGTTGCTAGGACTTCTAATACTATGTTGAACAACATTGGTGAAAGTCGGCATCCTTGTTGTGTTCCTGATCTCAATGGGAAGGCTGCAAGCTATTTCCCATTGAGGATGATATTTGCTGTGTTTCTTTATTGACAGTTTTGATGAAGTTCAGGAATGTTCCCTCTATCCTTATACTTTGAAGTGTTTAAATCAGGAACGGATGCTGGATTTTGTCAAATGCTCTTTCTGCATCGATTGAGAGAACCATATGGCTCTTCTCTCTTCTCTTATTTATTTGTTCTATCACATTGATTGATTTGGAAATGTTGAACATTCCTTGTAGCCCAGGGATAAATCCCACATGGTCATGGTGATAATCTGTAATGTGCTGTTGGATCCTGGTTGCTAGGATCTTATTGAGAATCTTAGCATCCGTATTCATCAGTGATAATTGTCTAAAATACTCCTTTTTGGAGGGTTCTTTTCCTAGTTTGGGGATAAGGGTAATGCTGGCTTCATAGAAAGGGTCTGGGAGTTTTCCTTCTGCTTCAATTTTTTGAAACAGCTGTGTTATTTCGTCTTTGAAAGCTTGGTAGCATTCCCCAGGGAATCCCTGATGTCCTAGGCTCTTGTTTTTTGGGAGGTTTTGATCACTACTTCAATCTCACCACTAAATATTTCTTTATTCAGGTTGTTGATTTCTCCCTGGTTCAATTTTGGGAGATTATAGTTTTCCAGGAATGCATCCATTTCATATAGTTTTCTTAGAGTTTTGGCATATAACTGTTGATAATACCTTCTGATTATTCTTTCTACTTCCTTGGTGTTTTTGTGATCTCTCCCTTTTCATTCATAATTTTATAAATTTAGGATTTTTCTCTTTTGTTTTGGATTAGTGTGGCCAATAGTTTATCAATCTTATTAATCCTTTCCAAAATAACCAGCTTCTAGTTTCATTGATATATTCTACTGTATCTCTGGATACTACCTCTTTGATCTCAGCTCTAATCTTGATTATTTCCCTTCTTATGTGTGGAGTTGGTTTGGTTTGTTGTTTATTCTCCAGTTCTTTAAGGTGTAGAGACAGCTGCTGTGTTCTGGATTTTTCATTTTTTTGAGGGAGGCTTGGATGGCTATGTATTACCCCTTAGGAATACCTTTGCTGTATCCCATAGGTTTTGCACCAAAGTGTCTTCATTCCTATTTGCTTACATGAATTGTATCAGTTCTTCTTTCATAGCCTGGTTGATCCAAGCATTCTTAAGCAATGTGGTCTTTAGTTACAGGTGGATGAGCTCCTTCCAAACTTTTCCTTGTGATTGAGCTCCAGTTTCAAAACATTGTGATCTGAGAATATGCAGGGAATAATCTCAGTCTTTTGGTTTCGGATGAGTACGATTTTTGACCCAGTATGTGGTTTATTCTTGAGAAGGTTCCATATGCACTTGAGAAGAATGAACATTCTGTTGTTTTAGGTTGGGATGTTCTGTATATATCTATGAGGTCCATCTGGTCTAGTGTGCCATTCAATGCTCTTGTTTCTTTATTGATTTTCGGCTTCGATGATCTCTCTATTTATGAGAAAGGTGTTTTGGGATGTCCTACTTTTAATGTGTTCATATGAATATGACTCTTTTTGTTGAAACAGTTTTCTTTATGTAATTGGATGCTCACATATTGGGGCATAAAATATTTACAATTGTTAGATCATCTTGGTGGATAGTCCATTTAATAATTATGTAGTGTCCTTCTATATCTCTGACTAGTCTTTAGTTTACAATCTAATATATCTGATATGTGAATCATTACCCCGGCCTTCTTTTGAGGCCCATTGGCATGAAAGATGCTTATCCATGCCTTCAATTTCAGTCTGAGTGTATCCTTAGGTTCAAAATGAGTCTCTTGTAGACAACATATGGATGGGTCCTGTTGTTTCATCCAATTTGCAACCCTGTGCCATTGTATTTTATAGAACGCACTTAATATTTCCTGCAGTGTTGGCTTGGTGGTTGCATGTTCTTTTAAGCCTTACTGGTCTTGGAAATTCTTTGTTTCTCCAACTATTTTGAATGTCAGTCTTGCTGGATAAAGTATATTTGGCTGCATGTTCTTCTCATTTAGTGCCCTGAATATATCTTGCCAGGCCTTTCTGGCTTGCCAGGTCTCTGTGGACATGTCTGACGTTATTCTGATGGGCCTTCCTCTGTACATGAGAATCCTCTTTGACCTAGCAGCTTTCAAGAGACTATACTTACAATTATGATTCCTCAATTTGACTACGTGATGACTTGATGATTTTTTGGAATCTATAATTTTGTTTGGAGACCATTTGGCCTCTAGTCCATGCACGCTTGCTCCACTTGCAAGAAATGGGAAAATTTTCATGAAGAACTTGTTCCACTATATCTTCTAGAATTCTTTCTTTCTCTTCCCCTTCATGGATTCCAATAATTTTGACGTTGGATCATTACACGGCATTATTTATTTCCCTGAGTCTGTTTTCATAGCTTGTAAGCTGTTTGTTCTAGGCTTCCTCCTGGTCCTTTCTCTCTATCTATTTGTCCTCCAGGTCACTAATTCTATCTTCTGTATGAGTTACCCTAGCTTTGAGAGAGTTTAGAATAAATTGAAACTCATTGAGAGCACTGTGAACCTCATCCCTTGTAGCTTTTAGCTCTGCCCAAATATTGTGTACATTATCTGTGGTCGCTTTCAGCAGTGGTTGTTCTCTTGTAGTTTTTTTTTTTTCTTTCCTCGTTGATTTTCTGGATGAGGGGCTAGCCACGTGAGTTTTCAGTAAATGATATTCCCTCAGTTAAGTCCTCCTACCCCCCTCAAGAAGGTGGGCTCTGAGGAAGCTGGTTTTTTCAGCCTTTTGTTCTCTGGAGGTTTTAATGTGTGTTCACTATTTTTTTTCTCTCTCTCGCCTTGACCACTTTTGATGGTTTTTGTAGGTTAAGGGGAAAGCGAGCTGCACCATGACCTCTCTCTCAGAGAGAAGCCATAGTTTGCTCATCTGTGGGTGTTGCAGAGCCCATATAAACTCCCCCTTGGCTTCTGGCAGAGTAGGTTCCGAGTTGTGGTTCCTGGGCACACAGGATCTTCTGCTTGTACCCAAAACCACGGCAGTGGTGGCCATCGGGGCAGCTCCAGACCGTCAGAGAGGTTCCAAGCAGCAATCACACACTGAGATTTTACCACTGGCCATGGCAGGGATACCTGGTCTTTCTGCTTCTGAGTGACGGGCCTGTGCACACCTCTCTCAGGGAGACTGTGGGTTGCGTGCATGTCTCAGGCTCTGAGAACAGGGTGCTGTTCTGAGACCACCAGGATGGGCCTTCCAGCACCTGTCTCAGGGGAGGGTTTGGGAAGCATGCACATTTCATGTACTGCTCAGTGATGTCTTCTGCCCCTTAGAGATCCAGGCGTTTATAATTCTAATCTCAGGCTGATTTCATGGGTGATAGCAGTTCTTTGGTAAGTAATCAGGTCACTTTAGTGTTCAGGTTGAAATGGCACCTCTTCCTACTTGCCCACCATCTTGACTCACCATCCTTATTTGTTTTCTATTTAATTTTTTTTTCTGTACTTTTTTTATCCCCTTTCTCCCCTCCCATGATTTGGGGTCTCTTCTGATTTGGTTAAAGCACATGTTTATGGGGTCCTTGTCACCCTTTTAGTATTTTATTTGTTCCTTCATAGAGGCTTACCTGGACGAAACACAAGGCAGAAAAACTCAAAACAAACAAACAAAACAACAGCAACAACAAAACAAAACAAGAGGCAGTGCCAACGGCTAGGGACCTAATCAATACAGGCACCGGTAATATGTCAGATCTAGAGTTCAGAATGATGATTCTCAAGGTTATATCTGGGCTCAAAAAAGGCATGGAACATATTAGAGAAACCCTCTTCAGAGAAATAACAGCCCTTTCTGGAGAAATAAAAGACCAAAAATCTATCCAAGTTGAAATTTTTAAAAAAGCTATTAATGAGGTGCAATAAAAAATGGAGGTTCCTACTGCTTGGTAAATGAGTCAGAAGAAAGAATTAGTTATATAAAGAACCAAATGAAAGAGAATAAAGAAGCTGAGCAAAAGAGAGACAAAGAATTACTGGATCACGAGGGGACAATTTTAGAGATACCTGATACCATAAGATGAAAAAACGTTAGAATAATTGGGATTCCAGAAGAAGAGAGAGGGGAGCAGAAGGTTCATTGGAGAGAATTATTTTAGAGAATTTTCCTAAAACAGCAAAGGGGAAAAGCATCAAAATCCAGGAGGTGCAGAGAATCCCCCTCAAAATCCATAAGAATAGGACCACACCCTGTCATCTAATAGTAAAATTTACAAGTCTTAGAGACAAAGAGAAAATCCTGAAAGCAGCCCAGGACAAGATGTATGTAACATACAATGGTAAAAATATTAGATTGGCAGCAGACTTATCCACAGCGACCTGGGAGGCCAGAGAGACCTGGCATGATATATTCAGAGCACTAAATGAGAAAAACATTCAGCCAAGAATACTATATCCAGCTAGGCTATCATTGAAAATAGAAGGACAGATAAATAGCTTCTAGGACAAACAGAAACCAAAAGAATTTGCAAACACCAAAGAAGCTCTACATGAAATACTGACAGGGTATCTCTAATCAAAGAGAGACCCTAAAAGTATTAGATCAGAAAGGAACAGAGACAATATACAGTAACAGTCACCTTACAGGCAATACAATGACACTAAATTCATATTTCTCAATAGTTACCCTGAATGTAAATGGGCTAAATGTCCCAATCAAAAGATACAGAGTATCAGAGTGGGGGGAAAATGTATATTCTGCCTACACAAAACTCATTTTAGACCCAAAGGCACTTCCACATTTCAAGTGAAGGGGTGGAAAACAATATATCATACTAATGGACAGCAGAAGAAAATGCGGTGTCAATCCTTAGATCAATTAGAATTTGAGCCAAATGCTATAATAAGAGATGAAGAAGGACATTATATCATACTCAAAGGGTCTGACAACAAGAAAATCTAACAATTTTATTATTTTTAATTAAGTTCTTTTCAGCATAACAGAATTCACTGTTTATGTATCACACCCAGTACTCCATGCCATATGTGCCCTTCCTAATAACCACCACCTGGCTCCTCCAACCTCCCACTGCCCGCACGTCCAAAACTCTAAGGTTGTTATTTGGAGTCCATAGTCTCTCATGGTTCATCTCCCCTTTCAATTTCCCTCAACTTTAAATATCTATGCCACTAACATGGGAGCAGCCAACAATATAAACCAATTAACATATCAAAGAAACTACTCGACAATAATACAATAGTAGTAGTAGACTTTAACACTATCCTCACTGAAATGGACAGATCATCCAAAGAAAAGATCAACAAGGAAAAAAGGGTCTTAAATGACACACTGGACCACATGGACATCACAGACGTATTCAGAACACTCCATCCCAAAGCAGCATAGTACACATTCTTCTCTAGTGCACATGGAACATTCTTAAGAATAGCCCACATCCTGGATCATAAATCAGGACTCAGCTGGTATCAAAAGATTGGGATCATTCCCTGCAAATTTTCAGACCAAAATGCTCTGAAGCTAGAACTCAACCACAAGAGGAAATTTGGAAAGAACCCAAATACAGGGAGACTAAAGAGCATCCTTTAAAGAATTAATGAGTCAAGCAGGAAATTGACGAAAAATTGAAAAAAAAAATCATGGAAACAAATGGCAATGAAAACACAAAATTTCAACATCTGTGGGACACAGCAAAGGCATTCCTGAGAGAACAGTATATAGTGATGCAAGCCTTTCTCAAGAAGCAAGAAAGGTCTCAAATATACAACCTAACCTTACACCTAAAGGAGCTGGAAAAAGAACAACAAAAAAGCCTAAACCCAGCAGGAGAAGCTTGAAATCAGATAGCATGATGCCCCAAGTTGTATTTTTGTTTTTAACATTTCCTTAGTGATTCGGGTTCTCTTCTGATTTCATACAAATTTTAGAATTATTTACTCCAGCTCTTTGAGGAATACCAGTGGAATTTTTATCAGAATTGCATTAAAAGTATATATTCCTTTAGGCAGTATAGATATTTTAACAGTGCTTATTCTTCTGATCCAAGAGCATGGAATGGTCTTCCATCTTTTTGTGTCTTGTTCCTTTTCTTTCATGAGTGTTCTGTAGTTCCTCGAGTACAGATCCTTTACCTCTTTGTTTAGGTTTACTCCCATGTATGTTATGGTTCTTGGTGTTATAGTAAATGGAATAGATTCTCCAAATTCCCTTTCCGTATTTTCATTGTTAGTGTATAAGAAAGCCACTGATTTCTGTACATTGATTTTGTATCCTGCCACATTGCTGAATTGCTAGATGAGTTCTCATAGTTTGGGGGTGGAGTCCTTTGTGTTTTCCATATAAAGAATCATGTCATCTGTGAAGAGAGAGCGTTTGAATTCTTTCTTGCCAATTTGGATACCTTTTATTTCTCTTTGTTGTCTGATTGCTGTTGCTTAGACTTCTTATACTATGTTGAACATGTGTGGTGAGAAGGGGCATCCTTGTTATGTTCTGATCTCAACGGGAGGGCTGCAAGCTTTTTCCCATTGAGGATGATATTTGCTGTGTTTCTTTCATAGATAGATTTTATGAAGTTCAGGAATGATCCCTCTATCCCTATACTTTTTAGTGTTTTAATGAGACACGGATGCTGGATTTTGTCAAATGCTTTTTCTGCATCAATTGAGAGGACCATGTGGTTCTTCTCTCTTCTGATATTAATTTCTTCTATCACATTGATTGATTTGCAATGTTGAACCATATTTGTAGCCCAGGAATGAAAGCCACCTGGTCATGGAGGATAATCTTTTTAAATGTGCGGTTGGATCCTGTTTTCTAGGACCAGTGATATTGGTCTGAAAATTTTCTTTTTGGTAGGGTCTTTGCCTGGTTTGGGCATCAGGGTAATGCTTGCTTCATAGAATGAGTCTGGAAGTTTTCATTCAGCTTCAATTTTTTGAAATATATGTTCAGGAGAATTGGTGTTATTTCTTCTTTGAAAGTTTAGTAGCATTCCCCAGGGAATCCATCAGGTCCTGGGCTCTTGTTTTTTGGGGAGGTTTTTGATGATTGCTTCAATCTCGTTACTAGATATTGTTCTATTCAGGTTGTTGATTTCTTCCTGGTTCAATTTTGGGAGTTTATAGTTTGCCAAGAATGCGTCCATTTCATCTAGGTTGCTTAGCTTATTGGCATATAACTGTTGATAATAACTTTTGATGACTGCTTCTACTTCCTTGGTGTTCATTGTGATCTCTCCCTGTTCATTCATAATTTTATAAATTTTGGCTTTCTCTCTTTTCTTTTGGATTAGTGTGGTCAATGTTTTATCGATCAAAAACCAGCTTCTAGTTTCATTGATACTTTCTATTGTATTTCTGGTTTATACCTCATTGATCTCTGCTCTAATCTTGATTATTTCCCTTCTTATGTATGGAGTTAGTGTTGTTTGTTGTTGATTCTCCAGTTCTTTAAGGTGTAGAGACAGCTGCTGTGTTCTGGCTTTTTCAATTTTTTTTGAGAGAGACTTGGGTGGCTATATATTCCCCCTTTAGGACCGCTTTTTCTGTATCCCATAGAATTGTGTCTTTCTTCTCATTGGTTTCCATGAATTGTTTCAGTTCTTCTTTGATCTCCTGGTTGATCCAAGCATTCTTAAGCAAGGTGGTCTTTAGCTTCCAGGTGTTTGCATTCCTTTGGAACTTTTCCTTGTGATTTAGCTCCAGTTTCAAAGCATTGTGATCTGAGAATATGCAGGGAATAATCTCAGTATTTTGGTATAGGTTAAGTCCTGATTTGTGACCCAGTATGTGGTCTATTCTTGAGAAGGTTCCATGTGCACTTGAGAAGAATGAGTATTCTGTTGTTTTAGGGTGGAATGTTCCATATATATCTATGAGGTCCATCTGATCCAGTGTGTCATTCAATGCTCTTGTTTCTTTATTGATTTTATGCTTCGATGATCTGTCTCATTCTGAGAGAGGCGTGTTAAGATTTCCAACTATTAATGTATTCATATCAATATGACTCTTTTTCTTGAATAACAGTTTTCTTATGTAATTTACTGCTCCTATATTGGGGCCCTAGATATTTACAATTGTTGGATCATCTTGGTGGATCGTCCCTTTAAGGATGATGTAGTGTCTTCTGTATCTCTGACTACAGTCTTTAGTTTACAATCTAACTTATCTGATATGAGAATTGCTACCACGGGCTTATTTTGAGGCCCTTTGGCATGAAAAATGCTTCTCCATCCCTTCATTTTTTCAGTCTCGGTGTATCTTTAGGTTCAAATTTGGTCTCTTGTAGACAACATATGGATGGTTCCTGTCATTTATCCTATATGTAATCCTGTGCCATTTTATGGATGCATTTAGGCCATTCACATAGAGTGATTATTGATAAATATGTTTTTATTGACATCTTGTTACCTTTGAGGTCGTTAATTCAGTAGATTGTCTCTATTTTTCTGTTTAATGCTATTCTTAGGGTTTTTCCTCTTTTATACAACCCCCCTTAATATTTCCTTCAGTGTCGGCTTAGTAGTTGCATAGTCTGTTAAGCCTTCTCGGTCTTGGAAACCTTTATCTCTCCATCCATTTTGAATGTCAGTCTTGCTGGATAAAGTATTCTTGGCTGCATGTTCTTCTCATTTAGGGCCCTGAATATATCTTGCCAGCACTTACTGGCTTGCCAGGTCTCTGTGGACAGGTCTGACGTTATTCTGTTGGGCTTTCCTCTGTAAATAAGGAGCCTCTTTGTCCTAGCAGCTTTCAAGAGATTATACCTACAATTATCATTCCTCAATTTGACTATCAGATACCTTGATGTTTTTTTTTGAATCTATAATCTTGGGTGGAGACCGCTGGGTTCTAGTACATGAACGCTGGTTCCATTCGTGAGATGCGGAAAATTTTCATAAAGTACTTGTTCCACTATATCTTCTAGACTTCTTTCTTTCTCCTCCCCTTCAGGGATTCCAATAATTCTGGCGTTGGAATGTTTCATGGCATCATTTATTTTCCTGATTCTGTTTTCGTAGTTTCTAAGCTGTTTCTTCCAGGCTTCCTCCTGATCCGTTCTCTCTGTTTGTCCTCCAGATCACTAATTCTATGTTCTATCCCAGTTACCCTAGCTTGGAGAGAATTTAGATTATATTGGATCACATTAAGTGTGTTGGGAACCTCATCCCTGGTAGCTTTAAGCTCCAAACTAACATTATGAACATCCTGTCTGGTAGCTTTCATCTCAGCTCTAATCAGTTCCTTTTGGTCCTGCATGGCTTTCTCCAACCTAGCTAATGCCTGGATAATTGTTAGCCTGAATTCTCTTACTGACATATTGTCTATGTTGATAGCCATTAGCTCTGTTGAAGAAGTTCCATCCTCTGTATTTTTCTTCTTTAGGCATTCCTCCTCCTAGTAATTTTGGTGAGAGATGACTTAACAGATGTATCTGGATGTATCGACTGTGGTGCAGACAAAGTGCACCCTGGAACACTTCTGAGCAATGAAGATTCCCCAACCAAATGAGAGAAAAAAGAAAAGAGAGAGAGGAAAGAAAGGGAAGATAAAAAAGAATGTGCAGCCCAAATGGGACTCAAGGTACAATTTAAAAAGTATACAAACAAAAACAGATGAACAAAAAGACTGATAAAAGTATATGACAAGAGAAAATAAAAATATATATATAATGAAATAAAGGAAAACCTCGTCACAAAGAATCCCGAGTGTAAGATTTCTATACTATCAGGACAAAAACCAAAACTCAGAAACAGTGCTGGAAGAAAAAAATGGGAGAGCGGTTATAAATTCTCAGTGGGTATGAGGAAGGTTGTTTTGATTCTTCCTGGATGTATCTTGATATCTTTGTTAAAGGATTTAACTTTCCTAAGATCAAGGGGGATGAAAAATTGGTTTACATAGTATTGAATGGAGTATGGGGATTATTTTTGAAGTTCAACTCTATATGAATATTAGAAAATAAAAATAGGCATAAACTAGACTAAACTAAACTAAAGTAAAAAAAGAAATTCAAAAAATAGAAATGCAAAAGAAAAACACAGGTGTATTAATCAAAAAGTTCAGGTTAGAAGGCTATTATGGAATTTGTTTATTGGACAGCTCACTGTGATGGTAAATATTAAAAAATTATCTATAAAAAAGTTAAAAATAAAAGTTGTCCTATGAAGTAATGGGTGGTAGTTCTCCTGCAGTCTTTTTTTTTCCCTTTCTTGGTTTGTTTTCTGAAGGAAGTGTTAGCCATGTGGGTTTTCAGTCAATTATGTTGCTTGAATTAAGTCCTCACACCCCCTTCAAGGGGGTGGGCTCTGAGGAAACTTTTTTTTTTTTTTAGCCTTCTGTTCTCTAGTGTTTTTTATGTTTGTTCACTTTTTTTTATCCTCTCACCTTGACCACTTTTGATGGTTTTTGTAGTTTTAGAGGAAAACAATCTGCACCCTGACCTCCCTCTCAGAGAAAAGCCTCAGTCTGACTGCAGAGCCCAAATAAGTTCCCCCTTGGCCACTGGGAGAGCAGGTTCCAAGTTCCGGTCCCTGGGGACTCAGGATCTCCTACTTATACCCCAAACCACAGCAGCAATGGCTGTCTGGGAGCTCCAGACCACCATAGAGGTTCCAAGCAGGTATCACACACTAAGATTTTCCCACTGGCGCAGGCTGGGAATGCCTGGTCTTTCTGGGTCTAAGAGCTCCCTGCTTGCACACACCTCTTTCAGGGGAGGCTGTGGGTCGTGCAGCCGTCTCAGGCTCTAAGAATGGGCACAGGTCTGAAAGCACCAGGCTGGGCCTTCACACACCTCTGTCAGGGGAGAGTTTGGGGTGTTTGTCTTTGGCCCTGAAACAATGGCGTGGTTCAAAGAGCGCCGGAGGGCCCTTTGTACTTCTCTCAGGGGAGGATGAGGGGCGTGGATATCTCAGGCTCTGTATCAGGATTCGCATGTTCTGCCAACTGGCGTGGCTCCCATTCCCTCACAGGAGCCAGAGCCCATGCATTCTCAGGCATGCTGGCAGCTTATGGACCAAGAAGACATGGTTTCTCCGCCCACTCTCTCTGTCTCAATGGCAGGGGAGGCTGTCCTGGGACCTGGGACTTAAGCCCCTGTCCCTAGCTGCCCCGATTCACACACCCCCCCCCCACCATGATCCTTTGCTCTTTTTGAGTGCTTTCTACCAGACTCCAAGTTAATGCTGGTCCCCAGATGTAGCGAATTCTTGGATTGGGTTATTACTTTCCAACCGGTTGCCTTTGGTGGCTCCCTCAACTTTTTGTTTATCTTCTGATATCAGTCCACCATTCCCACTCTGCTTTAACTGCACACTGGTAACTTCTACCCCTGTAGAGTTCCAGACGTGTATAGTTCTGATCTTAGGCTGATTTCATGAGTGATTGTAGTTCTTTTGTAGGTAATCAGCTCACTTTAGGGTACAGGTTGAAAAGGTGCCTCCTCCTAATTCTCCACCATCTTGTCCCCTCCCTCTTTTTTTTTTTAAGATTTTATTTATTTGACAGAGAGAGAGATCACAAGTAGACAGAGAGGCATGCAGAGAGAGAGTGAGAGAGGGAGGGAAACAGGCTCCCTGCTGAACAGAGAGCCCAATGTGGGACTCCATCCCAGGACCCCGAGGTCATGACCTGAGCTGAAGGCAGTGTCTTAACCCACTGAGCCAACCTGGTGCCCCTCAAAATGAGTCTCTTGGAGACAGCATATGGATATGTGCTTTCTTTTCATCCAATCTGCAATCATGTTCCATTTCACGGGAGAATTTAGGCCATTCATATTGACAGTGATTATTGAAAGACATATATATATATTTTGCCATCAAGTTGCCTGTGAAGCTCTCGTTTCTACAGATTGTATCCGTTTTATATCTTGCTCCATTTTAGACTCCTCCCCCTTAATAATCCTTGCAGGACTCACTCGATAGTCACATATTCTTTCTGTTTCTGCCCATCTTGGAAGTTCCTTAATTGTCCATCCATTCTGATTGACAGCCATGCTAAAGGATTCTTGGCTGCATGTTCTTCTCATTTAGTACCTTAAATATGTTTTGCCAGCCCTTTCTGGCTTGCCAGGTTTCTATGGACAGGTCTGAATTATTCTGATATTCCTCCCTCTGTATGTAAGAACTTTCTTCCCTCTCACTGCTTTCAAGATTGTTTCCATGAGTCTAAGAAATGAGAATTGTACTATTATATGTCCTGATGTTGGTGTGTTCTCGCTGATCATGGGAGGGGTCCTCTCTGCCTCATGCACACAAGCTTATTTCCTTCCCCAGATTAGGGAAGGTCTCAGCTAGGATTTGCTCTAATATATATTTTAGACCTCTCTCTCTCCACCCCCTCAGGGATCCCCATAATTCTGATAATGGAGCATTTCATTCTCCCTAATCTCTCAGTTTGATTCCTTGGGATATATATAGATATATATCCCATTATACATAAAATAAAATATACATAAAATATACATTATATGTTTATAAAACTTTAAATATACATATATATTTAAAATTTTTATAAAATTATAATGTATTATAATACATTATTATAATGTATTATAATAATACATTATATGTATATATATATTTAAAGTTTTATAAACATATAATGTATTATTATAATGTATTATTTTTTATAAACATATAATGTATTATTAGCCCCGGGAGACAAGTCTGTGAATCACCAGGTTTTCAAACTACAGCACTCAGCATAACACATATCCTTCTCAACTCCCCCACCCTCTCCCCTTTGTCCGCCCAGCACCCCTTTGTTTTGTGAGATTAAGAGTCTCTTATGATTTGTCTCCCTCTTGATCCCATCTTGATGTCATTTATTCTTTTTCTACCCCCCAAACCCCCCACATTGCATCTCCACTTCCTCTTATCAGGGAAATCCTATGATAGTTGTCTTTCTCCCATTGACTTATTTTACGAATCATAATAACCTCTAGTTCCATCCACGTTGTCGCAAATGGCAAGATTTTATTTCTTTTGAGGGCTGCATAGTATTCCATCCTATATCGACACCACCTCTTCTTTATCCATTCATCTGTTGATGGACATCTAGTTTATTTTCATACTTTGGCTCTTGTGGACATTGTTGCTAGAAACATTCGGGTGCACGTGCCCCTTTGGATCACTACATTTGTATCTTTAGGGTAAACACCCAGTAGTGTGATTGCTGGGTCATAGGGTCACTCTATTTTCAACTTCTTGAGCAACCTCTATGATGTTTTCCAGAGTGGCTGCACAAGCTTGAATTCCCACCAACAGTGTAGGAGGGTTCCCCTTTCTCCACATCCTCACCAGCCTCTGTCATTTCCTGACTTGTTAATTTTAGACATTCTGAATGGTGTGAGGTGGTATCTCATTGTGGTTTTGATTTGTATGTCCCTGTTGCCAAGGGATGTGGAGCATTTTTTCATGTGTCTGTTGGTCTTTTGGATGTCCTCTTTGCAGAAATGTCTGTCCATGTCTTCTTCCCATTTCTTGTTTGGATTATTGGGTCTTTGGGTATTGAGTTTGCTAAGCTCTTTGTAGGTTTTGGATCCTAGCCCTTTTTCTGATGTGTCATTTGAAAATATCTTCTCCCATTGTTTCAGTTGCCTTTTGGTTTTGTTAACTGTTTCCTTTGCTGTGCAAAAGCTTTTGATCTTGAAGAAGTCCCAATAGTTCATTTTTGCCCTTGCTTCCCTTGTCTTTGGCAATGTTCCTAGGAAGAAGTTGCTGTGGCTGAGGCCAAAGACTGCTGACTGTGTTCTCCTCAAGGATTTTGATGCATTCTTTTCTCATATCACATCTCTCTTCATCCATTTAAAGTCTATTTTGGTGTGTGTTTTAAGGAAATGGTCACGTTTAATTTTTCTGGATGTGGCTGTCCAATTTTCCCAATAGCACTTGTTGTAGAGACTCTTTTCCAGTTGGACAATTCATTCTTGCTTTGTCGAAGATTAGATGACCATCGAGTTGAGGGTCAGTTTCTGGACTCTCTACTATGTTCCATTGATCTATGTGTCTGCTTTTGTGCCAGTACCATTCTGTCTCGATGATGACAGCTTTGTAATAGTGTTTGAAGTCTGGAATTGTGGAGCTGACAGATTTGGTTTTCTCTTTCATCAATCCTCTGTGTATTTTCATAGGGATTGCATTAGATGTGTAGATTGCTTTAGGTAGCATAGACATTTTTACAATATTTGTTTTTCCAATTCCAGAGCATTGAATATTTTTTCCATTTCTTTGTGTATTCTTCAGTTTCTTTCATGAGTTCTTTATAGTTTTCTAAGTATAAATCCTTTGCCACTTTGGTTAGGTTTATTACTAAGTATCTTTTGGTTTTGGGTGCAATTGTAAATGGGATTGACTCCATAATTTCTCTTTCTTCTGTCTTCATGTTGGTGTAAAGATATGCAACTGATTTCTGTGCATTGATTTTATATCCTGACACTTTACTAAATGCCTGTACAAGTTCTAGCAGTTTTGGAGTGGAGTCTTTTGGTTTTTCTGCATATAGTTTCATATCATCATAAAGAGTTATAGTTTGACTTCTTCTTTACCTGTTTGGATGCGTTTAATTTCTTTTTGTTGTCTGATTGCTGAGGCTAGGATTTCTTGTACTGGGTGAATAGCAGTGGTGATAATGGTCATCCCTGCCGTGTTCATGATCTTAGGAGAAAAGCTCTCAGTTTTTCTCCATTGAGAATGATATTTGTGGTGGGGTTTTTATAGACAGCTTTGATACTATTAAGGTATGTGCACTCTATCCCTACCCTTAGAAGAGTTTTGATCAGGAAGGGATGCTGTACTTGGTCAAATACTTTTTCCTCATCTTTTGAGAGTATCATATGGTTCTTGTTGTTTCTTTTATTAATGTATTGTATCATATTGATTAATTTGAGGATGGTGAAGCAACCTTGCAGCCCTGGAATAAATCCCACTTCGTTGTGGCGAATAATCCTTTTAATGTACTGTTGGATCTTATTGGCTAGTATTTTGGTGAGAATTTTCGCATCTGTGTTCATCAAGGGTATTAGTCTTGTAGTTCTCTTTTTTGATGGGATCCTTGTCTGATTTGGGGATGAAGATGATGCTAGCCTCATAAAATTATTTTGAAACTTTTCCATCCATTTCTATTTTTTGGAACAGTTTCAGGAGAATAAGAATTAATTCCTCTTTAAATATTCAAATAAAATATTCCCTGGGAAGCTGTTTGGCCCTGGTCTCTTGTTTGTTTGGAGATTTTGGATGACTGTTTCAATCTCCTTACTGGTTATGGGTCTGTTCAGGTTTTCTATTTCTCCATGGTTCCGTAGCAGTAGTTTATATGTCTCTAGGAATATAGCCATTTTTTCCAGATTGTCAAATTTCTTGTGTAGAGTTGCTCATAATACATTGTTATACTTGTTTGTATTACTTTGGTGTTGATGTGACCTCTCCTATTTCATTCACGATGTTATTTATTTGTGTCCTTTCTATTTTCTTTTTGATAAGTGTGACAAGGGGTTTATCAATCTTATTAATTCTTTCTAAGAACCAGTTCCTAGTTTCCTTGATTTGTTCTTTTTATTATTGTTGTTGTTGTTATTTACATTTCATTGATTTCTGCCTTTGTTGTGTCCCACAGATGTTGAACTTTTGTGTTTTCATTGCCATTTGTTTCCATGAATTTTTTTTTCAATTTTTCGTCAATTTCCTGCTTGACTCATTAATTCTTTAAAGGATGCTCTTTAGTCTCCCTGTATTTGGGTTCTTTCCAAATTTCCTCTTGTGGTTGAGTTCTAGCTTCAGAGCATTTTGGTCTGAAAATTTGCAGGGAATGATCCCAATCTTTTGATACCAGCTGAGTCCTGATTTATGATCCAGGATGTGGGCTATTCTTAAGAATGTTCCATGTGCACTAGAGAAGAATGTGTACTATGCTGCTTTGGGATGGAGTGTTCTGAATACGTCTGTGATGTCCATGTGGTCCAGTGTGTCATTTAAGACCCTTTTTTCCTTGTTGATCTTTTCTTTGGATGATCTGTCCATTTCAGTGAGGATAGTGTTAAAGTCTACTACTACTATTGTATTATTGTCAAGATGTTTCTTTGATTTTGTTAATTGGTTTATATTGTTGGCTGCTCCCATGTTAGTGGCATAGATATTTAAAGTTGAGGGAAATTGAAAGGGGAGATGAACCATGAGAGACTATGGACTCCAATAAACAACCTGAGGGTTTTGGACCGGCGGGCAGTGGGAGGTTGGGGGAGCCATGTGGTAGTTATTATGAAGGGCACATATGGCATGGAGTACTGGGTGTGATACATAAACAGTGAATTCTGTTATGCTGAAAAGAACTTAATTAAAAATAATAAAATTGTTAGATTTTCTTGTTGTCAGACCCTTTGAGTATGATATAATGTCCTTCTTCATCTTTTATTATAGCATTTGGCTCAAATTCTAATTGGTCTGATATAAGGATTGACACCCCATTTTCTTCTGCTGTCCATTAGTATGATAAATTATTTTCCACCCTTCACTTGAAATCTGGAAGTGCCTTTGGGTCAAAAATGAGTTTTGTGTAGGCAGAATATACATTTTTCCCCCACTCTGATACCCTGTATCTTTTGATTGGGACATTTAGCCCATTTACATTCAGGGTAACTATTGAGAAATATGAATTTAGTGTCATTGTATTGCCTGTAAGGTGACTGTTACTGTATATTGTCTCTGTTCCTTTCTGATCTACTACTTTTAGGGTCTCTCTTTGCTTAGAGATACCCTGTCAGTATTTCATGTAGAGCTTCTTTGGTGTTTGCAAATTCTTTTGGTTTCTGTTTGTCCTAGAAGCTATTTATCTGTCCTTCTATTTTCAATGATAGCCTAGCTGGATATAGTATTCTTGGCTGAATGTTTTTCTCATTTAGTGCTCTAAATATATCATGCCAGTTCTCTCTGGCCTCCCAGGTCGCTGTGGATAAGTCTGCTGCCAATCTAATATTTTTACCATTGTATGTTACATACATCTTGTCCTGGGCTGCTTTCAGGATTTTCTCTTTGTCGCGAAGACTTGTAAATTTTACTATTAGATGACAGGGTGTGGTCCTATTCTTATGGATTTTGAGGGGGAATTCTCTGCACCTCCTGGATTTTGATGCTTTCCCCCTTTGTTGTTTTAGGAAAATTCTCTAAAATAATTCTCTCCAATGAACCTTCTGCTCCCCTCTCTCTTCTTCTGGAATCCCAATTATTCTAATGTTTTTTCATCATATGGTATCAGTTGTCTCTAAAATTGTCCCCTCGTGGTCCAGTAATTCTTTGTCTCTCTTTTGCTCAGCTTCTTTATTCTCTTTCATTTGGTTCTTTATATAACTAATTCTTTCTACTGACTCATTTACCTAGCAGTAAGAACCTCCATTTTTTATTGCACCTCATTAATAGCTTTTTTAAAATTTCAACTTGGATAGATTTTTGGTCTTTTATTTCTCCAGAGAGGGCTGTTATTTCTCTGGAGAGGGTTTCTCTAATATGTTCCATGCCTTTTTTGAGCCCAGCTATAACCTTGAGAATCATCATTCTGAACTCGAGGTCTGACATATTACCGGTGCCTGTATTGATTAGGTCCCTAGCCGTTGGCACTGCCTCTTGTTTTGTTTTGTTGTTGCTGTTGTTTTGTTTGTTTGTTTTGAGTTTTTCTGCCTTGTGTTTCGTCCAGGTAAGCCTCTATGAAGGAACAAATAAAATACTAAAAGGGTGACAAGGATCCCATAAACATGTGCTTTAACCAAATCAGAAGAGACCCCAAATCATGGGAGGGGAGAAAGGGGATAAAAAAGTTCAGAAAAAAATTAAATAGAAAACAAATAAGGATGGTGAGTCAAGATGGTGGGCAAGTAGGAGGAGGTGCCATTTCAACCTGAACACTAAAGTGACCTGATTACTTACCAAAGAACTGCTATCACCCATGAAATCAGCCTGAGATTAGAATTATAAACGCCTGGATCTCTAAGGGGCAGAAGACATCACTGAGCAGTACATGAAATGTGCATGCTTCCCAAACCCTCCCCTGAGACAGGTGCTGGAAGGCCCATCCTGGTGGTCTCAGAACAGCACCCTGTTCTCAGAGCCTGAGACATGCACGCAACCCACAGTCTCCCCTGAGAGAGGTGTGCACAGGCCCGTCACTCAGAAGCAGAAAGACCAGGTATCCCTGCCATGGCCAGTGGTAAAATCTCAGTGTGTGATTGCTGCTTGGAACCTCTCTGAAGGTCTGGAGCTGCCCCGATGGCCACCACTGCCGTGGTTTTGGGTACAAGCAGAAGATCCTGTGTGCCCAGGAACCACAACTCGGAACCTACTCTGCCAGAAGCCAAGGGGGAGTTTATATGGGCTCTGCAACACCCACAGATGAGCAAACTATGGCTTCTCTCTGAGAGAGAGGTCATGGTGCAGCTCGCTTTCCCCTTAACCTACGAAAACCATCAAAAGTGGTCAAGGCGAGAGAGAGAAAAAAAATAGTGAACACACATTAAAACCTCCAGAGAACAAAAGGCTGAAAAAACCGGCTTCCACAGAGCCCACCTTCTTGAAGGGGGTAGGAGGACTTAACTGAGGGAACATCATTTACTGAAAACTCACGTGGCTAGCCCCTCACCAAGAAAATCGTGGAAAGAAAAAAAAACTACAAGAGAACAACCACCGCTTCTTCATAAGACAACTTTTATTTTAAATATGTTCCCACTATTATGGCTCATTTTTTATATAGATAATTTTTAACCTATTTACCATCACAGTGAGCTATCCAGTACATCAAATTCCATAATAACCTTCTAACCTGAAGTTTTAGAAAACACACCTGTGTTTTTCTTTTCACATTTCTATTTTTTTAAATTTCTATTTTTAAAATTTTAGTTTAGTTTAGTCTAGTTTATGGCATTTTATTTTTATTTTCTATATTCACATAGAGTTACACTTCAAAGTAATACCCTTTCCCAAATCAAAACTACCCCTATATTAAACGAATTTTTCATCCCCCTTGATCTTAGGAAAGTTGAGTCCTTTAAAAGATATCAAGATACATCCAGAAAGAATCAAAACAATCTTCCTCGCCCACACTGAGAATTCATAACCACTCTCCCATCTCTTTCTTGCAGCAGTGTTTCTGTGTTTTGGTGTTTGTCCTGATAGTATATAAATCTTAGACTTGGGGTTCTTTGTGACTAGGCTTTCCTTTATTGGCATATATATATATATATATATATATATATATATATATATATTTGTTTTCTCTTGTCATAACTTTTATCAGTCTTTTTGTTTGTATAATTCCTAAATTGTACCTTGGGTCCCATTTGGGCTCAAGAATCTCTTTTATCTTCCCTTTCTTTCCTCTCTCTCTCTCTCTTTTATTCTTTTTTCTTCCTTTGGTTGGGAAATCTTTATTGCTCAGAAGTGTTCCAGGGAGCTCCTTGAAGCACCACGGTTGATACATCCAGCTACATCTGTTAAGTCATCTCTCACCAAAATGACTAGGAGGAGGAATGCCCAAAAGAAGAAAAATACAGAGGATGGACCTTCTGCAACAGAGTTGTTGGCTATCAATATAGACAATATGTTGGAAAGAGATTTCAGGCTAACAATTATCCAGGCAATACCTAGGTTGGAGAAAGCCATGGATGACCAAATGGAATTGATTAGGGAGGAACTGAAAGCGACCACAGATAATGTACACAATGTTTGGGCAGAGCTAAAAGCTACCAGGGATGAGGTTCACAATGCTCTCAATGAGTTCCAATCTAATCTAAACTCTCTCAAAGCTAGGGTAACTCATACAGAAGATAGAATTAGTGACCTGGAGGACAAATAGATAGAGAGAAAGGACCAGGAGGAAGCCTAGAACAGTTTACAAGCTAAGAAAACAGACTTAGGGAAATAAATAATGCCATGAAATGATTCAACGTCAGAATTATTGGAATCCATGAAGGGGAAGAGAAAGAAAGAATTCTAGAAGATATAGTGGAACAAGTTCTTCATGAAAATTTTCCCATTTCTCGCAAGTGGAGCAAGCGTGCATGGACTAGAGGCCAAATGGTCTCCAAACAAAATTATAGATTCCAAAAAATCATCAAGTCATCACGTAGTCAAATTGAGGAATCATAATTGTAAGTATAGTCTCTTGAAAGCTGCTAGGTCAAAGAGGATTCTCATGTACAGAGGAAGGCCCATCAGAATAACGTCAGACATGTCCACAGAGACCTGGCAAGCCAGAAAGGCCTGGCAAGATATATTCAGGGCACTAAATGACAAGAACATGCAGCCAAATATACTTTATCCAGCAAGACTGACATTCAAAATAGGTGGAGAAACAAAGAGTTTCCAAGACCAGTAAGGCTTAAAAGAACATGCAACCACCAAGCCATCACTGCAAGAAATATTAAGTGCGTTCTATAAAATACAATGGCACAGGGTTGCAAATTGGATAAAACAACAGGACCCATCCATATGTTGTCTACAAGAGACGCATTTTGAACCTAAAGATACACCCAGACTGAAACTGAAGGCATGGAAAAGCATATTTCATGCCAATGGGCCTTAAAAGAAGGCCTGGGTAATGATTCACATATCAGATATATTAGATTGTAAACTAAAGACTAGTCAGAGATACAGAAGGACACTACATAATTCTTAAACGGACTATCCACCAAGATTATCTAACAATTGTAAATATCTATGGCCCCAATATGGGAGCAGCCAATTACATAAGAAAACTGTTAATCAAGATAAAGAGTCATACTAATATGAACACATTAAAAGTAGGACATCCCAAAACACCTTTCTCAGAAATAGATCATCGAAGCAGAAAATCAATAAAGAAACAAAAGCATTGAATGACACACTGGACCAGATGGACCTCATAGATATATACAGAACATTCCACCCTAAAACAACAGAATACTCAGTCTTCCCCAATGCACATGGAACCTTCTCAAGGATAAACCACATACTGGGTCACAAATCAGGACTCAACCCATACATAAAGACTGAGATTATTCCCTGTGTATTCTCAGATCACAATGCTTTGAAACTGGAGCTCAATCACAAGGAAAAGTTTGGAAGGAGCTCCCCCACCTGTAACTAAAGACCACATTGCTTAAGAATGCTTGGATCAACCAGGCGATCAAAGAAGAACTGAAACAATTCATGGAAGCCAATGGGAATGATGACACTTTGGTGCAAAACCTATGGGATACAGTAAAGGCGTTCCTAAGGGGTAATGCATAGCCATCCAAGCCTCCCTCAAAAAAACAAAACAAAACAAAAAACTAAAAAATCCAGAACACAGCAGCTGTCTCTACACCTTAAAGAACTGGAGAATAAACAACAAACCAAACCAACTCCACACATAAGAAGGGAAATAATCAAGATTAGAGCTGAGATCAAAGAGGTAGAAACCAGAGATTCAATAGAACGTATCAATGAAACTAGAAGCTGGTTATTTTGGATAGAATCAATAAGATTGATAAACCATTGCCACACTAATACAAAAGAAAAGATAGCAAGCACAATTTCATAAAATTATGAATGAAAAAGGAGAGATCACAACAAACACCAAGGAAGTAGAAACAATCATCAGAAGTTAATATCAACAGATATATGTCAATAAGCTAAGCTACCTAGATGGAATGGATGCATTCTTGGAAAACTGTAAACTCCCAAAATTGAACCAGGGAGAAATTGACAACCTGAATAGATCAATAACTAGTAGTGATATTGAAGCAGTGATCAAAACCTCCCAAAAAACAAGAGCCCAGGACCTGACAGATTCCCTGGGGAATGCTACCAAACTTTCAAGGAAGAAATAACACCTATTCTCCTGAAGCTGTTTCAAAAAATTGAAGCAGAAGGAAAACTTCCAGACTCTTTCTATGAAGCCAGCATTACCCTGATGCCCAAACCAGGCAAAGACCCTACCAAAAAGGAGAATTTCAGACCAATATCACTGATGAATATGGATGCTAAGATTCTCAACAAGGCCTATCACCAGGATCCAACAGCACATTAAAAAGATTATCCACCATGAGCAGGTGGGATTCATCCCTGGGCTACAAGAATGGTTCAACATTTGCTAATCAATCAATGTGATACAACAAATTAATACGAGTAGAGAGAAGAACCACATGATCCTCTCAATAGATGCAGAAAGAGCATTTGACAAAATCCAGCATCCGCTCCTGATTAAAACGCTTCAAAATATAGGGATAGAGGGAACATTCCTGAACTTCATCAAATCTGTCTATGAAAGACCCACAGCAAATATCATCCTCAATGGGAAAAAGCTTGCAGCCTTCCCATTGAGATCAGGAACACGACAAGGATGCCCACTCTCACCACTCTTGTTCAGCATAGTTTTAGCAGTCCTAGCAACAGCAATCAGACAACAAAGAGAAATAAATGTATCCAAATTGGCAAGGAAGAAGTCAAAGTCTCTCTTCACAGATGACATGATTCTTTATATGGAAAACCCAAAGACTCCACCCCCCAACTACTAGAACTCATACAGCAATTCAGTAACGTGGCAGGATACAAAGTCAGTGTACAGAAATCAGTGGCTTTCTTATACACTAACAATGAAAATACAGAAAGGGAAATTAGAGAATCAATTCTTTTTACTATAGCACCAAGAAGTATAAGATACCTGGGAATATCCTAACCAAAGGGAGCCTCCATTTTTTATTGCACTTCATTAATAGCTTTTATTGATTTCAACTTTGTTAGATTTTAGTTCTTTTATTTCTCCAGTGAAGGCCTTTATTCTCCCACGAGGGCTTCTCTTATATCTTCCATGCCTTTTTCAAGCCCAGCTTGAAACTTGAGAATCGTCATTCTGAACTCAGGTCAGATATTCCCAATATTTTTATTGATTAGGTCCATAGCCTTTGGTACTGCCTCTTTTTCTTTTTTTTTGTGGTGAATTTTCCTGCCTTGTCATTTTGTCCAGATAAGAGTATATGAAGGAGCAAGTAAAATACTAAACGGGTGGCAAAGACCCCAGGAAAATATGCTTTAACCAAATCAGAAGAAACCCCAAATCATGAAAGGAAGAAAGGCGATAAAAAAAGGTTTAGAAAAAAATTTAGAAAAGAAAACAAAGAAAAAATATTTAAAAATCATTATATATATATATATATATATATATATATATATATATATATTTAGATAAACTAGTTAAAAAATTTAAAAAGAAAATGTTGAAAGTTAAAATAAATAACAGTAGAAGAAGAATTTTTTTAATTTTCAATTCAGAAAATGGAAAAAAAATTAAATTAACTGCAAGACTAAAGAATCTTGGGGAGAAAGCCATGAGTTCTGTGCTTTGCTTTCTCCTCCTCTTGAATTTCGCTGCTCTCCTTGGTATTCAACCTACTGATAACAAGGTAACCCTCCTTGATAGGTGAACTTGATCCTGTCTGGATCTCTTGTTGATCTTCTGGGGGAGGGGCCTGTTATAGTGATTCTCAAGTGTTTTTGTCTCAGGTGGAATTGCACCGCACTTACCTGGGGCCAGGCTGAGTATTCTGCTTGGGTTTGCTTCTGGGAGCTTTTGTTCCCTGAATGCTTTACATAGAGTTCCTGATGATGGGAATTAAAATTTCAGCCTCCCAGTCGTCAGCCCAGAGGAGCCGAGGGCTCGAGGCCCCACTCCTCAGTGGACCCTCGGAGAATAGCGCCCAATCACTCCTGTTTCCCTGGCCTCTGGTTACGCCCTGAGCTCACCCAGCCTGTGACTGGTTCAAGGTACCCCCAAACTGAGAGCAAACTCCTCAGTTCTGTCTCTGTAGCTGGCTTCCCCATTCTAATACCTGCAAGTTCTGCAATACTCAGACACCCCCAATCATTCTGTGACCCGGAGGGACCTGGGACCACACTGATCCCAGGTGGGGTTCACACCGGTTTAGCCTCTGGAGTGATGTCCCTCAGTGGAACAGACTTTAAAAGTCCTGATTTAGTGCTCCATTGCTCCACCACTTGCTGGGAGGCGGCCCCTCTTGCCACGGTCTATCTTCCTGTCACTTTGGATTCTCTTCTCCGCCAGTCCTACCTTTCATAAAGTGGTTGATTTTCTGTTTCTAGAATTGCTGTTCCTCTTCTCTTCAGTCTCCGTTGGATTTATAGGTGTTTGCAATGTTTAGAGAACCTATCTAGCTGATCTCCTGCTACCTGATGTAGTCTCAGCCTCCTCTTCTCTGCCATCTTGACTCCTCGTCCTGTACATTGATTTTAACACATTCCTGAATTGCTGTATGAGTTATAGTAGTTTGGGGGTGGAGTCTTTTGGGTTTTCTATATAAAGAACCCTGTCATCTGCGAAGAGAGAGAGTTTGACTTCTTCAGTGCCAATTTGAATACTTATTACTTCTCTTTGTTGTCTAATTGCTGTTTCTGGAACTTCTAACACTATATTGAACAAGAGTGGTAAGAGTGGGCATCCTTGTCATGTTCCTGATCACAAAG
Source organism: Mustela putorius furo (assembly GCF_011764305.1). Classification (NCBI taxonomy): domain Eukaryota; kingdom Metazoa; phylum Chordata; class Mammalia; order Carnivora; family Mustelidae; genus Mustela; species Mustela putorius. The sequence continues at coordinate 3,073,461 of NW_025421566.1, read as the reverse complement.
GGAAGGCTGTCAGCTTTTGATATTGAGATGATATTCGCTGTGGGTTTTTCATAGATAGATTTTATGAAGTTGGGGAATGTTTCTTCCATCCTTATACTTTGAAACATTTTAATCAGGAACGGTGCTGTGTCTTGTCAAATGCTCTCTCTGCATCAATTGAGAGGACTATGTGGTTCTTCTCTTTTTCTCTTATTGATTTGTTCTATCACATTGATTGATTTTTGAATGTTGAACCACCTTTGCAACCCAGGGATAAATCCCACCTGGTGATGGTGGATAATCTTTTTAATGTACTGTCGGATCTTATTAGTAGGATCTTGTTGAGAATCTTAGCATTCATATTCAGTAGGGATGTTGGTCTGAAGTTCTCCTTTTTTGTGGGGTCTTTGCCTGGTTTGAGCATCAGGGTAATGCTGGCTTCATAGAAAGAGTCTGGAAGTTTTCCTTCTGCTTCAATTTTTTTTGGAACAGTTTCATGAGAATAGGTAGAATAGTCAGAGATACAGAAGGACACAACATCATCTTTAAAGGGTCTGTCCACCAAAAACACCTAATGACTGTATTTAAGAGACAATTATATTAGACAAAAATTAATCAAGATAAAGAGACATATTGATGTGAATACAATAAAATAAGGAATCCTAACTCTCCATTCTCAGTAATAGCTCATCAGTGTGGCAATTCCTTTAGAAATTAAAAATAGAACTTCTCTATGACCCTGCAATTGCCTACTGGGTATTTACCCCAAAGATACAGATGTAGTGAAAAGAAGGGCCATCTGTACCCCAATATTCAGAGCAGCTAAGACCACAGTCACCAACTTGTGGATATAAACAAGATGCCTTTCAGCAGTCAGATGGATAAAGACGATATGGTCTATAGGTACTATGGAGAATATATACTATACTATCAGAAAAGATGAATACCCAACTTTTGTATCAATATGGATGGGACTAGAAGAGATTATGCTAAGTGAAATAAAACACAGAGTCAACTACCATATGGTTTTCCTTACTTGTGGAGCATAAGGAATTACACAGAGAACATGGGGAGATGAAGAGAAGAGACTTGGGGGAATTTTAAGGTGGAGATGAACCGTAAGAGACTGTGCACTCCGAGAAATAATCTGAGAGTTTTGGAGAGGTGGTTGGGGGTTGAGTGAGCCTTGTGGGGTGCATTACGGAGGGCACATATTGCATGTAGCACTGGGTGTGGTGCATAAACCATGAATTCTTAAATACTAAAAAGGAATTTAAAATATAACTAAATTTAAGAAAAAAAACCGAATGTCAGTTTCACTGTTCCTCTTGTTTGGATTTCATTTATTTCTTCAATAATATTTATTATTTCATTTTATCTCCTAACTTTGGAATTAGTTTGTTCTTTTTCTAATTCCTTATTATGTAAATTTAGGTTGTTTTATTTAGGTTTTTTATTTTTTTAATATGCACATTTATTCCTATATTCTTCCTTCATAGAAATGGCTTTTGTAGCATACCATAAGTTCATTTATTTTTCTTTGTTCAAGATACATTCTGATTTTCCTTTTGATTTTTGTTGTTGTTGTTGTTCCATTGTTTATTCAGGAGTGTGTTGTGATTTCCACTGATTAGTATCTTGCTTAGATTTTCTTTGCTAGGTGATTTCTTTTTTTCATACACTGTAGTCATAAGTATACAAAATATTATTTGAATATTTTTAAATTAGTTAAGGCGGGATTTGTGGTCCAGCACAGGGTCTATGGTAAAGAATGTTAGAGAACAACTAGAGAAGAGAATGTTGAGAAGAACTTATATTATGGTTCTGACAAATGCAATCTCATACATGTGTCTCTTAAGCCTATAGTGCCCTTGATGTCTGTTATTCCTTACCACATTTCCATCTGGATGATCTGCTCTGTTCTGAAGGTGGAATATTGTAGTTCTACAATTATTTTATTGTGGTCTATATCTCCCTTAGATTCTGTTAATATGCTTCAAACACTTAGATACTCCCATGTTGGTTTCACATATATTTGCAATTCTTGTATCTTCTTGATGAATTGATACCCTATCATGAGTAAGGACCTTCTTTGTGTCTTGTAACTGATTTAGATTTAAAATATGTCTATCTGACATAGGCACAACCACTTCTGCTCTGTCTTTCTTGCCCTTTGGATGAACTATCTTTTCTCATTCCTTTACATTCAAGCAATGGGTATAATTAAAGTTGAAGTAAATCTCTTATCGGCAACATATTGTTGGATGTTGCTTTGTTGTTGTTGTTGTTGTTTTGTATTTTGTCTGTTTTTATATTTTTTAAATCCATTCAGTAGCTCTGTTTCTATGGACAGAATTTGGTCCTGTATGCTTTAATTAATTATTGATGCATAAGAAAATAACTGTTGCATTTTCTTGGTTTCTGAATTTAATTTTATTCTACGTTCTCCTTGTTTGGAGTTTTGTTTTGGGATTTATGTCTTTTTGTGCTATTCCTCACTTGCTTCCTATATTTTGTGTATCTACTATAAATTTTTTATTTGTGGTTAGTAGAAGGCTAAAATCAAATTTCTAGACATATAAAGTCTCTTTGTTATAATGATGTAACTTTGATGGAATAGAAACTCATTTTAATTAACCTTCAGTCACATTTCCTGTAACTAATGTCACATTTAATCCCCTTTATTTCACACATATACCCACTAACCATCCTTATAACCACCTCACATTTAAGAGCACACATTTCTGTACACATTTAAGAGTCTGGTTTATCCTATATCTCTTTTTCTCAATTTCTTCATTTGTGTCTTAAATTACATAAATGAGTGAGATCATATGCTATTTGCTTTCTGTAAATGGTAGATTTCACCTAGCCTTATGCTCTCTAGCTCCATCCCACATGTAGCAAGTGACAAGATTTCTTACTTGATTATGGTTGAGTAAGAGTCTATGGTGTATATGGAGGACAGGGAGATGGTGTAGAATTGGGAAACTACAGGTTTGTCTTGATACAGAACACAAATAGAAGATTTTCCAATCGATCTAAACATGACAGAACTTGATCTGATGCCTACAGATTAAAATCCACAGCAAAAAAGAGAAGCCACATGGAATACAGGAGGGAGTGTGGAGATGTGGCTTAGGGGAGAAGTGGATGGTTGGTGCTGCAGAGGGGAGAGATCCATGGCCTAAGAGAAAGATACATGAGGGAGGAGCACACTGGGAACCCATAAGGAGAATGTTACCCAAAGCTGTTGGCTGTGAAAATGAGGGACTGAATGACGAGTTCTTGCAACCAGGGGGGCTTAAAGCCCTGAGTTTTAAGTCATCAGGATTGGATGACATCAAATCTGGAGAACACTGTGTTGCTCCTGGAGGGATCACAGGCAAACAACTAGGTGCAGACAGCCTGGAAAAAATGGACAGAGACAATAATTAGAGACAAACTGGAGAGATTATTTGTTCTTTGAGTCTATCTCTGAGGGGCAGTGTTTGCAGAGATGTCTCTGTGGGGTCAAAAGAAACATTGGGCTCTCCCACCACAAGCATAAATACCAAGCTACCTGCCAAAAGCAAGGCAGAGAGGACATTGGCTGCCTGACTTGCAAACATGAAGTCCCAACCTCTGCACTCTGGGGGCACTGCCTTTCTCAGTCAAACCCATTCAGTTCCTGTAGAACAGGCCCTACCTTATGGACTAGAATAAAGGCATGCCCATGGTCTCCTGAGCATAGCATTCTACAACCCTTAGTTCTGTTGAGTTGGTGTTAAGTTTCCTTTAACAGGCAAACCAGAGTCCATGAAAGAAACCTCACCATATCATGCCAGGCACCAAACACTCCCCATGGCTAGAAGAGATTCTGCAGATGGCTGGCAAGGGACAGAGGGAAGCCACAACACAACAGCAGAGTACATGTGACACACACCTGAGACTCTCTGAAGCACCAGGAATTGGCCACTACATGATCTCCTCTTTCTAATGCCATTACTCTCAGTAGCTGTCCAGAAAACATAATGGGCTTTTCAAATACAGAGAAGAAGTCAGAAACTTAGACCAAATGCAAGATGGAAGAATCTGAAGTGAAATAATGAGAAAAGATCATGACCAGGCAGTCTAAAATCTAAGTGAAACAGATACATGTAACATTCACAATCAGGTGTTTAATGCAGCAGTCCAGATACTTGATGGATGTGAGAAAGGATTAGAAGACATCACGGAGACCTGTACCACAGAGATAAAAGAGTAAAAAATAAAATAAATTAAAATCCGGAGTGAAAAAATTGGAGCAGAGAAACTGCAATGAACAGAGGCTAGAAGAACCAGAGGATCAAATTATTGACCTGGGAAACAAAATAATGGAAAATAATGAAGCTAAACAAAAGAGAGTAGGAAGGATTATGGAACATGTGGGTGGATGTAGTGAAATCACTGACTCCATCAAATGTATTAACATGTCTATTGTAGGAATCATAGTAGAGAGAAAGAGGGCTGATAATTTATTTGAGTAAACCATCGCTGAGAACTTACCTAATCTGGAAGAAGAAACAGAGATCCAGATTCAGAGTCACAGAGGGATCCCATCAAAGTCACCAGAAGCAGACCAACACAAGACATTCTGTCATTAAATTTGCAAAATCTAGCAATAAAATAATTCTCTTTAAAGTGGCAAGACAAAAGAAGTCCTTAGCTTACAAAAGAATACCCATGTGCTAACTGCACATCTCTCCACAGAAACTTGGCAAGCTAAAAGTCATTGACATGATATATTCAGAGTGCTTAGTGGGGAAAGTCTACAGCCACGAATATGCTATACAGTAAACCTGTCGTGCAGAAAAGAAAGAAATATGAAGATTTTCCTAGACTTACAAACTGTAAAGGAATTAAGGGTCATTCAATCAGCCCTACAAGAAATATAAAAGGACACCTTTGTCTGAAAAGGAGAAACCAAGAGTGACTAGGACAAGAAAGGAACAGAGAAAATCTTCAGAAACAATGACAAGATGACAAATATAATAACACTAAATTCAGATCTATTACCAATTTTTCTGAATATGAAGAAGAGACTCATTATAGACCTATGAACACTTTTGGACTGAAACTGAGGGTAGGGAGAAAAATTCATCATGCAAATGGGTATCAAAGAAAGCCAGAACAAACAACAAAAACAACAAAACTTGGAGTGCAATGCTTTTAACAAACAAAAGGTAGCTTGGTATTTATGCTTGTGGTGGGAGAGCCCAATGTTTCTTTTGACCCCACAGATACTTTAAACCAGAGATTGTAACACAATATATAGAAGGGAACTATGTCATAATTAAGGGTACTCTCTATCAAAGATAAAGTAAACTTCTTTCTGTCGCCACAATGGAAGCAACTAATATAAGCAATTAATAGTAAATTAATAGTAAATATAAAGAAACATAAAACAAATATTAGGGGACTTTAACACCATGCTTGTGGTGGGAGAGCCTAATGTTTCTTTTGACCCCACAGAGACTTTAAACCAGAGATTGTAACACGATATGAAGAAGGGAACTATGTCATAATTAAGGGTACTCTCTATCAAAGAGAAAGTAAACTTCTTTCTGTCGCCACAATGGAAGCAACTAATATAAGCAATTAATAGTAAATTAATAGTAAATATAAAGAAACATAAAACAAATATTAGGGGACTTTAACACCCAACATGAAGCAATGGACAAATCATCTAGGCAGAAAAGCAACAAGGAAACAAGAACTTTGAATAATACCCTGAATCAAAGCGACTTAACAAATATATTCAGGGCAGCCCATCATAAAGCAGCAGATCCAAATTCCTCACAAGTGCCCATGAAATATTTTCCATAAAAAAACAAAAACAAAACAAAAAGAAAAAAACCCTACAAAAAAACAACAACAAGAACAACATCAAAACACTTATTGGCTGGAAAATCAGGTTTTGGCCATTATAAAAAGATTAAGACCAAACTATGCATGTTTTCAGAAACGGTGCTACAAAACATAAAATAAACTACCAGACCATTCTTAATGCCCACAAAATCAGCCTGTGATATAAAAAGATATATCTGTGTCTCAAAAAAGAGGATATTTCCAGTGGTTGGTCTTAAGGTATAAGAGAGGAGGGCCCCATGCCTCTCTGGCAGTTATTAGAAGATGAAAGGAAAGGGGAAGCTATTGGACCTCAAACGAATCCCATGCTGGGGACCAGGCACAGACCTACAGAACAGTAGCATCAGGGGAAGCACTTGAAGGGAATGCCCCCACACTGATACTTGGAGCTTGGGGGCACACATGTGAACTAGGGATGACATACAGTACTAGAAGCACAAGGGCAGAGAAGCGCCTGGACCTGGAATTGAGTCTGGGAGTCCTTCAGTGGGGCACACGACCCACTGCAGTGGTGCTGTGTTTTTTTTTTTTTTAAAGATTTTATTTATTTATTTGACAGAGAGAAATTACAAGCACACTGAGAGGCAGGCAGAGAGAGAGAGAGAGAGAGAAGGAAGCAGGCTCCCTGCCAAGCAGAGAGCCTGATGCGGGACTCGATCCCAGGACCCTGAGACCATGACCCGAGCTGAAGGCAGCGGCCCAACCCACTGAGCAACCCAGGCGCCCCGGTGCTGTGGTTTTTAACAGCACAGAGAAAGCTCACTGAGGGGTAGAAGTAATCTCTATGTTCTGAATTGAGGTTTGGAAAAGGACACTTTTCCTCCACTTTTCCTTTTCCTTGGGGGTCATGGAAAGCCACCAGAGAAAGCCACCAGTGATCAAAAGTCCCATTTATTCCCTCTCGCTGAGTCCATCTTCTAACAGTGAGTAGGGCATCGCTGTCCAAACAGGATTGCCTGAGCAACAGTGTGTCATGGCCCTCTCCCAGAAGACAGTCTGGAAGAAAAGAGACTGAAAACTCAAATATCCCTATAAAACAGGTGTTTTTCCTTGGGCTGTGGTCAGTAATTGAGAATCTGTACACTTCCTCAACCACCTCTCAACAGAAAGACTCAGAGAAGTAACCCTCAACATAGGAAAAACTCAGAGACTGAGTTTTTCAGGTGTTGGTTTCAGAGACCAACACCCTGACATGTAATACTAAAACTCACAAATCTTACAACCAAGAAACCATGGGTTTTTTTTTAAAGATTTATTTATTTAATTATTCATTTATTTGACAGAGATCACAAGTAGGCAGAGAGAGAGCATAAGTCAAGCAGGCTCTCTGTTGAAAGAGATCCCAATGTCGGGTTCGATCCCAGGACCCTGGGATCATGATCTGAGCTGAAGGCAGATTCTTTAACCAACTGAGCCACCCAGGCGCCCACAAGAATCCATCTTAAGAACAGGTAGGGGGAAGAGATTCCTGACATTCGAAGGGAAAAACTTCGGAATAACATCAGGCTTGTCCACCAAGACCCAGGAAGTGAGAAAGGGATAGGAAGACATATGTAATATATTAAACAAGAGGAACATGCACAGAGGAATTCTATATCTGACAAGGCTGTCATGCAGAGCAGGGGGAGAGATAAGGACCTTCCAGGACTGGCAGAAACAGAAAGAATATGTGATTACTAAGCCACCCTGCAAAAATATTAAGGGGCACTGTCCTACAAAAGGAGAATATCCCCAAGTAAGATACAGAGCAGAAATATACAGAGGCAATCTATAGAAACAAGTTCATCACATGCCATGTGATGACAATAAAATCCAATCTTTCAATAATCACTATCAACATGAGTGGCCTAAATGCTCCCATTAAGTGTCACTTGGCTGAAGGTCTGATAAAAGGACAGGACCCACTCACATACAGTCTATAAGAGACTCATTTTGAACTTAATGTTACATCCAGTGTAAAAGTGAAGGGATGGAGTAAAAACTTTTGCTGTCAATGGTCCTCGAAAAATGCTGGGTTAGCAATTCTCATATCAGACAAATTATTTTAAGTTAAACTCTGTAGTTAGAGATGAAGAGGTACACTATATTATACTTAAAGGGTGTATCCAACACCCCAGAAGGTCTAACAATTGTAAATCTATTCTCCACCATGGGAGCATCCAACTACAGGATCCAACTGTTAACCAAACGAAAGAGACATATTGATAATAACATAGTAATAGTAGGCGACCTCAATCCTCCAATCTCAGCAATGGACAGATCATCTGAGAAGAAATTCAGCAAAGAAACAAGAGCATAGAATAACACACTGGACCTCAGAGACATACACAGCACATTCTACCCAAAGACAACAGGATACTCATTCTTCTCCAGTGCACATGGAACTTTCTCCAGAATAGACCGCCTATTAGGTCACAAATCAGGTCTCCCTCAATACCAAAAGATCGAGTTTGTTCCGTACATATTCTCAGACCACAGTATTTTGAAACTGGAACTCAATTACAAAAAAAAAAAAAAAAAAAAGTTTTGGAAGGAATTCAAACACTTGAAAGGTAAAGACCATCTTGACCAAGAAAGGTGAGTTAGCCGGGAAACCAAAGAAGAACTTATATACCTTATGGAAACTAATGAGAATGAAAACATATCAGTCTAAAACTTGTGGAATATGGCAAGATGTCTCCTATGGTGGAAACACAAGGCATCTAAGCCTCACTCAAAAGGAAGAAATATATATCATGAATTCACAAACTATCTCTACATCTTAAAGAACTAGAGAATCAACAACAAACTGAGCTTAAGACATGCAAGAGGAGTTAAATGAATTAGAAACCAGAAATGCAGTAGAACACATCAAAAAAAAAAAAAAACCTAGAAGCTGGTTCTCAGAAAGGGTTACTGACATCGATAAACCACTGGATAGCCTTAACAAAAAGAAAAGAGAAAGGACTGATTATCTTTGGAGGAGGGGGAAGATCACGGAAAACTAGTAGCTCCTGTTTCAACTGGCCCCCTAATGTGAGCTAAATGTCTACCAGAACAATCTGAACAACTAGGAAGTCAGCCTGAGATGTATGATTATAGACTTCTGGATCTCTCATCGTGGAGAAGTAGGACAGAGTGCAAATGCTCACACTGATATTGAAGAATAAACTGAAGGGAGACAGAGCCACCAGAACTAACCCACTGGGAAGCAATACCCCAATACAAAAGTGCTCTCTGATTGGGCCCTGCATTAACTTAGAGTCTGCTGGCTCAGTGAGTTAAAGCCTCTGCCTTCACCTAGGGTCATATCCTATGGTCCTGGGATTGAGTCCCACATTGGGCTCTCTGCTCACTGGGAACCATCTCCCTCTCTCTCTCTCTACCTGTACTCTGCCTACTTGTGATCTCTCTCTGTTAAAATAATAATTAAAATATATATTTTTAAAGTACTCAAAAAGAGCAAAAGAACTTAAAAAGCAACTGGTGGATTCTGGCAATCATGGCAGTGGCCAGTCCTACATTCCCAGGATAGCCTCCCCTGGAGTCCACCCCTGTCAGAAACAGTCTGGCAGGGCCTCCAATCTGTGTTGCCAGAGCCCACGGTTCTGTCTGTTGCACCACTTTTTGACTGGGCACTCTAATACCCCCACTTGAGAGCCTATTGTGGGTGCCAATGCGTGTTCTCTAGGATATAAGCATTCCACTACCAGACACATGCTCAAAATGCTCCAAACCTCTGCCTGAAAGAACTTGGCATGATCTCTGGTCAGGATCCCTTGGAGGCAGCCTTCCAACAACTGTGCCACCACTGGGTCTGAGTGTACCTGATCGTTCTGGACTCCAGATTGCAATCCTGGCAAAGACAGCCACTGGAAGTGGTTCCTGGACCAATATTGTTTGCCGTTTAGTAATATGGGGCTGAAGAGACAAGAAGAGGCCTCTGGTGACAACTGGGACTGTGGCTGAGGGTGATGCACAACTCTTGTTATAGGTTGTGCTATTCAGGCAAGTATTCAGAGGGGAGTCTGTGTGTTGTGGACCACCCAGTGGGGAACAGTCTGAACTTGTATCTGAAGTAGAGGTTTGGGTGCAGAGAGATTCTTTCTTTTCTCTGGCCTTCTTAAATGCAGGAAAAAGCTTCAAAAGAACAAAAATCTCCAGAGAACAAAAGCCTGAAAAGCAAATTTCCACAGCCCAGCCCCTTAAAAATCTGCTGGCTCCTCCTCCAGAAGGAAAACTAACAAAAGGAGAGGACTACCATCACAGGGTTCCCATGAGATTGTAAAACCCCAACATCAGGGAAAAACAATATATTGAGCTCCTGATAATGCCCTAAAACCTGTATATTTCATAAATTAATTTTTTAATTCATTCTCATTATTCTTGTTCTAAATTGTAAACCTACTTACCATTATAGCTAGAGTTTTAATACACATATTCCATAATAACGTTTACTTGAATTTTTTCATGCATATATCTGTGCTTCCTATTCTTTTTATTTTTTAATAGAGAGATGATTAGATAGATATAGATGATAGATGATGGATATAGATAGATATATGATAGATATAAGCTTCAAGGTAAGACTTTTTCCCTATTCAATACTACCCCCTTACATATAAACCAGTTTTAATTTCCCATTATCTTTGGAAGGCTGAGTCCTTTAACAAAGATATCAAGATACACCCAGGAAGAACAAAAATAACTTTCCTTGCCCACGTCAAGGTTTGATATACTCCCTCCTATCTTATTCTTCTGTCAGTGTTTCTGTGTATTTCTTTTTGATCTTGTATTATCTATCTTAATCTTGGGGTTCATTTAGGGTGGGTTTTTCTATTTTTTTTCTCTCTTAACATTTTCTTTTACTGGTCTTTTTGCTGTTCATTTTTGTTTATATACTTTATAAATCCTACTTTTGGAGTTCATTTTGGCTGGATTTTCTCATTTGTATTTTTCTCTTTCCCTCTCTCTTTCTATTCTTTTTTTCTTTCTTTCTGTTGGTGACTCCCAATTGCTCTGATACTTTCCAGAGTGCAACCTGCCTGGATCATGGTTGATACATTCAGTTATACATCCCTCCTCAATAACCTCTCACCAAAATGACTAGGAGGAAGGACACCCACCAGAAGATAAATTCAGAGACTGTGCCCTCTCCCACAGAACTATTGGATGTGGACATAAACAGTATGTTGGAAAGAGATTTTAGGGTAACAATTATCCAGGCAATGGCTAGGTTGGAGAAAACCATTACTGAGAACATAGAATATCTAAGGGTAAAGGTGAAAGCCAATCTGGCAGAAGTTAAAATGGCTATCAATGAGATCCAATCTAATCTACACTAACAGATAGGGTACCAAGGCAGAATATAAAATTAGTGATCTAGAGGACAAACTGATTGTGAAGAAGGTTAAGGAGTAGGTCTGGAACAAGCAGTTTAGAAGCCATGAAAACAGAATTAGGGAAATAAATGTCGCCATGACACATTCCAAAGTCAGAATTGTTAGCATCCTTAAAGAGGTGGAGAAAGAGAGAAAATGAAAAGATATAGTTTAAAAATATGGATGAAAATTTCCCTGGTCTGGGGACAGGAACAAACATTCATGTCCTACAGGCAGAAAGGACACCCACCAAGAACAACGAAGCTAGAAAGACCACCAGACACTTCATTGTGACGTTCATGAATCATAATTTTAGAGAAGAGGGCCTAAGGGAAGCTAGGGGGAAGATTCCTAACATACAGAGGAAGGCCCATCAGAATAAGGTCAGAACTGTCCACAGAAACCCGGCAAGACAAAAAAGTCTGCAAGACATATCACAGCACTAAATGAAAAGAACATGCAGCCAAGAATATTTGATCTGGCAAAGTAGACATTCAAAATGAATGGAGAGATTTAGAGCTTCCAAGACCAGCAAGGTTTAAGAGTATGTGACCACTGAGCCAGCACTAAAAGAAATATTAAATTTGGGGGGGGGGCTATAAAAGAAGAAAAATCCAAGAAGGACAGAACAGAAATTTACAGAGAAATTTTATAGAAACCAGGATTTACAAGACAACATGATGTCAATAAAAATGCATCTTTCAATAACCAATTTGAACAACTTAAATGCTCCCATTAAATGGAACAGGTTTGGAAATTGGATTAAATTACAGGACCCATCCATGTGTGTCTAAAGGACACATATTTGGAACTTAAAGATACATCGAGGCAGAAAGTGAAGGGATGGAGAAGCATCTCTAATACCAATGGGCCTCAAAAGAAAGGCTGATATCCAGATCTATAAAGAACTTCTCAAATGCAACACACAAAAACCAGATAAGCATATCAAAAAATGGTCAGAAGATATGAAGAGACACTTCTCCAATGAAGACATACAAATGGCTATCAAAAACGTGAAAAAATGTTCAACATCACTAGCCATTAGAGAGATTCAAATTAAAACCTCATTGAGATACCACATTACAGCAGTTAGAATAACCAAAATTAGCAAGGCAGGAAACAACATGTGTTGTAGAGAATGTGGAGGAAGGGGGACCCTTTTACACTGTTGGTGGAAGTGCAAGTTGGTGCAGTCCCTTTGGAGATCAAGTGTGGTGTTTTCTCAAGAAATTAAAAATAGAGCTTCCCTATGACCCTGCAATTTCACTCCTGGGTATTTACCCAAAGATACAGATGAACTGAAAAGAAGGGCCATCTGTACCCCAATGTTCATAGCAGCAATAGCCACAGTTGCCAAACTGTGGAAAGAACCAAGATGCCCTTCAACAGACAAATGGGTAAGGAAGATGTGGGCCATAAACACTATGGAATTTTATGCCTCCATCAGAAAGGATGAATACCTAACTTTTGTATCAACATGGACGGGTCTGGAAGAGAATATACTGAGTGAAAGAAGTCAAGCAGAGAGAGTCAAATATCATATGGTTTTACTTATTTGTGGCGCATAACAAATAACATGGAGGATATAGGGAGATGGAGAGGAGAAGGGAGGTGAGGGAATCTTGAGGAGGTGAAACATGAGAGACTATGGACTCTGAAAAACAACCTGAGGGTTTTGAGGGGGCGGGGGTGGGAGTTTGGGGGAGGCAGGTGGTGGGTATTAAGGAGGGCACATACTGCATGGAGAACTGGGTGTGGAGCAAAAACAATGAATACTGTTATGCTGAAAAGAAAAAAGAGAAAGAGAGAGAGAGAGCTGGGGTAACAATTCTCATGTCAGATAAATTAGATTTTAAGCTAAAGACTGTCGTCCGAAGTACAGGAGCACACTACATAATTCTGAAATGGTCAATACACCTAAAGGATCTAACAATTGTAAACATTTATGTACCCAATATGGGAGTATCCATCCACATAAACCAACTGTTCAACTAGATAAAAAGTCATATTGATATGAATGCATTAATTGTATGGGATATTAACATGCCATTCTCAGCAAGAAACAAATCATCTAAGCAGAAAATCAATAAAGAAACAAGAACATTGAATGACATATTGGACCAGATGACCTCATAGATATATACAGAACACCCCCCACACACACACAAAGTCAGAATACTGATTCTTCTCGGGCACACATGGAGTTCTATCCAGAATAGAACACATGCTGTGACACAAATCAAGGTCTCAACTGGTACCAAAAGATTGAGATTATTCCCTGCATGTTTTCAGACCACAATGCTTTGAAAGTGTAACTCAGTCCCAAGAAAAACGTTTGGAAGGAATTTAAACACTGGAATCTAAAAATCAATCTGCTCAAGAATGTTTGGACCAATCAGGAAATCAATAAAGAACTTAAAAAAAATCATGGAAACCAATGAGAATGAAGACATTTCAGTCCAAAACTTAAGGATATGGCAAAGGAGGTCCTAAGGGTGAAACAGTCATCCATGCCTCTCTCTCAAAAAAATTGGAAAATCCAGAATACACCAGCTTTCTTTACACCTTAAGGAACTGGAAAATCAACAACAAAATAAGCCAACCACATGCTAGCGAAGGGAAATTATCAATATTAGAACAGAGATCAATGACTTAGAAGCTTCAGATTCAGTATAACACATCAAAGAAACTAGAAACTCGTTCTTTGAAAGAATCAAAGATATAAAACCAATGGTCAGACTCATCCAAGAGAAAAGAGAGAGGACCTTAACTCATAAAATTATGAATGGAAGGGTATATATCATGACTAACACCAAGGAAATAGAAATGATCATCAGAAATTATTCTCAACAGCTATATGCCAAGAAGTTAAAAACCTAGAAGAAAACAATGCATTCCTGGAAATCTATAAACATCCAAGACTGACACAGGAAAAAACTGAAAACCTGAATAGACCAAAATCTAGTAAGAGATTGAAGCAGTGATCAAAAGCCTCCCAGAAAACAAGAGCGCAGGACCTGATGAATCCCCTGGGGAATGCTACCAAACATTCAAAAACAAAACAAAACAAAAGAAACAAACAAAAAATACCTATCCTACTGAAGCTGTTTCAAAAAATAGAAAGAGAAGGAAAACGCTCACTTTCTATGAAGCCAGAATTACCCTAATCCCTGAACCAGGCAAAAATCCCAAAATCCCCAAAAAGCTTCAAAATGTAGAAGTTCAGACCAACCCTGATGTAAAGGAGCCCGGGATTCTCAACAAGATCCTGGGTAATAGGATCCAACAGTAAATTTAAAAATATTTTCTACAAGGAACAATGGTATTTATCCCTGGGACGCAAAGGTGGTTCAACTTTCACAAATCAATCAATGTGATAGAACAAATCAATATGAGAAGAGAGACGATATACATGGTACTCTAAATGGTTGCAGAAAAAGCATTTGAAAAAATACAGCCTCTGTTCCTGATTAAAACTCTTCAAAACTTAGGGAATAAGGAACATTCCACAACTTAATAAAATCTATCTATGAAAAACCCATAGTGACTATCATTCTCAAGAGGGAGAAGCTGAAGCCTTCCCTTTGAGATCAGGAACACAGCAAGGATACCCCATCTCACCATTGTTGTTCAACATAGTAATAGTAGAACTAGAAACGACAATCAGACAACAAAAAGAAATACAAAAGAAATAAATTTATAAAGAAGAAGTCAAACTCTCTCTCTTCTCAGAAAACATGACACTTTATAAAGAAAAAACAAAAGACTCCTCCCCCAAAATACTAAAACTCACACAGTATCTGTAATAAGGCAGGATACAAAATCAATGCACAGAAATCAGTTGTTTCCTTATACACTAGCAATGAAAATACAGAGAGGGAAATTAGAACATCGATTCCATTTATTATAGCACCACGAACCATAACAACCTGGGAATAAACCTAATCAAAGAGATAAAGGATTTTAATCAAGAAATTACAAGACTTTTATGAAAGAAACTGATGAAGACACAAGAAGACGGAAACACTTTCCATGCTCATGGATGGGAAGAATACACATTCTTAAAATATTTATATGGCCCAGAGCAAAGTATACTTTAAAAGCCATTCTGATCAAAATTCCACTGGCATTTTTCAAACTCCTGAAACAATCCTAAAATTTGTATGGAAACAAAAGAGACCCCAAATTGCTAAGGAAATGTTGAAAAAGAAAAAATCAAACTGGGGCCTAATGTTGCCTGATTTCCAGCTTTACTACAAAGCGGTGATCACCAAGACTGCATGGTACTGACCCCAAAACAGATACCATCACCAATAGAATAGAGGAGAGAGTAAAGATGTGAACATATGAGTCTATGGTCAATTAATCTTCAACAGAGCAGGAAAACATATAGAGCGGAAAAAAGACATTCCCTTTAATAAATGGTCCTGGTAAAGTTGGACGGCTGTGTATAGATGAATGAAACTTGACCATTCTCTTACACGATACAAAAAGACAAACTCAAAATGGATAAAAGACCTCAATGTGAGGCAGTAATATATCAGAATCCTAGAGGAGAACATAGGCAGTAACCTCTTTGACATTGGCCACAGCAACTCTTTCAAGGTATATCTTCAAAGTTAAAGGAAAAAAAGCAAAAATGAGCTTTTGGGACTTCATCAAGGTCAAAACCTTCTGCACAGCAAAGGAAACAGTCAACAAAACAAGAGCCAACCCACGAAATTGGAAAAGATATTCACAAATGACAATACAAAGGGCTGATGTCCAAGATCCATAAATAATCCCCCAAACTCAAAACTCACAAAGAGACAATCATGTCAAAAAATAGGCTGAAGACATGAGCAGACAATTCTCCACTGAAGACATACTAAAGCTAACAGACACATAAAAAAATCTTCATCATCTTTAGCCACCAGGGGAAGTTCAAATCAAAACCACATTGAGATACCACCTTAAAATGGCCAAAATTCACAAGATAGTAAACAACAAGTGTTGGAGAGGATGTGGAAAAGGGGAAACCCTCTTACACTGTTGGTGTGAATGCATGTTGGAGCAGCCACTTAGGAAGCAGTGTGGAGATACCTCAAAAATTAAAAATAGAGCTACCCTGGTTCACTGCAATTGTACTACTTGGTAGTTACCCCAAAGATACTGATACAGTGAAAAGAAGGGCCATCTGTAGCCCAATATTCATAGCAGCAATGGCCACAAATGCCAAACTGCGGGAACAGGCAAGATGCCCTAACAGTTGAATGGATATGGAAGATATGGTCCATATATACGATGGAGTATTATGCCTCCATCAGAAAGGATGAATACCCATCTTTTCTACCAGCATGCACAGGATTGGTGGAGATTATGCTGAGTGAAATAAGTCAATTATCATATGGTTTCACTTACTTGTGTAGAACATAAGGAATAAAATGGAGGATATTAGGAGAAGGAAAGGAAAAGTGAGTTTGGGGGAAATCAACGGGGGGAGAGGAAGCATGAGAGAGTATGGACTCTGAGAAACAAACTGAGGGTTTTGGAAGGAGGAGAGTGGGGGTTAGGTATGCCTGGTGGTGGGTATTAAGAAGGGCACATATTGGTTGGAACACTGGGTGTGTTGTATGAACAATGAATATGGGACACTGAGAAAATAAAATTAAATTAAAAAATAAAGAAGAATGAACACTTATTCTTCTAGAAACTCTTCCAAAATAGAAACGGAAGTAAAACTTCCTTACTCATTTTATGACGCCAGCATCCTTGATCCCAAATACAGATCAAGATCCCACTTAAAAGGATAGCAAATCAATACTCCTAATAAATGGATGCAAAAACTCTCCACACGATACTAGCCCATATGACCCAAAGGTCCATTAAAAGGATTACTCACCATGACGAAGTGGGATTTATTCTTTGGTGGAACTGTGGTTGAACATCTGCAAATCAATCAGTGTGATACACCATGTTAATAAAATAAAGGACAATAAACATGGGATACTCTCAATAGATGCAGAAATAACATTGGACAAACTTCAGCACCCTTTTTTAAAAGATTTTATTTATTTATTTGACAGAGATCACAGGTTATCGGAGAGGCAGACAGAGAGAGGAGGAAGCAGGCTCCCTGCCGAGCAGAGAGCCCAATGTGGGACTTGATCCCAGGGTCCTGGGATCATAACCTGGGCTGGAGGCAGAGTCTTTAACCCACTGAGCCACCCCGGTGCCCCAGCAGCACCATTTCTTAATAAAAATTCTCTTCGGGGAGGTTAAAGATAGCAGGCCTCAGTATCATGAAACCCATATACAAAAACTCCACAATGAGTATCATCCTCAACAGGGAAAACCTGAAAGCTTTTCAACTAAGGTCAGAAACATGATAAGGATGCCAACTCTCATCACTGTTGCTCAGTTCCAGTGTGGAAGTCCTAGCCTCAGAAATAAGACAAGAAAAAAAAAGTAAAAAGCATCAAGATTGGAAGGGAAGAAATGAAATTGTCACCCTTTGCAGATGACATGAAAGTCTATGTAGAAAACCGAAAAGGCTACAACAAAAAATTGACATAGGAACCAGGACTGATACAGGAATTCAGCAATGTCACAGGATATAAAATGAATGTACAAAAGTCAGTTGCATTTCTACACAATAAAAATTGGACAGATGAAAGAAATCAAATAATTAATCCATTTGCAATGTCACCAAAAATGATAAAATACCAAGGAATAAACATAACCAAAGGGGTAAAGGATCTTTATCTGAAAACTATAGAAAACTTTTGAAAGAAACTGAGGAAGACACGAAGAAATACAAAAACATTCCATGCTCATGGACTGGTAGAACAAATCCAGTTATAAAATCCACACAACCCAAAGCAGTCTCACAGCCAATGAAATCCCTATATAAATAAGATTAACATTTTTCTTACAGAGTTGGAACAAACAACCTTAAAATTTTTAGTGGGTCAGAAAGGTTCCTGAATCATCAAGGTGATGTTGAAAAGGAAACCAAACCTTGAGACATCACAATCTCAGACCTCAAGCTATATCCCAATGCTGTCATCAGCATGACAGTATGGTAACTGGCATAAACAGGCACATTGATCAATGGAACAGACTTGA
This sequence comes from Mustela putorius furo, assembly GCF_011764305.1. Taxonomy (NCBI): domain Eukaryota; kingdom Metazoa; phylum Chordata; class Mammalia; order Carnivora; family Mustelidae; genus Mustela; species Mustela putorius. Next base: position 3,055,126 of record NW_025421566.1, on the reverse strand, counting down.
GGGCCCAAAAATGGACCTTCAACTCTATGGCCAACCAGTCTTTGGCAAAGCAGGAAAGACAATCAGACAGAAAAAAAGAGACAGTCTCTTCAAGAAATGCTGGTAGGAAAACTGGACAACATGAAGAAGGATGACACTGGACCACTTTCCTACACCACACACAAAAATTAACTCCAAATTAATGATAGAATCTAAATGTCAATATAGAATCCATCAAAATCCTAGGGAAGAGCATTGGCAGCTCTTGCAAGCACATCTCCAGAAACAAGGGAAATAAAATCAAAAATTAATTATTGGAACATTAGAACATAACAAGCTTTTTCATAGTAAAGGAAACAGTCAACAAAACCAAAAGCCTATCAATGGAATGGGAAAATATATTTACGAATGTCCTATAGATAGAAGGGTAGCATCCAAAATCTATAAAGAAAATGTGAAACTCAATGCCTAAGACACCAAAAATCCAGCCAAGAAATGGTCAGAAGATATGAACAAACATTACTCGAAGAGGACATAGAAATGGCTAACAGATACATGAAAGAAATGCTCAACATCCCTGAGCATCAGGGAAATACCAGCCATAACAACAATGAGATTCCACCCTACAGGTGGAATGGCTAAAATTAGCAAGACAGGAAACAACACATATTGGCCAGGATGCAGGGAAAGGGGAACCCTCTTACACTTCTGTTGCGAATGGAAACTGTGTAGCCACTCTGGGGAACAGTATGGGAGTTCCTGAATAAATGAAAAATAGAGCTACCATATGACCCAGCAGTTTTACTTCTGTATTTACCCAAGAGGTACAAACATAGTGATTTGAAGGGACATATGCACTCCAGTGTTCATAGCAGCAATGTCCACAATAATCGCCAAAATATAGGCAGAGCATAGGTGTCCTTTGAAAAATGAATGGGTAATCTTTCTAATGTGCTGTTGGATCCTATTTGCTAGAATCTTGTTGAGAACCTTAGCATCCATATTCATCAGGGATATTTATATGAAATTCCCTTTTTTGGTGGGGTCTTTGCCTGGTTTGGGGATCAGGGTAATGCTGGCTTTATAAAGAGAGTCTGGAATTTTGCCTTCTGCTTCAATTTTTTGAAACAGCTTCAGGAGAATAGTTGTTATTTCTTATTTGCCAGTTTGGTATAATTCCCCAGGGATTCCATCAGGTCCTCGGCTCTTGTTTTTTGGGAGGTTTCTGATCACAGCTTCTATCTCATTACTAGACATCGGTCTATTCAGGTGGTCAATTTCTTCCTGGTTCAATTTTGGAAGTTTATAGTTTTCTAGGAATGCGTCCATTTGATCTAGGTTGCTTAACTTCTTGACATATAACTGTTCATAATAATTTCTGATGATTTTTTTCTATTTCTTTGGTGTTAGTTGTTCAACAAGATGAGAAGCTTCTGCACAGCAAAAGAAACAGCAAAACAAAGGGGCAACCCACGGGTTGGGAGATGATATTTGCAAATGACAGTACAGACAAAAGGCTGATATCCAGGATCTATAAAGAACTTCTCAAACTCAACACACACAAAACAGATAATCTTGTCAAAAAATGGGTAGAAGAAATGAATGGACACTTCTCAAATGAAGACATACAAATGGCTAACAGACACATGAAAGCATGTTCATCATCACTAACCATCAAGGAGATTCAAATCCAAACCACACAGAGATACCACCTTACACCAGTTAGAATGGCCAAAATTAACAAGACAGGAAACGACGTGTGTTGGAGAGGATGTGGAGAAAGTGAACGCTCGTACACTGTTGGTGGGAATGCCAGTTGGTGCAACCTCTTTGGAGAACATCATGGAGATTCCTCAAGAAATCAAAAACAGGGGCAGCTGCATGGCTCAGTGAGTTAAAGACTCTGCTTTCAGCTCAGGTCATGATCCCAGGGTCCTAGAATCGAGTCCCACATCAGGCTCACTGCTCAGCAAAGAGCCAGCTTCCTCCTCTCTCTCTCTTTCTCTCTCTCTCTCTCTGCCTGCCTCTCTGCCTACTTGTGATCTCTATCTGTCAAATAAATTAAATAAAATCTTTTAAAAAAAGAAATTAAAAATAGAGCTTCCCTATGACTCTGCAATTGCACTACTGTGTATTTACCCCCAAAATTCAGATGTACTGAAAAGAAGGGCTATGTCTATGCCACTGTTCATAGCAGCAGTGGCCACAGTCGCCAAACTGTGGAAAGAATCAAGATGCTCTTCAACGGACGAATGAATAAGGAAGTTGTGGCCCATGTACACTATGGAGTATTATGCCTCCATCAGAAAGAATGAATACCCAACTTTAGTATTGACATGGACAAGACTGGACATGGACAAGACTGGAAGAGATTATGCTGAGTGCAATAAGTCAAGCAGAGAGAGTCAATTATCATATGGTTTCACTTATTTGTGGAGCAATAAGAAATATTACGAGGAGATGCAGGGATGGAGAGGAGAAGGGAGTTGAGGGAAATTGGAGGAGGAGGTGAACCATGAGAGACTATGGACTCTGAAAAACAATCTGGGTGTTTTGAAGGGCTGGGGAGTGGGAAGTTGAGCTAGCTGGGTGGTGTAGGAATAATGGGTGTCATTCATAAACAATTAATTCTGGTACTCTGAAAAGTAATTATATAAAAAAGAAAATGAATGGATAAAGAGAATTGAAGATATATATATATATATATATATATATCTCAGAGTGAGACTTTGAGATATATATATATAATGTATACACACACACTATATTTGTTTAAATGTATTGATAATTTGAGATATATATGTGTGTATATATATAATGTATATATATATGTTTACATACATATGCATACATACATATACATACACACACACACACACATATATATATATATTTAATTTACATATATTTAGTTCAAGAAACAACAGATGAGCATAGGGAAAGGAAGGAAAACTAAAATAAGATGAAAACAGAGAGGGAGAAGAATTATAAGAAACTCCAGTATAAGAAATAATGGATGTTGCTGGAGAGGTTGTGGGTAGGGGCATGGGGTAAGTGGGTGCTGTGCATTAAGGAGGGCATTTGATATAATGAGCACTGGGTGTTATATGTGACTGATGAATCACTAAATACTCTGAAACTAATAATTTTGTTCATAAAGTTGTGGTTTAGTTAAGTAGTATGTTAGTATTAAGTAGTTAAGTTAGTAAGCAGTTAAGTAAGTTAAGTAGTGAAGTTAGTAAAATTTAGTTAGTAAGTTATTAAAAGAAGTGAAATTAAAAATAATAATAATGAAACTAATAATCAGAGTAAAAATACTCTGAAACTAAAAATCTTCTGAAACTAAAAATACACTATATATTAATTAAATAGAATTTAAATTAAAAGTAAATAAATAATATAATAAAATAATATAAAAGAAATAAAATATAAAATAAAAATAGACTGAAACATTTTTTATAGATGTGTCTCCTGAGGCAAGGGAAAGAAAAGAAAAAAGAACTATTGGGATATCATCAAGGTAAAAATTTGCTACACAACAAAGGAAACAAGCAACAAAACTAATGGCCAACATACAGAATAAGAGAAGATACTTGCAAATGTCTTAACAGATTAAAGGTTAGTGTCCAAACTCTATGCAGAAGTTATCAAACTCACACAACACACACACACACACACACACACACACATCCCAAAACAAATAAAGCAACAAAAAATCCAGTTAAAACTGGGCAGAAGACTTGAGCAGTCATTTTCCCAAAAAGGACACCCAGAAGGCTAACAGACAGACACATGAAGAGATGCACAACAACACTCATCATCAAGGAAATACAAGTCAAAACTACAATGAGATACCACCTCACACCTGTCAGGATGACTAAAACTAACAACATAGGAAACAATGCGGGTTAATGAGGATGGAGAGGAAAGGAATACTCTTACTCTTGTGCAGCACATATAGATAACAATATGGAGATCCTTTACAAAGTTCAAAATAGAACTATCCTACAATCCAGCAATTGCATTCGACCAAAGAACACAAAAATACTGATTCAAAGAGATAAATACACCCCACTATTCATGGAAGATTATCTCCAAGAGCCAAATTATGGCAAGAGCCCAAGGGTCCATGCACTGATGGTTGGATAAAGAAGATACAGAAGGAGTGGTATATATATTGTATGTGTGTGTGTGTATGTGTGTTGTGTGTATAAAAATATATAGTAGAACTAGGTCATTAAAATAATGAAGTCTTGATATTTGCAGTGACATGGATGGAGCTAGAGTATTATGCTAGGGAAAATAAGTCAGTCAGAAAAAGACAATCATATAATTTCACTTAAATGTGTATTTTAAGAAACAAAACAAATGAGCAATGTGGGAAAAAGAGAGGGAGAGGCAAACCATGAAACAGAATCTTAACTCCTGAGAACACACCAAGGCTTACTAGAGGGAGTCAAGGGGGGATGAGTGAAATAGGTGATAGGGATTAAGGAGTGCACTTGTGATGATGAACACCAGATGAGGTATGAAAGTGGTGAAACACTATATGGTACTACAAGATTTATTACACTCTATGTTAAGTACCTGGAATTTAAATAAGTGCTTAAAAAATATAAAGTTGTTAAAATCCTAATGCAGTATAATTTTTAATGACAATAAAATCTGTAAGCTTTTTAGTGAAACCAGTTTTATTTATTCTCTTTCTGTGGGATTCATTGCCCTCTATTTTTATCTGTAACTGGGATAAGCAGAAAGCCTACATCATAGTGTAGTCATAATAAATAATATACTATCCATGCAGAACACTTAAGATAGTTCGTGGAATATTGAAACCTTCACAAAATAGTAGCTTATCTCTGGCATACTTGTGTCTACAAGATATAAATATGGATGTTAAAAGAAAAACGGATATGGGGTGCCTGGGTGCCTGGGTGACTCAGTGGGTTAAAGCCTCTGCCTTTGGGTCAGGTCATGATCCCAGGGTCCTGGTGTAGAGCCCCACATCAGGCCCTCTGCTCAATGGGGAGCCTGCTTCCCTCTCTCTCTCTCTCTTTCTGCCTCTCTGCCTACTTGTGACTTCTGTCTGTCAAATAAATAAAATCTTTAAAATAAAAAGAAAAACTGATGCATCCCTATGTTTACTACAGCATTATTTACAATAGTCAAGATGCAGAAGGAACCCAAGTGTCCATTGGTTGATGAATGGATAGGGAAGATGCAGTATACACTCACACATATGCAATATATATGCATATGTATAAATATATCTCTATATATATGCAATTGAATGATACTCAGCCATAAAGAAGAATGAGATCTTGACATTTTCCAAAGCATGGATGTATCTAGTCAGTGAAAGAAAGACAAGTAGCGTAAAATTTCCCTGATATGAGGAATTTAAGAAATAAACAAAATAACAGAGGAAGAAAAGGGGACCAAATTGGCCCTACCTGACCCCCATAAAAACCCAAAATTCTGCCTCCTGACTACAGAGAACACCCTGATGGATAGCCAGAGAAGAGGTGGGTGAGGGATGGGTCAAACAGGTGTTGGGGATGAAGAGTGCAATTACTATGGTGAGTACTGAGTTATGAACAGAATTCTTGAATCACTACATTGTATACCTGAAACTAATGTTGTACCCAATATCAGCCACACTGGAATGTAATATATAAATAAACAAATAATTTTTAAATAAGAAAACACTGACGCAATTAAAATTTTCCATAGTTTATCTGAGTAAACAATGATGAATATCAGGTTGTACTAAACAGATGTCATTTGTAGTGCTCTGTGGATAGGATCAGGGAAATAGTTTTTCTAAAGAAGACACAGAGTAAAGCAGAGACATTATTTGATAGGCAATAACCTAAATGATAGGAAAGTGTAGTTTAGTGTTTGTGATTGATTTTTCTTAAGTTTCAATTTCTTGACTTTGATCTCAGTACAGAAACTGACTTTGGATTAGGTTTGTTTCCTCTGGCTGGCTGCCAAAGCATTAGAACTACTTATACTTAATTGTCTGTTAAAATATTTTAACAGGAAAAAGCATATACCATGTTTATTATTATCTTTTTTTTGTTGCTGTTGTTACAATAATTGTTAATTAGAGTTCCCTTGGATATATGGAATTACACCAAGAAGGGCATATCACCAAAATGCTTACAAAAGCTGATACTGTTTTTAATAGTTGGATTGAAACCTCACTTTATTTTTATTAGCTTTTTAAAGATTTAAGTGACATATAATATGAGTAAGTTAACAGGAAAATCTCAAGTCTTTTTCTTCCTCTTTTGGGGAATGTGAATTTTCTCTCTTGTGTTTCTCCCTTATTATTATACAGACACCATGACCATTGTGACACTTCTGGGGCACATGGGTGCCTCAGTCAGTTAAGGGTCTGACTCAGTTTCAGCAAAGATTATGTGCTCAAGGGTTGTGAGATTGAGGTCCATGCCAAGCTGTTCAGTCAGTGCAGAGTCTCCTTGAGATTCTCTGCCTCTTCTTCCCCTGCCCCCTCCTCTCTCTCTCTTTCTCTCTCTCTCAAATAAAATAAATAAATCTTATTTTAAATAAATATATATATTTTTAAATTGTCACATTTTGGGTAACAAAAGTGTGTTTTTTACCCTGTAACAAGTGATTCTCTAAAATAACCCCGGCCTGTAATTTAACTTAACTTTGACACTATCTGCATGGAGATAATGTCAGTCCCCACAGGACAGCTACAACACTGCTGCCATTCCCTGTGGGAACCAGACACAAGCATGGGATATCATATGCTTCTTACTCACCATGTGCAATTTGTAGGTTCCAATGACCCTCTTTTTGTGTTCAATTAATTTGCTAGAGAAGCTGACAAAACTCACTAATGTTTATGAACTTATTAAAGGTCATGCGAAAGAATATGGACGAACGGTAAGATGAGGAGATACAGAGGTAGATTGCTGGATCATAGGATAGTTCTATTTTTAACTCTTTGAGGAAATTCCATGAGGAGGAGTCTATGGGTCACAAATGAGCTCAATGATTGATGGGTATTGTTGCCAATTTGGTTTTTGTGTTTGGTTGGTTGGTTGGGTTTCATTTTGTTTTGTTTTGTTTTAATCGGTTCTGATACCCACAGTGTATTGACTGGAACATTTAGTCCATTTACATGTAGAGTAATGAATGAAAATATATGGATGTAGTTCCATTGTATTACCTGTAAATTCCTTGTGCCTGTAGATTGTCTCTGTTCCTTTCTCAGCTTTGATACTTCCAGCCTCTTTCCACTCAAATTGTCCCCTTTACTATTTCTTGCAAAAGTGATTCAGTGTTCCTGAATTCCTTTTGTTTGTTGTGGAAACTCTTTATTTCTCCTCTCTTCTAAATGATAGTCTTGCTGAATCAAGGATACTGGGCTGCATATGTTTCCCATTTAGCACGTTGAGCCTAAGTCCTTTTTTAGCCTGCCAGGCATTGGTGGACTGTTCTGCTGCTGGCCTTCTGCAACTACCCTTGTTATTTCAGGACCTGTTCTACTGAACTGCTTTCAGACTCTTATCATTCTTCCTGTCATTTGCTAGTTTCCTTCTGATAGGTCTTGGGTTGCCCTATTTTTGTGGATTTTGAGGGGAGTTCTATGTGCTTCTAGGACTCAAATGCCCATGTTTTCCCCCAGATTAAGAAACTTCTCAGCTATCACTTATTCAAATAACTCTTCTACTCTTTCTTTGCACTACTTCTTCTGGGGCTTCTACAATATGGATATAAGCTTGCTTTCTTTGATAGCCAGTTTGTACCATTGTGATCTGATAGTGTTCTTGCCCTCTACATTTCAACTTCATTATATTATAATTCACCTATATTTGTCTTCAACCCTCACTGTCATGATATCGAATCTGTATTGCCTCACAGTTCTAGCATTTTCCATTTCAGCCTGACCGGCTGATAGAACTTTTATCCCAGAAGCCAGGATTTCTCTGGCGTCTTCTGTTTCTTTCAAGTCCAGCTAGCAGTCTTCTCACTGTTGATCTAATTCTTGTTCTGATAAATTCCCTATATTTGTTTTCAGCAGGTCCCTGTCTGTCTATTCTTCTGTACTTTCTTTTTGGAAGAATTCTTCAATCCAGTCATTTTGACTAAATCTCTATCATGTGTGGGTTATGAAAGCTTGTACTCTTTTCTGCACTTGAGAGTAAGGGTATATTAAGAGCGGCCTGTCCCTTCTGGAAGTGTTTTCGGTGTATGCCATATGCATTCTGCTATTGGGTTGGTGTATGCTGTATGCACTCTGCTATTGTGATTTTTCCCCTGGGTCAGGCCTCTGAAGAATTCAACCTTGCTTGCCTTGAGGAGTGTTTGGACCTTTATCTTGGAGTACTTTGATTTGCTTTCTTTTTTATTATTTTGTTCTTCTCAGTCCCTAGAAATCTCTCCCAGCCTGTTTCAAGGACTTGTCAAAAGGCTGTAAGTAGTGATGAAATTTAATAATTTTTCTTTTGTCTTTGTTTCCCACATTAAAGGGATACCTTTATAGGCTTTACCACTTTTGTGTTCATCTAGCACTACTTTCTGGTTATGATTACTTTCAAATAAATGACATATTTTATTATTCTTTTTTATTTTTAAATAAGCTTTGTAAAGGACATCAGTTGGTCCAAGGAAAGAGAAAAAGAAAACAAAAAAAACAAATGGACAAACAAAAATGTGGGAGCCTTATTTCAAATAAAAAGAAAGGAGGATAAAAAGAAAAATGAATAAAAACAAAAAGAAGACAGAGCCAAAAAATGAGAAAAGGAAACAAACCAATTAACAGAAAAGTATAATCCTGATTCAAAAAGTGAGGAGGTGGGAAAAGAAATTCTGTTCCTTTTCCCAGAGGAAGTGAATTTGACATTTTGCAACACTCTGTGATCAGTCTATTTGGTACATATCATGGTCTTATGTGGGTCAACTTCAGGAGAGGACCCCTGCACAAAACCAAGTCAGTCAGACCTGCACAGGGGAGGCAGAGTTTGACATAAGTTACTGCAACCTCATCTAAAAATATTTTATTCTCTCTAAAGTCCCATCTTTCTGGTGGGTGTGGGTGGTGGAGTGGAAGATGGCATCACCTTGTCCTATCATACTTGGGAGAGGAACCCATGTTCTGGAGGCCCTCAGAGAAAAGTGAACAGGCTCCCTCCTTGTAGGCTAGATCCTCCCAGGCTAGATCCCTGCTCTCAACCTGTATTTACCCAGCCATTTACACAGCTACCACCACATTTCTCATGGGTTTTATCTCTGGCCACTGGCTAGCATTGAAAGCTCCCAATCTTAGACTATCTGCTCCCCCCCCGGAGGAAGAGAGCTCTGAGTGACTTTACTTTGCATGATCTTTCCCAAAGAGCTGTCACACAGTCAGGCAGGTGTATGAAGCACAGAGAAAAGGAGTGAGCAGATCACCTGCCCTTTGTGTGTGCCTCTGCCCCTGCATTTGAATGACTGGTCAACATCTAACTTTGGGTCTTTTACCTCGAAGAGGCATAATATCCTTTTACCAAATGTACTCCAAGAAGGGAAACATTCTCTCTTAGTGTGAAACTCCTTGAATCTGTATACCAGGGCAACTTACACAAACCATTCACACCCCTTTCTTTCCCACTGCCCCCCTCTCTCCCTAACATATCTTAGTGTAAAAGGATTATTCCCCATTTAGGTTCACAGAGCTTTTCTCTCTCTCAGTTTATGTCTCTCAACCTTGCATCTGTCATGTTCTCTCTCTTCAACTGTGCATATTGCCTTCTTAATCATCAGGTCATCTTCCTCGTTGCTCAAAGTTATTTGATCTTGACCTAGCTGTGATCAAGGGATGAGATAAGCCCAGCTTCCCCTACTACTCCACTACCTTAACTCATCACAGATTCTTGTTCTTCTCCACGAATTTTTTTCTAAACTCTTCTTCTAACTTTATTCCTAAGACTTGATTAAAGGTGAACTTTTGTATGTTTTGACAGGCTATTGTTCACCATAGTTGCTTCTCCTGAATTGAAGTTCCTCGGGTATTCCTAAATAAACTCATTGTGCTGATAAACTAACTGTCAATTTTACTTTTAACATTGTTATCTCCATTTTTTAGGGGATAAACTAAAAATAGCTGCTCTTAACTTTATTTCATCTGGAACATAGCCATACTTTCAGATAGGTAAATTCATGTTTAATTCCTACCATATTTTCACTCTATTCTCCCCCATGAGGGAACATTTGATGCTATACAACCATTAAGATGTGTAAGAAAACCATCATGTAATTGATATGGAATGACATTTCTAACATATCATTGATGGAGAAAATCAGATTGTAAATTTATTATTTATAGTAATAAGTGTGTTCACACATGCATAAAAGTATCAGAAATGTTACATAGGAAACTGTAAACAGTGGCTAGCTGTATAACTGAGGGATAGGAGTCTTTCAAATATACCCAGGGTTTTTATTGTTGGGAATAAGGGAGGGAAAATGTTGGAAGAGTAGGGGGTCTTATTTCAACCAGTCTCTAGAATTTAGTTGATTATCTACCAAACCATTGTGAAATCCCATGAAACCAGCCTAACAAGTAAGAATATATATCTGGATCTCTACAAGCAGAAAATCATTGTTAGTCTTGAGGTATGAAGGGTAGAGGCCTGTTTCTGCACACAGATATCGGAAGATAAACAAAAGTGGAAGGTTTCCTACATATGCTGGTATTGGCAAGGTGATATAACACAGGAGCACAAAAGCCTCAGTGTTGGGCCTGGGCACATACTCTTCTATTGCTGTGGTGGGGAAAGTACTTTTGTCGAGTCCCCCAGGAGCTGCAGGTGCATGTACATGGACCAGGGGTTGCTCACAGCTTTAGAAGCACAATGGGTAGAGATGGGTCCATTCCATGGTTCCACCTCTGGGAGTGTTGTTGTGGGATGCACATCCAGGGAGACAGTGGTGGTTAGCAGTAGAGACAGAATCGGACTCTGTGCCATGGAGGACTCAGTGAAGAGCAGACTGCAATTTCTCTGCTCTGGGGCAGAGTTTTGGGGGCATCCACATCTGCTCTGACTCTTAAAAGAGATGTGGAAGGCCACCGGAGAACAAAACCTCAAGTAAAACAGTTTTCACTGAGACTATCATCTATGACAGGGGAGAAGGCAATTCTTCCGAAGCAGGCCTGAGTAACAGCATAACAGAACTCTCCCCCTGAAGGCAGCCTGAAAAACCACCCTCTAAAACAGGTTATCTTGCTTGGGTCATGGTTAATATTGTGGAGTCTAGATATCCTTAAACACCCCATAAGAGAATGATTAAGAAAGGAAACCCCAACAAAGGAAAGAACCAGACAACATGGTGTCTGCCATAGAGGAAATGAATGTGGATATAAGCAAGAAAATAGAGAAAGATTTTAGTGTAACAATTATGAATTCAATAGCTAGGCTTGAGAATAATAGTAAGAACAATATAGAATCGTAAGGACAAAAGTGAGATCAAATCAGCCTGGACTTATAAATTCTATGATTGAAATGCAGTCTAAACTGGATACTCTGACTGACAGAGCAAAGGGGAAGAAGAACAAATTAGTGTTCCAGAAGATAAGATGAAATAGAAGGTGGATACCAAGGCCCGGTAAAAACAACTTAAAGTCCAAGAGATCAGACTGAGAGAGGTTAATGATGCCATGAAATGTTCCAATGTCAGAATTACTTAGACCCCGGGGGGGGGGGAGGAGCCCATTTAAAATATATAGCTGAGCAAATCCTAGCCAGGAACTTCCCTAATCTGGGAAAAGAAACAATCATTCATGTCCAAGAGGCAGAGAGGACACCTCCCAAGATCAATGTCAACAGAACACCCTTCCCCAACATATAATAATACAACTTGAAAATCTTAAACCCAAAGAAACAATCCTGAAAGCAGGTAGGGGAAAGATATTTCTTCTGTACGGAGGGAAGAACATCAGACTAATATCAGACCTGTCCACAGAGGTCTGGCTATCCAGCAAAGAGTGGCAAGAAATATTAGGGTACTAACATAGAAGAACATATAGTCAAGGATACTTAATCTAACAAGGCTAACATTCAGAATGGATGCAGAGATAAAGAGCTTCCATGACCAGCAAAAACTAAAAGAATAGGTGACCACCAAGCCAGTACTGCAAGAAATGTTAAGGGGGTTCTATAAAAGAAGAAAACTCCAAGAGTAATATAGACCAGAAATCTACAGAGACAATATATAAAAACAGGGACTTTGCAGGCAACATGATGGCACTAAAATCAAATCTTTCAATTGTCTCTCTCAATGTGAATGGCCTAAATGCTCCCATGAAGTGGTACAGGGTTGCTTTTGGATAAAAACGCAGGACTCATCCTTATGCTGTCTACAAGAGACTCATTTTGACCCTAAAGAGACATCCAGACTGTACATGAGGGAATAGAGAACTATTTTTCATGCAACAGTCCTCAAAAGACAGCTAGGGCAGAAACTCTCATATTGGACACATTAGGATTTAAGCTAAAGACTGTATCCAGAGATACAGAGGGTCATGATAGCATTCTTAAAGTGTGCATCAACAGAAGATAGAATTTTGTAAATATTGCTCCAATGTTGAGGAGCATAAACTACATATTCCAACTATTAACCCAAATAAGGGATCATATTAATAATAGTATTTTAACAGTAAGAGCCCTCAACACTCCAGACAGAGCATGTGATCAGAAATTCAGCATAGAAACAAGAGCTTTGAATGACACACTGGACCAGATGGACTTCAGAGAAATATACAGAACATTCCACCCTAAAATCACGGAATACTCAGTTTTCTCAAATGCCCAGTGAATTTTCTTCAGAGTAGAGTACATATCAATACCAAAATATTGAGATTATTCCTTGCATATTTTTAGACCACAGTGCATTGAAACTGGAACTCAATCACAAGGAAAAGTCTGGAAGGAATTCAAACACTTGGAAGCCAAAGACCACCCTGCTTAAGAATGTTTGGGTAAACCAGGAAATCAAAGAAGAACTTAAACAATTCATGGAAACCAGTGAGAATAAAAACACTTCAGTCCAAAAACCTATGGGATTCTGCAACGGCAATCCTAAGGCTGAAATATATATCCATCCAAGCCATCTTGGAAAAAGTAGAAAAATCCAAAATCCACAAGTTAACCTTACACCTAAAGGAATTGTAGGACAAACAGCAATTGTCACCTTAACCAAGCAGGAGAAGAAAAATAATCATGATTAGACCAGAGATCAATGAAATAGAAACCAGAAAACAGTAGAGCAGATCAATTAACTAAAAGAACTAGATCTTGAAAGATCAACAAACCTCTGTTCAGTCTCACCCAAAACAAAAGAGAAATGACCCAAATTAATAAAAGTATGAATGAAAGGGGAGAGATCATGACCCACACCAAGGAAATAGAAACAATTATCAGAAATACTCTCAAAAGACTTGCACTAATAAATTGAGCAACCTGGAAGAAATGGATACTTTCTTGGAAATTTAAACTGCTAAGACACATGAAAAAGTGCTCCATATAACCCGGCATCAGGGAAATACAAATCAAAACCACAATGGGATCTCACCTCACACCAGTCAGAATGGCTAAAATCAACAAGTCAGGAAATGACAGATGCTGTTGTGAATGCAGAGAAAGGGGAACTCTCCTACACTGTTGGTGGGAATGAAAGCTGGTGCAGCCACTCTGGAAAACAGCATGGAGGTTCCTCAAAATGTTGAAAATAGAACTTCCCTATGACCCAGCAATTGCACTAATGGGTATTTACCCTAAAGATACAAACATAGTGATCCAAAGGGGCACATGCACCAGAATGTTTATAGCAGCAATGTTTACAATAGCCAAACTATGGAAAGAACCTAGATATCCATCAACAGATGAATGGATCAGGAAGATGTGGTATATATACACAATGGAATACTATGCAGACATCAAAAGAAATGAAATCTTGCCATTTGCGACAACGTGGATGGAACTAGAGCGTATCATGCTTAGCGAAATAAGTCAAGCAGAGACAGACAACTACCATATGATCTCCCTGATATGAGGAAGTGGTGATGCAACATGGGGGCTTAAGTGGGTAGAAGAAGAATCAATGAAACAAGATGGTATTGGGAGGGAGACAAACCATAAGTGACTCTTAATCTCACAAAAAAGACTGAGGGTTGCTGGGGGGAGGGGGTTTGGGAGAAGAGGGTGGGATTATGGACATTGGGGAGGGTATGTGCTTTGGTGAGTGCTGTGAAGTGTGTAAACCTGGCGATTCACAGACCTGTACCCCTGGGGATAAAAATATATGTTTATACAAAATAAAAATTTTTTTAAAAACTGCTAAGAAACATCTAGCAGCCATTGGGAGGTACTCGAAAGCAATATCAGGGGTGGGTCCAGAGGGCAGAAAGCCGCTGTAGCCTTCACCTTTGTTGGGTACCAAGCAGCTGCATTTCTGCAGCAGAAGTGAGAACAGAGCAGAATGAGGAGACTGGAGATGATCTGATGCTGGTTTTTGCTGCCAGCCAAAAAAGAAACAAACCTGTGCCTAGGCTTTTCTGGGAAAGAAGGAGTAGGGACTGAGTCATGTGAAGAGTGCTGATAACCTGGTTGCAGCTTTTTGCTAAGCACTACAATAAACTCTAGCAACTCCAGTTGCCAACACTTTGCAACTATGTCAGAGGCTGGGAGGGTGGACACATGCAGAACCTCTCCTCTAGAGGATAGGAGTGGGTCAGCAACTAACCTGGGCCTTTAAACCATGGAGCTTTTAATTGCAGCCACTTACCAGAAATGAAATAAAGGAGATCTGTCTCTCTAGATATACCAACACCCCAGGCCCCAGGCACAGACAGATTAAAGACAGTGAACTGGACAAAGCCCCTGACATGGGGATTGTTTGTTTTTCTAAGAGGGCCCCTAAACAGTGATCAGCAGTTCTCCTCAGGAAGGAGAATAGGTGTGATGCCATATCTATCTCCTCCACCACCCCTCCACCCCTGCCTAGCAGCACAGATGGACTCCAGAGGGAATCACTGTGCTTCCAGTATCCACTGGACTCCACTGGAGTATGCTTTGCTAAAACTCCCACCTTCCTTCCTGAGAGGGGCATCTTTACAAGAGCAGGTCAGCTTGTAGACCAGAACAACAAGCCTCTCCTTCAGAAGATAACAAAGGCCTCTACATCTGACAAGTCTACTGATTGAAAATATTACAAAACATCAGCTTCTGCTGGAAACAGGACCAGTATTGCTTTTTTCCTCCCACCTTTTTTCTATATTTAATAAACATTAAACATTTATATTTTTTTAATCTTTTAATCGTATTTATTTTTTGTCTTCTTTTCTCTTAATCTTTTTTTCCCATGAGGCTTATTTTTGTTGTTTTTGTTTATTTGTTGATTTGTTTTCTTTCCTTCTCTTATGTTTTAGCTAAGGTATCTTTTTTTTTTTTCTGTTCCCACTCATATTTTTCCGTCCTTCTTTTTCTTTAGAATCAGGCTTACACTTTATTGTTATCTTTCATTTTTATTCCTTTTTTCTTGTCTTGGGTGTGATTTTTTTTTAATCTTTTCTTCTTTCCTTTCATTGCTGTAATGGTGTAACTAGCCCAAGTTATCATAACATGCCTAGGTAAAAGATGAAACACTGCTCAGACAAGCAAGGAGGAAGGATCAGTGGGAATCAGCAGCCTAAATACAACAGCAGAGCAGCATTCCCCAGAATCACTTCCTGAAGCAGTCGTTGTTTTTGTTTTCTTGTTGCTTAGTTGTTTTCTTGATTTTTTTAATTCTTTCTTTGTTCCTATCTTTCCTGGACACTTTATGAGATGGAAAAATTCAACCCCAAAAGGGAAATTAAAAGGAGATTATACTCACTAGAAGGGATTTAATCAGGATGGATATAAATAAGATATCAGAACTAGAACTTAAAACAATGATTATAAAGATAATAGCTGGGCAAGGGAGGAAAAAAGATAGAAGAAAATAAGTAATTCCTTATTGGAGAGATAAAGGAATTAAAATCTGCTTGCATCAAATTAAAAATGACATTTATTGAGGTGCAGTCCCAAATGAAGATAATAAAATTGAGGGTAAATAAAAAAAAAGAGCTAGTCAGTGATGGAAATGATTATGATGGAAAATAAGGAGGCTTATAGGAATAGAGAAACAGAGCTATTGCGTCATGAAGGGAGATTTATAACACTTGGCAATTCTGTAAGAGAAATAAAATCCAGAATATTGGGATCCATGAAGATGAGAAGAGGGAAACAAGGGGCAGAAAGTTTAGTTGAACACATCATAATTAAGAGATTCCATAATCTGGGGGAGGAAGCACACATACATGTCTATCCAACTAGGCTAGAAATTATCAACATAATTTTTGCCATTTATGGATATAATTTTATAATTAATTCCTCTCCATTGTATAATTGTGATCCTTTACAGTTATTTAAATTTCATCTGTAAACATTTGTCTTTAATTTACATTTTGGCTCGTAGAAGCTCAGAATTCATCTTTGTGTTAGATTGGCTTTAAAATAGTAGATGTGTTGATTAAAAAAGCTGACCATCCAAGAGATGGGCAAAAAACATGGACAGAAATTTCTCCAAGAGGACATGCAAATGGTTAACAGATGCATGAAATGTTACTCATCACTCATCATCAGGGAAATACAAATCAACATCACAATGAGATATCACCCCACACCAGTCAGAATAGCTAAAGTTAACAGCTCAGTGAACAATAAATCATGGTGAGGATGTAGAGAAAGAGACACCCTCTTACACTGCTGGTGGGAATGCAAACTGAGTAGTCCCTCTGGAGAACAGTATGAAGTTTTCTCAAAGAGTAAAAAATAGAGCTACCCTATCACCCAGAAACTGCACTACTAGGTATTTATCCAAGGTACAGAAACATCATGATATGAAGGAGCACATGGACTCCAGTATTTATACCAGCCATGTCCACAATAACCAAACTATGGGAAAACCTTAGATGACCATCAACAGATGAATGAATAAAGAAGATGTGACTTGTATATGCACTGGAATATTACTTAGATGTCAAAAAGAAAGAAATCTTGCCCTTTGCAAAGATGTGGATAGTATTACGCTAGAGGGTATTATGCTAAGAAAAATAAATCAGTTAGAGAAAGACAAATATCATATGATTTCATTCTTATGTGGGACTTAAGAAAGAAAACAAATGAACATAGGAGAAAGGAAGAAAAATTAAAATAAGATGAAACAGAAAAAGGGAGGCAATTCACAAGAGACTCTTACATATACAAACTAAAGAGAAGGTTCCTGGAGGGGAGTGGTTGTGGAATGCTAGATGATAAGCATTAAGAAAGGTACTTGAGGGACACCTGGTGGCTCAGTTGTTTAAGTGTCTTCCTTCAGTTCAGGTCATGATCCCAGAGTCCTGGGATCAAGTCCCACATCAGCTCCTTGCTCAGCCAGAAGTCTTCTTCTCCCTCTGCCTGCAGTTCTCTCTCCCTCTGACAAATAATAAAATCCTAAAAAAAGAAAGACACCTGATGGAATGAGCACTGGGTGTTGGATGCAACTAATGAATCACCAATTTCTACTTCTGAAACTAATAATATAACCTATGTGAACTAATTTGAATTTAATTAATTTTTATAAGGTAGCTATCACAAAAAAAAATTATACTGTCCTGTTTATTTACCTTAAAAAGCAATATATCGGGGAGTTTGAGGAGCAAGATGGTGGAGGAATAGACCTAATTTTTTTCTGGTGCCAAGAATTTAACTAGATAGTTATGAAACCATTCTAAACAATTTCTGAACAAAGTCAGAAGGAGACCAAAGAATAGAAGCAATTATATGAACAGAAAAGTGACCACTTTCTGAAGGTAGGACACATGGAGAAGTGAATCTGAGGTAGTATTTGGAAGATAGACTGTGGGGGTGGGAGTGGGCTCCATCTCCTAGCTCCTGGCAAGTGAGAAAGCAGCAAAGCACAAAATCAGAACTTTTAGAACTGTACTTCACCAAGGGACATCGCTCCAGTGACTAAGTGCAGGCTGGCGCCCATGCTGGGACAGTGTGGCCTCAGGACAATTAGGGTCACAGGAATACCGGGAGTTGCTGAGTGTGGCTGAGCACCCAGTTATCAAAGCAGGGGATCTGGCTGCAAACACAGAGAAAAGGACTGGGCTCTCAGCTTAGGGTTGCCATAAACCATGAGGCTCTGTGGTTCAATAATCTTCAAGCAGGAATAACGCACATGGCAGATCAAGGAAGAAACCTCCCTGCACCAGGAGGAGCAGCACAAGAGTAAGCTGCAGGAATCTGATGGATTTGGGGACTCCAAATGGGACCACATTTCAGAGATAGAAAAACTTGATCACAGGTTGGGTGAGCTCAGAGTGCAGCCAGAGACCAGAAAGACAGGTGTGTTTGACTGCTTTTCTCTGAGGGTTACCTGAAGGCAGGGGGACTGAGCACTTGGCTCCACCTGGCTGCTAAATGGGAGGCCACCTGTTTCAGTCTCATCCTCCAAAGCTGTATGGAATGCTTTCAGCGACCAGAAGCTACCAGCAGCACACCTGAGTGAATGACGTTGCCTGGTGCCTGGCAAGGGCAGTGCAAATCGCTTGAGCAAGGACATTTGAGAATCACAACAACAGGTCTTTCCCCAAGAAGGTCTGCAGAACATCCAACCAAGATGAAGCTTACTGATCACTACGAACTGTAAAACTCCAGTGCTAAGGGAATACAGCACGTAGAATCATTTTTTACCATGATTCTTATGTTCTTCATAGTAAAATTTGTAAATTTTCATTTCTTTATTTTTCTATTTTCTTTTTTTTTGTAGCTCTATTTTCCACTTTTTTAAAATTTATTTTCAGCATAACAGTATTCATGATTTTTCACCACACCCAGTGCTCCATACAATCCATGCCCTCTATATTACCCACCACCTGGTACCCCTATCTCCCACCCCCCCCGCCACTTCAAACCCCTCAGATTGTTTTTCAGAGTCCATAGGCTCTCATGATTCACATTTCTTTCCAACTTACCCCAACTCCCTTCACCTCTCTAACTCGCCATGTCCTCCATGCTATTTGTTATGCTCCACAAATAAGTGAATCCATATGATAATTTACTCTCTCTGCTTGACTGATTTCACTCAGCAGAATCTCTTCCAGTCCCATCCATGTTGCTACAAATGTTGGGTATTCATCCTTTCTGATGGAGGCATAATACTCCATAGTGTATATTGACCACATTTTCCTTATCCATTTGTCCGTTGAAGGGCATCTTGGTTCTTTCCACAGTTTGGAGACCGTGGCCATTGCTGCTATAAACATTGGGGTACAGATGGTCCTTCTTTTCACTACCTCTGTATCTTTGGGGTAAATACCCAGGAGTGCAATGGCAGGGTCATAGGGAATTCCTTGAGGAATCTCCACACTGTTCTCCAAAGAGGCTGCACCAATTTGCATTGCCACCAACAGTATAAGAGGGTTCCCCTTTCTCCACATCCTCTCCAACACATGCTGTTTCCTGTCTTGCTAATTTTGGCCATTCCAACTGGTGTGAGGTGGTAACTTAAAATTTTGTTCTCTCTTTCTTCTTTTCCTATCTGGACAAAATGACGAGGCAGAAAAACCCACGTCAGGAAAAAACATAACAGAAAAACGATCAACAACAACAACAACAACAACAAAAACCACAAGAGGCAGTACTGGTATTAGGGACCTAATCACTATAGACGTTAGTAAGATGTTGGAACTAGAGGTCAGATTACAATTATAAATACTAGCTGGATTTGAGTGAAATAGAAGATACTAGAGAATCCTTTTCTGGAGAAATAAATATAATTCATCAAGTAGAAATTAAAAATATATATTTATAAGGTGCAATCATATGGCTCTTACTGCTAAGATAAGTGAGGCAGAAGAGAGAATTAGTGATATAGGAAAGCAAATGAGGGAGAATAAGTAAGCTGAGAAAAAGAGGTAAACAACTACTAAATCACAAGGGGAGAATTTGAGAGATAAATGATACCATAAGATGAAACAATATTAGAATAATAGAAATCTCAGGAGAAGAAGAAAGAGAGAGAGAGGAGCAGAAAGCATATAAGAGCAAATTACAGCCAGAACTTCCCGAATTTCAGGAAGGAAACAGATATCAAAATTCAAGAGGCACAGGGATCTCTTCTCAAAACCAACAAAATAGCTCAGCACCCCCATCTTCTAATAGTAAAACTTGCAAGTCTAAATGACAAAGAAAATCCTGAAACCAGCTCAGTACAAGAGGTCTGTAATCTACAACAGTAGAAATATTAGAAGGAAGGAGACCTAGCCACAGGGACCCAGCAGGCCAGAAAGGACTGGTGTGATATATTCAGACTAAACAAGAAAAGTATGCAGCCAAGAATGCTATAGCCAGGTACACTGTCACTGAAAATATAAGGAGAGATAAAAACCTTCCAGGACAAACAAAAACTAAAAGACTTTGCAAACACCACTATCCCTACAGGAAATATTGAAAGGGGTCCTCTAACCAAAGAAAGAGCCCCAAAGTCACATAGATCAGAAAGGAACAGAGATAATATATAGTAAAGATCACTTTACAGGCAACAAAATAGCTATAAATTCATATCTTTCCATTGTTATCCTGTATTTAAATAGAATTAATGCCCCCAATCAAAAGACATATAGTATCAGAATGGATTAAGAAAAAAAAAAGACCCATCAATATGCAGTCTGCAATAAATTCATTTTGAAGCCAAAGGCACCTCCAGACATCATGGATATATACAATGATTCCATCCCAAAGCAACAGAATACACATTCGTCTCTAGTGCACATGGAATATTCTCCAGAATAGATCACATCGTGGATCAAAAATCAGGTCTCAACTGGTACCAAACGAATGGAATTATTCTCTGCCATTTTCAGGCCACAATGCTCTGAAACTAAAAATCACAAGAGGAAAGTTGGAAAGAACACAAATACATAGAGGCTAAAGAGTATCCTACAAAAGAATTAATTGGTCAACCAGGAAATGAAAGAAGAATTTTTCAAAATTCATGGAAACAAATAAAAATGAAAACACAACTATTAAAATATTTGCGATGCAGCAGTCCTGGGAGGAAACTACATTGAATAACAAGCTTTTCTCAAGAACAAGAATAGTCTTAATCACACAATCTCATCATATACCTAAAAGAAAGTAGAGAAAGAATGGCAAAGCAAGTCTAAACCAAGCAGGAGAAGAGAAATAATAAAGATCAGAGCAGAAATTAATGAAATAAAAAGCAAAAGAACAGTGGAACAGATTAAAAAAAATACTAGTAGCTGGTTGTTTGAAATAATTACTAAATAAACCCCTGGCCAATTAATTGATAAACCCCTGGCCAGGCTTGTCAAAAACAAAAGAGAAAGGATCAAATTAATGAAATCATGAATGAAAGAAGAGAGATCACAACCAACACCAAAGAAAATATAAGAATATTATAAGAACATATAACGAGAAACTATATGCCAGAAAATCTGACAATCTGGAAGAAATGTTTTCATTTCTAGACACACATAAATTACCAAAACTGAACCAGGAAGAAATAGAAAACCAGAACAGACCCATGACCAGTAAGGAGATTGAAGACATTATAAAAAAATGTCCCCCAAAAAACAAAATCCCACAGCCAGACAGCTTCCCAGTGGAATTCTACCCCACATTTAAAGGAAAACTAACATCTATTTCCAAAAAAAAAAAAACTGAAATGAAAGAAAAATTTCCAAACTCATCTTATGAGACCAGCATTGCCCTGACCCCAAAACCAATCAATACCTCATCAAAAGGGAGAATTATAGACCAAAATCCCTAATGAGCATGGCTTCATAAATTCTCACCAAAGTAAAAGCCAACTGGATCCA
The DNA here is from genome assembly GCF_011764305.1 of Mustela putorius furo. Taxonomy (NCBI): domain Eukaryota; kingdom Metazoa; phylum Chordata; class Mammalia; order Carnivora; family Mustelidae; genus Mustela; species Mustela putorius. The sequence goes on along the minus strand of NW_025421566.1, from coordinate 3,033,216 downwards.
ACAATACATAAAAGGTATAATTCAGTACAACTAAGTAAGATTTATTCCTGTGCTGCATGGATGGTTCAACATCTGCAAATCTATTAGTGTGACAGAATATATTAATAAAGCGAAGAGAAAGAACCATATGATACTCTCAACAGCTGTTGAAAAAGCATTTGACAATGTACAGCATCATTTATTGATCAAAACACTTCACAGTGTAAGGATTGAGGATACATACCTCAATATCATCAAAGCCATGTATGCAAAACCCAGAGCAAATATCATTCACGATGGGGAAAAACTGGAAGCTTTTTCTCTAAGCTCAGGAACAATTCTCTCTGAAAATTATCACCACTACTATTCAACACAGTACTGGAAGTCCTAGCCTCAACAATCAAACAGCAAAAAGAAACAAAAGGCACTGAATTGGCAAAGAACAAGCCAGACTCTCACTCTTTGCAAATGATACTACACTTTATGTGGAAAACCCAAAAAGGTACCACTCCAAATCTGCTAGAACTGATGCAAGGATTCAGTAGTGTCTCAGTATATAAAACCAATCCAGAGAAATCAGTTGCCTTTTTATACAGCAACAACAAGACAGACAAAGGAGAAATTAAGGAGTTGATTCCATTTATAATTTCACCCAAAACCTAAGATACCTAGGAATAAATCTAATGAAAGAGGCAAAGAATCTGTATTCAGAAAATATAAAGTACTCTTGAAAGAAATTGAGGAAGATACATCAAAATGGAAAGAATGTTCTATGCACATGGATTGGAAGAACAAATATTGTGAAAATGTCCATGCTATCTAAACCAATCTACAGATCGAAAGCAACCCCTATCAAAATATCACCAGCTTTTTTTTTTTTTCAAAGAAATGGAACAAACATTTATATGTTATGAGAAGAGACACTGAATAGCCAGAGGACTGTTGAAAGAGAAAACCAAATCTGTCAGCTCCACAGTTCCAGACTTCAAACACTATTACAAAGCTGTCATCATCAAGACAGGATGGTACTAGCACAAAAATCAATGGAACATAGTTGAGATTCCATAAACTGACCCTCAACTCGATGGTCAACTAATCTTCGACAAAGCAGGAATGAATTGTCCGATGGGAAAAGGGTCTCTTCAAGAAGTGCTGTTGGGAAAATTAGACAGCCACATGCAGAAAAATTAAACTTGACCATTTCCTTACACCACACACAAAAATATACTCAAATGAATGAAGGACACCAAGTGAGACAGGAATTCATCAAAATCCCTGAGGAGAACACTGGCAGCAACCTCTTCAACTTTAGCCACAGCAACTTCTTCCAGGAAACATCACCAAAGGCAAGGGAAGTAAGGGTATAAATAAACTATTGGGACATCATCAAGCTCAAAAGCTTTTCCACAGCAAAGGAAACAGTCAACAAAACCAAAGGACAACTGACAGAATGGAAGATAGTATTTTCAAATGGCATATCAGATAAAAGGCTTGTCTCCAAAATCTATGAAGAACTTATCAAACTCAACACCTAAAGAACAAAGAATCCAATCAAGAAATGGACATAAAACATGAACAGAAATTTCTAAAATAAATATCCAGATGGTGACAGACACATAAAAATGTGCTCCTCATCACTTGGCATCAGGGAAATACAAATCAGAACCACATTGAAATACTGCCTCACAGCAGTCAGAATGGCTAAAATTAACAAGTCAGGAAATGACAGATGTTGGCGAGAATGTGGGGGAAAAGGAAGCCTCCTGCACTGTGGTGAGAATGCAAACTGGTGCAGACACTTTGGAAAACAGTATGGAGTTTCCTCAAAATGGTGAGGATAGAGATACCTTACGACCCTGTAATCACACTACTGGGTGTTTACCCTAAAGATACAAATGTAATGATATGAAGGGGCACATGCACCCCAATGTTTATAGCAGCAATGCCCATAATAGCCAAACTATGGAAAGAATCTAGATGTCCATTAGCAGATGAGTCACTAAAGAAGACATGAATAAACATATATATGAATATACATACATACATGTATATGTATGTGTATGCATATATATAATATAAATACATATATATGTATATTCATGAATATACACACATATATATGATTATACATACATACGTGTGTATGTATGTATATGCATATATATAATATACATACATATATATGTATATTCATGTCTTCTTTAGCCATTCATCTGCTGATGGACATCTAGATTCTTTTCATAGTTTTTCATATATATATATGAAATATATGTTGGAATATTATGCAGGCATCAAAAAATGAAATATTGCCATTTGCAATGATGTGGATAGAACTAAAGAGTATTATCCTCAGCAAAATAAGTCAATCAGAGAAAGACAATTATCATATGATCTCACTGATATGAAGCACTTGATAAAAAAAGACAGAGAATTGTAGGGGAAGGGAGGAAAACAATGAAACAAGATAGGGCCAAAGAGGGAGACAACCCATAAGAGATTTCTTAATCTCAAGAAATAAACTGTGGGTTGCTGGAGGGGCGAGGGGTGGGAGTCATGGGAGGGCTTGTGATGGACATTGGAGAGGGTATGTGTTATGGTGAGTGCTGTGAATTAGGTAAGACTGATGAATCACAGACCTGTACACCTGAAACAAATAATACATTATATGTTAATTTTTAAAAGTGATACATCTATTTCAGTGCTCACAATTACTCCATAATTAAGATAGTCATGAAGTAGAATGTGAACATGTTAGAAAACATTATTCTTTTTTTCTTTTCCCATTTTTGATTCACATGTTCATTTGGTCAAATAACTGAGTTTTGCAATAACATATGCATCCTGATATTTGATACAAAATTACCAGAAAAAAATTTAAATGTTTATGTTATCTGTCACCTAGTATGAAGTTCCTAATTCTTCAGTAATTTGGCCAGAGAAATGAAGTGGGATAACATGTTGATCTCTTGGAAATATGCTTTATTCTCAATCCATTTAATCTTTATATTGACCCTTAAGAAAAGCGCACGTGTGTGTGTGTGTGTGTGTGTGTGTGTGTGTGTGTGTGTATATATATATATATATGAGAGAGTAGAAAGAAATTTCTAGAGTAGTACTTCAAAAACATGATAGATAAATATTTTCTTTGAAGAATACTCAAAACAAACCAACTTACAAAAGACATTTTTTAAAAGATTTTATTTATTTATTTGACAGACAGAAATCACAAGTAGGCAGAGAGGCAGGCAGAGAGAGAGGAGGAAGAAGACTCCAGGCTGAGCAGAGAGCCAGATGTGAGGCTCGATCCCAGGACTCTGGGATCCTGACCTGAGCCAAAGGCAGAGACTTAACCCACTGGGACACCCAGGCGCCCCAACAAAAGACATTTTTAAGGCATGAGTAAAAAGGAAACATGACACCTCTCTCATAAGTCAAACAATAAGAAAATTATGGTGAGAAAACAACAATATCATTTGAAAAAATATAATTTCATTGAATTGCCACACATTTCCATTTACACATTACTTGAAATAAAATTGAATTCTGCTTTTAGAATTAATAATATTAATATAATCAATTAATAAACTATTAATTATTAATTAATTAAAGAATGATCGATTAATGGAATGATACTAATAATATTAATAACACAAATTATATCTTACTGTAACTAAATGGAAAAAATTCAACAGAGTACAAAACTTTGAAAGTGTAATAAACAGAGGGTTTTTGAAGGAAGCAGGTGAGGGTTTGGGTGAGCCTGGTGGTGGGTCTTAAAGAGGGCACATGGAGCACAGGGTGCGGTGCATACACAGTGAATCTTGGAATACTGCAAAAAATTAAATTAAATTAAGTTGTTAAAAAATATAAGAAGTAAAAGTGTAGGAAAAGAATGGAATCAAGGTGGCAGAAAGGAGAAACTGAATTTACATCCTCTTGTGTGTCCAATAAATGCATTTAGAGCAATTCCCTCTGAAAAATAACTGAAACACTAATAGATAAGCTGTCCCATAGATACATATATGAATAAAAAGGTCACATCAAAATGGTTATGATGCAGAAATATCACCTGGAACACATCCACAAGCAAGAGTGATATCATACCCACTGAGGCACTTCTTGAATATTGAGTAATCAAAGCTCCACATCAGGCATACTATTCTCTGTGGACCAAACAAGGGAGAAAGACTCCATTTTGTCTGGATTTAAAAATTAAAACAAAAAATCCTTAACTATGGGGGGTTACAACTCAGTGCTGCTTAAGTCCAGGAGAGAGGGAGAGTTGTAGGAAATGAAGACTCCAATCTTAAAGGGTAGAGCAATGTATCACTCAACATGGGACACAGCATGGAAGAAGCATTTTGAAAATAACCTGAAGAGATGTGCTGGAGATCATTGAGAGTGATCACAGAAAGCCAGGCAAAATGAGGAAATGGATAAGTATGTTCCAAATAAACAAAAATCAAAACTAAATGTCAGAAAAAGAACTACACAGGACAGAGATCAGCAATGTGTCTGATAAAGAATTTGAAGAAATGTGATCATAAAGGTGCTCACAGACCTCAAGAAAAAGGGAGGCAAATAACATAAAGAGATATACAATATAAAGAGCCAATCAGAGAAGAGCCACACTGGCAATAGTAGCCTGGCCTGGCAGCCTGGGTGGCCAGCAGGCAGCACAGTCTTGGCCTATGTGACTGGGTGATAACAGTTAGCCTCTATATGGAGATGATTCAATATGACCAATGAGGAACCTCCTCCCATATTGGTTCGACTGAGTAAAACAGACTTCAAAGTTATGGCATGAGATGAGTTAATTCTGAGATAGAAACAGTATGAACCATATGCCCAAGCTTCAGAGGCCAAGGGACCAGATATGAATTCTAATGATGTAACCAGGGTAAGGAAGTCTGAAGAAAAACTAAAAGAGCAACAATACTTGTCAGCAACGAGCGAGAAAGAGATACAAGCGTGTACTACTCAAATCCAGTACCTCAAGCAAGTCCAATAGTCCAGCATTACCCAAATGAGATCAACAATGGAACTGAATGTCTGGGAGTTTACACCTGATAGAGGCTTGATTGTGTTGGACTATTCCAAAGTGGCCACCTCTAAAAAATTCCCCTTCTAGAACAAGTAGAGCCTTAAGAAATGTTTCTGTTTGAAGAAAATAGATAGAGAAACAGAAGTCTTAAGTTTTTGGAGGAATGAAAACCTAGAGACTTGAACTCCTGAATTGAATATGTAATATTCCATTAAAATGGAAACTTGTCATATGCATCACTCTTAACCTTGGCCATAGGAGCTAAGGACACTATATATCAGCTTTGCTATCAAGACTATGGACTTCATGATTCTTGTTGAGCTTCTCAAATGAGGTAATTTACCTCTCAAATGAGGTAAATTTTTTCATTAAAGAGTTTATTTGCTGAGGACAATTTAAGAGTCATGAGAGAATCAAATGATAGATGTCAGCACAAATAGTTCATATATTTAACAAATTGGTTTGGGGCTCTGTATTACTAGATTGAGCCTTAGATCAATACAGTTTCAATTAATGGTTTGTTCTTTGAATGATTGCTAATGTTTTGGGTAATTTCACAGAGGACTGTACAAATATAAAGTTGTGTTATAAAAATTCAGGATGAAACTTTTGGAAGCCCTATAAACATTCATGTCATTATAGATAGTATAAGGTTATTGGCTGTGATGAGACTCACTGTTATTTTTTTCAGTATTAAAATTAAATCCACATTTTGTTACAGGTATTTTCTGAAAGAGCATTGTAATTGATGGTGATGTGTTTCTGTAATTGTATTTGGGCCTTTTCTTCCATTGCATTCTTGTTATTAAAATAAATGTGCTTTGAAATAAAAATGTACTAGAATGCCTGGTTTGCTCAGCCAGTTGATCATCTGCCTTTGTCTCAGGTCATGATCCCAGGGGTCTGGGATTGACCCTTGCATTGGGCTCCCTGATCACTGTGGAGTCTGCCTCTACCTCTACTTCTGTCTCTTTCTCAAATTGTGTTCTCTTTTGATTGCTCACTCTATGTCTCATATAAATAAAATTTCTTTAAAAAAAGAAAGAAAGACTAATACCAATCAAAACTTGTCACGGCCAGTGTGACAAATCGACCAGGGAAACCATGGGGGCTAAGAGGATGATTGAAAAAAGTTAAGAGACAAAGAGATGGGGGCAAGAGGGACACTGAAGATGATTTCCAACAGTGCCAAATTTATTCCACATCTTACAAGCATTTATAAGTCAGACCAGAATAGGAGGAGCATTATATCAGTACCTAGTCAGATGATTGCAAGTTCCTATGACAAGTTTACATTAACTAAAAGCAAACCTCATCATGTCAGGTAGTTTCAGCTAAAGCCATTAGCAAGACAATCAGCCATGGAGTGGATCTGGGTCTAAGGGTGACAGGCTGGGAGGTGGATCATGGGAGGTACAAACAACAATGATTAAATAAAAACTCAGGACTCTGGCAACATTGTTCCCTACTGCAGGGAGAATGTGTATGAAGTCATTCAGGTGAGTGCACGACACATAGCACAGAGCCTTTCTCAGTGCACCCAATTTTCCCATCCTTAACATTGTCAAGGTGTCCGGACTTGGTAGGAGACACAAGTCAGGGCCTGGTTTGGTCCACGACTCCAACCGTTCAGTGGCCTCCAACAAAAACTGAAGAATACAATAACAGAAATAAGCAATATGCTAGAAGGAATGAATAAACAGTACATTAGAAAACAGGAAGAATGAATCAGTAACCTGGGAAAAAGGGAATGGAATGTAAAGCATTCAAGCTGAGGAGCAGGAAGAAAAAAGAATGTTAGAATGAGGACATTTGGGACAGCATCAAGCATAACATTCACAGTACAGGAAGACCAGAAGGAGAAGAGAAGAAAGGACCAGAAAACTTACTTGAAGAAATGAGTGCTGGGGGGACAAGATGGCGGGGAAGTAGGAGGAGGTGCCTTTTCAGCCTGTACCCCAAAGTGAGCTGATTACCTACCAAAGAACTCCAATCACCCATGAAATCAGCCTGAGATCAGAATTATACATGTCTGGATCTCTACAGGGGCAGAAGATGCCAGTGGGCAGGTAAAGCAGAGTGGGAATGGCAACTGATATCTGAAGATAAACAAAAGGGGGAGGGAGACACCAGAGGCAACCAGTTGGAAAGTAATACCCCGATACAAGCGAGAGTGCCCTGCATCTGGGGACCAGAGTTAACTTGGAGATTGGTTGAAAGCACTCCAAAAGAGCAAAGGATCGCTGGGGGAAATTGTGGGAATCCAGGCAGCTAGGGGCAGAGGCTTAAGTCCCAGGTTCCAGGACAGCCTCCCCTGGTGCTGAGGGAGAGAGAGTGCGGCAGAGAAACCAGATCTTGGTCCCTAAGCTGCCAGTGCGCCAGATAATGCATGGGTTCATATCCTGAGGGGATGGGAGCCAAACTAGGCGGCAGAACAGGAGCCCTACCATAGAGCCTGAGATAATCCCCTGAGAGAGGTACAAAAGCCCAGCTGGCGCCCTTTGATATGTGCCATTGTTTCAGAACCTAAGATGCCTGCACCAAACTCTCCCCCAGAGAGGTGCTTGGAAGGCCCAGTCTGGTGCTCTCAGACCTGTGCCCCGTTCTCAGAGCCTGAGACCCACGCATGACCCACAGCCTCCCCTGAAATTGGCACGCACTAGCTGGGCACTCTTAGACCCATAAAGACCAGGCACTCCCATCCCCGGGCCAGTGGGAAAATCTCAGTGTGCAATCACTGCTTGGAACTTCTCTGGCAGTCTGGAGCTGCCCAGACAGCCGCCACTGCCTTGGCTTTGGGTACAAGCAAAAGATCCTGCATCCCCAGGGACTGCGACTTGGAAACTTCTCTGCCAGCAGCCAGGGGGGAACTTATTTAGGCTCTGCAGCCAGACAGAGGCTTCTCTCTGAGAGGAAGATCAGGGTGTGGTTTGATTTCCTCTAAAATTACAAAAACCATCAAAAGCAGTCAAAGTGAGAGAAAAAAAAAGTGAACAAACATAAAAATCGCCAGAGAACAAAAGCCTGGAAAAAACCAGTTTCCTCAGAGCCCACTCCCTTCAGGAGGGCGGGAGGACTTAACTCAGGGAACATCACTGACTGAAAACCTACGTGTCATGCCACTCCCCCAAAAAACAAACCAAGAAAGGAAAAAAAAAAGAGGGGGAAAAAAAGGACTACAAGAGAACAACCACTACTTTATAGGAAAAGTTTTATTTTTCACTTGTTCCCACTATTCTGGTTCATTTTATTTTAACATAGGTAATTTCTTTAACCTATATACCATCACAACGAGCTGTACAGTACATCAAATTCCATAATAATCTTCTACCCTGAACTTTTTGATACATACACCTATATTTTTCTTTTGCATTTCTATTTTTTGAATTCCTTTCTTTACATTTTAGTTTAGTTTAGTCTAGTTTATTCCTTTTTATTTTTATCTTCTAATATTCATATAGAGTTAAACTTCAAAGTAATCCCTTTCCCCAATCAATACTACCCTCTAGGTAAACCAATTTTTAATCCCCCTTTATCTTAGGAAAGTTGAGTCCTTTAACAAAGATATCAAGACACATCGAGGAAGAATCAAAACAACCTTCCTCTCACACACACTAAGAATTTATAACCACTCTCCCATATTTTTCTTCCACCAGTGTTTCTGTGTTTTTGTGTTTGTCCTGATAACATATAAATCTTACACTTGGGGTTCTTTTTGACGAGGTTCTTCCTCTATTTGCATATGCATATATTTTTTCTCTTGTCATATACTTGTATAAGTCTTTTTGTTTGTCTGTTTTTGTTTGTATACTTCATAAATCTTAGCTTGGGTCCCATTTGGGCTGAACCTTCTCTTTCATCTTAACTTTCTTTCCTGTCTCTCTCTCTCTCTCTTTTTTCTTTCTTTTTCTTTTCTTGTGTCTCTCGTTTGGGTGGGGAATCCTGATTGCTCAGAAGTGTTCCAGGATGCACCTTGACTGCACCACGGTTGATACATCCAGCTACATCTGTTCAGTCATCTCCCACCAAAATGACTAGGAGGAGGAATGCCCAACAGAAGAAAAATATAGAGGATGGACCTTCTGCAACAGTGCTCACAGGTATCGACAATATGTCAGATAGAGAATTCAAGCTATTATCCAGGCAATAGCTAGTTTGGAGAAAGAACAACAAGGATTAACTATTATAATAGTTCCCACTCTGCTTTACCTGCCCACTGGCATCTTCTGCCTTTGTAGACATCCAGACGTGTATAATTCTGATCTCGGGCTGATGTCATGGGTGATAGGAGTTCTTTGGTAGGTAATCAGTTCACTTTGGGGTACAGCCTGAAAAGGCGACTCCTCCTACTTCCCCGCCATCTTGTCCCCCAGCACTCATTTCTTCAAGTAAGTTTTCCAGTCCTTTATTCCTCTTCTCCTTCTGGTCTAACTGTACTGTGAATATTATGCTTGATGCTGTCCCAAATGTCCTCAAAGATGACCAACCGGAATTGATTAGGGCCGATCTGAAAGCGAACAGACAGGATGTTCACAATGTTAGGGCGGAGCTTAAAGCTACCAGGCATGAGGTTCACAATGCTCTCAATGAGTTCCAATCTAATCTAAACTCTCTCAAAGCTAGGGTAATTGAGACAGAATATAGAGTTAGTGATCTGGAGGACAAACAGATAGAGAGAAAGGATCAGGAGGAAGCCTGGAACAAACAACTTAGAAACCACTAAAACAGAAACAGGGAAATAAATGATGCCATAAAGCATTCCAACGTCAGAATTATTGGAATCACTGAAGGGGAGGAGAAAGAAAGAAGTCTAGAAGATATAGTGGAACAAGTCCTTCATGAAAATTTTTCCTAAACTCCATAATGGAACCAGCATTCATGTACTAGAGGCTGAACAGCCCCACCCAAGATTAAACATTCCTAAAAAAACATCACGACACCTGATAGTCAAATTGGGGAACTATAATTGTAGGTATAATATCTTGAAAGCCGCTAGGGCAAAAAGGATCCTTAATACAGAGGATAGCCCATCAAAATAACATCAGACGTGTCCACAGAGACCTGGCAAGCCAGAAATGGCTGACAAGATATATTCCGATCACTAAATGAGAAGAACATGCAGCCAAGAATACTTTATCCAGCAAGACTGACATTCGAAATGGATAGAGAGGTAAAGAGTTTCCAAGACAGGCAAGGCTTAAAAGACTATGCAACCATGAAGCCAACACTGCAAGAAATATTAAGGGGGGTTCTATAAAAGAGTAAAAATACTAAGAATAGCATTGAACAGAAATATAGAGAAATCTACAAAAAGAAAGACTTCAAAGGTAACTCAATGTCAATAAAAATGTATCTATCAATAATCACTCTCAATGTGAATGGCAAAAATGCACCCATAAACAGCACAGGGTTGCAGATTGGATAAAACGACAGGTTCCATCCATATGTTGTCTACAAGAGACCATTTTGAACCTAAGGATACAACCAGATCGAAAGTGAAGGGATGGAGAATAATTTTTCATAACAATGGGCCTCAAAAGAAGGCTGGGGTAGCGATTCTAACATCAGATAAATTAGATTTTAAACTAAAGACTGTAGTCAGAGATAAAAAGGACACTATATCATACTTAAAGGACTATCCACCAAGATGATCTAACAATTGTAAATATCTATGCCCCCAATATGGGAGAAGCGAATTACTTGAGAAAACTGTTAATCAAGATAAAGAGTCATATTGATAAGAATACACTAATCATAGGAGATCTAAACACGCCTCTATCAGAAATAGACAGACCATCAAAGCAGAAAATCAATAAAGAAACAAGAGCATTGAATGACACATTGGACCAGATGGAACCAATAGATATATACAGAACATTCCACCCTAAAATAACAGAATACTCATTCTTCTCAAGTGCACATGGAACCTTCTCAAGAATAGACCACATACTGGGTCACAAATCAGGACTCAACTGATATCAAAAGACTGAAATTATTCCCTGAATATTCTCAGATCACAATGATTTGAAACTGGAGCTCAATCACAAGGAAAAGTTCAGAAGAACTCAAATACCTGGAAGCTAAAGGCCGCCTTGCTTAAGAATGCTTGGATCAACCAGGAAATCAAAGAAGAACTGAAACAATTCATGGAAACAAACGAGAATGAAGATACTTTGGTGCAAAACCTATGGGATACAGCAAAGGCATTCCTAAGGGGAAAATGCATGGCCATCCAAGTCTCCCTCAAAAAAATTGAAAAATCCAGAATACACCAGCTGTCTCTAAACCTTAAAGAATGTAGAATCAACAACAAATCAAACCAACTCCATACATAATAAGGGATTCATCAAAATTAGAGCTGAGATCAATGAGGTAGAAACCAGAAATACAGTAGAACATATCAATGAAACTAGAAACTGGTTTTTTGAATGAATTAATAAGACTGATAAACCATTGGCCACACTAATCCAAAAGAAAAGAGAGAAAGCCCAATTCATAAAATTACGAATGAAAAGAGAAGATCACAACTAACACCAAGGAAGTAGAAACAATCATCAGAAGTTATTAACAACAGTTATACGCCAATGAGCTTAGCAACATAGATGAAATGGATGCATTCCTGGAAAACTATAAACTCCAAAAATTGAATCAGGAAAAAATTGACAATCTGAATAGACCAATATATAGTAATGAGATTGATCAAAAAACTCTCAAAAAACTAGAGCCCAGTAAATCCATCGGCAGATCGAAGATAAGAAGAACAGCAATTCTGGAAACAGAAAAACAACCACTTTCTGAAAGGTAGGACCGGCGGAGAAGTGAATCCAAAGCGTCGGGAAGATAGACCCCGGGGGGAGGGGCGGGCTCCCAGCAAGCAGCGGAGTAACTGTGCACAAAATCAGGACTTTTAAAATTCTGTTCTGCTGAGGGACATCACTCCAGAGGCTACCCGGGGCAAAGCCCACACGGGGTCAGCATGGCCTCAGGTCCCACAGGGTCACAGAAGGATCGGCGGTTTCTGAGTGTCGCAGAGCTTGCGGGTATTGGAAAGGGAAAGCCGACTACAGAGACAGAGCCGACATTAAGCTCGCAACTCGGGGTGACCTTGAACCGGTCGCAGGCTCAGTGAGCTCGGAGCGTGGCTGGTGGTCAGGCAGACAGGAGTAACTGGGCGCTGTTCTCTTAGGGCGCACTGAGGAGTGCGGCCCTGGGCTCTCAGCTCCTCCAGGCTGGAGACCAGGAGGCCGCCATTTGTAATCCCATTCTCCGCAACTCTACAGAAAGCTCTCAGGGAACAAAAGCTCCTGAAAGCAAACCCAAGCAGATTACTCACCCCGGCCCTAGGCAAAGGCGATGTAATTCCGCCTGGGGCAAAGACACCTGAGAATCACTACAGGCTCCTCCCCCAGAAGATCAACAAGAAATCCAGCCAAGACCAAGTTCACCTACCAAGGAGTGCGGTTTCAATACCAAGGAGAGCAGCAGAATTCCAGAGGAGGAGAAAGCCAAGCACGGAACTCATGGCTTATTCAGTGTGATTTTTTTTAGTCTTGCAATTAATATAATTTTTTATTTTTCATTTTTGGGGTTTTTTTCTGGCCTTCGGGTAAAATTTTTTTTAACTGTTACCTTTTTCTTTTTTAACTATTTTTTACTAGTTTATCTAATATTTTTTTCTTTTTTATATTATTCTTAGGTGTTTTCTTTTTTTAAATTCTTTTCTTTTCTTTTTTTTTTTTCCTTTCTACCTTTTTGAACCTCTTTTAATCCCCTTTCTCCCCCCTCACAATTTGGGATATCTTCTAATTTGGTTAAAGCATATATTCCTGGGGTTGTTGCCACCCTTTTAGTATTTTATTTACCCCTTAAAATACTCTTATCTGGACAAAATGACAAGATGGAAAAATTCAATACAAAAAAAAAAAAAAATAAAAAGAGGCAGTACCGAAGGCTAGGGACCTAATCAATACAGATTTTGGTAATATTTCAGATCTAGAGTTCAGAATGAAATATCTCAAGGTTCTAGCTGGGCTCAAAAAAGGAATGGAAGATATTAGAGAAACCCTCTCGAGAGATATAAAAGCCATTTCTGGAGAAATAAAAGAACTAAAATCCAAACAAGTTGAAATAAAAAAAGCTATTAATTATGTGCAATAAAAAATGGAGGCTCTCACTGCTAGGATAAATGAGGCAGAAGAAAGAATTAGTGATATAGAAGACCAAATGACAGAGAATAAAGAAGCTGAGCAAAAGAGGGACAAACAGCAACTGGACCACGAGGGGAGAATTCGAGAGAAAGTGACACCATAAGACGAAACAACATTAGAATAATTGGGATTCCAGAAGAAGAAGAAAGAGAGAGGGGAGCAGAAGGTATACTGGAGAGAATTATAGGGGAGAATTTCCCCAATATGGCAAAGGGAACGAGCATCAAAATTCAGGAGGTTCAGGGAACACCCCTCAAAATCAATAAGAATAGGCCCACACCCTGTCACCTAATAGTAAAATTTACAAGTCTCAGTGACAAAGAGAAAATCCTGAAAGCAGCCTGGGAAAAGAAGTCTGTAACACACAATGGTAAAAATATTAGATTGGCAGCTGACTTATCCACAGAGACATGGCAGGCCAGAAAGAGCTGGCATGATATTTTCAGAGCACTAAACGAGAAAACAAAGCAGTCAAGAATACTAGATCCAGCTAGGCGATCATTGAAAAAAGAAGGAGAGATTAAAAGCATCCAGAACAAACAAACACTGAAAGAATTGGCAAACACCAAACCAGCTCTACAGGAAATATTGAAAGGGGTCCTCTAAGCAAAGAGAGAGCCTACAAGTGGTAGATCAGAAAGGAATAGAGACTATATACAGTAACAGTCACCTTACAGGCAATACAATGGCACTAAGTTCATTTCTCTCAATAGTAACCCTGAATGTTAATGGGCTAAATGCCCCTGTCAAAAGACACACAGTATCAGAATGGATAAAAAAGCAAAACCCATCTATATGTTGCCTCCAAGAAACTCATTTTAAGCCCGAGTACACCTCCAGATTTAAAGTGAGGGGGTGGAAAAGAATTTACCATGCTAATGGACATCTGAAGAAAGCAGGAGTGGCAATCCTTATATCAGATCAATTAGATTTTAAGCCAAAGACTATAATAAGAGATGAGGAAGGACACTATATCATACTCAAAGGTTGTGTTCAACAAAAAGATTTAACAATTTTAAATATCTATGCCCCTAACGTGGGAGCAGCCAACTATATAAACCAATTAATAACAAAATCAAAGAAACACATCAACAAAAATACAATAATAGTAGGGAACGTTAACATTCCGCTCCCTGAAATGGACAGATCATCCAAGAAAAAGATCAGCAAGGAAATAAAGGCCTTAAATGACACACTGGACCAGATGGACATCACAGATATATTCAGAACATTTCATCCCAAAGCAACAGAATACACATTCTTCTCTGGTGCACACGGAACATTCTCCAGAATAGATCACAACCTCGGTCCTAAATCAGGACTCAACCGGTATCAAAAGATAGGGATCATTCCCTGCATATTTTCAGACCACAGCTCTAAAGCTAGAACTCAACCACAAAAGGAAGTTTGAAAAGAACCCAAAGACATGGAGACTAAACAGTATCCTTCTAAAGAATGAATGGGTCAACCGGGAAAATAAAGAAGTATTGAAAAAAATCATGAAACAAATGATAATGAAAATACAATGGTTGAAAGCCTGTGGGACACAACAAAGGCAGTCCTGAGAGGAAAATATAGAGTGGTACAAGCCTTTCTCAAGAAACAAGAAAGGTCTCAGGTACACAACCTAACCCTACACCTAAAGGAGCTGGAGAAAGAACAAGACAAAAACCCTAAGCCCAGAAGGAGAAGAGAAATCATAAAGATCCGAGCAGAAATCAATGAAATAGAAACCAAAAAAACAATAGAACAAATCAACGAAAATAGGAGCTGGTTCTTTGAAAGAATTAATAAAATTGATAAGTGCCTGGCCTGACTTATCAAAAAGAAAAGAGAAAGGACCCAAATAAATAAAATCATGAATGAAAGAGGAGAGATCACAACTAACACCAAAGAAATACAAACTATTATAAGAACATACTATGAGCAACTCTACGCCAATAAATTTGACAATCTGGAAGAAATGGATGCTTTCCTAGAAACATATAAACTACCACAACTGAACCAGGAAGAAATAGAAAGCCTGAACAGACCCATAACCAGTAAGGAGATTGAAACAGTCATTAAAAATCTCCAAACAAACAAAAGCCCAGGGCCAGACGGCTTCCCGGGGGAATTCTACCAAACATTTAAAGAAGAACTAATTCCTATTCTCCTGAAACTGTTCCAAAAAATAGAAATGGAAGGAAAACTTCCAAACTCATTTTATGAGGCCAGCATCACCTTGATCCCAAAACCAGACAAGGCTCCCTCCAAAAAAGAGAGCTATAGACCAATATCCTTGATGAACACAGATGCGAAAATACTCAACAAAATACTAGCCAATAGCATTCAACAGTACATTAAAAAGATTATTCACCACGACCAAGTGGGATTTATTCCAGGGCTGCAAGGTTGGTTCAACATCCGCAAATCAGTCAATGTGATACAACACATCAATAAAAGAAAGAACAAGAACCATATGATACTCTCAATAGATGCTGAAAAAGCATTTGACAAAGTACAGCATCCCTTCCTGATCAAAACTCTTCAAAGTGTAGAGAAAGAGGTCACATACCTCAATATCATCAAAGCCATCTATGAAAAACCCACCGCAAATATCATTCTCAATGGAGAAAAACTGAAAGCTTTTCCGCTAAGGTCAGGAACACGGCAGGGATGTCCATTATCACCACTGCTATTCAACATAGTACTAGAGGTCCTAGCCTCAGCAATCAGACAACAAAAGGAAATTAAAGGCATCCAAATCAGCAAAGAAGAAGTCAAATTATCACTCTTCGCAGATGATATGGTACTATATGTGGAAAACCCAAAAGACTCCACTCCAAAACTGCTAGAGCTTATACAGGAATTCAGTAAAGTGTCAGGATGTAAAATCAATGCACAGAAATCAGTTGCATTTCTCTACACCAACAGCAAGACAGAAGAAAGAGATATTAAGGAGTCAATCCCATTTAAAATTGCACCAAAAACCATAAGATACCTAGGAATAAACCTAACCAAAGAGACACAGAATCTATACTCAGAAAACTATAAAGTACTCATGAAAGAAATTGAGGAAGACACAAAGAAATGGAAAAATGTTCCATGCTCCTGGATTGGAAGAATAATTATTGTGAAAATCTCTATGCTACCTAAAGCAATCTACACATTTAACGCAATTCCTATCAAAGTACCCTCCATCTTTTTCAAAGAAATGGAACAAATATTTCTAAAATTATATGGATCCAGAAAAGACCTCGAATAGCCAAAGGGATATTAAAAAAGAAAGCCAACGTTGGGGGCATCACAATTTCAGACTTCAAGCTCTATTACAAAGCTTTAATCATCAGGAGAGTATTGTACTGTCACAAAAACAGACCCATAGATCAATGGAACAGAATAGAGAGCCCAGAAATAGACCCTCAACTCTACAGTCAACTAATCTTCGACAAAGCAGGAAAGAATGTCCAATGGAAAAAAGACAGCCTCTTCAATAAATGGTGCTGGGAAAATTGGACAGCCACATGCAGAAAAATGAAATTGGACAATTTCCTTACACCACACAAAAAAGTAGACTCAAAATGGATGAAGGACGTCAATGTGTGAAAGAAATCCATCAAAATCCTTGAGGAGAACACAGGCAGCAACCTCTTCGACCTCTGCCGCAGCAACATCTTCCTAGGAACAACGCCAAAGGCAAGGGAAACAAGGGCAAAAATGAACTATTGGGATTTCATCAAGATCAAAAGCTTTTGCGCAGCAAAGGAAACAGTTAATAAAATCAAAAGACAACTAACAGAATGGGAGAAGATATTTGTAAACGACATATCAGATAAAGGACTAGTGTCCAGAATCTATAAAGAACTTATCAAACTTAACACCCAAAGAACATATAATCCAATCAAGAAATGGGCAGAGGACATGAACCGACATTTCTGCAAAGAAGATATCCAGATGGCCAACAGACTCATGAAACAGTGCTCCATATCACCCGGCATCAGGGAAATACAAATCAAAACCACAATGAGATAACACCTCACACCAGTCAGAATGGCTAAAATCAACAAGTGAGGAAATGACAGATGCTGGCGAGGATGCGGAGAAAGAGGAACCCTCCTACACTGTTGGTGGGAATGCAAGCTGGTGCAGCCACACTAGAAAACAGCATGGAGGTTTCTCAAAATGTTGAAAATAGAACTGCCCTATGACCCAGCAATTGCACTATTGGGCATTTACCCTAAAGATACAAACGTAGTGATCCAAAGGGGCACGTGCACCAGAATGTTTATAGCAGCAATGTCCACAATAGCCAAACTATGGAAAGAACCTAGATGTCCATCAACAGATGAATGGATCAAGAAGATGTGGTATATATACACAATGGAATACTATGCAGCCATCAAAAGAAATGAAATTTTGCCATTTGCAACAACATGGATGGAACTAGAGCGTGTCATGCTTAGTGAAATAAGTCAAGCAGAGAAAGACAACTACCATATGATCTCCCTGATATGAGGAAGTGGTGATGCAACATGGGGGCTTAAGTGGGTAGAGAAGAATCAATGAAACAAGATGGGATTGGGAGGGAGACAAACCATAAGTGACTCTTAATCTCACAAAACAAACTGAGGGTTGCTGGGGGGAGGGGGTTTGGGAGAAGAGGGTGGGATTATGGACATTGGGGAGGGTATGTGCTTTGGTGAGTGCTGTGAAGTGTGTAAAGCTGGTGATTCACAGACCTGTACCCCTGGGGGATAAAAATATATGTTTATAAAAAATAAAATTAAAAAAAAAAACTAGAGTCCAGGATGTGACGGATTCCTCTGAGAATTCTACAAAACTTTCAAAGAAGAAATAACACCTATTCCCCAGAAGCTGTTTCAAAAAATTGAAGGAGAAGGACAACACCCTGACTCTTTTTATGAAGCTAGCATTACTCTGATCCCCAAACCAGGCAAAGACCCTACCAAAAAGGAGAATTTCAGACCAATATCACTCATGAATATGGATGCTAAGATTCTCAGCAAGATCCTAGCCAATAGGATCCAATAGCACATTAAAAAGTTTATCCACCATGACCAGGTGTGATTCATCCCTGGGCTAAAAGGATGGTTCAACCTTTGCAATTTAATCAATGTGATACAACAAATTAATATGAGAAGAGAGAAAAACCACATGGTTTTCTCAATCAATGCAGAAAAAGCATTTGACAAAACCCACCATCCGTTCCTGGTTAAACGCTTCCAAGTATAAGGATAATGGCAACATTCTTGAACTTCATCAATGAATTATCTATGAAAGACCCACAGCAAATATCATCCTCAATGGGAAAAAACCTTGCAGCCTTCCCGTTGAGAACAGGAACAAGACAAGGATTATCACTTTCACCACTCTTGTTCAACATAGTATTAGAAGTCTTAGCAACAGGAATCAGTCAACAAAGAGAAATAAAATGTATCCAAATTGGCAATGAAGAAGTTAAACACTCTCTATTCGCAGATGACATGATTCTTTATATGGAAAGCCCAAAAGACTCCACCTCCAAACCACTGGAACTCATACAGCAATTCAGCAATGTGGCAGGATACAAAGTCAATGTGCAGAAATCAGTGGCGTTCTTACATACTAACAATTAAAATACAGAAAGGGAAATTAGAGAATCAATTCAATTTACTATAGCAACAAGAACCATAAGGTACCTGGGAATAAACCTAACAAAAAAGTTAAAGGATCTGTACTTGAGGAACTACAGAACACTCATGAAAGAAATTGAAGAAGACACAAAAAGATGGAAGACCATTCCATGGTCTTGGATCAGAAGAATAAACATTGTGAAAATATCTGTACTGCCTAGAGCAATCTATACTTTTAATGCAATTCCAATCAAAACTCCACCGGTATTCTTCAAAGAGCTGGAGCAAATAATCCAAAAATCTGTATGGAATCAGAAGAGACCCCGAATTGCTAAGGAAATGTTGAAAATCAAAAATAAAACAGGGGTCAACCCGTTACCTGAATTCAAGCTTTATTACAAAGCTCTGATCAGCAAGATAGCATGGTACTGGCATAAAAACAGACATATAGACCAGTGGAACAGAGTAGAGAGCCCAGATATAAACCCTCAACACTATGGTCAATTAATCTTTGACAAAACAGGAAAAAATATACAGTGAAAAAAAAGACAACCTTTTCAATAAATGGTGCTGGAAAAACTGGACAGCTATATGTAGAAGAATCAAACTCGACCATTCTCCCACACTGCACATAAAGATAAACTCAAAATGGATAAAACACCTAAACATGAGACAGGAATCCATCAAAATCCTAGTTAAGAACATAGGCAGTTTTGGAGTGGAGTCTTTTGGGTTTTCCACATATAGTACCATATCATCTGCAAAGAGTGATAATTTGACTTCTTCTTTGCTGATTTGGATGCCTTTAATTTCCTTTTGTTGTCTGATTGCTGAGGCTAGGACCTCTAGTACTATGTTGAATAGCAGTGGTGATAATGGACATCCCTGCCGTGTTCCTGACCTTAGCGGAAAAGCTTTCAGTTTTTCTCCATTGAGAATGATATTTGCGGTGGGTTTTTCATAGATGGCTTTGATGATATTGAGGTATGTGACCTCTTTCTCTACACTTTGAAGAGTTTTGATCAGGAAGGGATGCTGTACTTTGTCAAATGCTTTTTCAGCATCTATTGAGAGTATCATATGGTTCTTGTTCTTTCTTTTATTGATGTGTTGTATCACATTGACTGATTTGCGGATGTTGAACCAACCTTGCAGCCCTGGAATAAATCCCACTTGGTCGTGGTGAATAATCTTTTTAATGTACTGTTGAATGCTATTGGCTAGTATTTTGTTGAGTATTTTCGCATCTGTGTTCATCAAGGATATTGGTCTATAGCTCTCTTTTTTGGAGGGAGCCTTGTCTGGTTTTGGGATCAAGGTGATGCTGGCCTCATAAAATGAGTTTGGAAGTTTTCCTTCCATTTCTATTTTTTGGAACAGTTTCAGGAGAATAGGAATTAGTTCTTCTTTAAATGTTTGGTAGAATTCCCCCGGGAAGCCGTCTGGCCCTGGGCTTTTGTTTGTTTGGAGATTTTTAATGACTGTTTCAATCTCCTTACTGGTTATGGGTCTGTTCAGGCTTTCTATTTCTTCCTGGTTCAGTTGTGGTAGTTTATATGTTTCTAGGAAAGCATCCATTTCTTCCAGATTGTCAAATTTATTGGCGTAGAGTTGCTCATAGTATGTTCTTATAATAGTTTGTATTTCTTTGGTGTTAGTTGTGATCTCTCCTCTTTCATTCATGATTTTATTTATTTGGGTCCTTTCTCTTTTCTTTTTGATAAGTCAGGCCAGGCACTTATCAATTTTATTAATTCTTTCAAAGAACCAGCTCCTATTTTCGTTGATTTGTTCTATTGTTTTTTTGGTTTCTATTTCATTGATTTCTGCTCGGATCTTTATGATTTCTCTTCTCCTTCTGGGCTTAGGGTTTTTGTCTTGTTCTTTCTCCAGCTCCTTTAGGTGTAGGGTTAGTTTGTGTACCTGAGACCTTTCTTGTTTCTTGAGAAAGGCTTGTACCACTCTATATTTTCATCTCAGGACTGCCTTTGTTGTGTCCCACAGATTTTGAACCGTTGTATTTTCATTATCATTTGTTTCCTTGATTTTTTTCAATTCTTCTTTAATTTCCCGGTTGACCCATTCAATCTTTAGAAGGATGCTGTTCAGTCTCCATGTCTTTGGGTTCTTTTCAAACTTCATTTTGTGGTTGAGTTCTAGCTTTAGAGAATTGTGGTCTGAAAATATGCAGGGAATGATCCCAATCTTTTGATACCGGTTGAGTCCTGATTTAGGACCAGGATGTGATCTATTCTGGAGAATGTTCCCTGTGCACTTGAGAAGAATGTGTATTCTGTGGCTTTGGGATGAAATGTTCTGAATATATCTGTGATGTCCCTCTGGTCCAGTGTGTCCTTTAAGGCCTTCATTTCCTTGTTGATCTTTTGCTTGGATGATCTGTCCATTTCAGTGAGGGGAGTGTTAAAGGCCCCTACTATTACTGTATTATTGTTGATGTGTTTCTTTGATTTTGTTATTAATTGGTTTATATAGTTGGCTGCTCCCACTTGGGGGCATAGATATTTAAAATTGTTAAATCTTTTTGTTGAACACAACCTTTGAGTATGATATATTGTCCTTCCTCATCTCTTATTATAGTCTTTGGCTTAAAATCTAATTGATCTGATATAAGGATTGCCACTCCTGCTTTCTTCTGATGTCCATTAGCATGGTAAATTCTTTTCCACCCCCTCACTTTAAATCTGGAGGTGTACTCGGGCTTAAAATGAGTTTCTTGGAGGCAACATATAGATGGGTTTTGCTTTTTTATCCATTCTGATACCGTGTGTCTTTTGACAGGGGCATTTAGCCCATTAACATTCAGGGTAACTATTGAGAGATATGATTTTAGGGCCATTGTATTGCCTATAAGGTGACTGTTACTGTATATGGTCTCTGTTCCTTTCTGATCTACCACTTGTAGGCTCTCTCTTTGCTTAGAGGACCCCTTTCAATATTTCCTGTAGAGCTGGTTTAGTGTTTGCAAATTCTTTCAGTTGTTGTTTGTCCTGGAAGCTTTTAATCTCTCCTTCTATTTTCAATGATCGCCTAGCTGGATATAGTATTCTGGGCTGCATGTTTTTCTCATTTAGTGCTCTGAAAATATCATGCCAGCTCTTTCTGGCCTGCCATGTCTCTGTGGATAAGTCAGCTGCCAATCTAATATTTTTACCATTGTGTGTTACAGACCTCATTTCCTGGGCCGCCTTCAGGATTTTCTCGTTGTCACTGAGACTTGTAAATTTTACTATTAGGTGACAGGGTGTGGGCCTATTCTTATTGATTTTGAGGGGTGTTCCCTGAACCTCCTGAATTTTGATGCTCATTCCCTTTGCCATATTGGGGAAATTCTCCCCTATAATTCTCTCCAGTATACCTTCTGCTCCCCTCTCTCTTTCTTCTTCTTCTGGAATCCCAATTATTCTAATGTTGTTTCGTCTTATGGTGTCACTTTCTCTCGAATTCTCCCCTCGTGGTCCAGTTGCTGTTTGTCCCTCTTTTGCTCAGCTTCTTTATTCTCTGTCATTTGGTCTTCTATATCACTAATTCTTTCTTCTGCCTCATTTATCCTAGCAGTGAGAGCCTCCATTTTTTATTGCACCTCATTAATAGCTTTTTTTATTTCAACATGTTTGGATTTTAGTCTTTTATTTCTCCCGAAATGGCTTTTATATCTCTCGAGAGGGTTTCTCTCATATCTTCCATTCCTTTTTTGAGCCCAGCTAGAACCTTGAGAATTTTCATTCTGAACTCTAGATCTGACATATTACCAATCTGTATTGATTAGTTCCCTAGCTTTCGGTACTGCCTCTTGTTCTTTTTTTTGTGTTGAATTTTTCTGTCTTGTCATTTTGTCCAGATAAGAGTATATGAAGGGGCAAGTAAAATACTAAAAGGGTGGCAACAACCCCAGGCAAATATGCTTTAACCAAATTAGAAGAGATCCAAAATCGTGAGGGGGGTGAAAGGGGATAAAAAGAGGTTCAAAAAGGAAGAAAGAAAAAAAAAAGAAAAGAATTTAAAGAAAAATAAAACACCTAAGAAAAAAATAAAAAAGAAAATATATATATATATTAGATAAACTAGTAAAAAATAGTTAAAAAAGAAAAAGGTAATAGTTAAAAAAAAATTTTACCCGAAGCCCAGAAAAATAAAAACAAAAACAAAATATGAAAAAGAAAAAAATTAAATTAACTGCAAGACTAAAAAAAATCACAGGGAAAAAGCCATGAGTTCCGTGCTTTGCTTTCTCTTCCTCTAGAATTCTGCTGCTCTCCTTGGTATTGAAACCGCACTCCTTGTTAGGTGAACTTGGTCTCGGCTGGATTTCTTGTTGATCTTCTGGGGGAGGGGCCTGTTGTAGTGATTCTCAAGTGTCTTTGCCCCAGGTGGAATTACACCGCCCTTACCTGGGGCCAGGGTGAGTAATCCGCTTGGGTTGGCTTTCAGGAGCTTTTGTTCCCTGAGCGCTTTCCAGTAGATTTCCGGAGGACGGGGACACAAATGGTGGCCTCCTGGTCTCTGGCCTGGAGGAGTGGAGAGCCCAGGGCCTCACTCCTCAGTGTGCGCTCAGAGAACCGCGCCCAGTTACTCCCATCTGCCTGACCTCCGGCCGCTCCGAGCTCACTGAGCCTGCTACCAGTTCAAGGTCATCCCGAGCTGTGAGCTTACTGTCGGCTCTGTCTCTGTAGCCAGCTTTCCCATTCCAATACCTGCAAGCTCTGCGACACTCAGAAACCCCCGATCCTTCTGTGACCCTGCGGGACCTGAGGCCACGCTGACCCCGTGTGGGCTTGACCTGGGTAGCCTCTGGAGCAATGTACCTCAGCGGAACAGAATTTAAAAGTCCTGATTTTGTGGGCGGTTGCTCCGCCGCTTGCCGGGAGCCGGCCCCTCCCCCCGGGGTCTATCTTCCCATCGCTTTGGATTCACTTCTCCGCCGGTCCTACCTTTCAGAAAGTGGTTGTTTTTCTGTTTCCAGAATTGCTGTTCATCTTCTCTTCGATCTGCCAATGGATTTTCAGGTGTTTGCAATCTTTATATAAGCTATCTAGCTGATCTCCGGCTAGCTGAAGTAGTCTCAGCCTGCTACTTCTCCACCATCTTGTCTCCTCCTCCAATCTCTGTATTTTAATTGGACATCTCCTAGTGAACCATTTTATTTTTTAATTGAATTTAAATAAAATGTTTTAAAATATTTATTTAGAACAATTTTTTCCTTGCATTTTTTTATTTTCCTTTTAGTGTAACAGTATTTATCATTTTTGCATCACACCCAGTGCTCCATGCAATTCCTGCCTTCCCTAATACCTCCCACCTGGTTCCCCCAACCTCCCCCCCCCCCTTCAAATCTCTCTGGTTGTTTTTCAGAGTTTATGCTGAGTGAAATAAGTCAAGCAGAGAAAGAGTCAATTATCATATGGTTTCACTTATTTGTGGAGCATAACAAATAACATGGAGGACATGGGGAAATGGAGAGGAGAATGGAGTTGAAGGAAATTGGAAGGGGAGGTTAATCATGAGAGACTAGTGAACCATTTTAAACACCTAAGTGGTTATTTAAATATCTTAGGTTTTTTGTTTGTTCGTTTTTCTTGTAGATCTTGATTTCTTGCTAAATATTTTAGAGTCATTCAATTATGACTTGCCTTTGAGATTATTACTGACATTTTAGATTGGTTTAATGCCAGCCTCATTTAAAAATATTTAAACTTTGATTCTCTGTGTCTTCACCCTGTATTTTTGTTGTTGTTGTTGTTGTTGTTGTTTCACAAATTACAACTTTATCCACTGTATTCCCAGCAGCACAGATTTATAATTATTCTCTGTATATCAGGGTTTCAAATCATATAAAGAAGAAATAATTACTGATTAAATCACTCTTGTTGTTGTAACTAATTTCCAAAAATATACAGGGTAAAAAAAAAAACCCACAAATTTTTCTCTTAACAATTCTGGATATCAGAAACTCAAAATCCATTTTACTGGGCTGAAATCCAGGTGTCAAGCAGGGCTGGCTCATCTAGAGTCTCTCCTGGGATAACACATTTTCATGACCCTTTCAATTTAGTAGTTGCCTGTAGCCCTTCCTTCATGGCCTCTTTAACTTCAATTTTATCATTCCATAGCTCTGCCTTTTTGGGTCTTTCTCTTCTATGACTTCTCCTGCAATCCTCTTATAAGGAACATGTTGAGATGGCTCAAATAAACGAAGATAATTTCCTCCTCTCAAGGCTCTTAATTTAATCTTATTTGTGATCTTCCTTTTACTAGATAATATGACATACACAGGATTTGTGGTCTAGAATTTGGGCATATTTGGGGTCCATTATTAGTCTACCATGACTCAAACCAAAAATTACATTTAAACTATTGGTTGTACTTACCTATACAATTTTACTGATGCTCTTCCTGTTAGTAAATTTCTCTTACTGTCAAATATGTAGGAAAGGCTCTCTTCAGAGTTTATTTCCCTCTTAGAGAACAGATATGTTAATAAAGTTTCTGTTTTTGTTTATCTAGGATTGTTCCAATTTTGTCTTCATTTGAAAGGAATAATAATTATAATAAAACAATAAGTTAATAATAAGTTATTAATTTGGCTTCATTTTCAAACAATAATTTGTCTTCACTTTCAAAAGATAATTTTGCTGTATTTAAAATTTTTGGGTGATATTTTTTTTTCTTTCAGTATTTGAATATGTCAGCCCTGTGCATCTGGCCTGCATGATTGCCAATAAGAAATAATGTTTTTAATCTAATTGAGAATCTCTTGTTTGTGATGAATTATTTCTCTCTTGGGACCTCCAAGATTCTCTCTTGGTCTTTGATTTTAATAGCTTAATTATAATATCTCTTGGTGTGGATACCTTTGAATTTTGCCTAGCTTTGAGCTTGTTTAGCTGGCCAGATGTGTAGATTGAAGGTTTTCATCAAATTGGGGGTATTTCTTCTGCTTTGTTTTAAATAGCTTATGTTTTAAAATTTTTATTTAAATTCTACTTAGTTAATATATTGGGTAATACTAGCTTCTGGAGTAGAATTTAGTAAATCATCACTTACATATAACATACAGTGTTCATAATAACAGGTGCATTGCTTAATATCCATCACCCATTTAACCCATCTCACTCCATCATTACTGTTTGTTCTCTATTATTATGAGTCTCTTATGGTTTGCTTCCCTCTCTTTTTCCTCTTTCCCTATGTTCATCTCTTTTTTTCATAAATTCCTCATATGACTGAAGTAATATGGTATTTGTCACTCTCTGACTTATTTTGCTTAGCATGATTCAGTCTAGCACCAACCACATCATGGTAAATAACAGAATTTCATTGTTTTCTGATGACTTAATAACATTCCAATGTGTGTATGTGTGTGTGTGTGTGTGTGTGTGTGTGTGTGTGTGTAGATATAGATAGCCAAAACTTCAGTGATGTATCACCTCACACCTTTCAGAATGGCTAGAATTAACACAAACAACAACAAGTAATGGCAAAGATGTGGAGCAAAGAGGAAACCTCTTGCACTGTTGGTGGGAATGCAAACTGGTGAAGCCACTCGAAAAGAGTAGGAGGCTCCTCAAAAAGCTAAAGCAGGAACTACCCTGTGACCCAGCAATTGCACTACTAGTTATCTACCCAAAGAACATAAAAATACAGATTCAGAGATACATGCACACCAATGCTGTTGTATAGCAACATTATCAACAATAACCAAGATATGGCAATGCCCAGTTGTCCATCTACTGACAAATGGGTAAAAAGGAAGCAGTATATACATATGGTTGGAATTACTCAGCCAATAAAAAGAAGGAAATTTCAGCATTTCCAGTGACATGGATGGAGCTAGACAGTTACTATGCTAAGAGAAACAAGTCAGTAAGTGAAGGACAAATACCATGTGACTTTACTCATATGTGGAATTTAAGAAACAAAGGAGAAAGGGGGAAAAGAGTGGGACAAATCAAGAAACAGACTTTTCACTCTATAGAACACACTAATGGTTACCAGAGGGAAGGTGGGTGGAGGATGGGTGAAGTAGGTGATGGGTATGAAATGTGCACTTATCATTATGAACATTGAGTAATGTATGGAAGTGTTGAATCACTAAATTGTACATCTGAAATTAATATATCAAGGTATAGTTCACTAACTAATTTAAATAAAAATATAAAAAAATAACAAATGCTTACTGCATTTATTGAAGAACCAGGATACAAACATGAATGATTAGTGTACACTCTCTTGGAAGCTGGACCCCAGCACCCTAATAGAGATCAAAGACCAACACTCTGTTCCTGAAACTCTGGAAATAGTGGAATGGGAAGAAATGAATACTAAAGTTAGCCTAGACTTAGACTCACTGTGGTGAGTTCCTATGAAGGTGTACAATCTCCCATTCACATACACTCAGGGATGGAATGTAACCTGCAGTCCAATCCTGAAGGAATGTTTTGGAAATGTGAGAGACCAAATACATTTCCGTTTTGATAATTTTAAAATTTTCAGGAAAGCCCTGACATTTCCTTTCTGTAGCTCCCTATGCACAGAGTCACAAAGATACTTTCCAGCCTCCTCAGACATGGGCCTCTGACCAACAAATCATGCTCAGAGATATAATGGCAAAGATTAACAAGGCAGAAAAGAATTAATGTTGATGAGGATGTGGAGAAAGGGGAACCCTCTTACACTGATGTGGGGAGTGCAAGCTGGTAGAACCACTCTGGAAAACAGTGTGGCAGTTCTCAAGACATTAAAAATAGAGCTATGCTAAGACTGAGAAACTGGATGACTAGGTATTTACTCCAAAGATACAGATGTAGTGAAATGAAGGGCCTCACGCAGCCCAATGTTCATGCAGCAAGGTCCACAATAGCCAACCTGTGGAAGGAGAAGAGAAGCCCTTCAACAGATGAATGGATAAAGAAGATGTGGCCCATAGATACAATGGAATATTACTCAGCCATAAGAAAGGAAGAATATCCATCATTTGCATCAGTTGGGTGGAACTGGAGGGAATTATGCTAACTAAAATAAGTCAAGCATAGAAAGCCAATTATTATATGGTTTCACTCAGATATGGAACATAAGGAGTAATGTAATGGCCAATGGGAATAAATCAGAGGGGGAGGCAAATCATGCAAAACTCTGGACTTTGGGAGCAACAATGAGGGCCACAGAAGGGAGGGTAACAAGGTGATGGGTATTAAGGAGGGTATGTGTGCTGATGAGGACTAGGTGTTATACCTAACATTGAACACCATGTCAAAAAACTAAGGATGTACTACATGTTGGCTAAGTGAACATAATTTTAAAAAAAAGAAAGAAAATCAGAAACTAGGTACAGCCTAACATTGAAGCACACCCAATTCTTCTATGAAAGCACACAAACACACACCAATTTAGAAACCAGAATTAATACTAATAGGCTCACTAACTATAGAGTTCTTTTTAAAATAAGCTAAAGGGTTAAAGTCTGTGGCCATAACAATTTAGGATACTGGCTCAGAATGACAGGAAAAAGAAAATGAGAATGAAGAATCCCAATTGCATGAAGTTTTAAAAACAATCTTTAACTATAATTTAGGCTGCAAATATATGTAACATAAAATTTACCATATGAAAACCTATGTGTTCTGTTCAGTGACATCAAGTACACTCCCAGTGTTCTGCAACTATTCCAACCATCATTCACAGTACTTCTTATAATTGTTGTCATTTTATAATCTGAAACTGTGTGTACCCATTACTCCTCTAGTCACCACTGGCAAGCATTACTTTACTCTTATATACAAATTGTCCTTTTCCAGTTAATTTCACTGTGCACAATTTCAAGCACATTTATTTCACGCATATGTTGTACCATGTGTCAGAATTTCTTTCCTTTTAAAGAATTAGTAGTATTTCATTCAGAGGAATAGGCCATATTTTGTTTATCCTTTGCTCCATCACAGACATTTAGGTATTTTCCACTTCTTGGCTATTGTGAACAATGCTTAAATAAACATGGGGACACAAACATCTTAATATTGTTTTGATTCACACATATCAGAAGTAGAACTATAGAAGTATATGGTAATTCCATTTTTAATTTTTTGAGGAATTACCCTACTATTTTCCATTGTACCTAACTCCATTCCAAATTCCCACTGGTAGTACACAAGGTTCTAATCTCTTCAAACAAAATTTCCTTTTGTGTTACTTTTAATACCAGGGTCATGGAGTGATACTATAATTTGAATTCTCATTTCCCTAATAATTAGTTACTTTGTACATCTATTTATGTACTTTTAGCCAATTTCTTATCTTTTTTGCAGAATTGTCTTAAGTTCTTTGCACATTTTAAAATTGGGCTGTGTTTTGTTATTGAGTTGTAGGAATTTCCTATAGATTCTATATGTTAATTCCTAATTACATATACAGTGTGCAAATAATTTCCCATTCTTGTCACACTTGACTCTGTTGTTTGATGAATAGAAATTGATTTAGTCCCTTTCATCTATTTTTTCTTTTACTGTCAGTGCTTTTGATGTGATATCCAAGAAATGGATACCAAATAAAATGTCATGCAGTCTCACCCCTTGTTTTCTTCTAGTTTCCATGTTTTAGTTCTACCTTTCAGTATTTAATCTTCCTAAGTTAAATCTTTTATGATGGTATAAGTTAAGGAATACAAGTTCACTCTTTTGTATCTGAATATGCAGTTTTCCTTTCACTTGTGATTGAAGAGATGTATGAACCCATGAATGGTCTGAAAGATATTTGGACACATATCCCACAGTCTATTTTCCTGTTGTCCATTCTTTTCCATGTGTGCCTTTATGCTAGTAACACACTGCTTTGCTTATGGTAGCTTTGTGGTAAATTTTGGTATCAGGAAAAATCAAGATGACAGAATTTGTTCTTTAAAAATTGGCTTTTTATTTGAGGTCCCTTGAAATTCTATAGGAACTTTAGGATGTATATTTCTACTTATCCATAATTGTGATTTTGATGAAGACTTTATTAAGACCACACAGCTGAGTAACCTCCACACATTAGAGGAATTGAACATCTTAGGTTTTCATTGGCATATGGAGACACTGACTTAGCATTTTATGGAATAAATTGGCCTTATGAGAACTATAGGAGCCAGATCAGAGTTTCTAGCAGTGAAAACAAGTGTATTCAAAAAGAACTGCAATGAAGCATGTAAGAAAATGTGTTGAATTTACATGTGAAAGCACCCTCACTTAGCACAATGGAAATATAGGGGGAAAATTCTCAGATTCTCCCTATACAAATAAAGACAAGAGTGGAATGGCATGTAGAATGTCTAGCTTTGGAAGAGAGCTGTATAAAAGGACTGTATTCCATGTGTCTGACTCAGAACACTGATGTGAAGGGGGGAATCCTTTGGATGTTGTATTATTTATCAGGCTTCCTTAACTGAATATACTATTTCTTCCACTTCTGGAGGATGGAAAGTACCAGTTATGATCTTGGTGGCTCTGTTTCTGGTGAGGATATTTTTCATGTTTGGAAGGTGGCCAACTTCTTACTGTGTTTACATGTGATTTAGAGAAAGAGAGAGATTTTCTTTTCTTTTTTAATAAGGCTACAGTCCTATTGGATTAGAACCATAGGTTCTATATCCTCACTTTGACATCAATTGCCTCCTACTGGCCTAATTTCCAGATACAGCCACATTAGGACTGAGGGCTTCCACATATGACTTCCAACACAGATCCATATCAGAGCCCATATCTTGGAAGTGATAACAAGAAATCACCACTTGATAGAGAACAGAGAGCCTGCTATACCACACATACAGAAAAACAAAAGATTATTGAATTTTGAGAACAAAGACACCTTCCACTGGAAAACTACATGAACAATTCACGTGAACACTTACTCTCAGAAAAGGCTGGTAAGACCCCAGATGCTCTACTTGAGCAGACTGGTAGTCTTTCCTTGTATGAAGCCAATCTGAAATAAAGGAGAGAGATGGCTGTTTTTCCCCAAGTTCTGATGTGCCAAAAATATCATAAAGAATGTATGCATACTAACAAGAATACATGGATCACTAAAAAAGGAATAAATAATAAATAATCTCCAGGAAACTACCCTAAAGAAAAGGCTTAGGAAAGAAATACCTGACAAAGAATCCAAAACAATCATCTCAGAGGTGAGCAGTCAGCTAAAAGAAAAGGCAGATAATAGAATGAAATCAGAAATGATGCATATGCAAAATAAGAAAATAGCAACAAAAAGAACTAAGCAGAAGCATGAACATAAACAATATAATAACTGAAAAATTCACTAGAAAATTGTGCCCTCAAATTGTCAAGCAGAATAAAGAGTCAATGAACACAAGGACACATTATATGCACTCTTAAGTTAAAGAAGCGACAGAAATAGAAAAGTAAACAAAATCTAGGGATTATCAGGACACCATCAAAGTAATATAAATATTATGGGAGTGCAGTGGCATCACTGAACACAATCAGTGGCACCTATTTAGGGGGTGCAAGGATGGTTTAATATTTGCAAATTAATCAGATATTAATGTGATACACTACACAAGCAAAATGAAACATGAAAATTAGATGATGCATCTCCAACATCTATTCATGATAAAAACTCTCAGCTTCCTGTAGCAAGGAAAACAGAAGCAAAATCAAACTCTTGGAAACAACACAAAAACAAAAGAGCTTTGCACATAGAAGGAAAGCATAAACAAATAAGAAAGTCAGTCTACTGAATGGAAGAAGATATTTGCAGAGGATATCCCCAATAAATAAATAAAATACCCAAAATATGCAAAGAACTTACATAATTCAACATTAAGAAGACTTATAGCTTGATTGAAAGGAGGGCATAGGATCTGAAAAGGGATTTTTCAAAAGAATACATCCCAGTGGCCAACAGACACATGATAATGTGCTCAACACATCTCATCATCAGAGAAATGCAAATAAATCAACACCACATGAGATATCACAGTACACCTGTCAGAATGGCAGAAAAACTAGAAATAGAGTGTTGGTGAGGCTATAGAGAGAAAGGAACCACTGCTGATGGAAATGTAAAATAGCACTGTCAACTAAGGAATTCAAATGGGCTATTCAAGTTAACTAATAGGCTACAAAAACACCACAGCAAGAAAATTATTTTATTTATTTAAAGAAAATTCACAACAACAACAAAAATTACATAATGCAAATATGATGTTAACAGAGAGAGAAAGCATAGAGAAAGAAGGATAGAAATTCTGGAGATGAATAACTCAAATGAATTAAATAGAGAATTCAATAGAAAATATTCACAACAGAACAGACCAAACAAAATAGGAGAGTATATAAAATATAAAATAGGAGAGGAACTCTGAAACAGCCGTGGAGGAAGAGATAAGTAAAAGGAGTAAAGAAGCCTGCTATACCTATGAGACCACCACGAAAACCCACAATATTCAAATCTTTTATTTACCCTCTCTGAGAGAGTAAGAGTCTGCTTCTCCCATCCTCTCTCCTTTTGATTCTCCCTCTGCTTCTGCTTACTCTCTCTCTCTCTAAAATAGATAAATAAAATCTTAAAAAAGGAAATATGGGGTGAGCAATTTCACATCCTGGAGAGAGATCTGAATTCCAAATTCATGAAGATATACACCACCCCAGTTGCACAGTTCAAGTGATATTTTCCAGGACACTTTGTAATAAAACTCCCAGACTCAAAGACAAAGAGAGATCCTAAAGGCAGCAAAAGAAAGGAGAATGTAATTTAAACAGAAACAAACTGACTATAAGCAGATGTCTCCACAAAACTTTATAAGCCAGGAGAAAGTGAGATGATATTAATAAAGTGCTAAAAGAAAAAAATACTGCCAACTATAAACACTCTATCTCGAAAAATGATCCTTCACAAATAAAGGATAATTACTTTCTCCAATAGAACTAGGAGAACACATTATCACTGGACCTGTCTTACAAGAAATGGAAAGGAGTTCTTCAAGTGAAAATTAAAGGACACTAACTATAATGAAAACTTATAAAAACTTATAAAAATATATAACACATTGGTAAAGGCAAATATATATATATTATATGTATATATAATAAATATAATAATATATTTATATATTTGCCTTTACCAATGTGTTATATATTTTTATGTTTTTATATATTTGCCTTTACCAATGTGTTATATATTTTTATAAGTTTTTATATATTTGCCTTTACCAATGTGTTATATATATATATATAACACTTTACCAATTTACCAGATTATATTATTTCAGTAATACACACACATATATATATATGAGACACATTGGTAAAGGCAAATATATATATAATATATATGCAAATATGATGTTAACAGAGAGAGAAAGCATAGAGAAAGAAGTATAGAAATTCTTATAAATTTTTATAAGTTTTTATAAGTTTTCATTACAGTTAGTGTCCTTTAATTTTCACTTGAAGAACTCCTTTCCATTTTGTAAGAATATATATATATAAATATATATATATTTGCCTTTACCAATGTGTTATATATTCATATATATATATATATATACATATATATACAAATTGAGAAACACTAATACACTAATACTCTATATGACGCACATTACTTACTTAAATATAGTAAAAAAATATTAAAGTTATCAAAAATAACTAAAGCCAGTATAATTTGTTAACAAATACACTTTATTAAAAAAGCAAACCCCAACACTAAATGCAGAATGCTGGTTTAAAAAAAAGCATAAATTTTATATGTCATAGAACACGTATATATGTTATGTTGTCAGTGTAAAGAAAACACTTAAAACTATATATATATGGTCACTGCAAAGCAAAATCTTATAGGTTCATAGAAGAGATCCTTACATATCTCCACAAAAACTCACCAATTTACAAAAACAAAAAACAAAAACAAAAAAACACACCACAACCAGTAAGCACCACAGGCTCAAAGTGAATTGATTTAAAAAACATTCAATGCAAATATAATGCAAATATAAAGAGAGTAGGACTAGGTAAAGCTATGCTTATATAAAATAAAACAGACTCTTTAACCTGAGAAATAATATGTGACTAAGAAGTTCATTGTAGGGAGAGGACAAGATGGCAGGAAAGTAGGAGGAGGCATCTTTTAAACCTGTACCCTAAAATGAGCTGATTACCAACCAAAGACCTCTGATCACCCATGGAATCAGCCTGAGATCAGAATTATACACGTCTGGATCTCTACAGCGGCAAAAGATGCCAGTGAGCAGGTAAAGTGGTGTGGGAATGGCGGACTGATATCTGAAGATAAACAAAAGGGGGAGGGTGCCACCAGAGGTGATGGTTGGAAAGTAATACCCCTAATATGAGCAAGAGTGCCCTGCATCTGGAGACTGGTTGAAAGCACTCCAAAAGAGCAAAGGATTGGAGGGGGGAAATTGTGGGAATCGGGATGGCTAGGGACAGGGGCTTAAGTCCCCGGTCCCAGGACAGCCTCCCCTGGCACTGAGCCAGAGAGAGTGCAGCGGAGAAACCAGGTCTTGGCTCCTAAGCTTCCAGCACACCCCAGAATGCGTGGGGTCCGTCTTCTGTGAGGGGCTGGGAGCCTCATCAGAGGACAGAATGTGCAAGCCTTGCTATACAGCCTGAGATGTGCCCACCCCTCATTCTCCCCTGAAAGAGGTATACAAAGGCCCAGCCGGTGCTCTTTGACCCACGCCATTGTTTCACAGCCTAAGACTCATGCCCCACCTCTCCCCTGAAAGAGGTGCACAAAGGCCCAGACTGGTGCTTTCGGACCTGCACCCCATTCTCAGAGCCTGAAAAGCGCACGTGACCCACAGCCTCCACTGAAAGAGGGTCATGCAAGTTGGGTGCTCTTAAACCCAGAAAGACCAGGCACTCCCAGCCTGGACCAGTGGGAAAACCTCAGTGTGTGATCACTGCTTGGAACCTCTCTGGCATTCTGGAGCTGCCCAGGTAGCTGCCACTGCCATGGTTTTGGGTACAAGCAAAAGATCCTGAGTCCCCAGGGACCATGACTCAGAACCTGCTCTGCAGGCAGCCAAGTGGGAACTTATTTGGGCTCTGCACCCAGACTGAGGCTTCTTTCTGAGAGGGAGTTCAGGATGCAGTTTGTTTTCCTCTAAAGCTACAAAAACCATCAAAAGCGGTCAAGGTGAGAGGAAAAAAAAAGTGAACAAACATAAAAACCACCAAGGAACAAAAACCTGTAAAAAACCCCTTTCCTCAGAGCCCACCCCCTTGAGGGGGGCGGGGAACTTAACTCAGGGAACATCATTGACTGAAAACCCATGTGGCATGCCACTCCCCCAGAAAACCAACCAAGAAAGAAAAAAAAAAGGCTACAGGGAACAACCACCACTACTTCACAGGATGTTTATTTAACTCATTCCCACTATTCTAGTTCATTTATTTTTATATAGATAAATTTGTAACCTATTTACTATCACAGTGAGATATCCAGTACATCAAATTCTGTAATAACATTCTACCCTGAATTTTTTGATACATACACTGGTGTTTTTCTTTTGGATTTCTATTTGAAGTTTTTTTTTTTTTAATTTTAGTTTAGTTTAGTCTAGTTTATTCCTTTTTATTTTTATTTTCTAATATTCATATAGAGTTAAACTTCAACGTAATCCCTTTCCCCAATCAATACTACCCCTATAGGAAAACCAATTTTAATCCCCTTTATCTTAGGAAAGTTGAGTCCTTTAACAAATAAATCAAGATACATCCAGGAAGAATCAAAAAACCTTCCTCGCTCACACTGAGAATTTATAACCACTCTCCCAACTTTTTATTCCACCATTGTTTCTGTGTTTTTGTGTTTGTCCTTATAGTATATAAATCTTACACTTGGGGTTCTTTTTGACTAGGTTCTTCATTTATTTGCATATATTTTTTTATTTCTCTTGTCATATACATTTATCAGTCTTTTTGTTTGTCTGTTTTTGTTGGTATACTTTATAAATCTTACCTTGAGTCCCATTTGGGGTGAACCTCTCTTTCATCTTCCCTTTCTTTCCTGTCTCTCTTGCTCTCTATCTTTTTTTCTTTTTCTTTTCTTTTGTCTCTCATATGGGTGGGGAATCCTGATTACTCAGAAGTGTTCCAGGGTGCACCTTGACTGCATGATGGTTGATACATCAAGCTACATCTGTTCTACATCTCCCACCAAGATGACTAGGAGGAGGAATGCCCAACAGAAGAAAAATACAGAGGATGGACCTTCTGCAACAGAGCTAACAGCTATTATATATGTTATATCACATCAATATCAATATCAATATCATATCATATCATATCAATATCTCAGAAAGAGAATTCAGGCTAACAATTATCCAGGAAATAGCTAGGTTGGAGAAAGCCATAAAAGACAAATGGAATTGATTAGGGCTGAGCTGAAAGTGGCCAGAGATGATGTTCAAAATGTTAGGGTGGGGGATAAAAGCTAACAGGGATGAGGTTCTCAATGAGTTCCAATCTACTCTAAATTCTCTCAAAGCTAGGGTAACTGAGACAGAAGATAGAATTAGTGATCTGAAGGACAAACGGATAGAGAGAACGGATCAGGAGGAAGACTGGAACAGACAGCTTAGAAACCATGAAAACAGAATCAGGGAAATAAGAGATGCCATGAAACGTTTCCAATGTCAGAATTAATGGAATCCCTGAAGAGGAGGAGAAAGAAAGAAGTCTAAAAGATGTAGTGTAACAAGTTCTTCTTCTTGAAAATCTTCACAATCTCGCGAATGGAACCAGCATTCATGTACTAGATGCTGAAAGGTCTCCACCCAAGATTAAACATTCAAAAAAAAGAATCAGGTTACCTGATCGTCAAATTGAGGAATCATAATTGTAGGTATAATCTTTTGAAAGCAGCTAGGACAAAGAGGCTCCTTACTTACAGAGGAAAGCCCATCAGAGACCTGGCAAGGCAGAAAGAGGTGGCAAGATATATTCAGGGCACTAAATGAGAAGAACATGCATCCAAGAATACTTTTTCCAGCAAGACTGACATTCAAAATGGATGGAGAGGTAAAGAGTTTCCAAGCCCGGCAAGGCTTAAAAGACTACAAAACCACCACACTGACACTGCAGGAAATATTAAGGGGGTTTCTATAAAAGAGGAAAAATACTAAGAATAGCATTGAACAGAAAAAGAGATGCAATATACAGAAAGAAAGACTTAAAAGGTAACACAATGACAATAAAAACGTATCTATCAATAATCACTCTCAATGTGAATGGCCTAAATGCGCCCATAAAATGGTAAAGGGTTGCAGATTGGATAAAAAGACAGGACCGATCCATATGTTGTCTACAATACAAGCATTTTGAACCTAAAGATACACCCACACTGAAAAAGAAGGTATGGAGAAGCATCTTTCATGTCAATGGGCTGCAAAAGAAGGCTGGGGAAATGATTCTCATATCAGATGAATTAGATTTTAAACTAAAGACTGTAGTCAGAGATACAGAAGGACACTACATCATTCTTAAAGGGACTATTCACCAAGATGATTTAACAGTTGTAAATATCTATGCCCCCAATATGGGAGCAGCCAATTACATAAGAAAACTGTTAATCAAGATAAAGAGTCAGATTGATATGAATACATTAATAGCAGGAGACCTTAACATGCCTCTCTCAAAAATGAACAGATCATCGAAGCAGAAAATCAATAACGAAACAAGAGCATTGAATAGCACACTGGACCATATGGACTTCACAGATATATACAGAACATTCCACCCTGAAACAACAAAATACTCATTCTTCTCAAGTGCACATGGAACCTTCTCCAGAATAGACCACATACTGGGTCACAAATCAGTACTCAACTGATACCTAAAGACTGAGATTATTCACTGCATATTCTCAGATCACAATGCTTTGAAACTGGAGCTCAATCACAAGGAAAAGTTCAGAAGGAACTCAAACACCTGGAAGCTAAAGACCACCTTGCTTAAGAATGCTTGGATCAACCAGGAGATCAAAGAAGAACTGAAACAATTCATGGAAACCAATGAGAATGAAGACACTTTGGTCCCAAACTTATGGGATACAGCAAAAGTGGTCGTGAGGGGGAAATACATAGCCATCCAAGCCTCTCTCAAAAAACTGAAAAATCCAGAACACAGCAGCTGTCTCTACTCCTTAATGAACTGGAGAATCAAAACAAATCGAACCTACTCCACACATAAGAAGGGAAATAATCAAGATTAGAGATGAGATCAATGAGGTAGAAACTAGAGATACAGTAGAACGTATCATGAAACTATAAGCTGTTTTTTGAAAGAAATCTATAAGTTTGATAAACCATTGAACACACTAATCCAAAGAAAATAAAGCCGAAATTCATAAAATTGTAAATGAAAAGAGAGAGATCACAATGAACACCAAGGAAGTAGAAACAATCATCTGAAGTTATTATCAACAGTTATATGCCAATAAGATAAGCAACCTAGATGAAATGGATGAATTCCTGGAAAACTATAAAATCCTAAAATTGAATCAGGAAGAAATCGACAACCTAAATAGACCGATATCTACTAACGATATTGAAGCAGTGATCAAAATCCTCCAAAAAAAAAAAGAAGAGCCCAAGCGTTGACGGATTCCCTGGGGGAAAGCTACCAAACTTACAAAGAAGAAATAACACCCATTCTCCTGAAGCTGTTTCAAAAAATTGAAGCAGAAGGGAAACTTCCAGACTCTTTCTATAAAGCCAGCATTACACTAATCCCCAAACCAGGCAAAAACCTTACTAAAAAGGAGAATTTCAGATCAATATCACTGATGAATATGGATGCTAAGATTCTCAATAAGATCCTAGCAAATAGGATCGAACAGCACATAAAAAAGACTATTCAACATGACCAGGTGGGATTCATCCCTGGGCTACAAGAATGGTTCAACATTCACAAATCAATCAATGTGATAGAACAAATTAAGAGAAGAGACAGGAAACACATGGTCCTCTCAATCGATGCAGATAAAGCATTTGACAAAATCCAGCATCCGTTCTGATTAAACCACTTCAAACTGTAGGGATAGAGGGAACATTCCTGAACCTCATCAAATCTATCTATGAAATACCCACAGAAAATAACATCCTCAATGGGAAAATGCTTGCAGCCTTCCCATTGAGATCAGGAATACCACAAGGATGCCCACATTCACTCTTGTTCAACATAGTATTGGAAGTCCTAGCAAAAACAGACAACAAAGAGAAATAAAAGGTATCGAAATTGGCAATGAAGAAGTCAAACTCTCTCTTTGCAGATGACATGATTCTTTATATGGAAAACCCAATCAACCCCACCCCCAAACTACTAGAACTCCTAGAGCAATTCAGCAAATGGCAGGATACAAAGTCAATGTACAGAAATCAGTGGTTTTCTTATATACTAATGATGAAAATACAGAAAGGGAAATTAGAGAATTGATTCCATTTACAATAGCACTCAGAACAATAAGATACCTGGGAATAAATCTTACCAAAGAGGTAAAGGATATGTACTCGAAGAACTACAGAACACTCATGAAAGAAACTGAAGAAGACACACAAAGATGGAAGACCACTCTCAGATCGGTACAATAAACAATGTTAAAATGTCTATACTGCCTAGAGCAATCTATACTTTTCATGCCATTCCTATCAAAATTCCACTGACATTCTTCAAAGAGCTGGAGAAAATAATCCAAAAATTTGTATGGAATCAAGAAGAGACCCCAAATCGCTAAGCAAATGTTGAAAACAAAAATAAAACTGGGGGCATCACGTTATCTGATTTCAGGCTTTACTCCAAAACTATGATCAATAAGACAGCATGGTACTGGCATAAAAACAGACACATAGGCCAGTGTAACAGAGTAGACAGCCCAGATATGGACCCTCAACTCTACGGGCAAATAACCTTCAACAAAACGGGAATAAATATACAGTGGGAAAAAAAACAGTCTCTTCAATAAATGGTGCTGGGAAAACTGGACAGCTATATGTAGAAGAATGAAACTCGACCATTCTCTTACACCGTAAACAAAGATAAACTCAAAATGGATAAAAAACCTCAATGTGAGACAGGAATCCATCAGAATCCTAGAGGAAAACATAGGCAGTAATCTCTTCGATATCAGCCACAGCAACTTCTTTCAAGATATATCTCCCAAGGCAAAGGGAAAAAAAGCAAAAAATAAACTTTTGGGACTTCCTCAAAATCAAAAGCTTCTGCACAGCAAAGGAAGCAGTCAAGAAAACAAAGAGGCAATGGGAGAAGATATTTGCAAATGACAGTAAAGAAAAAAGGTTGATATCCAGGATCTATAATGAACTCCTCAAACTCAACACACACAAGACAGGCAAGCATATCAAAAATGGGCAGAAGATATGAACAGACACTTCTCCAATGAAGACATACAAATGGCTATCAGACACATGAAAAAATGTTCATCATCACTACCCATCAGGGGATTAAAATGAAAACCATATTGCGATATCACCTTACACCAGTTAGAATGGCCAAAATTAACAAGACAGGAAAGAACATGTGTTGGAGGGGATGTGGAAAAGGGGAACCTTCTTACACTGTTGGTGGGAATGCAAATTGCTGCATCCTTTTTGAAAAACAGTGTGGAGATTCCTCAAGAAATTAAAAATAGAATTTCCCTATGACCCTGCAATTGCACTACTGTCTATTTACCCCAAAGATACAGATGTCGTGAAAAGAAGGGCGATCTGTACCCCAATGTTTATAGCAGCAATGACCACTGTCACCAACCTGTGGAAAGAACCAGGATGCCCTTCAATGGACAAAGGGATAAGGAAGATGTGGTCCATATACACTATGTGGTATTATGCCTCCATCAGAAAGGATGAATACCCTGCTTTTGTAGCAACATGGACGGGACTGGAAGAGATTATGCTGAGTGAAAGAAGTCAAGCAGAGAGAGTCAATTATCATATGGTTTCACTTATTTGTGGAGCATAACAAATAGCATGGAGGACAAGGGGAGTTAGAGAGGAGAAGGGAGTTGGGGGAAATTGAAAGGGAAAGTGAACCATGAGAGACTATGGACTCTGAAAATCAATCTGAGGGGTTTGACGTGGCGGGGGTGAGGGGAGGGAGGTTGGGGCACCAGGTGGTGGGTATTAAAGAGGACACGGATTGCATGGAGTACTGGGTGTAGTGCAAAAATAATGAATAATGTTATCCTGAAAATAAATTTAAAAAAATTATATATATATATATATATATATATATATATATATATATATATATATATAAAAGAAGGTCACTATGTAATTATAAGGCAGTTAACTAATCAAGAATATATAACCATGGTAAATGCATATGCACCCAACATTGGAGATACTAAATAGATGTTAGGCATTTACTAACAGATCATAAAGACAACCAAGGGACTTTAATAGTCCACATTCAGCCAATGCCAGGGCATTTAGACAGAAAATTACCATGGACAATGTTGGACTTGAACAATGATTTAGACAAAAGAAACCTAAAGTATGTAAGAAAAAGACATATATAGAAGATTCCATCCCAAAGCAGCAGAATATGATCATCTCCAGTTCATATGGGACATTCTGCAGGAGAGATCAGATAACAAGATACAACACAAGTCTTACCAAATTCAAGAAGATTCCAATCATATAAATAGCTTTTCTGACTGCAATGGTATGAAAGCAGAAGTCAAGAACAAATGGAAAACTGGGATGTCGATTAATATATGGAGTTTAGTAGTATGCTCCTGAATAACTAATTGTTCAGGAATAAAATAGGAAAACAAAAAAACAATGAAACAAACTTACATGAAAAACACATCAAAGTTATGTTGCAAAAGCAGTTCTGAAAGGGAAATTTATTGGAATAAATAAATGCATAAACAAGTCAAACTACTGATGTAGACAATATAACATTGTACTTCAAGGAAGTATGATAGGTGGAAGAACTAAGACAAAATTAAAGGCAAGAGGGAAATAAAGATAATAGGAAAAATCGATGACAGAGAGACTGGGAAAACCAACTAAAAAGATTAGTAAGGAGGGAGGAGTCAAGATGGTGGAGAAGTAGCAGGCTGAGACTACTTCAGCTAGCAGGAGATCAGCTAGATAGCTTATCTAAAGATTGCAAACACCTGCAAATCCATCGGCAGATCGAAGAGAAGAACAGCAATTCTGGAAACAGAAAAACAACCACTTTCTGAAAGGTAGGACTGGCGGAGACGTGAATCCAAAGTGACGGGAAGATAGACCCCAGCGGGAGGGGCCGGCTCCTGGCAAGCGGCGGAGCAATGGAGCACAAAATCAAGACTTTTAAAAGTCTGTTCTGCTGAGGGAAATCGCTCCAGAGGCTAAACCGGGGCAAAGCCCATGCGGGGTCAGCGTGGCTTAGGTCCCACAGGGTCACAGAAGGATGGGGGTGTCTAGGTGTCGCAGAGCTTGTGGGTATTGGAACAGGAAAGCTGGCTACAGAGACAGAGCCAACAGTAAGCTCACAGCCCGGTGTTACCTTGAACCGGTCACAGGCTCAGTGAGCTCAGAGCACAGCCGGAGGTCAGGCAAACAGGAGTAACTGGGCGCTGTTCTCTGAGGGCGCACTGAGGAGTGGGGCCCCGGGCTCTCGGCTCCCCCGGCCAGAGACCAGGAGGCTGCCATTTGTATTCCCGTCCTCCAGAACTCTATGGAAAGTGCTCAGGAAACAAAAGCTCCTGAAAGCAAATCGAGCAGATTACTCACCCCAGCCCCTGGTAAGGGCAGTGCAATTCCACCTGGGGCAAAGACACTTGAGAATCACTACACCAGGACCCTCCCCCAGAAGATCAACAAAGAAATCCAGCCGAGACCAAGTTCACCTACCAAGGAGTGTGGTTTCAATACCAAGGAGAGCAGCAGAACTCCAGAGGAGGAGAAAGCAAAGCACAGAACTCATGGCTTTCTCCATGTGATTTTTTAGTCTTGCGGATAATTTAATTTTTTTTCTTTTTCATTTTTTATTGTTCTCTCCTTCTGTTAAAATTTTTTTAAACTTTTACCCTTTTTTTCTTATGTTTTTAAACTAGTGTATCATATATATATATATAAATATATATATATTCTTTTTTATATATTTTTTAATTCTTTTCTTTTCTTTTTTTTTTTCTTTCTCCCTTTTTGAACCTCTTTTTATCCCCTTTCTCCCCCCTCACGATTTGGAATCTCTACTGATTTGGTTAAAGCATATTTTCCTGGGGTTGTTGCCACCCATTTACTATTTTATTTACTTCTTCAATACTATTATCTGGATAAAATGACAAGATGGAAATATTCACCACAAAAAAACAAAAAAACAAACAAACAAAACAATAGGCAGTACCGAAGGCTAGGGCCCTAATCAATACAAACATTGGTAATATGTCAGATCTAGAGTTGAGAATGACAATTATCAAGATTCTCGCCGTGCTTGGAAAAGGCATGGAAGATATTAGAGAAACCCTCTCGAGAGATATAAAAGCCCTTTCTGGAGAAATAAAAGAACTAAAATCTATCCAAGTTGAAATCAAAAAGCTATTAATGAGGTGCAATAAAAAAAGGATGCTCTCACTGCTAGGATAAATGAGGCAGAAGAAAGAATTAGTGACATAGAAGACCAAATGACAGAGAATAAAGAAGCTGAGCAAAAGAGGGAAAAACAGCTACTGGAACAAGAGGGGACAATTCGAGAGATAAGTGACACCATAAGACGAAACAACATTAGAATAATTGGGAAGAAGAAGAAAGAGATAAGGGAGCAGAAGGTATACTGGAGAGAATTATTGGGGAGAATTTCCCCAATATGTCAAAGGGAACAAGCATCAAAATTCAGGAGCTTCACAGAACGCCCCTCAAAATCAATAACAATAGGCCCACACCCCGTCACCTAATAGTAAAATTTACATGTCTCAGTGACAAAGAGAAAATCCTGAAAGCAGCTCGGGAAAAGAAGTCTGTAACATACTATGGTAAAAATATTAGATTGGCAGCTGACTTATCCACAGAGACCTGGCAGGCCAGAAAGAACTGGCATGATATTTTCAGAGCACTAAATGAGAAAAACATGCAGTCCAGAATACTATATCTAGCTAGGCTATCATTGAAAATAGAAGGAGAGATTAAAAGCTTCCAGGACAAACAAAAACTGAAAGAATTGGCGAACACCAAACCAGCTCTACAGGAAA
Source organism: Mustela putorius furo (assembly GCF_011764305.1). Taxonomy (NCBI): domain Eukaryota; kingdom Metazoa; phylum Chordata; class Mammalia; order Carnivora; family Mustelidae; genus Mustela; species Mustela putorius. Next base: position 2,989,138 of record NW_025421566.1, on the reverse strand, counting down.
TATTGAAAGGGGTCCTCTAAGCAAAGAGAGAGCCTACAAGTGGTAGATCAGAAAGGAACAGAGACCATATACAGTAACAGTCACCTTACAGGCAATACAATGGCACTAAATTCATTTCTCTAAATAGTTACCCTGAATGTTAATGGGCTAAATGCCCCTGTCAAAAGACACAGGGTATCAGAATGGATAAAAAAACAAAACCCATCTATATGTTGCCTCCAAGAAACTCATTTTAAGCCCGAAGACACCTCCAGATTTAAAGTGAAGGGTGGAAAAAATTTACCATGCTAATGGACATCAGAGGAAAGCAGGAGTGGCAATCCTTATATCAGATCAAGTAGATTTTAAGCCAAAGACTATAATAAAAGATGAGGAAGGACAATATATCATACTTGAGGGGTCTGTCCAACAAGAAGATCTAACAATTTTAAATATCTATGCCCCCAACGTGGGAGCAGCCAACTATATAAACCAATTAATAACAAAATCAAAGGAACACATCAACAATAATACAATAATAGTAGGGAACTATAACACTCCCCTCACTGAAATGGACAGATCATCCAAGCAAAAGATCAACAAGGAAATGAAGGCCTTAAAGGACACACTGGACCAGAGGGACATCACAGATATATTCAGAACATTTCATCCCAAAGCCACAGAATACACATTCTTCTCAAGTGCACAGGGAACATTCTCCAGAATAGATCACATCCTCGGTCCTAAATCAGGCCTCACCCGGTATCAAAAGATTGGGATCATTCCCTGCATATTTTCAGACCAAAATTCTCTAAAGCTAGAAGTCAACCACAAAAGGGAGTTTGGAAAGAACCCAAATACATGGACTCTAAACAGTATCCTTCTTTTTTTTTTTAATATAATTTTTTATTTTTTATAAACATATATTTTTACCCCGAGGGTACAGATCTGTGAATCACCAGGTTTACACACTTCACAGCACTCACCAAAACACATACCCTCCCCAATGTCCATAATCCCACCCTCTTCTCCCAAACACCCCCCCCCCAGCAACCCTCAGTTTGTTTTGTGAGATTAAGAGTCACTTATGGTTTGTCTCCCTCCCAATCCCATCTTCTTTCATTTATTCTTCTCGTACCCACTTAAGCCCCCATGTTGCATCACCACTTCCTCATATCAGGGAGATCATATGATAGTTCTCTTTCTCCGCTTGACTTATTTCGCTAAGCATGTATCCTTCTAAAGAATGAATGGGTCAACCAGGAAATTAAAGAAGAATTGAAAAAATTCATGGAAACAAATGATAATGGAAATACAACGGTTCAAAATCTGTGGGACACAACAAAGGCAGTCCTGAGAGGAAAATATATATCAGTACAAGCCTTTCTCAAGAAACAAGAAAGGTCTCAGGTACACAACCTAACCCTACACCTAAAGGAGCTGGAGAAAGAACAAGAAAGAAACCCTAAGCCCAGCAGGAGAAGAGAAATCATAAAGATCAGAGCAGAGATCAATGAAATAGAAACCAAAATAAAAATAGAACAAATCAATGAAAGTAGGAGCCGGTTCATAGAAAGAATTTAAAAAATTGATAACCCCCTGGCCCGACTTATCAAAAAGAAAAGAGAAAGGACCCAAATAAATAAAATCATGAATGAAAGATAGATCACAACTAACACCAAAGAAATACAAACTATTATAAGAACATACTATGAGCAACTCTATGCCATAAAATTGACAATCTGGAAGAAATGGATGCATTCCTAGAAACATATAAACTAACACAGCTGAACGAAGAAGAAATAGAAAGCCTGAACAGACCCATAACCAGTAAGGAGATTGAAACATTCATTAAAAATATCCAAAGAAACAAATGCCCAGGGCCAGACGGCTTCCCGGCGGAATTCTACCAAACATTTAAAGAAGAACTAATTCCTATTCTCCTGAAACTGTTCCAAAAAATAGAAATGGAAGGAAAACTTCCAAACTCATTTTATGAGGCCAGCATCACCTTGATCCCAAAACCAGACAAGGATCCCTCCAAAAAAGAGAGCTATAGACCAATATTCTTGATGAATACAGATACGAATATACTCAACAAATACTAGGCAATAGGATTCAACAGAAAATTAAAAGCATTATTCGCCACGACCAAGTGGGATTTATTCCAGGGCTGCAAGGTTGGTTCAACATCCCCAAATCAGGAAATGTGATACAACACATCAATAAAAGAAAGAACAAGAACCATATGATACTCTCAATAGATACTAAAAAACATTTGACAAATACAGCATTCCTTCCTGATCAAAACTCTTCAAAGTGTAGGGGTAGAGGGCACATACCACAATATCATCAAAGCCATCTATGAAAAACCCACTGCAAATATCATTCACAATGGAGAAAAACTGAAAGCTTTTCTGCTAAGGTCAGGAACACTGCAGGGATGTCCATTATCACCACTATAATTCAACATGTACTAGAGGTTCTACCCTCAGCAATCAGAAAACAAAAGGAAATTAAAGGCATCCAAATTGGCAAAAAAGAAGTAAAACTATCACTCTTCGCAGATGATATGATAGTATATGTGGAAAACCCAAAAGACTCCACTCCAAAACTACTAGAACTTGTACAGGAATTCAGTAAAGTGTCAGGATATAAAATCAATGCACAGTAATCAGTGGCATTTCTCTACACCAACAACAAGACAGAAGAAAGAGAAATTAAGGAGTCAATCCCATTTACAAATGCACCCAAAAACCATAAGATACCTAGGAATAAACCTAACCAAAGAGACACAGAATCTATACTCAGAAAACTATAAAGTACTCATGAAAGAAATTGAGGAAGACACAAAGAAATGGAAAAATGTTCCATGCTCCTGGATTGGAAGAATAAATATTGTGAAAATCTCTATGCTACCTAAAGCAATCTACACATTTTATGCAATTCCTATTAAAGTACCATCCATCTTTTTCAAAGAAATGGAACAAATAATTCTAAAATTTATATGGAACCAGAAAACACCTGAATAGCCAAAGGGATATTAAAAAGGAAAGCCAACATTGGTGGCATCACAATTCCGGACTTCAAGCTCTATTACAAAGCTGTCATCATCAAGACAGCATGGTACTGGCACAAAAACAGACACTTAGATCAATGGAACAGAATAGAGAGCCCAGAAATAGACCCTCAACTCTACAGTCAACTAATCTTCGACAAAGCAGGAAAGAATATCCAATGAAAAAAGACAGCCTCTTCAATAAATGGTGTTGGGAAAATTGGACAGCCACATGCAGAAAAATTAAATTGGATCATTTCCTTACACCACACACAGAAATAGACTCAAAATGGATGAAATGTGCAAAAGGAATCCATCAAAATCCTTGAGGAAAACAAAGGCAGCAACCTCTTTGACCTCAGCCGCAGCAACATCTTCCTAGGAACAATGCCAAAGGCAAGGGAAACAAGGGCAAAAATGAACTTTTGGGATTTTATCAAGATCAAAAGCTTTTGCGCAGCAAAGGAAACAGTTAACAAAATCAAAAGACAACTGACAGAATGGGAGAAGATATTTGCAAACGACATATCAGATAAAGGACTAGTGTCCAGAATCTATAAAGAACTTAGCAAACTCAACACCCAAAGAACAAATAATCCAATCAAGAAATGGGCAGAGGACATGAACAGACATTTCTGCAAAGAAGACATCCAGATGGCCAACAGACACAATAAAAAGTGCTCCATATCACTCGGCATCAGGGAAATACAAATCAAAACCACAATGTGATATCACCTCACACCAGTCAGAATGGCTAAAATCAACAAGTCAGGAAATGACAGATGCTGGCGAGGATGCAGAGAAAGGGAACCCTCCTACACTGTTGGTGGGAATGAAAGCTGGTGCAGCCACTCTGGAAAACAGCATGGAGGTTCCTCAAAATGTTGAAAATAGAACTGCCCTATGACCCAGCAATTGCACTATTGAGTATTTACCTTAAAGATACAAACATAGTGATCCAAAGGGGCACGTGCACCCGAATGTTTATAGCAGCAATGTCCACAATAGCCAAACTATGGAAAGAACCTAGATGTCCATCAACAGATGAATAGATCAAGAAGATGTGGTATATATACACAATGGAATACTATGCAGCCACCAAAAGAAATGAAATTTTGCCATTTGCAACAACATGGATGGAACTAGAGCATATCATGCTTAGCGAAATAAGTCACGCAAAGACAACTCTCATATGATCTCCCTGAAATGAGTAAGTGGTGATGCAACTTGGGGTCTTAAGTGGGTAGAAGAAGAATCAATGAAACAAGATGGAATTGGGAGGGAGACAAACCATAAGTGACTCTTAATCTCACAAAACAATCTGAGGGTTGCTGGGGGGAGGGGGTTTGGGAGAAGAGGGTGGGATTATGGACATTGGGGAGGGTATGTGCTTTGGTGAGTGCTGTGCAGTGTGTAAAACTGGTGATTCACAGATCTGTACCCCTGGGGATAAAAATATATGTTTATAAAAAATTAAAAAAACGATGGTAATTTAATTTAAATTAAAGAAGAAAGAATAAAAGAAAAGTTTACCAAAACAAAGATCTCGATTTTGAATAAACGAACTTTTAGCTAGATTAAGAAAAAGAAAGAACAGACCTGTACCCCTGGGGATAAAAATATATGTTTATAAAAAATAAAAAATTAAAAAAATAATAATAAAAAAAATAAAATATTTAAAAAAAAGAGAAAAAGAAAGAATATCCCAACTTAAAAAAATCATAAATGAAGGATGAAACATAATAACTGATACATAATAACTGAAATAGGATCATGGAACTACTGTACACAATTAAATACAAGCAAATCAAATAGCTCATAACAAATGGATAAATCCTTGAAACGTACAACTACCAAGACTGACTCAGAGGAAAGTAGAAAATACAAGTAGACCAATACAAAATAATACTTATTCAATAAACAAAATCCTTCCATGTGGCAGAGAGGAAGAAGACAGCAGAGTGGGAGGATCCTAAGCTCACTTAGTCCCATTAACACAACCAGATAATTATAAAATATCCTATATAACCAGAAGTCAACCTGAAGACTGAAAGAACAAACAGCAAAACTAAAGGGAAAGAAGAAGCCACCTTAAAGAAAGTAAGAACTACAGAGACATGGTTAAGGTGAAAACAGACTGCGATGCTGTGCAAACATTATATGGTCACAGAGAAGGACGAGAGAGAGAAGAGCATATAGAGCAATACACAAGGATAACAATTCCTCAAAACCACTGGCTGGCTGATAAAGGAAGACCTATAAGGCTAGTAGCCGATCTGTTCACAGAAACTCGGTAGACCATGAGGCAGTGGTGTGAGACATCCAAAGTATGTAATGGAAAATATCTGCAGCCAAGAATGTTCTATTCAGCAAGGCTATCCATCAGAATAAGAGGAGGTATAAAGAGTTTCCCAGACAAACAAAAACTAAAAGAATTTGTGAGCACTGAAACAGCTCTGTAAGAAATATAGTGGAATGGAGACACCAAAAGTGAGAAAGCCTTCAGGGAAACAGAGAGAATTTCAAGAAATGACAAAACATGTAATAAAATGACACTAAACACATACCTATCTATAATTAGTCTGAATATATTTGAATTAAATGCTCCAATCAAAAGACACAGTGTATGGATTTTTTAAAAAATCATGTATGGGATACATGAGTGGCTCAGTGGGTTAAGCCTCTGCCTTTTGTTCAAGTCATGATCTCAGGGTCCTGGAATCTTGCCCCACCTCAAACTCTATGCTCAGCAGGAAGCCTGCTTCCCCCTCTCCTGTATGCGGCTGTTTTCCTTTCTTAAATGGTTTTAGCAGTGATGGGTGGGATGAATACAGCATCACATCGTTGGCCAGCCATGGAGCTGAAATTACACAAACCAACCCCATCAGTGAGCTCTCATGGGAGCACAGTCGGTCATTCTTTTGTCCGCAGTTTCTATCAGAAATCTGTTCACACTGCATACGTCTAACAGGTTTGTATCTTGGGGACATGAGTCTGGTAGAAACTTTAGAGACCAGGGCCAGAGATTCTGAAGCACAAAGGCATCAGTTTGTGACATTTGGAAGGCAGCCAAGCTATTGGAAGGAAGTAGACAGTGATGCAAACCTTCCTCAAGAAGCATGCAAGTCGCCAAGACACGACCTGACCTTACACCTAAAAGGGCTGCAAAAACAAAAGCAAGGAATGCCTACACCCAGCAAAAGATGAGAACTCATCAAGAAGGAAGCCTAAAGCCATGGTAGGAAAAGCAAGTCTCAAATCCATGAACATAGATCCATGAAAGGACAAGCTGCCCTTCTGAGTGAATAAACCAGATGGTAAAACCCTAGCAGGCTTCTCAATGAGAACAAACCAAGGACTCCAATTGTTCTGCTCCTGAATGAAAGAGGAGACTTCACCATACAGGAACCCCCTTTAAAGTGAATATGAGGAGCAATGAAATGCCTCCCCCCAACTAAACAATCAGGAGGAAAGGGATAAAATTCCTAGAAATATACAAACATCCACGACTGGAGCAGGAAGAAAGATGTAACCCATAGCCAGCAAAGAACTGAAAGCATTAATCCAAGGTCTCCCATTCAACAAAGACTCCTGGGCCACATGGCTTCCCAGGTCAATTGGCCCAAGCACTGCAAGGAGAAAAAACTTCTATTTTTCTGAACCTGTCCCAAGAGAGAAAGGGAAAGAAACTTCCCAACCTCATTTAATGAGAACAGCATTACCTTGATCCCAAAGCAAACACACACCATCCATGGAAGGAGCATTATAGGCACCAACCCTGATGAAGAGGGATGCAGAAATACTCAATGAGATACTAGATCCTCAGATGCTGAATAAGAGGAAGCTTCACCATGGCCAACTGAGATGTATTCCTGGTCTGAAGGGATGGCTCAACATTCACAATTCTATCCACAGGAATCAACCCATTCCTTAAAGGAAGGAGAAGCACCATATGGTTCTCCCAATTGATGCAGAAAAAGCATTTGATCAAATGTTGCATAAAATCCTCAACCACGTAGGGATAGGGAGCACCCACCTCAACATCTTGAAGGTCACATTTTAAAGGCCCACAGATAATATCCTCATCAATAAGGCAGCTACTAGAGAGTTCCCCCAGAGGAAAAGGGCAGAACTATGATGAGGACATGTCTACTCTCACCACTCTTGTTCCATCTAGTCCCCGATGTGATAGCTTCTGCCATCTGACCACCAAAAGAAATTAAAGGCATCCAAGTTGCCAAAGAAGAAATCACTCAGTCACCCCTGGAAGACATCATGGGAGTCTATATAGAATACCAGATAGACTCCATGATAATCATAAGAATAAGCACAGAATAAAATGTGCCAGAATCTCTCCAGGAATTCACCTCTACCCAGGATATCACAGCAATTCACAGAAGTCACTTGTGTTTCTGCCCACCCACAGCGAAGCAGCCTGGAGAGTCCATTCCCAGTTGCAAACCAAGCCATAGGATACCTAGGAGGAAACCTCAGCAACGAGGTAAAAAATTTTCTCTGAAAACTTTAGAAAACTTATGAGAGAAATGAGGTAGACACAATGTATTGGAAGCCCTTTCCCTGCTCATGGAGTGTAAGAACAAATATTGTTAATAATACCTACACTTCCTAGAGCAACCTATACATTCAGAGAAACCCATAGGAAAATACCATCAATATTTTTCTCAGAGCTGGAATATCTTTTTGAAATTTGTTTGGAACAAGAAAATATCCCAAGTATTGAAGGGAAAATTTGAAAAAGAAAACTAAAGATGGTAGCATCTCCTTCAGGACATCGAGTTGTATTACAAACTCTAATGATTAAGAGAGTATCACAATGCAGATCAATCAAATAGAATAGGGAACCCAGAAATAGACCTTCAATTCAATGGTCTACTAATATTTGAAAAAGCAGGTAAAAATATTTAATGGAAAAACAAGAGTCTCTTCAACACATGGTGTTGGGAAAATTGGACAGTCATCCCCAGTAGGATGAAATTAGATCACCTTCTTACACCATCCAGAAAAATAGACTCAAAATGGATGAATTACCTAAAGGTGAAATAGGAATCCATCAAAATCCTAGAGGAGCACACAGGCAATAAGGTATTTGACCTCAACACCCACAAAGCAGAAAATCCAGTAGGAAAATAAGCAGAAGACATGAGCAGATATTTCTTCAAAGAAAATATACAAATGGCCAAGAGATGCATGAAAAAACTGTTCAACATCACTTGGCATCAGGGAAACACAAATCAAAACCACAGTGAGCTATCAGCTCACACCAGGCAGAATAATAAAATTTAAAAAGTCAAGAAATGACAGATGGTGAGTATGTAGAGAATGGGGAACCCTCTTACACTGCTGGTGGGAATGCTAGCTGGTTTATTGCCTCTGGAAAACAGAGTGGAGGTTGCTCAAAATATTATAAATAGAATGACTTTATAATCTAGGAAATGTACTCCTACAAATGTAGTGATCTTAAGGGCCATCTGCACCTCACTGTTCATAGCAGGAATGTCCACAATTGCCAAACCGTGGAAGTTGCTGAGATACCCTTCAACAGATGCATGGATAAAGAAGATATGGAATGGAATAATATCCCATGGAACAATGGAATATTATTCAGCCATCAGGAAAGATGAATACCCAACTTTTGTATCAACATGGATGCGACTGGAGGAGATTATGCAGAGTGAAATAAGCAGAGAAAGTCAGTTATCATATGGTTTCAGTTACTTGGGGAAACATAAGGAATAACATGGAGGACATTAGGAAAAGGAAAGGGAAATGAATTGGGGTAAATCGGATGGGGAGACAAACCATGAGGGACTGTAGACTCTGAGAAGCAAACTGAGGGTTCTGAAAGGGAAAGGAGTGTGGGGGGGGGGAATAAGGGAGCCTGGTGGTGAGTATTATGGAGGGCATGTATTGCATGGAGCACTGGGTGGGATGCATAAACAATGAACCTTGGAACACTGATAAAATAAAACCAAATTTAAAAAAATAAAGGAGGAAAACAGACACTCAAATACAGGTTTCCCCACCAAATATAAAATATTCCTATTTTTATAAGCAAAATGACAAAAAATAGACTATACCCCACTATGCGAAAGGTTTTTTTTATGCCATTTCATTTTTCATTACATATCTATATGTGTATAGTAATAATGTTTTTGTAAAAATAAAAAGTCTATTTAGTTAGAAAAAACGTATACTAGTGTAGTCCTCTACACTAGTTTTTATAAAACAATCAAAGTGACTTAATGTGAAACTTGGAAAGTACAAGCTACCTCTCTGTGTATATGCGTATTTCTATCAGCATTATTCATAATAACTAGAAGGTGCAGTTGACCGGAGCATGCATCAATGGATTAATAGATATAACTGTATTCATTATATCTGAATGGATGGATATAAGACTGTGGGATAAATATAAAATAGAAAGTTTTTCATTTTAAAAAATAACAAAATTCTGTAATATGCTCCAACATGGATGAAGTTTGGGCACATCAAGCCAGTGAAATAAGGCAGTCACAAAAAATACAAATACTGTATGATTTCACTTATATGAGGTATTTGGTGTAGTGACACTCATAGATATTAATGTAGAATGGTGACGGGGCCTGGGCTAAGAGAAGGAGGGGAAATTTAGAAGTTGTTTAATGGGTGCAGTTTCAGCTGGAGAAAACAATTCTGAACATGGTAGTGATAGTGGTTGAATAACATTGTGAATATATTTAACGTCACTGCACTATACATTTAAATAGCTTTAAATGTATAAATAGCTAATTTTAGGGGCCTCTTGGTGGCTTGGTGGGTTAAAGTGTGGTCCTGGGATCTAGCCCCGCATAAGGCTTTCCACTCAACAGGGAACCTGCTTCTTCCTCTCTCTCTCTGCCTGCCTCTCTGCCTACTTGTGATCTCTGTCTGTTAAATAAATAAACATTAAAAAAGCGAATTTTATATTCCATATATTTTCCTACAATTTTTAAGAACTATAAACACCAAATTTACATGTGTCAAAGCTACCACCCTGACTGAGAATCAATGAAATGACTTTATTCACCTACCAAATATTTGTCTTTTTACTCTTTCTGTTTTAATAATACACAATTCAGCAGGATTGGGGAGAAAAGACAATTCTATATGCAAATGCAGAGATCATAAATTTCTCCCTTCTCTAGAGGACATTTTGGGGGCATATCTCAAAATCATCAATGTATGTATCAGAATCCTAGAGGAGAACGTAGGCAGCAGCCTCTTCAACATTGCCACAGCAACTTCTTTCAAGATATGTCTCCAAAGGCAAAAGAAAAAAAGTGAAAATGAATTTTTGGGACTTCAGATCAAAAGCTTCTGCACAGCAGAAGGAAACAGTCCTCTGCACAGCAAAGGAAACAGTCAACAAAACAAAGAGGCAACCCATGGAATGGGAGAAGATATTCTTTTGTTTCATTTCCAATTAGTGGGATTTATCGTAAGGAAATTAGTAATTTCAAAGGTAAATATGAACCGGAATTTGGAAACAGTTTAGTTGTCCAACTCTTAGGGGTTGTTCTGTGACTTATTACATTTATAAGAAACAAAAATATTTAATAATACAGAAAATTATTTACAATATCTTAGTGATCTAAATGATACTTAGTATCATCTATCTTTTAAAGGTTTTATTATCATTTTGCCTTTTTTTCCTTTTCTATCTTTTCTATGTCAATTTATACTTCATTTCTAAAAAATTCCTTTTTTTAATTTCTTTTCAGTGTTCCAGAATTCATTGTTTATACCCCACACTCAGTGCTCCATCCATAACCCACCACTTAGATCACCCAACCCCCCCACCTCTGCCCCTCCCAAACCCTCAATTTGGTTTTCAGAGTCCACAGTTTCTCATGTTTTGTCTTCCCCTCTAAATTCTCCCAACTCTCTTATCTTCCCTATCACCCCATGTCCTTGGTGTTATTCCTTATGCTCCTCAAATAAGCAAAACCATATGATAATTGACTCTGTCTGATTTATTTCACTCAGCAAAATCTCCTCCAGTCCCGTCCATGTTCATACAAAAGTTGGGTATTCATCCTTTCTGATGGAGACATAATATTCCGTTGTAGATATAAACCACATCTTCCTTATCCTTTCATCCACTGAAGGGCATCCTAATTCTTTCCACAGTCTGGTGACTGTGGCTACTGCTGCTATGGATATTGGGGTACAGATGGTCCTTCATTTCACTACACCTGTATCTTTGAGGTAGATACCCAATAGTGCAATTGCAGGGTCATAGGGAAGCTCTATTTTTAATTTCTTGAGAAATCTCCAACCTGCTTTCCAAAGTGGCTGCACCAACTTGCATTTCCCATGCTTCCACAACACTGTAAAAGGGTTCCCCTTTCTCTACATCCTCTCCAAAACGTGTTGTTTATTGTCTTGTTAATTTTGGCCATTCTAACTTGTGTGAGGTGTTATGTCAATGTGGTTTTGATTTTAATCTCCCTGATGGCTAATGATAGAACTTTTTTTTATGTGTCTGTTAGCCATTTGTATGTATTCATTGGAGAAGTGTCTGTTCATGTCTTCTGCCCATTTTTTGACATGATTATCTGTTTTGTGTGTGTTGAGTTTGAGGGGTTTTTTAATAGATCCTGGATATCAACCCTTTGTCTGTACTGTCATTTGCAAAAAGCTTCTCCCATTCCCAGGGTTGCCTCTGTTTTGTTAACTGTTTCCTTTGATGTGCAGGAGCTTTTGATATTCATGAAGTCCCAAAAGTTTTTTCCTTTTCCTTTGGAGACAGAAAGAAGGTGTCTGTGGCCAATGTCAAAGAGATTGCTGCCTATGTTCTCCTTTAGGATTCTGATGAATTTCTGCCTCATGTTGAGGTCTTTTATCCATTTCGAGTTTATTTTTGTGTATGGTGTAAAAGAAAGGTCGAGTTTCATTCTTCTACACATATTTGTCTAATTTTCCCAGCACCATTTATTGAAGAGACTGTCTTTTTTCCACTGTACATTTTTTCCTGCTTTTTCAAAGATTATTTGACCATAAATTTGGGGTCCATATGATGAAGTCCCAGAACCTAAGTCAGGTTCGGTGGGGTGAGGAGGTTCGGAGCCGACGACTAAAGAAAGAATTCTTAAGACATCGTTGGTGCAAAATGGTGGTTTATTAAAGCACAGGGACAGGACCCGTGGGCAGGAAGAGCTGCTGCCCCGGGTTGTGAGGGTAGGCATGTTATATACCCCACGGTTGGGGGGAGGTGGTGAAGGGATGGGAGATTTCAACAGAGTTCTCACATGTTAGGGAGGGCCTACAAGGTGCCGGGGGGGAGTCCTTGCCCTGATGGCTTGATCAATGTCGTCTTTAGGTCAGGCACTAACATCAAGATAATTGGGGGATTCTTGGTGGGGCATTATGATCCAGCTATCATTTACATTCACTTCTACCCCAGTCTCCTCCAGTTTATGGTGGAGGGGGACATTAGGGCTTCAGGAACCAAGAGTTATTTGCCTCTGGAAATTTGTGCTATTGATAAGGTAACCTCCCTGTTTAGGTCTCTAGGACATCTTGTAGAGCAAGGGAGATTCCTGTTCTGCAGGATTGCGATCCCTGCAAGTTAACTATCTATCATTTTATGGCAGTCAGGGGTGCCTGAGGAATGCTACACATATGGAGGGGAGCGGATGAAGGGGGGGGTGCAAGGCGCCAGCTCTTGCTTTGTCCTCAGCCAGCCTCCTGCTCCCTCATCATTCCCCCCTGAACAATTTTGACCCTTAAATCTTTAAGGTGGTTGAAGGTGGAAGGTCTCATCTTCTATAACTTCTTCGTGCTGAATAGGGGCGTAGAGCTGTCCCTACCTGCTCGGGTCAATATTGGTCAGGGTAGGAATGTATAAGGGAGTTACAAAAGGTGGAGGCAGCTGAATCCAGCTGCTGACAGTGAAGAGGCGTCCTCGCATGTGACAAGGATCGTCTCCCATGGTGTAGTCATTGTAGCAATGGAGTCTCGGCACCAAGTAGAGAAACATGGAACAAAGCAACATATTAAGATTAATAAGGCGATAAGAATAAGAAGCCCAAAAAGGAGATTCAGCCATAGTCCTCCTTCAAATTAGGAACTTAACCATTTACTGAGAGAGAGAGAGGGATCTTGTAGGGCCTTAATCTGGGTGTTCATATCCTTTATTATTCCTGTGACATTTTTGCGATAGTCTGGGATGTACACGCAACATTCTGTTTTGATGATTGCACATGTGCCACCCTGGGCTGCTGTCAGGACATCTAAGGCCATCCTACTTTGTAGGACTGCCTTGCGTATCTGTGACACTTCAGTATTAAGCAGGGAGATGCTATTTAGTGAATCATTGAGTGCCTTTGTAGTATATTTATTAAGGGCTTCTACATGCCACATGACATCCTCTAGTCCCGCAGATGGAACAAAAATGGATGCTAAGTGATCATACCATTTAAAAACAGATCGTGTCCATCTTTGTTTCAAGTTGTGGAGATTAGCTGGAGTTGTAATGGTTTTAGTAATGCACCCATGGATCCAGGCAAATCCTAAAGTACAGCGCCCTATCCACCCTGGAGGAAGCCAGGGCCACAGGTTGGTTCCACATATCCAGTGGGTTCCGTTTGGAGCTGGCCATCTAATGCCATGTTACCTTACCCAATCAGTAGCAAAACATTCAGTAGCCTGGAGTACTATTATTTGGGAACACATTTCTAATGATAGCCATCCTCGATACTGTGTGTTATTTGTCCAAGTATCCTACGTATGATTCTTTTGTTCCCAGCATAAAACTGCCTTTTAACTGAGCTGTCCAATCGTGGGTGTGAACCACAAATATGTATCCCGGATCTGATATATGCCATCTTCAGTATAGCGATAAGGAGGGTTTTGTAACTTAGGCCCATATTTGATTGGGGAGTTATGGCTTGATAGCAATCCCCTTTCCTTCCAAATAGCCCCATGGGCATGTAGTACCAGGAAAGCATATTTGGAGTCAGTATAAATGTTAATTCTTAGACTTTGGCAATTGCAAAGTGCTAGTGAGCACTATTGCATACTTATCTTATCTTATTCTTTCTATGAAAACTACTGTCATCAGAAAACCAACTGTCATTCATATTTTTAACAGGGGTATCTTAAATCTGGCCATATAGAATAAGCAAGATCAAATAAAATAAAAAGAACATTTTTGCTCTATAGAGAAAGAAGTACAGTGGTCAGGTTCAGGCATACAGGTAACTAGGTTTAAAGTTTGACAAGTTTTATTTCTGGCATATCTGTTAATGTAGCCCAGTATTTAATAAGTTGGCCTCCATCATCCATTGGTGGCCTTTGCCTTCTAAGACAAATCTGGACCTGATGTGACATCATTACAGTCAAGGACTGTCCCATAGTGAGCTTTGAGGCTCTTTTATAGGAGGGCTGTTCCATGCTTAGCTAAAGCATCTGTTTGCAATTGCACCTCAACAGAGGTGGCCTCTAGGATAATAAATATGACAAAGGGGTGAAACCAATAAGAAGACCTTTGAGTGGTCCAGCCTTAACAATATCCTGATTACAGAGGATCATTGGCAAGTGAGAAAACTTGTCAAGAGATAAGAGGAGTCCCCCATGGATCATTCAATCCATTCATAAAGAAAGTGGGGTCATCCATTATCTCCACAAGTCCATAGTTAATCCTATGGAGTGCGGTATGCTGGCTTTTAGGCAATTTCATTATTCCAGTTGTTTCATCTTGTGCCGTGGGGTCTGCTAATATCCCCACAAAATAATAAGATCGACTAAAGAAGCTATTGTGCAACTTCTCTGAAGTTTACAAATTGTTTAGCTTAGGTAATCAAACATTTAAAGACAATAAAATCTAGAATTTAACATCCATAAAGGTGTGTTACTAAAACAATTTTTCTCTCTAAAATAACCCTCATTTCCAGTGATAGTCAAATCAGGACTAATTCACTTGTGACACAGGTCCAGTTTTAACAAATAGTTATAGCATTTTCCCAAATGTAACCCAAGGTTTATCATTGGTTCAGTAGTACTTCATGAGCAACTTCACATACCAAGGAAAATCCTGAGTTAAAGAGATTTACGATTTAAATCTTGTCAACATTTGCTAAAATCTTAGAAAGTTTTAAAGCACATGCCTAAATATAATTAGGGATGTTAAACACCTGATAAAACAAAACATAGAAACTGGTTTTTCTGGGCAGGCAAAGAGAAAACCATTTACATTTTCTTAACAGCAGATCAATTGATCTAAGAAAACATTGCCCTTTTGAACAGAGACAATTTCAATCTTGTACCAATGTACCTTTAAAACCCACTCATTTCAATCTTAATCCATTCTTGACCATAGCTAAAATTCCTTTTCTGAAGATTTCCCTTCACAAACCTGCCACAACTTTCCTTTGCATTCAGGTTTTGTCCCAAGCCATTTCCTTCTAAACAACCATCTCATTTAGGACAAAATTACCTTCCTTTACCTTCAACAAAATGTATTTCCATTCCTTAAATCTTTCTTACATATCTCCTACTTTCCTACATACAGAGTTTCCCTTTATTTCCATCAGTCTTAGTTACACTAAGCAGAACTTCGTATTCTTAGAAACACCTTTACTTATTAACCAATTGTGAACTGTTACAACAGAATTCTTCAGGTGGCAATTTATGAATCAGTTAAGTAGAAAACAAGCTTACCAGCAGATTTAAATACTCTTAGTTTCTTTGCAGTAAGAAGTCAAAAGCACAAACCTACATTCAGTAATTAATGACTTAGCATTTTATCCTGTTTGGTTAAGACCTAGATGTCCACAATTTAATTCCATTTGTCATCCAAGCAAAACTTTAAAACTTTCAGGTTACCAAAGACTTTGAAAGCTACTTCAGCAATTACCCATTAGAAATTTGAGACAGACAATTAACCATCAGTTTAGTCATTTCTTTGCTAACAAATTTTAACAAGTAACACAAGCTTATTTGACCTTCAGTAAATTTTGAAGTTTCACATTTACTGCTGATAACTTAAAAGACAGGTCTTAATTAAACCAACAAACTTAACTTAGTTCCAATAGTGATTTATGTTCCACCTGGGCCCACTCCACTTTGAATGTTTACCTGAGACATGCGTGGGAAGATCTGGAGTGGGGAGTGTTAGGTCCAGGGGTGCTCTTCTTGCTCCTTTACAGTGGAGAGAGAAGGAGCCATGGTGCATGATCTAGAGGCCAGTCATGCAGGCTGCACACACATTGGTACAGAAACACGTAGGGGGAAACAGAAGAAACAAAGTGCTGCCAGGAGGCAGAGAAAAGATTCCCGGTTTTAGAGCTCATAAGCCCCAACAGAGGAGCAGAGGCCATGCTTTCCCACCAGCAAGGGGGAAGGGGTTAGGCAGTACAAGGCAGGCCAGAGAACACAGGGAAACTTCCCCGAAACAAAGAGAGTTTCGGCAGCTGCTTGGGAATATTCCTTATAGTCTCTGTCTCGAGTTAGACCAACCCCAGTTGGCTCAAGTTATAGCCATTAACATGGGAAGTGAGTGAGGGAGAAGCCCCCACATATATTAGGAGTAACAGAGAGAAATAAAGCCAAAATCCCCTTTGGTAGGGATGGCCCAGCAACCTGGGTTTACTAGAAGAAGGCTTACTTACGTAATTACCATCCATTATGTCAGGAGAAAGTTTACTAGCTGACTCATTTGGGCAAACACATTCCGCAAAAGCCCCTTAGTCTGGGGTCCTGGTGTAGAGCAATGAAGGCCTAGGTACGAGCGGTGAAGGTATCCTAGGTCCATTTGCCCTGTTTCCTGCAGAGATCTAACATGATAGATCCCAGTGAGGCCATGCAGTAGGGAAGGAGTTCAGTCCTTCCCTAAGTTTTGCAATCCAAATTATTTCCAGTGGGTTAAAAGGCATCCCAAGCTAGAGTCCTTGGGAACTGAAGAAGTCTACTGAGGCCATGCTTCCAGAAAAGTAATGAATGTCCATTACCAAATCCCCTGACTCCTGTGTGGCGTCCCGCACAGGGTATGTCAGAGGTTTCAGGTGTCAAAAGCGACCGGAGGCGTCCCTCAACAAAAATCGCTATTGATCACCGTTTTGCCTTCCCTGAGAAGGCATTGGCCCTGGAGGGGTGCCGGTGTCCCTCCACTTCCCCATCGCATCCTAGGCTACAGATGGGTGCCTGGTGAATGGACTAAAATGCTTGTGCCATGCTGTCATATGTCCTGAAGACTGCATACTGTTTTTTTTTTTTTTTCATATTAACCCATGGAAGTACTAGAAAAGTTTGGCAAGGGGAAATTACCCAATTTCATAGCTTCAGGCGGTTTGCAGAAGACACTGACGAGAAACAGTAAAGATTGAAATCCATCATGGTCTATGCGACATTCCAACACATGTGGTCCTTATAGCGAACTTCCCTAGGAAACGGTCCCCAGTTGCGTTTTAATTCAATCGGGTACTGGTTTTGGCCGGCTCCCAGTGGAGGTCCCGTGGCCAGAAGTGGCTAGACCAGGGATGTGGAGGGGATCACATTAGATCATTCAGGAGGAAACCTCACATGGGAGTCTTAAGATTGGCAGCCATCCTGGTGACTTAGGTGGCTGTCCCATGCCCAAGAGAGACAACTTTCTTTAAAAAAAAAAAAAAAAAAAAAAGAACAGGAATAAAGAGAGGCCATCAAGTTTCTGGGTCTTATTGCCATTCCGGCCAGGGTACTAGCTTACAGCCAAAAGGCAGACGCTCTCCTCCCCGTAGAGTAGCCACGGGCTAGAGGATTACAGCCTGAGCAATTGACATGCAAGTGTTCCAATAAGACCATACTCCTTGAAAAGGCCCTGGAATGAGAGTACAGGAAAAGGAGAGAAGGTACTCACCAATTTTGCACCAAAGCTCAGAGTCCAAATGTAAAGACTCATAAATCTCCTGGCTGGCTCACCAAAAATAATGAAGTCCCAGAACCTAAGTCAGGTTCGGTGGGGTGAGGAGGTTCGGAGCCGACGACTAAAGAAAGAATTCTTAAGACATCGTTGGTGCAAAATGGTGGTTTATTAAAGCACGGGGACAGGACCCGTGGGCAGGAAGAGCTGCTGCCCCGGGTTGTGAGGGTAGGCATGTTATATACCCCACGGTTGGGGGGAGGTGGTGAAGGGATGGGAGATTTCAACAGAGTTCTCACATGTTAGGGAGGGCCTACAAGGTGCCGGGGGGGGAGTCCTTGCCCTGATGGCTTGATCAATGTCGTCTTTAGGTCAGGCACTAACATCAAGATAATTGGGGGATTCTTGGTGGGGCATTATGATCCAGCTATCATTTACATTCACTTCTACCCCAGTCTCCTCCAGTTTATGGTGGGAGGGGGACATTAGGGCTTCAGGAACCAAGAGTTATTTGCCTCTGGAAATTTGTGCTATTGATAAGGTAACCTCCCTGTTTAGGTCTCTAGGACATCTTGTAGAGCAAGGGAGATTCCTGTTCTGCAGGATTGCGATCCCTGCAAGTTAACTATCTATCATTTTATGGCAGTCAGGGGTGCCTGAGGAATGCTACACATATGGAGGGGAGCGGATGAAGGGGGGGGGTGCAAGGCGCCAGCTCTTGCTTTGTCCTCAGCCAGCCTCCTGCTCCCTCATCACATATCTGGGCTCTCTGCTCTTCAATGTTTACAGTTTTTGTCTTTTATTGAGAAGCACATGGTTGTCTTATCTTTATGACATGATGTAGACATGCTTATTAATCTTACACAAGTATAAATTGTTGATAATTTTAACAAAATGACAACCACCTTTTTTTCCAAGTATGATTTGAGTTTGCTCACCACAGTTTAGTAGAAATATTAAAATTTATATAGCCTTTTGTTTTAATATCTCTGAAGTTTCTTTCATTGATTACACTTTTTTTAAATTAATGACGTGTAGGAGGAGGGGGCAAGACGGCAGAGAAGTAGAAGACATTGTTTTAACTGGTCCCCTAAAATGAGCTGATTATCTACCAGAACACTCCGAACACCCATGAAATCAGCCTGAGATGTAGGATCATATAATTCTGGGTCTCTCTGGGGACAGAAGTCTCTTGTGGTGAGGTAAAGCAGACTGGAAAGGACCATATTGATATCTTAAGATAAGTGGAAGAAGGAGGGAGCCACCAGAAGCAACCCATTTGAAAGTAATACCCTAATAAAAGAGTGCCCTTGACTGGCGACCATCATAAACTTGGAGTCTGGCTGAAAGCACTTAACAAAAGCAAAATACCTAAACAGGTGGAATCAGATAGTCACGGGCATGGGCTTAAGCTCACAGTCCCAGGATGGTCACCGCTGGCAACCACCCACGCCATAGAAAGCATGGCAAAGCCTTCAGGCCCTGATCCCTGGGCTGCCAGTGCTTGTGAGAGTCAAGGTGGATACCAGCCAGTGTTCTCTAGAGCCACACCCTTTTGCACTCTCCATCCATGCTGCACGACTGGGGCCTAAGACATGATCTGCACTCTCCCCTGAGAGAAGTCCCTGTGGGCACTAGCCAGTGGTCTCTAGGACCTGCCGAGAGTCTGAACAATCCCAACCTGGGAGTGTGTGAAAATCTCAGTGTGCTCTCTGTGGTAGGGGTCTCTCTTCGGGGGACTCGACCTGACCAGATAGCAGCCCTGCAAAGGCAGCCAGTGGAAGCAGGCTCCCTTGACTGATATCACTCAGTTTTGATAGCTCCAGGGTTCAGAGAGAAGCGGGAGCTCCTGTGACCCCTGAGACAGTGTCTGGGGATGCACTCTGCTCGTGGGAGGTGGCGGAGGGGGATTCTGTGTGGACTGGACCACACAGATGAGATCAGACTGAGGCTTCTCTCTGAGATGGACGTCTGGGTGCAGTTTGCTTTCCTCTAAACCTCTGAAGAACTGCCAAAAGCCACAGAGGGAAACAAAACAAAACAAGACAAAACAAAACAAAACAAGGAACAAAAGCCTGAAAAACCGGTTTCCTCAGAGCCCAACACCTTGAGAGAGAGCAGGAGGACTCAACCTAACCAAGACTACCTGTAAAACAACAACATGGTAGGCTCTTGCCCCAGGAATCCAGTGAAGAAACAACAAGGCAACCACCACAGGGTCCCCATAAAACTGTAAAACCAAAATATCATGGGAAAAGAAGAAATTAAGCTTCCAGTATTCCCCTATATAGAAGAATATATATTTCATAGATACAAGTTTTATTTTAAATTCTCCCCCAATATTCTCATTATTTTATTTTTTTTCCAACTATTTACCATCACAATGAGAAGTTCAATACAAAAAATTCTGAACTAAACCTTTTAACTTGAAGTTTTTGGACACATATACCTGTGTTTCTCTTTTTCTTTCTTTCTTTTTTAATATACATATAGAGATAAATTTCAACATAATACTCTTTCCCCATTCAATAATATCCCTATATATAAACAAGTTTCAATCCTCCTTTATCTCAGGAAAGCTGAGTCATTTAACAAAAATATCAAGATACACCCAGGAAGAATCAAAAGCAAAATAAACTTCCTTGCCCACACTGAAGATTTATAACCACCCTCCTATCTTTTTTTTTTTTTTCTGTCAGTGTTTCTGTGTATTTGATTTTGTTCTGGTATTATATAAGCCTTATACTTTGGGTTCACTATGACTGGGTCCTTTTTTCCTTCTCATTTATTTTTGTCAGTCTTTTTGTTCATTTTTGTTTGTAAACCCTATAAATCTTACCTTCATAGCCCATTGTGCCTGGGTCTTCTCTTTCTCTCATATATATATTTTTCTGTATCTTTCTCTTCTTCTTTTTTTTTTTCCTTTATTTTTAACGGGGACTCCCACTTGCTCAGAAGCATTCCAGGATGCACCTTGCCTGTATCATGGTTGATACATTCAGCTACACATCTTCTCAGTCATCTCCCCACAAAATGACTAGGAGGAGGATGCCCAAGAGAAGAAAAATTTCAGAGGCTGTGTCCTCTCCATAAGAGCTGTTGTATACAGACTTAAACAGTATGTTAGAAAGGAAATTCAGGCTAACAATTATTCAGGCAATGGCTAGGCGGGAGAAAAACCATTAGTGAATACATTGAATTGATCAGAGTCTACATTAAAGCCACCAGGGAAGATGTTAACACTGCTAACAATAAATTCCAATCTAATCTAAATTATCTCACAGCTAAGGTAAGTGAGGCAGAAGATAGAATTAGTGATGTAGAGGACAAACTGATAGAGAAAAAGGATCATGAGAAAGCCTGGAACAAACCACTTAGAAGCCCTGAAAAAATAATAGGAAAATAAATCACACCATAAAACATTCCAACATCAGAATTACTGAAAATTTGAAGGGGGAAGAGAAAGAAAGAACACTAGAAGATAATGTTGAATAAATTCTCCATGAAAAATTTCCCACCTTGGGAATGGAACCAGGGTTTGTGTCCAAGAGGCAGAAAGTTTTCTCCCCAAGATCATAGATCTAGAAAGACATTGAGACACCTGATTGTGAAAATGATGAATCATAATTTTGGACAGAAGCTCTTGAGGGCTATTAGGGGGAAGACATTATTTACACAGAGGAAGGCCTGTCCTTCAGACCTGTCCACAGAAAACTGGCAAGTCAGAAAGTGCTGGCAAGACATATTCAGGGCACAAAATGAAAAGAACATGCAGCCAAGAATACATTATCCAGCAAGGCTGACACTCAAAATGGATGGAGAGATAAAGAGCTTCCAAGACCAGCAAAGTTTAAAAGAGTAAGTGACCATCAAGACGTCACTACAAGAAATATTAAGGAGAGTTCTATAAAGGGAAGAAGAACACAAGAATACAACAAAACAGAAATTAATGGGGGGAAATCTATAGAAACAAGGACCCCACAGGCACCACAATGTCAATAAAAGTGTATCCCTCAATAATGACTCACAATGTGAAAGGCTTCAATGCTCCCATCAAATGGCACAGGGTTGAATATTGAATAAAACGCCAGAACCTGCCCATATGTTGTCTACATGAGACCCATTTTGACACTAAGGATACATCCAGACTGAAAGTGAAGGAATGGAGACACATCTTTCATGCCAATGGACTTCAGAAGAAAGCTGGGGTAGCAATTCTTGTATCATATCAATTAGATTTTAAACTAAAAACTGCAGTCAGAGATAAAGAAGGACACAACATCATTCTTAAAGGGTCTATCCACCAAGAAGATCTAACAATTGTAAATATTTAGGCCCCCAGTATGGGAGCAACCAATTACATAAGAAAACTGTTAATCAATATTAAGATTCATATCAATTTGAATACAGTAAAAGTAGGGTATCTTAACATTACTTTCTCAGTAACTTATAGTTCTTCAAGCAGAAAATCAATAAAGAAATAAGAGCATTGAATGGCACATTGACCAGATGGACCTCATAGATATAAACAGAACATTTTACCCTAAAACAACAGAATTCTCACTCTACTCAAGTGCACATGGAACTTTTTTCAGAATAGCCCTAATACTGGATCACAAATCATCACTCAACAATTACCAAAATATTGAGATTTATTCCTTGTGTATTCCTAGACCATAATGCTTTGAATCTAGAATTCAACTTCAAGCAAAAGAATATAAGGAATTCAATCACCTGAAAACTAAAAACCACCTTGCTTAAGAATGTTAGGTTCAACCAGGAAATCAAAAAACTTAAACAATTTATGGAAACCAATGAGAATGAAAAACTTCCTTCCAAAACCTATGGGATACAGCAAAGGCGGTCCTAAGGGGGAAATACATACCTACCCAAGCCTCCCTTAGGAAAAAAAAAAAAAAAAAGGAAAAAGCCAGAATATATCAGCTCTCTTTACTCCTTAAATAACTGGAGAAACAACAAGTTAAGCCAACTCCACACACAAGAAGGGAAATAATCAAGAATAAGCCAAGATTGAGGGGGGACAAGATGGCGGAGAAGTAGGGGGAGGCACCTTTTCAACCTGTACCCTAAAGTGAGCTGATAACCTACCAAAGAACTCCGATCACCCATGAAATCAGCCTGAGATCATAATTATGCACATCTGGATCTCTACAGGGGCAGAAGACGCCAGTGGGCAGATAAAGCGGAGTGGGAAAGAAGGACTGATATAAGATATCAGAAGATAAACAAAAGGGGGAGGGAGCCACCAGAGGTGACCAATTGGAAAGTAATACCTCTAACACAAATGAGAGTGCCCTGCATCTGGGAAACAGCATTAACTTGGAGACTGGTTAAAAGCACTCCAAAAGAGCAAAGGATCATGGTGGGAAAATTGTGGGAATTGGGGTGGCTAGAGACAGGGGCTTAAGTCCCAGGTCCCAGGACAGCCTCCCCTGGCACTGAGCCAGAGAGAGTGTGGGGGAGAAACCAGGTCTTAGTACCTGAGCCTCCAGCTTATCCGAGATTGCATGGGTTCTGGCTCCTGTGAGGGGATGGGAGCCATGCTGGACAGCAGAACATGCAAGCCCTGCTACAGAGTCTGAGATACATGCACCCTTCATCCTCCCCTGAGAGAGGTACAAAGATCCAGCCAGTAATCTCTGACCTTGTTTCAGAGCCTAAGATGCACTCCCCAAACTCTCTCCTGAGAGAGGTGTGCGAAGGCCCAGCCTGGTGCTTTCAGACCTGTGCCCCTTTCTCAGAGCCTGAGATGCAAGCACACCACCCACAGCCTCCCCTGAAAGAGGTGCGTGCAAACCAGGCACTCTTAGACCCAGAAAGACCAGGCACTTCCAGCCTGGGACAGCAGGAAAATCTCAGTGTGTGATCGCTGCTTGGAACCTCCTTGGCAGTCTGGAGCTCTAGACAGCCAAGGCTGCCATGGTTTGGGGTACAAGCAGAAGATCCTGTGTCCCCAGGGACCACGACTCAGAACCTGCTCTGCAAGTGGCCAAGGGGAAATTTATATGGGCTCTGCAACACACATAAAGAACATACTGAGGCTTCTCTCTGAGAAGGAGGTCAAGGTGCAGTTTGCTTTCCTCTAAACCTAAAAAAAAATCATCAAAAGCGGTCAAGGCGAGAAGGGGGAAAAAAAAAAACCGTGAACAAAATAAAAACCTCCAGAGAACAAAAGCCTGAAAAAACAGGTTTCCTCAGAGCCCACCCCTTGAGGGGGACTGGTGGACTTAACTCAGAGAACATCAATGACTGAAAACCCACGTGGCAGGCCCCTCCCCCAGAAAACAAACCAAGAAAGAAAAAAAAAAAGAGAAAAACTACAAGAGAACTACCACAACTACTTCATAGTACAACTTTTATTTTTAATTTGTTCCCACTATTCTGGCTCATTTTTTTATACAGATAGTTTTTTAACCTATTTCCCATCACAGCGAGCTGTCCAGTACATCAAATTCCATAATAACCTTCTAACCTGAACTTTTTAATACATATACCTGTGTTTTTCTTTTGCATTTCTATTTTTTGAATTTTTTTTAAATTTTAGTTTAATTTAGTCTACTTTATTCCTTTTTTATTTTTTATTTTCTAATAATCATATAGAGTTAAACTTCAAAGTAATCCCCTTTCAATCAATATTATCCCTATAGGTAAACCAATTTTTAATTCCCCTTTACCTAGGAGAGTTGAGTCCTTTAAAAAAGATATCAAGATACATCCAGGAGGGAACAAAACAAACTTTTTCGCCCACACTGAGAATTTATAACCACTCTTCGATCCTTTTCTTCCACCAGTGTTTCTGTGTTTTTGTGTTTGTCATGACAGCATATAAATATTACACTTGGGGTACTTTTTGACAAGTTTCTTCCTTTGTTTGCATATGTGTATATATATATATGTGTGTATTTTTTTCTTGTTATATACTTTTATCAATCTTTTTATTTGTCTGTTTTTGTTTGTATACCTCATAAATCTTACCTTGGAGATCATTTGGGCGGAACCTTCTCTTTCATCTTCCTTTTCTTTCCTGTATCTCTCTCCCTCTCTTTTTCTTTTCTTTTTTTCTCTCATTTGGGTGGTGAATCCTGATTGCTCAGAAGTGTTCCAGGGTGCACGTTGACTGCACCATAGTTGATATATCCAGCTACATCTGTTCAGTCATCTCTCACCAAAATGACTAGGAGGAGGAATGCCCAACAGAAGAAAAATACAGAGGATGGACCTTCTGCAACAGAGTTAATGGCTATCAACATAGGCAATATGTCAGAAAGAGAATTCAGGCTAACAATTATTCAGGCAATAGCTAGGTTGGAGAAACCCATGGATGACCAAATGGAATTGATTATGTCCAAGTTGAAAACAATAGGACAGGATGTTCACAATGTTAGGGCAGAGATAAAACCTACCAGGGCTGAGGTTCACAAATCTCTCAATGAGTTCCAATATAATCTAAATTCTCTCAAAGCTAGGGTAACTGAGACAGAATATGGAATTAGTGATCTGGAGGACAAACAGATAGAGAGAAAAGATCAGGAGAAAGCCTGGAACAAACAGCTTAGAAACCATGAAAACAGAATCAGAGAAATAAATGATGCCATGAAATGCCCCATCATCAGAATTATTAAATCCATGAAGGGGAGGAGAAAGAAAGAAGTCTGAAAGATAGAGTGGAACAACTTCTTCACGAAAAATTTTCCAATCTTGTGAAAGGAACCAGCATTGATGTACTAGAGGATGAATGATCTCCACACAAGATTATACATTCCAAAAAAAAAATTAAGACACCTGATAGTCAAATTGAGGAATCATAATTGTCTGTATACTCTTTTGAAAGCCGCTAGGAAAAAGAGGCTCCTTACCTACAGAGAAAAGACCTTCAGAATAATGTCAGACCTGTCCACAGATACCTTACAAGCCAGAAAGTATGCTGGCAAAATATATTCAGGACACTAAATGAGAAGAACATGCAGCCAAAAATACTTTATCCAGCAAGACTGACATTTAAAATGGATGGAGAGATAAAGAGTTTCAAAGACGGGCAAGGCTTAAAAGACTATGAAACCACCAAGCCGACATTGCAGGAACTATTAAGGGGGGGTCTATAAAAGAGGAAAAATCCTAAGAATAGCATTAAACAGAAATAAAGAGACAATCTACAGAAAAAAGACTTCAAAGGTAACACGATGTCAATAAAAACGTATCTATCAATAATAACCCTCAATGAGAATGGCCTAAATGCACCCATAAAATGGCACAGGATGCTGATTGAATAAAATGACAAGTCCCATCCATATGTTGTCTACAAGAGACCCATTTTGAACCTAAAGATACACCCAGACTGAAAGTGAAGAGATGGAGAAGCACCTTTCATGTCAATGTGCCTCAAAAGAAGGCTGGGGTAGCCTTCAAATAAATCATATTTTAAAATAGACTGTAGTGAGAGGTACAGAAGGACACTACATCATTCTTAAAGCGACTATCCACCAAGATTATCTAACAATTATAAATATCTAAGACCCAATATGAGGGCAGCTAATTACATAAGAAAACTATTAATCAAGATAAAGTCATATTAATAAGAAAACATTAATAGTAGGAGATCTTAACACGTATCTCTCAGAAATAGATCATCAAAGCAGAAAATCAATAAAGAAACAAGAGCATTGAATAGCACACTGGACCAGATGGACTTCACAGATATATACAGAACATTCCACCCTGAAACAACAGAATACTCATTCTTCTCAAGTGCACATGGATTCCTCTCCAGAATAGACCACATACTGTGTCACAAATAAGGACTCAACCGATACCAAATTCCTGAGATTACTCCCTGCATATTCTCAGATCACATTCCTTTGAAACTGTAACTCAATAACAATGAAAAGTTCAGAAGGAACTCAAACACCTGGAAGCTAAAGACCACCTTCCTTAAGAATGCTTAGATAAACCAGGAGATCAAATAAGAATCAAAACAATTCATGGAAACCAATGAGAATGAAGACACTTTGGTCCAAAACCTATGGGATACAGCAAAGGCAGTCCTAAGGGGAAAACACATAGCCATCCAAGCCTCCCTCATAAAAATTGAAAAGTTCAGAATACATCAGCGGTGTCTACACCTTAAAGAACTGAATAATCAACAACAAATCAAACCAATTCCACACCTAAGAAGGGAAATAATCAAGATTAGAGTTGAGATCAATGAGAAATACAGTAGAATGTATCAATGAAAATAGAAACTGTTTTTTTGAAATAATAAAAAATATCAATAAACCATTGGTCACACTAATCCAAAAGATAAGAGAGAAAGCCCAAATTCATAAAATTATGAATGAAAAGGGAGAGATTACAATGAACACCAAGGAAGTAGAAATAATCATCAGAAGTTATTATCAACAGTTATATGCCAATAAGTTTAGCAACCTAGGTGAAATGGATGCATTCCTGGTAAACTATAAGCTTCCCATTGAACCAGGAAGAAACTGACAACCTGAATAGACCAATATCCAGTAACGAGATTGAAGCAGTGATCAAAAAGCTCCCAAAAAACAAGAGCCCAGGACCTGATAGATTCCCTGAGGAATTCTACCAAACTTTCACAGAAGAAATAATAACTATTCTCTTGAAGTTGT
Source organism: Mustela putorius furo (assembly GCF_011764305.1). Taxonomy (NCBI): domain Eukaryota; kingdom Metazoa; phylum Chordata; class Mammalia; order Carnivora; family Mustelidae; genus Mustela; species Mustela putorius. The sequence goes on along the minus strand of NW_025421566.1, from coordinate 2,961,567 downwards.
TTCAAAAAATTGAAGCAGAAGGAAAACTTCCCGACTCTTTCTATGAAGCCAGCATTACCCTGATCCCCAAACCAGGCAAAGACCCTACCAAAAAGGAGAATTTTAGAACAATATCACTGATGAATATGGATGCTAAAAATCTCAACAAGATCCTAGCAAATAGGATACAACAGCACATTAAAAAGATTATCCACATGATCAGGTGGGATTCATCCCGGGGCTACAAGGATGGTTCAACATTCGCAAATCAATCAATGTGATAGAACAAATTAATATGAGAAGAGAGAAGAACCACATGGTCCTCTCAATTGATGCATAAAAAGCATTTGACAAAATCCAGAGTCTGTTCCTGATTAAAATGCTTCAAAGTATAGGGATAGAGAAAACATTCCTTAATGTCATCAAATGTATCTATGAAAAATCTACAGCAAATATCATCCTCAATGGGAAAAAGCTTGCAGCCTTCCCGTTGAGATCAGGAACACAACAAGGATGCCCACTCTCACCACTCTTGTTCAACATAGTATTAAAAGTCCTAGCAACAGCAGACAATAAAAAGAAATAAAAGGTATCCAAATTGGCAAGGAAGAAGTCAAACTCTCTCTCTTCACAGATGACATGATTGTTTATATGGAAAACCTGAAAGACTCCACCCCAATACAACTAGAACTCATACAGCAATTCAAAAACGTGGAAAGATACAAAGTCAATGTGCAGAAATCAGTGGCTTTCGTATACACTAACAAAGAAAATACAGAAAGGGAAATTAGAGAACCGATTCATTTACTATAGCACCAAGAACGATAAGATACCTGGGAATAAACTTAACCAAAGAGGTAAAGGATCTGTACTTGAGGAACTACAGAACACTCAAAAAGGAAATTGAAGAAGACACAAAACGATGGAAGAACATTGCATACTCTTGGATCAGCCTAGAGCAATCTATACTTTTAATGCCATTCCGATCAAAATTCCACCAGTATTCTTCAAAGAGCTGAAGCAAATAATCCAGAAATTTGTTTGGAATCAGAAGAGACACCGAATCATTAAGGAAATATTGAAAAACAAAAATAAAACGGGGGGCATCACGTTATATGATTTCAAGTTTACTCCAAAGCTGTGATCACCAAGACAGCATGGTACTGCCATAAAAACAGACACATAGACCAGTGGAACAGAGTAGAGATCCCAGATATGGACCCTCAACACTATGGTCAATAAATCTTCGACAAAACAGGAAAAAATATACAGTGGAAAAAAGAATACAGTCTCTTGAATAAATGGTCCTGGGAAAACTGGACAGCTATATGTAGAAGAATGAAACTCAATCATTCCCTAACACCATACACAAAGATAAACTCAAAATGGATAAAATACCTCAACATGAGACAGGAATCCATCAGAATCATAGAGGAGAAGATAGGCAGTAATCTCTTTGATATCAGCCACGGCAACTTCTTTCAAGACATGTCTCCAAAGGCAAAGGAAACAAAAGCAAAAATAAACTTTTGGGACTTCATTAAAATCAATAGCTTCTGCACAGCAAAGGAAACAGTCAACAAAACAAAGACAACCCACGGAATGGGAGAAGATATTTGCAAATGTCAGTACAGACAAAAGGTTGATATCCAGGATCTATAAAGAACTCCTCAAACTCAATACACACACAACAGATAAGCATAACAAAAAATGGGCAGAAGATATGAACAGACACTTCTCCAATGAAGACCTACAAATGGCTATCAGACACATGAAAAACTGTTCATCATCACTAGCCCTCAGGGAGATTCAAATTAAAACCACATTGATATATCACCTTACACCTGTTAGAATGGCCAAAATTAACAGGACAGGAAACAATATGTGTTGGAGGGGATGTGGAGAAAGGGAAACCCTCTTACACTGTTGGTGGGAATGCAGGTTCATGCAGCCTCTTTGGAGAACAGTGTAAAGATTCCTCAAGAAATTAAAAATAGAAATTCCCTATGACCCTGCAATTGCACTAGTGGGTATTTACCACAAAGATACAGATGTAGTGCAAAGAAGGGCCATCTCTTCCCTAATGTTTATAGCAGCAATGGCCATGGTCACCAAACTATGGAAAGAACCAAGATGCCCTTCAAAGGTGGAATGGATAAGGAAGATGTGGTCCATATACACTATGGAGTATTATGCCTCCATCAGAAAGGATGAATACCCTGCTTTTTTAGCAACATGGACGGGACTGGAAGAGATTATGCTGAGTGAAATAAGTCAAGCAGAGAGAGTCAATTATCATATGGTTTCACTTATTTGTGGAGCATAACAAATAGCATGGAGGACATGAGGAGTTAGAGAGGAGAAGGGAGTTGGGGGAAATTGGAAGGGGAGGTGAATCATGAGAGACTATGGACTCTGAAGAACAACCTGAGGGTTTTGAAGGGGTGGGGGGATCGGAGTTTGGGGGAGCCAGGTGGTGGGTAGTATGGAGGGCATATATTGCATGGAGCACTGGGTGTGGTGCAAAAATAATAAATACTGTTATGCTTAAAATAAATACAAAATAAAGAAAGAAATAATAAATAAATAAACAGAGGTGGGAAAATCTGAAAAAAATGGAAAAAGGAAAAAAATAATGTTTGCTCACAAGTTCACAGTTTACTTCATGACTATCTTAATTATGGAGTAATTGTGAGTACAGAAATAGATGTATCACTTTTTAAAAATTAACATAATGTATTATTTGTTTCAGGGGTAAAGGTCTGTGGTTCATCAGTCTTACCGAATTCACAGTACTCGCCATAAAATATACCATCTCCAATGTCCATCACCAAGCCCTCCCATGCCTCCCACCTCTCTCCCCTCCAGCAACCCTCAATTTATTTCTTGAGATTAAGAAATGTCTTATGGTTTGTCTCCCTCTCTGGTCCCATCTTGTTTCATTTATTTCCTCCCTACCCCTATAATCCTCTGTCTTGTTTCTGAAGTGTTTCATATCAGTGAGATCATATGATAATTGTCTTTCTCTGATTGACTTATTTTGCCGAGGATAATACTCTTTAGTTCCATCCACATCATTGCAAATGTCAATATATCATTTTTGATGGCTGCATATTAATCCATTTTATATTTTATATATATATTATATATATATTTTATATATTTTTTCACGTCTTCTTTAGCCATTCATCTGCTGAACGACATCTAGATTCTTTTCATAGTTTGGCTATTATGTATATTGCTGCTATAAACACTGGCATACATGTGCCCCTTCATATCATTATATTTGTATCTTTAGGGTAATCACCCAGTAGTTGATTACCAGGTCGTAAGGTATCTCTATCCTCAATGTTTTGAGGAAACTCCATACTGTTTTCCAAAGTGTCTGTACCAGTTTGTATTCCCACAAACAGTTCAGTAGGCTTCCCTTTCCTCTGCATTCTTGCCAACATCTGTCATTTCCTGTCTTGTTAATTTTGTCCATTCTGACTGGTTTGAAGCTCTATCTCAATGTGGTTCTGATTTGTATTTCCCTGATGCCAAGTGATGGGGAGCACTTTTTTATGCATCTGTCACCATCTGGTTGTCTTTATTGCAGAAATTTCTGTTCATATTTTATGTCCATTTCTTGATTGGATTTTTTGTTCTTTGGGTGTTGAGTTTGATAAGTTCTTCATAGATTTTGGAGACAAGCTTTTTATCTGATATGCCATTTGCAAATATTATCTTCCATGTCAGTTGTCCTTTGGTTTTGTTGACTGTTTCCTTTGCTGTGGAAAAGCTTTTCATCTTAATGACGTCCCAATAGTTCATTTATACCCTTAATATCCTTGCCTTTGGTGATGTTCCTTGGAAGAAGTTTCTTTGGTTAAGGTTGAAGAGGTTGCTGCCAGTGTTCTTCTCAGGGATTTTGATGAATTCCTGTCTCACTTGGTGTATTTAATCCATTTGAGCCTATTTTTGTGTGTGGTGTAAGGAAATGGTCAAGTTTAATTTTTCTGCATGTGGCTGTCCAATTTTCCCAACAGCACTTGTTGAAGAAACCCTTTTCCCATTGGACGATTCATTCCTGCTTTGTCGAAGATTACTTGACCATCGAGTTGAGTGTCAGTTTCTGGACTCTACTATGTTCCATTGATCGATGTGTTGGCTTTTGTGCCAGTACCATCCTGTCTAGATGATGACAGCTTTGTAATATTATTTGATGTCTGTAACTGTGGAGCTGATAGATTTGGTTTTCTCTTTCAACAGTCCTATTGCTACTCAGGGTTTCTTCTGGTAACATAAATTTTAAGGTTGTTTGTTCCATTTCTTTGAAAAAAAAAAGTTGGTGGTATTTTAATAGGGGTTGCTTTAGATCTGTAGATTGCTTTAGATAGCATAGACATTTTCACAATATTTGTTCTTCCAATCCATGCGCATAGAACATTTTTCCATTTTGTTGTGTCTTCCTCAATTTCTTTCAAGAGTACTTTATAGTTCTCTGAAAACAGATTCATTGCCTCTTTCATTAGATTTATTCCTAGGTATTGTAGGTTTTGGGTGCAACTGTTAATGGAATCAATGCCTTAATTTCTCCTTTCTCTGTCTTTGTTATTGGTGTATAGAAATGCAACTGATTTCTGTGCATTGATTTTATATACTGAGACACTACTGAATTCCTGCATCATTTCTAGCAGTTTTGGAGTGGAACCTTTTTGGGTTTTCCACATAAAGTGTAATATCAATTGCAAAGAGTGAGAGTTTGACTTGTTCTTTGCCAATTCAGATGCCTTTTGTTTCTTTTTGTTGTCTGATTGCTGAGGCTAGGTCTTCCAGTACTGTGTTGAATAGCAGTGGTGATAATTTTCAGAGAGAATTGTTCCTGATCTTAGAGGAAAAGCTCTCAGTTTTTCCCCATCAAGAATGATATTTGTTGTGGGTTTTGCATACATGGCTTTGATGATATTGAGGTATGTACCTTCAATCCTTACACTGTAAAGTGTTTTGATCAAGAAAGGATGCTGTACATTGTCAAATGCTTTTTCAACAGCTGTTGAGAGTATTATATGGTTCTTGCTATTTGTTTTATTAATATATTGTGTCACACGAATAGATTTGCAGAAGTTGAACCATCCTTGCAGCACAGGAATAAATCTCACTTGGTCATACTGAATTATCCCTTTTATGTATTGTTGGATCTAGTTGGATTTTATTTTGGTGAGAATTTATGAAGCCATGTTCATTAGGGATTTTGGTTTATAATTCTCCTTTTTGATGGGGTGTTGATTGGTTTTGGGGTCAGGGCAATGCTGATCTCATAAGATGAGTTTGGAAATTTTCCTTTCATTTCTATTTTTTTGGAAATAGATGTGAGTTTTTCTTTAAATGTGGGATAGAATTCCCCTGGGAGCTCCCTGGCCGTGGGCTCTTGTTTTGAGGGGGACATTTTTGACAGTGGCTTCAATCTCCTTACTGATCATGGGTCTGTTCAGGTTTTCTATTTCTTCCTGGTTCAGTTTTGGTAGTTTACATGTGTCTAGAAATGCATCCATTTCTTCCAGATGTCAGATTTTCTGGCATATAGTTGCTCATTATATGTTCTTATAATGCTCTTACATTTTCTTTGGTGTTGGTTGTGATCTCTCCTCTTTCATTCATGATTTTTTAATTTGATCCTTTCTCTGTTGTTTTTGATAAGCCTGGCCAGGGCTTTATCAATTAATTGGCAAGGTTTTTTTAAGATTTTTATTTTTTTTATTTGACAGAGAGAGAGATCACAAGCAGGCAGAGAGGCAGGCAGAGAGAGGGGAGGAAGCAGGCTCCCGCTGAGCAGATAGCCTGATTCAGGGCTCGATCCCAGTGCCCTAAGATCATGACCTGAGCCAAAGACAGCTGCTTAACCCACTGAGCCATCTAGGCGCCCCAGCAGGGGATTATTTTAGTAATTCTTTCAAAGAACCAGCTCCTAGGTTTTGCTTTTTCTTTTTTTTTATCTATTACACTGTTTTTTTGCTTTTTATTTCATTTATTTTTGCTCTGATCTTTATTATTTCTCTTGTCCTTCTGGGTTTAGACTTTCTTTGCCATTCTTTATTTATCTCCTTTAGGTGTATGATTAGATTGTGTAATTATGATTATTCTTGTTCTTGAGAAAGGCTTGTATTGCTATGTACTTTCCTCTCAGGACTGCCTTTGCTGCATCCCAAAGATTTTAATAGTAGTGTTTTTATTTTTATTAATTTCTATGAATTTTTTTAAAAATTCTTCTTTAATTTCCTGGTTGACCCGTTAATTCTTTTGTAGGTTGCCCTTTAGCCTCTATATATTTGAGTTCTTTCCAACTTTCCTCTTGTGATTGAGTTTTAGTTTCAGAGCATTGTGGTCTGAAAATAGGCAGGGAATCATTCCAATCTTTTGGTACCATTTGAGACCTGATTTTTGATCCATGATGTGATCTATTCTGTAGAATGTTCCAAGTGCACTAGAGACGAATGTGTATTCTGTTGCTTTGGGATGGAATGGCTGTATATATCCGTGATGTCTGGAAGTGTGATTGGCTCCAAAATGAGTTTCTTGCAGACTGCATATTGATGGGTCTTTTTTTTTTTTCTTAATTCTGATACCATATGTCTTTTGATTAGGCCATTAAGTCTATTTAAATACAGGATAACAATGGAAAGATATGAACTTATTGCTATTATGTTGCCTGTAAAGTGATCTTTACTATATATTTTCTCAGTTCCTTCTGGATTATGTGACTTTGGGGCTCTTTGGTTAGAAGACCCCTTTCAACCTTTCCTGTAGGGATAGTGGTGTTTGCAAATTCTTTTAGTTTTTGTTTGTCCTGGAAGGTTTTTATTTCTCCTTATATTTTCAGTGACAGTGTACCTGGCTATAGCATTCTTGGCTGCATACTTTTCTCATTTAGTCTGAATATATCATGCCAGTCCTTTCTGGCCTACTGGGTCTCTGTGGCTAGGTCTTCTTCCTTCTAATATTTCTACTGTTGTAGATTACAGACCTCTTGTACTGAGGTGGTTTCAGGATTTTCTTTGTCATTTAGACTTGCAAGTTTGACTATTAGATGATGGGGTGCTGACCTATTTTTATTGGTTTTGAGGGGAGATCCCTGTGCTTCTTGGATTTTGATATCTGTTTCCTTCCTGAAATTGTGGAAGTTCTGGCTATAATTTGCTCCTATATGCCTTCTGATCTTCTCTCTCTCTTTCTTCTTCTCCTGGGATCCCTATTATTCTAATATTGTTTCATCTTATCGTATCATTTATCTCTCAAATTCTCCCCACATGAATCAGTAGTTGTTTATCTGTTTTTCTCAGCTTATTTATTCTCCCTAATTTGCTCTCCTGTATCACTAATTCTCTCTTCTGCATCATTTATCCTAGCAGTAAGAGCCATATGATTGCACCTCATAAATATATATATATATTTTAATTTCTACTTGGTTAATTATATTTCTTTTATTTCTTCAGAAAAGAACTCTCTAGTATCTTCAATTTTACTCAAGTCCAGCTAGTATCTTTATAATTGTCATTCTGACCTCTAGTTCCAACATCTTACTAATGTCTATATTGATTAGGTCCCTAACAGTCAGTACTGCCTCTTGTGGGTTTTTGTTGTTGTTGTTGTTTGTTTGTTTTATTTTTTTTCCACAAGGGGCATTTTTCTGCCTTGTCATTTGGGCCAGATAGGAATAGATGAATGAGAGAACAAAATTTTAAAAGTGTAGCAAAGACCCCAGAAAAATACACATTAAACAACTTAGAAGATAGAAACTGGGGTAAAAGAGAGGGGAAATTTATAATCAGACTGGAGTACAGAGCAGAGCCACATACTTGATTTTGGCTAATTTTGGTTTTATAGAAGAAACTGCCTCCCAAAATTTTAAAGACAGAAAAATTTATATATATACAAAAATAAAGAAAAATATGAATAAGGAATGGAATTGGACTAAATCCTTGAAAATTAAAAAAAAAGATTTTACAAAATAAATTGATAAGTTCATTGGAAAAATAGAAAAAAAATTAAAAAGGAGAGAATGTTATTATTTTGGAGTCTAGAACAAAGCAATCCACTAGATTTAAGGTATATTTTAGTCTGTTTCCCAAAACTTTAAAGAAAGAGAAACTTATATGCATACTAAACATAAGAATAAATATATGAAGGAATAGAACATGAGTACAGAAATGAAAATTTAAAAAGAGTTTAAAAATGTTTTCATTGTTTAAAGAATATGTTGTTTAAAATAAGAAAGAGGAAAAATTTTTAAGAAAATAGAAAAAGAAAAAATGAAAATTTAAAATTTTTAACTTTGAAAGACTTAGGAATCATGGTAAAAAATGATTCTACGTGCTGTATTCCCTTCGCACTGGAGTTTTACAGTTCTTTCTTATTGATCAGTAAGCTTCGTCTTGGTTGGATGTTCCTGCTGAACTTCTTAGGGAGCGCCCTATTGTTGTGATTCTCAAATGTCTTTGCCCAAGCTATTGCACTATCCTTTTCAGGCACCAGGCAACATCATTTGCTCATGTGTGCTGCTGGTAGCTTCTGGTCCCTGAAAGCATTCCATACAGCTTTGGAGGATGAGACTGAAACATGTGGCCTCCCATTCAGCAGCCAGTGGGATCCAAGAGCTCAATCCCCCTGCCTTCAGGTAACCCTTAGAGAAAAGCAAACACATCTGTCTTCCTGGTCTTTGGCTGCACTCTGAGCTCACCCAACCTGTGAACAAGCTTTTCTATCTATCTCTGACACGTGGTCCCATTTGGAGTTCCCAAACCCAGCAGATTCCTGTAGCATACTCCTGTGCTGTTCCTCCTGGTGAATGGAGGTTCCTTCCTTGATCTGCCATTTGCATTCTTCCTGCTCGAAGAGTATTAACCCAACTGTGCCTCCTGGTTTACAGCAACCCTGAGCTGAGAGTCCACTCCTTTTCTCTGTGTTTGCAGCCAGCTCCCATGCTTTGATAACTGGGAGCTCAGCCACACTCAGGCATTCCTGGTATTCCTCTGACCCTGAGGATCCCGAGGCCACACTGTCCCAGCATGGGCACCACCCTCCACTTAGTCACTGGAGCGATGTCCCTTGGTGGACATCTAAAAGTTCTAAAAGTTCTGAATTTGTGCTCTGCTGCTCTCTCACTTGCCAGGGGCCAAAAGATGGATCCAATCCCCACCCCCACAGTCTATCTTCCAAATACTACCTCAGATTCAATTTTCCATGTGTCCTAACTTCCAGAAAGTGGTCACATTTCTGTTCATATAACTGCTGCTTTCTTTTATCTCCTGCTTAGTTTGTTCAGAAACTCTTTAGAATGGTTTGATAACTATCTAAATAAATTCCTGACACCAGAGGAAATTGAGGTCTCCTAATCCTCCACTGTCTTGCTCCTCAACCTCCCCCAGACATATCTCTTTTTAAGGTAAATAAATCATGAAAGTATACATTTTTTGTGATAGCTACCTTATAAAATTATTTAAATTCAATTTAGTTTACATAGGCTATATTATTAGTTTCAGAAGTAAATTGGTGATTCATTAGTTGAATCCAATGCCCAGTGCTCATTCCATCAGGTGCCTTTCTTTTTTTATGATTTTATTTACTTGTCAGAGGGAGAGAGCACAAGCAGAGAGAACTGCAGGCAGAGGAGAAGCAGACTTCCAACTGAGGAAGGAGCTGATGTGGGACTTGATCCCAGGACACTGGAATCATGACCTGTACTGAAGGCAGATGCTTAAACAACTGAGCCACCACGTGTCCCTCAAGTACCTTTCTTAACGCTTATCTTCTAGCATTCTGCACCCACCCCACCTGCACCCAAAGAGAGAGGAACCCTCTCTTTGGTTCGTATACTTAAGAGTCTCTTGTGATTGCCTCCCTTTATCTGTTTTCATCTTATTTTAATTTTTCTTCCTTTCTCATATGTTCATTTGTTTTCTTTCTTAAATCCCACATAAGAGTGAAATCATATATTTGTCTTTTTCCAACTGATTTATTTTTCTTAGCATAATGCCCTCAAGCATAATACCATCCACATCTTTGCAAATGGCAAGATTTTGTTCTTTTTGATGTTTAAGTAATATTCTATTGTGTATACAAGCTATATCTTCTTTATCCATTCATCTATTGATGGTCATCTAGGCTTTTCCCATAGTTTGGTTATTGTGGACATGGCTGGCATAAATACTGGAGTACCTGTGCCCATTCATATCATGATGTTTCTATCCTTCGGATAAATACATAGTAGGGCAGTTTCTGGGTGATAGGGTAGCTCTATTTTTTACTCTTTGAAAACCTTCATACTCTTTTCCAGAATGACTACACAGTTTGCATTCCCACCAGCAGTGTAAGAGGGTTCCTCTTTCTCCACATTCTCACCAACATCTATTGTTAAATTTAGATATTAAGCTGTTAAATTTAGCTATTCTGACTGGTGTGGGGTCGTGTTAATTGTGACTTTGATTTGTGTTTCCCTGATGATGAATGATGAGTAACATTTCATGCATCTGTTAACCATTTGCATGTCCTCTTGGAGAAATCTCTGTCCATGTCTTTTGCCCATGTCTTGGGCGGTCACCTTTTTTAATCAACACATCTACTTTTTTAAAGCCAATCTAACACAAAGATGAATCCTGAGTTTCTACTAGCCAAAATGTGAATTAAGTCAAACGTTTATGGATGAAATTTAAGTAACTGTAAAGGATCACAATTATAAAATGGAGAGGAATTATTTTAAAATTATATCCACAAATGGCAAAAATTATGTTGATGCTTTCTAGCTTAGTTGACTAGACATTTATGTGTGCTTCCTCCCCCAGATTATGGAATCTCTTAATTATGATGTCTTCAACTAAACTTTCTGCCCTTTGTTTCCCTCTTCTCATCTTCAGGGATCCCAATTTTCTGTTTTATTTCTCTTATGGAATCTCCCTTCATGATCTATTTCTCTATTCATGATTTGTTTCTCTATTCCTTTAAGCCTCCTCACTTTACATCATAATCATTACCATCACTTACTGGCTCTTTTGCCTTACTTATCCTCAATTTTATAACCTTCATTTGGGATTGCACCTCAATAAATGTCATTTTTACTTTGATGCAAGCAGATTGTAATTCCTTTATCTCTCCAGTAAGGAATTACTTATTTTCTTCTATGTCCCCCCCCAAGACGAGCTATTATCTTTATAATCATTGTTATAAATTCTAGTTCAGGTATCTTACTTATATCCATCCTGATTAAATCCCTTCTAGTGAGTATAATATCTTTTTTTTCCCTTTTGGGGTGAATTTTTCCATCTCATAATAAGTTCAAGAAAGATAGGAAACAATGAAAGAATTAAAAAAAAAATCAAGAAAACAACTAAGCAACAAAAACAACAACAACTGCTTCGGGAAGTGATTCTGGGGAATGCTGCTCTGCTGTTGTATTTTTGCTGCTGATTCCCACTGATCCTTCCTCCTTGCTTGTCTGGGCAGTGTTTCAACCTTTACCTAGGCATGTTATGATAACTTGGGATAGTTACACAATTACAGCAATGAAAGGAAATAAGGAAACATTAAAAAAAAAGTCAGACTCAAGACAAGAGAAAAGGAAAAGGAATAAAAATGAAACAGATAACAAAAAAGTGTAAGCCTGATTCTAAAGAATAAGAAGGAAGAAAAAAAAATAAGTGGGAACAGAAAAAAAAGAGGGAAAAAAGATACTTTAGCTAAAAAATTAGAGAAGGAAAGAAAACAAATCAACAAATGAACAACAACAACAAAAGAAAAAAAACAAAAACATAAACCTGATAGGAAAAAAAGATAAAGAGAAAATAAGACAAAAATACATATGATTAAAAGATTTTAAAAATATATAAATGTTTAATATTTTTTTAAATATGGAGAAAAAGCAATCCTGGTCCTGTTTCCAGCAGAAGCTGATGTTTTGGAATAATTTAAATCAGTAGTCTTGTCAAGTGTGGAGGCCTTTGTTATCTTCTGAAGGAGAGGCTTGCTGTTCTTGTCTACAAGCTGAATTACTTTTGTAAAGATGCCACTATCAGGAAATAAGGTGGGGGTTTTAACAAAGCTTACTCCAGTGGAATCTAGTGAAGCCTGGAGGCACAGTGTTTCTCTCTGTAGCCCATCTGGGCTGCTAGGTAGGTGTAGAGGGGTGGTGGAGGAGATAGATATGGCATCACACCCATTCTCCTTCCTGAAGAGAATTGCTGATCACTGTTCAGGGGCCCTCTTAGAAAAACAAACAATCCCCATGTCAGGGGCTTTGTCCAGTTCACTGCCTTTAACCTGTCTGTACCTGGGGTCTGCAGTGTTGGTACATCCAGAGAGACAGATCTCCTTTATTTCGTTTCTGGCAGGTGGCTGCAATTAAAAGCTCCAAGGTTTAAAGGTACAGGTTAGTTTCTGACCCACTCCCATCCTCTAGAGGGGAGGCTCTACATGTGTCCACCCTCCCAGCCCCTGAAATAGTTGCAAAGTGTTGGCAACTGGAGTTGCTAGAGTTTATTGTAGTGCTTAGCAAAAAGCTGCAACCAGGTTATCAGCACTCTTCACATGACTCAGTCCCTACTCCTTCTTTCCCAGAAAAGCCCAGGAAGAGGCTTGATTCTTTTGTGGCTGACAGCAAAAACCAGCATCAGATCATCTCCAGTCTCCTCATTCTGCTCTCTTCTCACTTCTGCTGCATAAATGCAACTGTTTGGTGCCAAACATAAGTGTAAGGCTACTGTGGCTTTCTGTCCTTTGGACCCACCCCTGATATTGCTTTTGAGCACCTCTCAATGACTCCTAGCTGTTTCAGTCTTAGCAGTTTAAGTGTCCAAGAAAACATCCATTTCTTCCCAGGTTGCTCAATTTATTGGCATAGGGCTTTTGAGAAAAATTTCTGAAAATTTTTTCTATTTCCTTGATGTAGGTCATGATCTCTCCCCTTTTATTCATACTTTTATTAATTTGGGTAATTTCTTTTTCTTTTGTGTGAGACTGAACAGAGTTTATTGATCTTTCAAGATCTCGTTCTTTTAGTTGATTGATCTGCTCTACAGTTTTCTGGTTTCTATTTCATTGATCTCTGGTCTAATCATGATTATTATTCTTCTCCTGCTTGGTTAAGGTGATGTTTGCTGTTTTTCCTTTAGGTATAAGGTTAATTTGTGGATTTGGGATTTTTCTACTTTTTCCAGGAAGGCTTGTATGGCTATATATTTCAGCCTTAGGATTGCCATTGCAGAATCCCATAGGTTTTTGGACTGATGTGTTTTATTTAATCAATGGTTTCCATAAATTGTTTAAGTTATATTTTGATTTCCTGGATTGCCCAAACATTCTTAAGCAGGGTGGTCTTTAGCTTCCAAGTGTTTAAATTCCTTCCAGACTTTTCCTTGTGATTGAGTTCCAGTTTCAATGCACTATGGTCTAAAAATATGCTGGGAATAATCTCAATCTTTTGGTATTAATGGATACCTGATATGTACTCTACTCTGAAGAAAATTCGCTGGCAATGTGAGAAAACTGAGTATTCTGTGATTTTAGGGTGTAATGTTCAGTACATTTCTCTGAAATCCATCTGGTCCACTGTGTCATTCAAAGCTCTTTTTTCTTTGCTGAATTTCTGCTCAGATGATCTGCCTATTGCTGAGTGGAGTGTTGAGGACCCTTGCTATTAAAATACTATTAATAAAATGATTCCTTACTTCAGTTAACAGTTGGCATATATAGTTGAAGCTCCACATCATGGGAGCAATATTTAAAATATTCTATCTTCTTGTCAATACACACTTTAAGAGTGTTATCATGACCCTCTCTATCTCTGAATGCAGTTTTTGCCTTAAAATTTAATGTGTCCAATATGAGAATTTCTGCCCTAACTGTATTTTGAGGACTGGTGGGATGAAAAATAGTTCTCTGTTCCCTCATGTTCAGTCTGGATGTCTCTTTAGGGTCAAAATTAGTCTCTTGTAGAAAGCATATGGATGAGTCCTGCGTTTTTATCCAAAAGGCAACCCTGTGCCACTTCATGGGAGCATTTAGGCCATTCACATTGAGAGTGACAATTGAAAGATTTGATTTTAGTGCCATCATGTTGCCTTCAAAGTCCCTGTTTTTATACATTGTCTCTGTAAATTTCTGGTCTATATTACTCTTGGAGTTTTCTTCTTTTATAGAACCCCCTTAATATTTCTTGCAGGGCTGGCTTGGTGGTCACATATTCTTTTAGTTTTGCTGGACATGGAAGCTCTTTATCTCTGCATCCATTCTGAATGACAGCCTTGTTGGATAAAGTCCTTGGATATATTTTCTTCTAAGTTAGTACACTGAATATGTCTTGCCACTCCTTGCTGGCTAGCCAGGCCTCTGTGGATGGGTCTGATATTAGTCTATTTTTATACTATTTTTATATTAGTCTGATGTTCTTCCCTCTGTACACAAGAAATCTTTCCCCTATCTGCTTTCAGGATTGTTTCATTGGGTCTAAGATTTGAATGTTGTACTATTATATATCAGGGGAAGGGTGTTCTGTTGACATTGACATTGGGAGGGGTCCTCTCTGCCTCTTGGACATGAATGCTTGTTTCCTTCCCCAGATTAGGGAAGTTCCTGGCTAGGATTTGCTCAAATATATCTTTTAGACATCTCTCTCTCTCTACCCCCTCTGGGGTTAAATAATTCTGACATTGGAACATTTCATGGCATCATTAACTTCTCTCAGTCTGATCTCTTGGACTTTAAGTTGTTTTTCCCAGGCTGCCTTGGTTTCCATCATCTCTACCATCTTATCTTCTGGCAAACTAATTTTTTCTTCTGCCCCTTTGCCTGGCAGTCAGAGTATCCATTTTAGACATTTTCATTCATATCACTTATAAGTCCAGGCTGATTTGATCTTGTTTGTGTCCTTACGATTCTATATTGTTGCTAATATTTTTCTCAAGCCCAGGTATTGATGTCATAATTGTTACCTTGAAGATTTTCTCTGTTTTCTTGCTTATATCCACATCCATTTGCTCTATGGCAGACACCACATTGTCTGGTTCTTTCCTTTGTTGGGGTTCCCTTTCTTAGTCATTCTCTTCTGGGGTGTTTAAGAGAATCTATATTCTACAATATTAACCATGACCCACGCAAGATCACCTGTTTTAAAGGGTATTTTTCAGGCTGCCTTCAGGGGGAGAGTTCTGTTGTGTTGTCAACAAGTCAATCCTGCTTGGGAAGAATTGCCTTGTTCCATGACATGGGTGATAGTCTCAGAAAAAAAAAACATTTTACTTGAGATTTTGTTCTCTGTTTATCTTTTTTGAGAGTCAGAGAAGATGTGGATACCCCCAAACCTCTGCCACAGAGCAGAGAAATTCCAGTCTTCTCTTCACTGAGTCCTCCATGGCACAGAGTCCATTTCTGTCTGTACTGCTAAACACCACCATCACCCTGGTTGTGCATCCCACAACAACACTCCCAGAGGTGTAACCATAGAATGAACTCATCTCTACCCATTGTTCTTCTAAAACTGCGAGCAGCCCCTAGTCCATGTACATTCACCTGCAGCTCTTGGATCCTGTCTGGGGACTCGACAAAAGTACTTTCCCCACTACACCAATAGACGAGACTGTGCCCAGGCCCAGCACAGGATGCTTTTGTGCTCCTGTATTATGTCACTTTGCCAATACCAGCATATGTAGGGAACCTTCCACTTTTGTTTGTCTTCCAATATCTGTGTGCAGAAACAGGCCTCTACCCTTCATACCTCAAGACTAACAATGAATTTCTGCTTGTAGAGATCCAGATATATATTCTTACTTGTTAGGCTGGTTTCATGGGATTTCAGAATGTTTTGATAAATAACCAACTAAAATCAAGAGCTTTGCTAAAATAAGATCCCCTACTCTTCCACCATTTTCCCTCACTTCCTCCCAACAATAACAAAAAAATTCTGGGTATATATGAAAGACTCCTACCCCTCTATTCCACAGCAATCCACTGTTAACAGTTTCTTATGTAAATTTTCTGATACTTTTATGCATGTGTGAACATACATATTACTTTAAATAATAAATTTACAATCTGGTTGTCTCCATCAATGCTGTTAGAAATGCCTTTTCACATCAATTACATGGAGGTTTTCTTACACTTCTTAGTGGCTGTATAGCTTCAAATGTTCCCTCATGGGGGAGAACAGAGTGAAAATATGGTAGGAATTACACATGAATTTACCTATATGAAAGTATGGCCATGTCCCAGATGAAATAAAGTTAAGAGCAGCTATTTTTAGTTTCTCTTCTACAAAATGGAGAAACCAATGTTAAAAGTAAAAATGACAGTTAGTTTACCAGCACAATGAGTTTATTTAGGAATATCTGAGGAACTTCAATTCAGGAGAAGCAACTATGGTGAACAGACAAAAGTTCAGCTATATTAAGTCTTAGGAATAAAGTTTGGAGAAATGTTTAGAAAAAAAAATTTCTAATGTTTAGAAAAAAAAAATTTCTTAGAGAAGAACAAGAATCTGTGAAGGATGAGTTAATGTAGTGGAGTAGTAGGGGAAGCTGGGCTTATCTCATCCCTTGATCACAGCTAGGTCAAGATCAAATAACTTTGAACAATGAGGAATATGACCTGGTGATTAAGAAGGCTATCTGCACAGTTGAAGGGAGAGAATATGACAGATACAAGATTCAGAGACATAAACTGAGAGAGATAAACGTTCTGTGGGCCCAAATGGGGAATAATCCCTTTACACTAAGAGAAATTAGGGAGAGAGGGGAGCAGTGGGAAAGAAAGTGGTGTGTAAGGCTTGTGTAAGTTGCCCTGGTGTACAGATTCAAGGGGTTTCACTGGGAGAGAATGCTTCCCTTCCTGGAGTACATTTGGAAAAAGGATATTATGCCTCTTCAAGATAAAAGACCTAAAGATAGATGTTGACCAGTCATTCAAAAGCAGGGGATAGAGGCACACACAAAGCAGATGATCTGCTCACTCATTTTCTCTGTGCTTCACCACTCACTCCAGACACCTTCCTGGCTGTGTGACAGTTCTTTTGGGAAAGAATCATGCAGAGCAAAGTCACTCGGGGCTCTCTTCCTCCAGGGGAGGGGAGCAGATAGTCTAAGATTGGGAGCCAGTGGCTGGAGATAAAACACATGAGAAATGTGTTGTTTCCTGTAAAAATGGCTGGGAACACACATATTGAGAGCAAGGATCTAGCCTGGGATGCAGGGAGGGAGCCTGCTCACTTTTCTTTGAGGGCCTCCAGAGCAACAGTGGGCATGGGTTCCTCTCCCCAGGTTGAGAGGACAGGGTGATGCCATCTTCCACTCCACTACCCACACCCACCAGCATGATGGGACTTTAAAGAAAAATTAAAAACCTTTTAATGGAGGTTGCAATAACTTATGTCAAACTCTTCCTCCCCTGTGCAGGTCTGACTGACTTGGATCTGTGCAGGGGTCCTCTCCCAAAGTTGACCAACACAGGACCATGATATGTACCAAATAGAATGATAGAATGATCACAGAGTGCTGCAAAATGTCAACTTCACTCCCACTGGGAAAGGGAACAGGATGTCTCCCCCGACCCCCTCACTTTTTGAATCAAGATTATACTTTTCATTTGTTTGTTTCCTTTTCTCATTTTTTGGCTCTGGCTTCTTTTTGTTTTTCTTCACTTTTCTTTTCTCCTCCTTTCTTTTTATTTGAAATAAGGCTCCCACATTTTGTTTGTCCATTTGCTTTTTTGTTTTCTTTATCTCTTCTCTTGGACCAGCTGTCCTCCCTTACAAAGCTTATTTAACATACAAATCAAAGTACCCTTAGATAAGTTCCAAACACTTCTCAAGGCAAGCAAGGATGAATTCTTCAGAGGCCTTATCCGGGGGAAAATTACAAGCAGAGTGCATACAGCATACACCAACACAATAGCCGAATGCATACAACATACACCAAAAACACTTCCAGAGGGATAGACCCCTTCTTAATACACCCTTAATTTCAGGTGCAGAAAACAGTACAAGGTTTCATAACCCACAATTGATAGAGATTTAGTCAAAATGACTGGATTGAGGAATTCTCCCAAAAAGAAAGGCAAGAAGAATTGACAGACAGGGACCTGCTGAAAACAGTAATAGGGAATTTAATGGAACAATAATTAGATCAACAGTCAGAAGACTGCTAGATGTACTTGAAAGAAACAGAGAAGACCCAGAGAAATCCTGGCTTCTGGGATAAAAGGTCTATCAACTGGTCAGGCTGAAATGAAAAATGCTATAACTGTGTGGCAATACAGATTGGATATCATCACATTGAGGGTTGAAGATGCTGAAGAAAAAATAGGTAAATTATAATATAATGAAGAAAAGAAGAGGGCAAGAACACTATCAGATCACGAAGGCACAAATTGGCTATCCATGAAAGCAAACTAATATCCATATTGTAGAAGCCCCAAAAGAAGTAGTGCAAAGAAAGAGCTGAACAGTTATTTGAATAAGTGATAGCTGAAAAGTTTCCTAATCTGGGGAAAAACATGGGCATCTGAGTCCAAGAAGCGCATAGAACTCTCCTCAAAATCCACAAAAATAGGGCAACCCAAGACCTATCAGAAGAAAACTAGAAATGACAGGGAGAATGATAGGAGTCTCAAAGCAGCTCAGGAGAAAAGGTTCTGAAATAACAAGGGTAGCTGCAGAAGGCCAGCAACAGACAAGTACATGAATGGCTGGCAGGCCAAAAAAGGACTTGCATGATAGACTCAACGTGCTAAATGGGAAACATATGCAGTCCAGAATTCTTGATTCAGCAAGAATGTCATTTAGAGAGAGGAGAAATCAAGAGTTTCCAACAAACAGAAAGGAATTCAGAACACTGAATCACTTTTACAAGAAATAGTAAAGCGGGCAGTTTGAGTGGAAAGAGGCTGGAAGCATCAAAGCTGAGAAAGGAACTGAGACAATCTATAGGCACAAGGAATTTACAGGTAATACAATGGCACTACATCCATATATTTTCATCATTACTCTACATGTAATGGACTAAATGTTCCAGTCAATAGACTGAAGATATCAGAGCCAATTAAAACAAAAGAAAACAAAACAAAACCGAACCAACCAACCAATGAACCAACCAAACAAACCCAAAAACCAAAATGGCAACAATACCCATCAATCACTGAGCTATAAGAGACTCATTTGTGACCCATAGACTCCTCCTCATGGAATTTCCTTAAAGAGTTAAAAACAGAACTACCCTATGATCCAGCAATCTACCTCTGTATCTCGTCATCTTACCATTCTTCCGTATTCTTTAGCATAACCTTTAATAAGTTCATAAACATAAGTGAGTTTTGTCAGCTTCTCTAGCAAATTAATTGAACACAAAGAGAGGGTCATCGAAACCTACAAATTGAACATGGTGAGTAAGAAGCATATGATATCTCATGCTTGTGTCTGGTTCCCATAGTGAGTTGCAGCAGTGTTGTAGTTGCCCTGTGGGGATTGACATTATCTCCATGCAGATAGTGTCAAAGTTAAGTTAAATTATAGGCCACCCCAGTGTTATTTTAGAGAATCACTTGTTATAGGGTAAAAAACATACTTTTGTTACCCAAAATGTCACAATTTAAAATATATATATTTATTTAAAATAAGATTTATTTATTTTATTTCATTTGAGAGAGAGAGTAGGGGGCAGGAGAAGAAGAGGGAGAGTATCTCAAGGAGACTCTGCAATGACTGGACAGTTTGGCATGGACCTCAATCCCACAACCCTTGAGCACATGATCTTTGCTGAAACCGAGTCAAACCCTGAACTGACTGAGGCACCCATGTGCCCCAGAAGTGTCACAAGGGTCATGGTGTCTGTATAATAAAGCAGGGAGAAACACAATAGAGAAAATTCACATTCCCCAAAAGAGGAAGAAAAAGACTTGAGTTTTTCCTGTTAACTTACTCATGTTATATGTCACTTAAATCTTTAAAAAGCTGGATAAAAAAATAAAGCGAGGTTTGAATCCAACTATTAAAAACAATATAAGCTTTTGTAAGCATTTTGTTGATATGCCCTTCTTGGTGTAAATATATCCAAGCAAACTCTAATTAACAATTATTGTAACAACAACAACAACAAAAAAGATAATAATAAACATGATATGTGCTTTTTCCTGTTAAAATATTTTAACAGACAATTAAGTTTAGGTAGTTCTAATACCTTGGCAGCCAGCAGAAGGAAACAAACCTCAGCCAAAGTCAGTTGCTGCACTGAGATCAAAGTCAAGAAATTGAAACTTAAGAAAAACCAATCACAAACACTTAAATACAATTTCCTAACCATTTAGGCTATTGCCTATCAAATAATGTCTCTGCTTTGCTCTGTGTCTTCTTTAGAAAAACCTTTCCTCTGATCCTATCCACAGAGCACTATAAATGACATTTGTTTGGTACTGCCTGATATTAACTATTGTTTACTCATATACACTATGGAAAGCTTTAATGTGCCTCAGAGTTTTCTTTTTAAAAATTATTTATTTATATATTACATTCCAGTGTGGCTGATATTGGGTACAACATTAGTTTCAGGTATACAATGTAGTGATTCAAGAATTCTGTACATAACTCTGTGCTCACCATAGTAATTGCACTCTTCATCCCCAACACCTGTTTCACCCATCCCTCACCCACCTCTTCTCTGCCTATCCATCAGTGTGTTCTCTGTAGTAAGACGGGGGTTTTGGGAAGTTATTTTTGGAGGGAGGTATGCTTTGGTCCCCATTTTTTCTTTTATTATTTTGTTTAGTTCTAAAATTCCTCATATCAGGGAATTTTTATGCTATTTGTCTTTCTTTCACTGACTAGATACATCCATGCTTTACAATATGTCAAGATCTCATTCTTTATGGCTGAGTATCATTCAATTGCATATAGATATAGATAGATTATAGATATAGATATATTTAAACATATTCATATATTGAAAGACCCCTCTCCCCTTGCTAAAGGCTTGTTTAAGTAACCTGATGTCCCCACAGCACCCCCTCTTCCCTTGCTGAAGGCTTGATTGTCGCCATAGCCGGATGGCAACAAATACCAGGATGTCTATTGTCTGTGATCACCCAGTCTGTCAAAAGAAAAGACAAATGAGGAATAGAGTGTACCTGGGACTTTCCAGAGTGCTGAGCCAAGGCCCACCAGAACAAACCGTTGTGTCCTTGCCTTAAACCCAGTGCCTGACAATGCTTGATTTAAATTTACCAATCAGATTCCTGTAACCAAGCATCTTCTTCTGTAAGACCACTTCGCGCCACCGCTTCCCGCCACCCCGACCCTTGCCCTATATAATCTGTACCCAAACCTAGGCCAGCGCAGCGTGCTCAGCCCACAAAGGCTGATGCATCCCCAGGCTCCTGTGTAACCAATAAACCTCTTGCAACTTGCATCCAGTGGAGGCTTGGTGTCTGCTTCTTGGGTGCGGATTGAGGGTCTTTCAATATATTGCATATGCATGAGTGTATACTGCATCTTCCCTATCCATTCATCAATCAATGGACACTTGGGTTCCTTCTGCAACTTGACTATTGTAAATAATGCTGTAGTAAACATAGGGATGCATCAGTTTTTATTTTAAAGATTTTATTTATTTGGCAGACAGAGATCACAAGTAGGCAGAGAGGCAGAGAGAGAGAGAGAGACAGGGAAGCAGGCTGCCCACTGGTGTGTGGCTCGACACCAAGACCTGACCCAAAGGCAGAGGCTTTAACCCACTGAGCCACCCAGGCGCCCCATATCCGTTTTTCCTTTAATATCCATTTACATCTTGTAGACACGTGTATGCCAGAGATAAGCTACTATTTTGTGAACGTTTCAATATTCTACGTACTATCTTAAGTGTTCTGCAAATGGATAGTATATTGTTCATCATGACAACACTATGATGTAGCTTTCTGCTTATACAGTTGCAGATCAAAAGAGAGGGCAATTAATCCCACAGAAAGAAAATAAATAAAACTGGTTTCACTAAAGGCTTATAGATTTTATTGTCATTAAAATTATACTGCATTAGGATTTTTAACAACTTTATATTTTTTAAGCTTTTATTTAAATTCCAGTTAGTTAACATATAGTGTAATAAATCTGTAGTGCCATATAGTGTTTCACCACTTCCATACCTCATCAGGTGTTCATCATCACAAGTGAACTCCTTAATCCCTATCACCTA
Organism: Mustela putorius furo; assembly: GCF_011764305.1. Lineage (NCBI taxonomy): Eukaryota > Metazoa > Chordata > Mammalia > Carnivora > Mustelidae > Mustela > Mustela putorius. The sequence goes on along the minus strand of NW_025421566.1, from coordinate 2,939,395 downwards.
TTTCACTCAGCCCCCCATGACCCCCTCTGGTAAGCCTTGGTGTGTTCTCAGGAGTTAAGATTCTGTTTCATGGTTTGCCTCTCCCTCTCTTTTTCCCCACATTGCTCGTTTGTTTTGTTTCTTAAATTACACATTTAAGTGAAATCATATGATAATTGTATTTCTCTGACTGACTTATTTTCCCTAGCATAATACTCTAACTCTATCCATGTCATTGCAAATATCAAGACTTCATTATTTTAGTGACCAAGTTTCACTATATATTTTTATACACACACACACATATATATATATACACACACCACTCCTTCTTTATCTTCTTTATCCAACCATCAGTACATGGACACTTGGTCTCTTGCCATAATTTGGCTCTTGGAGATAATCTTCCATGAATAGTGGGGTGTATTTATCTCTTTGAATCAGTATTTTTGTATTCTTTGGATGAATACAAAGTACAATTGCTGGATTGTAGAATAGTTCTATTTTGAACTTTGTAAGGGATCTCCATATTGTTTTCTATATGGGCTGCACCAGAGTAAGAGTGTTCCTTTCCTCTCCATCCTCATTAACCCCCATTGTTTCCTGTGTTATTAATTTTAGTCATCCTGACAGTTGTGAGGTTGTATATCATAGTAGTTTTGACTTGTATTTCCTTGATGATGAGTGCTGTTGAGCATCTCTTCATGTGTCTGTTAGCCATCTGGGTGTCCTTTTCAGGAAAATGATTGCTCAGGTCTTCTGCCCAGTTTTAACTGGATTGTTTGTTTGTTTGTTGTGTGTGTGTGTGTCGTGTGAGTTTGATAACTTCTGCATAGATGTTGGACACTAACCTTTAATCTGTTAAGGCATTTGCAAATATCTTCTCTTATTCTGTAGGTTGGCCATTAGTTTTGTTGTTTGTTCCCTTTGTTGTGTAGAAAATTTTTACATTGATGATATCCCAATATTTCGTTTTTTATTTTCTTTCCCTTGCCTCAGGAGACATATCTATAAAAAATGTCTCAGTCTATTTTTATTTTATATTTTATTTCTTTTACATTATTTTATTATCTTATTTATTTTTAATATAAATTCTGTTTAATTAATATATGGTGTTTTTTTAGTTTCAGGGGTTTTCTTAGTTTCAGAGTATTTTTAGTCTGATTATTAGTTTCAGATTATTATTATTTTCAAATTCACTTCTTTTACTAACTTACTAATTAAATTTTACTAACCTCACTACTTAACTTACTTAACTACTAACTTACTAACTTAACTACTTATTACTAACTTACTACTTAACTAAACCCAACATTACAAACAAAATTATTAGTTTCAGAGTATTTATTAATTCATCAGTTGCATACAAAACCCAGTCTCATTACATTATTACATCATTACATGCCCTCTTTAATGCACATCAATACTTACCCCATGCCCCTTCTCACCACCTCTCCAGGAACGTTTATATTTTCTTATACTTGAGTTTCTTTTTTTAAATTTATTTTTTATTTATTTTAGCATGAAAGAATTCATTATTATTGGACCACAACCAGTGCTCCTTGCAATCAGTACCCACCACCTGGTACCCCAACTTTATACCCCCTGGCCTTCAAAACCCTCAGATTGTTTTTTAGAGTGCATGGGCTCTCATTGTTCATCTCCCCTTCCTATTTCCCCCAACTCTCTTCTCCTCTCTAACTCCCCATGTCCTCCATGCTATTTGTTATGCTCCACAAATAACTGAAACAATATGATAATTCACTCTCTATGCCTGACTTATTTCATTCAGCATAATCTCTTCCAGTCCCGTCCATGTAGCTACAAAAGTTGGGTATTCATCCTTTCTGATGGAGGCCAAATACTCCTTATCCATTTGTCGGTGCCCCAGCGGCTTGTAGCACATGTGCGGTAATGCTTCTGGGGTCCACTGTGCCCACTCGTTGCCTCGGCCGCCCCTGCCTCAAGTCGTCACCCCGCGGGATGGCGACAGTGCGGAGCTGCTCTGGCTGGGCCCGTGGGGGGCGGGGGTGGGCACGGGCGCCGCACAACTTTTTTGGTGCCCGAAAGTAAACACGCCATTAAGATGGCGGCTGGATGCGAGCCAGTAGGCGGAATTTAGGATTTTGTAATCTATGTGGCTGCGAGTGATTGGTTGTGCAACCTTGGTATATATAGACATGCACAGGCAGGGGGGAGAGAGGAATCCCAACAGCTATGCAGAAATAAAGCTTGCTTTGCTGAGGTCTCCTGGTCATTCTTGCAGGCGAGAGCGACATCCATTCGTTCATTGAAGGGCATCTTGGTTCTTTCCAAAGTTTGGTGACCGTGGCCATTGCTGCTATAAACATTGGAGAAGAGATGGCCCTTTTTTTCACTACATCTATATCCTGGGGTAAATACCCAGTAGAGCAATGGCAGGGTCATAGGGAAGTTCTATTTTTAATTTCTTGAGGAACCTCCACACTGTTCTCCAAAGAGGTTGCACCAACTTGCATTCCCACCAACAGTCTTGTAAGAGGGATCCCCTTTCTCCACATCCCCTCCAACACATGTTGTTTCCTGTCTTATTAACTTTGGCCATTCTAACTGGTGTAAGGTGATATCTCAATGTGGTTTTAATTTTAATCTCCCTGAGGGCTAGTGATGATGAATATTTTTAATGTGTCTGATAGCCATTTGTATGTCTTCATTGGAAAACTCTCTGTTCATATCTTCTGCCCATTTTTTGATATGATTGCCTGTTTTGTGTGTGTTGAGTTTGAAGAGTTCATTATACATCCTGGAAATCAACCTTTTGTCTGTACTTTCATTTGCAAATATCTTCTCCCATTGCGTGGGTTGTCTCTTTAATGTTTTTACTATTTCCTTTGCTGTGCAGGAGCTTTTGATTTTGATGAAGTCCCACAAGTTCCTTTGCCATTAGAGACATATCATTCATATATATATATATATATTTTTTTTTAAATATATATAATTTTTAAATATATATATATTTTTAAATATATATAATTTTTAAATATATATAATTTTTAAAATATACATAATTTTTTAATATATATAATATATGTAATTTTTAATTTATTTATTTTCAGCATAACAGTATCATTATTTTTTCACCACACCCAGTGCTCCATGCAATCCGTGCCCTCTATAATACCCACCACCTGGTACCCCGACCCCCCCCCCCGCCACTTCAAACCCCTCAGATTGTTTTTCAGAGTCCATAATCTCTCATGATTTACCTCCCCTTCCAATTTACCCCAAACCCCCTTTCTCTAAGTCCCCATATCCTCCATGCTTTTTGTTATGCTCCACAAATAAGTGAAACCATATGATAATTGACTCTCTCTGCTTGACTTCTTTCACTCAGCATAATCTCTTCCAGTCCCATCCATGGTGCTACAAAAGTTGGGTATTCATCCTTTCTGATGGAGGCATAATACTCCATAGTGTATATGGACCACATCTTTGAAGAAGTTGCTGTGGCTGATATCGAAGAGATTACTGCCTATGTTCTCCTCTAGTATTCTGATGGATTCCTGTCTCACGTTGAGGTCTTTTATCCAATTTGAGTTTATCTTTGTGTACAATGTAAGAGATGGTCGAGTTTTATTCTACATATAGCTGTCCACTTTTCCCAGCACCATTTATTGAAGAGACTGTCCTTTTTTCACTGTATATTCTTCCCTGTTTTGTCAAAGATTAATTGACCATAGAGTTGAGGGTCCATATTTGGGCTCTCTACTCTGTTACACTAGTCTATGTGTCCATTTTTATGCCAGTAACATGCTGTCTTGGTGATCACAGCTTTGTAGTAAAGCTTGAAATCGGGTAACGTGAATCCCTCAGTTTTATTTTTGTTTTTCAACATTTCCTTAATGATTTGGGGTCTCTTCTGATTTCATACAAATTTTTGGATTATTTGCTCCAGCTATTTGAAGAATACTGGTGGAATTTTGATCGGAATGGCATTAAAAGTATAGATTGCTCTAGGCAGTATAGACATTTTAAATGTTTATTCTTCTAATTCAAGAGCATGGAATGGTCTTCCATCTTTTTGTGTCTTCTTCAATTCCTTTTATGAGTGTTCTGTAGTTCCTCGAGTACAGATCCTTCACCTCTTTGGTTAGGTTTATTCCCAGGTATCTTATGGTTCTTGGTGCTGTACTAAATGGAATCGGTTCTCTAATTTCCCTTTCAGTATTTTCATTATTAGTGTATAAGAAAACCACTGATTTCTGCACATTGACTTTTATCCTGCCACCCTGCTTAATTGCTGTATGAATTCTAGTAGTTTTGGGGTGGAGTCTTTCGGGTTTTCCATATAAAGAATCATGTCATCTGCGAAGAGAGAGAGAGTTTGACTTCTTCATTGCCAATATAGATAGCTTTTATTTCTCTTTGTTTTCTTATTGCTGTTGCTAGGCCTTCTAATACTATGTTGAACAAGAGTGGTGAGAGTGGGCATCCTTGTCGTGTTCCTGATCTCAATGGGAAGGCTGCAACTTTTTTCCATTGAGGATGATATTTTCTCTGGGTCTTTCATAGATAGATTTGATGAGGTTCAGGAATGTTCCCTCTATCCCTATACTTTGAAGCGTTTTAATCAGGAACAGATGCTGGAATTTGTCAAATTCTTTTTCTGCATCAATTGAGAGGACCATGCGGTTCTTCTTTATTCTCATATTAATTTGTTGTATCACATTGATTGATTTGAGAACGTTTAACCATCCCTGTACACCAAGGATGAATCCCACCTGGTCATGGTGGATAATCCTTTTAATGTGCTTTTGGATCCTTTTTGCTAGGATATTGTTGAGAATCTTAGCATCCATATTCATCAGCGATATTGGTCTGAAATTCTCCCTTTTGGTAGGGTTTTTGCCTAGTTTGGGGATCAGGGTAATACTGGCTTCATAGAAAGAGTCTGGAAATTTTCCTTCTGCTTCAATATTTTGAAACAGCTTTAGGAGAATAGGTGTTATTTCTTTTCTCATTCTCATTCATTGACTTTTTGCTTCAATGATCTGTCTATTTCTGAGTGAGGCATGTTAAGATCTCCTACGATTAGTGTATTCATATCAACATGACTATCTATATTAACAGTTTCCTTATTTAATTGGCTGCTCCCATATTGGGGGCATAGATGTGTACAATTGTTAGATCATCTTGGTGGATAGCCCCTTAATGGATTTTGTAGTGTCCTTCTGTATCTCTGACTAGAGTCTTTAGTTTGAAGTCTATTTATCTGACATGAGAATCGCTACCCCAGTCTTCTTTTGAGGCCCATTGGCATGAAAAATGCTTCTCCATCCCTTCACTTTCAGTCTGGGTGTATCTTTAGGTTCAGAATGGGTCTCTTGTAGACAACATATTGATGGGTCCTGTCATTTTATCCAATCTGCAACCCTGTGCCATTTTATGGGTGCATTTAGGCCATTCACATTGAGAGTGATTATTGATAGATACGTTTTTATTGACATCGTGTTACCTTTGAAGTCTTTCTTTCTGTAGATTGTCTCTATATTTCTGTTCAATGCTATTCTTAGTATATTCCTCTTTTATAGAACCCCCCTTAATAGTACCTGCAGTGTCGTCTTGCTGGTTGCATAGTCTTTTAAGCCTTGCCAATCTTGGAAACTCTTTTTCTGTATATCCATTTTGAATGTCAGTCTTGCTGGATAAAGTATTCTTGGCTGCATGTTCTGATTTAGTGCCCTGAATATATCTTTACAGACTTTTATGGCTTGCCAGGTCTCTATGGGCAGGTGTGATGTTATTCTGATGGGCTTCCCCCTGTAAGTAAGGAGCCTCTTTGCCCTGGGAGCTTTCAAGAGATTATACCTACAATTATAATTCCTCAATTTGACTATCAGGTGTCGTGATGTTTTTTTGTTTTTGTTTTTTTGTTTTTGTTTTTGGTTTTGGTTTTTTTGGAATGTATAATCTTGGGTGGAGACCGCTCAGCCTCTAATACATGAACGCTGTTTCCATTCACGAGATTGGGAAAATTTTCATGAAGGACTTGTTCCACTATATCTTCTAGCTTTCTTTCTTTCCCCTCCCTTTCAGGGATTCCAATAATTCTGACATTGTAATGCCTCATGGCATCATTTATTTCCCTGATTCTGTTTTTGTGGCTTCTAAGCTGTTTGTTCCAGGCTTCCTCCTGATCCTTTCTCTCTATCTGTTTGTCCTCCAGATCACTACTTCTGTCTTCTGTCTCAGTTACCCTACCTTTGAGAGAGTTTAGATTAGATTGGAACTCATTGAGAGCATTGTGACCTCCTCCCTTGTAGCTTTAAGCTCTGTCCTAACATTGTGAACATCATCTCTCATCGCTTTCAGCTCAACCCTAATCAATTCTGTTTCGTCATCCAAACAGAATTGGCTTTCTCCAACCTAGATATTGCCTGGATAATTGTTAGCCTGAATTCTCTTGCCGACGTATTTTCTATGTCGATAGCCATTAGCTCTGTTGCAGAAGGCTCATATTCTGTATTTTTCTTCTGTTGGGCATTCATCCTTGTAGTCATTTTTGTGGGAGATTACTGAACAGATGTAGTTGGATGTATCAACCGTGGCACAGTCAAGGTGCCCTGGAACACTTCTGAGCAATCAGTATTCCCCACCAAAACAAAAGACAAAATAAAAGAAAAAAAAAAAAGAAAAGAAAAAAAGAGAGAGAGACAGGAAAGAAAGGGAAGATGAAAGAGAAAGTTCAGCCCACTTTGGTCCAGGGTAAGATTTAAGAAATAGACAAACAAAACAGACAAACAAAAAAGACTGATACAAGTTTACGACAAGAGAAAAAAATATATATATATGCAAATAAAGGAAGATCCTCATCAAAAACCCCAAGTGTAAGATTTATATGCTATCAGGATAAACACAAAAATGCAGAAACACTGGTGGTAGAAGAAGATGGGAAAGTTCTTATAAATTCTCAGTGTGTGCGAGGAAGGTTGTTTTGATTCTTGGATGTATCTTGATATCTTTGTTAAAGGACTCAACTTTCCTAAGATAAATTGGATTAAAAATTGGTTTACCTATATGGGTAGTACTGATTGTGGAAAGGGGATTACTTTGAAGTTTAACTCTATATGAATATTAGAAGATAAAAATAAAAAGGAATAAACTAGGTAAATTAATCTATAATTAAAAAAAAGAATTCAAAAAACAGAAATGCAAAAGAAAAACATAGGTGTATGTATTAAAAAGTTCAGGTTAGAAGAGTATTATGGAATTTGATGTACTGTACAGTTCTTTGTGATGGTAAATAAGTTTAAAAAATTACTAACTGTAAAAAAAAAAATGAGCCAGAATAGTGGGAACAAGTGAAAAATAAGTTTTCCTATGAAGTAGTGGTTGTTCTCTTGTACTTTTTATTTTCTCTTTTTTTTTTTTCTTTCTTGGTTTGTTTGCTGGGGGAGGGGCCTGCCACGTGGGTTGTCACTCAATGATATTTCCTGAGTTAAGTCCTCCCGCGCCCCCCTCTAGGGGGTCGGCTCTGAGATAACTGTTTTTTTTTTCAGGCTTTTGTTCTCTGGAGGTTTTTATGTTTGTTTACCTTTTTTTTTCTCGCACCTTGACTGGTTTTGATGGTTTTTGTAGTATTAGAGGAAAACGAACTGCACTCTGATCTCCCTCTCAGACAGAAGCCTCAGTCTGGGTGCAGAGCCTAAATAAGTTCCCCCTTGGCCGCTGGCAGAGCAGGTTCCAAGTCGCGGTCCCTGGGGAATCAGGATCTTTTGCTTGTACCCAAAGCCGAGGCAGTGGCGGCTATCTGGAAACTCCCAACCGCCAGAAAGGTTCCAAGCAGCAAACGCACACTGAGATTTTCCCTCTGGCCTTGGCTGGGAGTGCCTGGTCTTTCTGGGTCTAAAAGTGCCAGGCTTGCATGCACCTCTTTCAGGGGGGCTATAGGTTGCATGCACATCTCAGGCACTGAGAATGGGTGCAGGTCCTAGAGCACCAGGCTGCTTTTGTGCACCTCTGTCAGGGGAGATATTGGAACGCACGTCTTAGGCTCTGAAACAATGGCGCAGGTCAAAGAGCGCCAGCCAGGCCTTTGTAACTCTCTCAGGGGAGTATGAAGGACCTGTGGGCATATCTCAGGGCTTGTAGCAGGGCTCGCACATTCTGCCGACCAGCATGGCTCCCATCCTCTCACAGGAGCTCAAACCCATTCATTCTTGGGCGTGCTGGTGGCTTAGGGACCAAGAGCTGATTTCTTCACCACACTCTCTCTGCCTCAGCACCAAGGGAGGCTGTCCTAGGACTGGGGACTTAAGCCACTGTCCCTAGCTGCCCAGAATCCCACAATTTCACCCACGATCCTTTGCTGTATTTTAGTGTTTTCAACCAGTCTCCAAGTTAATACTGGTCCTCAGATGCAGGGCACTCTCGCTCTTATTGGGTTATTACTTTCCAACCAGTTGCCTCTGGTGGCTCCCTCTCCATTTTGTTCATCTTCCAATATCAGTCCTCCCATTCCCACTCTGCTTTACCTGCCCATTGGTGTCTTCTGCTCCGGTAGAGATCCAGACATGTATAATTCTGATCTCAGGCTGATTTCGTGGGTGATCAGAGTTTTCTGGAAGGTAATCAGCTCACTTTAGAGTGCAGGTTGAAAGGGTGGCTCCTTCTACTTCCACGCCATCTTGTCTCCTGGTCTTCCATCTTATTGTGTCTGCTTCAATTTCTTTCATGAGTGTTCTGTAGTTCCTCAAGTACAGATCCTTTACCACTTCAGTTAGGTTTATTCCCAGGTATCTTATGGTTCTTGGTACTATAGTAAATGGAATAGATTCTCTAATTTCCCTTTCTGTATTTTCACTGTTAGTGTATAAGAAAGCCACTGATTTCTGTACATTGACTTTGTATCCTGCCACGTTGCTGAATTGTTCTATGAGTTCTGGTAGTTTGGGGGTGGAGTCTTTTGGGTTTTCCATATAAAGAATCATGTCATGTACAAAGGGAGAGAGTTTGACTTCATCCTTGAAATTTGGATACCTTTTATTTCTCTTTGTTTTCTGATTGCTGTTGCTAGGACTTCTAATACTATGTTGAAGAAGAGTGGTGAGTGTGGGTATGCTTGTCGTGTTCCTAATCTCAACGGGAAGGCTGCAAGCTTTTTCCCATTGAGGATGATATTTGCTGTGGGTATTTCATAGATTTGATGAGGTTCAGGAATGTTCCCTCTATTCCTAGACTTTGAAGTGTTTTAATCAGAAACGGATGCTGGATTTTGTCAAATGCTTTTTCTGCATTGATTGAAAGGACTATGTGATTCTTCTCTCTTCTCGTATTAATTTTGTTCTATCATATTGATTGATTTGGAATGTTGAACCATCCTTGTAGCCCAGGGATGAATCCCGCCTGCTCGTGGTGGATATTCTTTTAGCTAGGATCTTGTTAAGAATCTTAGCATCCATATTAATCAGTGATATTGGTCTAAAATTCTCCTTTTTTGTAGTGTCTTTGCCTGGTATGGGGATCAGGGTAATGCTGGCCTCATAAAAAGAGTCTGGAAGTTTTCCTTCTGCTTCAATTTTTTTTTGAAACAGCTTTAGGAGAATAGGTGGTATTTCTTCTTTGAAAGTTTGGTACAATTCCCCAGGGAATCCATCAGGTCCTGGGCTCTTGTTTTTGTTGTTGTTGTTGTTGTTGTTTTGTGGGGGGGGTGAGGGGAGGGTTTTGATCACTCCTTCAATCTCATTACTAGATATTGGTCTATTCAGGTTGTTGATTTCTTCCTGGTTAAATTTTGGGAGTTTATAGTTATCTAGGAATGCATCCATTTTATCTAGGTTGTTAAGCTTATTGGCATATAACTGTTGATAATAACTTCTGATGATTGTTTCTACTTCCTTGGGGTTAGTTGTGATCTCTCCCTTTCCATTCATAATTTTATGAATTGGGGCTTTCTCACTTTTCTTTTGGATTAGTGTGGCCAATGGTTTATTGATCTTACTGATTCTTTCAAAAAACTAGATCCTAATTTTATTTATACGTTCTACTTTATTTCTGGTTTCTACCTCATTGATTTAAGCTCTAATATTGATGATTTCCCTACTTATGTGAGGATTTGGTTTGATTTGTTGTTGGCTCTCCAGTTCTTTAAGGTGTAGAGACAGCTGGTGTATTCTGGATTTTTCAATTTTTTTGAGGGAGGCTTGGATGGCTATGTATTTCCCCCTTAGGACTGCCTTTGCTATATCCCATAGGTTTTGCACCGAAGTATCTTCATTCTCGTTGGTTTCTCTGAATTGTTTCAGTTCTTCTTTGATCTCCTGGTTGACCCAAGCATTCTTAAGCAAGGTGATCTTTAGCTTCCAGGTGTTTGAGTTCCTTCCGAACTTTTCCTTGTGATTGAGCTCCAGTTTCAAAGCATTGTGATCTGAGAATATGCAGGGAATAAGCTCAGTCTTTTGGTATCGGTTGAGTCCTGATTTGTGACCCAGTATGTGGTCTATTCTGGAGAAGGTTCCATGGGCACTTGAGAAGAATGAGTATTCTGTTGTTTTAGGGTGGAATGTTCTGTATATATCTATAAGGTCCATCTGGTCCAATGTGTCATTCAATGCTCTTGATTCTTTATTGATTTTCTGCTTTGATGATCTGTCTATTTCTGAGAGAGGTGTGTTAAGATCACCTACTATTAATGTATTCATATCAATATGACTCTATATCTTGATTAACAGTTTTCTTATGTAATTGGATTCTCCCATATTGGGGCCATAGATATTTACAATTGCTAGATCATCTTGATATATAGTCCCTTTAAGAATGATGTGGTGTTGGACAGGGGGATAAGATGGCGGGGGTGTAAGAGGAGGTGGCTTTTCAGCCGGTACCCCAAAGTGAGCTGATTATCTACCAAAGAACTCCATTCACCCATGAAATCAGCCTGAGATCAAAATTATACACGTCTGGATCTCTACAGGGGCAGAAGACGCCAGTGGGCAGGTAAAGCTGAATGGGAAGGCAGACTGATATCGGAAGATAAAGAAAAGGGGAGGGAGCCACCAGAGGTGACCGGTTGGAAAGTAATACCCCAATATGTGTGAGAGTGCCCTGCATCTGGGGACCAGCATTAACTTGAAGACTGGTTGAAAGCACTCCAAAAGAGCAAAGGATCATGGGGGGAAATTTTGGGAATCGGGGCAGTTAGGGACAGGGGCTTAAGTCTTTGGTCCCAGGACAGCCTCCCCTGTGCTAGGGCAGAGAGAGTGCGGCGGAGAAACCAGGTCTTGGCCCCTAAGCAACCAGCGTGCCTGATAATGCGTGGGTTCTGGCTCCTGTGAGTGGATGGGAGCCACACCAGTCGGCAGAACGCGCGAGCCCTACCACAAAGCTTGAGATATGCGCACACATCCCTCATGCTCCCCTGAGAGAGTTACAAAGCCCCGGCCAGCACTCTTTGACCTGCGCCATTGTTTCAAAGCCTAAGCCATGTACCCCAAGTCTCTCCTGATAGAGGTGCAGAAAATCCCAGCCCGGTGCTCTCAGACCTGCACCCTGTTCTCAGTGCCTGAGACGCACGCATGACCCATAGCCAACCCTGAAAGAGATGCGTGCAAGCCGGGCACTCTTAGACCCAGCAAGACCAGGCAATCCCAGCCCAGGCCAGCAGGAAAATCTCAGTGTGAAATTGCTGCTTGGGACCTTTCTGGCAGTCAGGAGCTCCCAGACAGCCGCCACTGCCTTGACTTTGTGTACAAGCAAAAGATCCTGTGCCCCTAGGGTCTTCAACTTGGAACCTGCTCTGCCAGTGGCCAAGGGGGAACTTATTTAGGCTCTGCACCCAGACTGAGGCTTCTCTCTGAGAGGGAGATCAGAGAGCAGTTTGTTTTCCTCTAAAACTACAAAAATCATCAAAGGCGGTCAAGGTGAGAGGAAAAAAAAGTGAACAAACATAAAAACCCCTAGAGAACAAAAGCCTGAAAAAAAAAAAACAGTTTTCTCAGAGCCCACCCACTTGAGGGGGGCGTGAGGACTTAACTCAGGAAATATCATTGACTGACAACCACCGCCAGAAAACAAACCAAGAAAGAAAAAAAAAAAAAAAGGACTACAAGAGAATAACAACTACTCTATAGAAAAACTTTTATTTTTCACTCATTCACACTATTCCGGTTTATTTATTTTTTTTATACATAGTTAATTTTTTTAACCTATTTACCATCACTGCAAGCTGTACAGTACATCAAATTCCATAATACCCTTCTAAACTAAACTTTTTGATACATACACATGTTTTCTTTTGCATTTTTATTTTTTGAATTCGTTTTTTTATTTTAGTTCAGTTTAGTCTAGTTTATTCCTTTTTATTTTTATCCTCTAATATTCATATAGAGTTAAATTTCAAAGTAATCCCCTTTCACCAATCAATACTACCCCTATACATAAACCAATTTCTAATCCACTTTATCTTAGGAAAGTTAAGTCCTTTAACAAAGATATCAAGATACATCCAGGAAGAATCAAAACAGCCTTCCTCACACACACTGAGAATTTATAAGAACTCTCCCATCTTCTTCTACCACCAGTGTTTCTGTATTTTTGTGTTTGTCCTGATAGCATATAAATCTTACACTTCAGGTTCTTTTTGACAAGATTCTTCCTTTATTTGCATATATATTTTTTTCTCTTCTCATATACTGAATCATACTTTTAGTCTCTTTTTGTTTGTCTACTTCATAGATCTTACCTTGGGGTCCATCTGGGCTGAACCTTCTCTTTCATCTTCCATTTCTTTCCTGTATCTCTCTCTCTCTCATTTTCTTTTTTTTTCTTTTTCTTTTCTTTGTCTCTCGTTTGGTGGGGAATTCTGATTGCTCAGAAGCATTCCAGTGTGCACCTTGAATGCACCACACTTGATATATCTAGCTAAACTCATTCAGTCATCTCCCACAAAAATGACTCGGAGGAGGAATGCCCAACAGAAGAAAAATACAGAGGATGGACCTTCTGCAACAGAGCTAACGGCTATCAACATAGACAACATAGACAATATGTTGGAAAGAGAATTCAGGCTAACAATTATCCAGGCAACAGCTAGGTTGGATAAATCCATGGATTACCAAACGGAATTGATTAGGGCCAAAATGAAAGTGACCAGAGAGGATGTTCACAATGTTAGGGCAGAGATTAAAGCTAGCAGGGAGGAGGTTCACAATCCTCTCAAAGAGTTCCAATCTAATTTAAACTCTCTCAATCTAGGGTAACTGAGTCAGAAGATAGAATTAGTGATCTGGAGGACAAACAGATAGAGAGAAAGGATCAGGAGGAAGCCTGGAACAAACAGCTTAGAAGCCACGAAAACAGAATCAGGGAAATAAATGATGCCATGAAGCATTACAATGTCAGAATTATTGGAATCCCTGAAGGGGAGGAGAAAGAAAGAAAGAAAGGTAGAAGATATAGTGGAACAAGTCCTTCATGAAAATTTTCCCAATCTTGTGAACGGAACCAGCATTCATGAATTAGAGGATGAACGGTCTCCACCCAAGATTATACATTCCAAAAAGCCATCATGACACCTGATAGTCAAATTGAGGAATTATAATTGTAGGTATAATCTCTTGAAAGCTCCCAGGGCAAAGAGGCTCCTTACTTACAGGGGGAAGCCCATCAGAATAACATCACACCTGCCCACAGAGACCTGGCAAGCCATAAAAGTCTGTAAAGGTATATTCAGGGCACTAAATCAGAACATGCAGCCAAGAATACTTTATCCAGCAAGACTGACATTCAAAATGGATATAGAGAAAAAGATTGGCAAGGCTTAAAAGACTATGCAACCACCAAGCTGACACTGTAGGAACTATTAAGGGGGGGGGTTTATAAAAGAGGAAAAATACTAAAAATAGTATTGAACAGAAATATAGTGACAGCCTACAAAAATAAAGACTTCAAAGGTAGCACAATCTCAATAAAAACGTATCTATCAATAATCACTCTCAATGTGAATGGCCTAAATGTACCCATAAAATGGCACAGGGTTGTAGATTGGATAAAACGACAGGACCCATCCATATGTTGTCTACAAGAGACCCATTCTGAACCTAAAGATACACCCAGACTGAAAGTGAAGGGATGGAGAAGCATTTTTCACACCAGATGGCTGGTTGTAGGGATTCAAATATCAGATAAATTAGATTTTGAACTAAACACTGTAGTCAGAGATACAGAAGGACACTACATAATCCTTAAAGGGACTATCCACTAAGATGATCTAACAATTGTAAATATCTATGCTCCCAATAAGGGAGCAGCGAATTACATAAGAAAACTGTTAATCAAGATAAAGAGTCATATTGATATGAATACACTAATCATAGGATATCATAACACACCTCTCTCAGAAGCAGACAGATCATCGAAGCAGAAAATCAATAAAGAATCAAGAGCATTGAATGATACATTGGACCAGATGGACCTCATAGATATATATAGAACATTCCACCCTAAAAAAACAGATACTCATTCTTCTCAAGTGCCCATGGAACCTTCTCCAGAATAGACCACATTCTGTGTCACAAATCATGACTCAACCGATAGCAAAAGACTGAGATTATTTCCTGCACATTCTCAGATCACAATGCTTTGAAACGGGAGCTCAGTCACAAGGAAAAGTTCAGATGGAACTCAAACACCTGGAAGCTAAAGACCATCTTGCTTAAGAATGCTTGGGTCAACCAGGAGATCAAAGAACTGAAATAATTCATGGAAACCAATGAGAATGAAGACACTTCAGTGCAAAACCTATGGGATACAGCAAAGACAGTCCTAAGGGTGAAATACATAGCCATCCAAGACCCCCTCAAAAATATTGAAAAATCCAGAATACACAAGCTGTCTCTACACCTTAAGGACTAGAGAATCAATAACAAATCAAACCAACTCCACACATAAGAAGGGAATTCATCAAGATTAGAGCTGAGATCAATGAGGTCGAAACCAGAAATAAAGTAGAACGTATCAATGAAACTAGAAGCTGTTTTTTTGAAACAATCAATAAGATCGATAAACCATTGGCCACACTAATCCAAAAGAAAAGTGAGAAAGCCCAAATTCATTCAATTTTGAATGAAAAAGGAGAGATCACAACTAACCCCAAGGACGTAGAAAAAATCATCAGAAGTTATTATCAACAGTTATATTCCAATAAGATTAGCAACCTAGATGAAATGGATGCATTCCTGGAAAACTATAAACTACCAAAATTGAAGCATGAAGAAATCGACAACCTGAACAGATTGATATCTAATAACGAGATTGAAGCACTGATCAAAAACCTCCCAAAAAAACAAGAGCCCAAAACCTTATGGATTCCCTGGGGAATTGTACCAAACTTTCAAAGAATAAATAACACCTATTCTCCTGAAGCTGCTTCAAAAATTGAAGCAGACGGAAAACTTCCAGACTCTTTCTATGAAACTAACATTACCCTGATCCCCAATCCAGCCAAAGACCCTACAAAAAGAATTTCAGACCAATATCACTGATGAATATGGATGCTAAGATTCTCAACAAGATCCTAGCAAAAATGATCCAAAAGCACATTAAAAATATTATCCACCATGACCAGGTGGGATTCATCCCTGGGCTACAATGATGGTTCAACATTCGCAAGTCAATCAATGTGATACAACAAATTAACATGAGAATAAAGAAGAACCACATGGTCCTCTCAAATGATGCAAAAAAGCATTTGACAAAATCCAGCATCCGTTCCTGATTAAAACACTTCAAAGTATAGGGATAGAGGGAACATTCCTGAGCCTCATCAAATCTATCTATGAAAGACCCACAGCAAATATCATCCTTAATGGGAAAAACCTTGCAGCCTTCCCATTGAGATCAGGAACACGACAAGGATGCACACTTTTACCACTCTTGTTCAACATGGTATTAGAAATCCTAGCGACAGCAATCAGACAACAAAGAGAAATAAAAGGTATCCAAATTGACAATGAAGAAGTCAAACTCTTTCTCTTTGCAGATGACATGATTCTTTATATGGGAAACCCAAAATACTCCACCCAAATACTACTAGAACTCATACAGCACTTCAGCAACGTGGCAGGATACAAAGTCAATGTGCAGAAATCAGTGCCTTTTTTCTACACTAATAATGAAAATACAGAAAGGGAAATTAGAAAACCGATTCCACTTAGTATAGCACCAAGAACCATAAGATACCTGGGAATAAACATAAGCAAAGAGGTAAAGGATTTGTACTCGAGGAATTACAGAACAATCATGAAAGGAATTGAAGAAGACACAGAAAGATGGAAGACCATTCCATGCTCTTGAATCGGAAGAATGAATATTGTTAAAATGTCTATACTGCCTAGAGCAATCTATACTTTTAATGCTATTCCGATCAAAATTCCACCGGTATTTTTCAAAGAGCTGAAGCAAATAATCCAAAAATTTGTATGGATTCAGAAGAGACCCCGAATCGCTAAGGAAATGTTGAAAAACAAAAATAAAACTTGGGGCATCATGTTACCTGATTTCAAGCTTTATTACAAAGCTGTGATCACCAAGACAGCATGGTACTGGCATAAAAACAGACACATAGACCACTGGAACAGAGTAGAGAGCCCAGATATGGACCTTCAACTCTATGGTCAATTAATCTTCGACAAAACAGGAATAAATATACAGTGGAAAAAAGACAGTCTCTTCAATAAATGGTCCTGGGAAAACTGGACAGCTATATGTAGAAGAATGAAACTCGACCATTCTCTTACACCGTACACAAAGATCAACTCAAAATCTTCCAATTCAAGAGCATGGAATGGTCTTCCATCTTTTTGTGTCTTCTTCAATTCCTTTCATGAGTGTTCCGTAATACCTCGAGTGCATGGTATCTATCATCATTATAGTCCTGGGAAAACTGGACAGCTATATGTAGAAAATGAAACTCGACCATTCTCTTACACTGTACACAAAGATCAACTCAAAATGGATATAAGACCTCAACATGAGACAGGAATCCATCAGGATCCTAGAGGAAAATATAGGCAGTAATCTCTTTGATATCAGCCACAGCAACTTCTTTCAAGATATGTCTCCAAAGGCATAGGGAAAAAAGCAAAAATAAACGTTTGGGAATTCATCAAAATCAAAAGCTTCTGCACAGCAAAGGAAAGAGTCATAAAAACAAAGAGACAACCCACAGAATGCGAGAAGATATTTGCAAATGACAGTACAGACAAAAGGTTGATATCCAGGATCTATAATGAACCCCTCAAACTCAACACACATGAAACGGGCAACCATATCAAAAAATGGGCAGAAGATATGAACAGACACTTCTCCAATGAAGACATACAAATGGCTATCAGACACATGAAAAAATGTTCATCATCACTAGCACTCAGGGAGATTAAAATTAAAACCACATTGAGATATCACCTTACACCAGTTAGAATGGCAAAATTAACAAAACAGGAAGCAACATGTGTTGGAGATGATGTGGAGAAAGGGCAACCCTCTTCCACTGTTGGTGGGAATGCAAGTTGATGCAGCGTCTTTGGAGAAAAGTGTAAAGATTCCTCAAGAAATTAAAAATACAAGTTCCCTATAACTCTGCCATTGCACTCCTGGGTATTTACCCCAAAGAAACAGATGTGGTGAAAAGAAGGGCGATCTGTACCCCAATGTTTATAGCAGCAAATGCCATGGTTGCCAAACTATGGAAAGAACCAAGATGCCCTTCAAAGGAGGAATGGATAAGGAAGATGTGGTCCTTATACACTATGGAGTATTATGCCTCCATCAGAAAGGACGAATACTCAACTTTTGTAGCAACATGGACGGGACTGGATGAGATTATGCTGAGTGAAAGAAGTCAAGCAGAGAGAGTCAATTATCATATGGTTTCACTTATTTGTGGAGCATAACAAATAGCATGGAGGACAAGGGGTGTTAGAGAGGAGAAGTTAGTTGGGGTAAATTGTAAGGGGAGGTGAATCATGAGAGACTATGGACTCTGAAAAACAATCTGAGGAGTTTGAAGTGGTTGGGGGGTGGAGGTTGGGGTACCAGGTTGGGGTACCAGGTAGAGGGCACGAATTGCATGGAGCACTGGGAGTGGTGAAAAAATAAGGAATACTGTTTTTCTGAAAATAAATTAATTAATTAAAAAAAGAATGACATAGTGTCCTTCTATAGCTCTGACTACAGTCTTTAGTTTAAAATCTAATTTATATGATATGAGAATCAGTACCCTGGCCTTCTTTTGCGACCGATTGGCATGAAAGATGCTTCTCCATCCTTTCACTTTCAGTCTGGGTGGTTCAAAATGGGTCTCTTGTAAACAACATATACATGGGTCCTGTCATTTTATCCAGTCTGTAATCCTGTGTCATTTTATGGGTGCATTTAGGCCATTCACATTGAGGGTGATTATTGGTAGATACGTTTTTATTGACATCGTGTTACCTTTGAATTCTTTCTTTAGATTGTCTCTATATATTTTTGTTCAATGCTATTCTTAGGATTTTTCCTCTTTCATCGAACCTGCCTTACTATTTCCTGCAGTGTCAGCTTGGTGGTTGCATAGTTTCTTAAGCCTTGGAAACTCTTTATCTCTCCATCCATTTTGAATGTCAGTCTTGCTGGATAAAGTATTCTTGGCTGCATGTTCTTCTCATTTAGTGCCCTGAATACATCTTGCCAGCCTTTTCTGGCTTGACAGGTCTCTGTGGACATGTCTTATGTTATTTTGATGAGCTTTCCACTCTACCTAAGAAGCCTCTTTGTCCTAGCATTTTTCATGAGATTATATCTACAATTATGATTCCTCAATTTGGCTAGGATGTGCCTTCATATTTTTCTGGAATCTATAATCTTGGGTGGAGGCCGTTCAGCATCTAGTACATAAACGCTGGTTCTAATTGCCAGATTGGGAAAATTTTCATGAAGAACTTGTTCTACTATATCTTCTAGAATTCTTTCCTTCTCCTCCCCTTCAGGGATTCCAATAATTCTGATTTTGGAATGTTTCATGATATCATTTATTTCCCTGTTTCTTTTTTTGTGGCTGCTCATTGTTCCAGGCTTCCTCCTGATCCTTTCTCTCAGTTTGTCATCCAGATGACTAATTCCATCTTCTGTCTCAGTTACCCTAGCTTGGAGAGAATTTAGATTAGATTTGAACTCATTGAGAGCATTGTGAACCTCAGCCCTGGTAGCTTTTAGCTCTGCCCAAACATTGTGACCATCATCTCTGGACGCTTTCAGTTCACCCTAATCTATTCCACTTGGTAACCCATGGCTTTCTTCAACCTAGCTATTGCCTGAATAATTTTAGCCCGAATTCTCTTTCCAACACATTGTTCTATGTTGCTAGCCATTAGCTCTGTTGCAGAAGGTCCATCCTCTGTATTTTTCTTTTGTTCAGCATTCTTCCTCCTAGTCATTTTTGTGGGAGATGACTGAGCAGATGTAGCTGGATATAACGACCATGGTGCAGTCAACGTGCACCCTGAGCAATCAGGATTCCCCACCCAAATGAAAGGGAAAAAAAAGAAAAAGAAAAAAGAGAGAGAGAGCGAGAAACAGGAATGAAAGAGAAGATGAAAGAGAAGGTTCAGCCCAAATGGGCCCCAAGGTAAGATTTATGAAGTATACAAACAAAAACAGACAAACATAAAGACTGATAAAAGTATGTAACAAGAGAAAAAATGTATATATACATATATGCAAATAAAGGAAGAACTTTGTTGAAAAGAACCCCAAGTGTAAGATTTATATACTATCAGGACAAACACAAAAACACAGAAACACTGGTTGAAGAAAAAGATAGGAGAGTAGTTATAAATTCTCAGTGTGGGCGAGGAAGGTTGTTTTGATTCTTCCTGGATGTATCTCAATATCTTTGTTAAATTACTCAACTTTCCTAACATAAAGGGGTATTAAAAATTTGTTTACTTATAAGGATAGTATTGATTGGTTAAAGGGGATTACTTTGAAATTAACTCTATATGAATATTAGATGATAAAAATAAAAAGGAATAAACTAGACTAATCTAAACTAAAATAAAAAAAGAAATTCAAAAAATAGAAATGCAAAAGAAAAACAAGTGTATGTATCAAGAAGTTCAGGTTAGAAGATTATTCTGGAATTTGATGTACTGGACATCTCACTGTGATAGCAAATAGGTTAAAAAATTATCTATATAAAAATAAATGAGCCAGAATAGTGGGGACAAATTAAAAATAAAAGTTGTCCTATGAAGTAGTGGAGGTTGTTTTCTTGTTTTTTGTTTGTTTGTTTGTTTTGTTTTGTTTTTGTTTTTTTCTTTCCTGGTTGGTTTTCTCGGGGAGGGGCCAGCCACGTGGTTTTTCAGTCAATGATGTTCCCTGAGTTAAGTCCTTTTGCCCCCCTCAAGGGAGTGGGCTCTGTGGAAACCGTTTTGTTTTGTTTTGTTTTGTTTTGTTTTAGGCTTTTGTTCTCTCGCGGTTTTTATGTTTTTTCACTTTTTTTTTCTCTCTCTCTTGCCTTGACCGCTTTTGATGGTTTTTGTAGGTTTAGAGGAAAGCAAAATGCACCCTGACTTTATCTCAGACAGAAGCCATAATCTGCTCTTCTGTGGGCGTTGCAGAGCCCTTATAAATTCCCCTTTGGCTCCTGGCTGAGCTGGTTCCAAGTCGTGGTCCCTGGGGACTCAGGATCTTCTGCTTGTACCCAAAACCACAACAGTGGCATCCGTCTGGGCAGCTCCAGACCACAAGGAGGTTCCAAGCAGCAATCACACACTGAGATTTACCCACTGCCTGGTCTTTCTGGGTCTAAGAGTGCCCAGCTTGTAAGCACCTCTATCAGAGAGGCTGTGGGTAGCATGCACATCTCAGGCTCTGAGATCCTGGTGCAGGTATGAAAGCACTAGGCTGTGCCTTCGCACACCTTTCTCAAGAGAGAGTTTGGGGTGTGCATCCCCCACTCTGAAACAATGGTCTAAGAACACAGTGTGGGCCTTTGCGCACCTCTCTCAGGGGAGGCTGTGATTTGCGTGGCTGTCTCAGGCTCGGAGAGCAGGGCATGGGTCCAAGAGCACCAGGCTGAGCCTTCCAGCACCTCTCACCGGAAAGGGTTTGGGGAGCGCGCAGGTCTCAGGCTCTGCCTAGTGGTGTTTTCTGTCCCTGTAGAGATCCAGATGTGTATAATTCTGATATCAGGCTAATTTCATGGGTGATTGGTGTTCTTTGGTAAGTAATCAGCTCACTTTAGGGTACAGGTTGAAATGGCACATCCTCCTGCTTCCCCACCATCTTGTCTCCCCCTCCTTATTTGCTTTCTATTTATTTTTGTTCTGAATTACTTTTTACCCCCTTTCTCCCCTCCCATGATTTGAGGTCTCTTCTGATTTGGTTAAAGCACATGTTTATGGGGTCTTTGCCACCCTTTTAGTATTTTATTTCCTCCTTTATATAGTCTTACCTGGACAAAATGACAAGGCAGAAAATATCAACACACACACACACACACACACACACACACACACAAAAGGCAGTACCAAAGGCTAGGAACCTAATCAATACAGTCACTGGTAATATATCAGATGAGAATGAGGATTCTCAAGGTTCTAGCCGGGTTCAAAAAAGGCATGGAAGATATTAGAAAAACCCTCTCCAGAGAAATAAAAGCCCTTTCTGAAGAAATAAAAGAATGAAAATCTAATCAAGTTGAAATAATAAAAGCTATTAATGAGGTGCAATAAAAAATGGAGGTTCTTACTGCTAGGATAAATGAGGCAGAAGAAAGAATTAGTGATATAGGGGGCCAAATAGAAGAGAATAAAGAAGCTGAGCAAAAGAGAGACAGTTACTGGACCATGATGGGAAAACTGTAGAGATAACTGATATCATAAGATGAAACAACATTAGAATAATTGGGATTCCAGAAGAAGAGAGAGGGGAGCGGAAGGTATATTGGAGAGAATTATTGTAGAAAATTTCCCTAAAATGGCAAAGGCAAAAAGCATCAAAATCCAGGAGGTGCAGAGAACACCCCTGAAAATCCATAAGATTAGCTCCACACCCTGTCATCTAATAGTAAAACTTACAAGTCTTAGCGACAAAGAGAAAAAATCCTGAAAGCAGCCTGGGACAAGAAGTTTGTAACATACAATGATAAAAATATTATATTGGCAGCAAACTTATCCACAGAGACCTGGGAGGCCAGAGATAACTTCCATGATATATTTAGAGCCCTAAATGAAATATGCAACAACAACAACAATAAAAAGAACAAATCAAGGAAACTAGAAACTGGTTCTTGGAAAGAATTAATAAGATTTATAAACATCTTGCCAGATTAATCAAAAAGAAAAGAGAAAGGACCCAAATAAATAAAATCATGAATGAAAGAGGAGAGATCACATCAACACCAAAGTAATACAAACAAGCATAAGAACGTATTATAAGCAACTCTACGCCAACAAATTTGACAATCCGGAAGAAATGGCTATATTCCTAGAGACATATAAACTACCACTACTGAACCAAGAAGAAATAGAAAACCTGAACAGACCCAGAACCAATAAGGAGATTGAAACAATCTTCAAAAATCTCCAAACAAACAAGAGCCGCGGGCCAGACAGCTTCCCAGGGAAATTTTTACAAAATATTTAAAGAAGAATTAATTCCTATTCTCCTGAAACTGTTCCAAAAAAATAGAAATGGATGGAAAACTTCCAAACTCATTTTATGAGGCCAGCATCACCTTCATCCCAAAACCAGATAAGGATCCCATCAAAAAAAGAAAACTATAGACCAATATCCTTGATGAACACAGAGGAGAAAATTCTCACCAAAATACTAGCAAATAGGATCCAACAGTGCAATAAAAGGATTATTCACCACAACCAAGTGGGATTTATAACAGGGCTGCAAGTTAGTTCAACATCTGCAAATCAATCAATATGATACAATACATTAATAAAAGACACAAGAGCCATATGATACTCTCAATAGGTGCTGAAAAAGCATTTGACCATGTACAGCATCCCTTCCTGATCAAAACTCTTCAAATGGTAGGGATAGGGTGCATATAGCTCAATAGTATCAAAACCATCTATGAAAACCCCACCACAAATATCATTCTCAAAGGAGAAAAACTGAGAGCTTTTCTGCTAAGGTCAAGAACACGGAAGGGATGTCCATTATAACAACTGCTATTCAACACAGTATAAGAAGTCCTAGCCTCAGCAATGAGACAACAAAAAGAAATTAAAGACATCAAAATCAGCAAAGAAAAAGTCAAAATATCACTCTTTGCAGATGATATGAAACTATATGTAGAAAACCCAAAAGACTCCACTCCAAAACTGCTAGAACTTGTACAGTTATTCAGTAAAGTGTCAGGATATAAAATGAATGCACAGAAATCAGTTGCATATCTTTACACCAACAAGAAAACAGAAGAGAAATTATGGAGTCAATCCCATTTACAATTGCACCCAAAACCACAAGATACCTAGTAATAAACCTAACAAGTGGCAAAGCATCTATACTCAGAAAACTATAAAGTACTCATGAAAGAACCTGAGGAACACTCAAAGAAATGGATAAATGTTCTATGCTCCTGGATTGGAAGAGCAAATATTGTGGAAAATGTCTATGCTACCTAAAGCAATCTACAATTTAATGCAATCCCTATGAAAATAGCCAGAGGACTGATGAAAGAGAAAACCAAATCTGTCAGCTCCACAATCCAGACTTCAAACACTATTACAAAGCTGTCATCATCAAGAAAGGATGGTACTGGCACAAAATCAGACACATAGATCAATGGAACATAGTAGAGAGTTGAGAAACTGACCCTCAACCCAATGGTCAACTAATTTCGACAAATCAGGAATTAATTGTCTAGTTGGAATAGAGTCTCTTCAACATGTGCTGTTGGGAAAATTGGAAGGCACATGCAGAAAAAAATTAAATGTGACCATTTCCTTACACCACTAACCAAAATAGACTCTAAATGGATGAGGACTTCAATGTGAGAAAAGAATGCATCAAAATCCTTGAGGAAAACACAGGCAGTAGTCTTCAGCCTCAGCCACAGCAACTTCTTCCTGGGAACATTGCCAAAGACAAGGGAAGCAAGGGCAAAAATAAACTATTGGCACTTCTTCAAGATCAAAAGATTTTGCACAGCAAAGGAAACAGCTAACAAAACCAAAAGATAACTGACACAATGGGAGAAGATATTTTCAAATGACACATCAGAAAAGGGGCTAGGATCCAAAAACTATAAATAGCTTAACAAAATCAACACCCAAAGACCCAATAATCCAATCAAGAAATGGGCAGAGGACATGGACAGACATTTCTGCAAAGAGGACATCCAAAAGGCCAACAGACACATAAAAATGCTCCACATCCCTCGGCATCAGGAAAATACAAATCAAAACTACAATGAGATATCACTTCACACCATTCAGAATGTCTAAAATTAACAAGTCAGGTAATGACAGATGCTGGCAAGGATGTGGAGAAAGGGGAACCCTAACACACTGTTGGTGGGAATTCAAGCTGGTGCAGCCACTCTGGAAAACATCATAGAATGTCCTCAAAAAGTTGAAAAGAGAGTTACCCTATGGTCCAGCAATCATACTACTGGGTGTTTACCCTAAAGATAAAAATGTGGTGATCCAAAGGGACAAGTGCACCCTAAAGAAGAGTTGGTATATAGGATGGAATACTATGCAGCCCTCAAATAAATGAAATTTTGCCATTTGTGACAACGTGGATGGAACTAGAGGGTATTATGATTAGCTAAATAAGTCAATCAGAGGAAGACAACTATCATAGGATTTCCCTGATATGAGGAAGTGGAGATGCAATGTGGGGGGCTTGGGAGGGTAGGAAAAGAATAAATGACATCAAGATGGGTTCAAGAGGGAGAGAAATCATAAGAGACTCTTAATATCACAAAGCATAGGGGTGCTGGGAGGAGGGGGTTGGGAGAAGGTGGGCAGATTATAGACATTGGGGAGGGTATGTGTTATGCTGAGTGTTGTGAAGTCTGTAAACCTGGTGATTCTCCCGTCTCAAAATTAGCGAGAATACACCAACACCAGGACATATAATAGTACAATTCTCTTTTCTTAAATTCAAGGAAACAATCTTGAAAAAGTGAGAGGGAAGAAAGTTCTTACATACAGAGGAAGGAACATCAGAATAATTCAGACCTGTCCATAGAAACCTGACAAGCCAGAAAGGGCTGGCAAGACATACTCAAGGTACTAAATGAGAAGAACATGCAGCCAAGAATCCTTTAGCAAGGCTATCAATCAGAATGGATGGACAGATAAGGAGATGGGCAGAAACTGAAAGAATATGTGACCGTGGAGTGAGTCCTGCAAGGAATATTAAGGGGGAGGAGTCTAAAATTGAGCAAATTAAAACAGATACAATCTGTAGAAACAAGAGCTTCACAGGCAACATGATGACAAAAAATTTATATCGTTCAATAATCACTCTCAATATGAATGACCTAAATTCTCCCGTGAAATGGAATATGATTGCAGGTTGGATGAAAAGAAAGCATCTATCTATATGCTGTCTACAAGAGACTCATTTTGAACTTAAAGATACTAAACAAGTTTAAGAACATGAGAACAAGTTTTCATGCCAACAAACCTCAAAAGAAAACTGGGGTAGCAAATCTCATATCAGGCAAGTTAGATTTTAAGCTAAAGACTGTAGTTAGAAATATAGGACACTATATCATGCTTAAAGGGCATGTTGAGATGTCAAACTCAGTGTATAATTACTGTCCCTACTGAATCAAAGTTTCGGCCACATTGCAAGGACCATGGCATCTTCTGCTAATTCTAGGCCTGTAATCAGTTTCTTTTTTCATGTAAAAATCCAGCCTAGCTTCCAAGAAAGAGGGAGGTGTTTTCTTGGTGGCAAGAAGGCAGGTAGAAAGGACAATGATTCAGGTGAGGAAATGCTGCTGAGTGACCTATTAATGGAGACCATTGATGAATCCCTTTCATAGCCAAATTTTGTTTAGCACAAATACAAAAGATTCTATGGATATCGGAGAGGTGAGAAATATCCAATGTGACTATACAGTGTCACCCCATATTTAGCCCCTTTGGGGAAGAAAATTTATTCGTTATTTGAGAGACCTGAATTTCACCTGCCAAACAATTTCAGGGAGGGTGACTGCAGTTTTGGACAAAAAAATACGGCCTATCTCATGAAACCAAGACATTAAATTTAAGTGTAATGATAGAATTACAGCTATGTAACAGGGTTATTTTTTACAGATTCAAATTAAAGTAGTATAAGCATTGTGTTACATGTCAAATAATTTAAAGCTATTCCAAAGGAAAAGAAAAATATTACAACTATGACAAATATGACAAAATATAACTGAAGTCTAATTATTTAAATGCTCCAAAATGAACAAAAAGAGGATTTTAAAACTATTTTAAATAGTTATAATAGTTATGGTATTGTTTTGTGGATGTAGAGTCTTTGTTTTAGAGAAACATATGGAAGATTTAAAAATATTATATGGTGCTCCAACTTGATTTCAATGTTATCCAGTGCTATTAACCAAACTGGCCATGAATTTAAGGTTATTGAACCTCCCTGATAGATATATGGAGCCCATTGTACTATGGTTGTTATGACAATTCTTTATAAATGCCCATAAATATTTATTGTTTAAATTAAAAATATATATATTATAAGTAATCTTTACTCACAACATGGGACTCAAACTCACAACCCCCAGATTAAGAGTTGCATGGTCTACCAACTGAGTCAGCCATGTGTCCCATAAGTTATTTTAAAGATTTATTTATTTGGGCACCTGTGTGGCTCAGTGGGTTAAGTCTTTGCTTTTGGCTCAGGTCATGATCTCAGGGTCCTGGGTTCGAGCTCCATATCAGGCTCTCTGCTCAGCGGGGAGCCTGCTTCCCCCTCTCTCTCTGCCTGCCTCTCTGCTTACTTGTGATCTCTCCCTGTGTCAAATAAATAAAAATATTTAAAAATTTATTTATTTAACAGAGAGATACACACTGAGAGAAGGAACACAAGCAAGGCAAGTGTGAAAGGGAGAAGCAGGCTTCCCACCTAACAGGGAGCCCAATGGGGGTTTGATCCCAGGACCCTGGAATTATGACCTGAGGCAAAAGCAGATGTTTAACAACTGAGCCACCCAGGTACCCGTTTTTTGTTTTTTTTTTTGTTTGTTTGTTTTTTATTATTTTGAATATAAATATGTATGAGAGGTAGGCAGAGATGGGTTAAGTGGGTGGTAAGTATTAAGGAGGACACTTATGATGATCACTGGGTGTTTTATGTAAATGATGAATCACTAAATTCTACAACTGAAACCACTATTACCAGATGTGTTAACTAGAATTTAAATAAGGTTTAAAAAATAAACCTAAAAAATTATGTCATGTTGCAATTTCCTTATAGGTTAAAAACAAGCAAAAATATACATCTAGCAAAACTCTAAGGATTTAGTATCTAATAAGGAGCATCAAAAGATCTGGAAAGATAGCTATTGTGTATTCCAATAGTGATGCATGACTGTATTATATTTTAAAGAATTCTTCAAGCTGTACTTATATGTTTGTTTGCATTTTTTATGTTTTGATGAATTTAACAACATGTTTCAACTTTACTTCAAAAGTAATGAGTAAGTGTCCATCCATAGATAATGGACAAACAAAACCGGTACACAAAGGACTACTGTCCAACCTTAAAAGGAAAGTAAGTTCAAACAAATGCTACTGTACAGTTCCACTTACATGAGTTTAAAGTAATCATATTCATAGAGAATAGAATAGTGGTTTCCAGGGACTGGAGAAAGGGCACTTTGAAGAGATAAAGTTCCTTATATGGATGGTGGCGATGTTTGCCCCAAAATATGAATATACTTAATGTCACTGAGCCACACACTTACACATAGTTAAGATGGTAAATTTATGTTACATCTATTTTATCACAATTTTATTAAAAAGGAAAAATAACATGGAATGGGTTGTTCAGAGAGTTTGAAAACTTTCATAATAAAATTTTATAGTTAAAGGTAAAAGGTTAAAATCTAAAACAAAAGAAAAACCCTGTATATTAAACCTAACTTCCTACAACATCAATATCAACCTATGAAACCAGAAGCATCTGCGTATCTAGAGCCTGATATAATCTACAATTTGTCTGCAACAGACACATCCTCCCAGTTTTCCACTGGCCTTCTAATTCCCTAGTTTCAGGGATCATCCAGAAATTTGTGAATTTATTCCTTTAAACTGAGGACACATGTTTCATGGAATCTACAGAGATAGAATTGTAACCTGAAATGAGTGTAGTAGGGAGGTCATTGTATCCTTACCCCATCACACTCATCCTCACCCCAGATCCAACTTGGGTTTGCCTATAGAAGCCTAATTAGTAATTTACTAGAAGTAAATTAGTGAGGATAACCTTATTACTGTCAAGTCTATGTTAGGAAAAGAAGAACCTGGTTTCAAACCAAGTTTTGGGATCCCCATCTCCTAATACCTGTTCATATACAACTTTTTCACCTTGTAAGGAATGTGTAAAAAGTTAAAAAGAATGAGTAGAGCAGGCAGTAGCAGAAGTGAAGTTAGAAGGATAAATGGAATATGATTATGAGGTTTGGGGGATTTCATCAAGGATTATTCAGGTAATTACACTATTAATAACAGAGACCATGGCAAAATTTTGAGCAGATAAAGGACTCACCTTGACTCCGGTGTCAAAATCCATGAGCACCTCTTTTAACTCTCAACCTCATCAAGCCTCTCCTGTGACCCTTAGCAGTTACCGAGATGTTGGATTTATATGTCAAATTAAGTGGTCCTCAGGATGCCTATAGATTTGGTTAAACATGATTTTCAGAGGTGTTTGAGAAAGTGTTTCTGAATGAGTTTACCATTTGGATTTGTAGACTAAAAGAGGCTGAGTGTCTTTTTTTTTTTTTTTTTTAACATGGGTAGGCCTCAGCCAACTTGTTGACCTGAATTGAAAAAAAACGCTGGGCTTAAAGAATTACCTTATCCTATGTTAGCTGGACACAGATCTTGGACTCAGACTCCCAACTGGTACAGCTTTCTTGCTTCTCATGCCTTTGGACTTACACTAAACTTTTGGCCATCTTGAGTCTTTAGTATGCAGATCTGGACAACAGAGCTTGGATTTCTCAGCCTTCACAAGCTTATGTGAATGAAGCATGTTGATATCTCTCTCCTAAAGTGAGTAATAAAGAGTTGCACAGGCTCCATCTTTTAACTAGAATAGGATTCATCATATTATTTAGTCTGAATTTGAGGGACCAATTATTCTTTTGGGTGTGTTACTCTGATCTGTTGGGTAGCCCAAGAAGTTGCTAGTTTTAGGAGAGCCCAGAGCAGCATAAAGTACACCAACAGTTCCAGACAGCCCTGCAAGTGCTCTGCCATGTGAGACATACAATCTAGCAGATTCAATGGTGCTTAGTGGCAGCTAGGGATACTCTTTGGAGCCTTTGATAGGGTTGTACACGTAACCTGCAGAACAGACCCTTAGAATTCTTTTCAAACCCCTGACATCCTTACTTCACGTTTGAGAACCAGCCTTTTGTCTATTACTGGGCATTAGCATAGACTACCATATAGGCGGTGGACAGTGGAGTAATGATGCAATTTCACATGCCCATTATGAACTGGGAGTTATCTGACCCATTAGACCATAAAGTTGGGCATGGACAGCAACACTGCTTCATCAAATGGAAGTGGTATATCTGAGATCCGGCCCAAAAAAGTTGTAAAAGCACAATGAAATTAGATGACTTTATGGCCCAAATGCCTGTGATCCCCACTCCTGCTACACTATCTTTTATTTCTCAACCTGAACTGCTGGCCTCTGGGGGTTCCAATGATCAGTTGACTGAGGAAAACTCAGGCCTGGTTTCAGATAGTTCTATAGGTAGACCCCACCTAAAAGCAGACAGCTGTGACAGCACAGCTGCTCTCTGGACAGGGGATAAAAGAAAATTCTCCAGTGAGCAGAATGTTGAACAGTCCTGGCTGAGGTTTGGGTGGTATCCTTCACCAATCAAATGGTACCAATGGAGAAGACACAGATGTGGACATGCCACCAGAAGACTCTGTCTTCTGCTATGTGGAGAAAGTATGTTCCTTGCATTACTTGTAGGGACAGCTGGGAAACTCCTGCTGTCAGATTTAACATATGAAACCCCCTCAGTCTCAGAAGCAAGCTCTCTCCTCAATGGTAGGAGGCCTGAAGGCTTTTGAGGAAAAGAACAAGGAGTCCTAGGGTAAAGGGAGCTAGGGTGGAGCAAGAAGGAACCTTTGTTCTGTGGATATGCTCTGCCAAATTAATTTCATTAGTAAATGTATAATATATCTTAAGGCACTGGCATCACAGTCCAGGAGTGTTCTGTGAGTTAGTCATGGAACCATTTAGTGGACTGTATCAATGCATCAAGTCAGGTAGGATGGGACCACATTCTAACAAGAAAA
This sequence comes from Mustela putorius furo, assembly GCF_011764305.1. Lineage (NCBI taxonomy): Eukaryota > Metazoa > Chordata > Mammalia > Carnivora > Mustelidae > Mustela > Mustela putorius. The sequence goes on along the minus strand of NW_025421566.1, from coordinate 2,908,868 downwards.
AAGTTTAGAGTAGCTAACGTACCTTCTCAAATAACAGTATATATAGGTACAACATGTACCATATGCCAACTTTAAGACAGTAAATCCCTTTATCCTTCATAACAATCCTTTATTCTTTAAATTTTTTAACAAAACAAGTAAGGAATGTGAGAACATAAGGCAAGGCTTATATTCAGACTCACAGTCTGGGTCCAGGATGCCTACAATATCTCAAAATAGTATGGCAGGGAATTGGAGGTAGCAAAGATAGAATTAGAAAGTGAGTGAAATTTAACATACGACAAAGGCAGACCTGCTCTTGTAGCCTAAAATGGTCTCTTTCTTTTTTGAGGATGGAGGACAGGAGGAAAAGGAATCAAACCTCTTATTTATTAGAAGAGCTACAATTAATCTTCTGTCTCATAACCTTGGATTTGGGATGCATTCCCTGTTTCTGGGATGGGACTGAACTCTTTGAATTATGACCTGAACAAAGGTATCGGTAGCCCATCATTTCCCAGGGGAAACAAGCCATGAACCATTGCCAAACCAGGACATGCCAACCTGCGTTAAGTCTTTATTAACAATTCCAATTCTAAAGAGTAGAAGGCAACCACAAAAAAAAGTTCTCAAAAGGATGTAACGTTTATGTGCCTAGCCAGGCACATGTTTTGGCACAACTCGACGAGATCTGAAAGTAAACTGTTTGGGGTCTGGGGAGTCAGCGGATGGTGTAGCGTACATAGGGAACCTCGACATCCTCGCCAGTATCATCGTTGCAGCACAGCTCAAGCACCAGTGCCCGCACATGGTGGCCCAGCTTTCGTTTCGACACATGAGTCACAATTTCTGTCATCCTGGGAAGAGAGAGGAGAGGGTCAGGGACATAACAGGGAAGAGAGGCATATGGCATTAAAGAAGGTAGGGAAAGCCATGAACATAAGCAGTAAGGTTTTCCACCCCCTCACAGGGCTTTCCTTAGTCTGCCCTGTGGCCAACTCACGGCTGATCCAACCGTTCCTTGAGTTTGGTAGCTGGCATGAAAAAGGAGTACAACATGGATACACCTTGGGACAGCATGGTAATCTCTAATTTGTGCTCTGTCTGGAGAGGGTGGGAAGGACAGACATACAATGGTGTCATAGAAAAGGAGAATACAATCACCACCCCTAGGGGAAGTGAGTGTAGAAAGCCTCACCTTAAAGTAGTCAAGGAACTGTCTGAGAGTCATCTCTTTACCATTAGGCTGTATCCCCTGTACCCTCAAAGCGATCCCACAATGTCCACTCTTGGTTATAGTACTGTAGGACGAAACACAGGGGAGTGGAAATATGGGTAACCCAGATGATCCTAGCCTAACCACTCAACTTCATTAAGACAGATCAATCATAACTTCCCTTTGTCCTAACCCTCCTGGGGCCCCATATCATTGTGTGCAAGCGATATTTTTATATTGACCTATGTGTCTCCACAATAAGGCAAACCTGCTATCTTCTTCACACACCTTCCACTTCCATTACCTTCCTATTTAATATCGTCTAACTATCCTGAGCTTCTCATTACTTCTCAAAGATGCCAGTCACATTTGTACTTGGCACAATGCAAAAACTATATAATGAATGGACAAATGGTATACAGAGTATGACACCCAAACATACGAGCACCATCTACTATGAGTCAGTTGTCCAGAGATACACACACACGAACATGTACCCACTACACACTGCCTCATGCACTAATGGGCAAAACCAAAGGTTTTCATATAAGCAGGCCCCTACCTGGTGCCGAGGTGGGGCAAGGGGTTCAGAGAAGCTGAAGAAGGGCAGGGCCAAGTTCATAAAGCTGTTCTTGTAAGATTTAAGCTGCCGGTATCCCTGCACCACTTTATATAGCTCCAGACACACGAGGCCAACTATAGCTGCTGTAGTTGTGGCAATTGCAGGGATGATCTTCCCTGCAATCAGCTTGCTCTGCCAGAGAGAAGATGACCAGCAGAGGCCATCATTAGAGAGGTTCAGGGTCTGCAGAGGAGGACAAATGTGGGAGACTCACCCTTGGGAAAGGGTGAAAGCTTAAGCTCTATACTATCATTACCTTATGCCGATCTGCCGGGGGAATATTATAATTTTCTGCTCGGAGGTTGGATGCAGCCACAATGAAATCCATATGAAAGTTGGTATTATCATCCTGTTGTGAATGAGAAGAGAGGACCAGTATGGAAGAGCGAGTTAGAGGAAAACAAGGTTTCTTGGCTACTCAAGATTCAACTATATTTGCACCTCAATTACATTGCAGACCAGCCAAGGAATCTGGCAGTCCTAATCCCAAAGAATCCTATGATGTATCAGCCCATACTCCTACTGTGTTGAGGGTCCCAACCCTCCCCAGCACCTTTTCAAAGTTGATAGGGTACATCTTGAACCCACGGAGCTTCTCTGGGCTGGGAAGCATGGCTCTGACCTCCTGTAGGCGGTTATCATCTGTACAAAGAGAGGGGCATGTTAGTCCTTTAAAATTCCAGGCCAGGGTATAAGGATAAAGGAGGACACTAGAATGGGGCAGAGATTTCAGACAGATCAAGGACCTGAATAGGAGACACACTGTGGGAAAGAGCTGCGGGAGCTGGGAAACATGGAGCATAAAATACTGCACACAAGAAAAGAAAGATGTAGACAGGAGTAGGACCATAAAGAGAGATATAAATGGAGATGCTGAACAAAGATAATAGCAATAATAATGGATGTAGACAGTAACACTATTCAGAACAGGTAAGAGGCAGAAGAAGCAGTCCAAGGGTCCATTCATCAATGGAAGGTTAATAAAGTCACGTGTCCACGCAAAGGGATATTTCTCAGCTATCAAAGAATGAAATCCACATACTTGAGATATGTATCTATAAGAATCCAACTTCCTAGACTCAGAAGATAGAGCAGTGGTTGCCAGAGCCTGGGCAGGAGACTGGGGAGTTATTTTAGTGTGGACAGATTTCTTACATGAAAGGTGAGAAAGTCCTAGAGATTTTTCACAACAGTGTTGATATATTGAATCCTGCTAAACAGAATACTGAAAAATAGGTAACACTGGGGACTCAAGGGTAGCTCCATTGGTTAGGTGTCTGCTTTTGGCTCAGGGACCTGGGCTCAAGCCCCACAGGAACCTCCTTCTCCCTCCCCCTTGTCTGCTACTCCCCCTGCTGAACATGTGCATGCTCTCTCTCTGCCAAATAAATAAATTACTTTTTTTCTTATTTAAAGCATTTAACACTGTAAGTCTTCGGTATTTCTATTTTAATTTTAAACAAATGTAGGCTATGATACAAAGATAGGAGATTTTAAAGAGTGCCACAGACAGAAAGAGAGACGTGGATGAGAGAGAAAGGAAGAAAAGAGGGGAAGAAAATACGAGAAGCAACCATAGGGAAAAACAGGAAGAGGAGAGAAATGTGGACAGGATAAAATAAAAAAAGTAAGATGAATAAGAATAGCAGAGATAACAATTACACATGGAGGATAAGCTAGGAAGAAATACACACAGCATTGACAACTCTAGAGATACACAAAGAAACACAGAGAGGATCAAGAGAGATGAAGTATTTGGAAAAGAGCAGGATGGGGACAGATATACAGAGGAAAAAATGGAAAGATACATACAGGAAATATACAAAATAGAGGGGGGACTTAGAGAGAATCGGACAGATAGAGGGAGATGGAAGCTGGGAGTTGGAAGGTAGTTACAGATGGTTAGATGAGGAGGAAGACCTTGAGAGGAAATGAAGACAGACATGGAGGTCAATACATACATTGAACATACATACAGGTGGAAGTTGAGGATATGGATGGGGATATCAAGAAGGAACTGACCCAGGGAAGACAACAAGGCAAACTAATTGCCATAGTCTGTAAAACAGAGGAAGAAGAAAATGGAGGAAAGAACAAAATGCAAACACACACACAGAAAGAAGATGTACAATTGATTCTGAGAGCCAGAATGGGAACAAGAAAAATGAGAAGAGAAAGGAGGAATACATGAAAGAATTTACCTTAACCACCCATCTTAACACTGGAGGAAACAAAGACCACAGGAAAGCATGGGTAAAACTCAGGCCTGGGAACTCAGGGCAGAGAAACCAGGACAACTAGTTAGAAGCATGGACATAAGATAAATGGAATGGTGCTCTGAGCCAATTGGATTAAGCACCCTCACCAGCAGAGGCACTGGTATTTTGAAGTTCCCTGTCAGAGACGTGGATCTTGACCCCAGACTTGGGGGTGAATTCAGGGATGTCCACAGACTGTAGAAGTATGGCCACAGCAGCTCGGTCCTGAGACCCCATCAGCCCATACGTCTGGGCAAAAAGATTGGCAGCAGCCATCACATAATCCAGATGCAGGGGCTAAAAGGCAAGATATGGACTAGTGAGCAGATCAGTCCTCACCCTGGAACCTCAAGCCTTCTTCTCAGCCACCACTTTCCACCTGATCCCAGGATACCCTAAGGGGTGACTTACATTGTTGACACTGAAGATAAGTGGGTGTGGACAACGTTTGGGCCCAGACCAGAATAGGGCTCCAGAGCTTGTAAGCTAAGAAGACAGAAAGGGTTTGAGGGATCAGGGCCTGAGAGGAGCCAATCCTGACTCCTCATCTCAGACCCAGACGTCCCAACTCACTATCCCTGGTCATTCACTATATATATATTTGTGTGTGTGTGTATATTTATATACATATATATGTATATAAAAGATACTGATAAATATTAATATATTTATCAGAATGTTAAGAATTCTCAGGCATTATATCAACTTCAATAACTTAATAAATACAAATTAATCCCCCAAACCTCCCAAGAATTAGGTCATCATTATTCACAGATGAGGATATTAAGATGCCAAGACAATATACATCATGGGCTCTAAGGTCAAATGAAGTTGGAAAGTGAACCGTTGTACTCTCTCTCTCTTTTTTAATGATTTATTTATTTTGAGGGGCAGGGCAGGAGGCAGAGGGAGATGGAGAAACAGTCTTAGGCTAAGTGAAATAAGTCAAACAGAAAGACAATTATCACATGGTTTCACTTATAATTGGAACATAGGGAATAGCATGGAAGACATCAGGAGGAGAAGGAAGGGGGGAAATCAGAGGAGGAGATGAACCATAAGACACAGTGGACTTTGCAAATCAAACTGAGGTTTGTGTCGGGTGATGGGTATTACGGAAGGAATGCACTGCAGGGAGCACTGGGTGTTATATGCAAACAATCAGGCAACAGTACATCAAAAACTAATGATGTACTGTTTCCACCTGATCCCAGGATCATCATTATTTTGATGTACTGTACGGTGACTAACATAATATAATAAAAAAGTTAAAATAAATAAATAAAATCTTTAAAAAATTGTAAAACTTAACACCCAAACAACAAATAACCTAATTAAAAAATGGGCAGAACACATGAATAGATATTTTTCCAAAAAAAAACATACAGACGGCCAACAGACACATGAAAAGATGTTCAACACCAGTCATCATCAGGGAAATACAAATCAAAACTACAATGAGATATCATCCCACATCCATCAAAATGGCTAAAATCAACTACATCAGAAACAACTTTTGGTAAAGCTGTAGAGAAAAAGGAACAATCAGGCATTGTTGATGGAAATGCAAAGTGGTGCCGCCACTGGGGAAAACTTTATGGAGTTTCCTCAGAAAGTTAAAAAGGGAACTACCCCATAAACTAGCAATTGCACTACTGCGTATTTACACAAAGAATACAAAAATACTAATTCCAACTACATATATACAAACATACATACATACATGCAAACATACTAATGCTAATACTGATACATACTAGTATTATTACAGATACATATTAGTATAACACTAATACTAATACAAATTAGTATTAATATGTAGACATATTAGTATAATACTAATACTAATACATACAAATACTAATACTAATACTAAATCACAGCATTATCTACAATAGCCAAATTATTGAAACGCCCGAGTCATTTAATGATAACTTCATAGATAGAAGATATGGTATATGTTTATAAGAGAATGTTCCTTGGCCATAAAAAGGAATGAAATCATGCCATTGGCAATGGCATGCATAGAGCTGTTAAGCTAATTGAGTAAGTCAGAGAAAGACAAATACCCTATGATTTCAACATATGTGGAATTTAGTAGATGAGCAAAGTGGGTAAAAAGAGAGAGACAATAAAAAAAAAGACTCTTAACTCTAGAGAACAAACTAATGGTTACCAAGGGCAATGGTGGGGGTGGGTAAACAGGACATGGGGATAAAGGAGTGTATTTGTGATGAGTGTGTATCATGTGGAAGAGTAGAATACTCACTTTATTGTGCTCTTGAAACTAATACCACACTGCATGGCATATCCTACTATAATTAAATAAAAACTTAAAGATTTATTCATTTGAGAGGCGGAAGGGCAGAGGGAGAAACTTTTTTTTAAGATTTTATTTCGGTGTGAGAGAACACACAGTAGGGGGAGTGACAGTGTGGGTGTAGGTTGATAAGGACTCCCCACAGAGCAGGGAGCCTCATGCAGAACTCCATCTCAGGTCCCTGAGATCATGACCTGAGCTACAGGAAAACACTTAAACAACTGAGCCACCCGGGTATCCCAAAGCACTTGTTTAGTTTTTCTTGAGGTCTTATAAAATGTTCTTGGTGTGCCTGCCATAGCTGAATTAGCTACAACAAGAGCTCTCAGAACACTACCTGCTTCTAGAAAATACATTCTGCCAAATGAACTCAGCAAGTATAGAATACCTGGTCAGGTGGAAAGTTGTGCAAAAGCTGGCAAATGTTGTTGGAGTACTGAGTGTGCCAGTGGTGGTAAGCCCAGGTCACACAGTCAGCCCAGGTCTGTGGCCGCTGTAGCACCAAGGTACGCTGCAAGGCCTCCAGCATTTCCAGTGGTTGGGTGCCTGCCAGGCGCAGTGTCCGTTCCACAAACTTGGAGTCTCTGACAGGAATCACAGCAAAAATGGGCAAAATTATACAGAGGCCATAGGAGAGGGCTTAACTACATGGAGAGCTGGTCCCGACTCTCCAGTGGCAGAAGGCCCATGGTAACATGTGGCTGATGCTGAGCCATAGAGTGGTTACGGTATGCTTGACTAGGCAGAGAAGTGAGAGAACATTTGGATAGAATTACTCACGTGAGATACTGGTTGACATTTTCTGCTGGGTGCTTAAAGAGACCTTCAAACTCATCCCGAGCCCACTGCAGACAAAGCAAAGAGATTACATGGGCCTGAAAGGCAAAGTGGCCTTTTGTTGGCACTAGACTGGGTAGCTCAGCCAATTGAGCATCTGCCTTCAGCTCAGGTCATGATACCAGAGTTCTGTGATCAAGTCCCATACCAGGTTCTCTGCTCAGCGGGGATGTTGTTTCTCCCTCTGCCTGCTCTCCCTCCCTCTGCCTGCTCTCTCTCTTCTGACAAAAAAAAAATAAGTAAAATATAAAAAAATATATATATATATATTTTAAAAAGACAGACCATCAGTAAATAAAGCAATTAGGAACAACATGGCGACCACAGAGAACAAAAGAAGAAACCCCTTAAGTGGGGCTCCTCAAGTTTCCAACACATACCATCCCAATTTGAAAACCAATGACCTTGATCTGGGCAGTGGTTACACAAATATATATACATATCTTATTCTTACGCTAGGTATGCCCTAATCCAGATGTAGTATGTTTCAAGAAGAAAGAACAAAGCTCTCACCAAACACAAAACATGAATGATCCATACAGGTCAAGGGGACTGGACAGATAATAAGATAAAAGTTTTGCACTCTGCAAATTATAAGGTCAGTAAATACAGTCCCTGGTGAAGTGATCCGGAATCTGGAGGTCCAGGTTCAAAGGCCTGCTCAGCCACAGTGCTGTGGCATACAAGGTAATGCCTTTATCTATGTATCCTTATTCTGAAAATGTATTCTGTAAATGAAATATCTATAACTCATGGGTTGATATATTGAAATGACCATAGACATACGTATGTAAAGCTTACTTAGTGTCAAGCACTCTTTAAATGGTAAATACTTTACAAAGCCTTGAGAGAAGTACTTCTCTCCTCCTATTTTACACATAAGGAATCTGAGATGTGAGGAGGTTCAGTTCAAGAGTCACATACTGAATTTATTTTAAGAGCAGTTTTATAGTCCTTCTGCATATGTGGCATGGCAATAGAGTAATTATCTAATAAAGGTTACAAGTATTGACACACCCACACGTGTATGTCTATAAACATACACAGTGTGTACATCTACATATGCATATACACATGGTGAGATGGAGACACATTTACACTTCGGTGTATTTATCAGTTTAAATACATCCAGTTGGTAACTGCTGGGTTGGAAGCAAGTAGTTCAAACTGTGTTCTGTTTCTGCTTAGCTTCCTCGTACTCCCGTACTCTAAAATATGGTCTTTAAGGACGGCATTAAGAAGCATGACACCGAATTAATACATAATACAGTGGTCATCCTTGAGTTCAAAGAACACTGGAATTTGAGTTAGGTGCTGGGTATTGGTTAAGTAGGTATGTTTACTTTGTCCATTTAGATGATATGTACAGCACTGTGTACACTGTGATAATTCTCTGCCTAAAACGCAGGCAGAGAATTATCCTGAGATGCCAATTCTTAAACAATTGAATTAAACAATTCTTAATCAATTCTTTAGTGCAACAGTTAGGTAAATCCAAATATGGGCTAAATATTACAAGTAATTAAATAACTAGCAGAGATAATGCTAAGAAATTAATTTTTAGCTGGAATATAATCTTCTATATATATTATAATCTTTTATAAGGAATATAATCTTCAATATATATATATATAATAAACATAAGCTCACAACTTCATTTCTCATACAAGTTAATAAAATACATTACATATTATATGAATATCCATCTCTGTGTTTACATTTTTAAGTTAAAAGAAATGAATCATTTAGTAAAGCATAGACTTTAGTAAAGCTTAGACTTCTAAAGAGACTTGAAGAAAAGGTACATGTTAACTGGAACTTCCATCACCTGAATGATAAGTCTGGTGGCTGAGAGGCTACCTAGGTGCCTGTCTCTCCTACCTCTCCCTCCCTCCAAAAGTGATCACCTGCAGTGTGTGTTCGATGGCATTAGGGAAGTTCTTCAGTGTGCAGATAGGGATGGACTTCTCAGGAGGGTCCTGGCTGGAGTTGTAGGACTCTGTCAGGAAGGGGATAACCACCTGCACATTGCCCTTGGTGCCCAGTGTGCCTGACTCCAGCAGTGGTTTACGGTAGTACACACAGCGGCGGTCCACGTACATGCCTTGAGAAGACGACAGGGGGTGATAACATTAGGATACGACAGGAGAACAGATACACCCCCAAACAGACACATATTACTCTGCCCTCGTCCTCACCCCCACCCCCAAACTCACGAGCATCCATATTGTCCAGGGCAGTCGCAATACCATCAAGGTTCTGAAAGAAGCTATCATCATAGATATGCTCGGTGTCAGGGCCAACACGATTCTGATGGCTCATTACCCGGATGTAAGGATTTATCTGGCGCACAGCTGCAACAGCTGTGTCAGATTTCATTTTCTGGATAGAGATGGAGATGCAGCAGTCATTCATACATTCACCCAATAAACCGTTACAGAGTTGTTCTGACAACTGGTTTATCTAATGGTAGGCAAGATCTACACTCTGAGTTCAGGAGGCTCCCTGATTTAGCAGTAGTTTATGACAAATGTCACATGACTGAGGCTGTGGCAAACAGACCTGATAGCTAGCAGAAAAGGAACTTAGGAATTTCTAGGAAAACCCTAGGAATTTAAACTACATAAACCAAGTAGGAGACAATGCACCAGGTATCTGCAACATTTATTGCCTTTTGACTGACAGCATCCAGAGTTGGGATGCCATTACCCAAATAAAGCCAAGGTCCTTGTACAATTATAAACAGTATCCTCTGAAAGCCAAGTCAGGTCACATTCTTCTTTTGCTCAAAAACCTCCACTAGCTCTCACTTTCTCTTAGGGTATGAGCTGGCCCATGTTACTTCTATAACCTCATCTCCTACCGTGGCCCTTTCTGAATGACCACTCTGTTCCTTATACAATGAGGGATATTCCAACATCAGAATTTTGCTCAGGCTGTTGCCTTTACCCAATACACTCCTTCCTGAATTACCTTCTCATTCCCCTCTATCATCCAAGGAAGGAAATGCCACCCTTCCGCTGAGGACTTCCTTTATCACAGTGTAAACCACTCTCTATGGTCCTTCCCTCTCATCCTGGTTTTTCATGTTTCATTGTACCTTCTTAACACCAGCCGTGTAGTTGGCTATTGTAAATTACTGTTCATTGCAATCATCCTCAAATATGAGGATCTTAAGAAGAACAGCTGCTATGTTGGATTACAGCGACCAGGTTTTCCTGTATTAGGAATTTAAACTATCTCAAAAACTAATGACATACTGTATAGTGACTAACATGATTAAAAAAATTTAAACTGGTAAAATTTTGTTATTATTAGTTGATTTGAAAATGTAATGATTCCATTACGTAGTATAAATATAAACATGAAAAATATTTTCCAATATAAAAATGTCAGTCACAAAACCCAAATTATACGTACATATTTGCAAATGTTTTAAGTTATTTAATCTCTTAAGAGGCAGCTGGATTCTCTTCTCTACCACACTTAATCTGTTAAACATTTCACACAATATTTTAATAGCATTTTAAAGAAATACTCAGTTTCACACAATATTTTAATAGCATTTCAGATAATATATCTGAAATATAATATAATTTCAGATAATCATGGATACTAAAAAAAAAATTAAAACCTGAGAAATAACGTTTTAAAGTGTAGTTGCAAGGTAAGATCTTTAATCTATACCAGTATCTACTGGTTTCGCTTTTTGAATGCATCCTTCGGTATTTATCTCTTTTGTACCATTTCGTACTTGTTCGTTTGAAAAAAGAAAAAAGAAGTCTTTCTGAGTTAGAGATGCCTTCCTAAAGTAGCATGGAAATTTCTACTGACAAAGTAAGAGTAAAAAGGCAAATGATGTCTTGGTAGTCTTAAAACAATTATGACCTTGGGGACTTGATAAAAAGTGTTGTGGACCTCCAGACTTTTCTCACTAGACAAGGGCAGAAAGATCTTCTTTGCTATGTAATGTATTTCAAATAATCTACGGCAGTGCAGAGTAGCAGGACGACAAAATGAAACAAATCCCTGAGTTAGGCAAAAATAACAGAAGACTGTTCATATTGATCCTTCCATATACCTAGCTTCCATAGTCCTACATTAGCAGCTACCAAAGATATATAGAGAAAAAAAGAGAAAGTGGGGTAGGTATAAAATGATGAATGACATGAAAAGACATGGTAAGTATTCAAATATCTTTGGAAAGAATGAGTGGTAGAAAAAGAGAGAGAAGAGAAAAGCAGAAAGATAGAGGCAAAAAGACCTAAGCTATTAAGCTTAAGGACAAGAAAGGAGAAAAGAGAGAGAAGCAACAAGAAAGGAGAAAAGAGAGAGAAGCAGCTCATCCAGTTACCAGGTATACAGACTCACCGTGACATCCCAGGGCCGGAACAGAAACTGTCGGTTGAGATTGGACTTCTCAATGGTGTCCATGTCTGTAACAGTGATTGCCCCATTCTCCCCACAGCCTAGGCCAATCATGGCAAAGTTCTTGAGGAGTTCACAGCCAATGGCCCCTGCACCCACCTGAGAGGTTACCAAGAAGAGAGACACAAAGTGTGAAAGAGAAGAAAAGAAACCTGTTAGTCCTCACTACCCCTGAAGATACATAGAGGGTAAGGGGGTCCTGTATTACATATTCAAATCCTAGAGCCATAAACACCCACTGTCATCTAAGAAAGGAGGCCCCAGATGGGGGAATAAAGGCACATTATGAGGCTTTTCCGAGTATGAAGAAAATGGAAAAAGGGCAGAGATGAGGGCAAAAAACCCCACAAAATACAAAAAAAAAAAAAAAAACAAAAAAAAAACAAAAAACCACAATTAACTGCCTTAGTGAGGCAGGAGCCTCTAGAAAAGATTGGCCAGAGGCAAGTCAAGATGATGGAGCTGGTGCCCCAAGGCATCACTCACCAAGAAGTAATTTTGCTTGCCCAGCTTCTCTTGCAGGTCTGAGCCAAATACAGCCACCTGCCCATCATAACGGCTCTGGCACTGTGTCATGTGAAGGGAAGAGGATCAGAGATGAGCTGCCATGCACAGACCCAAAATAACACCTACCCATGGGGTCCCTTCACATACCGGGCGACATCTGTCCTCTGTGAGGGCCTGTCTGTCCTCAGGGAGACACTCAAGTGCATCAAAGTACAGCCACTGCATAATAGGTGTAAACTTCCCAGAGCAAGCCTGGGAAGGATGGTAAGAAATGGGAGGTCATCAGTGCTTAATAGCAATCTGACCCAGATGGACAGCCAGTACTGGAATCAGGAGGGCACCTGGCCTGTCCTCAGCTCTGCCCTTCTTTAACCACACTGACCTTCATAACTTCCTGGGCAGCCAAGCCCCCAATAAAGGCGTTTATGGGTGCCAGATCCCCAGCAGCCACATATGAGAGTTTTCTAATGAGGTCCTCATCCAGGGGGTCCTGCTGCACCACTGGCAGGGCTCGGGCATTCACAGCCTGGGCTAAGGCCACCAGTGCTGTTGCATCCTCCTGGAAAGGCAAAGAGATCCAAGAAAGGACCAGTCAGGCCAATAGTGGGAATGAGACAGGGAGACAGTAGATGGGAGAGCAGGGGAGGCTTTGGGCCAAAAATGCAGGCGGGCTTGCCCACTCATCCTACCTCATTGTGGGGCCGAGGAGACCGAACATGCTGAGCACAGAAGCGGTGCAGGGCCTGGAAGCCAATGTGCAGCTGACCAGGGCGAGAAAACTTGGAAAAATCCGTTATCACAAAGTCTGGCTCCGCCAGTGAGACTAGCAAAGATTTCTGTGGAGAGAGGGATATCAGCACCAGAGACATGAAAATCCTAGAGCTGTAGAACCCTATACCCACCTCCACACATACTTACAAAGCTGATCTTCTTAGGTACTTTAACCTGACTGACAATGCCTCCCCGGGTGTACTCAGAGAAGCTAGAAGTGTCACAGATACTAAAGGTATAGGGACCTAAGGGAGGAAAAGAACAGAGTGTCTGTTACTTCAATGACCATTCCTCTTAGCCCCACCACAGAGAATCAATAGCACCATCAAAACAAGAATGAAAATTCCATCTTGACCCAGTCTACACCAAAACTAACTATTCAAAATACAACACGGAGGGCAAACAAACAAACACAAAATAAGTCAAGTAGCTCAATATGCACCTAACTGGAGTTCTGGGAAGTCCCAGAGGATGGGGAGGGTAGGGAAGGGGAGGGAAGAAGAAAGTGTAGTATTTTGAAAAACTATGCCCAGTAATTTTCCAAACCTGATACCACTGTAAGCCCACAAATAATGTAGTTAAATAAACCCAAACAAAAGAAACTGGAGAAAAATGCACTAAGGTGCATTGTCATGATCGCATACGTTGTTTATCGTTAGTGGTAGAGAAAATAAGAACATTACATACATAAGGAACAAGGAAAAGAACGAAAGCACACTTCTGGTGGAAAAACATGGAAGCAAAAAATACAGCAACATCTTTCAAAAGAAAAGAAAAAAAAAACATCAAATCAGAATTTGAAATTCCACAAAAATGTCTTTCAAAAACACAGGCAAAGTAAAGAAAATTTAAATCACCGGCTAACTAGAAGAATTACCACATCAAATCTCATGAGTACAACAAATGGTAAAGGGCATCCCTCAGGTAGAAAGAAAACTATACTGGATGTAAAAACTGGATTTTAAATTAAAATAATTTTTTTAGACTATTAGGCTCAGACCTGAAGAGAAGAGAAAATGTAAAATGGATGAAAAGAAAAAAACTTTTAATTCCTTCAAGTCTCTCTCTCTCTTTTTCTAAGGTTTTATTTATTTGACAGAGAGATCACAAGTAGGCAGAGAGGCAAGCAGAGAGAGAGAGGGGAAAGCAGAGAGTCCAATAGGGTCTCAATCCCAGGACTCTGACATCATGACCTGAGCTCAGTGCTAAGCCCACTGAGGCACCCAGGCGCCCCACAAGGGTCTTTAAAGCAACAGGTTTTAAATCCAAGCAAAGGTAGTGAGAAGTTTATGACAGACATAACATACACATGGGGAATCAGGAACTGGGAATATACTGTTGTAAGGCTGTTTTTTGGTGTTTTTTTTTTTTCACATGAGGTGATAAAGTGTTACTTAGAGACTATACACTAAATATACATGAAGTTCTGTATTATAAATTCTAATGCAAACAGAAAGAGATACAGTGAACAACTAAGCAGGAAATATAATCAACATTAGTGGCATAAACTTCTGCCTCTATAGTTCAGCGCACATCTATTTGGTAAGGTCCCATGGACACATCTCTCCTAAGTGTTAGCTCAGGTTTTGAAGGGCATGTCTTCTTGGCCTTTGATCTAATTTATGCTACAGTTATTTGTCAAATTTTGGCCTCTCGATCAGCCCACGGCACTCCCTTTGGTCCAGGCAGTCTGTATGATCTTGTGCCCAGCTTTGACATACCCAGGACTGTGATCTCTATGGGGTAGGTATCATTGAGTTCATTCATGCCCTGGACTTCTGTGAAGGAGACAAAGTCACCGCTCTCAAATCCATGCCGGGCATCATCCAGGCAGGTGACAACACCTGGGCTATCCTAGTGGAAAGAAAAGTAAGCCTCAGGGGTAGGCTCAGGTTACCATGAGGAGACAGAGAATTACTGCTGCCCACCTGCCTGCCAGAACCCTTGGGGATGATCTCCTTACCTTTGTAACCATAGATACCATAGCACTGAGAGGCTGCTCCCCATTGGAATCTGTAAGGATCATTTCCTCTCCAAAGTCACAGAACAGCTGCCTGTAGGAGACAACAAGGCTAGAGCCTAAAACCCATGCATCCAGTAACTCTATGTGTCCTTCAAGATGCAGTGAGTAACTGCTAAGCAAACTCAGTCCCTTACTGCTGGCAATCAGATGGCACTCATGCCAAGTAAGGAAAGCTAAATTTACAGAATCAAAACCTAGGCTTGGCTTGGCTGGGAGTAGTATGAGTTCAGTGGGAGCAAAAGGATCTTGCCTGGGCCTGGCAGGTGCTTGGGAGAAAGTGAGAGGCAGGCACTCACCCAAACAGGCCACGTGTGTCTGCCACGACCAGCTTGATTCCATGGCTATGGCAGAACTCACCCACCTGCAGCTGGTCCTCCAAGGGAGTGTTGGTGAGGACCACCACCTATACAGAGAAGGAGGATCATACAGAAGGCTTGGCAGTGGGGTGCAGGAGAGTTACGATAATAAAGGAGATACGCAGACTGGGGTGGGAGAAGCATCATGCAGTCCAGCACTGGTGGGCTGTCAGAATTTAAACTTTGTCTTCTATTTATAAAGTATCTATCTGTGTCATGCTCCGTGAGAGCAAGCTCACTGATGGGAAACAGGAATCCCCAGACTCAGATAAGAAAAGTAAAGAGGTCCTGAAAAGACCAACAAACTCTTTTATTTGGCAAACACAAAACCCTGCTTTCACACCGCCTAACAGTAGCAGGGGAGACAGAAATGAATCATACTCTGGTCCCAAAGTCTGAGTTTATACCCCCATATTACACCCTCACTTTCTTCAATTAAAAATTAAATAAAACACTTGCTCAGATCTGGTCTGTGGGGATTTGTGTCTGTTGTTCCCTAGTCCTATACCAGGAATTCCACTACCCCTCTCCTCTGGGAAACCCTACACAAGTATATCAGTACCCACAGTCCCCTCTTTCCGGTCTAGCTGTTTAACAAACACACATTTGGAACACCCTTTGTGACAACTGCTCTTCTAAGTATTTAACCATCGCAAAAACTTTGAAGTCATTGTTGCTATCATTCCCATTCTACAGATACAAAAATAAAGACAGATAAACTAATTTTCTTGTTCACTGCCAGGCAACTGCAAGAGCGAGATACCCACCCACCAAGGTATATTGCCTTCAGAGTTCAATGTTCACAAACACTGTATCACAGTATTTGGCCATTCCTTCCATTCTGAAAAGCTGTGAGCTCCCCCAGGACAGTGTCCAGGATCTAATTCCTGCCTACATCCCTGAGGCTCCCCCCATGAAACCTAAACACTGGGATAGCCTATTTAGTAAATCCTCAATAGATCAATCAGAAACAGAATCCGACAAAAGTAGGCAAGAAGCACGATGCAGCAAGGTACCTGGAAACCACTAAGGAATTCCTCAGTGAGGGCCCCAGTATAGGTGGTGACTGGCACATAGCTGTTGAGCTCAGCAAGGCGGGGCTGTGAGACCTCAGCCCGGTTTTTACCAATGTCCTCTTCCCTCAGGTAGAACTACAACAGGGTATAGGAAGAGAAGTAAATGCAAAACTCAAGGGGGAGGGTGGTATCTTGGCAAAGGTAGTAAAGGAGCCAAGAAGAGTTAGGTACCTGGGACGAGAGGTCAGCCCATTGGGCAGTGCCCTGGTCATGCAGGATGACAGCTTTGACCCCGCCAAGGATAAGATTTTTGGCAATTTCCACCCCTAGGCCCCGGAGGCCTGATACCAGTACACTGGATGTCTGGAGATGCTTCATTGCCTCATGGCCAAGCACATACCTGCCAGGTCGGGGGAGAGTCTGGGTCAGGACTTGACCCACCCAACACCATCTTTTCTGTGTCCTTTCCCACTCCACATCCCCATACTTAGCCAGACTTACAGCTGTCGAGAGTAAAGAGCCTCATCTATGTCTGTTTCACTCTCTTTTTTTGGCATTCCCTAGGAATGAAGAGGGGAAAAAAATGTTCCATGGCTTAGCTAGAAAGGAGCTTAAATAGTTAACAAACTGCACTCTCTTACCAACCTCCTGCACCCCACCTATGAGTCTTGAAGGAGCAGATACTCACGTTGGTTGGTCCCGAGGACACTTTAAACATTACTGAACAGGCAGAAGAGCAGTCAGAACTCGGTGTGGGATCAGACCCAGGCACACAGCATTTCTTGGCTAGTGGCGAGCTGGACATCTGAAAGAAAGGGCAAGAGGTGAGCCCTCTGTGGTGGGTAGCCTTTCTTCTTGGTGGCATGTTTGGAGGAGGGAAGGCCTTAACTACTAGCAGCCCTTTGTAAATAAGAGAAAGATAAAGAAGACCTGCTACGTGTTGGGGCTGCTGTGAGGAAGTAAAAGATCAGGCAAAGCTCAGATGCAGGTGCAGGGTGGTTGGTAAGAGAGTGCCAGTTTTAACTTTTAAGTTCCATTCCTGCTAACCCCCAGCATGCCTCCCTCACTCCCCATTCCAAGGGAATGCGAAAAAAAAAAAAAAAGGAAGGAAGGAAGGACGAAAGAAAGAAAGAAAGAAAGAAAGCAAGCAAGAAAGAAAAGACGGTACAGGCCGAAAGGACTGAGAAGAGGCTAGCTAGAATCTGAAGTTGTCTGGTCAGTCAGTAACTCTGAGCATACAGAGTCAGTAGATGCTGAGAGCGCAATCTACTCTGGTGGAAATCATGGGGAAGGGGATATCTGATAATGGTAAGGGATCCCACGAAGCAGAAAGAAGGTGAGGGCTCCTGAGGGAACATGTGAAAGGCTCTCAGGGCAGACTAAAATGTGTGACATGCATTCAAGGGACCCCCAGGGAAGCCGAAAATCTGACAGGGCAGCTGCTGACTTTGAATTCACAGACAGGCAGGCCTAGGATGAGGCTGGGAAGACTTGTTCCGGGAAGAGGCGGTTAGGACCAAAATCTATATGGGCAGATGCTTACGGGAGTGAAGGCAGCACTGGGAGAATCCTCTGATGGAGGACAGCTTTGCACAAACAGTTCCTGTGTGATGTTTGCCAGTGCCAGTGACGAGGCTCAGAGGGAAGATAGTTCAGGGTTATCTGGAAAGAATACTGGGGCCATAAAAAAAAGGAGGTTCTTCAAAAGTAGATACTAAGGGCTTGTCACTTAATGGCAATGTGGGGCCCAATGAAGTTTCTGATGGATGATGCTAAGGTTTGAGGAGTTGGGGAGGGGGGCATTAATTACAAATGCTGGGTCTAGAAGGGGATCCAGAAAGGAAGACGTCTTTAGGACTGGGTAGTAAAATCGAATGTTAAAACAAAGCCACACATATCTGAATAGAAACGCTGGATCCGGAGGATCTCTGACAGAAGAAGCTGTAATCAGAGATGTGAGGAGGGAGTCTCTGACAGAGAGCCAGGCCTCGATGCTCTGCAGAGTCTCTTTTTCTTTTTTTTTTAGCTTTGCAAGGGGACTGGAAAGACGAGGTCAGAAAGCGATGGGCTGTCTGAAAACAAAATGCTACAAAAAACCTTTTCTGGGGGAAATGAAAGTCAGATAGAAATTCAGAGGGCGCGGTCTGGTCCCTTTGGAGGCTGAGAGAACTGCTGGTGGACTAATGGATAACTTTGGTTTAACCCTGAATGGCATATGTTCACTAGGTACGTTCGAACTGCTGCTGACTTTAGCCGCTATGTCAGCAAAGGAATGAGATTTGTGTCTGACCTGAAACCTAACTTAAAAGCTGGTACCGGGCCTCGGGAAACACTAGGTCACATTTTAAAAAACAAATGTGGGCCCCGCCCCAGGATCAACCCATCCGCTGGCACTACAGAGACCCAGCTCAGGCCCTGGCAAAGTCCCCAGAAAATCATGCCCTCGGCGCGGGAGGCGCCTTCAAAGGCCCTTAGTTACCAGCACCGCCTCCACCGGTCGCCCCGGAGCCCACTCCTCCTGCAGCGGAAGCCAGGCCCAGCCGCCGCTCTCCTTTTCCAACTCATCCCCCACGGACTGGCTAGCGGAGAGTCGCACTGTCACAGCCTTCCCCGTCTCCTGGCAGTCCCTTCCACGAACGACGCCTCCTTTACCTCAACCGCCGAAACAAGATGGCAGCCGCTGAGCCCGAGGCTCAAAGGAGTCCTTTGGTTCTACTCCCGTCGCGCCTGATAGTGAATCACGTATGACGTCAGCAGCCTTTGTGCGACTCAGTATGCCTGCTGCAGGCTGCAGGCCGGAGGAGCGCGACTCTGTCTGGTGGCTGCCTCCGGTAAAATGGGTATAATTTAGGATACACATAATTCCGGTGCTGAAGAGCTCCGGGAAACGAGCAAAGTTCACGTAAAGCTGCCGTGTTTTGCTCACGAATTAAGCATGACACTGCCTAACACAGAATTCAGATCAAGTCAGTGCCGAAAATTCGACCGAGCAGGCAGGCGAAAAACTGAAGCCGTGATAGAGGTTCCCACAATGACTCTTAGGTTTTGAAGAGCTGTGAAATTCAAGACTAAAATTTCCAATCTGCTGTCAGAAAATTTCCACTCCACCCCTTGAACTGCACACTTGACTACAGACCAGTGCCTCACTTTCCCCTTCTGAACAACTGTGATAACAACATCTGTCACGTTAGCTCAATGTGAGTCATAACATTTGAATATAATAAAATGAAAAGTACGGTGTTACCTAAAAACTTTACATCATTGTCTTATATACTGTATACATGAAATGGTACTTTTGTATTTTTTTTTATGTAAAACTCTTTTTTTTTTTCAAGCTCACAAAGAATTATTTATGGTGAGGATGTACCCAGTCATTGAAGGAGCAGGAGGCTGGCTGAGGACAAAGCGAATTCTGGCGCCTTGCACCCCCCCTTCACCCGCTCCCCTCCATATGTGTAGCATTCCTCAGGCACCCCTGACTGCCATAAAATGATAAATAGTTAACTTGCAGAGATCACAGTCCTGCAAGGTAGGAGTCTCCCTTGGTTTGCAAATGTCCTTGAGATTTACAACAAAGAAGTTACCTTATCGATAGGCCCAATGTCACCTTCCCCTCCATGAAAAACGGAAGGAGGTGGAGGTAGAAGGAAAAGTAATTAAAGTTAAATTTCTTCTAAACCTAAATCTCATTAACAAGGATGCTTGATAGCAGGAATGTAACATTCCACCAGGAGACTCCCAAATGTCTTTACTTGATAGTAACCAGGCCTTCAATATCCTGATAGTGCTTTTTTCCAATGCGTGGGCTAACCGGCCAGTTCTGCTTCTGTAAGATTGCTTTGTCTGCTTTCCCATTCCGGTCCCCTGACCCAATCCACTGATGCCAAGTATGCCTGTTCAAACTGTCAATCAATCAGCTCAGCCCCACCCGAAACTTTTTTGTATCTGTCTATAAAAATCGTGCACCGACCCAGCTCTGGACCTCTCCGCGTTATGGGCAACGAGCAGCGCAGAGGTCCAGGTTCGAACCTGCAATAAACGACCCTTGCTGATTGGCTTTGACTCTCTGGTGGTCTTTTAAGGTGGGGGTAATACTCTATTGGCATTTCATCATCTGAGAAACCTTCGCTCCTAGGCATTGTATCATTGTAAGGCCTTGAAACACACCTTCTGAGGATACTGGAAAGCAAAGTGATCAATGTTATCAGTGTCCATTAAACAAGAAACACAGATACTAACTAGACCATCAAAGGCACCACGAAGTAACAAAACTCAAGGCACAGGATAAGTACACAATGCATTTCTGATGAATAATAAGAAATGTCATATTGACTGATTGCTACTAGATGACAAACCCTGCATCGAAAATGTATTTCCATTAAGGACCTCAGGGAAACATTTGATGAAATTAACCCTAAAAAAACTTCTGGCCCCAGGCTTTTCCCTGTGGAAATTTTGATTAACAAGGCAATCTCTTTATCTGTCATAGGTCTATTCAAATTTTCTATTAAAAAAAAAAAGTTTCCAGTGGCTTGTGTTTTTCTAGTAATTT
The DNA here is from genome assembly GCF_011764305.1 of Mustela putorius furo. Lineage (NCBI taxonomy): Eukaryota > Metazoa > Chordata > Mammalia > Carnivora > Mustelidae > Mustela > Mustela putorius. Next base: position 2,887,983 of record NW_025421566.1, on the reverse strand, counting down.
GGATATTTAATCTACGTTAAGAAATTTGTGGACATTTGGATTTGTTTTTCCTGACAATAAGTGATTTGGTGCATCTTTTCATGTGTCTGTTGTATATTTATGTATCCTCTTTGGGAAAAAAAAATCTCTATTCAGAGAGTCTGCTAATTTGTGGGAGGCGATTTTATTGTTATTGACTTGATTAGTGATGATATATTCAGCGATTTTTATATATTTTGGATATTAAGCTCATATCAGATTTTTAAAAAAGTAGTTTGTGGTCATATAAGTGTAGATAGTTTAAGGGCCTATTTAGCCAGAGTGATTCCATCCAGTTAAACAGTGATTTTGTTGTTTATGCAGTAAACTTAGATTGACCCTGCCCCTACCAGAGGAACTTACTTAAAAGCAAGTCTGGGAAACCAGTCCCAGGTAGCAAAGCCTAGATACAAGGGCGGGTCAGGCCAGTTGGAGACATCCAATCAGTGGGGCGTGCATAATGTCTCCCTGGCTACCAAGGACCGTGGACCCCACCTATTGGGCACCAATTCTGACCAAGCTGATAGGCTAGTTCAAATATCTACTAGAGAAAATTAAAATTCAATTGGCTACTCATGTGTGACCTAGCATGACTGCACAGTTTTCTCTGTGTGTTGCAATCTAATTGGCCACGTGTGTGTGGCCAGGCTCAACAACATGTCCTTTGCTCTATAAAAGTTAGTCTGTGAGGCTCGGAGGGGTCTCCTGTTTGTAAGAGACAATCCCAACTGTTCAGCTTGATTCTCCAGCTTGGTGCGAAATAAAGCTTTACTTTACCTTGCTTTTGTATTAGTCTTGCTCCTTTGAACACAGACTCATTATTGGGGGACCTAACAATAGTATAGTCTTATCATTTTTCAGTAAAGTTCCTACTGATGTCCTTTTTCCTTCCTGGTTTGGTGATTAAGTTTTATTTATTTATTTATTTGTTTGTTTGTTTGTTTATTTATTTATTTTTGGTCCGACCTAATATTTGTCAGTTTTCTTAATTTTATTTTCTTTTTTTTTAATTTTTTAATTTATTTTTAGCACAACGGTTTTCATTGTTTTTGCACCACACCCTGTGGCCCATGCAATCTGTGCCTTCTCCAATATCCACAACCTGGTTCCCCCAACCTCCCAAACCCCACCGCTTCAGAATCCTCAGATTATTTTTCAGAGTCCATAGCCTCTCATGAATCACCACCTCTTCCAATTTCCCTCAACTCCCTTCTCCTCTACATCTCCCCTTGTCCTACATGCTAGTTGTTATGCTCATCAAATAAGTGAAACCATATGATAATTGGCTTTCTCTGCTTGACTTATTTCACTCAGCATAATCTCTTCCAGTCCCGTCCATGTTGCTACGAAAGTTGGGTATTCATCCTTTCCATCCTCGGAGGCATAATACTCCATAGAGTATATGGCCCACATCTTCCTTATCCATTCGTCTGTTGAAGGGCATCTTGGTTCTTTCCACAGTTTGGCCACCATGGTCTTTGTTGCTACAAATATTGGGGTACAGATGGCCCTTCTTTTCACTACATCTGTATCTTTTGGGTAAATACCCAGTAGTGCAATGGCAGGGTCATAGGGAAACTCTATTTTAAATTTCTCAAGGAATCTCCACACTGTTAATTTTCTTAAAGACCAAAATTTGACTTTTTTTGTTATTCTCTGCTTTGTTTACTATAGCCTAATTTTTATTTCCATCATAACCTTTGTTATTCTTCTCTTTTTTGTGTGCTTATAATTTCTTCCTCCAAGTTTCTTGAGATGTGAGATTGGGTAATTGTTTTGAGATCTTTTTTCCTCATGTATGCATTTACAGCTACAAATTTCTTTTTGAAACTGCTTTTTTGCGCCCCACACTGTTTTACATGTTGTGTTTTCATTTTCATTTACTTCAATGTATTTTCTGATTCCCCTTGTGAATTCTTTTTTGACCCACTAAATATTTAAGGGTGGGTTGTTTGATTTCCACATGTTTCTAAATTTCCAGAATTTCCTTCCATTATTGGTTTCTCGATTCACTTCATTGTGGTCAGAATACATATTTGCTATAATTTCAATCTATTTAAATTATTGAAAGTTGTGTATGACTTTACATAAGGTCCATCTGGGGAAATACTGAATGTGCATTTCAGAAGAATGTGTATTCTACTGGCAGTGGTAGCGTTCTGTATATATCTGTTAGCCCCGGTGGGTTTTCTTTTTTCTTTAATTAAATTTATTTATTTATGCATAACTGTATTCATTCTCTCTTCACCATACCCAGTGCTCCATGAAATCCATGCCCTCAATAATACCTACCACCTGGAACCCAAATCTCGCACATACCTCCCCCCGCAACTTCAACCCCTTAGATGGTTTTTCAGAGTCCATTGTCTCTCATGATTCACCTCCCCTTTCAATTTACACCAACTCCCTTCTCCTCTCTAACCCCCCATGTCCGCCATGATATATGTTATGCTCCACAAATAAGTGAAACCATATAATTGACTCTCTCTGCTTGACTTCTTTCACTCAGCATAATCTCTTCCAGTCCAGTCCATGTTCCTACAAAAGTTGGGTATTCATCCTTTCTGATGGAGACCTAATACTCCATAGTGTATATGGACCACATCTTCCTTATCCATTCGTCCATTGAAAGGCATCTTGGTTCTTCCATAGTTTGGTGACTGTGATCATTGCTGCTATAAACATTGGGGTACAGATGGCCCTTCTTTTCATGACATCTGTATCCTTGGGGTAAATACCCAGTAGTGCAATGGCAGGGTAATAGGGAAGTTCTATTTTTAATTTCTTGAGGAATATCCACACTGTTCTCCATAGAGGCTGCACGAACCTGCATTCCCACCAACAGTGTAAAAGGGTTCCTCTTTCTCCACATCCCCTCCAACACATGTTGTTTCCTGTCTTGTTAATTTTGGCCATTCTAACTGGTGTAAGGTGATATCTCAATGTGGTTTTCATTTGAATCTCCCTGATGGCTAGTGATGATGAACATTTTTTCATGTTTCTGATAGCCATTTTTATGTCTTCATTGGAGAAGTGTCTGTTCATATCTTCTGCCCATTTTTTGATATGATTGTCTGTTTTGTGCGTGTTGAGTTTGAGGAGTTCATTATAGATCCTGGATATCAACCTTTTGTCTGTACTGACATTTGCAAATATCTTCTCCCATTCTGTGGGTTGCCTCTTTGGTATTTTTACTGTTTCCTTTGCTGTGCTGAAACTTTTGATTTTGATGAAGTCCCAAAAGTTTATTTTCGCTTTTGTTTCCTTTGCGTTTGGAGACATATCTTGAAAGAAGTTGCTGTGGCTGATATCGAAGAGATTACTGCCTATGTTCTCCTCAAGGATTCTGATGGACTCCTGTCTCACATTGAGTTCTTTTATCCATTTTGAGTTTATCTTTGTGTATGGTGTAAGAGAATGATCGAGTTTCATTCTTCTTCTTCTTCTTCTTCTTCTTCTTCTTCTTCTTCTTCTTCTTTTTTGGCATACTGAATATTTATTTATTATATTCAATTAGCCAGCCTATATACATCATTAGTCTTTAAATTTATTTTCAGCATAACAGTATCATTATCTTTTCGCCACACCAGTTTCATTCTTCTACATATAGCTGTCCAGTTTTCCCAGCACCAATTATTGAAAAGACTGTCTTTTTTCCACTGTATATTTTTCTTGTTTTGTCGAAGATTAATTGACCATAGAGTTGAGGGCCCATGTCTGGGCTCTCTACTCTGTTTCACTGTTCTATGTTTCTGTTTTTATGCCAGGACCATGCTGTCTTGGTGACCACACCTTTGTAATAAAGCTTGAAATCAGGTAGCATGATGTCCCCAGTTTTATTTTTGTTTTTCAACATATCCTTAGAAATTCGGTGTCTCTTTTGATTCCATAAATTTCTGGATTGTTTGCTCCAGGTCTTTGAAGAAAACCGGTGTAATTTTGATCGGAATGGCATTAAAAGTATAGATTGCTCTAGGCAGTATAGACATTTTAACAGTGTTTATTCTTCTGATCCATAAGCATGGAATGGTCTTCCATCTTTTTGTGTCTTCTTCAGTTTCCTTCATGAGTGCTCTGTAATTTCTCAAGTACAGATCCTTTTCCTCTTTGGTTAGGTTTATTCCGTGGTATTTTATGGTCTTTGGTGCTATAGTAAATGGAATCGGTCTCTAATTTCCCTTTCTGTATTTTCATTGTTAGTGTATAAGAAAGCCTCTGATTTCTGCACATTGACTTTGTATCCTGCCACGTTACTGAAGTGCTGTATGAGTTCTAGTAGTTTGAGGGTTCAGTCTTTTAAGTTTTCCATATAAAGAATCATCATCTGGGAAGAGAGAGAGTTTGACTTCTTCATTGCCAATTTGGATACCTTTTATTTCTCTTTGTTGTCTGATTGCTATTGCTAGGACTTCTAATACTATGTTGAACAAGACTGGTGAAGTGGGCACCTTGTCGTGTTCCTGATCTCAACGGGAAGGCTGCAAGCTTTTTCCCATTGACGATGATATTTGTTCGCTGTGGGTCTTTCATAAATAGATTTGATGAGGTTCAGGAATGTTCCCTCTATCCCTATACTTTGAAGTGTTTTAATCAGGAACGGATGCTGGATTTTGTCAAATGCTTTTTCTGCATCTATTGAGAGGACCATGTGTTTCTTCTCTCTTCTCTTATTAATTCGTTCTATCAAATTGATTGATTTGTGAATGTTGATCCATTCTTGTAGCCCAGGGATGAATCCCACCTGGTCTTGGTGGATAATCCTTTTAATGTGCTTTTGGATCTTGTTTGCTAGGATTTTGTTGAGAATCTTAGCATCCATATTCATCAGTGATATTGGTCTGAAAGTCTCCTTTTTGGTAGGGTATTTGCCTGGTTTGGGGATCAGCGTAATGCTGGCTTCATAGACAGAATGGATGTTTTCCTTCTGCTTCAATTTTTTGAAACAGCTTCAGGAGAATAGGTGTTATTCCTTCTTTGAAAGTTGGTAGAATTCCCGAGGGAATCTGTCAGGTCCTGGGCTCTTGTTTTTGGAGAGGTTTTTGATCACTGCTTCAATCTCATTACTAGATATCAGTCTATTCAGGTTGTCGTTCTTCCTGGTTCAATTTTGGGAGTTTATAGTTTTCCAAGAATGCATCCATTTCATGAAGGTTTTTTAAGCTTATTGGCATATAACTGTTGATAATAGCTTCAGATGATTATTTCTAATTCCTTGTGTTCGTTGTGATCTCTCCCTTTTCATTTATAATTTTATGAATTTGGGCTTTCTCTATTATCTTTTGGATTAGTGTGGCCAATGGTTTATTAATCTTATATATTCTTTCAAAAAACCAGCTTCTAGTTTCATTGATACGTTCTAATGTATCTCTGGTTTCTACCTCATTGTTCTCAGCTCTAATCTTGATGATTTCCCTTCTTATGTGTGGAATTGGTTTGGTTTTTTTTTTTTTTTTTTTTTTTTGATTCTCCAGTTCTTTAAGGTGTAGAGACAGCTAGTGTATTCTGGATTTTTCAATTTTTTTTGAGGAAGTCTTGGATGGCTATGTATTTCCCCCTTAGGACAGCCTTTGCTGTATTCCCATAGGTTTTGGATAGAAGTGTCTTCATTCTCATTGGTTTCCATGAATTGTTTAGTTCTTATTTGATTTCCTCATTGATCCAAGCATTCTTAAGCAAGGTGGTCTTTAGCTCCCAGGTGTTTGAGTTCCTTCTGAACTTTTCCTTGTGATTAAGCTCAAGTTTCAAAACATTGCGATCTGAGTATATGCAGGGAATAATCTCAGTCTTTTGGTATCAGTTGAGTCCTGATTTGTGACCCAGTATGTGGTCTATTCTTGAGAAGATTCCGTGTGCACTTGAGAAGAATGAGTATTCTGTTGTTTTAGGGTGAAATGTTCTGTATATATCTGTAAGGTCCATCTGATCCAATGTGTCATTCAATGCTCTTGTTTCTTTATTGATTGTGTGCTTCGATGATCTAGTCCTGAGAAATGCGTGTTAAGATCTCCTAGGATTAGTGTATTCATATCCATATGACTCTATATCTTGATTAACAGTTTTCTTATGTAATTGGCTTCTCCCATATTGGAGGCATAGATATTTACAATTTTTAGATCATCTTGTTGGATAGTCCCTTTAAGGATTATGTAGTGTCATTCTGTATCTCTGACTACAGTCTTTAGTTTAAAATCTAATTTATCTTATATGAGAATCACTACCCCAGCCTTCTTTTGAGGCCCATTGGCATGAAAAATGCTTTTCCATCCCTTCACTTTCAGTCTGGGTGTATCTTTAGGTTCAAAATTGGTCTCTTGTTAGACAACATATGGATGGGTCCTGTTGTTTTATCCAGTATGCAACACTGTGCCATTTTATGGGCACATTTAGGCCATTCACATGCACATTGAGAGTGATTATTGATAGATACGTTTTTATTGACATCGAGTTACCTTTGAAGTCTTTCTTTCTGTAGATTGTCTCTATATTTCTGTTCAATGCTATTCTTAGGATTTTTCCTCTCTCATAGAACCTGCCTTAATATTTCCTGCAGTGTTGGCTTGGTGGTTGCATAGTCTTTTAAGCCTTGCCAGTCCTGGAAACTCTTTTATCTTTCCATCCATTTTGAATGTCAGTCTTGCTGGATAAAGTATTCTTGGCTGCATGTTCTTCTCATTTAGTGCCCTGAATATATCTTGCCCGCCTTTTCTGGCTTGCCAGATCTCTGTGGACAGGTCTGATGTTATTCTGATGGGTTCTCCTTTGTAAATAAGGAGCCTCTTTCCCCTAGCAGCTTTCAAGAGATTATACCTACAATTATAATTCCTCAGTTTGACTCTCAGCTGTCGTGATGTGGTTTTTGTTTTGTTTTGTTTTGTTTTGTTTGGAATATATAATCTTGGGTGGAGACCGTTCAGCCTCTAGTACATGAACGCTGGTTCCATTCGTGAGATTGGGAAAAATTTTCATGAAGGACTTGTTCCACTATATCTTCTAGACTTCTTTCTTTCTCCTCCCCTTCAGGGATTTCAATAATTCTAACATTGGAACGTTTCATGGCATCATTTATTTCCCTGATTCTGTTTTCATGGTTTCTAAGCTGTTTGTTCCAGGCTTCCTCCTGATCCTTTCTCTCTATCTGTTTGTCCTCCAGATCACTAATTCTATTTTCTGTCTCAGTTACCCTAGCTTTGATAGAGTTTAGATTAGATTGGAACTCATTGAGAGCATTGTGAACCTCCTTCCTGGTAGCTTTAAGCTCCACCCTAACATTGTGAACATCCTGTCTGGTCGTTTTCAGCCCGGCCCTAATCAATTCTTTTTGGTCATCCATGGCTTTCTCCAACCTAGCTATTGCCTGGATAATTGTTAGCCTGAATTCTGTTTCCAACATATTGTCTATGTTGATATCTGTTAGCTCTGTTTCAGTGGGTCCATTCTCTGTATTTTTCTTCTGTTGACCATTCCTCCTCCTAGTCATTTTGGTGGGAGATGACTGAACTGATATAGGTGGATGTGTTAACCGTGGTGCAGTCAAGGTGCACCCTGGAACACTTCTGAGCAATCAGGATTCGCCACCCAAATGAGTGACAAAATAAAAGATAAAGAAAAAGAAAAAAAAAAAAACAAAACAGGAGAGAGAGAGACAGGAAAGAAAGGGAAGATGATAGAGAAGGTTCATCCCATATGGGCCCCAAGTTAAGTTTTATGAAGTAAACAAAGAAAAACAGACAAACAAAAGACTGATGAAATTATATGACAATAGGAAATATATATATATGCAAATAAAGGAAGAAACTCCTCAAAAAGAACCCCAAGTGTAAGATTTATATACTATCAGGACAAACACAAAAACATGGAAACACTTGTGGAAGAAAAAGATGGGAGAGTAGTAATAAATTCTCAGTTTGTGTGAGTAAGGTTGTTTTAATTCTTCCTGGATGTATCTTGATATCTTTGTTAAAGGGCTCAACTTTCCTAAGATAAAGGGGGATTAAAAATTGGTTTACTTATAGCAGTAGTATTGATTGGGGAAAGGGGATTACTTTGAAGCTTAACTCCATATGAATATAAGAATATAAAAATAAAAAGGAATATAATAGAATAAACTATTTTTTTTAAAAAAAGAAGGAATTAAAAAAATAAAAATGCAAAAGAAAAACATAGGTGTATGTATGAAAAAGTTAAGGTTAGAAGGTTATTATGGAAATTGATATACTGGACAGCTCGGTGTGATGGTTATTTGGTTAAAAAAATTACCTATATATTAAAAAAAATGAACCAGAATAGTGGGAATGAATGAAAAATAAAAGTTTTCCTATGAAGAAGTGGTTGTTCTCTTGTAGTCCTTTTTTTTTCTCTTTGTTTTTGTTTTTTTTTGTTGTTGTTGTTCTTTCTTGGTTTGTTTTCTGGGGGAGGGGACTGACATGTGGGTTTTCAGTCAATGGTGTTCCCTGACTTAAGTCCTCCCATCCCCCTCAAGGGGATGGGCCCTGAGGAAACTGGTTTTTTTCTTAATTTTTTTTTTTTTTTTTTTTTTAGGTTTTTGTTCTCTGGCAGTTTTTATGTTTGTACACTTTTTTTTTTTTTCTCACTTTGGCCGCTTTTGATGGGTTTTGTAGTTTTAGAGGAAAACAAACCGCACCCTGATCTCCCTCTCAGAGAGAAGCCTCAGACTGGCTGCAGAGCCTAAATAAGTTCCCCCTTGGCCACTGGCAGAGCAGGTTTCAAGTTGTGGACCCTGGGGACACAGGATCTTTTGCTTGTACCCAAAGCCAAGGCAGTTGTGGCTGTCTGGGAGCTCCAGACTGCCAGAGAGGTTCCAAGCAGCAATCATACACTGAGATTTTCCCGCTGGCCTGGGCTGGGAGTGCCTGGTCTTTCTGGGTCTAAGAGTGCCCAGCTCGCACTCAACAACTTCAGGTGAGGCTGAGGTTGGCGCACGGGTCTCAGGCTCTGAGAACAGGACGCAGGTCCTAGAGCACCAGGCTGGGCCTTCCTGCTCCTCTCTGGGGGGAGAGTTTGGTGCAGGTTCTGAAACAATGGCCCATATCAAAGGGCACCTGCTGGGCCTTTATACCTCTCTCAGGGGAGTATCTCAGGCTCTATAGCAGGACTCTCACGTTCTGCTGCCTGGTGTGGCTCTCATCCCCTCACAGGAAAGGGACCCCATGCGTTCTAGGGTGCGCTGGTGGCTTAGGGACCAAGAGCTGGTTTCTCCACCGCACTCTCTCTGCCTCAGCGACAGGGCAGGCTGTCCTGAGACCAGGGGCTTAAGCCCCTGTCCCTAGGCATCCCGATTCCCACAATTTCCCACAAAGATCTTTTGCTCTTTGGAGTGCTTTCAACCAGTCTCCAAGTTAATGCAGGTCTCCAGACTCAGGGCATTCTTGCTTGTATTGGGGTATTACTTTCCAACTGGTCACCTCTGGTGGCTCCCTCCCCCTTTTGTTTATCTTTCAATATCAGTGGCTGTTCCCACTCTGCTTTACCTGCCCACTGGTGTCTTCTCCCTCTGTAGAGATCCAGACGTGTATAATTCTGATCTCAGGCTAATTTCATGGGTGATTAGAGTTCTTTGGTAGGTAATCAGCTCACGTTGGGGTACAAGTTGAAAAGGCACCTCCTCCATCTTGCCCCCCCACCGGTGAGTTTTAATATTGTTTATATCTTATTGTTCATCAGTGATCTTTTGTTCTTGTATCCTTCATTGGCTATAGTTAACCATTTCCCTCTCAAATTTTGTCTGTTTTTGACTCAGATATTTGGAACTCTGTTTTTAGGTGGGTATGTTTATAATTCTTGTATCTTTTGACAGATAGACCTTCTTACTGATATATACTGTGCTTCTTTGTAGTAAAATATTTTAATTAAAATCTATTTTGTCTGCTAACAATATATCCACCACTGCATTCCTTTGGTTACTACATGTGTGTTACTTTAAAACATATGTTATAACATCTTTTTAGCTAATCTGTTAGTCTGACTCTGCCATTTGTTGTAGTTAGAATGCCATGTTGTAGACATCTTCCAATCTTAGTCTTTCATTTACATTTCTTTTTCTCTTGAATGGGTACACACTTCTTTGTTTTATTGAAGAATTATTGACATACAATATTATATTAATTTCACATGTGTGATATATTGATTTCGCAATTCTATACATTAGACAGTACTCATCTAGAAGTGTAGTTACCCTCTATCACCATACAAAATTACTGTAATATTGACTATAATCCCTATGCTGTATTTTTCATCTCTGTGGCTTATTTACTTTATGATTGGACTTTTCTACCTCTTAATCCCTTTCACCTACTTTACTTATCTGCCCAAATCCCCTCCACTAGTTTGTTCGCTGTACTTACAACTCTATTTTGTTTTTTGTTAGTTGCCTCTTTTAGATTTCAGATATAAGGGAAATTGTATGACATTTTTCTTTCTCTTTCTGACTCATTTCCCCTAACATAATGCCCTCCACATCTATTCCACAGTGCCCTCCACATCTATTTCCACAGTGGCTGCACTAGTTTTCATTTCCATCAACAGTACATAAGATTTCCTTTTCCTCCGCATCTCAACCAAAATTTGTTGTCTCCTATGTTGTTGGTTTTAGCCATTCTGAAAAATGTGAGGCAGTATCTCATTGTGGTTTTGATCTGCATTTCTGTCATGAAGAGTGATGTGGAATATCTTTTCCTGTGCCTGTTGGCTATATGTATGTCTTCTTTGGAAAAATATCTATTCAGCCCTTCTCTTCCTCTCCCTTTCTCTCTTTTTAATTGGAGTAGTTGTGTTATTGGCTTTGAGTTTTAAGAGTTCTTGGTATATTTTGGATATTAACCCTTTATTGGATATGTCATTTGAAAATGTCCCTTCCCCTTTCTGTGGGGTGCTTCTTCATTTCATTGGTTTCCTTTCTGAAACAAAAGTTTTTAGTGTGATGTAGTTCCAATAGTTTATTTTTGCTTTTGTTTCCTTTGGCTAAGGACACATTACATTGCTAAAGTCTGTCCCCAAGAGATTACTCCCTATGTTTTCTTCTCAGAATTTTATGATGTTTGGTCTCACATTTGGTCTTTAATCCATTGAGTGTGTGTGTGTGTGTGTGTGTGTGTGTGTGTGTGTGTGTGTGTGTTTGGTCCAATATTATTCTTTATCAAGTAGCTGTCCATTTTTGCAAACTACATTCATTGGAGAGACTGTCTTTATTGTATATCTTCACCTTCTTCTTTGTAGATAAACTGCCCTTACAACTGTGGCTTTATTTTTGGTTTCTCTAAACTATCACATTGACCTCTGTGTGTATTTTTTTGTGCCAGTACCATGCTGTTTACAGAACTTCATGTAATATCATGAAATCTGAGATTGTGAAACCTACATCTTCATTCATTTTTTATCAATATTGCTTTGGGTATTCAGGATCTTTAATGATTCCATAAAAATTGTAGGATTATCCTAGTCATATGAAAATGCTATTGGTTTGATAGGGATTATATTCAACCTCTAGGTTGTCCTAGATATTATGGACATTTTAACAATATTAATTTTCCTATTCATGAGCATGGAGTATCTTTGCATTTGTTTGTCTTGCCTTCAATTTCTTTCTTTCTTTCTTTTAATTTATCTTATGTTAGTTACCATAAAATGTATCATTGCTTTTTGATGCAGTATTCCAAGATTCATTGTTTATGTACAATAAACAGTGCTCCATGCAATACATACCCTCCAATTTTTTTCATCAGTGTTCTACAGTTTTCAGAGTACAGGTCTTTCACCTTCTTGCTTAAGTTCATTCCTAAGCATTTTATACTTTTTAGTGTGATTGCAAATGGGGATTTTTTTCTTAAATTTTTTCTGCTACTTTGTGTAGAGAAATGCAACCCATTTCTGTATATTAACTTTGTATCCTGAGATTTTACTGAATTCATTTATTAGTTTATAGCTTTTGTGGGAAGTCTTTTGAGTTCTCCCTACATGGTATCAAGTTATCTCAAATAGCGGAAGTTTTTCTTTTTTACTAGTTTGGATGCCTTTTATTCCTTTCTCTTGTTTGATTGATATGCCTAGGAATTTCAATACATTGTTGAATAAATCAATGAGAATAGGCATTCTCTGTATTTTATTTTATTATTATTATTTTTATTTTCAGCAAAACAGTCTTCATTATTTTTTCACCACAAACAGTGCTCCATGCAATCCGTGCCCTCTATAATACCGACCACCTGTTACCCCAACCTCCCACCCACCCGCCATTTCAAACCCCTTAGATTGTTTTATAGAGTCCATAGTCTCTCATGGTTCACCTCCCCTTCCAGTTTCCCCCAACTCCCTTCTCTCTAACTCCCCATGTCCTCCATGCTATTTGTTATGCTCCACAAATAAGTGAACCATATGATAATTGACACTCTCTGCTTGACTGATTTCACTCAGCATAATCTCTACCAGTCCCGTCCTAGTTGCTACAAAAGTTGGGTATGCATCTATAGTGTATATGGACCACATCTTCCTTATCCATTTGTCCGTTGAAGGACATCTTGGTTCTTTCCATAGTTTGGCTACCGTGGCCATTGCTGCTATACTCTTTGGGGTACAGATGGCCCTTCTTTTCATGACATCTGTATCTTTGGGGTAAATATACAGAAGTGAAATTGCAGGGTTATAGGGAAGTTCAATTTTTAATCTCTTTTTTTATATATAATTTTTTATTTTTTATAAACATATTTTTATCCCCAGGGGTACAGGTCTGTGAATCACCAGGTTTACACACTTCACAGCACTCACCAAAGCACATACCCTCCCCAATGTCCATAATCCCACCCCCTTCTCCCAAACCCCCTCCCCCCAGCAACCCTCAGTTGGTTTTGTGAGATTAAGAGTCACTTATGGTTTGTCTCCCACCCAATCCCATTTTTTTCATTTATTCTTCTCGTACCCACTTAAGCCCCCATGTTGCATCACCACTTCCTCATATCAGGGAGATCATATGAGAGTTGTCTTTCTCTGCTTGACTTATTTTGCTAAGCATGATACACTCTAGTTCCATCCATGTTGTCGCAAATGGCAAGATTTCATTTCTTTTGATGGCTGCATAGTATGGCTGCATAGTATTCCATTGTGTATATATACCACATCTTCTTGATCCATTCATCTGTTGATGGACATCTAGGTTCTTTCCATAGTTTGGCTATTGTGGACATTGCTGCTATAAACATTTGGGTGCACATGCCCCTTGGGTCACTACGTTTGTATCTTAAGGGTAAATACCCAATAGTACAATTGCTGGGTCATAGGGCAGTTCTATTTTCAACATTTTGAGGAACCTCCATGCTGTTTTCCAGAGAGGTTGCACCAGCTTGCATTCCCACCAACAGTGTAGGAGGGTTCCCCTTTCTCCACATCCTCTCCAGCATCTGTCATTTCCTGACTTGTTGATTTTAGCCATTCTGACTGGTTTGAGGTGATATCGCATTGTGATTTTGATTTCTATTTCCCTGATGCCGAGTGATATGGAGCACGTTTTCATGTGTCTGTGGCCATCTGGATGTCTTCTTTGCAGAAATGTCTGTTCATGTCCTCTGCCCATTTCTTGATTGGATTATTTGTTCTTTGGGTGTTGAGTTTGCTAAGTTCTTTATAGATTCTGGACACTAGTCCTTTATCTGATATGTAGTTTGCAAATATCTTCTCCCATTCTGTCAGTTGTCTTTTGATTTTGTTAACTGTTTCCTTTGCTGTGCAAAAGCTTTTGATCTTGATGAAATCCCAATAGTTCATTTTTGCCCTTGCTTCCCTTGCCTTTGGCATTGTTCCTAGGAAGATGTTGCTGTGGCTGAGGTCGAAGAGGTTGCTGCCTGTGTTCTCCTCAAGGATTTTGATGGATTCCATTCTCACATTGAGGTCCTTCATCCATTTTGAGTCTATTTTCGTGTTGGTGTAAGGAAATGGTCCAATTTCATTTTTTTGCATGTGGCTGTCCAATTATCCCAGCACCACTTATTGAAGAGGCTGTCTTTTTTCCATTGGACATTCTTTCCTGATTTGTCGAAGATTAGTTGACTGTAGAGTTGAGGGTCTATTTCTGGGCTCTCTATTCTGTTCCATTGATCTATGTGTCTGTTTTTGTGACAGTACGATGCTGTCTTGATGATGACAGCTTCGTAATAGAGCTTAAAGTCCGGAATTGTGATGCCACCAACGTTGGCATTCTTTTTCAATATCCCTTTGGCTATTCGAGGTCTTTTCTGGTTCCATATAAATTTTAGAATTATTTGTTCCATTTCTTTGAAAAAGATGGATGGTACTTTGATAGGAATTCCAGTAAATGTATAGATTGCTTTAGGTAGCATAGAAATTTTCACAATATTTATTCTTCCAATCCAGGAGCATGGAACATTTTTCCATTTCTTTATGTCTTCCTCAATTTCTTTCATGAGTACTTTATAGTTTTCTGAGTATAGATTCTGTGTCTCTTTTGTTAGGTTTATTCCTAGGTATCTTATGGTTTTTGGTGCAATTGTAAATGGGATTGACTCCTTAATTTCCCTTTCTTCTGTCTTGCTGTTGGTGTAGAGAAATGCAACTGATTTCTGTGCATTGATTTTATATCCTGACACTTACTGAATTCCTGTATAAGCTCTAGCAGTTTTGGAGTGCAGTCTTTTGGGTTTTCCACATATAGTATCATATCATCTGCGAAGAGTGATAATTTGACTTCTTTGCCGATTTGGATGCCTTTAATTTCCTTTTGTTCTCTGATTGCTGAGGCTAGAGCCTCTAGTACTATTTTGAAGAGCAGTGGTGATAATGGACATCCCTGCCGTGTTCCTGACCTTAGCAGAAAAGCTTTCAGTTTTTCTCCATTGAGAATGATATTTGCGGTGGGTTTTTCATAGATAGCTTTCATGATATTGAGGTATGTGCCCTCTATCCCTACACTTTGAAGAGTTTTGATCAGGAAGGGATGCTGTACCTTGTCAAATGCTTTTTCAGCATCTATTGAGAATATCATATGGTTCTTGTTCTTTCTTTTATTGATGTGTTGTATCACATTGACTGATTTGCGGATGTTGAACCAACCTTGCAGCCCTGGAATAAATCCCACTTGGTCGTGGTGAATAATCTTTTTAAAGTACTGTTGAATCCTATTGGCTAGTATTTTGTTGAGTATTTTTGCATCTGTGTTCATCAAGGATATTGGTCTATAGCTCTCTTTTTTGGAGGGAGCCTTGTCTGGTTTTGGGATCAAGGTGATGTTGGCCTCATAAAATGAGTTTGGAAGTTTTCCTTCCATTTCTATTTTTTGGAACAGTTTTAGGAGAATAGGAATTAGTTCTTCTTTAAATGTTTGGTAGAATTCCCCCGGGAAGCCGTCTGGCCCTGGGCTTTTGTTTGTTTGGAGATTTTTAACGACTGTTTCAATCTCCTTACTGGTTATGGGTCTGTTCAGGCTTTCTATTTCTTCCGGGTTCAGTTGTGGTAGTTTATATGTTTCTAGGAATGCATCCATTTCTTCCAGGTTGTCAAATTTATTGCCATAGAGTTGCTCATAGTATGTTCTTATAATAGTTTGTATTTCTTTGGTGTTAGTTGTGATCTCTCCTCTTTCATTCATGATTTTATTTATTTGGGTCCTTTCTCTTTTCTTTTTGATAAGTCGGGCCAGGGGTTTATCAATTTTATTAATTCTTTCAAAGAACCAGCTCCTACTTTCATTGATTTGTTCTGTTTTTATTTTGGTTTCTATTTCATTGATTTCTGCTCTGATCTTTATGATTTCTCTTCTCCTTCTGGGCTTAGGGTTTCTTTCTTGTTCTTTCTCCATCTCCTTTTGGTGTAGGGTTAGGTTGTGTACCTGAGACCTTTCTTGTTTCTTGATAAAGGCTTGTACCGCTCTATATTTTCCTCTCAGGACTGCCTTTGTTGTGTCCCACAGATTTTGAACCGTTGTATTTTCATTATCATTTGTTTCCATGATTTTTTTCAATTCTTCTTTAATTTCCCTGTTGACCCATTCATTCTTTAGAAGGATGCTGTTTAGTCTCCATGTATTCGGGTTCTTTTCAAACTTACTTTTGTGGTTGAGTTCTAGCTTTAGAGCATTGTGGTCTGAAAATATGCAGGGAATGATCCCAATTTTTTGATACCGGTTGAGTCCTGATTTAGGACCGAGGATGTGATCTTCTGGAGAATGTTCCATGTGCACTAGAGATGCATGTGTATTCTGTGGCTTTGGGATGAAATGTTCTGAATATATCTGTGATGTCCATCTGGTCCAGTGTGTCATTTAAGGCCTTTATTTCCTTGCTGATCTTTTGCTTGGATGATCTGTCCATTTCAGTGAGGGGAGTGTTAAAGTCCCCTACTATTATTGTATTATTGTTGATGTGTTTCTTTGATTTTGTTATTAATTGGTTTATATTGTTGGCTGCTCCCACGTTGGGGGCATAGATATTTAAAATTGTTAAATCTTTTTGTTGAACACACCCTTTGAGTATGATATAGTGTCCTTCCTCATCTCTTATTATAGTCTTTGGCTTAAAATCTACTTGATCTGATATGAGGATTGCCACTCCTGCTTTGTTCTGATGTCCATTAGCATGGTAAATTCTTTTCCACCCCCTCACTTTAAATCTGCAGGTGTCTTCGGGCTTAAAATGAGTTTCGTGGAGGCAACATATAGATGGGTTTTGTTTTTTTATCCATTCTGATACCCTGTGTCTTTTGACAGGGGCATTTAGCCCATTAACATTCAGGGTAACTATTGAGAGATGTGAATTTAGGGCCATTGTATTGCCTGTAAGGTGACTGTTACTGTATATGGTCTCTGTTCCTTTCTGGTCTACCACCTGTAGGCTCTCTCTTTGCTTAGAGGACCCCTTTCAATATTTCCTGTAGAGTTGGTTTGGTGTTTGCAAATTCTTTCAGTTGTTCTTTGTCCTGGAAGCTTTTAATCTCTCCTTCTATTTTCAATGATAGCCTAGCTGGATATAGTATTCTGGGCTGCATGTTTTGCTCACTTAGTGCTCTGAAAATATCATGCGAGCTCTTTCTGGCCTGCCATGTCTCTGTGGATAAGTCAGCTGCCAATCTAATATTTTTACCATTGTATGTTACAGACTTCTTTTCCCAGGCTGCTTTCAGGATTTTCTCTTTGTCACTGAGACTTGTAAATTTTACTATTAGGTGATGGGGTGTGGGCCTATTCTTATTGATTTTGAGGTGCGTTCTCTGAACCTCCTGAATTTTGATGCTCGTTCCCTTTGCCATATTGGAGAAATTCTCCCCAATAATTCTCTCTAGTATACCTTCTGCACCCCTCTCCCTTTCTTCTTTTTCTGGAATCCCAATTATTCTAATGTTGTTTCGTCTTATGGTGTCACTTATCTCTCGAATTCTCCCCTCGTGGTCCAGTAGCTGTTTGTCCCTCTTTTGCTCAGCTTCTTTATTCTCTGTCATTTGGTCTTCTATATCACTAATTCTTTCTTCTGCTTCATTTATCCTAGCAGTGAGAGCCTCATTTTTGATTGCACCTCATTAATAGCTTTTTTGATTTCAACTTGGTTAGATTTTAGTTCTTTTATTTCTCCAGAAAGGGCTTTTATATCTCTCGAGAAGGTTTCTCTAATATCTTCCATGCCTTTTTCGAGCCCGGCTAGAACCTTGAGAATTGTCATTCTAGATCTGACATATTACCAATGTCTGTATTGATTAGGTCCCTAGTCTTCAGTACTGCCTCTTGTTCTTTTTTTTGTGTTGAATTTTTCTGTCTTGTCATTTTGTCCAGATAAGAGTATATGAAGGGGCAAGTAAAATAGTAAAAGGGTGGCAACATCCCCTGGCAAATATGCTTTAACCAAATTAGAAGAGATGCAAAATCGTGAGGGGGGTGAAAGGGGATAAAAAGAGGTTCAAAAGGAAGAAGGAAAAAAAAAAGAAAAGAATTTAAAGAAAAAGAAAACACCTAAGAAAAAAAATAAAAAAGATAAAATATATATATTAGATAAACTAGTAAAAAAATAGTTAAAAAAGAAAAAGGTAACAGTTAAAAAAACAAATTTTACCCGAAGGCGAGAAAAAAAAAAAACAAAATATGAAAAAGAAAAAAATTAAATTAACTGCAAGACTAAAAAAAATCACAGGGAAAAAGCCATGAGTTCTGTGCTTTGCTTTCTCTTCCTCTAGAATTCTGCTGCTCTCCTTTGTATTGAAACCGCACTCCTTTGTAGGTGAACTTGGTCTCGGCTGGATTTCTTGTTGATCTTCTGGGGGAGGGGCCTGTTGTAGTGATTCTCAAGTGTCTTTGCCCCAGGCGGAATTACACCGCCCTTACCCGGGGCCAGGGTGAGTAATCGGCTTGGGTTGGCTTTCAGGAGCTTTTGTTCCCTGAGCTCTTTCCGTAGAGTTCGGGACGACGGGGACACAATGGTGGCCTCCTGGTCTCTGGCCTGGAGGAGCTGAGAGCCCATGGCCGCACTCCTCAGTGCGCGTTCAGAGAACAGTGCCCAGTTACTCCCGTCTGCCTGACCTCCGGCCACGCTCCGAGCTCACTGAGGCTGCGACCGGTTCAAGGTCACCTCGAGCTGTGAGCTTAATGTCGGCTCTGTCTCTGTAGCCAGCTTTCCCGTTCCAATACCTGCAAGCTCTGCGACACTCAGAAACCCCCGATCCTCTGTGACCCTGCGGGACCTGAGGCCACGCTGACCCCGTGTGGGCTTTGCCCCGGGTAGCCTCTGGAGCAATGTACCTCAGCGGAACAGACTTTAAAAGTCCTGATTTTGTGGGCGGTTGCTCCGCCGCTTGCCGGGAGCCGGCCCCTCCCCCCAGGGTCTATCTTCCCGTCGCTTTGGATTCACTTCTCCACTGGTCCTACATTTCAGAAAGTGGTTGTTTTTCTGTTTCCAGAATTGCTGTTCATCTTCTCTTTGATCTGCCAATGGATTTTCAGGTGTTTGCAATCTTTAGATAAGCTATCTAGCTGATCTCCGGCTAGCTGAAGTAGTCTCAGCCTGCTACTTCTCCACCATCTTGTCTCCTCCTCCAATCTCTGTATTTTAATTGGACATCTCCTAGTGAACCATTTTATTTTTTAATTGAATTTAAATAAAATGTTTTAAAATATTCATTTAGAACAATTTTTTTCCTTGCATTTTTTTATTTTCCTTTTAGTGTAACAGTATTTATCATTTTTGCATCACACCCAGTGCTCCATGCAATTCCTGCCTTCCCTAATACCTCCCACCTGGTTCCCCCAACCTCCCACCCCCCCCCTTCAAATCTCTATGGTTGTTTTTCAGAGTTTATGCTGAGTGAAATAAGTCAAGCAGAGAAAGAGTCAATTATCATATGGTTTCACTTATTTGTGGAGCATAACAAATAACATGGAGGACATGGGGAAATGGAGAGGAGAATGGAGTTGAAGGAAATTGGAAGGGGAGGTGAATCATGAGAGACTAGTGAACCATTTTAAACACCTAAGTGGTTATTTAAATATCTTAGGTTTTTTGTTTGTTCGTTTTTGTTGCAGATCTTGATTTCTTGCTAAATATTTTAGAGTCATTCAATTAGGACTTGCCTTTGAGATTATTACTGACATTTTAGATTGGTTTAATGCCAGCCTCATTTAAAAATATTTAAACTTTGATTCTCTGTGTCTTAACCCTGTATTTTTGTTGTTGTTGTTGTTGTTGTTGTTTCACAAATTACAACTTTATCCACTGTATTCCCAGCAGCACAGATTTATAATTATTCTCTGTATATCAGGGTTTCAAATCATATAAAGAAGAAATAATTACTGATTAAATCACTCTTGTTGTTGTAACTAATTTCCAAAAATATACAGGGTAAAAAAAAAAACAAACACAAATTTTTCTCTTAACAATTCTGGATATCAGAAACTCAAAATCCATTTTACTGGGCTGAAATCCAGGTGTCAAGCAGGGCTGGCTCATCTAGAGTCTCTCCTGGGATAACACATTTTCATGACCCTTTCAATTTAGTAGTTGCCTGTAGCCCTTCCTTCATGGCCTCTTTAACTTCAATTTTATCATTCCATAGCTCTGCCTTTTTGGATCTTTCTCTTCTATGACTTCTCCTGCAATCCTCTTATAAGAAACATGTTGAGATGGCTCAAATAAACGAAGATAATTTCCTCCTCTCAAGGCTCTTAATTTAATCATATTTGTGATCTTCCTTTTACTAGATAATATGACATACACAGGATTTGTGGTTCAGAATTTGGGCATATTTGGGGTCTATTATTAGTCTACCATGACTCAAACCAAAAATTACATTTAAACTATTGGTTGTACTTACCTATACAATTTTACTGATGCTCTTCCTGTTAGTAAATTTCTCTTACTGTCAAATATGTAGGAAAGGCTCTCTTCAGAGTTTATTTCCCTCTTAGAGAACAGATATGTTAATGAAGTTTCTGTTTTTGTTTATCTTGGATTGTTCCAATTTTGTCTTCATTTGAAAGGAATAATAATTATAATAAAACAATAAGTTAATAATAAGTTATTAATTTGGCTTCATTTTCAAACAATAATTTGTCTTCACTTTCAAAAGATAATTTTGCTGTATTTAAAATTTTTGGGTGATATTTTTTTTCTTTCAGTATTTGAATATGTCAGCCCTGTGCATCTGGCCTGCATGATTGCCAATAAGAAATAATGTTGTTAATCTAATTGAGAATCTCTTGTTTGTGATGAATTATTTCTCTCTTGGGACCTCCAAGATTCTCTCTTGGTCTTTGATTTTAATAGCTTAATTATAATATCTCGTGGTGTGGTTACCTTTGAATTTTGCCTAGCTTTGAGCTTGTTTAGCTGGCCAGATGTGTAGATTGAAGGTTTTCATCAAATTGGGGGTATTTCTTCTGCTTTGTTTTAAATAGCTTATGTTTTAAAATTTTTATTTAAATTCTACTTAGTTAATATATTGGGTAATACTGGCTTCTGGAGTAGAATTTAGTAAATCATCGCTTACATATAACATACAGTGTTCATAATAACAGGTGCAATGCTTAATATCCATCACCCATTTAACCCATCCCCCACCCATCTCACTCCATCATCACTGTTTCTTCTCTATTATTATGAGTCTCTTATGGTTTGCTTCCCTCTCTTTTTCCCCTTTCCCTATGTTCATCTCGTTTTTTCATAAATTCCTCATATGACTGAAATAATATGGTATTTGTCACTTTCTAACTTATTTTGCTTAGCATGATTCAGTCTAGCACCAACCACATCATGGTGAATAACAAAATTTCATTGTTTTCTGATGACTGAATAACATTCCAGTGTGTGTGTGTGTGTGTGTGTGTTGTGTGTGTAGATATAGATAGCCAAAACTTCAGTGATGTATCACCTCACAACTTTCAGAATGGCTAGAATTAACAACACAAACAACAACAAGAAATGGCAAAGATGTGGAGCAAAGAGGAAACCTCTTGCACTGCTGGTGGGAATGCAAACTGGTGAAGCCACTCGAAAAGAGTAGGAGGCTCCTCAAAAAGCTAAAGCAGGAACTACCCTGTGACCCAGCAATTGCACTACTAGTTATCTACCCAAAGAACATAAAAATACAGATTCAGAGATACATGCACACCAATGCTGTTGTATAGCAACATTATCAACAATAACCAAGATATGGCAATGCCCAGTTGTCCATCTACTGACAAATGGGTAAAAAGGAAGCAGTATATACATATGGTTGGAATTACTCAGCCAATAAAAAGAAGGAAATTTCAGCATTTCCAGTGACATGGATGGAGCTAGACAGTTACTATGCTAAGAGAAACAAGTCAGTAAGTGAAGGACAAATACCATGTGACTTTACTCATATGTGGAATTTAAGAAACAAAGGAGAAAGGGAAAAGAGTGGGACAAATCAAGAAACAGACTTTTCACTCTATAGAACACACTAATGGTTACCAGAGGGAAGGTGGGTGGAGGATGGGTGAAGTAGGTGATGGGTATGAAATGTGCACTTATCATTATGAACATTGAGTAATGTATGGAAGTGTTGAATCACTAAATTGTACATCTGAAATTAATATATCAAGGTATAGTTCACTAACTAATTTAAATAAAAATATAAAAAAATAACAAATGCTTACTGCATTTATTGAAGAACCAGGATACAAACATGAATGATTAGTGTACACTCTCTTGGAAGCTGGACCCCAGCACCCTAATAGAGATCAAAGACCAACACTCTGTTCCTGAAACTCTGGAAATAGTGGAATGGGAAGAAATGAATACTAAAGTTAGCCTAGACTTAGACTCACTGTGGTGAGTTCCTATGAAGGTGTACAATCTCCCATTCACATACACTCAGGGATGGAATGTAACCTGCAGTCCAATCCTGAAGGAATGTTTTGGAAATGTGAGAGACCAAATACATTTCCGTTTTGATAATTTTAGAAATTTCAGGAAAGCCCTGACATTTCCTTTCTGTAGCTCCCTATGCACAGAGTCACAAAGATACTTTCCAGCCTCCTCAGACATGGGCCTCTGACCAACAAATCATGCTCAGAGATATAATGGCAAAGATTAACAAGGCAGAAAAGAATTAATGTTGATGAGGATGTGGAGAAAGGGGAACCCTCTTACACTGATGTGGGGAGTGCAAGCTGGTAGAACCACTCTGGAAAACAGTGTGGCAGTTCTCAAGACATTAAAAATAGAGCTATGCTAAGACTGAGAAACTGGATGACTAGGTATTTACTCCAAAGATACAGATGTAGTGAAATGAAGGGCCTCACGCAGCCCAATGTTCATGCAGCAAGGTCCACAATAGCCAACCTGTGGAAGGAGAAGAGAAGCCCTTCAACAGATGAATGGATAAAGAACATGTGGCCCATAGATACAATGGAATATTACTCAGCCATAAGAAAGGAAGAATATCCATCATTTGCATCAGTTGGGTGGAACTGGAGGGAATTATGCTAACTAAAATAAGTCAAGCATAGAAAGCCAATTATTATATGGTTTTCACTCAGATATGGAACATAAGGAGTAATGTAATGGCCAATGGGAATAAATCAGAGGGGGAGGCAAATCATGCAAAACTCTGGACTTTGGGAGCAACAATGAGGGCCACAGAAGGGAGGGTAACAAGGTGATGGGTATTAAGGAGGGTATGTGTGCTGATGAGGACTAGGTGTTATACCTAACATTGAACACCATGTCAAAAAACTAAGGATGTACTACATGTTGGCTAAGTGAACATAATTTTAAAAAAAAGAAAGAAAATCAGAAACTAGGTACAGCCTAACATTGAAGCACACCCAATTCTTCTATGAAAGCACACAAACACACACCAATTTAGAAACCAGAATTAATACTAATAGGCTCACTAACTATAGAGTTCTTTTTAAAATAAAAGCTAAAGGGTTAAAGTCTGTGGCCATAACAATTTAGGATACTGGCTCAGAATGACAGGAAAAAGAAAATGAGAATGAAGAATCCCAATTGCATGAAGTTTTAAAAACAATCTTTAACTATAATTTAGGCTGCAAATATATGTAACATAAAATTTACCATATGAAAACCTATGTGTTCTGTTCAGTGACATCAAGTACACTCCCAGTGTTCTGCAACTATTCCAACCATCATTCACAGTACTTCTTATAATTGTTGTCATTTTATAATCTGAAACTGTGTGTACCCATTACTCCTCTAGTCACCACTGGCAAGCATTACTTTACTCTTATATACAAATTGTCCTTTTCCAGTTAATTTCACTGTGCACAATTTCAAGCACATTTATTTCACGCATATGTTGTACCATGTGTCAGAATTTCTTTCCTTTTAAAGAATTAGTAGTATTTCATTCAGAGGAATAGGCCATATTTTGTTTATCCTTTTGCTCCATCACAGACATTTAGGTATTTTCCACTTCTTGGCTATTGTGAACAATGCTTAAATAAACATGGGGACACAAACATCTTAATATTGTTTTGATTCACACATATCAGAAGTAGAACTATAGAAGTATATGGTAATTCCATTTTTAATTTTTTGAGGAATTACCCTACTATTTTCCATTGTACCTAACTCCATTCCAAATTCCCACTGGTAGTACACAAGGTTCTAATCTCTTCAAACAAAATTTCCTTTTGTGTTACTTTTAATACCAGGGTCATGGAGTGATACTATAATTTGAATTCTCATTTCCCTAATAATTAGTTACTTTGTACATCTATTTATGTACTTTTAGCCAATTTCTTATCTTTTTTGCAGAATTGTCTTAAGTTCTTTGCACATTTTAAAATTGGGCTGTGTTTTGTTATTGAGTTGTAGGAATTTCCTATAGATTCTATATGTTAATTCCTAATTACATATACAGTGTGCAAATAATTTCCCATTCTTGTCACACTTGACTCTGTTGTTTGATGAATAGAAATTGATTTAGTCCCTTTCATCTATTTTTTTTTTCTTTTACTGTCAGTGCTTTTGATGTGATATCCAAGAAATGGATACCAAATAAAATGTCATGCAGTCTCACCCCTTGTTTTCTTCTAGTTTCCATGTTTTAGTTCTACCTTTCAGTATTTAATCTTCCTAAGTTAAATCTTTTATGATGGTATAAGTTAAGGAATACAAGTTCACTCTTTTGTATCTGAATATGCAGTTTTTCCTTTCACTTGTGATTGAAGAGATGTATGAACCCATGAATGGTCTGAAAGATATTTGGACACATATCCCACAGTCTATTTTCCTGTTGTCCATTCTTTTCCATGTGTGCCTTTATGCTAGTAACACACTGCTTTGCTTATGGTAGCTTTGTGGTAAATTTTGGTATCAGGAAAAATCAAGATGACAGAATTTGTTCTTTAAAAATTGGCTTTTTATTTGAGGTCCCTTGAAATTCTATAGGAACTTTAGGATGTATATTTCTACTTATCCATAATTGTGATTTTGATGAAGACTTTATTAAGACCACACAGCTGAGTAACCTCCACACATTAGAGGAATTGAACATCTTAGGTTTTCATTGGCATATGGAGACACTGACTTAGCATTTTATGGAATAAATTGGCCTTATGAGAACTATAGGAGCCAGATCAGAGTTTCTAGCAGTGAAAACAAGTGTATTCAAAAAGAACTGCAATGAAGCATGTAAGAAAATGTGTTGAATTTACATGTGAAAGCACCCTCACTTAGCACAATGGAAATATAGGGGGAAAATTCTCAGATTCTCCCTATACAAATAAAGACAAGAGTGGAATGGCATGTAGAATGTCTAGCTTTGGAAGAGAGCTGTATAAAAGGACTGTATTCCATGTGTCTGACTCAGAACACTGATGTGAAGGGGGGAATCCTTTGGATGTTGTATTATTTATCAGGCTTCCTTAACTGAATATACTATTTCTTCCACTTCTGGAGGATGGAAAGTACCAGTTATGATCTTGGTGGCTCTGTTTCTGGTGAGGATATTTTTCATGTTTGGAAGGTGGCCAACTTCTTACTGTGTTTACATGTGATTTAGAGAAAGAGAGAGATTTTCTTTTCTTTTTTAATAAGGCTACAGTCCTATTGGATTAGAACCATAGGTTCTATATCCTCACTTTGACATCAATTGCCTCCTACTGGCCTAATTTCCAGATACAGCCACATTAGGACTGAGGGCTTCCACATATGACTTCCAACACAGATCCATATCAGAGCCCATATCTTGGAAGTGATAACAAGAAAGCACCACTTGATAGAGAACAGAGAGCCTGCTATACCACAGATACAGAAAAACAAAAGATTATTGAATTTTGAGAACAAAGACACCTTCCACTGGAAAACTACATGAACAATTCACGTGAACACTTACTCTCAGAAAAGGCTGGTAAGACCCCAGATGCTCTACTTGAGCAGACTGGTAGTCTTTCCTTGTATGAAGCCAATCTGAAATAAAGGAGAGAGATGGCTGTTTTTCCCCAAGTTCTGATGTGCCAAAAATATCATAAAGAATGTATGCATACTAACAAGAATACATGGATCACTAAAAAAGGAATAAATAATAAATAATCTCCAGGAAACTACCCTAAAGAAAAGGCTTAGGAAAGAAATACCTGACAAAGAATCCAAAACAATCATCTCAGAGGTGAGCAGTCAGCTAAAAGAAAAGGCAGATAATAGAATGAAATCAGAAATGATGCATATGCAAAATAAGAAAATAGCAACAAAAAGAACTAAGCAGAAGCATGAACATAAACAATATAATAACTGAAAAATTCACTAGAAAATTGTGCCCTCAAATTTGTCAAGCAGAATAAAGAGTCAATGAACACAAGGACACATTATATGCACTCTTAAGTTAAAGAAGCGACAGAAATAGAAAAGTAAACAAAATCTAGGGATTATCAGGACACCATCAAAGTAATATAAATATTATGGGAGTGCAGTGGCATCACTGAACACAATCAGTGGCACCTATTTAGGGGGTGCAAGGATGGTTTAATATTTGCAAATTAATCAGATATTAATGTGATACACTACACAAGCAAAATGAAACATGAAAATTAGATGATGCATCTCCAACATCTATTCATGATAAAAACTCTCAGCTTCCTGTAGCAAGGAAAACAGAAGCAAAATCAAACTCTTGGAAACAACACAAAAACAAAAGAGCTTTGCACATAGAAGGAAAGCACAAACAAATAAGAAAGTCAGTCTACTGAATGGAAGAAGATATTTGCAGAGGATATCCCCAATAAATAAATAAAATACCCAAAATATGCAAAGAACTTACATAATTCAACATTAAGAAGACTTATAGCTTGATTGAAAGGAGGGCATAGGATCTGAAAAGGGATTTTTCAAAAGAATACATCCCAGTGGCCAACAGACACATGATAATGTGCTCAACACATCTCATCATCAGAGAAATGCAAATAAATCAACACCACATGAGATATCACAGTACACCTGTCAGAATGGCAGAAAAACTAGAAATAGAGTGTTGGTGAGGCTATAGAGAGAAAGGAACCACTGCTGATGGAAATGTAAAATAGCACTGTCAACTAAGGAATTCAAATGAGCTATTCAAGTGAACTAATAGGCTACAAAAACACCACAGCAAGAAAATTATTTTATTTATTTAAAGAAAATTCACAACAACAACAAAAATTACATAATGCAAATATGATGTTAACAGAGAGAGAAAGCATAGAGAAAGAAGGATAGAAATTCTGGAGATGAATAACTCAAATGAATTAAATAGAGAATTCAATAGAAAATATTCACAACAGAACAGACCAAACAAAATAGGAGAGTATATAAAATATAAAATAGGAGAGGAACTCTGAAACAGCCGTGGAGGAAGAGATAAGTAAAAAGGAGTAAAGAAGCCTGCTATACCTATGAGACCACCACGAAAACCCACAATATTCAAATCTTTTATTTACCCTCTCTGAGAGAGTAAGAGTCTGCTTCTCCCATCCTCTCTCCTTTTGATTCTCCCTCTGCTTCTGCTTACTCTCTCTCTCTCTAAAATAGATAAATAAAATCTTAAAAAAGGAAATATGGGGTGAGCAATTTCACATCCTGGAGAGAGATCTGAATTCCAAATTCATGAAGATATACACCACCCCAGTTGCACAGTTCAAGTGATATTTTCCAGGACACTTTGTAATAAAACTCCCAGACTCAAAGACAAAGAGAGATCCTAAAGGCAGCAAAAGAAAGGAGAATGTAATTTAAACAGAAACAAACTGACTATAAGCAGATGTCTCCACAAAACTTTATAAGCCAGGAGAAAGTGAGATGATATTAATAAAGTGCTAAAAGAAAAAAATACTGCCAACTATAAACACTCTATCTCGAAAAATGATCCTTCACAAATAAAGGATAATTACTTTCTCCAATAGAACTAGGAGAACACATTATCACTGGACCTGTCTTACAAGAAATGGAAAGGAGTTCTTCAAGTGAAAATTAAAGGACACTAACTATAATGAAAACTTATAAAAACTTATAAAAATATATAACACATTGGTAAAGGCAAATATATATATATTATATGTATATATAATAAATATAATAATATATTTATATATTTGCCTTTACCAATGTGTTATATATTTTTATAAGTTTTTATATATTTGCCTTTACCAATGTGTTTTATATTTTATAAGTATATATATATTTGCCTTTACCACTGTGTTAGATATATATATATAATTTCAGTAATACACCAGATTATATATATAGTAATATATATATATATATGAGACACATTGGTAAAGGCAAATATATATATAATATATATGCAAATATGATGTTAACAGAGAGAGAAAGCATAGAGAAAGAAGTATAGAAATTCTTATAAATTTTTATAAGTTTTTATAAGTTTTCATTACAGTTAGTGTCCTTTAATTTTCACTTGAAGAACTCCTTTCCATTTTGTAAGAATATATATATATATATATAAATATATATATATTTGCCTTTACCAATGTGTTATATATTCATATATATATATATATATATACATATATATACAAATTGAGAAACACTAATACACTAATACTCTATATGACGCACATTACTTACTTAAATATAGTAAAAAAATATTAAAGTTATCAAAAATAACTAAAGCCAGTATAATTTGTTAACAAATACACTTTATTAAAAAAGCAAACCCCAACACTAAATGCAGAATGCTGGTTTAAAAAAAAGCATAAATTTTGTATGTCATAGAACACATATATATGTTATGTTGTCAGTGTAAAGAAAACACTTAAAACTATATTTTAAGCAAATCTCATGGTCACTGCAAAGCAAAATCTTATAGGTTCATAGAAGAGATCCTTACATATCTCCACAAAAACTCACCAATTTACAAAAACAAAAAACAAAAACAAAAAAACACACCACAACCAGTAAGCACCACAGGCTCAAAGTGAATTGATTTAAAAAACATTCAATGCAAATATAATGCAAATATAAAGAGAGTAGGACTAGGTAAAGCTATGCTTATATAAAATAAAACAGACTCTTTAACCTGAGAAATAATATGTGACTAAGAAGTTCATTGTAGGGAGAGGACAAGATGGCAGGAAAATAGGAGGAGGCATCTTTTAAACCTGTACCCTAAAATGAGCTGATTACCAACCAAAGACCTCTGATCACCCATGGAATCAGCCTGAGATCAGAATTATACACGTCTGGATCTCTACAGCGGCAAAAGATGCCAGTGAGCAGGTAAAGTGGTGTGGGAATGGCGGACTGATATCTGAAGATAAACAAAAGGGGGAGGGTGCCACCAGAGGTGATGGTTGGAAAGTAATACCCCTAATATGAGCAAGAGTGCCCTGCATCTGGAGACTGGTTGAAAGCACTCCAAAAGAGCAAAGGATTGGAGGGGGGAAATTGTGGGAATCGGGATGGCTAGGGACAGGGGCTTAAGTCCCCGGTCCCAGGACAGCCTCCCCTGGCACTGAGCCAGAGAGAGTGCAGCGGAGAAACCAGGTCTTGGCTCCTAAGCTTCCAGCACACCCCAGAATGCGTGGGGTCCGTCTTCTGTGAGGGGCTGGGAGCCTCATCAGAGGACAGAATGTGCAAGCCTTGCTATACAGCCTGAGATGTGCCCACCCCTCACTCTCCCCTGAAAGAGGTATACAAAGGCCCAGCCGGTGCTCTTTGACCCACGCCATTGTTTCACAGCCTAAGACTCATGCCCCACCTCTCCCCTGAAAGAGGTGCACAAAGGCCCAGACTGGTGCTTTCGGACCTGCACCCCATTCTCAGAGCCTGAAAAGCGCACGTGACCCACAGCCTCCACTGAAAGAGGGTCATGCAAGTTGGGTGCTCTTAAACCCAGAAAGACCAGGCACTCCCAGCCTGGACCAGTGGGAAAACCTCAGTGTGTGATCACTGCTTGGAACCTCTCTGGCATTCTGGAGCTGCCCAGATAGCTGCCACTGCCATGGTTTTGGGTACAAGCAAAAGATCCTGAGTCCCCAGGGACCATGACTCAGAACCTGCTCTGCAGGCAGCCAAGTGGGAACTTATTTGGGCTCTGCACCCAGACTGAGGCTTCTTTCTGAGAGGGAGGTCAGGATGCAGTTTGTTTTCCTCTAAAGCTACAAAAACCATCAAAAGTGGTCAAGGTGAGAGGAAAAAAAAAGTGAACAAACATAAAAACCACCAAGGAACAAAAGCCTGAAAAAAACCCCTTTCCTCAGAGCCCACCCCCTTGAGGGGGGCGGGGAACTTAACTCAGGGAACATCATTGACTGAAAACCCATGTGGCATGCCACACCCCCAGAAAACCAACCAAGAAAGAAAAAAAAAAGGCTACAGGGAACAACCACCACTACTTCACAGGATGTTTATTTAACTCATTCCCATTATTCTAGTTCATTTATTTTTATATAGATAAATTTGTAACCTATTTACTATCACAGTGAGATATCCAGTACATCAAATTCTGTAATAACATTCTACCCTGAATTTTTTGATACATACACTGGTGTTTTTCTTTTGGATTTCTATTTGAAGTTTTTTTTTTAAATTTTAGTTTAGTTTAGTCTAGTTTATTCCTTTTTATTTTTATTTTCTAATATTCATATAGAGTTAAACTTCAACGTAATCCCTTTCCCCAATCAATACTACCCCTATAGGAAAACCAATTTTAATCCCCTTTATCTTAGGAAAGTTGAGTCCTTTAACAAATAAATCAAGATACATCCAGGAAGAATCAAAAAACCTTCCTCGCTCACACTGAGAATTTATAACCACTCTCCCAACTTTTTATTCCACCATTGTTTCTGTGTTTTTGTGTTTGTCCTTATAGTATATAAATCTTACACTTGGGGTTCTTTTTTTGACTAGGTTCTTCATTTATTTGCATATATTTTTTTTTATTTCTCTTGTCATATACATTTATCAGTCTTTTTGTTTGTCTGTTTTTGTTGGTATACTTTATAAATCTTACCTTGAGTCCCATTTGGGGTGAACCTCTCTTTCATCTTCCCTTTCTTTCCTGTCTCTCTTGCTCTCTATCTTTTTTTCTTTTTCTTTTCTTTTGTCTCTCATATGGGTGGGGAATCCTGATTACTCAGAAGTGTTCCAGGGTGCACCTTGACTGCATGATGGTTGATACATCAAGCTACATCTGTTCTACATCTCCCACCAAGATGACTAGGAGGAGGAATGCCCAACAGAAGAAAAATACAGAGGATGGACCTTCTGCAACAGAGCTAACAGCTATTATATATGTTATATCACATCAATATCAATATCAATATCATATCATATCATATCAATATCTCAGAAAGAGAATTCAGGCTAACAATTATCCAGGAAATAGCTAGGTTGGAGAAAGCCATAAAAGACAAATGGAATTGATTAGGGCTGAGCTGAAAGTGGCCAGAGATGATGTTCAAAATGTTAGGGTGGGGATAAAAGCTAACAGGGATGAGGTTCTCAATGAGTTCCAATCTACTCTAAATTCTCTCAAAGCTAGGGTAACTGAGACAGAAGATAGAATTAGTGATCTGGAGGACAAACGGATAGAGAGAACGGATCAGGAGGAAGACTGGAACAGACAGCTTAGAAACCATGAAAACAGAATCAGGGAAATAAGAGATGCCATGAAACGTTCCAATGTCAGAATTAATGGAATCCCTGAAGAGGAGGAGAAAGAAAGAAGTCTAAAAGATGTAGTGTAACAAGTTCTTCTTGAAAATCTTCACAATCTCGCGAATGGAACCAGCATTCATGTACTAGATGCTGAAAGGTCTCCACCCAAGATTAAACATTCAAAAAAAAGAATCAGGTTACCTGATCGTCAAATTGAGGAATCATAATTGTAGGTATAATCTTTTGAAAGCAGCTAGGACAAAGAGGCTCCTTACTTACAGAGGAAAGCCCATCAGAGACCTGGCAAGGCAGAAAGAGGTGGCAAGATATATTCAGTGCACTAAATGAGAAGAACATGCATCCAAGAATACTTTTTCCAGCAAGACTGACATTCAAAATGGATGGAGAGGTAAAGAGTTTCCAAGCCCGGCAAGGCTTAAAAGACTACAAAACCACCACACTGACACTGCAGGAAATATTAAGGGGGTTCTATAAAAAGAGGAAAAATACTAAGAATAGCATTGAACAGAAAGAAAAAAGAGATGCAATATACAGAAAGAAAAGACTTAAAAAGGTAACACAATGACAATAAAAAACGTATCTATCAATAATCACTCTCAATGTGAATGGCCTAAATGCGCCCATAAAATGGTAAAGGGTTGCAGATTGGATAAAAAGACAGGACCGATCCATATGTTGTCTACAATACAAGCATTTTGAACCTAAAGATACACCCACACTGAAAAAAAAGGTATGGAGAAGCATCTTTCATGTCAATGGGCTGCAAAAGAAGGCTGGGGGAAATGATTCTCATATCAGATGAATTAGATTTTAAAAAACTAAAGACTGTAGTCAGAGATACAGAAGGACACTACATCATTCTTAAAGGGACTATTCACCAAGATGATTTAACAGTTGTAAATATCTATGCCCCCAATATGGGAGCAGCCAATTACATAAGAAAACTGTTAATCAAGATAAAGAGTCAGATTGATATGAATACATTAATAGCAGGAGACCTTAACATGCCTCTCTCAAAAATGAACAGATCATCGAAGCAGAAAATCAATAACGAAACAAGAGCATTGAATAGCACACTGGACCATATGGACTTCACAGATATATACAGAACATTCCACCCTGAAACAACAAAATACTCATTCTTCTCAAGTGCACATGGAACCTTCTCCAGAATAGACCACATACTGGGTCACAAATCAGTACTCAACTGATACCTAAAGACTGAGATTATTCACTGCATATTCTCAGATCACAATGCTTTGAAACTGGAGCTCAATCACAAGGAAAAGTTCAGAAGGAACTCAAACACCTGGAAGCTAAAGACCACCTTGCTTAAGAATGCTTGGATCAACCAGGAGATCAAAGAAGAACTGAAACAATTCATGGAAACCAATGAGAATGAAGACACTTTGGTCCCAAACTTATGGGATACAGCAAAAGTGGTCGTGAGGGGGAAATACATAGCCATCCAAGCCTCTCTCAAAAAACTGAAAAATCCAGAACACAGCAGCTGTCTCTACTCCTTAATGAACTGGAGAATCAAAACAAATCGAACCTACTCCACACATAAGAAGGGAAATAATCAAGATTAGAGATGAGATCAATGAGGTAGAAACTAGAGATACAGTAGAACGTATCATGAAACTATAAGCTGTTTTTTGAAAGAAATCTATAAGTTTGATAAACCATTGAACACACTAATCCAAAGAAAATAAAGCCGAAATTCATAAAATTGTAAATGAAAAGAGAGAGATCACAATGAACACCAAGGAAGTAGAAACAATCATCTGAAGTTATTATCAACAGTTATATGCCAATAAGATAAGCAACCTAGATGAAATGGATGAATTCCTGGAAAACTATAAAATCCTAAAATTGAATCAGGAAGAAATCGACAACCTAAATAGACCGATATCTACTAACGATATTGAAGCAGTGATCAAAATCCTCCAAAAAAAAAAAGAAGAGCCCAAGCGTTGACGGATTCCCTGGGGGAAAGCTACCAAACTTACAAAGAAGAAATAACACCCATTCTCCTGAAGCTGTTTCAAAAAATTGAAGCAGAAGGGAAACTTCCAGACTCTTTCTATAAAGCCAGCATTACACTAATCCCCAAACCAGGCAAAAACCTTACTAAAAAGGAGAATTTCAGATCAATATCACTGATGAATATGGATGCTAAGATTCTCAATAAGATCCTAGCAAATAGGATCGAACAGCACATAAAAAAGACTATTCAACATGACCAGGTGGGATTCATCCCTGGGCTACAAGAATGGTTCAACATTCACAAATCAATCAATGTGATAGAACAAATTAAGAGAAGAGACAGGAAACACATGTCCTCTCAATCGATGCAGATAAAGCATTTGACAAAATCCAGCATCCGTTCTGATTAAACCACTTCAAACTGTAGGGATAGAGGGAACATTCCTGAACCTCATCAAATCTATCTATGAAATACCCACAGAAAATAACATCCTCAATGGGAAAATGCTTGCAGCCTTCCCATTGAGATCAGGAATACCACAAGGATGCCCACATTCACTCTTGTTCAACATAGTATTGGAAGTCCTAGCAAAAACAGACAACAAAGAGAAATAAAAGGTATCGAAATTGGCAATGAAGAAGTCAAACTCTCTCTTTGCAGATGACATGATTCTTTATATGGAAAACCCAATCAACCCCACCCCCAAACTACTAGAACTCCTAGAGCAATTCAGCAAATGGCAGGATACAAAGTCAATGTACAGAAATCAGTGGTTTTCTTATATACTAATGATGAAAATACAGAAAGGGAAATTAGAGAATTGATTCCATTTACAATAGCACTCAGAACAATAAGATACCTGGGAATAAATCTTACCAAAGAGGTAAAGGATATGTACTCGAAGAACTACAGAACACTCATGAAAGAAACTGAAGAAGACACACAAAGATGGAAGACCACTCTCAGATCGGTACAATAAACAATGTTAAAATGTCTATACTGCCTAGAGCAATCTATACTTTTCATGCCATTCCTATCAAAATTCCACTGACATTCTTCAAAGAGCTGGAGAAAATAATCCAAAAATTTGTATGGAATCAAGAAGAGACCCCAAATCGCTAAGCAAATGTTGAAAACAAAAATAAAACTGGGGGCATCACGTTATCTGATTTCAGGCTTTACTCCAAAACTATGATCAATAAGACAGCATGGTACTGGCATAAAAACAGACACATAGGCCAGTGTAACAGAGTAGACAGCCCAGATATGGACCCTCAACTCTACGGGCAAATAACCTTCAACAAAACGGGAATAAATATACAGTGGGAAAAAAAACAGTCTCTTCAATAAATGGTGCTGGGAAAACTGGACAGCTATATGTAGAAGAATGAAACTCGACCATTCTCTTACACCGTAAACAAAGATAAACTCAAAATGGATAAAAAACCTCAATGTGAGACAGGAATCCATCAGAATCCTAGAGGAAAACATAGGCAGTAATCTCTTCGATATCAGCCACAGCAACTTCTTTCAAGATATATCTCCCAAGGCAAAGGGAAAAAAGCAAAAATAAACTTTTGGGACTTCCTCAAAATCAAAAGCTTCTGCACAGCAAAGGAAGCAGTCAAGAAAACAAAGAGGCAATGGGAGAAGATATTTGCAAAT
Source organism: Mustela putorius furo (assembly GCF_011764305.1). Classification (NCBI taxonomy): domain Eukaryota; kingdom Metazoa; phylum Chordata; class Mammalia; order Carnivora; family Mustelidae; genus Mustela; species Mustela putorius. The sequence continues at coordinate 2,852,709 of NW_025421566.1, read as the reverse complement.
GACAGTAAAGAAAAAAGGTTGATATCCAGGATCTATAATGAACTCCTCAAACTCAACACACACAAGACAGGCAAGCATATCAAAAATGGGCAGAAGATATGAACAGACACTTCTCCAATGAAGACATACAAATGGCTATCAAACACATGAAAAAATGTTCATCATCACTACCCATCAGGGGATTAAAATGAAAACCATATTGCGATATCACCTTACACCAGTTAGAATGGCCAAAATTAACAAGACAGGAAAGAACATGTGTTGGAGGGGATGTGGAAAAGGGGAACCTTCTTACACTGTTGGTGGGAATGCAAATTGCTGCATCCTTTTTGAAAAACAGTGTGGAGATTCCTCAAGAAATTAAAAATAGAATTTCCCTATGACCCTGCAATTGCACTACTGTGTATTTACCCCAAAGATACAGATGTCGTGAAAAGAAGGACGATCTGTACCCCAATGTTTATAGCAGCAATGACCACTGTCACCAACCTGTGGAAAGAACCAGGATGCCCTTCAATGGACAAAGGGATAAGGAAGATGTGGTCCATATACACTATGTGGTATTATGCCTCCATCAGAAAGGATGAATACCCTGCTTTTGTAGCAACATGGACGGGACTGGAAGAGATTATGCTGAGTGAAAGAAGTCAAGCAGAGAGAGTCAATTATCATATGGTTTCACTTATTTGTGGAGCATAACAAATAGCATGGAGGACAAGGGGAGTTAGAGAGGAGAAGGGAGTTGGGGGAAATTGAAAGGGAAAGTGAACCATGAGAGACTATGGACTCTGAATATATAAATATATATAAATATATATATATATATATAAATATATATATTTAAAAAATATATATATATATATATAAATATATATATTTAAAAAAAAATATATATATATATATATAAAATATATATATATATATATATATATATATATATATATATATAAAAGAAGGTCACTATGTAATTATAAGGCAGTTAACTAATCAAGAATATATAACCATGGTAAATGCATATGCACCCAACATTGGAGATACTAAATAGATGTTAGGCATTTACTAACAGATCATAAAGACAACCAAGGGACTTTAATAGTCCACATTCAGCCAATGCCAGGGCATTTAGACAGAAAATTACCATGGACAATGTTGGACTTGAACAATGATTTAGACAAAAGAAACCTAATGTATGTAAGAAATAGACATATATAGAAGATTCCATCCCAAAGCAGCAGAATATGATCATCTCCAGTTCATATGGGACATTCTGCAGGAGAGATCAGATAACAAGATACAACACAAGTCTTACCAAATTCAAAAAGATTCCAATCATATAAATAGCTTTTCTGACTGCAATGGTATGAAAGCAGAAGTCAAGAACAAATGGAAAACTGGGATGTCGATTAATATATGGAGTTTAGTAGTATGCTCCTGAATAACTAATTGTTCAGGAATAAAATAGGAAAACAAAAAAACAATGAAACAAACTTACATGAAAAACACATCAAAGTTATGTTGCAAAAGCAGTTCTGAAAGGGAAATTTATTGGAATAAATAAATGCATAAACAAGTCAAACTACTGATGTAGACAATATAACATTGTAATTCAAGGAAGTATGATAGGTGGAAGAACTAAGACAAAATTAAAGGCAAGAGGGAAATAAAGATAATAGGAAAAAATCGATGACAGAGAGACTGGGAAAACCAACTAAAAAGATTAGTAAGGAGGGAGGAGTCAAGATGGTGGAGAAGTAGCAGGCTGAGACTACTTCAGCTAGCAGGAGATCAGCTAGATAGCTTATCTAAAGATTGCAAACACCTGCAAATCCATCGGCAGATCGAAGAGAAGAACAGCAATTCTGGAAACAGAAAAACAACCACTTTCTGTAAGGTAGGACTGGCAGAGACGTGAATCCAAAGTGACGGGAAGATAGACCCCAGCGGGAGGGGCCGGCTCCTGGCAAACGGCGGAGCAATGGAGCACAAAATCAAGACTTTTAAAAGTCTGTTCTGCTGAGGGAAATCGCTCCAGATGCTAAACTGGGGCAAAGCCCATGCGGGATCAGCGTGGCTTAGGTCCCACAGGGTCACAGAAGGATGGGGGTGTCTAGGTGTCGCAGAGCTTGTGGGTATTGGAACAGGAAAGCTGGCTACAGAGACAGAGCCAACAGTAAGCTCACAGCCCGGTGTTACCTTGAACCGGTCGCAGGCTCAGTGAGCTCAGAGCACAGCCGGAGGTCAGGCAAACAGGAGTAACTGGGCGCTGTTCTCTGAGGGCGCACTGAGGAGTGGGGCCCCGGGCTCTCGGCTCCCCCGGCCAGAGACCAGGAGGCCGCCATTTGTGTTCCCGTCCTCCAGAACTCTATGGAAAGTGCTCAGGAAACAAAAGCTCCTGAAAGCAAATCGAGCAGATTACTCACCCCAGCCCCTGGTAAGGGCAGTGCAATTCCACCTGGGGCAAAGACACTTGAGAATCACTACACCAGGCCCCTCCCCCAGAAGATCAACAAAGAAATCCAGCCGAGACCAAGTTCACCTACCAAGAAGTGTGGTTTCAATACCAAGGAGAGCAGCAGAACTCCAGAGGAGGAGAAAGCAAAGCACAGAACTCATGGCTTTCTCCATGTGATTTTTTTAGTCTTGCGGTTAATTTAATTTTTTTCTTTTTCATTTTTTATTTTTCTCTCCTTCTGGTAAAATTTTTTTAACTTTTACACTTTTTTTCTATGTTTTTAAACTAGTTTATCTAATATATATATATTCTTTTTTATATATTTTTTAATTCTTTTTTTTCTTTTTTTTTTCTCCCTTTTTGAACCTCTTTTTATCCCCTTTCTACCCCCCTCACGATTTGGGATCTCTTCTGATTTGGTTAAAGCATATTTTCCATTTAGTATTTTACTTACTTCTTCATATACTCTTATCTGGATAAAATGACAAGATGGAAATATTCACCACAAAAAAACAAAACAAACAAGAGGCAGTACCGAAGGCTAGGGCCCTAATCAATACAAACATTGGTAATATGTCAGATCTGGAGTTCAGAATGACAATTATCAAGATTCTAGCCATACTTGGAAAAGGCATGGAAGATATTAGAGAAACCCTCTCGAGAGATATAAAAGCCCTTTCTGGAGAAATAAAAGAACTAAAATCTATCCAAGTTGAAATCAAAAAGCTATTAATGAGGTGCAATAAAAATGGATGCTCTCACTGCTATGATAAATGAGGCAGAAGAAAGAATAGAAGACCAAATGACAGAAAATAAAGAAGCTGAGCAAAAGAGGGACAAACAGCTACTGGACAACGAGGGGAGAATTCGAGAGATAAGTGACACCATAAGATGAAACAACATTAGAATAATTGGGAAGAAGAAGAAAGAGATAGGGGAGCAGAAGGTATACTGGAGAGAATTATTGGGGAGAATTTCTCCAATTGGCAAAGGGAACAAGCATCAAAATTCAGGAGGTTCACAGAACGCCCCTCAAAATCTATAACAATAGGCGCACACCCCGTCACCTAATAGTAAAATTTACAAGTCTCAGTGACAAAGAGAAAATCCTGAAAGCAGCCCGGGAAAAGAAGTCTGTAACATACAATGGTAAAAATATTAGATTGGCAGCTGACTTATCCACAGAGACCTGGCAGGCCAGAAAGAACTGGCATGATATTTTCAGAGCACTAAACGAGAAAAACATGCAGTCCAGAATACTATATCTAGCGAGGCCATCATTGAAAATAGAAGGAGAGATTAAAAGCTTCCAGGACAAACAAAAACTGAAAGAATTAGCAAACACCAAACCAACTCTACAGGAAATATTGAAAGGGGTCCTCTAAGCAAAGAGAGAGCCTACAGATGATAGACCAGAAAGGAACAGAGACCATATACAGTAACAGTCACCTTACAGGCAATACAATGGCCCTAAATTCACATCTCTCAATAGTTACCCTGAATGTTAATGGGCTAAATGCCCCTGTCAAAAACACAGGGTATCAGAATGGATAAAAAAACAAAACCCATCTATATGTTGCCTCCACGAAACTCATTTTAAGCCCGAAGATACCTCCAGATTTAAAGTGAGGTGGTGGAAAAGAATTTACCATGCTAATGGACATCAGAACAAAGCAGGAGTGGCAATCCTTATATCAGATCAAGTAGATTTTAAGCCAAAGACTATAATAAAAGATGAGGAAGGACACTATATCATACTCGAAGGGTCTGTCCAACAAGAAGATCTAACAATTTTAAATATCTATGCCCCCAACGTGGGAGCAGCCACCTATATAAACCAATTAATAACAAAATCAAAGAAACACATCAACAATAATACAATAATAGTAGGGGACTTTAACACTCCCCTCACTGAAATGGACAGATCATCCAAGCAAAAGATCAGCAAGGAAATAAAGGAATTAAACGACACACTGGACCAGATGGACATCACAGATATATTCAGAACATTTCATCCCAAAGCCACAGAATACACATTCTTCTCTAGTGCACATGGAACATTCTCCAGAATAGATCACATCCTCGGTCCTAAATCAGGCCTCAACCGGTTCAAAAGATTGGGATCATTCCTTGCATATTTTCAGACCAAAATTCTCTAAAGCTAGAAGTCAACCACAAAAGGAAGTTTGGAAAGAACCCAAATACATGGACTCTAAACAGTATCCTTCTTCTTTTTTTTTTTTATATAATTTTTTATTTTATATAAACATATATTTTTATCCCCAGGGGTACAGGTCTGTGAATCACCATGTTTACACACTTCACAGCACTCACCAAAACACATACCCTCCCCAATGTCCATAATACCACCCCCTTCTCCCAAAACCCTCCCCCCAGCAACCCTCAGTTTGTTTTGTGAGATTAAGAGTCACTTATGGTTTGTCTCCCTCCCAATCCCATCTTCTTTCATTTATTCCTCTCGTACCCACTTAAGCCCCCATGTTGCATCACCACTTCCTCATATCAGGGAGAACATGTGAGAGTTGTCTTTCCTGCTTGACTTATTTCGCTAAGCATGTATCCTTCTAAAGAATGAATGGGTCAACCGGGAAAATAAAGAAGAATTGAAAAAATTCATGGAAACAAATGATAATGAAAATACAACGGTTCAAAATCTGTGGGACACAACAAAGGCAGTCCTGAGAGGAAAATATAGAGTGGTACAAGCCTTTCTCAAGAAACAAGAAAGGTCTAACCCTACACCTAAAGGAGCTGGAGAAAGAACAAGAAAGAAACCCTAAGCCCAGCAGGAGAAGAGAAATCATAAAGATCAGAGCAGAAATCAATGAAATAGAAACCAAAATAAAAATAGAACAAATCAATGAAAGTAGGAGCTGGTTCTTAGAAAGAATTTAAAAAATTGATAAACCCCTGTCCCGACTTATGAAAAAGAAAAGAGAAAGGACCCAAATAAATAAAATCATGAATGAAAGAGAGATCACCACTAACACCAAAGAATACAAAACTATTATAAGAACATACTATGAGCAAATCTCCACCAACAAATTTGACAATCTGGAAGAAATGGATGCATTCCTAGAAACATATAAACTACCACAGCTGAATGAAGAAGAAATAGAAAGCCTGTACAGACCCATAACCAGTAAGGAGATTGAAACAGTCATTAAAAATATCCAAAGAAACAAATGCCCAGGGCCAGACGGCTTCCCGGGGGAATTCTACCAAACATTTAAAGAACTAATTCCTATTCTCCTGAAACTGTTCCAAAAAATAGAAATGGAAGGAAAACTTCCAAACTCATTTTATGAGGCCAGCATCACCTTGATCCCAAAACCAGACAAGGATCCCTCCAAAAAAGAGAGCTATAGACCAATATCCTTGATGAATACAGATACGAAAATACTCAACAAATACTAGGCAGTAGGATTCAACAGAACATTAAAATCATTATTCGCAACGACTAAGTGGGATTTATTCCAGGGCTGCAAGGTTGGTTCAACATCCGCAAATCAGTCAATGTGATCCAACACATCAATAAAAGAAAGAACAAGAACCATATGATACTCTCAATAGATGCTGAAAAAGCATTTGACAAATACAGCATTCCTTCCTGAACAAAACTCTTTAAAGTGTAGGGATAGAGGGCACATACCACAATATCATCAAAGCCATCTATGAAAAACCCAACGCAAGTATCATTCTCAATGGAGAAAAACTGAAAGCTTTTCCGCTAAGGTAAGGAATACGGCAGGGATGTCCATTATCACCACTGTAATTCAACATGTACTAGAGGTTCTACCCTCAGCAATCAGAAAACAAAAGGAAATTAAAGGCATCCAAATCGGCAAAAAATAAGTCAAACTATCACTCTTCACAGATGATATGATACTATATGTGGAAAACCCAAAAGACTCCTCTCCAAAACTGCTAGAACTTATACAGGAATTCAATAAAGTGTCAGGATATAAAATCAATGCACAGAAATCAGTTGCATTTCTCTACACCAACAGCAAGACAGAAGAAAGGGAAATTAAGGAGTCAATCCCATTTACAATTGCACCAAAAACCATAAGATACCTAGGAATAAACCTAACCAAAGAGACACAGAATCTATACTCAGAAAACTATAAAGTACTCATGAAAGAAATTGAGGAAGACACAAAGAAATGGAAAAATGTTCCATGCTCCTGGATTGGAAGAATAAATATTGTGAAAATCTCTATGCTACCTAAAGCAATCTACACATTTAATGCAATTCCTATCAAAGTACCATCCATTTTTTTCAAAGAAATGGAACAAATAATTCTAAAATTTATATGGAACCAGAAAAGACCTGAATAGCCAAAGGGATATTAAAAAAGAAAGCCAACGTTGGTGGCATCACAATTCCGGACTTCAAGCTCTATTACAAAGCTGTCAAAATCAAGACAACATGGTACTGGCATAAAAACAGACCCATAGATCAATGGAACAGAATAGAGAGCCCAGAAATAGACCCTCAACTCTACAGTCAACTAATCTTCGACAAAGCAGGAAAGAATATTCAATGGAAAAAGACAGCCTCTTCAATAAATGGTGTTGGGAAAATTGGACAGCCACATGGAGAAAAATGAAATTGGACCATTTCCTTACACCACACACAAAAATAGACTCAAAATGGATGAAATGTGCAAAAGGAATCCATCAAAATCCTTGAGGAGAACACAGGCAGCAACCTCTTCGACCTCAGCCGCTGCAACATCTTCCTAGGAACAACGCCAAAGGCAAGGGAAGCATGGGCAAAAATGAACTATTGGGATTTCATCAAGATCAAAAGCTTTTGCACAGCAAAGGACAGTTAACAAAATCAAAAGACAACTGACAGAATGGGAGAAGATATTTGCAAACTACATATCAGATAAAGGACTAGTGTCCAGAATCTATAAAGAACTTAGCAAACTCAACACCCAAAGAACAAATAATCCAATCAAGAAATGGGCAGAGGACATGAACAGACATTTCTGCAAAGAAGACATCCAGATGGCCAACAGACACATGAAAAAGTGCTCCATATCACTCGGCATCAGGGAAATACAAGTCAAAACCACAATGCGATATCACCTCACACCAGTCAGAATGGCTAAAATCAACAAGTCAGGAAATGACAGATGCTGGAGAGGATGCAGAGAAAGGGAACCCTCCTACACTGTTGGTGGGAATGAAAGCTGGTGCAGCCACTCTGGAAAACAGCATGGAGGTTCCTCAAAATGTTGAAAATAGAACTGCCCTATGACCCAGCAATTGCACTATTGGGTATTTACCCTAAAGATACAAACGTAGTGATCCAAAGGGGCACGTGCACCCGAATGTTTATAGCAGCAATGTCCACAATAGCCAAACTATGGAAAGAACCTAGATGTCCGTCCACAGATGAATGGATCAAGAAGGTGTGGTATATATACACAATGGAATACTATGCAGCCATCAAAAGAAATGAAATCTTGCCATTTGCAACAACATGGATGGAACTAGAGCATATAATGCTAAGCAAAATAAGTCAAGCAAAGACAACTCTCATATGATCTCCCTGATATGTGGAAGTGGTGATGCAACATGGGGGCTTAAGTGGGTAGAAGAAGAATCAATGAAAGAAGATGGAATTGGGAGGGAGACAAACCATAAGTGACTCTTAATCTCACAAAACAAACTGAGGGTTGCTGGGGGGAGGGGTTTTGGGAGAAGGGCGTGGTATTATGGACATTGGGGAGGGTATGTGCTTTGGTGAGTGCTGTGAAGTGTGTAAACCTGGTGATTCATAGACCTGTACCCCTGGGGATAAAAATATATGTTTATAAAAAATAAAAAATTAATTTAAAAATTAAAAAAAAAAGAACATAGGCAGTAATCTCTTTGATATCAGCCACAGCAACTTTTTTCAAGATATGTCTCCAAGGCAAAGGAAACAAAAGTGAAAATTAACTTTTGGGACTTCATCAAATCAAAAGCTTCTGCACAGCAAAGGAAACAGTCAAAAAAAAAAAAAAAAGACAAAGGCAAACCACAAAATGGGAAAAGATACAGACAAAAGGTTGATAAACAGGATCTATAATGAACTCCTCAAACTCAACACACACAAAACAGACAAAGATATAAAAAATGGGAAGAAGATATGAAGAGACACTTCTCCACTCAAGACATACAAATGGCTATCATACACATGAAAAAATGTTCATAATCACTAGCCATCAGGGATATTCAAATGAAACCACATTGATATACACCAGTTAGAATGGCCAAAATTAAGAAAACAGGAAACATGTGTTGGAGGGGATGTGGATAAAGGGGAACCCTCTTCCACTGTTGGTGGGAATGCAAGTTGATGCAGCCTCTTTGGAGAACAATGTGGAGATTCCTCAAGAAATTAAAAATAGAACTTCCCTATGACCTTGCCATTGCACTCCTGGGTATTTACCCCAAGGATACAGATGTCGTGAAAAGAAGGTCCATCTGTACCCCAATGTTTATAGTAGCAATAGTCACGGTCGCCAAACTGTGCAAAGAACCAAGATGCCCTTCAAAGGACGAATGGATAAGGAATTTGTACTCCATCTACACTGTGGAGTATTATTCTTCCCTCAGAAAGGATGAACACCCAACTTTTGTAGCAACATGGATGGGACTGGAAGAGATTATGCTGAGTGAAATCAGTCAAGCAGAGAGAGTCACTTTTCATATGGTTTCACTTATTTATGGAGCATAACAAAAAGCATGGAAGACATGGGGAGTTAGAGAAGGGAGTTGGGGTAAATTAGAAGGGGAGGTGAATCATGAGTGACTATCGACTCTGAAAAACAATCTGAGGGGGTTGAAGTGGCAGGGGAGTGGGAGGTTGGGGTACCAGGTGGTGGGTATTATAGAGGGTACGGATTGCATGGACCACTGGGTGTAGTGAAAAAATAATGAATACTCAAAATAAATAAATTAATTTTAAAAAAGATAAAACAAGAAGAAAAAGCTAAAAAAATAATAATGTGTGCTGAAAATTCCCATAATGGGCGGAATGAAACAGAAAACCAGTCTTAGGAAACACGAAAACCTTCAACAAGATTATCTGAAAGTGTCCACATGAGGACACATAATAATCAAGAAGGTAAAATTTATAATATAAATATAGAAAATCAAAAGGAAATTGACTAACTATATACAAGGAAATTGCTTAAGGCTATCAGTTGATTTTTCAGCACAGGAAAGGGCATCATGATATATTCAAAGTGCTAACAAATAAAGCCTACAATCACTCTACCCACAAAGGTGGCCAGAATTGACAAAGAAAGAGATTTGTTTGTCAGATGAATAAAAATTAAGAATTCATCGTCAGTATGCTGGTATTACAAGAAAAGTTAAAAGGACTTTTTTAAGTGGAAAAGAAGATCATAACTATAAATAATGAAAGAAAAATCTCACACTAAAATACATAGTAAAGGTAATGTATCAGCTACTTAGAACTACAGTATAAAGGTTAAAACATTGATATAGTAATTTATAGTCTACAAATATTAATTAAGTGTTATACAAAGTAGGGACACCTGGGTGGCCCAGTAGTTCAATGCTGCCATTGGCTCAGGCCATTATCCCAGGGTGCTGAGATCAAGTCCTGCATCAGGATCCCTGTATCGTGCAGAGAGCCTGCTTCTCCCTCTTCCTGTTGTTTCCTTGCTTATGTGCACGCTCTTTCCCTCTCTCTCACACACACACAAATAAAAAATAATAAAAAAATATCTTTAAAGGGGAAGTTAAAGAAAATAAAAGAGGCAAAATATGACATTGAATATATAATATGTGGAAGAGGGAATAAGAATATGCTTTTAAAATGTGTGTTAACTTAGGTGACCGTCAATCTCAAGTAGATTTCTATATATGTAGGTGTACTATGTGTTCCTCTTGCTAATCACAAAAAAAGGAAAAATGTCTCCAAACATAATTTTAAAAAGTCACAAATCATTATGGAAGAGAGCAAGAAATGAAAAGATTCAGCAGAAATTTAGAAAAAGGAAGAATACAATGAACAAAGTTTCAATAAATATACAGAATATCAATTAATTTAAATGTGAATTTTTTAGTAAAAAGATATAGGGTGACTGAATGGATTAACAAAAAATAAGGCCATCTATATGCTCTCTACAAAAGACTGATTTCAGACCTAAGACACATATAGTGTGAAAATAAAAGCATGAAAAAAGCATTTCATGCAAATAGAGATAAAAAGGAAAATGTGGTAACAATATCTGATATGAGACAAAATAGACTATTTATTTATTTAAAATTAGGCTCCATGTGGGGTCCAAAGCAGGGCTTGAATTCATGACCCGAGATCAAGTTCTAAGCTGTTATCAAAAGCCTTATACTTAACCCAATGAGCCACCCAGGCACGATGATACATGGCCTTAAAAGTCAGAAGTAAATTAGTGATATTTTTGAAATAGCATTTTGAAATTATGTATCACATACAAAAGTTAACTTTAGTAGGGGACAAGGTGTGGTCTAATAATATCTGTTGGATAAAGCTTTATTGAAATCCAAGGATGATTATTCTATGAATGACTGTACAGATGAAGTCAACCATGTTATGTTTAAAAATGGAAAGTCATAGGGTGCCTGGGTGGCTCAGTCAGGTAGGTGGCCAACTCTTGATTTCAGCTCAGGTCATGATCTAAGAGTTGCACCATGTCAGGATCCAGTCTCATTGGGGAGTCTGCTTGAGATTCTCTCTCTCTCATACAAACAAACAAACAAACAAACAAATAAATAAATCTTTATAAAAGAGAACACTTATTATGATGACCACTGTCTAATGTATAGAATTGTTGAATATTTTTATTGTACACCTATAGCTATAATAACACTGGATTTAAGTTACACTTGGGTAAACAACAGCAAAATAAAATGAAATATCACTTTACAACAGTCAGAATATCTAGTATTTAAAAAATCAAAGTACAACGATGTTGTGGATGCTGTCAAAGATGTGAGGAAAGTGAGAATTTTGTGCATTGTTTATGAGAACAGGAATTCATGCATCCACTGTGGAAAACACTGTGGAGTGTACTTGGAAAATTGAAAATAGAAATAGAATTCCAATATAATCTAATATTCCACTTTTGAGTGTATATTCTAAGGAAGCAAAATCACCAATATGAAAAGATACATGCATATACACCAGCATGTTTATTGCAGCATTATTTACAGTAGCCAAAATATATCTATATCCACTGCTAAATTAATGGAGTGTGTGTATGTGTGTGTGTATGTATGTGTGTGTGTATACACACACACATACATATGAAATAATACTTAATGAAATAATGTTAAGCAATAAAAAAACTACATCTTGTCATTTGTGACAGAGACAGACAAAGAGGATATTATGCTAAGTGAAATAAATGATAGACAAATACCATGGATTTCACTTACATGTGGAACCTAAAAAACAAAAGAAATAAATAATAAAAACAAAACAGACTCATAAACACAGAGAATAAACTTGTTTCCAAGAAGGGAGGCAGGTGAATGAATGGGCAACCTAAGTGAAAGAGACTACGAGTTACAAACTTCTGGTTATAAAATAAAACACATGGGTGTTAAGCATAACACAAAAAATATGGTCAGTGATATTGCAATAACTATTATTATATGATGATTGATAGTAACTATTCCAATGGTGATTGTTTTGTAATGTATAGAAATGTTGAATCACAAAGTTGTACACCAAAACTAAGATAACATGCAATGTACTTCAATACAAAAAGTAAATAAAAAGCAGAGAAAGATATAGAAAATGGTAAAGCCTAAGATGCTGGGACACATGTATTCCTTTATTGGTCAGCATGAAGCATCTCTAAGATAACTTCAAGGTAAAGCTTAAGTCAAATAATTAAAACAAAACAAAACAAAACTCGTGTACCATTAGTATGTGTCTATGCAAATAAATACCTTAGGATGAAATGATGACTAAACACCACATACTCACACATTTACAATTATTATTAGAACAATGTACTATAAGAACAATTATCAAGGGTCAGGTTTAATTGCATGGCTTTTCAAACTGAAATGCTGAAAAGAATATATACATTTTTTCTAGATTTTGGGTGAAATGTAAAAATTGCCAAGTACATCTTAACTGTCAGTAATACTTTTTTAAAAATATACAAAATAATTTCATTTTTTTATTTAACTTACAGAAACCACAATGGGTCATTTCCATAAAGAAAATAATATGTCAGGAATACAAAGGCCTTTCAGGTCTTTTATTAAAAATTTAATTATTTATATGACAGACAGTGATCACAAGCAGGCAGAGAGGCAGGCAGAAAGATTGGTAGGAGGAAGGCTCCCCGCTGAGCAGAGAGCCCTCTGAGGAGCTTGATCCCAGGACTCTGAGATCATGACCTGAGCTGAAGGTAGAGACTTTAACTCACTGAGGCACCCAGGCGCCCCATTTCAAGTTTTTTAATGTCAGAATTATGTTGACATTATATGCATATTGATATAATTATAATGACAATAAATTTGTAGTTTACTTAAATAGAAACATTCTTTTGGATTCAATAAACACTAATCTTTATTGTGTAAACCACGTTAATTAGCATGTATAAGTCTGGGACTACAACAGATATGCAAAGATGGTTCTTTACATACATTCCAGCTAGAGACAAGCACATATTTCCTTTCTGATGTAACGTGGCTTTTTTAATATGATCATACAATGAATCTGGATAATTATTATGATAGTTATATGTGATTTGAAAATCAGTGAAAAATAACTATCTAAGAATAGAATATGTTTTCCTGGGACAAATTTATAATTATTCTGGTTTCAAGGCTAGTATTAACTGCTTTACTAAAATGTTAAATTATAATATATATTATATATGTGATATAATATATATAATTGACCCTTGAAAATGTGATGGTTAAGGAGACTGAACTTCATCACATTTCTTTTTTTTTTAATTAAAATAATTTATTTATTTTCAGAAAAACAGTATTCATTATTTTTTCACCACACCCAGTTACTCCATGCAATCTGTGCCCTCTATAATACCCACCACCTGGTACCCCAACCTCCCACTCCCCTGCCACTTCAAACCCCTCATTTTTTTTTCAGAGTCGATAGTCTCTCATGATTCACCTCCCCTTCCAATTTACCCCAACTCCCTTCTCCTCTTTAACTCCCCTTGTCTTCCATGATATTTGTTATGCTCCACAAATAAGTTAAACCATATGATAGTTGCCTCTCTCTACTTGACTTATTTCACTCAGCATAATCTCTTCTAGTCCGGTCCATGTTGCTACAAAAGTTGGGTGTTCATCCTTTCTGATGGAGGCATAATACTCTATAGTGTATATGGACCACATCTTCCTTATCCATTTGTCCACTGAAGGGCATCTTGGTTCTTTCCATAGTTTGGCGACCGTGGCCATTGCTGAAATAGACATTGGGATACAGATGGCCCTTCTTTTCATGACATCTGTATCTTTGGGGTAAATACCCAGGACTGTAATTGCAGGGTCATAGGGAAGTTCTATTTTCAATTTCTTGAGGAATATCCACACTGTTCTCCAAAGAGACTGCACCGACTTGCATTCCCACCAACAGTGGAAGAGGGTTCCCCTTTCTCCACATCCTCTCCAACACATTTTCTTTCCTGTTTTGTTAAATTTGGCCATTCTAACTTGTGTAAGGTGATATCTCAATGTAGTTTTCATTTGAATCTCACTGATGGCTAGTGATGATGAACATTTTTTCATGTGTCTGATAGCCATTTGTATGTCTTCATTGGAAAATTGCCTGTTCATATCTTCTTCCCATTTTTTATATGTTTGCATGTTTCGTGTATGTTGAATTTGAGGAGTTCATTATACATCCTGGATATCAACCTATTGTCTGTACTGACATTTGCAAATATCTCCTCCCATTCTGTGGGTTGCCTCTTTGTTTTTTGTTTGTTTGTTTGTTTGTTTTTGACTGTTTCCTTTGCTGTGCATAAGCTTTTGATTTTGATGAAGTCCCAAAAGTTATTTTCACTTTTGTTTCCTTTGCCTTTGGAGACATATATTGAAAAAAGTTACGGTGGCTGATATCAAAGAGATTACTGCCTATGTTCTTAACTAGGATTTTGATGGATTCCTGTCTCATGTTGAGGTGTTCTTTTTTTAATAATTTTTTATTTTTTATAAACATATATTTTTATCCCCAGGGGTACAGGTCTGTGAATCACCAGGTTTACACACTTCACAGCACTCACCAAAGCACATACCCTCCCCAATGTCCATAACCCCACCCCCCTTCTCCTAAACTCCCTCCCCCCAGCAACCCTCAGTTTGTTTTGTGAGATTAAGAGTCACTTATGGTTTGTCTCCCTCCCAATTCCATCTTCTTTCATTTATTCTTCTCGTACCCACTTAAGCCCCCATGTTACATCACCATTTCCTCATATCACGGAGATCATACGATAGTTGTCTTTCTCCGCTTGACTTATTTCGCTAAGCATGATACGCTCTAGTTCCATCCATGTTGTCGCAAATGGCAAGATTTCATTTCTTTTGATGGCTGCATAGTATTCCATTGTGTATATATACCACACCTTCTTGATCCATTCATCTGTTGATGGACATCTAGGTTCTTTCCATAGTTTGGCTATTATGGACATTGCTGCTATAAACATTCGAGTACACATGCCCCTTTGGATCACTACGTTTGTATCTTTAGGGTAAATACCCAATAGTGCAATTGCTGGGTCATAGGGCAGTTATATTTTCAACATTTTGAGGAACCTCCATGCTGTTTTCCAGAGAGGTTGCACCAGCTTGCATTCCCACCAATAGTCTAGGAGGGTTCCCCTTTCTCCGCATCCTCTCCAGCATCTGTCATTTCCTGACTTGTTGATTTTAGCCATTCTGACTGGTGTGAGGTGATATCGCATTGTGGTTTTGATTTGTATTTCCCTGATGCCGAGTGATATGGAGCACTTTTTCGTGTGTCTGTTGGCCATCTAGATGTCTTCTTTGCAGAAAAGTCTGTTCATGTCCTCGGCCCATTTCTTACTTGGATTATTTGTTCTTTGGGTGTTGAGTTTGCTAAGTTCTTTATAGATTCTGGACACTAGTCCTTTATCTGATATGTCGTTTGCAAATATCTTCTCCCATTCTGTCAGTTGTTTTTTGATTTTGTTAACTGTTTCCTTTGCTGTGCAAAAGCTTTTGATCTTGATGAAATCCCAATAGTTCATTTTTGCCCATGCTTCCCTTGCCTTTGGCATTGTTCCTAGGAAGATGTTGCTGCGGCTGAGGTCGAAGAAGTTCTCCTCAAGGATTTTGATGGATTCCTTTTGCACATTGAGGTCCTTCATCCATTTTGAGTCTATTTTTGTGTGTGGTGTAAGGAAATGGTCCAATTTCATTTTTCTGCATTGGCTGTCCAATTTTCCCAGCACCACTTATTGAAGAGGCTGTCTTTTTTCCATTGGACATTCTTTCCTGCTTTGTCGAAGATTAGTTGACCATAGAGTTGAGGGTCTATTTCTGGGCTCTCTATTCTGTTCCATTGATCTATGGGTCTGTTTTTGTGACAGTACCATGCTGTCTTGATTTTGACAGCTTTGTAATAGAGCTTGAAGTCCGGAATTGTGATGCCACCAACGTTGGCTTTCTTTTTTAATATCCCTTTGGCTATTCGAGGTCTTTTCTGGTTCCATATAAATTTTAGAATTATTTGTTCCATTTCTTTGAAAAAGATGGATGGTACTTTGATAGGAATTGCATTAAATGTGTAGATTGCTTTAGGTAGCATAGAGATTTTCACAATATTTATTCTTCCAATCCAGGAGCATGGAACATTTTTCCATTTCTTTGTGTCTTCCTCAATTTCTTTCATGAGTACTTTATAGTTTTCTGAGTATAGATTCTGTGTCTCTTTGGTTAGGTTTATTCCTAGGTATCTTATGGTTTTTGGTGCAATTGTAAATGGGATTGACTCCTTAATTTCTCTTTCTTCTGTCTTGCTGTTGGTGTAGAGAAATGCAACTGATTTCTGTGCATTGATTTTATATCCTGACACTTTACTGAATTCCTGTATAAGTTCTAGCAGTTTTGGGTGGAGTCTTTTGGGTTTTCCACATATAGCATCATATCATCTGCGAAGAGTGATAATTTAACTTCTTCTTTGCCGATTTGGATGCCTTTAATTTCCTTTTGTTGTCTGATTGCTGAGGCTAGGACCTCTAGTACTATGTTGAATAGCAGTGGTGATAATTGACATCCCTGCTGTGTTCCTGACCTTAGCGGAAAAGCTTTCAGTTTTTCTCCATTGAGAATGATATTTGTGGTGGGTTTTTATAGATGGCTTTGATGATATTGAGGTATGTGCCCTCCTTCCCTACACTTTGAAGAGTTTTGATCAGGAAGGGATGCTGTACTTTGTCAAATGCTTTTTCAGCTTCTAGAGAGTATCATATGGTTCTTGTTCTTTCTTTTATTTTGTGTTGTATCACATTTCCTGATTTGGGGATGTTGAATCAACCTTGAAGCCCTGGAATAAATCCCACTTGGTCGTGGTGAATAATCTTTTTAATGTACTGTTGAATCCTATTGGCTAGTATTTTGTTGAGTATTTTTGCATCTGTGTTCATCAAGGATATTGGTCTATAGCTCTCTTTTTGGTGGGATCCTTGTCTGGTTTGGGGGTCAAGGTGATGCTCAACTCATAAAATGAGTTTGGAAGTTTTCCTTCCATTTCTATTTTTTGGAACAGTTTTAGGAGAATAGGAATTATTTCTTCTTTAAATGTTTGGTAGAATTCCCCCGGGAAGCCGTCTGGCCCTGGGCTTTTGTTTGTTTGGAGATTTTTAATGACTGTTTCAATCTCCTTACTGGTTATGGGTCTGTTCAGGCTTTCTATTTCTTCCTGGTTCAGTTGTGGTAGTTTATATGTTTCTAGGAATGCATCCATTTCTTCCAGATTGTCAAATTTATTGCCGTAGAGTTGCTCACAGTATGTTCTTATTATAGTTTGTATTTCTTTGGTGTTAGTTGTGATCTCTCCTCTTTCATTCATGATTTTATTTATTTGGGTCCTTTCTCTTTTCTTTTTGATAAGTCAGGTCAGGCGCTTATCAATTTTATTATTCTTTCAAAGAACCAGCTCCTAGTTTCGTTGATTTGTTCTATTGTTTTTTTGGTTTCTATTTCATTGATTTCTGCTCTGATCTTTATGATTTCTCTTCTCCTTCTGGGCTTAGGGTTTCTTTCTTGTTCTTTCTCCATCTCCTTTTGGTGTAGGGTTAGGTTGTGTACCTGAGACCTTTCTTGTTTCTTGATAAAGGCTTGTACCGCTCTATATTTTCCTCTCAGGACTGCCTTTGTTGTGTCCCACAGATTTTGAACCGTTGTATTTTCATTATCATTTGTTTCCATGATTTTTTTCAATTCTTCTTTAATTTCCCGGTTGACCCATTCATTCTTTAGAAGGATGCTGTTTAGTCTCCATGTATTTGGGTTCTTTCCAAACTTCCTTTTGTGGTTGAGTTCTAGCTTTAGAGCATTGTGGTCTGAAAATATGCAGGGAATGATCCCAATTTGATACCAGTTGAGTCCTGATTTAGGACCGAGGATGTGATCTTCTGGAGAATGTTCCATGTGCACTAGAGAAGAATGTGTATTCTGTGGCTTTGGGATGAAATGTTCTGAATATATCTGTGATGTCCATCTGGTCCAGTGTGTCGTTTAAGTCCTTTATTTCCTTGCTGATCTTTTGCTTGGATGATCTGTCCATTTCAGGGAGCGGAATGTTAAAGTCCTCTACTATTATTGTATTATTGTTGATGTGTTTCTTTGATTTTGTTATTAATTGGTTTATATAGTTGGCTGCTCCCACGTTAGGGCCATAGATATTTAAAATTGTTAAATCTTCTTGTTGGACCGACACTTTGAGTATGATATAGTGTCCTTCATCATCTCTTATTATAGTCTTTGGTTTATAATGTAATTGATCTGATGTAAGGATTGCCACTCCTGCTTTGTTCTGATGTCCATTAGCATGGTGAATTCTTTTCCAGCCCTCACTTTAAATCTGGAGGTGTCTTCGGGCTTAAAATGAGTTTCTTGGAGGTATCATGTTGAGGTGTTTTATCCATTTTGAGTTTATCTTTATGTAGAGTGTAAGAGAATGGTCGAGTTTGATTCTTCTACATATAGCTGTCCAGTTTTTCCAGCACCATTTATTGAAAAGGTTGTCTTTTTTTTTCACTGTATATTTTTTCCTGTTTTGTCTAAGATTAATTGACCATAGTGTTGAGGGTTTATATCTGGGCTCTCTACTCTGTTCCACTGGTCTATATGTCTGTTTTTATTCCAGTACCATGCTATCATGCTGATCAGAGCTTTGTAATAAAGCTTGATTTCAGGTAACGTGATGACCCCTGTTTTATTTTTGTTTTTTAACATTTCCTTAGCAATTCGGGGTCTCTCTGATTCCATACAGATTTTTGAATTATTTACTCCAGCTCTTTGAAGAATACCGGTGGAATTTTGATTGGAATTGCATTAAAAGTATAGATTGCTCTAGGCAGTATAGACATTTTCACAATGTTTATTTTTCCGATCCAAGAGCATCTTTTTGTGTCTTTTTCAATTTATTTCATGAGTCTTCTGTAGTTCCTCAAGTACAAATCCTTTTCCTCTTTGATTAGGTTTATTCCCAGGTATCTTTATCGTTCTTGTTGAGATAGTAAATTGAATTGATTCTCTACTTTCCCTTTCTGTATTTTCATTGTTGGTGTATCTGAAAGCCACTGATTTCTGCACATTGATTTTGTATCCTGCCACGTTGCTGAATTGCTGTATAAGTTCTAGTAGTTTGGGGGTGGAATCGTTTGGGTTTTCCATATAAAGAATCATGTCATCTGCGAATAGAGAGAGTTTAACTTCTTCATTGCCAATTTGGATACCTTTTATTTCTCTTTGTTATCTGATTGCTGTTGCTTGGACTTCTAATATTATGTTGAAGAAGAGTGTGAAAGTGGGCATCCTTGTCTTGTTCCTGATCTCAATGAGAAGGCTGCAAACTTTTGCTCATTGAGGATGACTTTTGCTGTGGGTCTTTCATAGATAGATTTGATGAGGTTCAGGAATGTTCCCTCCATCCCTATACTTTGAAGCGTTTTAATTAGGAACAGATGTTGGATTTTGTCAAATACTTTTTCTGAATCAATTGAGAGGACCATGTGGTTCTTCTCTCTTCTTATATTAATTTGTTTATCACTTTGATTTGCGAAAGTTGAACCATCCTTTTAGCCCAGGGATGAATCCCACCTGATCATGGTGGATATTCTTTTTAATGTGCTGTTGGATCCTGTTGGCTAGGATCTTGTTGAGAATCTTAGCATCCATATTCATGAGTGATATTGGTCTGAAATTCTCTTTTTTGATAGGGTCTTTTCCTGGCTCAGGGTAATGCTGGCTTCATAGAAAGAGTCTGGACGTTTTCCTTCTTCTTCAATTTTTTGAAACAGCTTCAGGATAATAGGTGTTATTTCTTCTTTGAAAGTTTGGTAGAATTCCCCAGGGAATCCATCAGGTCCTGGGCTTTTGTTTTTTGGGAGGTTTTTGATCACTGCTTCAATCTCGTTATTAGATTTCGGTCTATTCAGGTTGTCAATATCCTCCCAGTTCAATTTTGGGAGTTTTTAGTTTTCCAGGAATGCATCCATTTCATCTTGTTTGTTAAGCTTATTGTCATATAACTGTTGATAATAACTTCTGATGATTGTTTCTACTTCCTTGGTGCTAATTGTGATCTCTCCCTTTTCATTCTTAATTATATGATTTGGGCTTTTTCTCTTTTCTTTTGAATTAGTGTGGCCAATGGTTTATCGATCTTATTGATTCATTCAAAAAACCAGTTTCTAGTTTCATTGATACGTTCCACTGTATCTATGGCTTCTACCTCATTTATCTCAGCTTTAATCTTCATGAATTCCCTTCTTATGTGTGGAGTTGGTTTGATTTGTTGTTGATTCTCCATTCATTAAGGTGTAGAGACAGCTGGTGTATTCTGGATTTTTTAATTTTTTTGAGGGAGGCATGGATGACTATGTACTTCCCCCTTAGGACTGCCTTTGTTGTATCTCATAGGCTTTGGACTGAAATGTCTTCATACTCATTGGTTTCCATGAATTGTTTCAGTTCTTCTTCGATCTCCTGGTTGATCTAAGCATTTTTTTAAATTTTTTTCATTTATTTATTTTCAGCATAACAGTATCATTATTTTTTCACCACACCAAGTGCTTAATCAATCCATGCCCAATTTTACCCACCACCTGGCACCCCGACCTCCCACCACCCCCGCCACTTCAAACCACTCAGATTGTTTATCAGAGTCCATAGTCTTTCATGATTCACCTCCTCTTCAAATTTACCCCAACCTCCTTCTCTCTGACTCCCTAAGTCCTCTATGCTCTTTGTTATGCTCCACAAATAAGTGAAACCATATGATAATAGACTCTCTCTGCTTGGCTGATTTCACTCAGCATAATCTCTTCCAGTCCCATTTACATTGCTACAAAAGTTGGGTATTTGTCCTTTCTGATGGAGGCATAATACTCCATAGTGGACCATATCTTCCTTATCCATTCATCTGTTGTAGGGAATCTTGGTTCTTTCCACAGTTTGGCGACCATGGCCATTGCTGCTATAAATATTGGGGTACAGATGGCCCTTCATTTCACGACATCTGTATTTTTGGGGTAAATACCCAGGAGTGTAATGGCAGAGTCATAGGGAAGCCATATTTTTAATTTCTTGAGGAATCTCCACACTGTTCTCCAAAGAGGCTGCACCAACTTGCATTCCCACCAACAGTGGAAGAGGGTTCCCCTTATTCCACATCCTCTCCAACACAGGTTGTTTCCTGTCTTGCTAATTCTGGCCATTCTAACTTGTGTAAGGTGATATCTCAATGTAGTTTTCATTTGAATCTCCCTGATGGCTAGTGATGATGAACATTTTTTCAGGTGTCTGATAGCCATTTGTATGTCTTGATTGGAGAAGTGTTTGTTCATATCTTCTGCCTATTTTTTGATATGATTGTCTGTTTTGTGTGTGTTGAGTTTGAGGAGTTCATTATAGATCCTGGATATCAACCTTTTGTCTGTACTGTCATTTGCAAATATCTTCTCCCATTCCGTGGGTTGCCTCTTTGCTTTGTTGGCTTTTTCCTTTGCTGTGCAGAACCTTTTGATTTTGATGAAGTCCCAAAAGTTCATCTTCACTTTTGTTTCCTTTACCTTTGGAGACATATCTTGAAAGAAGTTGCTGTGGCTGATATCTAAGCGATTACTGCCTACGTTCTCCTCTAGGTTCTGATGGATTCCTGTCTCACATTGAGATCTTTTATACACTTTGAGTTTATCTTTGGGTACAGTGTAAGAAAATTGTCGAGTTTCATTCTTATACATATAGCTGTCCAGTTCTCCCAGAACCATTTATTGAAGAGACTGTCTTTTTTCCACTCTATATTTTTTCCTGTTTTGTCGAAGATTATTTGAACATAGAATTGAGGGCCCATATCCGGGCTCTCTACTCTGTTCCACTGGTCTCTGTGTCTGTTTTATGCCAGTACCATGATGTCTTGGCGATCACAGCTTTGTCGTAAACTTGAAATCAGGTAACATGATGCCCCCAGCTTTATTTTTGTTTTTCTACATTTCCTTAGCAATTTGGGGTCTCTTCTGATTCCATACAGATTTTTGGATTATTTGCTCCAGCTCTTTGAAGAATACTGGTGGAATTTTGATCGGAATAGCATTAAAAGTATAGATTGCTCTAGGCAGTATATACATTTTAACAATGTTTATTCTTCTGACCAAAGAGCATGGAATGGTCTTCCATCTTTTTGTGTCTTCTTCAATTTCTTTCATGAGCATTCTGTAGTTCCTTGAGTACAGTGCCTTTAACTCCTTGGTTAGGTTTATTCCCAGGTATCTTATGGTTCTTGGTGCTATAGTAAATGGAATGGATTCTCTAATTTCCCTTTCTGTATTTTCATAGTTAGTGTATAAGAAAGCCATTTCTTATGTACATTGACTTGGTATCCTCTCATATTGCTGAATCTCTGTGTGAGTTCTCATAGTTTGGGGGTGGAGTCTTTTGGATTTTTCATATAAAGAATCATGCCATCTTCAAAGAGAGAGAGAGAGTTTGACTTCTTCTTTGCCAATTTAGATATCTTTTATTTCTCTTTGTTGTCTGATTGTTGTTGCTAGGACCTCTAATACTATATTGAACAAAAGTGGTGAGAGTGGACATCCTTGTGTCCCAACGAGACATCCCAACCCAACGAGAGGGTTTCAAGCTTTTTCCCATTGAGGATAATATTTGCTGTGGGCCTTTCATAGATAGATTTGATGAAGTTCAGGAATATTCCCTTTATCCCTATTCTTTGAAGCCTTTTAATCAGGAATGATGCTGGATTTTGTCAAATGTCCTTTTTGCATCAATTGAGAGGACCATATGTTTCTTCTCTCTTGTCTTATTAATTTGGTCTTTCACATTGATTGATTTGCGAATGTTGAACCATCCTTGTAGCCCAGGGATGAATCCCACCTGGTCATTGTGGATAATATTTTTAATGTGCAACACACATAATTTTATATATATGCAGAATTTCCCCAATTTTGAGAATTCAAGCATTCTCTGAAATCTAAACTCAGTGATAGCATTTTTACAAATTGTTTAATCATAATTTTCAACTTCAAACATCACTGTATAAAATATAATTTCAATATAAATGAAGCATTTTAATTCCTAGTGTTAGAGATTGTGATGAGTCCAAATACTTAGCATTCATGTAAGGGATTGGAAGTTAGAAGTCAGTATACCAACTGACAACATCCAAAATATTCATGATAGTAACTTCCAGAACCTCTGCAGCAATTAGTCAAGGAATCCAAACTACAACTACATTGATCAGCTTAGAAACAGCTAGACTGGTCATTGCCTGTCATGTGCCTAAAATGCCATGATTTTAAAGACAGTGCTAATCAGAGAAACTCAAATATGTTTTCTAAACCAATCACCCAAATGTCCTGCTCTCCACCTCCAGCTTCTCCATGCCAAGAACCTGCAATCAAAACACAGCTAAAACCTTCCCTCGTTAACTATAAAGTTGTCTCATTCTTCTGACTAGCTTCGAGCCTCTATCAATTACAAGTGGTTTATAACATTTTTTTGCAAGTTCTATATAAGTGGCTTCTGTTTGCTTTCCTTTGGATGGTCTTTCTTTTCACAAAGTTAATGAATAGAGACTTTTAAATCAAATAAATTAGATTCAAAACACAACAGTTTGGCTTAAAACATGATTCAACTATTTTTTATAATTTATTTATTTATCTATTTATTTATTAATTTATTTGAGAGAGAGCGAGCACAAGCACAAGCAGAGGAAGCTGTGGTGAGGGAGTGGAAGGGAGAAGCAGACTCTCCCTGAGCAGGGAACCCAATGCTGGACAAGATCCGGGCCCCTGGGATCATGACCTAAACTGAAGGCAGACACTTTACTGACTGAGCCACCCAGATGCCCCAATTCAACTATTTTTTTTGCAAGTTATGTAACTGTGTTTACTGTATTTAAGAGGATCTAGTTATTAATTATTATTTTCATCATCACTTTACTTTCAGGTTGCTCACCTCATTTTAAAAGGTGGAAGTAAGATTATTGATTTGGTTTTTCTTTTCTAATATATGCATTGAATATATTCCTTAAAGCATTCCTTTTGCTGAATTTCACAAATGTTGCATTACTCTCAAAGTATCCCTTTCTCATGACATTTCTCTTTGACAGAAATGTAATTTTGTGTTTGGTTTAACCTTTATGTTTTGGGTTTTTTTCCAGCTTCCTTTCTGCTACTAATTTCCAGATTACTTGCTTTGGTTTGGGAGTAGATACGACATTATTTATGTTCCTTTCGGGTCTCTTTTTTGTCTTATGGCACAGAATTTGGTCCTTTTATTGATGGTTCCATGTGATCTTGTGAAATATGTGTATTTGCGGGGATTGAATGAAGTTGCCTATAGATGACAACTATACCTAGTTTATTAATGGTGCTATCGGGTTCAACTGTGGCCTTAGTGATTTTATATCTTTTGGATCCATCCACCCATCTTTGACAGAGGCATGATAAAATCACCAACTATAATAGTGGCTCCAATTTTTTCTACTTTATTCCTATCAGTTTTATCCTTTGTGTTTTCAACTCTTGTTAGATGCAGTGCTTTATCCCTTAGTGTATATATATCACATCTTTATCTATTTATCAACCCATGGACTATTTGGTTGCTTCCATATTTTGAATACTGTAAGTATTGCTGCCATAATCATAGGGGTGCCTTTTAATTTATAATTTCCATATTATTTGGAGTATATAATTGTAGTGCAATTATTGGACCTTAAGGAAGCTCTATTTTTAACTTTTCTGAGAAACCTCCATACTGTTACCACAATGGCTGTATCAGTTTGCATTCCCACCAACAAAGTTTCCTTTATTTCTACTTCCTCATCAACACCTGTTTCTTGTGCTGTTGATTCTGAAGTGTGGTGTGATATATCATTGTAGTTTTGATTTGCATTCCCTGATGATTAACGACGGTGAGCATCTTTTTCACATATCTGTTGCAAAGTATGTCTTCTTTGGGAAAATGTCTGTTCATGTATTCTGCCCATTTTTTAATTAGATTGTTCGCAAGGGATGTTGAGTTATATAAGTTTTTATATGTTTTGGTTACTAACCATGTTCAGATATAACATCTGCAAGTATTTTCTCTCATTCAGTAGGTTCCCTTTTGGTTGTATTGTTTCCTGCAAAAAACTGCAAGTTTTTGTTTTTGTTTCTGTTTTCTTATTTGAAATAAGAAATTGAAATTTTGAAATAGTCCCAATAGTTTATTTTTGCTATTTCCCCAGCTTCAGGATACAGTTCTAGAAAAATATTGCTACAGTCAATGTCACAGACATTACAGCCTGTGCTCTCTTCTCGAATTTTGATGGTTTCCTGTCTCACTTTTAGGTCTTTAATCTTTTGGAACTTACTTTTGTGTATTGTGTAAGGAAGCTTTACTAAAAAGCTGTGATCACCAAGACAGCATGGTACTGGCATAAAAACAGACACATAGACCAGTGGAACAGAGTAGAGAGCCCAGATATGGACCCTCAACTCTATGGTCAAATAATTTTTGACAAAACAGGAAAAAATATACAGTGGAAAAAAGACAGTCTCTTCAATAAATGGTGCTGGGAAAACTGGACAGCTATATGTAGAATAATGAAACTCGACCATTCTCTTACACCATACACAAATATAAACTCAAAATGGGTAAAAGACCTGAATGTGAGACAGGAATCCATCAGAATCCTAGAGGAGAACATAGGCAGTAATCTCTTTGATATCAGCCACAGCAACTTCTTCAGATATGTCTCCAAAGGCAAAGGAAAGTAAAGCGAAGATTAACTTTTGGGACTTCATCAAAATCAAAAGCTTCTTCACAGTAAAGAAACAGTCAACAAAACAAAGAGGCAACCCACGGAATGGGAGAAGATATTTGCAAATGACAGTACAGACAAAAGGTTGATATCCAGGATCTATAATGAACTCCTCAAACTCAACACACACAAAACAGACAATCATATCAAAAAATAGGCAGAAGATATGAACAAACACTTCTCCAATTAAGACATACAAATGGCTATCAGACACCTGAAAAAATGTTCATCATCACTAGCCATCAGGGAGATTCAAATGAAAACTACATTGAGATATCACCTTACACAAGTTAGAATGGCCAGAATTAGCAAGACAGGAAACAACCTGTGTTGGAGAGGATGTGGAATAAGGGGAACCCTCTTCCACTGTTGGTGGGAATGCAAGTTGGTGCAGCCTCTTTGGAGAACAGTGTGGAGATTCCTCAAGAAATTAAAAATATGGCTTCCCTATGACTCTGCCATTACACTCCTGGGTATTTACCCCAAAAATACAGATGTCATGAAATGAAGGGCCATCTGTACCCCAATGTTTATAGCAGCAATGGCCACGGTCGCCAAACTGTAGAAAAAACCAAGATGCCCTTCAACGGATGAATGGATAAGGAAGATGTGGTCCATATACACTATGGAGTACTATGCCTCCATCAGAAAGGACAAATACCCAACTTTTGTAGCAACATGGACGGGACTGGAAGAGATTATGCTGAGTGAAATAAGTCAAGTAGAGAGAGTCAATTATCATATAGTTTCACTTATTTGTAGAGCATAACAAAAAGCATGGAGGACATGGGGAGTTTGAGAGAAGGGAGGTGAGGTAAATTGGAAGGGGAGGTGAATCATGAGAGACTATGGACTCTGAATAATAATCTGAGGATTTTGAAGTGGTGGGGGGGGTGGGATGTCGGGGTACCAGGTGGTGAGTATTATAGAGGGCATGGATTGCATGGAGCACTGGGTGTGGTGAAAAAATAATGATACTGTTATTCTGAAAATAAATAATTTAAAGCAAAAAGAAAGTGGTCCATCCTCATTCCTTTGCATGTGTCTGTCCAGTCGTCCAAACACCCTCAATGAAAAGACTGTCTTTTTCCAATTGTGTATTCTTTCCTGCTTTATTAAAGATTAATTGACCCTATAATTGTGGGATCATTTCTGTGTTTTCTATTCTATTCCATTGAGCTATGTGTCTTTTTGTGACAGTATTATATGTAATATAATCTGACATCTCGAATTGTGATACCTTTAGATTTGCTTTTCTGTTTCAAGATTACTCTAGCTGTTTGGTGTCTTTTGTGGTTCCCTACAAGTTTTAGTATTGTTTGTTCCAGTTCTGTGAAAAACGCAGTTTATTTGGCTAGGGATTGTATTAACTGTCTTGATGCTTTCAGTAGTATGGACATTTTAACAATATTTGTGCCTATAGTTCTTGAACATCTTTCCAACCCTTTGCATGGTCTCGATTTCTTTCATTAGTGTTTTCTGGCTTTCAGAGTGCGGGTCTTTCACTAATTTGATTAGATTTACTTCTATGTATCTTATTGTTTTTGATACAATTACAAGTGGAATTTTTTTTTTTTACTTCTCTTTCTACTACATCATTATTAGTGTACAGAAATGCAACATATTTCTGCACATTGGTATTATATCCTGTGATACTGAATTCATCTATCAGTCCTAGGAGTTTTGTGGTGGCATCTTCTAGGTTTTCTATACTGTGTATCACATCACCTGCAAACAGTGAAAGATTGATTTCTTCCTTACAAATTCAAATATCTTTTTTTTTTTGTCTGACTACTATAGGTAGGACTTCCAGTACTAAGTTGACTTTCAGACATGAGACTGAATATCCCTGTCCTGTTCCAGATCTTTGAGGAAATACATATTCTCAGTTTTCATATTTAAGTATTTAGCTGTAGTTTTGTCACATATGGCCGTATATTCCCTCTAAATCTACATTGTTGAGATTTTTTATCATGAGTGGATATTGTACTTTGTTAATTGCCTTTTCTGTACCTATTGAAATGATCATATAGATTTTCTTTCTCTTATTAATGTGATGTAACATATTGATTGATTTTCAAGTATTGAACTACCATTGCATCCTGGGAATAAGTCCCACTTCATTGTGATGAATGATATTTTTGATGTACTGTTGGATTTAGTTTGCTAATATTTTGTTGAAGTTTCTTGTGTTAAGCATCATCAGAGATATTAGTTTGTAGTTTTCCGTTTTTTTTTTTTTTTTTTTTTGTTTTGTTTTGTTTTGTTTTATGCTGTCTTTAGGTTGTTTAGGTATCAAGGTAATACTTCTCTCAGAAAATGAATTTAAAGGTCCTTCTTATTTCTCTATGGATAGGTTGGTAATAGGTATTAAGTCTTCTTTGTATGTTTGGTAGAACTCACCTGTGGAGCCATCTGACCCTGGACTTTTTGTTTGTTGGGAGATTGTCATTTCAATCTCCTTGTGGAATAGTGAGCTTGTCAAATTTTTATTTCTTCCTGATTCAGTTTTGGCAGGCTATATTTCTAGAAATTTATCAATTTCTTTTAGGTTAATTTGTTGGCATAATTTTTTCATAATATTCTCTTACAGTTGTATTTCTGTGATATTGGTTATTTCTCTACTTTGTGATTTCGAGTCCCTTCTTTCCTTCTATCCTTCCTTCCTTCCTCACTCTTTTCCTCCATTCCTTGGCCCTTCCTTCATTTTTCTTTCCTTTATGAGTCTTGCTGGAGATTTATCAATTTTGTTGATCTTTTCAAAGAAACAGTTCCTGATTTAAATGATCTGTTCTATTTTTTTAGTACCTTTATCATTTATGTCTGCTCTAATTTTTTTATTATTTCTTTCCTTCTGCTGGTTTAGGTTTTGTTTGTTGTTAATTTTCTGAGCTTATTTAGAAG
Source organism: Mustela putorius furo (assembly GCF_011764305.1). Taxonomy (NCBI): domain Eukaryota; kingdom Metazoa; phylum Chordata; class Mammalia; order Carnivora; family Mustelidae; genus Mustela; species Mustela putorius. The sequence goes on along the minus strand of NW_025421566.1, from coordinate 2,823,760 downwards.
GCTAGGTTGTTAATCTGAGATTTGTTTTGCTTCTTAAGGTAGGTCTCTATTACTATATACTTCACCCTTAGGACCAATTTTGTTGCATCCCAAATGATTTGGATGGTTGCATTTTAATTTTTGCTTGTTTCCATGGAATTTTTTTTAATTTTTTAAATTTTTTAAAAAATTTTTACTTATTTTCAGCATAACAGTATTCATTATTTTTGTACCACACCCAGTGCTCCATGCAATCTGTGCCCTCTATAATACCCACCACCTGGTTCCCCAAAACTCCCACTCCCCCCACTACTTCAAATGCCTCAGACTGTTTTTCAGAGTCCATAGTCTCTCATGGTTCACCTCCCATTCCAATTTCCCCCAACTCCCTTCTCCTCTCTAACTCCCCTTGTCCTCCATGCTATTTGTTATGCCCCACAAATAAGTGAAACCATATGATAATTGACTCTCTTTGCTTGACTTCTTTCACTCAGCATAATCTCTTCCAGTTCCGTCCATGTTGATACAAAAGTTGGGTATTCATCCTTTCTGATAGAGGCATAATACTCCATAGTGTATATGGACCACATCTTCCTTATCCATCGTCTGTTGAAGGACATGTTGTTTTCTTCCACAGTGGGGTGACCATGGCCATTGCTGCTGTAAACATTGGGGTACAGATGGCCCTTCTTTTCAGTACATCTGTATCTTTAGGGTAAATACCCAGTAGAGCTTCCATTTACTTTTGATTTCTACTTTGATGTCTTGGTTAACCCATTTATTGTTTATTAGTATGATGTTTAATCTCCATGTACTTGTGGTCCTTCCAAATTTCTTCTTGTGTTTGATTACTTATTTCATAACATTATGGTGGGGGTAAAAATACATGGTATGACTTCTATCTTTCAAAATTTGTTTGTTTGTGACCCAGTATGTTATCTATTCTGGAGAATTCTGCGTGTGCACCTGAAAAAATTGTGTATTCTGCTGTTTCAGGATGGGATATTCATAGTATACCTCTTAGATTCATTTGGTCCAATGTATCATTCAAAGCCATTGTTCCCTTGTTGAATTTCTGTTTGGGTGATGAGTCCTCCTATGTTAATCAGGCATTGAAGTCCCCTACTCTGGTTGTAATATAAAGGGTTAGATTCTTTATGTTACTTATAACAACTTATGTCTAGGGGTGATCCCATGTTGAGTGCATAAATATTTGCAATTGTTATATATAATCTTGTTGAACTGACTCCTTTATTATTTTATAGTGCCCTTCTGATTGGAGATTTTGTTTTAAAGTGCATTTTGTCTAATACAAGTATTGCTACTCCAGCTTTGTTTTGATGTTCAGTTGCAAAAATAATATATCTCTACTCCATTACTTGCAATCTACAGGTATCTTTAAGTCTGAAAAAAGACTCTTGTGGGCAACATATATTGGGGATCTTACTTTTGTATCATATGTCACCATATGACTTTTTAGTACCTTTTTAGTACAATATGTCTTTTTACTGTATGTCTTTTACTGTAACAGTTTGTCACCATATGTCTTTTTACTGTAACAGTTTGTCCATACTTAATAAAAGTAACAATAAGAACTTATGTTGTTTTTTTTTTCATTTTAAAAATGGAGTGCTCCATGAATTTTGCTGTCATACTTGTTTAAAGGTATGCTAATCTTCCCTATTTTCTAATTTTAGTATGTGTGCTGCCAAAGCAATCAATGTTTTGTTTCTTACATGACTCATTTCTTCCCTTCCTTAGTATATTGCATCTTACCATGCATTGTATTTCTCTATATATTTCATAGAGAATACAAAAAATAGTGGTTTTATATATATTTGCATACATGTTACATATTGTTTTATTTAATATTTTCTTTTTGGGTTTGCAATGGAGTTTGCAATTTACTTCAAGATGTTGAGATGAAAATGCAGAAGCATCGGCCTTGAACGGAACTGGTTAGAAAATTCAGATGGAGCAGGAGCAGAGGGTCAGAACGGTTGCTCAGCACAGGGAATTCCTGAAGTGTGGTGCCAGGGTGAAACACAGGGCCAACAGAAGCCTCCTTGGAAAAATACTGAAAAGTAGTAATACGATGTCCACTGTGTTTATGTGCGTTGGGGTCCGTATGATCGTGCACGCTTTTCTCCACGGAAAGGGGCAGTGGGGTGCCTGAGCTCACGGGGTTCCCATTGGTGCTCTGCACTCTGCCTGGGTATCCCGGCTCCGTGGAAGGGATGGGCCCCTATGCTTACCCAGAGGCCCAGGTCACACGTTCACGGCGACGGCATCCCAGGGGGCAGAGGTCCTTCCGCTGGGTTTTGGGGTATGGGCAGGGAGAGGAGACAAGCGCCAAAGTCCTGCTGACAGGGCTCATCTCTTCCCTGGAGAAATGGCAGAGGTCAAGGAAAGGGAGGGACGCTCCCGGGCCACACATGTCCAGTGCCTGGGTTCGATGGATGGCGAAGATGGTCCTCCAGAGGTGCTCCCCCGTGGTAGTCCTCAGACACATCCACTACACACAGCACAGGGCGGGGACTAGTGTTTCATTACTCTTGTTGAACCCCAGAACCCCAGTGCCAGTGTCTCCATTGGTCTAACAAGGGGCCCGGATTCTTGCTGACACAGTCATCCGCACAGTACCAGAAAAAAAAAAAAAAAAGAATAAGTAAAAACAAACCTTGAAAGACGGGGGGCCAGTCCCCGTGTAGGGATTGTTGGAGTGGGGACAGAGGGCGGTGGGGATGTAGGAAAGGTGACACTCTCGTGCTGGCCCAAGTGGCTGGGAGGAAGTACAAAAGGCAGGGGAGCGACACAACACACACTCACACACACATGGACATCAAGGTTTCGATACCACCGCACCCCACAAACACACAGAGTCCATTAGCCACTCCCATAACTGAAACACACTCTCAGGAGCAGACCAGTCACCGCCCCCCCACCCCACCCACACACTATTCACTCTCTCTGATGTCCCGACACGCACACACTCCCATCCCCTCCCACGCACACAATCTTCACTCACTCACATGTCCGGGGACACACTCAGATACTGATGAACCCATGCTACCCCAGGATGCTCAGTTTCCTGCTCCCCTTGGTCCTTGGGTTGGGGTCCCCCTGATGGTAAACAGAGGAGAGTGGGGGAGAGGTAGGAGGATTGCTGAATGCGAGAACCTGTATACAGCCACCTGTCCCATGCTGACCCAGGCTGATATTCCTCTCTCTCTCCATGGGCTTAAGGCATATGCCCTATGCCCTCCATCCGGTGAAGACCACAAAAGGGAAGTGCCATCAAGAGCGACCCCTAGTCCTCACCAAAAGCTCAGGGAGCACACTCCCCTGGCTGATGTCTCTGTGCGCACAGGCGGCTTTCGAAAGCGTAGGGCACTGTCCATCGTCTGAGGTTTTAGCCTTCTGTGTGAAGGTCCATGGAAAGACCTGGCGTGTACAGACTACCTGTCACCAGCCTCACCCAGGAGGGTGTGGCAGTCAATCTCATGGGTGTTCCTGGTGCGTTTCAATGGGCAGTGCAGATTGCCTGTTCCGTGTCAGGCTGTGCAGTTGATGATCCTTATGACTTAGAGCCTTGCCCCTCCCGGAATGGCTGGAGGTTCCTGAGGTTCCAGGAGGGAAGGCTCGTCCCTGGAGAGTGTAGGGGAGACCGGTCTTCTTGGACTCTTGATCTGGAAATGCTGGGGCATCCTCGACGGGTGTCCGCATGCTGGCACCTGGCTCTGCTTGTGCTGGTCGGCTGTAACTGTCCTAGTTGCTGGACCTTCACTGAGCATTGGGAGCGGGACAACTCCCGTGTAGAGCATGGCCTTAAGGGGTCCTCGGCCTGGGCCATTTTGGGGGCTGCTGCGTTTTCCTCTATGCTTGTGGTGTTTGGTAGGCTGTCACCAAGGACGTGAAGCCTAGGGGAGAGGAAGGAGCGGAGTCTCCCACTCCTAGGCATCTCCAACCTGGCTCTGGGCACTGGGCTGACATTGAAGCCTGGCCCACCCCCTCCTTCCAGCCCGGCCTGGCCTGGTCCAGAGAGAAGGTGAGGCTGTGGAGGGCAGGTCCTTTAGGAGGTCAGGGAGCCCCCAATGTTAGGAGTCCATGGCCGGCGAGGGAGTCCGTGCCAGGGTCCCCAACCCTAAGACAGGGTGCCAGGACATCTAAGACAAATCCGCGCTAGCATTCCATTTTCCCAGCTAGACAAGAGCACAAGGGTCTCCTGTCTAGCAGCCTCTGCAGGGCTGACTTTTGCAACACAAGCCAAAACAAAGCTACTCCCCATGAAACATCGGTCCCTACCCAAGTTGAGGCCAGATGCCATCCCACCAGCCCCATGGACGTGGTAGACAGGGACATGATCAATGCCATGACTGGCAGCATCTTCACAGTGAATCTGCAGGGGCCTCACTCTCTAGGCCCTTGAAAGTACTAAAAAAAAAAAAAAACTAAATTTGAATGGGAACATGGCAGCCTGCCCAGGAGGTTGGTGCCCTTGCCCAGTAACCTTTGCCCCGCTGCCCAGCACTCTCTGACTGGTCTACCGCTGCCCTCCACGAAGCAGCATGACCAGGAACCTGGGCACTAAGGGAACCAAACTTCTCTAACCCAGAGTGCTGTCTGATGGGAGAGGACCACCTGAGGAATTGCCAGGCGTTCTGCCTTCATGGCTCTGGAGCACGTGCGTCTGTGCCTGGCCGGCCGCTCTGCAACTTCGTGTACTTGTCTGGGTAAAGGGGGTGGGGGTCTGCTCTGTGCCTGTGTTTCTGTGTCTTCTTGAGTGTTACTTGGTCTGGCTCTACCTGTGCCATCACGTCTCCAATCTGGCATCTGTGCGCATCCTGGCTATGCCAGTGTTGGGTCCCCATAAGTGCCTTGGGCCGTGGAGAGTCAGCTTTGCTGCAGCTGCCGGGTTGTTGGCCTGACTTGTGTTTGTTGTATGAGCTCTTACCTCTGAGGTGGTCTGCCTGTGAATTGGACCCTGTTTCTTCCATTTTGGAGTCAGAACCCTCTCCTCCTTCAACGGGGTTGGCGCGGCGTCTGCAATCTTTGGTGAGCCCCAAGAAGTCCTTGGCTGCCCGGGCCATAAGGTACGTGGTGACGCGTCCTTGGGAATGGAGGAACAGCCCCGCACCTACCGCCCATGCGCGAGGAGTAAGGGTCTCCGTGGCCTCGCTTAGGGTATGTGGTCACTCATCTTTCTCACTCCTCCCACTTGCAACTGCTCTGTGGATTTGGGACTGAAAGCTCAGGCTCTTGCACACAGCATAGACATGGGCAGCTTTTCAAAGGCTGCCCGTTCTGCTGTCGTCCACGTCTTACTCCATTGCTCTGAAGCCTCTTTACTGACCCGGGCCGACTGACGTCCATGACTACAGTACTAGGTTTCTGTGTACCCCGTGGCATGATTCCACCTCCTGTTCCGCCATTACTTCCTCCTTTGGTATATGATTCTTGTTTTCAGGAAACATGATTGGTGACCTCGTTGACACCACCGGATAGAGCTCTGCTCAGAAGACTTTTTGCTTCTGCGCACGTTGGGGGGTCCCTCGTAGGCAATGTGTCCTTTTGGTCTGTATGCCTTGCAATGTATGAATTTAGCTGGGGCAGTCAAGGCCCTGCCTCCCTGTCTCTGCCCTTCCTCGCTCCCTCCCTCACTCCCCCTCCACCCCTGCTACTACAGTACTCTCCCTCCTGCCCATGTCCCTCTCGTCCCTTCTGTGAATCCCTCCCAAGCCCCCTCTCTCACCCACCTCTTCCTAGCCTTCTCTGCTTCTCTCCCTTTCGTCCCAGTCTCCCTCTCCCTCCCCCCTCTCCGGGTCACCACCTGAGCCTTCCCCATTTCCAAGGCTGTGCTGTTTGTAGTGCAGTATTGCCTCAGAAGCCTCCTCTAGTGCCGTGGGTACAGTTGCATAGGCTAGGTCCGTTTGGATTGTACCAGTAATTCCAGAGTCTGGACTGTTTCCGGGACAGTCTCAGAAAATTTGTCTTCTCCCACAGACGGCCATGCATTTCTGTCCCTGCAGGCGTCCCCGTTTGCCCCCTGACAAGTAGACTTTTAGTAGAGGCACTCACACCCCCACCAGCACCCTGCACGAAACCTCAGAGGAGTTCCCTCTGCTTCTGTCGGTCAAAATCCCCCAGGACACCACCACCCATTCTTTTAAAATGAGGCCCCTCCCATGATGCACCCCCAATGCGGCCAGCCTTGCCATCGCCCATGGGGACTTCCACACACCTCCGGCAGCGTGTGGCCTTTCGGCCACATGACCATCCCCCACGCTCCCCCAGACTGGACCTGCATGAGGTGTGGTTCGGACTGGAAGGACCTGGTGCGTACCAGAGGAAGGGCACACACGTGCTACTAACGCTCACTTGGCCTTCCCCTCCCGGGCTGGTACTCCCCACTCAGTGACGGACACAGACCAAGGGAGCACTCAGAGCAGAGTTGGAGGGAAGTCCCAGAGAGAACTTGCATGAAAGTCAGGCGACGGAAGGGAACGCAAAGAGGAGAAGAGACACTGACAGAACAGGGAGTAGGTTCTGGCAGAAGAAAGTACAGCGGGAGCGGGTCCTACCGGTGGCTTGGACGGAAGAATACCCAGAATTACCCTTTAGGCCGGAGGTCTGGTCCATTAGCATGCAACCGAGCCGCAACCACGGACCTCACTGGGGCTGGGTTAGTAGGTCTGTACACCAGGGCGGCCACGGACCTCGGCTCTGTGCTCACTAACTTCAGGGACATTGCTTTGTGTGCAGTACCTCTGTTTTAAGGAAAGGTGGGACCTGGGGGTTGGAGGGGTGGGGGAGGGAGCTGGTCCCTGCATCCAGCATCTTGGTGGTGGCCACGTGGCTCCCTCCACCACTGGGTGGGTCAAGGGGGAAAGCCACGTGGACAGTGAGGAGGCAGCGGTGGAGCACCAGCTGATGACTCCAGGGCTTTGCCCCAGGTTGGCTGAGAAGGGGCGGTTGAGGCTTCCGAGCAGAGGGCGGACAGTGGATTCAGCCGCTGGATTTCAATTCTCTGGTGCCAGCCCAGTGGTCCCAGGAGAATGGATGAGAAAGGGTAGAGTGTGTCTGGGATACCAGGGGACTTGTGGGAATGGCCTGGGTGGTGTCTCCGAAGAAAACGATTGGGGTTGAGGGCCGGCGGCCACCCTGAAGGAGGAGCACTGGCTGGTTCCCTGGCTGGCTCCTGTGTGGTTAAGGGACAAGGCTGGTGGTGGCCACGTCCACTGCCCTGTCACTGTCACCCAGCGTCCTGGGCATGGCTCAGAGGCGCCATCCAGCCCAGGCCACAGGCATGCCTCCACCACCGCTGCCCCCGACAGCCCCTGCACTGAGGCCCTATGTGCATGAGTGCCCCAGGCCCTCGCACTCTGATAGGTGGCTGCTACCCACCCGCCTCCCGGGCCGCAGAGCTCAACCTGCCCATCGCGCGGCCATCTCCTTCCCTCCGCAGCTGCCTGGGCTCACGGCCACCCCGCATGGAGAGGTAGGTGAGGACCCGAGGAGGCAGGGCTGCCCCGGAATCCTGGACCACCTTGGTCCTGGAAGGGGGCCCTCAGGGAGACCGGCTCCTGCGGGCACACGGCGGGGGGGGGGCACTTCTGGCCCTAGAGGCTGTGGGGATGGCGGCAGTGGCTGTGCGGGAATCTGAGGCAAGGCAGGACAAAGAGGACGCTGGCGCGGGGGACGACTGGGCCCTGGAGGCGGGGGTAGTGTCGGTGAAAAAGATGAGGACGTGGCGCAAGCAGAGCAGGACGAGAGGCTCCAGGAGCTGCCCCAGGCAGAACAAGTGCCGTGGCCTGACACGGCCGGGGCCTCATTTGCCACGCTGGAGTTCAGGAAGCGCTCCGCTCTCTGGGTTCCCAAGCCTCCAGGGTCTACTTGGGGCTCAAGCGCAGGAAGAATCAGAAGCGGAGCTCTCCCCTGTCCGGAAGAAGGGCCATCGTCCAGGGCATCCCTGGCTTCTGGGCCCAGGCGGTAACCTTCGTCCTGCTGGCTGGCATTGGTGGCAGTGGAGGTGGAGAGGGAGGAGGGCAGTGGCAGAGCAGGGCCAGAGCCAGGGTCAGGAGAGTTGTGGGGATGGTCCCGCTCCCGCAGTAATGGGCCCCAGCCCTCCAGCAGTGGGCACTCCCCCGCAGCAGGGCACCCCACCCCTGCAGTGGCCTCGCCCCTCTAATGCACAGCCCAGGGTGGTCCTGGAGTGGGTGTTTGCTGGGCAGGCGTGGCAACTGGGGAGAAGGGCAGGGGATGGGATGAGACCTGTTCAGGCCTGCCTGAACAGGGGCTGCAGCACCCCCAACAACACTCTTCTGGGGGTCCTTGAACACATGTCAACACTTTCAAAACCTAGTGAAGCCCAGGCACACTTGGCTCAGGGCAGATATTGGAAGGAAATGATTCTCTGGGTACACGGGGCAGATGGAGAGTCTGCCTACCCCCTACGCTGTCCTGCACAACCAGTGTAGTTTCCCAAATTGTTCGGTGTAGACCCACGGGTTTGTCTGCAGGGACACACTGAAACTCTGTCGGCTGGCGGCCTGGCTTCAGAGAACCCCAGGAGCCCAGACACAGTGCAGGGGGTGCTACAAACTCTGTCTCCACAGGTCCTGCTGAGGCAGACCTGAAGCCCCTGGCCCAGATGCCCTAAGGCACGTTGTTTCCCTACCTGCCTCTCCCTCTCCATGTCCCCCTCCCCCTCACACTCTCTCCTCTCTGCTCTTCCTCTGTGTCTCCTCCTCAGTGTCTGGGGTCTCTGTGTGTCTCTCTCTCTTCTCCTTTCCCCCTGTTCCCACCCTACCGTTTTCCCTCCCTGTCTCGCTGCATCTGCCAGGCTCTTGCTTTGCACCTGGGTGTACAGCCATACTGCAAGTGAGTGGAGCGGCCCCCGGGTAGGCAGAGGAGGCCACTGAAGGGCCCACGGCTTCAGGCGAACACGCAGGTAAACACAGCCGTGAGAGAGGGACCAAGTACATCCGACCTCCAAAGCGGTGACTGTCCCCTGGCACCGCAAGATCCGGGCACAGGCCAGAGGGCCATAGGATGGGAGTGAAGGAAGGCCCTTGGCCTTCCCATGTTGGGCCCAGTCAGCCTCAGCCCTGTTGATCCTCGAAGCCCAGCGACAACCCAGGGCAGAGCATGGGTGAGGGAAGGGCAAGCGCTGGGGAGGTCGGGAGGGGGGCAGTGCCTGCTGCTTCCGCCCACTCTGTCCCCTGCTCTCAGACGGGAAGGGCTGGGTCCATCCTGGTTCTCTTTCCCGGAGCACCTGACGTCGAGGCTCCTTGTCCCAAGGCAGATCCTGAATGGATCGGCAGATATCAGCCGTGACGGGCGGCCAGGACACAGACATGCTCAGCTACCTGACCAATTTAGAGGCTGGCCCTGGAGACCTAGGCTGGCGGAGGTCGTTGGCAGTGGGGTTTGAGCCGGAGGGGGCATGGTAAGGTTGTTCCGAGTCATGGCCAGCCACTCAGTGAGGACACCGAGAGGACACGTCCCCCTCCCTTTCCTCTTTCTTTGGCGGGGCAGGTGGAGGAACGGGGCGTGCCATGTACCGCTGCTGGTTGATGTTTTCCTTTGGGAGAAGCCCCTACTTCCAGACCAAAACGATCGTTAAGGAGTATCACCTTTGCATTTGCCCGTAGGACACTGGGCACTGGGAACGCGTAGGGAGGAACGCAGGGTAGCCGGCCAGGGGTGGGATTTGGCACAGGAGGGAGAAAGGATGGAGCTTGAGAGGGAGAGGGGGCGTGGGTCCATGGCCATGGAGAGCCTCCCTTAAATTTTTTCGTCCTGCGGGATACAGGGGGACTCGTGGCACTGCAGTCCAGTGGTTCTGGGGTTCCGAACGTGGAGCTGCCAGCTGCAGGCAGGACACCAGCAGCCTGAACTTCTTTAACTGGTCGTCTGACCCCAGGAGCCCAGGATCTACCGGATTGCCGAGGTGGGGTCCCTGCAGCCTTTGTCAGCAGCGGTGATGCTGGAGACCCCGGCTGCTGGGGAACGGGGCCTGGGCCCCGTGCTCACCTGCCCATTTCGTCGTGCCAGATCATCACCAAGGACCTGTGGCCCAATCCCTGGCAGTACTACCCGAGGCAGGAAGGCGGCCTATGGGAATGAGCTGAGAGGAGGGCCTGTTGGTGAGGAGCCAGGAGGGCTGGGTCTTGAATGTGGAAGGAAGGTGCCAGGGACTGTCAGCTTAGCGGCAGGGCAACCGAGGCTCCGACGAGCCTGGGCCCCAGGTTGCTCCAGGCGCGGGTTGAAGCGTGGGAAGGGAGCCTGTGGAAGTCAGGGCACACCCCCGGGGCAGCAGGTGTGTCCACCTGGGGGAGATCAGGCCTGCCAGGCTGTTAGCCAGAATGTTCCTGGTCAGTCAGGAGAAGCAAGGCTTCTCCACCCCATTCCTCCGAACTGTCACCCGAGACTGCCGGTCCCTCTCTCTTGGTCCTCCTGACACTCATTCAGTTGGGGATGGCCTGCCTGTCTTTGGGAGTGGGGCTCATTTGTCCCGTCCCCTCCTGTGCCATGATTCCCTGCCTCCATGTTCCCGAGAACCACGTGTCCTCCCACAGCCCTATGGCCATGCCTGGGAATGGTACTAGGCCGTCTCTAGGAGGGGTCGTGAAGGCCTCGCCGAGGAGGAGGAGGGATCCCACAAGGACGAGGCATGCTCTCAACACCACCATGGCTATCCTTGGCATCATACAGTTTCCCAAAGAGCTAACATTTCTGTGTGTATTTTCGTGTGCGTGTGTGTGTCTGCCTGTCTGTCTGTCTGCATGTGTGTATGTGTAGGGGCATGGCAGCTGGGTGGAAATGGACATCGCAGTTTGACCACGAAGATGAAGTTGAGGAGCCCTCCACCGTTGTGAGACGTGGATGGGCTAGTCTGCGTGTTGCTCTGCCTGTGGGGGAGAGAAACGAGGAAAAGGATCACCAGGAGCAGGTCTAGAGTGTATCCTGCACATACCTGCAGGGACAGGGAGAGGGCCATAAGCGAGTTACGAGGCACTTTGTGTCTGTGTGTCAGTTTATATCGGAGGCACAGGAAATGGCAGGGAGGAAACGGGGCCGGTGGGATCCTCCCATCCCCATCCTGTTGCATTCCATGTGTGGGGGTGATGTGTAGCATGGGGGTAGGGCGCGGCAGGGCTTGGCCTGTGGAGAGACCCCTGCCCTTCCTAGGCAGGGTCTGGGGGGAGGATGGGAAAAGGCAGACCTCTCTTGGCCAAGCCTTGTTCTTTAGAGCAGGGGACACAGGCGGGGTAGGCTCCTGCCGAGCAGGGCCCTGTTGGCCCCGTGGCTCCTCCTACCCTCACATTCACTTCGCTTGGAGAGATTTGCCCAGTTCCCTTGCTCCTGGACTTGTGCCCTGCATTACTGTGACGTGATCCCACGCATGCTTCTGGTCAGATCCAGCGTAAAACCAAAGGTCCCCGGGAGGACAAAGGCAGTGGCGGTCACTCGTGGTCCCTGTGGACTCACGACCCTCCCGCTGATTAACACCACCCACCCGCAGGAGAGACAGCTCCATGGATGTCTGAGGGAAGGCCGGTGTGTGCTGTTGGCTGTGTGACGTCATGAGTGTGCTGCGGGTTGGGGAGCGGGTGTGGGACGGTTTGCGTGTGTATCTGTTGTTTCTGCACGCACGTGTGTGTGTGTGTGTGTGTGTGTGTGTGAGAGTACGCGCGCGTGGGCCTCTGGTCGTCAAGCACTTTGTGCCACCTGAGCATTCCTCTGAGCTTTTGACCGTGTGTTTATCCTTCTGCACGTGTGTGGGCATGTTTGTTCCAATTGGATCACATGTGTGCAGGACATCATGTGTAGTTATGCGTTGTCCATGTGTGTTTCCCTGTGTCCGTGTGTGTGAGATTGACGCAGGGTGTAGGCCTGCATCCCGGGGACAGAGTGTGTTTGTGTTTTGTGTCTGTGTTGAACGCCAAGGGTGAGTGTAGCGAGGCCTCGTGTGACTTCACGCGCATAGGGCCTGGATGTGTTCGTATTTGCTTCTTGTGCATGTTGGCATGTGCATATATGTGCCTCTGAGTGTGGCCACCAATGCTCGCCTATTACTTGTGTGTAGTTTCAAGTGCACGTATGTGTGAGTTTGTGGTGAACATGAATGCCTCCTTGATGGACCCCATGTGTGTAGGTGTTTGTTTCGTTTCCGTTCGATTGTGTGTTTACATGCGCAGGGTTGGGTGTTTGTGCGGCCAAGGGTCATGCCCAGGAGCAGGGACCGTGTGTGTTGCACCAGTTTGTGTGCTTCTAAGCACACATGCATGTGTGTATACCTGCATGCAGAATTCTGCACGTCTGTGTGTGAGGTGACGCATGTGTGTATTGTGTGTATGCATTTTTCAGGGACGGCTGGGTGTGTGATCCTGCGGGGCTATGTGTATACGGCTGTGTGCCGGAGACCTTGTATGCAAGAGCTCTGGGTTCATATCCTTGCATGCCCCCGAGTGTCTGTTGTGTGTCTGTGTGATTTCAGGCCCATGGGTGACTGTGTGTTTGTGTGCGTACCAGCAGATACAGGTGTTACCGCTAGTGCGTGCTCGGTGTTGGAAGCCATGCATGCACGCGCGCAAGCTCACGTGTGTGTCTGTGGATGCTGCTCTGGGGCTTGTTTACATACAGTTGTGCTGGAGAGTTTTGTGTGTGTTGTGGTTGCGTGTTAACACATGCCTTTTAGTGTACATTGGTGAGATAAGGGTGCATGCCTGTGTGCCAGTACCAGGATGTGTGCGGGGAGCACATGTGTGTTTGTGTGAGCATGAGTGTGCGTGTGTGTGTGTGTGAGTGTGCGTGTGTGTGTGTCTGAGCTGTGAGTGTGTATTCCTGTATCACAGAAATCATGTGTTTTTCTCACATGTGTCAGTATCCTCCGGGGTGTGTGGGGGGAAAGTTGTGCATGTCTGTTTGTCAAAACTGTGAATGTGTTTTGATGGAGTAAGCCTACAGGTGTGCTTTTTTTTTTTTTTTTCAGTGCAGCATCAACCATGTACATCTGTGCGAGAGACCTTCTCTGTCTCGTCTCAGGGTGCTTGTGCTTGCAAGCTTAGCTGTGTATGTCAGGTAGCGCAGGGCTGCATGCCTCAGGGTTGTGTGTGTTTTTGTGTTTGTGTGTGTGCGTGCGCGCGTGTGTGCCTGGGGTAGTGTGTTCTGTGTGCTTGCAAAAGTGTGCACACGTGAGCGTGTGAGGTGCGCATGTGTGCACGTGCTCTTGGGTGGCTACGTGTGTGCCTGCTGACTCAGAGTATGTGTTCGCTCACACGTTTCTATATTCTCAGGAGCGTGTCCGTGTGTGCGCACGTGCGCATGCTCAGATGTTTGGGTGTAAATTGTGTATGGCTGTGTGCCAGAGGCCGTGGATGTGGTTGGGTGTACTTGAGTGCTGTGTGAGTGTGAGTGTGAGTTTTCCTGGACACACGTGTGTATGATTTTTTGGTGGGGTGGGGCCGTATGTGTCTGCGTGTGCTGTGGACGTGTGAGTATTTGGATGTGTGTGCCTTGAACGTGTGTGAGGGTTCGTGTATGTGGTGGCGGGGCACCCAGCTTGGAACCCTATTGCTGGTCACGTGACCAGTGGCCAGTCACGGAGGGGCCGCGGGCTTTTGTTTCCTGGGAGAAGAGCTGCTCAGGGAGGCTTCTGCATCTTTCTTGCTGAAGCCCTTGTCTTCCAGGGACCCTGTGGGCAGAGAGAGGGTAGAGAAAGAGGCCCTGAATACAACGGGCGAGCGAGGGGAAGATGGAGAGGAGAGCATGAGGAAAGGCTAGGCAGACGGATGGAGCACTCTCCGTCCTGCTTGTGCTGAGCAGCCAAGGACAGGGACTGGGGGGACCTGCGGCCTCACTTCCCAACCCCCATCCCTCAGCGAGGCACAGAGCTTCGGGGCCTCTGTCCCCTGGAATAGCAGTCTTCTGCCATGCCTGGGCTGATGATTTCCACGCACGCCTGGCCAGGGTTCCGGGGTGGGGGGGGTGCATACGGTGTCCTCAGTCTTTGAGGACCGTGTTGGGGAATGGCAAGGGGCAGTTTCTCCTCGACAAGCTTCAAATACCAGGCGCAGAGCATGGTGAAGGTGGCCACGGGATGGGGGTGTGAGTGGCTTGGCGCACGGGGTGGGGGTCGGGTCGGGCGGTGGTGGGGAGTGGGGGGCGGGAACGCAAGGATCCCATAGGTGGAGCCTGAGGCCATCCTGGAGAAGGTGTACTGTTGGGCTCCCTGGCCGGCTCGTGTGGGGGTGAGGGGCCGGGCCAGAGAAGGCCCTGTGCGGCACCGCGTCAGTGGTTGGCCCCGGGGAACCACCATCATCCTGGGCGTGGCTTGGGCGGGCTCACGTGGCCCAAGCCGCATGCGTGCCTCTGCCACCTCTGCGCGTGGCCGGCTTTCCCCTAGGCCTTGTGCGCACGCGTCCCCCAGGCCCCCACCCGCGGTTGGCCGGCTGCTGTCCGCCGTCATTCCCCGGCGCCAGAGCCCTAGCAGCCAGGGCTCTGTGGAGAGCCACGTGCTCTCGCCTCCATCTCCTTCCCTCCAGCGCTTCCAGGGCTCAGGGCCACGGCCACATGGAGAGCGGGGCGGGGTCCGGGGAAGACGGGGCTGCCCCAGAATCCTGGACCACCTTGGTCCGGGAAGGGTGCGGTGAGGAGGCGGGGGCCCTCAGGGAGCACAGTGCCGGGGGCGAAGTGGGGGCGCTGCAGGCCGTAGGGGCCGGGGCGGTGGCAGTGGCGGTGGCGGTGGCGGTGGCGGTGGCGGCAGAGCCTGTGTGGGAAGCCGAGGCCTGGCAGGGCCAGAGGCGAGGCCGGCCTGGGGGCGGAATTGGTGGTCTTGGTGGAGGACACAGTGGCCGCGCCTGACCTTGGGGCAGAGGAAGACGAGGGGGACGAGGGTCAAGAGGACCAGGAGAACGCAGAGGATGAAAGGAAGCACACTGAAGTGGTGGAATGTCCCTGAAGAGGCTGAGGAGGGACACGAGGAGGAGGCTGCAGAGGGGCAGGCTGCTGAGGAGGTTAAGGAGGAAGGGGAGAAAGATGACAAGGAAGAGTCTGTGGAGGAAGAGGCTAAGGAGGGGGATGAGCAACTGAAGGAGGAAGAGGAGCCTGAGGGGGATTCTGTGGAGGAAGGGGCTAAGGCTGAGGAGGCCAAAGAGGAGGATTTTGAAGAGCAGGTGGCTGAGGACGTGGAGGCGGAGGCGGAGGCGGGCAAGAGGGAAGAGGCCAGGGAGGGGAGCCGGAAGGAGGAGGAAGCCCAGGAGCTGCAGGAGAAGCAGGAAGGGGAAGAAGAGCGAGGGGCAAGGCCAGGTCCGCCCCCGTCCCCGCTCCAGGCCCTCCAGGCCCTGCAGTCAGAGCTGGAGCCCCTGAACAAGGACGCCAGCAGGGCCTACTCTCGGCTCAAGCTCAGGTTCTGGCAGAGGCGGCGGTATCACCTGGAACACCGAAGCGCCCTCATCCGGGGCATCCCTGGCTTCTGGGCCAAGGCTGTATCCTTGCTACCTTCATGGAGGGACCCCGATGTGGCCGGGCTAGTGCAGGAGACTCCTGTGGCAGGGGGCCCGGCTCACGCCTCCGTGATCGGGACCGTTTCGAATTCCTGCTTCCGGGTGGGGGTCCCTGGTGGGGCCTCCAGGTTGCCCTTGATGTGGCAGGAGGCCCTGAAGCTCCGCTGGCGGAGTAGGAGCCGAAGCCCGGGTCAGAATTAGGCATAGCCCCGGGGCCGCGTCCCACAAAACAGCTCCACTCAAAGCTCAGGCTCCCCTGGGAAGAAGGTAGCAGGCGAGCGGATGCTGGAGGCACCAACGGAGGCTGCCTGGGAAGGAGCCAGTTCTGCCTAGCCAGCAGCACAGGAGGATGTGCCAGAGAGGGGTGGCGTGGGCCGGGAGGGAGTTCTCCGAGGACGCACATCTTTTTCTGGGTTAGTGCCCGGCCGTGCGCTCCCTAACTACCTAATGCCACAGGCCGTGCGCAGGCCCAGGGGGCCTTGACGAAGGCCGTGAGGAGGGAGTGGGTCCCAGTGGGAGGAGAGGGGATGCGGCGCCCACCTGCCGTCCAGGCTTGCTCCCTTGTTCTAGCTCTATCATCTCCCGCCCTCGGAGAGTCCTTGACCCAAAGCAGTTTGTGAACCACCCGCAGCTGTCAGCCATGCTCAGGGGCCAAGATAAAGGCATACTTGTCTCCATGACGGATTTGCAGGTCTGGCCCGGGAGACGGAGGCTGGCCAGGGGTATGGGAGAGGAGCGGGTGACAGAAGAGACTCCTCCCCAAAGCCAGGAGGGGAAGGGTCTGCTGGACAGAGATTTCACCCCTCTCCCCACTTTGCCGCCCGGCAGGTGGAGGAACTCGAGCCTCCCCGTGATCGCCGCAAGATCCTGCTCTTCTTTCGCAAGAACTCCTACTTCCACAATGAAGTCGTTGAGAAGGAGTATGTCCTCAGGGCTGCTGGTAAGGGGGCCTCTGCGTGGAGGGGTGGCAGCAGGTGGAGGCGGCAGGGTTGCACCTGATGCATTAGGCGGCGCCTTCGCACGTACCCATCTTCCTGCAGGGTACGAGCCGTCTCATTCCACTCCCATCCAGTGGCACCGGAATTATGAACGGGAGGCCCGTAGCCGCAGACACCACAACAGCAGCCTAAACTTCTTCAACTGGTTCTCTGACCACAGCTTTGCCGGGTCTAGCAGGATAGCTGAGGTGGGTCCCGGGCAGAGACCGCGCACGTGAACCTGGCTGTGTTCCCCAGCCGATTGGGATGGGCCTCTGAGCCCCGCCCCGTTTCCCCTGCCAGATCATCATGGACGACCTGTGGCCCAATCCCCTGCAGTACTACATGAGGAAGAAGGCCCCAGCCGAGGGAACTGAGAGGAGGGCAGGTGAGAAGACCGGGGCGTGGGTGCAGAAAATGCTCCCTGCGGCTTCGTGGGAGCTGGGCTTCACAACTGCAGAGACTGAGGCTCCGAGGAACACTCAGAGGCAGTGGCCCCAGGGCCAAAGGGCATGGCCTTGAGGCAGGGAGACTGCAGAAGGGTAGTGTGGAACTGGTTCTGCCTGGGGAAGCTTGAGGAAGGCAGGGCCAGGCGGCGTCAATGAGCAGAGCTGGAGAAGCAGAATGGGCTCAGCAGCTGCCCTTGTGGGAAGTGCCATTCCCTGGCCATGGACTCCTGCCTGCAGGTCGACTAGCCACCACCTCACCTCTGTGCCCACCTACGTGCCTCCCACCACCCTTAGCACAGGTGTGTGGGTACCATGGTGTTAGGGCTCACGCATCACCCTGTCAGGTTTCTGAGTTCATCAGCATGGTTGTCCCCTTCCTCTCTGCGGGCAGTGTCCTGCACCCACCGCAATCACCCCGAGAACACTGGGCAGCGTGCAGAGATATGTTTACTACGTGGGTGGAGGAAATGGAGGGCGATCGCAGCCCGGGTCGGCGGAGGGCCGGGAGAGGATGACCACCCTTCCCCGGGAGGGCCTTGAAACCCTCAAGTAACCTTACGTTTACACACGGTTCTCCTCCTGTGCGCCTGTGTGTTCGTGTGTCTCTGTATATGTCTTCTCTCCAGGGAGCTTCAAGAAGTTGAGATGAATATGCAGAGGCATCGCCCTTGACCGGAACTGGTCAGAAACTTCAGATGGAGCCGGAGCCGAATGGTCAGACCGGATGCTCAGCACAGGGAATTCCTGAAGTGTGGTGCCAGGGTGAAACACAGGGCCAACAGAGGCCTCCTTGGAAAAATACTGAAAAGTAGTAATACGATGTCCACTGTGTTTATGTGCGTTGGGGTCCGTATGATCGTGCACGCTTTTCTCCACGGAAAAGGGCAGTGGGGTGCCTGAGCTCACGGGGTTCCCATTGGTGCTTTGCACTCTGCCTGGGTATCCCGGCTCCGTGGAAGGGATGGGCCCCTATGCTTACCCAGAGGCCCAGGTCACACGTACACGGCGACGGCATCCCAGGGGGCAGAGGTCCTTCCGCTGGGTTTTGGGGTATGGGCAGGGAGAGGAGACAAGCGCCAAAGTCCTGCTGACAGGGCTCATCTCTTCCCTGGCGAAATGGCAGAGGTGAAGGAAAGGGAGGGACGCTCCCGGGCCGCACATGTCCAGTGCCTGGGTTCGATGGATGGCGAAGACGGTCCTCCAGAGGTGCTCGCCCTTGGTAGTCCTCAGACACATCCACTGCACACAGCACAGGGCGGGGACTGGTGTTTCATTACTCTTGTTGAACCCCAGAACCCCAGTGCCAGTGTCTCCGTTGGTCTAACAAGGGGCCCGGGTTCTTGCTGACACAGTCATCCGCACAGTACCAGAAAAAAAAAAAAAAGAATAAGTAAAAACAAACCTTGAAAGACGGGGGGCCAGTCCCCGTGTAGGGATTGTTGGAGTGGGGACAGAGGGCGGTGGGGATGTAGGAAAGTTGACACTCTCGTGCTGGCCCAAGTGGCTGGGAGGAAGTACAAAAGGCAGGGGAGCGACACAACACACACTCACACACACACGGACATCAAGGTTTCGATACCACCGCACCCCACAAACACACAGAGTCCATTAGCCACTCCCATAACTGAAACACACTCTCAGGAGCAGACCAGTCACCGCCCCCCCACCCCACCCACACACTATTCACTCTCTCTGATGTCCCGACACGCACACACTCCCATCCCCTCCCACGCACACAATCTTCACTCACTCACATGTCCGGGGACACACTCAGATACTGACGAACCCATGCTGCCCCAGGATGCTCAGTTTCCTGCTTCCCTTGGTCCTTGGGTTGGGGTCCCCCTGATGGTAAACAGAGGAGAGTGGGGGAGAGAGGTAGGAGGATTGCTGAATGCGAGAACCTGTATACAGCCACCTGTCCCATGCTGACCCAGGCTGATATTCCTCTCTCTCTCCATGGGCTTAAGGCATATGCCCTATGCCCTCCATCCGGTGAAGACCACAAAAGGGAAGTGCCATCAAGAGCGACCCCTAGTCCTCACCAAAAGCTCAGGGAGCACACTCCCCTGGCTGATGTCTCTGTGCGCACAGGCGGCTTTCGAAAGCGTAGGGCACTGTCCATCGTCTGAGGTTTTAGCCTTCTGTGTGAAGGTCCATGGAAAGACCTGGCGTGTACAGACTACCTGTCACCAGCCTCACCCAGGAGGGTGTGGCAGTCAATCTCATGGGTGTTCCTGGTGCGTTTCAATGGGCAGTGCAGATTGCCTGTTCCGTGTCAGGCTGTGCAGTTGATGATCCTTATGACTTAGAGCCTTGCCCCTCCCGGAATGGCTGGAGGTTCCTGAGGTTCCAGGAGGGAAGGCTCGTCCCTGGAGAGTGTAGGGGAGACCGGTCTTCTTGGACTCTTGATCTGGAAATGCTGGGGCATCCTCGACGGGTGTCCGCATGCTGGCACCTGGCTCTGCTTGTGCTGGTCGGCTGTAACTGTCCTAGTTGCTGGACCTTCACTGAGCATTGGGAGCGGGGACAACTCCCGTGTAGAGCATGGCCTTAAGGGGTCCTCGGCCTGGGCCATTTTGGGGGCTGCTGCGTTTTCCTCTATGCTTGTGGTGTTTGGTAGGCTGTCACCAAGGACGTGAAGCCTAGGGGAGAGGAAGGAGCGGAGTCTCCCACTCCTAGGCATCTCCAACCTGGCTCTGGGCACTGGGCTGACATTGAAGCCTGGCCCACCCCCTCCTTCCAGCCCGGCCTGGGCCTGGTCCAGAGAGAGAGGTGAGGCTGTGGAGGGCAGGTCCTTTAGGAGGTCAGGGAGCCCCCAATGTTAGGAGTCCATGGCCGGCGAGGGAGTCCGTGCCAGGGTCCCCAACCCTAAGACAGGGTGCCAGGACATCTAAGACAAATCCGCGCTAGCATTCCATTTTCCCAGCTAGACAAGAGCACAAGGGTCTCCTGTCTAGCAGCCTCTGCAGGGCTGACTTTTGCAACACAAGCCAAAACAAAGCTACTCACCATGAAACATCGGTCCCTACCCAAGTTGAGGCCAGATGCCAGCCCACCAGCCCCATGGACGTGGTAGACAGGGACATGATCAATGCCATGACTGGCAGCATCTTCACAGTGAATCTGCAGGGGCCTCACTCTCTAGGCCCTTGAAAGTACTAAAAAAAAAAAAACTAAATTTGAATGGGAACATGGCAGCCTGCCCAGGAGGTTGGTGCCCTTGCCCAGTAACCTTTGCCCCGCTGCCCAGCACTCTCTGACTGGTCTACCGCTGCCCTCCACGAAGCAGCATGACCAGGAACCTGGGCACTAAGGGAACCAAACTTCTCTAACCCAGAGTGCTGTCTGATGGGAGAGGACCACCTGAGGAATTGCCAGGCGTTCTGCCTTCATGGCTCTGGAGCACGTGCGTCTGTGCCTGGCCGGCCCGCTCTGCAACTTCGTGTACTTGTCTGGGTAAAGGGGGGGGGGTGGGGGTCTCTGCTCTGTGCCTGTGTTTCTGTGTCTTCTTGAGTGTTACTTGGTCTGGCTCTACCTGTGCCATCACGTCTCCAATCTGGCATCTGTGCGCATCCTGGCTATGCCAGTGTTGGGTCCCCATAAGTGCCTTGGGCCGTGGAGAGTCAGCTTTGCTGCAGCTGCCGGGTTGTTGGCCTGACTTGTGTTTGTTGTATGAGCTCTTACCTCTGAGGTGGTCTGCCTGTGAATTGGACCCTGTTTCTTCCATTTTGGAGTCAGAACCCTCTCCTCCTTCAACGGGGGGTTGGCGCGGCGTCTGCAATCTTTGGTGAGCCCCAAGAAGTCCTTGGCTGCCCGGGCCATAAGGTACGTGGTGACGCGTCCTTGGGAATGGAGGAACAGCCCCGCACCTACCGCCCATGCGCGAGGAGTAAGGGTCTCCGTGGCCTCGCTTAGGGTATGTGGTCACTCATCTTTCTCACTCCTCCCACTTGCAACTGCTCTGTGGATTTGGGACTGAAAGCTCAGGCTCTTGCACACAGCATAGACATGGGCAGCTTTTCAAAGGCTGCCCGTTCTGCTGTCATCCACGTCTTACTCCATTGCTCTGAAGCCTCTTTACTGACCCGGGCCGACTGACGTCCACGACTACAGTACTAGGTTTCTGTGTACCCCGTGGCATGATTCCACCTCCTGTTCCGCCATTACTTCCTCCTTTGGTATATGATTCTTGTTTTCAGGAAACATGATTGGTGACCTCGTTGACACCACCGGATAGAGCTCTGCTCAGAAGACTTTTTGCTTCTGCGCACGTTGGGGGGTCCCTCGTAGGCAATGTGTCCTTTTGGTCTGTATGCCTTGCAATGTATGAATTTAGCTGGGGCAGTCAAGGCCCTGCCTCCCTGTCTCTGCCCTTCCTCGCTCCCTCCCTCACTCCCCCCTCCACCCCTGCTACTACAGTACTCTCCCTCCTGCCCATGTCCCTCTCGTCCCTTCTGTGAATCCCTCCCAAGCCCCCTCTCTCACCCACCTCTTCCTAGCCTTCTCTGCTTCTCTCCCTTTCGTCCCAGTCTCCCTCTCCTCCCCCCTCTCCGGGTCACCACCTGAGCCTTCCCCATTTCCAAGGCTGTGCTGTTTGTAGTGCAGTATTGCCTCAGAAGCCTCCTCTAGTGCCGTGGGTACAGTTGCATAGGCTAGGTCCGTTTGGATTGTACCAGTAATTCCAGAGTCTGGACTGTTTTCCGGGACAGTCTCAGAAAATTTGTCTTCTCCCACAGACGGCCATGCATTTCTGTCCCTGCAGGCGTCCCCGTTTGCCCTGACAAGTAGACTTTTAGTAGAGGCACTCACACCCACCAAGCACCCTGCACGAAACCTCAGAGGAGTTCCCTCTGCTTCTGTCGGTCAAAATCCCCCAGGACACCACCACCCATTCTTTTAAAATGAGGCCCTCCCATGATGCACCCCCAATGCGGCCAGCCTTGCCATCGCCCATGGGGACTTCCACACACCTCCGGCAGCGTGTGGCCTTTCGGCCACATGACCATCCCCCACGCTCCCCCAGACTGGACCTGCATGAGGTGTGGTTCGGACTGGAAGGACCTGGTGCGTACCAGAGGAAGGGCACACGTGCTACTAACGCTCACTTGGCCTTCCCCTCCCGGGCTGGTACTCCACTCAGTGACGGACACAGACCAAGGGAGCACTCAGAGCAGAGTTGGAGGGAAGTCCCAGAGAGAACTTGCATGAAAGTCAGGCGACGGAAGGGAACGCAAAGAGGAGAAGAGACACTGACAGAACAGGGAGTAGGTTCTGGCAGAAGAAAGTACAGCGGGAGCGGGTCCTACCGGTGGCTTGGACGGAAGAATACCCAGAATTACCCTTTAGGCCGGAGGTCTGGTCCATTAGCATGCCACCGAGCCGCAACCACGGACCTCACTGGGGCTGGGTTAGTAGGTCTGTACACCAGGGCGGCCACGGACCTCGGCTCTGTGCTCACTAACTTCAGGGACATTGCTTTGTGTGCAGTACCTCTGTTTTAAGGAAAGGTGGGACCTGGGGGTTGGAGGGGTGGGGGAGGGAGCTGGTCCCTGCATCCAGCATCTTGGTGGTGGCCACGTGGCTCCCTCCACCACTGGGTGGGTCAAGGGGGAAAGCCACGTGGACAGTGAGGAGGCAGCGGTGGAGCACCAGCTGATGACTCCAGGGCTTTGCCCCAGGTTGGCTGAGAAGGGGCGGTTTGAGGCTTCCGAGCAGAGGGCGGACAGTGGATTCAGCCGCTGGATTTCAATTCTCTGGTGCCAGCCCAGTGGTCCCAGGAGAATGGATGAGAAAGGGTAGAGTGTGTCTGGGATACCAGGGGACTTGTGGGAATGGCCTGGGTGGTGTCTCCGAAAGAAAAAAAAACGATTGGGGTTGAGGGCCGGCGGCCACCCTGAAGGAGGAGCACTGGCTGGTTCCCTGGCTGGCTCCTGTGTGGTTAAGGGACAAGGCTGGTGGTGGCCACGTCCACTGCCCTGTCACTGTCACCCAGCGTCCTGGGCATGGCTCAGAGGCGCCATCCAGCCCAGGCCACAGGCATGCCTCCACCACCGCTGCCCCCGACAGCCCCTGCACTGAGGCCCTATGTGCATGAGTGCCCCAGGCCCTCGCACTCTGATAGGTGGCTGCTACCCACCCGCCTCCCGGGCCGCAGAGCTCAACCTGCCCATCGCGCGGCCATCTCCTTCCCTCCGCAGCTGCCTGGGCTCACGGCCACCCCGCATGGAGAGGTAGGTGAGGACCCGAGGAGGCAGGGCTGCCCCGGAATCCTGGACCACCTTGGTCCTGGAAGGGGGCCCTCAGGGAGACCGGCTCCTGCGGGCACACGGCGGGGGGGGGGCACTTCTGGCCCTAGAGGCTGTGGGGATGGCGGCAGTGGCTGTGCGGGAATCTGAGGCAAGGCAGGACAAAGAGGACGCTGGCGCGGGGGACGACTGGGCCCTGGAGGCGGGGGTAGTGTCGGTGAAAGATGAGGACGTGGCGCAAGCAGAGCAGGACGAGAGGCTCCAGGAGCTGCCCCAGGCAGAACAAGTGCCGTGGCCTGACACGGCCGGGGCCTCATTTGCCACGCTGGAGTTCAGGAAGCGCTCCGCTCTCTGGGTTCCCAAGCCTCCAGGGTCTACTTGGGGCTCAAGCGCAGGAAGAATCAGAAGCGGAGCTCTCCCCTGTCCGGAAGAAGGGCCATCGTCCAGGGCATCCCTGGCTTCTGGGCCCAGGCGGTAACCTTCGTCCTGCTGGCTGGCATTGGTGGCAGTGGAGGTGGAGAGGGAGGAGGGCAGTGGCAGAGCAGGGCCAGAGCCAGGGTCAGGAGAGTTGTGGGGATGGTCCCGCTCCCGCAGTAATAATGGGCCCCAGCCCTCCAGCAGTGGGCACTCCCCCGCAGCAGGGCACCCCACCCCTGCAGTGGCCTCGCCCCTCTAATGCACAGCCCAGGGTGGTCCTGGAGTGGGTGTTTGCTGGGCAGGCGTGGCAACTGGGGAGAAGGGCAGGGGATGGGATGAGACCTGTTCAGGCCTGCCTGAACAGGGGCTGCAGCACCCCCAACAAACACTCTTCTGGGGGTCCTTGAACACATGTCAACACTTTCAAAACCTAGTGAAGCCCAGGCACACTTGGCTCAGGGCAGATATTGGAAGGAAATGATTCTCTGGGTACACGGGGCAGATGGAGAGTCTGCCTACCCCCTACGCTGTCCTGCACAACCAGTGTAGTTTCCCAAATTGTTCGGTGTAGACCCACGGGTTTGTCTGCAGGGACACACTGAAACTCTGTCGGCTGGCGGCCTGGCTTCAGAGAACCCCAGGAGCCCAGACACAGTGCAGGGGGTGCTACAAACTCTGTCTCCACAGGTCCTGCTGAGGCAGACCTGAAGCCCCTGGCCCAGATGCCCTAAGGCACGTTGTTTCCCTACCTGCCTCTCCCTCTCCATGTCCCCCTCCCCCTCACACTCTCTCCTCTCTGCTCTTCCTCTGTGTCTCCTCCTCAGTGTCTGGGGTCTCTGTGTGTCTCTCTCTCTCTTCTCCTTTCCCCCTGTTCCCACCCTACCGTTTTCCCTCCCCTGTCTCGCTGCATCTGCCAGGCTCTTGCTTTGCACCTGGGTGTACAGCCATACTGCAAGTGAGTGGAGCGGGCCCCCCGGGTAGGCAGAGGAGGCCACTGAAGGGCCCACGGCTTCAGGCGAACACGCAGGTAAACACAGCCGTGAGAGAGGGACCAAGTACATCCGACCTCCAAAGCGGTGACTGTCCCCTGGCACCGCAAGATCCGGGCACAGGCCAGAGGGCCATAGGATGGGAGTGAAGGAAGGCCCTTGGCCTTCCCATGTTGGGCCCAGTCAGCCTCAGCCCTGTTGATCCTCGAAGCCCAGCGACAACCCAGGGCAGAGCATGGGTGAGGGAAGGGCAAGCGCTGGGGAGGTCGGGAGGGGGGGCAGTGCCTGCTGCTTCCGCCCACTCTGTCCCCTGCTCTCAGACGGGAAGGGCTGGGTCCATCCTGGTTCTCTTTCCCGGAGCAGCACCTGACGTCGAGGCTCCTTGTCCCAAGGCAGATCCTGAATGGATCGGCAGATATCAGCCGTGACGGGCGGCCAGGACACAGACATGCTCAGCTACCTGACCAATTTAGAGGCTGGCCCCTGGAGACCTAGGCTGGCGGAGGGTCGTTGGCAGTGGGGTTTTGAGCCGGAGGGGGCGTGGTAAGGTTGTTCCGAGTCATGGCCAGCCACTCAGTCAGGACACCGAGAGGACACGTCCCCCTCCCTTTCCTCTTTCTTTGGCGGGGCAGGTGGAGGAACGGGGCGTGCCATGTACCGCTGCTGGTTGATGTTTTCCTTTGGGAGAAGCCCCTACTTCCAGACCAAAACGATCGTTAAGGAGTATCACCTTTGGATTTGCCCGTAGGACACTGGGCACTGGGAACGCGTAGGGAGGAACGCAGGGTAGCCGGCCAGGGGTGGGATTTGGCACAGGAGGGAGAAAGGATGGAGCTTGAGAGGGAGAGGGGGCGTGGGTCCATGGCCATGGAGAGCCTCCCTTAAATTTTTTCGTCCTGCGGGATACAGGGGGACTCGTGGCACTGCAGTCCAGTGGTTCTGGGGTTCCGAACGTGGAGCTGCCAGCTGCAGGCAGGACACCAGCAGCCTGAACTTCTTTAACTGGTCGTCTGACCCCAGGAGCCCAGGATCTACCGGATTGCCGAGGTGGGGTCCCTGCAGCCTTTGTCAGCAGCGGTGATGCTGGAGACCCGGCTGCTGGGGAACGGGGCCTGGGCCCCGTGCTCACCTGCCCATTTCGTCGTGTGCCAGATCATCACCAAGGACCTGTGGCCCAATCCCTGGCAGTACTACCCGAGGCAGGAAGGCGGCCTATGGGAATGAGCTGAGAGGAGGGCCTGTTGGTGAGGAGCCAGGAGGGCTGGGTCTTGAATGTGGAAGGAAGGTGCCAGGGACTGTCAGCTTAGCGGCAGGGCAACCGAGGCTCCGACGAGCCTGGGCCCCAGGTTGCTCCAGGCGCGGGTTGAAGCGTGGGAAGGGAGCCTGTGGAAGTCAGGGCACACCCCCGGGGGCAGCAGGTGTGTCCACCTGGGGGAGATCAGGCCTGCCAGGCTGTTAGCCAGAATGTTCCTGGTCAGTCAGGAGAAGCAAGGCTTCTCCACCCATTCCTCCTTTCCTCCGAACTGTCACCCGAGACTGCCGGTCCCTCTCTCTTGGTCCTCCTGACACTCATTCAGTTGGGGATGGCCTGCCTGTCTTTGGGAGTGGGGCTCATTTGTCCCGTCCCCTCCTGTGCCATGATTCCCTGCCTCCATGTTCCCGAGAACCACGTGTCCTCCCACAGCCCTATGGCCATGCCTGGGAATGGTACTAGGCCGTCTCTAGGAGGGGTCGTGAAGGCCTCGCCGAGGAGGAGGAGGGATCCCACAAGGACGAGGCATGCTCTCAACACCACCATGGCTATCCTTGGCATCATACAGTTTCCCAAAGAGCTAACATTTCTGTGTGTATTTTCGTGTGCGTGTGTGTGTCTGCCTGTCTGTCTGTCTGCATGTGTGTATGTGTAGGGGCATGGCAGCTGGGTGGAAATGGACATCGCAGTTTGACCACGAAGATGAAGTTGAGGAGCCCTCCACCGTTGTGAGACGTGGATGGGCTAGTCTGCGTGTTGCTCTGCCTGTGGGGGAGAGAAACGAGGAAAAGGATCACCAGGAGCAGGTCTAGAGTGTATCCTGCACATACCTGCAGGGACAGGGAGAGGGCCATAAGCGAGTTACGAGGCACTTTGTGTCTGTGTGTGTCAGTTTATATCGGAGGCACAGGAAATGGCAGGGAGGAAACGGGGCCGGTGGGATCCTCCCATCCCCATCCTGTTGCATTCCATGTGTGGGGGTGATGTGTAGCATGGGGGTAGGGCGCGGCAGGGCTTGGCCTGTGGAGAGACCCCTGCCCTTCCTAGGCAGGGTCTGGGGGGAGGATGGGAAAAGGCAGACCTCTCTTGGCCAAGCCTTGTTCTTTAGAGCAGGGGACACAGGCGGGGTAGGCTCCTGCCGAGCAGGGCCCTGTTGGCCCCGTGGCTCCTCCTACCCCCACATTCACTTCGCTTGGAGAGATTTGCCCAGTTCCCTTGCTCCTGGACTTGTGCCCTGCATTACTGTGACGTGATCCCACGCATGCTTCTGGTCAGATCCAGCGTAAAACCAAAGGTCCCGGGAGGACAAAGGCAGTGGCGGTCACTCGTGGTCCCTGTGGACTCACGACCCTCCCGCTGATTAACACCACCCACCCGCAGGAGAGACAGCTCCATGGATGTCTGAGGGAAGGCCGGTGTGTGCTGTTGGCTGTGTGACGTCATGAGTGTGCTGCGGGTTGGGGAGCGGGTGTGGGACGGTTTGCGTGTGTATCTGTTGTTTCTGCACGCACGTGTGTGTGTGTGTGTGTGTGTGTGTGAGAGTACGCGCGCGTGGGCCTCTGGTCGTCAAGCACTTTGTGCCACCTGAGCATTCCTCTGAGCTTTTGACCGTGTGTTTATCCTTCTGCACGTGTGTGGGCATGTTTGTTCCAATTGGATCACATGTGTGCAGGACATCATGTGTAGTTATGCGTTGTCCATGTGTGTTTCCCTGTGTCCGTGTGTGTGAGATTGACGCAGGGTGTAGGCCTGCATCCCGGGGACAGAGTGTGTTTGTGTTTTGTGTCTGTGTTGAACGCCAAGGGTGAGTGTAGCGAGGCCTCGTGTGACTTCACGCGCATAGGGCCTGGATGTGTTCGTATTTGCTTCTTGTGCATGTTGGCATGTGCATATATGTGCCTCTGAGTGTGGCCACCAATGCTCGCCTATTACTTGTGTGTAGTTTCAAGTGCACGTATGTGTGAGTTTGTGGTGAACATGAATGCCTCCTTGATGGACCCCATGTGTGTAGGTGTTTGTTTCGTTTCCGTTCGATTGTGTGTTTACATGCGCAGGGTTGGGTGTTTGTGCGGCCAAGGGTCATGCCCAGGAGCAGGGACCGTGTGTGTTGCACCAGTTTGTGTGCTTCTAAGCACACATGCATGTGTGTATACCTGCATGCAGAATTCTGCACGTCTGTGTGTGAGGTGACGCATGTGTGTATTGTGTGTGTATGCATTTTTCAGGGACGGCTGGGTGTGTGATCCTGCGGGGCTATGTGTATACGGCTGTGTGCCGGAGACCTTGTATGCAAGAGCTCTGGGTTCATATCCTTGCATGCCCCCGAGTGTCTGTTGTGTGTCTGTGTGATTTCAGGCCCATGGGTGACTGTGTGTTTGTGTGCGTACCAGCAGATACAGGTGTTACCGCTAGTGCGTGCTCGGTGTTGGAAGCCATGCATGCACGCGCGCAAGCTCACGTGTGTGTCTGTGGATGCTGCTCTGGGGCTTGTTTACATACAGTTGTGCTGGAGAGTTTTGTGTGTGTTGTGGTTGCGTGTTAACACATGCCTTTTAGTGTACATTGGTGAGATAAGGGTGCATGCCTGTGTGCCAGTACCAGGATGTGTGCGGGGGCGGGGAGCACATGTGTGTTTGTGTGAGCATGAGTGTGCGTGTGTGTGTGTGTGAGTGTGCGTGTGTGTGTGTCTGAGCTGTGAGTGTGTATTCCTGTATCACAGAAATCATGTGTTTTTCTCACATGTGTCAGTATCCTCCGGGGTGTGTGGGGGGAAAGTTGTGCATGTCTGTTTGTCAAAACTGTGAATGTGTTTTGATGGAGTAAGCCTACAGGTGTGCTTTTTTTTTTTTTTTTCAGTGCAGCATCAACCATGTACATCTGTGCGAGAGACCTTCTCTGTCTCGTCTCAGGGTGCTTGTGCTTGCAAGCTTAGCTGTGTATGTCAGGTAGCGCAGGGCTGCATGCCTCAGGGTTGTGTGTGTTTGTGTGTTGTGTGTGTGCGTGCGCGCGTGTGTGCCTGGGGTAGTGTGTTCTGTGTGCTTGCAAAAGTGTGCACACGTGAGCGTGTGAGGTGCGCATGTGTGCACGTGCTCTTGGGTGGCTACGTGTGTGCCTGCTGACTCAGAGTATGTGTTCGCTCACACGTTTCTATATTCTCAGGAGCGTGTCCGTGTGTGCGCACGTGCGCATGCTCAGATGTTTGGGTGTAAATTGTGTATGGCTGTGTGCCAGAGGCCGTGGATGTGGTTGGGTGTACTTGAGTGCTGTGTGAGTGTGAGTGTGAGTTTTCCTGGACACACGTGTGTATGATTTTTTGGTGGGTGGGGCCGTATGTGTCTGCGTGTGCTGTGGACGTGTGAGTATTTGGATGTGTGTGCCTTGAACGTGTGTGAGGGTTCGTGTATGTGGTGGCGGGGCACCCAGCTTGGAACCCTATTGCTGGTCACGTGACCAGTGGCCAGTCACGGAGGGGCCGCGGGCTTTTGTTTCCTGGGAGAAGAGCTGCTCAGGGAGGCTTCTGCATCTTTCTTGCTGAAGCCCTTGTCTTCCAGGGACCCTGTGGGCAGAGAGAGGGTAGAGAAAGAGGCCCTGAATACAACGGGCGAGCGAGGGGAAGATGGAGAGGAGAGCATGAGGAAAGGCTAGGCAGACGGATGGAGCACTCTCCGTCCTGCTTGTGCTGAGCAGCCAAGGACAGGGACTGGGGGGACCTGCGGCCTCACTTCCCAACCCCCATCCCTCAGCGAGGCACAGAGCTTCGGGGCCTCTGTCCCCTGGAATAGCAGTCTTCTGCCATGCCTGGGCTGATGATTTCCACGCACGCCTGGCCAGGGTTCCGGGGTGGGGGGGGTGCATACGGTGTCCTCAGTCTTTGAGGACCGTGTTGGGGAATGGCAAGGGGCAGTTTCTCCTCGACAAGCTTCAAATACCAGGCGCAGAGCATGGTGAAGGTGGCCACGGGATGGGGGTGTGAGTGGCTTGGCGCACGGGGTGGGGGGTCGGGCGGTGGTGGGGAGTGGGGGCGGGAACGCAAGGATCCCATAGGTGGAGCCTGAGGCCATCCTGGAGAAGGTGTACTGTTGGGCTCCCTGGCCGGCTCGTGTGGGGGTGAGGGGCCGGGCCAGAGAAGGCCCTGTGCGGCACCGCGTCAGTGGTTGGCCCCGGGGAACCACCATCATCCTGGGCGTGGCTTGGGCGGGCTCACGTGGCCCAAGCCGCATGCGTGCCTCTGCCACCTCTGCGCGTGGCCGGCTTTCCCCTAGGCCTTGTGCGCACGCGTCCCCCAGGCCCCCACCCGCGGTTGGCCGGCTGCTGTCCGCCGTCATTCCCCGGCGCCAGAGCCCTAGCAGCCAGGGCTCTGTGGAGAGCCACGTGCTCTCGCCTCCATCTCCTTCCCTCCAGCGCTTCCAGGGCTCAGGGCCACGGCCACATGGAGAGCGGGGCGGGGTCCGGGGAAGACGGGGCTGCCCCAGAATCCTGGACCACCTTGGTCCGGGAAGGGTGCGGTGAGGAGGCGGGGGCCCTCAGGGAGCACAGTGCCGGGGGCGAAGTGGGGGCGCTGCAGGCCGTAGGGGCCGGGGCGGTGGCAGTGGCGGTGGCGGTGGCGGTGGCGGTGGCGGCAGAGCCTGTGTGGGAAGCCGAGGCCTGGCAGGCCAGAGGCGAGGCCGGCCTGGGGGCGGAATTGGTGGTCTTGGTGGAGGACACAGTGGCCGCGCCTGACCTTGGGGCAGAGGAAGACGAGGGGGACGAGGGTCAAGAGGACCAGGAGAACGCAGAGGATGAAAGGAAGCACACTGAAGTGGTGGAATGTCCTGAAGAGGCTGAGGAGGGACACGAGGAGGAGGCTGCAGAGGGGCAGGCTGCTGAGGAGGTTAAGGAGGAAGGGGAGAAAGATGACAAGGAAGAGTCTGTGGAGGAAGAGGCTAAGGAGGGGGATGAGCAACTGAAGGAGGAAGAGGAGCCTGAGGGGGATTCTGTGGAGGAAGGGGCTAAGGCTGAGGAGGCCAAAGAGGAGGATTTTGAAGAGCAGGTGGCTGAGGACGTGGAGGCGGAGGCGGAGGCGGGCAAGAGGGAAGAGGCCAGGGAGGGGAGCCGGAAGGAGGAGGAAGCCCAGGAGCTGCAGGAGAAGCAGGAAGGGGAAGAAGAGCGAGGGGCAAGGCCAGGTCCGCCCCCGTCCCCGCTCCAGGCCCTCCAGGCCCCTGCAGTCAGAGCTGGAGCCCCTGAACAAGGACGCCAGCAGGGCCTACTCTCGGCTCAAGCTCAGGTTCTGGCAGAGGCGGCGGTATCACCTGGAACACCGAAGCGCCCTCATCCGGGGCATCCCTGGCTTCTGGGCCAAGGCTGTATCCTTGCTACCTTCATGGAGGGACCCCGATGTGGCCGGGCTAGTGCAGGAGACTCCTGTGGCAGGGGGGGCCGGCTCACGCCTCCGTGATCGGGACCGTTTCGAATTCCTGCTTCCGGGTGGGGGTCCCTGGTGGGGCCTCCAGGTTGCCCTTGATGTGGCAGGAGGCCCTGAAGCTCCGCTGGCGGAGTAGGAGCCGAAGCCCGGGTCAGAATTAGGCATAGCCCCGGGGCCGCGTCCCACAAAACAGCTCCACTCAAAGCTCAGGCTCCCCTGGGAAGAAGGTAGCAGGCGAGCGGATGCTGGAGGCACCAACGGAGGCTGCCTGGGAAGGAGCCAGTTCTGCCTAGCCAGCAGCACAGGAGGATGTGCCAGAGAGGGGTGGCGTGGGCCGGGAGGGAGTTCTCCGAGGACGCACATCTTTTTCTGGGTTAGTGCCCGGCCGTGCGCTCCCTAACTACCTAATGCCACAGGCCGTGCGCAGGCCCAGGGGGCCTTGACGAAGGCCGTGAGGAGGGAGTGGGTCCCAGTGGGAGGAGAGGGGATGCGGCGCCCACCTGCCGTCCAGGCTTGCTCCCTTGTTCTAGCTCTATCATCTCCCGCCCTCGGAGAGTCCTTGACCCAAAGCAGTTTGTGAACCACCCGCAGCTGTCAGCCATGCTCAGGGGCCAAGATAAAGGCATACTTGTCTCCATGACGGATTTGCAGGTCTGGCCCGGGAGACGGAGGCTGGCCAGGGGTATGGGAGAGGAGCGGGTGACAGAAGAGACTCCTCCCCAAAGCCAGGAGGGGAAGGGTCTGCTGGACAGAGATTTCACCCCTCTCCCCACTTTGCCGCCCGGCAGGTGGAGGAACTCGAGCCTCCCCGTGATCGCCGCAAGATCCTGCTCTTCTTTCGCAAGAACTCCTACTTCCACAATGAAGTCGTTGAGAAGGAGTATGTCCTCAGGGCTGCTGGTAAGGGGGCCTCTGCGTGGAGGGGTGGCAGCAGGTGGAGGCGGCAGGGTTGCACCTGATGCATTAGGCGGCGCCTTCGCACGTACCCATCTTCCTGCAGGGTACGAGCCGTCTCATTCCACTCCCATCCAGTGGCACCGGAATTATGAACGGGAGGCCCGTAGCCGCAGACACCACAACAGCAGCCTAAACTTCTTCAACTGGTTCTCTGACCACAGCTTTGCCGGGTCTAGCAGGATAGCTGAGGTGGGTCCCGGGCAGAGACCGCGCACGTGAACCTGGCTGTGTTCCCCAGCCGATTGGGATGGGCCTCTGAGCCCCGCCCCGTTTCCCCTGCCAGATCATCATGGACGACCTGTGGCCCAATCCCCTGCAGTACTACATGAGGAAGAAGGCCCCAGCCGAGGGAACTGAGAGGAGGGCAGGTGAGAAGACCGGGGCGTGGGTGCAGAAAATGCTCCCTGCGGCTTCGTGGGAGCTGGGCTTCACAACTGCAGAGACTGAGGCTCCGAGGAACACTCAGAGGCAGTGGCCCCAGGGCCAAAGGGCATGGCCTTGAGGCAGGGAGACTGCAGAAGGGTAGTGTGGAAACTGGTTCTGCCTGGGGAAGCTTGAGGAAGGCAGGGCCAGGCGGCGTCAATGAGCAGAGCTGGAGAAGCAGAATGGGCTCAGCAGCTGCCCTTGTGGGAAGTGCCATTCCCTGGCCATGGACTCCTGCCTGCAGGTCGACTAGCCACCACCTCACCTCTGTGCCCACCTACGTGCCTCCCACCACCCTTAGCACAGGTGTGTGGGTACCATGGTGTTAGGGCTCACGCATCACCCTGTCAGGTTTCTGTGTTCATCAGCATGGTTGTCCCCTTCCTCTCTGCGGGCAGTGTCCTGCACCCACCGCAATCACCCCGAGAACACTGGGCAGCGTGCAGAGATATGTTTACTACGTGGGTGGAGGAAATGGAGGGCGATCGCAGCCCGGGTCGGCGGAGGGCCGGGAGAGGATGACCACCCTTCCCCGGGAGGGCCTTGAAACCCTCAAGTAACCTTACGTTTACACACGGTTCTCCTCCTGTGCGCCTGTGTGTTCGTGTGTCTCTGTATATGTCTTCTCTCCAGGGAGCTTCAAGAAGTTGAGATGAATATGCAGAGGCATCGCCCTTGACCGGAACTGGTCAGAAACTTCAGATGGAGCCGGAGCCGAATGGTCAGACCGGATGCTCAGCACAGGGAATTCCTGAAGTGTGGTGCCAGGGTGAAACACAGGGCCAACAGAGGCCTCCTTGGAAAAATACTGAAAAGTAGTAATACGATGTCCACTGTGTTTATGTGCGTTGGGGTCCGTATGATCGTGCACGCTTTTCTCCACGGAAAAGGGCAGTGGGGTGCCTGAGCTCACGGGGTTCCCATTGGTGCTTTGCACTCTGCCTGGGTATCCCGGCTCCGTGGAAGGGATGGGCCCCTATGCTTACCCAGAGGCCCAGGTCACACGTACACGGCGACGGCATCCCAGGGGGCAGAGGTCCTTCCGCTGGGTTTTGGGGTATGGGCAGGGAGAGGAGACAAGCGCCAAAGTCCTGCTGACAGGGCTCATCTCTTCCCTGGCGAAATGGCAGAGGTGAAGGAAAGGGAGGGACGCTCCCGGGCCGCACATGTCCAGTGCCTGGGTTCGATGGATGGCGAAGACGGTCCTCCAGAGGTGCTCGCCCTTGGTAGTCCTCAGACACATCCACTGCACACAGCACAGGGCGGGGACTGGTGTTTCATTACTCTTGTTGAACCCCAGAACCCCAGTGCCAGTGTCTCCGTTGGTCTAACAAGGGGCCCGGGTTCTTGCTGACACAGTCATCCGCACAGTACCAGAAAAAAAAAAAAAAAAAAAAAATAAGTAAAAACAAAACCTTGAAAGACGGGGGGCCAGTCCCCGTGTAGGGATTGTTGGAGTGGGGACAGAGGGGCGGTGGGGATGTAGGAAAGTTGACACTCTCGTGCTGGCCCAAGTGGCTGGGAGGAAGTACAAAAGGCAGGGGAGCGACACAACACACACTCACACACACACGGACATCAAGGTTTCGATACCACCGCACCCCACAAACACACAGAGTCCATTAGCCACTCCCATAACTGAAACACACTCTCAGGAGCAGACCAGTCACCGCCCCCCCACCCCACCCACACACTATTCACTCTCTCTGATGTCCCGACACGCACACACTCCCATCCCCTCCCACGCACACAATCTTCACTCACTCACATGTCCGGGGACACACTCAGATACTGACGAACCCATGCTGCCCCAGGATGCTCAGTTTCCTGCTTCCCTTGGTCCTTGGGTTGGGGTCCCCCTGATGGTAAACAGAGGAGAGTGGGGGAGAGGTAGGAGGATTGCTGAATGCGAGAACCTGTATACAGCCACCTGTCCCATGCTGACCCAGGCTGATATTCCTCTCTCTCTCCATGGGCTTAAGGCATATGCCCTATGCCCTCCATCCGGTGAAGACCACAAAAGGGAAGTGCCATCAAGAGCGACCCCTAGTCCTCACCAAAAGCTCAGGGAGCACACTCCCCTGGCTGATGTCTCTGTGCGCACAGGCGGCTTTCGAAAGCGTAGGGCACTGTCCATCGTCTGAGGTTTTAGCCTTCTGTGTGAAGGTCCATGGAAAGACCTGGCGTGTACAGACTACCTGTCACCAGCCTCACCCAGGAGGGTGTGGCAGTCAATCTCATGGGTGTTCCTGGTGCGTTTCAATGGGCAGTGCAGATTGCCTGTTCCGTGTCAGGCTGTGCAGTTGATGATCCTTATGACTTAGAGCCTTGCCCCTCCCGGAATGGCTGGAGGTTCCTGAGGTTCCAGGAGGGAAGGCTCGTCCCTGGAGAGTGTAGGGGAGACCGGTCTTCTTGGACTCTTGATCTGGAAATGCTGGGGCATCCTCGACGGGTGTCCGCATGCTGGCACCTGGCTCTGCTTGTGCTGGTCGGCTGTAACTGTCCTAGTTGCTGGACCTTCACTGAGCATTGGGAGCGGGACAACTCCCGTGTAGAGCATGGCCTTAAGGGGTCCTCGGCCTGGGCCATTTTGGGGGCTGCTGCGTTTTCCTCTATGCTTGTGGTGTTTGGTAGGCTGTCACCAAGGACGTGAAGCCTAGGGGAGAGGAAGGAGCGGAGTCTCCCACTCCTAGGCATCTCCAACCTGGCTCTGGGCACTGGGCTGACATTGAAGCCTGGCCCACCCCCTCCTTCCAGCCCGGCCTGGCCTGGTCCAGAGAGAAGGTGAGGCTGTGGAGGGCAGGTCCTTTAGGAGGTCAGGGAGCCCCCAATGTTAGGAGTCCATGGCCGGCGAGGGAGTCCGTGCCAGGGTCCCCAACCCTAAGACAGGGTGCCAGGACATCTAAGACAAATCCGCGCTAGCATTCCATTTTCCCAGCTAGACAAGAGCACAAGGGTCTCCTGTCTAGCAGCCTCTGCAGGGCTGACTTTTGCAACACAAGCCAAAACAAAGCTACTCACCATGAAACATCGGTCCCTACCCAAGTTGAGGCCAGATGCCAGCCCACCAGCCCCATGGACGTGGTAGACAGGGACATGATCAATGCCATGACTGGCAGCATCTTCACAGTGAATCTGCAGGGGCCTCACTCTCTAGGCCCTTGAAAGTACTAAAAAAAAAAAAAAACTAAATTTGAATGGGAACATGGCAGCCTGCCCAGGAGGTTGGTGCCCTTGCCCAGTAACCTTTGCCCCGCTGCCCAGCACTCTCTGACTGGTCTACCGCTGCCCTCCACGAAGCAGCATGACCAGGAACCTGGGCACTAAGGGAACCAAACTTCTCTAACCCAGAGTGCTGTCTGATGGGAGAGGACCACCTGAGGAATTGCCAGGCGTTCTGCCTTCATGGCTCTGGAGCACGTGCGTCTGTGCCTGGCCGGCCGCTCTGCAACTTCGTGTACTTGTCTGGGTAAAGGGGGTGGGGGTCTGCTCTGTGCCTGTGTTTTTCTGTGTCTTCTTGAGTGTTACTTGGTCTGGCTCTACCTGTGCCATCACGTCTCCAATCTGGCATCTGTGCGCATCCTGGCTATGCCAGTGTTGGGTCCCCATAAGTGCCTTGGGCCGTGGAGAGTCAGCTTTGCTGCAGCTGCCGGGTTGTTGGCCTGACTTGTGTTTGTTGTATGAGCTCTTACCTCTGAGGTGGTCTGCCTGTGAATTGGACCCTGTTTCTTCCATTTTGGAGTCAGAACCCTCTCCTCCTTCAACGGGGTTGGCGCGGCGTCTGCAATCTTTGGTGAGCCCCAAGAAGTCCTTGGCTGCCCGGACCATAAGGTACGTGGTGACGCGTCCTTGGGAATGGAGGAACAGCCCCGCACCTACCGCCCATGCGCGAGGAGTAAGGGTCTCCGTGGCCTCGCTTAGGGTATGTGGTCACTCATCTTTCTCACTCCTCCCACTTGCAACTGCTCTGTGGATTTGGGACTGAAAGCTCAGGCTCTTGCACACAGCATAGACATGGGCAGCTTTTCAAAGGCTGCCCGTTCTGCTGTCATCCACGTCTTACTCCATTGCTCTGAAGCCTCTTTACTGACCCGGGCCGACTGACGTCCACGACTACAGTACTAGGTTTCTGTGTACCCCGTGGCATGATTCCACCTCCTGTTCCGCCATTACTTCCTCCTTTGGTATATGATTCTTGTTTTCAGGAAACATGATTGGTGACCCTCGTTGACACCACCGGATAGAGCTCTGCTCAGAAGACTTTTTGCTTCTGCGCACGTTGGGGGGTCCCTCGTAGGCAATGTGTCCTTTTGGTCTGTATGCCTTGCAATGTATGAATTTAGCTGGGGCAGTCAAGGCCCTGCCTCCCTGTCTCTGCCCTTCCTCGCTCCCTCCCTCACTCCCCCTCCACCCCTGCTACTACAGTACTCTCCCTCCTGCCCATGTCCCTCTTGTCCCTTCTGTGAATCCCTCCCAAGCCCCCTCTCTCACCCACCTCTTCCTAGCCTTCTCTGCTTCTCTCCCTTTCGTCCCAGTCTCCCTCTCCTCCCCCCTCTCCGGGTCACCACCTGAGCCTTCCCCATTTCCAAGGCTGTGCTGTTTGTAGTGCAGTATTGCCTCAGAAGCCTCCTCTAGTGCCGTGGGTACAGTTGCATAGGCTAGGTCCGTTTGGATTGTACCAGTAATTCCAGAGTCTGGACTGTTTCCGGGACAGTCTCAGAAAATTTGTCTTCTCCCACAGACGGCCATGCATTTCTGTCCCTGCAGGCGTCCCCGTTTGCCCTGACAAGTAGACTTTTAGTAGAGGCACTCACACCCACCAAGCACCCTGCACGAAACCTCAGAGGAGTTCCCTCTGCTTCTGTCGGTCAAAATCCCCCAGGACACCACCACCCATTCTTTTAAAATGAGGCCCTCCCATGATGCACCCCCAATGCGGCCAGCCTTGCCATCGCCCATGGGGACTTCCACACACCTCCGGCAGCGTGTGGCCTTTCGGCCACATGACCATCCCCCACGCTCCCCCAGACTGGACCTGCATGAGGTGTGGTTCGGACTGGAAGGACCTGGTGCGTACCAGAGGAAGGGCACACGTGCTACTAACGCTCACTTGGCCTTCCCCTCCCGGGCTGGTACTCCACTCAGTGACGGACACAGACCAAGGGAGCACTCAGAGCAGAGTTGGAGGGAAGTCCCAGAGAGAACTTGCATGAAAGTCAGGCGACGGAAGGGAACGCAAAGAGGAGAAGAGAGACACTGACTGACAGAACAGGGAGTAGGTTCTGGCAGAAGAAAGTACAGCGGGGAGCGGGTCCTACCGGTGGCTTGGACGGAAGAATACCCAGAATTACCCTTTAGGCCGGAGGTCTGGTCCATTAGCATGCCACCGAGCCGCAACCACGGACCTCACTGGGGCTGGGTTAGTAGGTCTGTACACCAGGGCGGCCACGGACCTCGGCTCTGTGCTCACTAACTTCAGGGACATTGCTTTGTGTGCAGTACCTCTGTTTTAAGGAAAGGTGGGACCTGGGGGTTGGAGGGGTGGGGGAGGGAGCTGGTCCCTGCATCCAGCATCTTGGTGGTGGCCACGTGGCTCCCTCCACCACTGGGTGGGGTCAAGGGGGAAAGCCACGTGGACAGTGAGGAGGCAGCGGTGGAGCACCAGCTGATGACTCCAGGGCTTTGCCCCAGGTTGGCTGAGAAGGGGCGGTTGAGGCTTCCGAGCAGAGGGCGGACAGTGGATTCAGCCGCTGGATTTCAATTCTCTGGTGCCAGCCCAGTGGTCCCAGGAGAATGGATGAGAAAGGGTAGAGTGTGTCTGGGATACCAGGGGACTTGTGGGAATGGCCTGGGTGGTGTCTCCGAAGAAAACGATTGGGGTTGAGGGCCGGCGGCCACCCTGAAGGAGGAGCACTGGCTGGTTCCCTGGCTGGCTCCTGTGTGGTTAAGGGACAAGGCTGGTGGTGGCCACGTCCACTGCCCTGTCACTGTCACCCAGTGTCCTGGGCATGGCTCAGAGGTGCCATCCAGCCCAGGCCACAGGCATGCCTCCACCACCGCTGCCCCCGACAGCCCCTGCACTGAGGCCCTATGTGCATGAGTGCCCCAGGCCCTCGCACTCTGATAGGTGGCTGCTACCCACCCGCCTCCCGGGCCGCAGAGCTCAACCTGCCCATCGCGCGGCCATCTCCTTCCCTCCGCAGCTGCCTGGGCTCACGGCCACCCCGCATGGAGAGGTAGGTGAGGACCCGAGGAGGCAGGGCTGCCCCGGAATCCTGGACCACCTTGGTCCTGGAAGGGGGCCCTCAGGGAGACCGGCTCCTGCGGGCACACGGCGGGGGGGGGGGGCACTTCTGGCCCTAGAGGCTGTGGGGGATGGCGGCAGGCAGTGGCTGTGCGGGAATCTGAGGCAAGGCAGGACAAAGAGGACGCTGGCGCGGGGGACGACTGGGCCCTGGAGGCGGGGGTAGTGTCGTGTCGGTGAAAGATGAGGACGTGGCGCAAGCAGAGCAGGACGAGAGGCTCCAGGAGCTGCCCCAGGCAGAACAAGTGCCGTGGCCTGACACGGCCGGGGCCTCATTTGCCACGCTGGAGTTCAGGAAGCGCTCCGCTCTCTGGGTTCCCAAGCCTCCAGGGTCTACTTGGGGCTCAAGCGCAGGAAGAATCAGAAGCGGAGCTCTCCCCTGTCCGGAAGAAGGGCCATCGTCCAGGGCATCCCTGGCTTCTGGGCCCAGGCGGTAACCTTCGTCCTGCTGGCTGGCATTGGTGGCAGTGGAGGTGGAGAGGGAGGAGGGCAGTGGCAGAGCAGGGCCAGAGCCAGGGTCAGGAGAGTTGTGGGGATGGTCCCGCTCCTGCAGTAATGGGCCCCAGCCCTCCAGCAGTGGGCACTCCCCCGCAGCAGGGCACCCCACCCCTGCAGTGGCCTCGCCCCTCTAATGCACAGCCCAGGGTGGTCCTGGAGTGGGTGTTTGCTGGGCAGGCGTGGCAACTGGGGAGAAGGGCAGGGGATGGGATGAGACCTGTTCAGGCCTGCCTGAACAGGGGCTGCAGCACCCCCAACAACACTCTTCTGGGGGTCCTTGAACACATGTCAACACTTTCAAAACCTAGTGAAGCCCAGGCACACTTGGCTCAGGGCAGATATTGGAAGGAAATGATTCTCTGGGTACACGGGGCAGATGGAGAGTCTGCCTACCCCCTACGCTGTCCTGCACAACCAGTGTAGTTTCCCAAATTGTTCGGTGTAGACCCACGGGTTTGTCTGCAGGGACACACTGAAACTCTGTCGGCTGGCGGCCTGGCTTCAGAGAACCCCAGGAGCCCAGACACAGTGCAGGGGGTGCTACAAACTCTGTCTCCACAGGTCCTGCTGAGGCAGACCTGAAGCCCCTGGCCCAGATGCCCTAAGGCACGTTGTTTCCCTACCTGCCTCTCCCTCTCCATGTCCCCCTCCCCCTCACACTCTCTCCTCTCTGCTCTTCCTCTGTGTCTCCTCCTCAGTGTCTGGGGTCTCTGTGTGTCTCTCTCTCTCTTCTCCTTTCCCCCTGTTCCCACCCTACCGTTTTTTCCTCCCTCCCTGTCTCGCTGCATCTGCCAGGCTCTTGCTTTGCACCTGGGTGTACAGCCATACTGCAAGTGAGTGGAGCGGCCCCCGGGTAGGCAGAGGAGGCCACTGAAGGGCCCACGGCTTCAGGCGAACACGCAGGTAAACACAGCCGTGAGAGAGGGACCAAGTACATCCGACCTCCAAAGCGGTGACTGTCCCCTGGCACCGCAAGATCCGGGCACAGGCCAGAGGGCCATAAGATGGGAGTGAAGGAAGGCCCTTGGCCTTCCCATGTTGGGCCCAGTCAGCCTCAGCCCTGTTGATCCTCGAAGCCCAGCGACAACCCAGGGCAGAGCATGGGTGAGGGAAGGGCAAGCGCTGGGGAGGTCGGGAGGGGGGCAGTGCCTGCTGCTTCCGCCCACTCTGTCCCCTGCTCTCAGACGGGAAGGGCTGGGTCCATCCTGGTTCTCTTTCCCGGAGCACCTGACGTCGAGGCTCCTTGTCCCAAGGCAGATCCTGAATGGATCGGCAGATATCAGCCGTGACGGGCGGCCAGGACACAGACATGCTCAGCTACCTGACCAATTTAGAGGCTGGCCCTGGAGACCTAGGCTGGCGGAGGTCGTTGGCAGTGGGGTTTGAGCCGGAGGGGGCGTGGTAAGGTTGTTCCGAGTCATGGCCAGCCACTCAGTCAGGACACCGAGAGGACACGTCCCCCTCCCTTTCCTCTTTCTTTGGCGGGGCAGGTGGAGGAACGGGGCGTGCCATGTACCGCTGCTGGTTGATGTTTTCCTTTGGGAGAAGCCCCTACTTCCAGACCAAAACGATCGTTAAGGAGTATCACCTTTGGATTTGCCCGTAGGACACTGGGCACTGGGAACGCGTAGGGAGGAACGCAGGGTAGCCGGCCAGGGGTGGGATTTGGCACAGGAGGGAGAAAGGATGGAGCTTGAGAGGGAGAGGGGGCGTGGGTCCATGGCCATGGAGAGCCTCCCTTAAATTTTTTCGTCCTGCGGGATACAGGGGGACTCGTGGCACTGCAGTCCAGTGGTTCTGGGGTTCCGAACGTGGAGCTGCCAGCTGCAGGCAGGACACCAGCAGCCTGAACTTCTTTAACTGGTCGTCTGACCCCAGGAGCCCAGGATCTACCGGATTGCCGAGGTGGGGTCCCTGCAGCCTTTGTCAGCAGCGGTGATGCTGGAGACCCGGCTGCTGGGGAACGGGGCCTGGGCCCCGTGCTCACCTGCCCATTTCGTCGTGCCAGATCATCACCAAGGACCTGTGGCCCAATCCCTGGCAGTACTACCCGAGGCAGGAAGGCGGCCTATGGGAATGAGCTGAGAGGAGGGCCTGTTGGTGAGGAGCCAGGAGGGCTGGGTCTTGAATGTGGAAGGAAGGTGCCAGGGACTGTCAGCTTAGCGGCAGGGCAACCGAGGCTCCGACGAGCCTGGGCCCCAGGTTGCTCCAGGCGCGGGTTGAAGCGTGGGAAGGGAGCCTGTGGAAGTCAGGGCACACCCCCGGGGCAGCAGGTGTGTCCACCTGGGGGAGATCAGGCCTGCCAGGCTGTTAGCCAGAATGTTCCTGGTCAGTCAGGAGAAGCAAGGCTTCTCCACCCCATTCCTCCGAACTGTCACCCGAGACTGCCGGTCCCTCTCTCTTGGTCCTCCTGACACTCATTCAGTTGGGGATGGCCTGCCTGTCTTTGGGAGTGGGGCTCATTTGTCCCGTCCCCTCCTGTGCCATGATTCCCTGCCTCCATGTTCCCGAGAACCACGTGTCCTCCCACAGCCCTATGGCCATGCCTGGGAATGGTACTAGGCCGTCTCTAGGAGGGGTCGTGAAGGCCTCGCCGAGGAGGAGGAGGGATCCCACAAGGACGAGGCATGCTCTCAACACCACCATGGCTATCCTTGGCATCATACAGTTTCCCAAAGAGCTAACATTTCTGTGTGTATTTTCGTGTGCGTGTGTGTGTCTGCCTGTCTGTCTGTCTGCATGTGTGTATGTGTAGGGGCATGGCAGCTGGGTGGAAATGGACATCGCAGTTTGACCACGAAGATGAAGTTGAGGAGCCCTCCACCGTTGTGAGACGTGGATGGGCTAGTCTGCGTGTTGCTCTGCCTGTGGGGGAGAGAAACGAGGAAAAGGATCACCAGGCAGTCATTTTCATACATTTTCACAAATAGCTAAGACTTTTGTGTGTATTTCATGTTTCTCTGTGTGTGTGTGTTTGTGTGTGTCTTAGTG
This sequence comes from Mustela putorius furo, assembly GCF_011764305.1. Lineage (NCBI taxonomy): Eukaryota > Metazoa > Chordata > Mammalia > Carnivora > Mustelidae > Mustela > Mustela putorius. Next base: position 2,781,366 of record NW_025421566.1, on the reverse strand, counting down.
TGTCTGTGTGTGTGTGTGTGTCAAGGCATGGCAGCTGTGTGGAAGTGGACATCACAGAGCAACCGCGTTGCACCACCAAGGAGAATTTGATGAGGCCTCCGCTGTTGAGAGACCTGCATGGGCTCTTCTCCGTGGTGTTCAGCCTGCACGGGACAGCAAAAGGGACAAGGATCAGCAGGGGCAGCGCTAGAGAGGATCCTGCCCCTAGCTGCAGGGTCAGGAAGATGGGCCATAAACAAGTTACAAAGCACCTTGTGTCCATGTTGGTTTTATATTGGGGGCACAGGAAATGCCAAGGAGGCAATAAGCCTGGTGGGACCCTCCAACCCCCATCCTGTTGGATTCCATGGGTGGGGTGATGGAGAGCAAGGGGCCAGGGCACAGCCGTTCTTGGCCTGTGGAGAGAGCCCCACCCTTCCAAGCAGGATCTGGCAGAGGATGGGAAGCGGCGGGGCTCTCTTGGGAAGCCTTGTTCTGTAGAGCGGGGCACACAGGAGGGGTAAGGTGCTCACGAGCGGGGCCCTGGGGTCCCCTGGGCTCTTTGTACCACCCTATTCAATGGCTTGGAGAGCTTTTCCTGTTGCCCTTCAACCTGGAACTGTGCCCTGCATTGATGAGTTGCAATGCCATGCATGCTCTTGGTCAGCTCCAGCACAAAACCAAGGGTCGTGGGAGGACCAAAGATGAGGCGGTCGCTCACGGTCCCTCCCTGTGGCAACAGATCCTCCTGCAGCGTAGGGGACAGTTCCACGGATGTGTGAGGGAACGCAGGTGTGCTCCATGGGATGGCGGACATCCTGAGTGTTTATGTGTGAGGGAGCCGCTGAGGGCAGGTCCGCGCCTGCACACGGACGTGTGTGTGTGTGTGTGTCTGTGTGTGTGTGAAGGGGCAATGGGGAATGGCCCTATGCCCTCGACCATGTGTATGCATTGTATGCCTCCTCTTCAGTAAACAACCTGTAGTGCATGTGTGTGTCTGTGTCTCTCTGGGGCCTCCTTTGTACAAGGGCTGGACAGCTATGGTGTGTGCTGTGGGTGTATGTTTCCATGCGCAGTTCTGTGTCCAGTGTTTGGCTGAGGGTGCATGAGTCCGTGACAGAGATAGGATGTGTGCTGGGAATGCATGTGGGTTTGCATGGGCTTTTGTGCGTGTGCGGGCACGTGTGGGTGTGCTTGAGCGGTTGAGTGTGCATTTCTATGTCAGTGAGGTCGTGTGTTTTCCTCGCATGTGTCTGCATCCTCAGGTAGTGTGCGTTGGAGTATGTGTTTTAGACAGGTGAGAATGTCCGTGTGTCCAATTCTGTGGATGTTTATGGATTTCAGGGGACCCGGGGCAGACTTCTTTTTTGAGCAGTGTCAACTGTGTACGCCTATGTCGGAGACCTTGGATGTGTTGTCGTGTGTGTGTGTGCTTGCAAGCATAGCTGTGTGTGGGGGAGGGCAGGGATGCATGCCTGCGTGTGCTCCGTGTGTGTGTTTTGTGTATGAGCGTAGAGCTCGTTGTGATTGTATAAGTGTGTCAGTGTGTGTGTGTGTGTGTGTGTGTATGAGAGATTGAGAGAGTGGCTACGTGTGTGTTCTTTATGACACAGATGATGGGTTTTGTTTACATGCTTCTGTACCCTTAGGGCTATGAGCGTGTGTGCATGCGCCGATGTGTCACATTATTATGCCTGTGGGCTCGAGGCCATAGAGGTGGTGGGGTATGCATGTTAGTGTTTTTGGGCACACACGTGTATGATTTTTATCGTGAGGCCAAATACGTATGCCTGTGCCAGAGACCTTGTGGCAACTGGGTGTGTCCCGAGTGTTTTTGGAAGCGCCTATGTCTCCATGCAAGGGATGGTGTGCAGGCCTCAGATCCACATGCACGAGTGTGTATGTAGTGTGTACAGTGGATTCGCAAACCGCTCGCCTGTCTGCCCGTGCATGCGTGTGTGTGTGTGTGCAGGCTTGTATACACGTGCTTTCTTTGAGGTTGCAGAACAAGGGTTTTGCTTACATTCTTCCCTTTCCTCAAGGGTAAGTTTGTGTGAGTGTGCATGCTCCGATGTGCTGGGGTCAGTTGTGTATGCCTGTCTGCCAGAGGCTTTGGATGTGGTCTCTTGTGTGTGTGTGACTACGAGTGTCCCAGGTCACACCTGGGAATGTCCTTTTGAGTTGGGACCAAATGTCTATGCCTGTGCCAGAGATGTTCTGTGAGAGCTCTATGGTGTGTGTGTCTGTGTGTGTGTGCTTATGAGCACCTCTGTGCCTGCATGCATGTCTGGTGTACATGCCTGAGTTGCAGAGATACATGTGTGTATTTAGTGTGTTCGGTGTTTTTGCATGGGCACGTGTGTATGTGTGTGTCTGTGTGTTTGAAAGGAGGGATGTGTTTGTATTTTCACTCTGTGTTTGTGTGTGTGTGCGTATGTGTGCAGCCGTGTGTCTGTGTGTACATGTGCCATCTCCTTTCTTTTGTTTCAGGGGCCAGGTGTGGGAATGCAGAGTCCCCTTCTGAGTGCCTGAGTGCCCGTGTGTCCGTGTGTCTGTGTCTGCATATCTGTCCCACCCAGGGAGGTTCACGCTGCTGAGATGCATATGAGGAAGCATCGCCCTTGACCAGAAGCCGTGAAAACATCCCACGGAGCCTGGTGCCGGGGTGAAAGACAAGGTCGACTGAGTCCCCCGAGGAAAACCACTGAAATGTAGAAGACCGATGTCACCTGTGTTCCTGTATGTTCCTGTGTGGAGGCTCACGAATGAGCTCCTTCTCGGAAAGGAGCAGGTGGTGTGCCTGAGCTCCTGGTATAAGGTTGGTGCTTACGATGCTGCCTTGGAATCCCCATTCCGAGGAAGGGATGGGCCCTCATGCTTGCCCAGAGGTCTAGGACACATAAGCTCTGGGACGGCATCCCAGCTGGGGAAGGTCCTTCCCGTGCGGATGGTGGTGCTGGGCAGCGGGAGTTGATGAACAAAAGGCCAGCTGTCAGGTCTCATGTCTTCCCTGGGGTAAAGACAGAGTTCAAGGCTAGGGAAGGATGAGCCAGCACCAAACATGGCCAGTGTCTGGGTTTGGGGGATGGCGATGCCAGTCCTCCAGAGGGCTCCCTGGGGATGTCCTCAAGCACATCCACTGCACACAGCAGGGCTGGGCCTGTAGTTCATTTTCCCTTGGACCCCAGTGCCCGTGCTCGCTACCAGTCTGGCAAGGGGCCTGCCTCTTGCTGACACGGTCATCCTCTCCGGCACAGAAACAATGCTGTGGAGGGAGTGGAGGCCAGGCCTGTGCCGTCACGTCTCTGATGTCGCATCCCTGCCTGGGCCCATATCAGCGCAGCTGGGCCTGCATAATGGCCTTTGGCCCTGGTGAGTCTCTGCTTTGCCACGGATGCGGGGCCGTTGGCCCGACTTGGGTTTGTATGAATTTCTCTCGCGGAGACAATCTGCCTGGGCCCTGGGCCCCGTGTTCTTCAACGTGGAGTGAGATGAGGCGGGGGCTGTCTCAGTAGTCTTCGAGGAGTCCTTGGCTGCCAGCGCCGTAAGCCATGTGGTGACGCATCCTTGGGAACAGAGGAACAGCACCGCTCTTATTGCCGGCCAGCAAGGGGGAGGGATCTCCGGGGCCACGCCTAGGTCATCAGGTCACTCATCACTCTCACTCGTCCCACTTTCAAATGCTCTGTGGCTACGGGACGAAAAGGTCAGTCTCTCGCACGGAGCGTAGGCAGGGGCAGCTTTTTAAAGGCTGCCCGTTGTGCCGTCGTCTACATCGTCCTAGATGGCTGTGAAGACTCCTTACTGACCGGGGCCGCCTGGCGCCCACGATTGCTAGACCCGGTTCCTTTGTAAGCCCCTGTCTGTTTCCACCCTCTCCTCCACCGCAGTGACTTCCTCTTTGGCTGTCCGACCGGTGTTTTCAGGGAGCACGATTGCTGGCCTCTTTGACACCACTGGATGGAGCTCTGCTCAGCAGACCCTTGGCTTCCGCAATCGGGTGTGTGTTGGGGGGGGTCCCTTCTGCATAGGCGGTATGTCTTTCGGGCCAGTACGCCTTGCACCCTCTGTACGACCAAAGCCTCCCTCTGTGCCTCCGGCCTTCCTCGCTCCGTCGCTGTGTCTCCCTCCCCATACCTGCACACTCGTGTCCGTCCTGAACTCTGTCCGTCCTTCCCATCGCCCCCCTCGCTCCCCAGCTCTTCTTCTCCCCCTGGGCTATGGTGCCTCTCCTCCCAGTCTCCCTGTCTTCCCCGTCTCTCTGTCACCACCGCAGCCTCCCCCATCTGCAAGGCTGTGCTGTTTCGAGGGCACTTCTGCCTCAGGACCCTCAGGACCCTCCTCTAGGTCAATTTGGATTGCACCAGTCACGCCACCACCGGGACCTTTTCAGGGACAGTCTCAGATAATTTGCCTGCTCGCCACAGGCGGCCATGCCTTTTTCTCACTGCAGGCGTCCCTCTCTGCACTGACAGCTAACGTGGGCAACGGAGACGCTTGGGCCCACCAAGCAGCCTGCCCTTCATCTCAAGGAAGCTCCTCCTGCTTCTTTCGGCTCCAAAACCCCCAGGACACACCCACCCATCCTTGGTATGTGAGGCCCTCCCATGAGGCAACCGCAAGGCTGGCAGCCTTGCCATGCCCCCGGGGACTTCCTCACACCTCCGGTGGCCGGCGTCCTATGTGGCCCATGATCCCCCCCTGGAGTTCACCTGCATGAGGGGTGGTTCGGACCCAAAGGACCTGCTGAGAAAGGACACATGTGCTGTCAATGCGCACCTGGTTGGTGCGCCATCCCCTCCCCGGCTGGTACTCCACTCAGCGATGGGCCCAGACAAAGGGAGCACTCGGAGCAAAGTTGGAAGGACGACCCCGAGAGCCCTTGCATGAAGGTCTGGCAGCGACGGAAGAGAACGCAAAGAGGAAAGGAGACACAGACGGGAAAGGGAAAGAGGTCGGGCAGAGGAAAGTCCAGCGGGAGCGGGTTTTAGCAGTGGCGGGCTCACAGAAAGATGCAGTTGGTCCTCGTACTTAAAGTCTGGCCCGTTAGCATGCCTCCCAGTGCCAGTGGGGGAGCTGGCTGGGGCCGGCTTAGAAGCTCTGTGTGCACCCTGGTGGCCAGGGACGGTGGCTCTTGGCTACGTAATTTCAGGGCAAGGACATTGTGTGCAGATTCCTTCTCTGAAGGAAAGCTGGGTGGAAAGGGGTGGTGCTGGGGTGTGGAGGGTGGTGGCCCCTGAACGCAGCAGCTTGGTGGTAGGCTCCTGGCTCCCTCCACCGCTGGGTTGTTCCAGGGCAAAAGCCCGACAACAGTGACGTGGCTCCGTTGGAGCACCAGCCGATGCCCCCAGGGCTTTCAGGCTGCGGGGAGACATGGGATTCAGCCGCTGGATTTCAAATGCTAGCGAGAGGAGAGGGGTCCCAGAGGAACGATGTGAAAGGGACGAGCGGGACTGTGACACGAGGGCACCGGCGGGAAGGCCTGCGAGGTGTCTGTGCAGAAACGTTAGGGGTTGGGAGGCGCGGAGGGCACCGCGGGGGAGCGTCCCGGGCGGCCTTCCTGGCTAGCTCTGGCGCCTGCAAGGGCCCAGGAGGGTGGTGGCCACGCCCACGGCCCTATCCCAGGCTAGACCCTGGAGCACCCCCATCCCCTTGGGGCTCGGAGTCTCTGTCGCTCGCAGGATGCATGCGTGACTCCTCCCCGCACACCCCGCAGCGCGCCGCTTGGCAGCGGCACCCACCGCCCCGGTTCCCTGTGCGCATGCGTGCCCCAGGCCCCGGCGCTCAGACAGGCGGCTGCTGCCCACCGCCGACGCCGGGCGCGGACCTGAACCTGCGGTTCCCGCCTCCATCGCCTGCCCTCCGCAGCTGCCTGGGTTGAGGGGCAAGGCCACTTGGAGAGGGAGTCGAGGTCCGGGGAATGCGGAGCTGCCCCAGAATCCGGGACCACCTTGGTCCCAGACGGGGGCGGTGAGGAGGCGGCTGCCCTCAGGGAGACCGGCTCCTGCGGGCACGCGGGGGCGCTTCTGGCCCTGGAGGCTGCCGGGCTGGTGGCCGCGGCTATGCGGGAAGCTGAGGCCCCGCGTGGCCCAGAGGAGGCCGGCGCGGGGCAGGTGTTGGTGCTTGTAGTGCAGGATATCGTGGCGGAGGTGGAGGTGGTGGCGGTGGAAGACGAGGAGGTGGCGCAAGCAGAGGGGGACTAGAAGCCGAAGGAACTGTTGCAGGCAGAGCCGGTGCCTCAGGCCGACACAGCTGGGGCAGCACTTGCCACGCTGCAGGTGGTTCAGGAAGCGCTCCACTCTGTGGATGTCCAAGCCACCAGGGCCTACTTGCGGCTCAAGTGCAGGATGAACCAGAAGCGTAGTGCTCCAAGAAGGGCCATTAGGCTCCTCACTCCAAGGAGCGCCTGGCTTCTGGGCACATTCCGTGTCATTCCTTCATGGCGCGGGCTGGGTTTTGGCTCCTGTGGAGAACAGTGGGAGCAGGGCAGCAGGGAGCAGAGCCTGAGCCAAGGGCAGGAGTGCCGAGAAGATGGGCCCAGCTCCCCCAACCATGGGCCCCACCCCTCTAGCAGTGGGCACATGCCAGCAGTAGTCCGCACTGCCAGCAGGGGTCAAAACCCCTGAGGAGTGGGCACACACTTCTACTGCACAGCCTAGGGGGCCGGGGTCCAGCAAAGGATGGTCCCAGGGGAGGTGGGAGCGGGCAGTGGGCGTTGGGGGGAAAGGCAGGGGCTTTCCTGTGTCCTGTGGTGTCCTCTCTGAGTAGAAGCTCCTGGGCCAGTGCTTTGTTGCTGTAGCACCCCAACAGGCCTTTGCGGTTCAGGAACCCATTTCAACACTCGACTCCTAGTGATGCCTGATCCCACTTGGCTCAGAGCACATGTTGGAAGGAAAGGATTTGGGTGGTATCTGGGGCAGATGGAGAGGCTGCCCGCCTCATTCCATGTTCAAACCCTGTATCGTTACTGAGTTCCCGGCAGACCTAGAGTTCTGTGCAATTGCACTCATTGAGAGTCAGTTAGCAGGCTGCCAGACTTCAGCGGACCCGGGACCCTGGACACAGTGCCTGGGGTGCTACAAACTCTGTCTCCACAGGCCGCCCTGAAGCAGGCCGAGGCCACTGGCCCAGGTGCTCACAGACAGGTTTCCTCCCTCCCTGCCTCTCCCTCTCCATGTCCCCCACTGGCGCTCGCTCGCTCGCTCGCTCTCTCTCTCAACCCTCCCAGCCCTCTGTCTGTGTCTGTCGTCAGGGTTTGGGTGTCTCTGTCTCTCTGTCTCCTTCCTCCCGCCCTACCCCTTTCTTCCCTGTGTGGCTGACTCTGCCAGGTCCTTGCGTGGGACCCTGGGTGTGCAGCCATGCTGCAAGCAAGTGGAGCAGCCCCCTTGTGGGCACAGAAGGTCCCTCAAGGGCCCAGGGCCTCGGGTGAGCACACAAGCAAATGGGGCCGTGAGGGGGACCGAGCCCATCCAGACATCCAGAGTGGTGACTGACTGCCTCCTGGCCCAGTCGAGCACGGGTACAGGCCAGAGAGGACGTAGGCAGGGAGAGCAGGCGGGCTCTTGGCCTTGTCCTCTTGGGCCCCGTGAGCCTCAGCCCTGTTGATCCTCGAAGCCCTGCCATGCCCAAGTGCAGAGCTCTGGGGAGGTTGGGAGGGGGGCAGTGCCTGCTCTTTCTGCACAGGCCGCCTTCCCTCTCTGGCTCTCAGTCGGGAAGAGCTGGGGCATCCCTGGTTCTCTTCCCGGCGCACTTGACGTCGAGGCTCCTTGACCCAAGGCAGATCCTGAATCACCCCCAGATATCAGCTGTGATAGGTGACCAGGACACAGACATGCTTAGCTACATGACCAATATAGAGGTTAGCCCTGGAGCCTGAGGCCAACGGTGGTGCCTTGGGAGTGGGGTTTGAGATAGAGGGGCTGCGGCAGAGTTGCTGAGAGCCGCGGTCAGTCAGTCACACAGAACACCTAGGGTCAACGACCCCTCCCCCTCCCCCTTCTCTTGCTTTCCTGCGGCAGGTGGAGGAACTGGGTCGTCCTAAGTACCGCTGCAGGTTGATGTTTTACTTTGGGAGCAACCCCTACTTCCAGAATGATGTGATCGTTAAGGAGTATCACCTTAGCATAGGCGGTAGGTGTGGGCTTGAGGTTCAGAGGAGCTGGCGGAGGGCTTCCCAGCATGAGGGACCGGGGGTGGAAAGAGAGGAGTGGTGGGTCCTCGGGGCAGTGCAGGGATTTGGCACAGGAAGGGGAAGAGGTTGTAGGTTGAGAGCGAGAGCAGGCGTGGGTCCTAGGCCTCGGAGAGCCTCCCTTAAGTTTCCTCATCCCGCAGGATATAGGGAGACTCGTTGCACTCCAATCCAGTGTTTTGGGATTATGAACGTGGTGCTGCCAGCCACAGGCGAGACCCCAGCAGCCTGAACTTCTTCAACTCGTTGTGTGACCCCAGCTGCCCAGGGTCCAACAGGATCGCTGGGGTGAGGCCCCTGCAGCCTTCGTCAGCAGTGCAGATGCTGGAGTCCTGGCTGCTTGGGAACGGGGTCAGGGGCCCGGTGCTCAGCTGACCTTTTGTCCCCTACCAGATCATCATCGAGGACCTGTGGCCCAATCCCTGCAGTACTACCCGAGGCAGGAAGGTGGCCTATGGGAATGAGCTGAGAGGAGGACCTGTCGGTGAGGAGCCAGGAGGGCTGGGTCCAGAGCCCTGTGGGCAGGGGTGCCAGGGGACGGTCAATTTAGTGGCGGGGAAACTGAGGCTCAGAGGAGCTTGGACCCATGGAGCAGGTGGCAGGGTGGGAAGTGAGCCTGGGGGAACTCAGAGTGCACACACAGGGCCAAGGATGGGTCTAGTCCGGCAGGTTCGTGCCTGCCATGCTGTCCTTCGGAAAACCCCTGGCCAATCCAGACAAGCAAGGCTCCCCCAGCCCATTTTCCTGAAGTGTCTCCCATGGCTGTTGGCCCCTCTCTCGGTCCTCCTGCCACTCATTCAGTTGGCGATGGCTTGCCTGTCTTTGGGAGTCGGGCTCCTTGTCCCATCCCACTCTTGGACCACGACTCTCTGATGACCCTCCACATGGATGAGCACCATGTGTCCTCCCACAGCCATTTGGACATCCTTGGGAATGATTCCAGGCCATCCCCAGGAGGGTCATGGTGCCCTCACTACGGAGGTTCAGGGATCCCACGAGGACAAGGCATGCTCTCAACATCTCGTTGGCTACCGCTGACATCATACATTTTCACATATAGCTAAGATTTTTTGTGTGTTTTTTCTCTATGTTGTTTCTCTATGTGTGATGTGTGTGTGTGTGTGTGTGTGTGTGAGTGAGTATGTGTGTGTGTGTGGCAGCATGACTGCTGTGTGGAAGTGGACTTCACAGAGCATCCACGTTTGACCACCAAGAAGAATTTGATGAGGCCTCCTTCGTTGAGAGACCCCATGTGTGTAGGTGTTTGTTTCATGATCGTGTGTTTACATGTGCAGGATTTTTGTTTGTGCAGGTGAGTGTCATCCTAGGAGCAGGAACCACTTGTGTTACATATTTGTATGCTTCTAAGCTAGAAGCACACATGCATATGTGTATGCTTACATGAAGAATTCTGCATGCCTGTGTGAGGTTTCCTGTATTTCTATTCCATGTTTATTCATTTCCAGGAATAGCTGGATGTGTGATCCTGTAGGGCTACGTGTATATGTCTGTGTGCCAGAGACCTTGTAGGCATGTGTTTCCTGTGCATATCCTTGTGTGTGCATGTGCGTCTGCTGTGTGTCTCTGTGTGCAGGCACATGGGTGTTTGTGTGTTTGTACGTGTATCTGTCACCACTCATGCATGTCTTTGTGTTGGAGACTGTGTGAGTGTGTGTGTGTGTTTCATAAGCACAGGTGCATGTTTTTGCATGGTCACACATGCCTACCTCTGTGTCAGCAAATGTGTGTATGTCTGGGCTCTCTTTGTGTTTGCACTGATGTGTGTGTATTTGTGTGAGGGGTTAATTGGGAATTCCTCTGTGCCCTAGACCACGTGTTTTTATGGTGTATCCCCTGTTTTATAGGCAGTGTGTGTGTGTGTGTGTGTGTGTGTGTGTGTGTGTTTTGCTTTGGGGTCTTGTTTGTATGCAGTTGTGGTGGAATTCTTTGGTGTGGTTTTGGGTGTGTGTTTAAATGTGCACTTCTGTGTACATTTGTGAGCTAAGGGTGCATGCCTCTCTGCCTGAGATTGGATGTGTGGAGGGAGTGTATGAGTTGGCATGGGCATGAGTTTGTGTGTGTGTGTTTCAGTAGTTGAGTGTGCATTCCTAAACTTCCTATATCACAGAGATTGTGTTTTTTCCTCACATACATCTATCCTCAGGGGTGTGTGCATATGAATGTGTGTCTGGGACAGTTGTGTATGCCTGTGTATTAAAGACTGTGGATGTTTTTATTGTGTAGGCCCATGGTTTTATTTCATTTTTGTGCAGGGTCAACTGTGTACGCCTGTGTTGGAGACCTTGTGTGTGTTGTCTGTTTGTATATCCTTTCAAGCATAGCTCTGTGTGTTTGGAAGGGTAGGGGTGCATTTCTGAGTGTACTGTGAGTGTGTGTGTGGGGTGATATGATGTCTAAAGTGTGTTTCCCTAAGCACATATGTATGTGTTTATGTCTGTGTCTGTGTGTTTATGTCTTTGTGTGTGGTGTGGTATGTTCTTCATGTTTCCATAAGCTCATATGGATGTGGATATGTGCGTGTGTGATTCAGTGGCTATGTGTGCATTCCTGTATGACAGAGGCCACGTGCTTTCCTTACATGTTCTGTATCCTCAGGGGTATGTGTGTATGTGTGAGTGCTTAGATGTGTAGGGGTCAGTTATGTAGCCTGTGTGCCAAAGGCTGTGGATGTGTTTTGGTGTGTGTGTGTGTGTCTGTGTTTATTGAGTACATGTGTATATTTTTTGGAGTGGCACTAAGTGTGTATGCATGTGTCAGAGATCTTGTGTGAGTGTTGTGTTGTGTGTGTGTGTTTGTGTGTGTTTGGAAGAGACTATGTGTGTGCATACAAGGGCTGATGTGCATTCATGAGTTCAGTATGGGCAAGTGTATGTGTCGTGTGTTCTGCTGGTTTGAATGAGCATGCGTGTGTATGTGTGTGCATGTGAGTGTGAGTGGTGCCTGCCAGTGTGGGTTTGCATGTGCACAGGTGTGTGTGTGTGTGTGTACCATTATTGCCTTTGTTCAGAGATCATGTGTGGGCATGTGTAGCATATGCTTGTGTTTGCAGAAACACCCCAGCAGAAAGGACATCATGGTATCTATTCTCCTGTTTAGGGCAGTCTTGTCCATCTCCTGTGTACCAGGCAGAGGGGATGGAAATGAGAGGAGAGGAGATGAAGCCATAGGAATGTTTTCTTTGCCTCACTGAAGGACACCCAGCTTGCTGTTCCCAATAGGGGTTTCCCAGCAACATTTCTCACCAGTCCTTCACTCACCCTGCATTCATCGCTTCTTCAGGATTCCCCACTACCTGCACCGCAGCTGGGATTGAGACCATGCAACATGTTCCCCACATCTGTCTTTCTTTTGGTGATAAATGGATCCTCACTGAGCCTCCCAGTGGCCTCTGTGGTGCTACGCTGACATCTCAGGCTGTTTGGAGTCCGTCTTCACTTTCTTGGTGAACTGTGTTCCCTCTTGGCTTACCCAGAAGCTAGGTGTAGGTTGAGGAGGGTTTAGACTTTGGGCTGAGGAAACTCTGTCAATTTCTTGGTTCAGGCCTGAACATCAGTAGGTATGCCAACTGTAGATCAATGATGGGGATCTCAAGTGTGATATATCCCCTCCAGGAGAATTCTAGGATGGTGGAGAGCAGTGGGCTAAAGGGGGAGTGCTTGGGCCATTGTCATTTCTTCTCATCTCCTTGATGCCTAAGCTAGAGCGCAGCCTCACAGCTCCTAAGGGCAGTTCCTAGGATTCATCATGTGGACAAGATGGAGGTAAAGTCCCAGGCATCTTGAGGGTTGCAGCATGTCTGCCAGCTAGGATCTGGACCCAGAGGTCCCTAGAATGTGCTGCTCTCACCCCATCCACTTTCCCTGGAACCCTCTGTGGTTCACTCCTTAGGACTTTCAATAGGTCCTGCCAAAATCTAAAGGTGAGATGAAAGGCTGGATGGTGCCTCTAAATTGCCTCCCACATGTCTCCTGTGAACAGGTGCCCTGCTGCCTTGACTGGGGGATGTCCCATCTGCCTAGAAATGAGGTTTTTAGGATTGGACACATGCCTCAGGTAGCATGGCTTAAGCTGTTCATAACAGCTTAAGGACATTGGGTTTCCTACCAGGACCTTATGGGACAAACCAGAGGATGTAGCTCACGTGCATCTCCCTGGAGTTCCCAGTGTCTGCAGAGCAGAATACCCTTGTCATCCCTGCTGGGGCACTACAGCTGGGCCCCAGTGTTGTTGCAGACATGGTTCCAAGTGAATGGCCCTAACCTTATTGCCCCTGGAGCATCAGGGGCCCTGGGACCTGGAGTAGCTAGTATTTTGAGGCAATGTAGTCTCCCCCTGGACCCATGGAGGTTGATGGGCTTTCTGAGGAGATGGATTTGTTGAGGTCAGGTCTGGCCAGGGTCTGCATGTCATCCTTCTCAGTGAGGACAGCTCCTGGGTTCACATTTGCCCATATTCTTCTCCCTTTCTAGGGTCGAGTTTGTGTCTCTCTCTGAGCTTCAGACCAACATCCTCTCTGACCATTAAGGCTCATATACATCTGTCACTGTCTGCCTGTGTCTCTAAGGGTCTCTCCTGGTGGAAGCTGCTGCCATCCTGGAGCAGGTCAGGAAGATCCTAGAGTTTGGGCTTTTACATGGAGAATACAGACATAGTGTTCCCAAAGTCCTGGGGTCCCAGGGTGCCCACAACTGAGCGAGATAGAAAAAGACACTGGACAGTTTCAATGTGAACACAGAGTGCGGCATAGAAGGGCTGAGCACCTCCTGAAGGGGATTGTCAGTTTCAAGAGCTTAATGGTCAGAGCTATAGGGAGATGGATGTTTGGTACAGGACTGAATGGCCCAGAGCAAAGGGCTTCTCTGTATATGGCCTTACAGGCAAGGGATGGAATGCCCCTCATGCATGTGTGTTTTCCAGTACATGTGTTGAGGCAATGTGAACAAGAGGCAAGGGAGCTACAATTGAAATTCATCCTCCTATGATATCTCCATTCCATGCTGCACAGCTCTTGTCCTGTGTTCCCTCTCATGTTTCTTCCTTAGCAAGGGCAATGCCAGATGTTCTGTCATTGCATGAATGTCTCCCTGGTTTGGGAGTAGACACGGACATCATCCACTTTATGGCTGAGAAGATGGAAATAGCAATCCAAGACAGTGGGAGTGCATATCAAATCCACTCTGCTGGAAACCCATCCAAACGTGGTCAGGAACATAATAGGTTTATCTGTTGCATGCTTTCATATGCAGGTGTGTGTATGTAGATGGCCGAGCCTGTGTACCCCTTTCCATGGTGTTATATCCAGTTGCATACACCTGCACCTGGAGCACACACAGAAACCTTGGTCTGAACACATGGGTCTGTAAGCACATGGGTGTACTGAACACCACTCGCACCTTAGAATGTAGCCGGCATGACCTCTGCATAGCTGGAACAAGGGAGATGAGGGATGTCAAACTCCCCGTCTCTGTGATAGCATTGGTCCAGCCACCCTAGAAGTGGAGCCATGGCATAGTGCCATGAATCCTTTGCTGATACACAAGACAGATCCAAAGACCTGTGCGAAAAGAAGCTGTGGCTTCAAGAATCTCTATGGACCTGCTGGGCACACTTAGAAGATTAAGAACTCCATAGACCAAACTCAGCAGGTAATTCCATGTCCAGGGCATAGCATGTGTGGCACTTTGATGACTGAGAGGACTGATATGTGGTGTAAGAAGCCCTTATGATAAGCAGGAATAATAAAAGTAGGAAGCACAAAATCTGTAAAATTAGGTATATCTGTAAGTATACATAAAGGGTTCACAAAATAAGAGAATGCAAAGTATGACTTCATACTTTGAACTATGAAGTATGACTTCTCTAAATTGTTGAGGAAACTGAGTAAAACTTTAGTGATTTTAGAATGGGTTCAAATTTAAGGGGCCATCAATTTAATATAGACTTCTATATGCAAAATGTTGTACATAAACCTCATGGTAACCACAAAACCATCTCTAATAATAGATAAGCCAAAAAGAAAAGTAACCCAAGTATATCACTAAAGAAAACATGCAAACCCTGAGACAGGTGGAGAAGAAAAAAAAGAACTACAAAAACAACCATTAAACAAATAACAAATCTGTAAGTAAGTACATACCTACCAATAAGTAGTTTGCTTCCAAATGACTTAAACACTTCAATTCATGTTGGAAAGACATTAAATTTTGAGTCCAATAGTCAAGAAAGAATTTTCAGGACATCTTTAGTGTAAAAAGGTAATTTTATTGAAGCATGTTGACAGGAGTCATGGGCAGAAAGCGCTGCACTGGGGTCATAAGGAGGGGTCCATTTTCAAGTTGGGAAGGGGTTGGGAGTAATGTGTCTAAGGAGTTTTGGAAACAAAGTTCCCAGGACCTTGAGGGGGCTACATATTGGGAAAACTCATTTATTTCCACCTTATAGAACCTCAGTTATGAGACACTTCAGAGGTATATCAGTGGACCATATGTTTGGGGGTGAATGTCAACACCTATCTTTGGTGGAGGGTTAGAGATAAAGGAAGTTTCCAAAGCAATTTTTATACACTAAAGTAGACTTAGAGGATCCTGACAAGGAAGGAGGTTAGGTCAGGTTAGGACTATCTTTTGCCCTTAGCAAAGGATCATCATGAAGACAACTGAATTCCTAGTGGAATATCACTCTGCCTATTTCAAGGACATGCCAGTGGGCTGTAAGTGGTGAGGAAATTTAATAATTTCTCCTCTGCCTTTGTTTCCTACATCACACTCAAATGACATGGAGTATCAGAATGGATAAACTAACAAGATCCATTTATATGTTGCTCTCAAGAGACTCATCTTAGACCTAAAATCATATGTAGATTGAAATTGAGGGAGTGCAGAACACTTACCATGCAAATAGAAGTGAAAGGAATTCCAGGGTACCAATACCTATATAAACAAAATGGATTCTAAAAAAAAAAAAAAAAAAGATCTTGGGGCGTCTGGGTGGCTCAGTGGGTTAAGCCGCTGCTTTCAGCTCAGGTCATGATCTCAGGGTCATGGGATCGAGTCCCGCATCGGGCTCTCTGCTCGGCAGGGAGTCTGCTTCCCTCTCTCTCTCTGCCTGCCTCTCCATTTACTTGTGATTTCTCTCTGTCAAATAAATAAATAAAATCTTAAAAAAAAGATCTTGTTTAAAAAGGTTTTATACATTTATTTGAGAGAAATGATGAGAGAGAAAGAGAGTTAGATCAGGAGCAGGTGGAAGAGTAGAGGGAGAAGCAGATTCACCGCTGAGCAGGGATCCAGATGCTGGACCTGAGCTGAAGGTAGAAACTTAAGCGATTGAGCCTCCCATGCACCCAACGAAATAGGTTTTAGGACAAAGCCTATAACAAAAAAAAAAAAGAAAGAAAAAAAAAAGGACACTACATAATCATAAAGGGATATATATAACAATTATAAATCTTTATGAACACAAAATGAGGACCCAAGTACATCAAGAAACTTAGAGCAAATATAAAGGAAATAATGGATAGTAACACAATAACAGCAGGGAGTTTAATATACAACTTTGTATACATGCATTGATTATCAATGGACAGAGCATCTAGACAGAAAACCATGAGAAATCAGGAGCTTTACATGGCATGTTTGGCCAGATGGATCTAACAAATGTGTTCAGATCATGCCAACCTAAAACAACAGAGTACACACTCTTTTCAAGTGCATATGAAGCATTCTCCAGACTACATACTATCTCACAAAAGAAGTATCAACAAATTTTTGAAAAGTCCAAGACATACTATCCATCTTTTATGACCATATGGTATGGAATGAGAAGTCAATCACAAGAAAAAATTTGGACAGCACATAAATACAAAGAGGATAGATATCATGGTACTGAATAATCAAGGGGTCAACCAAGAAGTCAAAGAAGTTAAAAAGCATGGGGAAACTGACAAAAATGAAAATGCAATGCTCCAACACTTTTAGGATGTATCAAAGCCATCTAAATAGGGAATTTTATAGCAATATAGCTCTACTTAAAGAAGCAAGAACATTTCTAATAAATAACCTAACCTTATATATGAAGGAGGTAGAAAAAGAAGAGAAAAATAAGCCACAAGAATTAAGGAAATAATGGTTAATGGCAATTTCAAATAGTCCACTGGGGGGACGGTTTTCATGTAAAGTGAATTTCCTGAGGCAGTTAGTGTTATCTTCTTTTTATTATTATTTTTATTATGTCGTGTATGTTATGTCATTCACATGCATGAGTCTCTTAATTTCAAAAAGCAAAAATCAAAAATATTCCTTTAGATATATTGTTAGTAATAATATTAATTCTTGAACAATATTATAGGTTATAATATTTTTAAAAGAAATAATATTGAGAGAAGTAAACAAAAGAGTAACTCAAATACAATAGACTACATCAATGAAACCATTCTTTGAAAAGATTAAAAAAATCAATAAACCTCCAGTTAGAGTTATCAGTGAGAGAGAGGGAGAGAGAGAAGGAGATGAAGTCAGAGAGAAAGAAAGATACTCTAATTCAGAAACAAGAGAGGAAAAATAACTGGTACCACAGAAATACAAAGAGTGAGAAGAGAATAATTTGAAAAATTACATCTAAAAATTTAAACAACTTAGGAGAAATGGATAGATTCCAATAATCATAAAACCTGCCAAACTGAAGTAGGAGGAAGTTTGAACATAACAATTAACAGAAATAAAATTGAATCAGTTAAAAAACAACAACCACCACCAACAACAAAACAATTACAAAACAGACCACCAAACAAAAATCCAGGAACAGATGGTTTCACAGGGAATTTCTACCTGACACTTAAAGACAAATTAATACCTATCCCTCTCAAATTACCCCCAAAAGAAGAGGATATAAATTTTACAAATTAATTATATGAAGCTAGCATTACCCTAATTCCAGAATGAGAAAACAAAAAAGATACTACAATGTCTCTAGATGCAAAATATCTAGTCAACCTAGGTAGAAAAATCCTCAACAAAATATTGGCAAACCAGGTTCAGCAATACATTTAAAATGTCATTTATCTCAAATAAGAGGGATTTATTCCTGGAATCAAACCATGCAAGGTTGGGTCAATTTGTAAATCAATCACTGTGAAACATCACAATAACAACAAAAGTTGAGAAAACCATATGATCCTTTCAGTAAGTGCAGACAGATTATTTGACAAAGTACAACATACATTCATGATAGGATAACTCAACAGGGTAGAGTGAGAGGTAACACTCCTCAACAAAGGCCATGTATTAAAAATCCCACAGCTAACATCATCATCAGTAGAAAAAAAATACCTGACGCTTTTCTCTAAGGTCAGGAACAAACAGGAATGTTTACTCTCACTAGAAAAAGTTAATTAAATAAAGCCTAAAACCAGCAAAAAAGGGAAGTAAAGATTAGAGCCAAAATTACCAATATAAAAACAACAACAAAACCAGTACAGATCAACAAAACTAAGAGCTGGTTCATAGAAAAAATGAATAAAATTGTTAAACCCACAGCAAGACTTAACATAAAAGAGAAAGGACATGGATATGTTAAATCACAAATGAAAGTGGAAAGGTCACAACAAACACCACAGAAATACAAACAATCATAACAGAATACTATGAAAAATCATATGCCAAGAAATTGAGCAACCTGGAAAAAATGGGCAGATCCCTAGAAACATACAAACTAACAAAACTTAAAGAGGAAGAAATGGAAAATTTGAACAGATCCAGAACCAGAAAAAAAAATGCAATAGTAATAAAAAAAATTTCACAACAAACAAAAGTCCTGGGACAAAGGCTCCCCATAACTCTATCAGATATTTAGAAAAGACTCCATACCTACTATTCTCCAACAGTTCAAAAAAAAAAAAGTATAAATGGAAGAAAAACTTCCCAGCTCCTTCTATGAGGCCAACACTACCTTGAATCTAAATCCAGAATTAGATTTGGATTTTAAATCTAAATCCAGAATTTTTTGTGGGACATACCCCACAAAAAAGAACTACAGATCAATATCCTTGATGAACCTGGATACAATAATGCTGAACCAGATACTCACAGATCAGATTCAATAATATTTTAAAAGGATTTTTCACCACAATCAAGTGGGGATTATTTATGACTGCAGGTATGGTTCAGTGTTTGTAAATCAATCTATATGATAGGTCACATTAATACTTTTAATTCATAAACTAACACAACTAACACCAAGGAAGTATAAACAATCATCAGAAGTTTTTATCACCAGATATATGCCAATAAGCTTAGCAACCTAGATGGAATGGATGCATTTCTGGAAAACTATAAACTCGCAAAATTGAACCAGGAATAAATAGACAACCTGCATAGACCAATATCTAGTAACAATATTGAAGCATTGATCAAAAACCTCCCAAAAAACTAGTGCCCAGGACCTGAAGGACTCCCTGGGGAATTCTACCAAACTTTCAAAAAAGGAATAACACCTATTCTCCTGAAGCTGTTTCAAAAAATTGAAGCAGAAGGAAAACTTTCAGACTCTTTCTATGAAGCTAACATGACCCTGATTCCTAAATCCGGCAAAGACCCTACCAAAAAGGAATATGGATGCTAAGATTCTCAACAAGATCCTAGCCAACAGGATCCAACAGCACATTAAAAAGATTATCCACCATGATCAGGTGGGATTCATCCCTGGGCTACAAGGATGGTTCAAATTTTGCAAATAAATCAATGTGATACAACAAATTAATATGAGAAGAGAGAAGAACCACATGGTCCTCTCGATGCAGAAAAAGCACTTGACAAAATCCAACATCCATTCCTGATTAAAACGCTTCAAAGTATAGGGATAGAGGGAACATTCCTGAACCTCATCAAATCTATGAAAGACCCACTGCAAATTTCATCCTCAATGGGAAAAAGCCTTCAGCCTTCCCGTTGAGATCAGGAACAGGACAAGGATGCCCACTTTCACCACTCTTGTTCAACAAGGTATTAGAAGTCCTAGCAACAGCAATCAGAAAACAAAGGGAAATAAAAGATATCCAAATTGGCAATGAAGAAGTCAAACTCTCTCTCTTAGCAGAAGACATAATTCTTTATATGGAAAACCCAAACAACTCCACCCCCAAACTACTAGAACTCATACAGCAATTCAGCAATGTGGCAGGATACAAAGTCAATGTGCAGAAATCAGTGGCTTACTAATACATTAACAATGAAAATACAAAAAGTGAAATTAGAGAATCGATTCCATTTACTATAGCACCAAGGCCCATAAGATACCTGAGAATAAACCTAACCAAAGAGGTAAAGGATCTGTACTTGAGGAACTACAAAACATTCATGAAAGAAATTGAAGAAGACACAAAAAGATGGAAGAACATTCCATGCACTTGGATCATAAGAATAAACATTGTTAAAATGTCCATACTGCCTAGAGCAATCTATACTTTTAATGCCATTCCGATCAAAATTCCACCAGTATTTTTCAAAGAGCTGGAGCAAATAATCCTAAAATTTGTATGGAATCAGAAGAGACCCCAAATCTCTAAGGAAATATTGAAAAACAAAAATAAATCTGGGGTCATCACGTTACCTGATTTCAAGCTTTATTACAAAGCTGTGATCAACAAGACAGCATGGTACTGGCATAAAAATAGACTCATAGACCAGTGGAACAGAGTAGAGAGCTCAGATATGGACCCTCAACTCTATGGTCAAATAATCTTCGACAAAACAGGAAAAAATATACAGTGGACAAAAGACAGTCTCTTCAATAAATGGTGCTGGGAAAATTGGACAGGTATATGGAGAAGAATGAAACTCGACCATTATCTTACACCATACACAAAGATAAACTCAAAATGGATAAAAGACCTCAACATGAGACAGGAATCCATCAGACTCCTAGAGGAGAGCATAGGCAGTAATCTCTTTGATATCAGCCACAGCAACTTCTTTCAAGATATGTCTCCAAAGGCAAAGGAAACAAAAGTGAAAATAAACTTTGGGGACTTCATCAAAATCAAAAGCTTCTGCACAGCAAAGGAAACAGCCAACAAAGCAAAGAGGCAACCCACGGAATGGGAGAAGATATTTGCAAATGACAGTACAGACAAAAGGTTGATATCCAGGATCTATACTGAACTCTTCAAACTCAACACACATGAAACAGGCAAACATATCAAAAATGGGCAGAAGATATGAACAGACACTTCTCCAATCAAGACATACAAATAGCTATCAGACACATGAAAAAATGTTTATCATCACTAGCCCTCAGGGAGATTCAAATGAAAACCACATTAAGATATCACCTTACACCAGTTAGAATGGCTAAAATTAGCAAGGCAGGAGACAACATGTGTTGGATGGGACGTAGAGAAAGGGGAACCCTCTTACACTGTTGGTGGGAATGCAAGTTGGTCTAGCCTCTTTGGAGAAAAGTATGGAGATTCCTCAAGAAATTAAAAATAGAACTTCCCTATGACCCTGCCTTGCACTACTGGGTATTTTCCCCAAAGATACAGATGTCGTGAAAAGAAGGGCCATCTGTACCCCAATGTTTAGAGCATCAATGGCCATGGTCGCTAAACTGTGGAAAGAACCAAGATGTTCTTCAATGGATGAATGGATGAGGAAGATGTGGTCCATATACACTATGGGGTATTATGCCTCCATCAGAAAGGATGAATACCCAACTTTTGTAGCAACATGGACGGGACTGGAAGAGATTATGCTGAGTGAAATAAGTCAAGCAGAGAGAGTCAATTATATGGTTTCACTTATTTGTGGAGCATAACAAATATCATGGAGGACAAGGGTGTTAGAGAGGAGAAGGGAGTTGGAGTAAATTGGAAGGGGAAGTGAATCATGAGGGATTATGGACTCTGAAAAACAATATGAGAGGTTTGAAGTGGTGGGGGGTGGGAGGTTGGGGTACCATGTGGTGGGTATTAGGGAGTGCACGGATTGCATGGAGCACTGGGTGTGGTGAAAAAAAATAATACTGTTTTTCTGAAAATAAATAAATCAATTTAATAAAAAAATTAAACAAAACAAAACAAAACAAATTTGGTTTACTCTGCCTTCAGCTCAGGTCATGATTCCAGGGTCCTGGGATCAAGCCCAGCACCAGGATCCCTTTTCAGCAGGGAGCCTGCTTTCCTTCCTCTCTCTTACTGCCTCCCCCTACTTGTGATCTGTCAAATAAATAAATAAAATCTTTAAAAATTAAAAAAAAAGAAATGAGCAGAACCATATTGGTCTCTCACTAAAAAGTAATAAATAAATAAATATTGATAAAATACAGCATCCTTTCTTAATAAAAGCCCTCAACAAAGTAGGGATATGGGCCAAACCACATCATAATGAGCATAAGCTATTATGTCCGTAGCAGGAAAAAACTGAGTACATTTCACTGACTTATAATCAGGAACAAGACAAGGATGTCCATTCTCTCACCATTACTATTTAATGTATAAATAGAATTCTTGACATCAGCAATCAGACAACAAAGAGAAGAAAAAGGTATCCAAATTTGCAAGGGAGAAGTAAAATTTTCACTTGAATTTGAATTTCCCATTCTTTTGCATATGACAGGATACTTTATGTAGAAAAATTAAATAATTGCTAACACTCATACATGAATTAAACAAAGCCAAAAGACAAATACTCTATGTGCAGAAATCTCTTACATTTCTATACACTAATAATGAAGCAGTAGAAAAATAAATGAAGGGGTGCCTGGGTGGCTCAGTGGTTTAAGCCTCTGCCTTCAGCTCAGGTCATGATCTCAGGGTCCTGGGATCGAGTCCTGCGTCGGGCTCTCTGCTCAGCAGGGAGCCTGCTTCCTCCTCTCTCTCTCTGCCTGCCTCTCTGCCTACTTGTGATCTCTGTCAAATAAATAAATAAAATCTTTAAAAAAAAGAAAAATAAATGAAGGAATCCAACCCCTTTGCTATTACACCAAAACAAATAACATACCTAGGAATAATCTTAACTACATAGGTAAAAGTTTTATACTCTGGAAACTATAGAGCGCTCATGAGAGAAATTGAAGAAGACACAAAGAAATGGAAAAGTATCCCAGGCTCATGGAGTAGAAGTAAAAATATTGTCAAAATGTGTATACTACACAAAGCAATCTTCACATTTAATGAAATCCCTATAAAGATAACACCAGCATATTTACTGGAGCTAGAACAAAGAATCCCAAAATTGGCATGTGTCCACAAAAGAACCCAACAAACCAAAGCAATCCTGAACAATCCAGCACCAGGATTCCAGATTTCAAGTTATATTCCAAAGATGTATTCATTAAGACAGTATAGTACTAGCACAAAAAGAGATGTATCGATCAATGGAACAGAATAGAAAACCCAGAAATTGACCCTCAACCATGTAGTCAACTAATTTTTGATGAATCAGAAGAGTATCCACAGCAGAAAAAGATGCACCCTCTTCAACAAATGGCACAACAAACAGGAGGGCAACATCCAGAAGAGCAAATATGGGCCACTTTGTTACACCATCACAAAAATAAGCTCAACATGGATTCAAAAGACCTGAATTTGAGTCTGGAAACCATCAAAATCCTAGAGGCAACTGCTTTGACCTCAGCTGTAGCAAAGTCCTACTATATATATTACTGGAGGCAAGGGAAACAAAAACAAAAATGAATTTTAGGGACCTCAACAAGATAAAAAGCTTCTGCACAACAAAGAAAACAATAAAAAAGATCTAGCATTCAGAATGGGCAAAGATATTTGCAAACGTATTTGACTTCATCAAAATCAAAAGCTTCTGCACAACAAAGGAAACAGTCAACAAAACAAAGAGGCAACCTATGGAATCGGAGAAGATATTTGCAAATGACAGTAAAGACAAAAGGTTGATATCCAGAATGTATAAAGAACTCCTCAAACTCAACACACATAAAACAATCATATCAAAAAATGGGCAGAAGTTATGAACAGACACTTCTCCAATGAAGACACACAAATGGCTATCAGACACATGAAAAAATGTTTATCATCACTAGCCCTCAGGGAGATTCAAATGAAAACCACATTAAGATATCACCTTACACCAGTTAGAATGGCTAAAATTAGCAAGGCAGGAGACAAAATGTGTTGGATGGGATGTAGAGAAAGGGAAACCCTCTTACACTGTTGGTGGGAATGCAGGTTGGTCTAGCCTCTTTGGAGAAAAGTATGGAGATTCCTCAAAAAATAAAAAATAGAACTTCCCTATGACCCTGCCCTTGCACTACTGGGTATTTGCCCCAAAGGTACAGATGTTGTGAAAAGAAGGGCCATCTGTACCCCAATGTTTAGAGCATCAATGGTCATGGTTGCCAAACTGGAAAGAACCAAGATGCCCTTCAATGGACGAATGGATGAGGAACATGTGGTCCATATGCACTATGGAGTATTATGCCTCCATCAGAAAGGTTGAATATCAACCTTTTGTAGCAACATGGCCGAGACTGGAAGAGATTATGCTGAGTGAAATAAGTCAAGCAGAGAGAGTCTATTGTCATATGATTCACTTATTTGTGGAGCATAAAAAATAGTATGGAGGACATGGGGGAGTTAAAGAAGAGAAGGGTGTTGGGAGAAATTGGAAGGTGAGGTGATCCATGGGAGACTATGGACTCTGAAAAACAATCTGAGGGGTTTTAAGTGGTGGTGGGGGGTGGGAGGTCGAGGTACCATGTGGTGGGTATTAGGGAGGGCACGGATTGCATGGAGCACTGGGTGTGGTGCAAAAATAATGAATACTGTTATGCTGAAAAAAAAAAGAATGTGAGGAAAAAAATATTTGATAGAGGATTAGTATCCAAAATCTGAAAGGAATTCATCAAACTCAATACCTCCAAACAAATAATTCTGCTAAGATATGAGCAGAAAACATGAATCAACACCTTTCAAAGAAGACATCCAGATGGCTAATAGACACTTGAAAAGGTGCTCCCCATCATTCACATTCAGGGAAATACAAATGAAAACCACAGTGAGATACCACCTCACACTTATCAGAATGTCTCAAGTTAATGACACAGGACCTGCACTGCTGGTGGGAATGTGAACTGAGGCATCCATCCTAGAGTACAGGTGGAACTTTCTTCCTTCCTGGCTACACCAACAGCTAGGAGTTGGTTGACAAATGTTTGGTCTTTTGGCTAGAAAACCCTGTCAACTAACTTTCCAGGCCCGAAAATCTGTAGGTGTGCTCACTGGTGGTTATCGTTGGGGATCTCAAGTCTGATATAGCCCCTCAGGTAAAATTCTAGGGTGGTGGAGAGCCATGGGTAAGAATGCTATGACCCAGCAACTGAACTTAATAGGTGTTTATTTATTCAAAGGATACAAAAATACAGATGCAAGGGGAACATTCACCCAATTGTTAATGGCAGCATTATTAGTGGTAGCCAAATTATGGAAAGAGGCCAAATATCCACTGGTGGATGAATGGATACAATGAAATATTACTCAGCCATCAAAAATAATGAAACCTTGTCATTTGCAATGATGTGGAAGGAGCTGAAATGTGTTGTGTTCCGTGAAATAAATCAGGGAGAGAAAGGGAAATACCATATAATCTCCCTCTTAATTGTCGGTTTTAAGAAAGAGGACAAATGAACATATGGGAAGGGGGAATGGGAAATAAGGAAAGGGGGAGGCAAAACACAAGAGACTCATTCATCTTTTGTGGACCCATGCCAAAACACAAAAGGTGGTATCTCACTGTGGTTTTCATTTGTATTTCCCTGAATGTGAATGATGGGGCGCACCTTTTCAAGTGTCTCAGTGGAGAACAAACTGAGGGTTGATGGAGGGAGGTGAGTGGGGGATAGGCTGGGAGGGTGGTGGGCATTTTGGAGGGCACTTGTGATGAGCACTGAGTATTGTATATAAGTGATAACTCACGAAATTCTACTCCAGAAGCAAAGATTGCAGTGTATTTTCACAAACTAAAATTGAGATTTAAAAAAAGAAGAAAAGTGAAAAAATACATAAGGAATATATAAAGCTCAACTCTCAAAAACCAAGTCATACAACTTAAAATGGGGCAGAATTATGAATAAACTTTTTACCAAAGGACTAGCTAATTCTTGAGAGACAGTGAAACAGTTCAAGCTTGAGCACACATTTCAAATGCAAACCAACTAAATCCAGAGCCCACTTTCCCAAGTGTTTCTTTCACTCTCAGTCACTTAAGAATATCAAGGCCAGATGCCAGACATCTAGAAGATGCCACCATTTCCCAGAGTTTATTTAAATTATTTAAATCAGACAAAGTAAACCTGCTTACAAGAACACCATCAATGCTCCTGCCCACATTTTCTCCTCTCATCCCCTCCTGATCCAGGTGTATCCTCAGGATGCAGTGGTATTCCTTCTTTTGGAAGTGAGCCCTTCCTTTGGGACAGGCAAATGTAAGAAATATGTTTAAGTGTCAATTATTTCCTAATCTGTTGGCTTCACCATACTAATAAATAAATATATAAATTAGATAATAATAGATAATAAATAAATTAGTTGTAAAAATTATGTTTTAAAACACAAATGTCCAAAATGGATATATCCATGGGTATATTGGTGTTTGCTAGGGGCAAATTAGTGTTTTCCAGAGTGTGTCAGGATATGGAATAGGCAGTGCCTCATTTATGGGCAGAAAGGTAACATTTGTGGTGATGAAAATGTTTTGGAACTAGATACCAGTGGTATATATACAACATAATGAATGTATTAAATCCCTTTGAGTTGTATGGCTTAATATTTTTACTTTTATGTTATGTGAATTTTGCAACAAACAACAACAACAACAAGTAATTTTTTTACTTTTATGTTATGTGAATTTTGCAACAAACAACAACAACAACAAGGAAAAGACAGGCCAGACGTATAGCCCAAAGGGAAATTCTTGGTATTCTTCCACCCAAGCCACTGGTAGGACTCACTCCCACTCTGCCATACCCTTTTACCTTTTCTGTCTGTGTCCCTTTTCCCCTTTGCTTTCTACCTCATCACCTGACTTTCATGTGAGGTCTCTCTGTGCCTTCCTTCCAACTCTGCTACACATTCTTCCTTAGTCTGTCTCTGTCACTGAGTGGAGTACCAGCCAGGGAAGGGATGTCCAGGTGAGCACTGACAGTGCATGTGCCCTTTCTCTGGTACTCACCAGGTCCTTTGAGACAGGACCACACCTCATGCAGGTCCACTCTGGGTGAGGGGTGGAAGAAGTTGGAGGCATAGAATGCACACTGCTAGAGGATTCAGGAAGGGCCTGTGGGTGATGGCAAGGTTGCCAGCATTGGGGTTGCATCATGGGAGGGCCTCATTTAAAAGGAATGGGTGGGGGTGTCTTGGGGGAATTGGGCAAGAAAGAGGCGGGAGTAGCTCCCTTGGGGTTAAGTGTAGGGCACTTGGTCAGAACAAGAGACACTATTTCAAAATCTACTTCTCAATGCAAACAAGGACATATGTAGGGAGAAAAACATATGACCCTCGAGGGGGAGAATAAAATTTTTCTAAGACCATCCCTGAGACAGCCCAGACTTTGTAATTACTGATATAATCCAAACTGACCTATCTCTTGTAACCTTGTCCATGCTACCAAAGGAGGCCCTGGAAAAATACAGTACCAAACACAGCACATCTTTGGAGATAGAGAAGGCTGGGGTGGTGACAGGGAGAGGGGGAAGAGAGGGATATGAGGAAGAGTTGGAGAGAAAGGGAAAGGAGGGTATGGGGGATAGAGGGAAAATGGAAGGGAGGGGTAGGAGGGAGGAGGGAGGAGGGAGAGAGGAGCAAGGAAGAGAAGTGGGAGGGAGGTGGGCAGGAATGGAAGGGTGAGATAGGGAGGGAGTGAGTAAGGCCTGATGCAGGGAAGGAGGAATGAATCCACCCTAGGTTGAATTCTGTACCTTGCAAGGCATACTGACTGAAAGGACCCATTCCTGCCTGGGCTTCAAGAGGAGTTTCAATAGCACACATCAACCTGAAGATAGATACCATGAGGTCATTCATGGTGAAAGGAGAGGCAAAGTCCCAAAGAAATGGAGTGAACAGAGGTCTCTGGGAAACCCTCATGCCCACCACCAACATGCACAAATTGAGAATGCCAGAAGAAATGCGGGAGACTAAAGGACAGTA
Organism: Mustela putorius furo; assembly: GCF_011764305.1. Lineage (NCBI taxonomy): Eukaryota > Metazoa > Chordata > Mammalia > Carnivora > Mustelidae > Mustela > Mustela putorius. Next base: position 2,754,007 of record NW_025421566.1, on the reverse strand, counting down.
AGTGAACAAATACCTAACATGAAAAAGCTTTGCAAATTTGCTCACAGTCCTCACTCTTCCCATCCATGAGCACAGGGCACTACTGGTGAAAGTAATGATCCAAAGAATGCCCATGCCAATGGACTAATCTTTTCAGTTGAGAGGCAGAGATGGCTGTCTTGGCAGCCTACAGAGGCACATATCTAATCCTAAACACCTCCTTCCAAGGTAGGTGGGATGTTACCCCAGTCAAAGGGGCAAAGCAGGGCGCCTGTGGGGGGTGGATTGGGGCACCCTTCTGCCTCTCCTCACCCCTTTTGATCTTGGCAGTTCCTTCATGAATGCCCTGAGAAGCAAGCCACAGACGGTTCCATGGAAAATGGTTGGGTGGGGTTTGTGTGGCAGAATTTGGGGACATCTGGGTCTGGATCCCAGTTGACCTACTTGATGCGACCCTCAGGATACCTAGATTTCACCTCCATCTTGCAATCACGACTAACATAGAGACCAGACTGTAGAAGCTGCAAGGCTGCCCTCCAGCATAAGCATCAAGAGATGAGAAGACATGACAATGGTCCAAGCATTCTTCCCTTGGCCCGTGGCTCTCCACCACCCTAGAATTCTCCATGAGGAGCTGTATCAGACTTGAGATCCCCAACAATGACCAGCAGTGAGCACACCTACTGATGTTCAGGCATGGAAAGTGTAGCTGACAGGGTTTTCTAGCCAAAAGACCAAATATTTGTCAACCAACTCCTAGCTGTTGGGGTAGACAGGAAGGAACAACATTCCCCAAGGAAGTGATTCCAGGACTCTAAACAGCATCTGTTGACACCGTAGAAGTACATTATCCATACCCTTTTTTCTCAGAGATACGTGGCTGGCATTTTCGGGATGAGTTCAAGGCCTTTGGAAAAACTGACAGCTTCAGGAAGCAAAGGATTAGGAAGATCTTGTTCTTCACAAATGACTTCTGAAAGTGAATGAAGAGGCACTGTCCTGGGGCTTCCAGGCCTCTGAGATCCAAAGCTTCTTCCTTGATAGCTCCTGTAGTTCACATGAAGTTGCATTCTTTACTGACTTGTTTCCTGCTTTGGAGACATTGGTCCTTTGTTAAACCACCACACATCTCTTTGCTGTCACTGCAATTTACAGGAAATAGAGAAATTGAGACTAATGTTCTGCAGTTGTTCACTCTCTGGAGACTTTACTCTACCCACCATTGACATCGCACCTGTCTTCTATGACCCCAGATCTATGGAGTATTGCTGATGATTTTAAAATAGGATGGGAGTTGACACTTCCTGTCTCCAAGGGATTATTTTTAGAGGCCAAGAAAAGGCTGGTTCCTTCTCATTCCACTTGTGCCTTTGAGGACACTTCCCTCTAAAGTTCACAATTTTCCTTTGACATTCTGTTCTGTATAGACTTCTTGTATAGGCAGACAACAGGCCATATTTCTCCAATTGAAACATATCCCTGCCAGGAGGCATCTCCTTTCAAAAATCTTGTTGATTGCTGAAACTTGCAGTCTCACAGACTGCTCTCTGCATGCCCGAGATGTGGTGCAACTTGTTTCTACCTCTCACGGATATGGCCTCTTTCCCAGCAGGTCCCCACTATACTTAATATCCATCTATCTTCTGTCAACAAGAAGGAGAGGAGAGATCCCTTCTCCTCAGACTTGTCTATGACACTGACATCTGCAGCAAATTACCATGTCACACACACCACCAGCACCCACCCCTCTGAAAACCCTTCTTCTGAAGGAGGCCACGTGTTCCTTGACACTTTGTTCTCCATAGTTCCCTTTCTGAGAGGGGAACGTGGACTCACTTCCTCATTTTTTTTTTATTTCTTTATAGCATAACAGTATTCATTGATTTTGCACCACACCCAGTGCTCAATGTAATCCATGCCCTCTCTAATACCCACCACCTGGTTCCCCCAGCGTCCCACCCCCTGCCCCTACAAATCACTCAGATTGTTTTTCAGAGTTCATAGTCTCTCATGGCTCAAGTCCCCTTCCAATTTCCCTCAATTCCCTTCTCCTCTCCATCTCCCCTTGTCCTCCATGCTATTTGTTATGCTCCACAAATAAATGAAACCATATGATAATTGACTCTCTCTGCTTGATTTATTTCACTCAGCATAATCTCTTCCAGTCCCGTCCATGTTGCTACAAAAGTTGGGTATTCAACCTTTCTGATGGAGGCATAATACTCCATAGTGTATATGGACCACATTTTCCTTATCCATCCGTCCGTTGAAGGGCATCTTGTTTCTTCCCACAGATTAGAGACTGTGGTCATTGGTGCTATAAACATTGGGGTACAGATGGTCCTTCTTTTCACTACATCTGTATATTTGTCAATTTTTAAAACATTATGTGCAATTGTAAGTGCATTTATGTGCATTTGTCTACATTTGGATCTCATTCTCCATGTTATCTCTTATGCTCCACAAATAAGTGAAACCATATGATAATTGACTCTCTCTGCTTGACTTATTTCACTCAGCATAATCTCTTCTATTCCTGTCCAGGTTGCTACAAAAGTTGGGTACTCATCCTTTCTGATGGAGGCATAATACTCCAAAGTGTATACGGACCAATCTTCCTTATCCATTTGTCCGTTGAAAGGCATCTTGGTTCTTTCCATAGTTTGGCGACTGTGGCCATTGCTGCTATGAACATCGGGGTAGAGATGGCCCTTCTTTTCAGTACATCTGTATCTTTGGGATAAATACCCAGTAGTGCAATGGCAGGGTCATAGGGTTGCTCTATTTTTAATTTCTTGAGGAATCTCCACACTGTTTTCCAAAGTGGCTGCACCAACTTGCATTTCCACCAACAGTGTAAGAGGGTTCCCCTTTCTCCACATCCCCTCCAACACATGTTGTTTCCTGTCTTGCTAATTTTGGTCATTCTAACTGGTGTAAAGTGGTATCTCAATGTGCTTTTCATTTGAATCTTCCTGAGGGCTAGTGATGATAAACATCTTTTCATGTGTCCGATAGCCATTTGTATGTCTTCCTTGGAGAAGTGTCTGTTCATATCATCTGCCAATTTTTTTTTATATGATTGTCTGTTTTGGGGGTGTTGAGTCTGAGGAGTTCTTGAGTTGAGTTTGAGTTTGAGGATATCAACCTGTTGTCTGTACGGTCATTTGCAAATATATTCTCCCAGTCCATGGGTTGCTTCTTTATTTTGTTGACTGCTGCCTTGGCTGTGCAGAAGCTTTTGATCTTGATGAAGTCCTAAAAGTTCATCTTCGTTTTGTTTCATTTGCCTTTGGAGACATATCTTGAAAGAAGTTGCTGTGGCTGATATCAAAGAGGTTACTGCCTATGTTCTCCATGATTCTGATGGATTCCTGTCTCATGTTGAGGTCTTTTATCCATTTTGAGTTTATCTTTGTGTACGGTGTAAGAATGATCGAGTTTCATTCTTCTACATATAGCTGTCCAGTTTTCTCAGTACCATTTATTGAAGAGATATAGACTGGTGGAACAGAGTAGAGAGCTCAGATATGGACCCTCAACTCTATGGTCAAATAATCTTTAATAAAACAAAAAAATATACAGTGGGAAAAAGACAGTCTCTTCACTTCCTCCTTCTTTATCACATACATGCTTAAAGTCTTCTCTCCTTCAGACATTGTTTGCTGAGAGGAGCCATCTCCACACATGAGGATCTATTCATCATGGACGTGGCACCTTTGCCTCACTGTCACACACAGATAGGATATGGTGTCCTGATTCTGTTTGCACCAACTCGTTGAGCTTCTCAGAGTCTGCCATATTGTTTCTCAGAGTGAGTCTTGTGCCACTTTCCTCATGGATGAACATGTGCCTTGCAAACTCTTTCTATGCCTAGGATGAGATGTCCCTATGAGGTTGTTTCTTACACAGGCTTCTTGTTCAGAAGCAAGGAGAGGACACTTGCTTGTACCTGAAATACACATCATATAGAAGGACTCATGCCTGCAGAAACTTGATCATGAAATGTTGCCTTCTCCGCACACATGCCTGCAACATGGCACCTCATCCCTTGACTAACACAAATATAGAGGAGAGCTCCACTTTGTGCTAGAAACCCGGAATTTCTTGAGCATTCCATTCTCCACTGACTTCTTCCTCAGATTTCCATCTGCATTGACTTCCTCATGATTCGCCACGTGCATTTGAAGTGCCTTCAATCGTCTACAAGGCCAAGAAGACTCAAACGTTTTATTGTCCTGCAGACACTCTCAGACAAAGGATAGGGTATTTCTGAGTGGTTTCAGCGGGCACACACAGGAAGGCTTGTCTGCTGAAGAAACTTGCTGTTTTCCAAGAAATGTGTTCCCCATAGGCTTGTTTCCACTCGTCTGCAACATGGCACCTCCCTTTTGCTACCTTACCCCATGGCAGAGGGCCTCGAGGTTCCAAAACCCAGAATTGGTTGATAATTCCATACCTCCCACCCTTGTTCCTCTGAACTCCATCTCAGCCAATTAATCCAAAATTACAGAAGAGCTCGAGGCAATGATACTCCCCTCGAGTATCTACTCAAGACACGACTGGAACACTGTGTGCTCCCAGACATCCTTCTTGGGAAGAAGGATGGGGCATTATCAAATTTCTTGAACACATACACACTTCAAGCTTCTCCCTTGTAGACTCTTATTGTTGGCTGAATGTTGCACCCTCAGCACACTAGGATGATGAGTCCGGTTCCTGGACCTGGCACATAGTACCACATCTCTGTTTGATATCTTGGCAATCTTGCAGGAAGAAGAAATCAGGGCAAATTCCTTTCTCCACAGGACTGTATGTTAGACTGAACACAATGGCGTGTTCCTCATGATCCACCCAATCAATTACAAAATGTTTGTATCTTCTGGGCATGAGACATGACTTGAATGTTTGGTCTTCCATGCGCTTGCTTCTCAGAGGGAAAGCATAGGGCCTTTGTTCTTGCTTCAACCCAAACATGTTGCTAGGCTTCACCTTTTAAGGATATTGCTGTGGGCTGAAGGTCACCTACTCCACAGATGTGTTCCACGGTGTCATGGAGAGGGAATTGTTCCTCTGCTGCCAGGCATCTATTTGATGTTGGTTTGAAGATGAGGAGCCCTCTGAAGTAGAGGGATGCATAAAAACACCTTTCTTGGGACTTTTTGCTCCTTGAAGAAGTATTTTTCAGTGGGACAGGTGAGAGAAGAGGCCTTGATGCTGAGGGAACCCAGAGAAACTTGTTTGGGGAGACATAACCTTTCAACACATTCTGGTTAGCAGAGGCAAGACACAGAGCAAATGATCACTTATTCTGATAGGTGAGATGCTGGGTCCCTAACTCACTGAAAGGAGTGTGTGGGGAATTCAGCTTGCCAACAAGCCACTTTCAGCGAGGAACCTTGCAGAGTGGAGGTGCTTCAGTGATGGGAATGGAGCATATCATATCCCTGAGAACCAGGTGTGAGGATGGTATAGTGTGTCAAGACTACTTTCCTCCTGAAGATGTCTGGGCTTCTGATGGACATATGGAACCCCGAGGAGACTGTGGCACATGGATCTCTACAGAAAAGTGTGGGGAGAAGGGAACTCTATTCTTTCTCCATTCAGAGATGCAGACCACAACAAATATATATGTGCTGGTGTACACAAGGCCCGGTGTTCCTGGTGTGCAAAAACAAGTCTGAGGACAATACAACTTCATGCAAACAACAATGAGAACATTCATTGGAGGGCCTTCTCCAACACATTGTACATGTTCAGGCATCAGGAAAGGGCCCTATTCTTCCTTCATAGAGAAAGCAGAGAGCACACCATGCAAGTCAACTCTGCCATCCTGAAGACAGGGAAGGTTTCAAAGAGCTGGGTGAAATCCTGAGGAAGCCGCCCCACATGAACGCTTGGAAAAGATGTGCCTCCAAGGATGGCATTCTCAACATATGCTGATTTCCAAAAGGAGAGCAGGTAGCAAATGTGTCTAGCAGGATCGGGCAGCAGTCATTTCTCCAACACACAGAAACAAGCCTGTGCAAAACACCACTTTAAGGGCAAAACAATATCCTTCAAAGGAGAGGCCTTGCTGCCTTTCATGTATGCATGGAAGCAACAGGAAAGTGCCCAGGCATTCTCTCTATCAACAAGCATATGAAGAACAGAACCTTTCCATTATGTCTTGCTATCTGAATATAGGAGCCCTTCTATGTCATGACTTTTGTTTTGTATTGGTATGGTGATCTGTGGGTCACCCAAAAATACATTCATTTGTTTTAGCCGCCATGTTCCAAGACTCCTTGTCTATCCACAGTGTCCGGCTGGAAGGAGCAGGTTGAAGGGCATGGTTGGATCATGGAGAAAATGAGCAAGCTGATTGAGGTCACAGCACTACAGGAACATCTTGGTTGTTGCACAGAAGTGTTTTCCAATGGACACGAACAATCAAGAGAGAGAAAATGAGTAACTCTGAGAAACGGGTTTGTGGAGAATAGAATTCAAAATCCGCTTCTGGTTCCAAGATGGTAAAGGGGATATAAATTCAGGTGTGTTCAAATATGTAAGGGGCCCTGTCCCTGATTCACTGTGAGAACCACAAGATTCTCCAAGGAGACGTGTTCAAATGAGCATGCACAGAAGCAACATGAACAGCCCTGCACAACTTTGCATGGAGGATCTCTGTGGAGAGCACCAGGTTCAACTCACCTCTTGCTGTAAAAAAATTGAAACAATGTCACGTGAAGGAGTGCAACCATGGGCAAATTGCCTCAGCTTTCCCCCAGAGAATTACGTTTCAGAAGGAAGGAGATGCCCAACACTTCTTTTTTTCTGGAAGATGTAAGGCAGGTTCCATGGTTCATCTGAGGGGAAACAAGTCTGTGGAGAATGCAATCTTCATTGACCACCAAGCTTCTTCAAAGGAAAAGCCTGTCTTGTGTGCATCCTAGAAGAACACAGAATTACCTTCTCCTTCGTGTGAGCAAGAGAGTGTGCATGACAAAATGATCCAGTATTCTCTTCCTTCTTGAAGAGAGAATCATTTTCAAAGGCACGTGTGTGTGTGTGTTTGTGGGGAGGTCCTCAGGAAGGCTACCCTGACTGAACTCTCAGAAACAGGACAGTGGAGACTGGATGCCTCAACTCCTACAGTTCCAGAAGACAGAGGACATACCCATTCAAGGTGCAGTAGTTGAGGGAAGGTACATGTTTCTGATGCATGAGCAATGCTCTGTGGCGAAGGCAACACTCCATGAGTATGTTTCTGCAAGAGGGAAACCTGTGAGCAAGTATGTGCTTAAGAATCAGGCAAGGGCCCTATCTTCCCTGTGAGAAAGATTGACATGTTACAAAAGCCGTCCAGGAACCTCTGCTTCCTGCCATAGAAATGATTCCCAAGGCACCAGTATAATCCTCTGGACACCGGTGCCAATTTTGCTTGGGAAACCAAGCCTGCAGAAGATAGAATTCTCCATGAATTCTGGCTTCCAGAGGATAGATGTTCTCTCAGGGACATGCACAACAGCTGAGGGAAGGTGCCATGTCCTTCGGTGGCAGAATGAGTCTGTGCAGAAGGCTACTAGGAGCGAACAAGTGGTGTCAAGGAAGAGCTTGTCCAACATATTTGTGGGCGTGCCACAGGGATTGTTCCCTCTGCTTCCCTCAGAGACAGCATTCATGGGAAACAAAGCATGAGAGCCATGCCTTGCATGATTAAAGTAGAAGCTCTTCCCAATGCCCATGCAAAGTCACGAGGAATCCGCTGTTCAAGCAATGCTCAAATACTTTCTTGAGGCCTAAAGAGAGCCCCGATATCCATTTCAAGGGTGGTAGACCACGGACAGTGCTGCATTCCTGAAGGGCAGGAACCAGTCCATGCAGAGGAAACGTGCAGCCAACAACAGGTTTGTCAGTGGAGAAGACTTCAAGAAGGTATGCATTCCAACAATGGGAAAACATGCCCAAACCTTCCCCAGAAAATCAAGTATGGGGAGGTCACAGCACTACATGAACATCTTGGTTGTTGCACAGAAGTGTTTTCCAATGGACACGAACAATCAAGAGGAAAGGGCTGTCACTGGAAAACAAATAAAAACGTCTGGAACATGGCTTATTCCTAAGATGCTTGCATGCAGAACATGGAGACAAACCCAAATGCATGTTTGAGAGGTTTGGGAGGGTGCCACAGTCTTTGGCAATGGGTCGCCATCTAGGGAGAGTGTGCACCAGAGCCAAGGAGTTCCTCGAGAGAGATGTCTTTGGGCATTCCTGGGTTTCAGGAAGATGGTGCAGCAATAAACATCCCCCTGAAGGAGAGGACTGAGGAGAACCACCTTTCATGGATCTTTCTGTTCCTCAAAAATGTGTTTCTCAGTGGAACTATGGGTGTAGAGGCCACAATGCCGAGGGAGCCCCAACCAACAAGGCTCAGGAGAAATACCGTCTCAACGCATTCTGGCTTGCAGAGGAGAGACACAGAGCAAGTGATGGCATCCACAGGGAGGGATAGTGCCCGGCCCTTAACACACTGAAAGAAGTCTGTGGGGAATTTTGCTTTCAACCAACACATCTCCATCCTGTAGGAATCAAGGAACATAGAGATGCTTCAGCGAGGGGAATGAAGCATATCTTTCCCCCTGAGAACCAAGTCTTAGGTAGGCACAATATGTAGGGAACTGCTTTCCTCCTGGGAACAGTCGGTTTTCCAATGGATGCATGGAACCCTGAGGATATGTCCTCAGATGGATCTTTGAGAGACCAAGTGTGTTTAGAAGATAACTCTCTACTCCTTCTCCTTTCAGCAGAGGTAGACTGCACTGAACACACGTGGGCTTCTCTATTGAAGGTCCAGAGTCACTGGGGTGCAAAAACAATGTGGAGGAGAATACAACCTTGTGACCACAATGAGAACTCTCAGAGGAGAGAGTTCTACATTTTCTGTTCTCAGGACTCAGGAAAGAACCCTATCCTTCCCCCAGAGAAAGTGGAGAACACACCATGCAGAAGTCAACTCTGCCATTCTGAACAGAGGGAATTGTTCCAAGAGTCATGTGGACTCATGAGGGAGCTGCCTCCCATGAATCTTGGAGAAAAAGATGTCTCTAAGGATGGGATTTTTGACATGGGCTGGTATCCTAAAATAGAAGGGAGAGAAAAAGTGTGTCTGGAAGGATCAGGCAGCTGTCATTTCCCCAACACAAGGACCCAAGCCTGTGCAGAATGCCACTTTTAGGGAAAAACAATATCCTTCAAGGCAGAGGCCTTGTGTCATTGCCTGGATGGACAGAAGGAACAGGAAAATACCCTAGCCTTCTTTCTCTGAACAGACGTATAAAGAACAAGACCATCCCCATCATGTCTTGCCACCTGCAGAGAGGAGGTAGGTCTACTGTATTTTTTTTTTGGGGGGGTGCATGATTATAGTGCTTTGTGGGTCACCTTAAAAGGCATTCCTTTGTTCTGTCTCCCATGTTCCAAGACTCCTTGTCTATCCACAGTATCCAGCTTGTAGGAGAATGTTGAAGGGCACATGAAATAAATAAGATGTAACTCAGAAGAAGGTCTGTGGAGAAAAGAATTGGAAACCCACTCTGGTTCTGGGAAGGTTGAGGGGCTCTAAAACATCTGAATGTTTGAGTAGGGAAGGGGCCACATCCCTGAGGTGTGGAGGCAATTGTGGGGAGAGGGCATCTTTCCGTGAACCACAAGATTCCCCAAGAGATACATTCTAGCATGTATGCACTGAAGTCATGCAATCAGCCCTGTGCAACTGTGCAAGGAAGAACTCTGTGGAGAGACCCAGGTACAATTCACCTCTGGCTTTATAAGATTGAAGCATTCTTGGGTGCAAGAGTGCAACCATGGGCAAAGCACCTCAGCTTTCCCTCAGAGAATGACGTTTAGAAAGAGGGGGTTGTCCAACACTTCCTGGTTCCAGAGGATATAAGGCAGGTGCCATGGCTCCTCTGAGGGGAAACATGTCTGCAGAGAATGCGATCTTAATTGACCACCAAGATTCTCCAATGAAGAAGAGTGTCTGGTGCTGTGCATGGAAAAAACATGGAATTACCTGCTCCTTCGTGTGAGCAAAAAGGAGTGCATGACAAAACGATCCATCATTTTCTTCCGTCCTGCAGAGAGATGCATTTTCAAAGGTACATGAGGGAATGCTCCAGAAGCCCACCCTGAATGAACCCTGAGAAAACAGGATAGTGCAGCAGAATGGATGCCTCAATGCCTACTGGTCCAGAAGGCAGAGGATGTATCAACTGAGGGTGGGATAGTCGAGGGAAGGGGCCCTGTATATGAGGCATAAGCAAAGGTGTGTGGAAAAGGCCTCATTCAGCGAGTACATTTCTGCAGGTGGGAGGTCTTTGAGCATGTAGATGCTGAAGAGTCAGGCGAGGGCCCTGTCCTTCCCTGAGCGAAAGACGGCAGTGTTGCCAACAGCCTCTGGGAAACAGTCCTTCCTGCCATAGAAACGTTTTCCAAGACACTGGTGGAATCCGCAGGGAACCAGCACCCACCTCCCATGGAAAAACGAGTCAGCTGATGATGGACTTCTCCATGCATGGGGGGCTTCCAGAGGAGAGACGCCCTCTCAGAGACATGTGTGACAGCAGAGAGAAGGAGCAGAATGCCATGAGGAGGGAACATATGGCATCAAGGCAGAAGTCTTCATCATGTCTCTTGGTGAGCCCACAGGGATAATCCAGTCTGCTACTCTCTGAATCAGTGTAGCAGGAAAACACAACATGGAAGCAAGGCATTGCATGAGGAAAATATGAGCCTGCACCAATGCCCATGCAGAATCAGGAGGAATCTTCTGTTCACTCACCTCTTGGCACAAGTTGGTTCCAGTTCATAACAGGCAGAAACCAGCCCGTGCAGAGGCAATGCACATGTGATGGAAGGTTTGCTCGTGGGAGACACACTGGAGAAGGTATGCACTGAGTCAATGGGAAAGCGTGCCTGATCCAACCACGTTAAATCAAGTCTGGGTTGACTGTAGCACTCCAGGAACATCTTGGTTGCAGCAGAGAGAAACTTTACCCAAAGAACAAGAGGAAAGGGCTGTGAATGACACACCAAGGAAAACATCTGTGTCATGTGGGGTCTTCATAACTTGCTTGCTTGCAGAACCTGGAGGCAATACCTAATGTATGTTTGAGAGGCTAGGGCAGGTGCCATGGTCCTTGACAATGGGTTGCCGTCTAGGCAGAGTGTGCCCCAGAGCAAACTTCTTCCTCAAAGGAGATGCCTTTGGGCATGCCTGGGTTTCAGGAACAGGCTGCAGCACTCAATATCCCCTTGAAGGAGAAGACTGAGGAGAACCACCTTTCATAGATCTCTCTGCTCCATGAAGATGTGTTTCTCAGCGGGGTGTGTTGGAATAGAAGCTACGATGCTGAAGAAACTCCAGCCAACATGCCTGGAGAAATGTCTTCTCAAGAAATTCTGGTTTGCAGAGGGGAGATGCAGAGCAAGTGAAGGCATCCTCAGAGAGGGATGGTGTTGGGTTCCTAATGTGATGAAAGAAGTCTGTGGGAAATTCTGCTTTCAGCCAACAAACCTCCCTCAGGTAGGAATCATGGAGCATGGAGGTGTTTCAGCGAGGGGCATGGAGTGTATTTTTCCCCATGATAACCAAATCTAAGAAGGGCATGATATGCAGGGAAATTATTTCCTTCTGAGGAACAGTGGGCTTTCCACTGGAGACATTGGAACACTGAGGATAGCTCTGCAAATGGTTCTCTGAGAGTCCACATGTGTGGAGAAGGGAACTCAGAGCCAACATCTAGCATTTTAGGATGGTGAGAGGTGCTTAGTACCTGGCTGCATTCCATAAGGATATATGTACAATTTAAGTAAACCATCCCTCTGCTCCAGTAAATCCTTGTAAACTTTTTTTTTTTCAAAGGATTTGGTTGCATGTATTTGACAGAGAAAGAGAGATCACAATTGGGGTTGAGGTGGAGAAAGAGAACCAGAATTAACCTTGATCAGGGAACCTGAGACTGGAGATGATCCAATGTTCCTGGGATCATGAGCTGAACCAAAGGCTGCGTCTGAACTGAAGGAGACATCCGAAACCCAATCTTTGTCTTCTTAATACCTCATTTTTCTAGACAATAACCAGAACTCTGTCATTGTTCAGAAATGCAGGGGATACGGATTTTGGCTTGGGCTGGTGTTTCTTGCTCTATGAGACCTGCTTCTACCCTTGGCATAGCTTGTCACCTTAAAGTTAATGATGGGGCTATAAATACACTATTCTCCCAAGCATATTTGGGTAAAGACAATTCCTCCATTGTTAGCTTTTGTAGGGTGAATGAGACTATGTCTGTGTTGTTCTGCTTCTGTTGATGGTGACAGGAGTCTTCTGTGCCTCTGAATCTGGATCTCTGTTTCTGCCCCCAGATGAGGGAAGCTTTCAGCTCTGATTCCTCAAAGATGTATCAGCCCTCTTTTTTGTCTCTCTTCTACGTCTCCTACAATAGGCATCTTTTTACATTTGTTGGAGTCTATGATTTCCCTAAGTCCATTCTCATGTGCCATCATTTTTCCTTCTCTATTTTGCTTAGATTCCTCATGTTCCAGTATTTGTCTTCCAGGTAGCTAATTTGATCCTCTGGATCTTCCATATTACAGTATTTAGCATCCAATCTGCTACCAAACTTTTCATCAGGGATTCCTTTATTTTTGTATCACTTTTATCTTGTGGTCTATGACTCCCTTATGTCTTCTGTGTTTATATGATGTACAGTAAGTATCCTGCCTGCTGCATTAAATCCTCCATCATGTAAGATATACATCTTACATGTATATGTTTCACTTTGATTGTAGGGCCATGACTATTTCTTGCTCTTTTTCCTTGGCATAAATTGATTCTTACAACTTTGCATTCGATCTAGATCTCTGTCTTCTTCTCTGTGTTTGAAAGCCCATTCTGTTCTCTACCCTGAGGGTAATTTATTTAGGAAGAAGTGATCATGGATTTCCCAAGGGCTGGCCCTTGATGGAGTCTTGGGAGTGTGTTGCAGGCACTCTGCTGTTGTGTAGTGGCTCTCCTCTGTCCTTTATTTCGGTCATCTTCAGAGGCTCTCCTTGCCTGCTGGTTGTAGTTTTTGGTGTCTGGACTGAATATGGTGATGTTAAGAATGCTGGGCTCTGGTGTGTCTGTGAAAGAAGACTTTCAACCAACAAAAACAAAAATAAGACCTGAGAATGCTATGGTTAGGAGAGAGCACGTGGCTTCTTTCTTGTCCCTTGTGGGAGGGTCTGTTTTCCTTGGACTAAGCAACTTGGACTGAGAAGGCAGTCCTAAGAGTGTTCCAGGGTTGAGACTTTGTGTTTGCAGGTTAGGCAGCTAATGTCCTCCCCGCATTGTCTTCGACCAGTAGCTTGGCCTTTATGCTGGTGGTGGGAGAACCCAAAGTTTCTTTTACCACCATCGAGGCATCTCTGTGAACACTGACTATCACAGATGCACTGCAAGAATCAATAATCTCCCCACTGTGTCTCCCTGTATTGTCTCTGATCATGTTTCCAGGCTGTCTGCACCTGGTTGATTACTGCTGTCCTCTCCAGGAGAAACACACTGTTCATTTGAATCTATGCCAAGACTGCTGACCTGAAATCTCTTGCACTTAAGACCTTTGGTTGCAAGAAGTCATGTCATTCAGTCCCTCTCCTTTTCACATCCAAAATCTTTAGGGAAACATTCTCCTTGTGATATACAAGTGTTCTCCCCTCTCCCCTTCCTTTGTCTTTGGCCATGGCTCCCTGCCCTCTGAAGCACCAACCCCCCACTTCTCCCCTAAGCCATATGTCCAAACTTCTCCCATAGTCTCTGTGACTTCTTCTCTCCTTCACTGTGCAGTTTAATTTGTAGACTAGGTCAATTTATGCCAGGTTGTGGTTGATGTGGTAATCTTCCAGTTGTGTTCATGTCTGAAGGCAGGTCTGGACTTCCCAGACACTACTACCATCTAACTGTTCTCTAAATGCACCACAGACTCTTACCCAGCCATAAGCAAGAATGAATTCTTGCCACTTGCCTCATGTGGCACAGAGCTGGGGAGCATAAGGCTACATCACATCTATCAGCCACAGAAAGACAAATAGCTTATGATTTCACTCATTCATGGAAGAAAAGAAACGTGAAAGAGAAAGGAAAGAGGGACAAACATTAAGACTCTATCTAGAGCACAAAAAGTTTTGTGTTTGTTAGAAGGCAGGTTACTGAGAGTATGTGTTGATGAAAGAGGACTTAATGTGACATTCATTGCAGGAAATGTGCTGAAAGGGTTGTAACGTGTGTTTCCAATGCATTTGAGATGAATTGCTATCCAAATAAGAGTGGCTTCATATCAATTAAAATTTCATTGTAGGCGTAATGTGAAACACACACACACACACACACACACACACACACATGTCGATGAGTCCCACAAAAGTTAGGAAGCAAGTGATGAATAGCATTAAAGAAAGCAAACATCAAAGAAAATACCATACTGGGAAAAAGCACAGAGAATCCTAGTCAGAAACCAATCAAAATGAAAAAGTTAATTCTGTACCTATCAATAATTAATTAAAGAATAAAGTACTAAACTCTCCTATCACTACAAACAGATTGGCTGGATGAAAATAAATAAGATCAAAGAACTTAAAAAGAAAATAACAAAAACAAAACAAGCTTGACATGTTGGCCCTAGGAGATTCCCTTTGACTATAAAGATACACATTGCTAGAAGGTGAAGGAATTGGAAGAGATAGGCTATGCAAATGACAAGGAAAAGAGAGTAGAAGTGTTCCTGCCTATATCAGATAGAGAGATTTTAAGCATCAATGAGACAAAATATAAGTGGAAGGTCCTTACTTTTTTTTTTAATTTAATGGACAGAGATCACAAATAGGCAGAGAGGCAAGGACAGAGAGAGATACGAATGCAGACTCCATGTTGGGATGAGAACCCGATGTGGTGCTCAATCCCATGACGCTGGGATCATGACACGAGCTGAAGGCAGAGGCTTTAGCTCACTGAACCACCCAGGAGCCACAAAAGTCCTTAGTCTTGGTGGAACATCAAAACATCAGAACATTGGAAGAATTGTCAATATATATACAACCAAAATTGATGTGTATAAATATTTGAAGCATATGAACGGAATTGAAGGCAGATAGGGACCACAATCATATATTGCTGGGGACTATGATATCCACTTTCAGCACAGAACAGATCATCCAGATGGAAAGGTGGTAAGGAATAAGAGGCATCATGGGCAATGTAGACCACCTGAGCTTAGGAGAAACATGCATAAGATTGTGTTCCTGAGGACCATAAGAGAAGCTCATCCCAACGGCAGACCTAACATTGTCTATCATAGATCTTGTACTGGAGTACAAATCCATCCATAATTGATATAAGAAAATTCAAAACCCATGTTGTATACTTATGAACACAATAGTATGAAAATGGAAAGAAATCACTTATGGAAGGAAAACTTAGCCAGATTCTAATAGATCAAAAACACAACACACTCCAGAACAAGGAATGCATCAAAGGAAAATCAAAAGGAAAATCAGAAAATACCTTGAACAAAGGAAAACAAAGAAACTTATGGTAGGATGCCTAAACATTTTCTGGGAAAGAATATGAGAATAAATGTGCATGTTACCAAAAATTAAAAATAAATAAATAAATAATTTATCAACCTCTGTTGACACAATAGGGAACAAGAAGAAAAAAAAATTAAATCCAAACTTCTCAGATAAAATGAAATAGTAAATATTATAATCAAAAGAAAAGAAATACAAACAAAGGGAAAATTCAGTAGAACTCACACGTCAGTTTTGATAACTAAAAAACTGGAGAGCCAGATAAAGAGCCAGATTTATCTCCTTGATAAGTCAAGGAGAAAAGCATACAGCTGCAATTATGAGAGACACCTGATAGAAAGGGAAAAAAATAACCTAAAAGACCCCTAAACACAATTATGCCAGCAAATCCAATAACTGAGAGAAAAGGATAAATCCCAAATCATATCAATTACCAAAATCTGAGATATCTGCTAATACTAAAGCATTTGATGCAGTAATCAGGCACCTCCCAACACACAAAAAGCAATGTCCAAGTCATATTCCTGGTCAACTCTTTTAGAAATTTAATGCAGGCAATGTCAGTTCTTCTCATCTATTCCAGAAATGGAGGAGGGAAGACTCTAATTTATAAGGTCTGAAACCCAATTCAGATAAGGACATTATAAGAAACAAATTACGTCATTTAAAAAATAAAGATAATAAAATATTATTTCCTTTGCTCTTTTTTTCTTCATCTACTTGTTAAAGGGCTCTTTTTTCTTTTATTTTTTTTAATTATTTGTTATATTTGGAGAGACAGACTATCACCCAACATATGTTCTTGGCAGAGTGTTCATTGTTTCATTAGTTGCATATACCACCCAGTGCTCATCATAATATATGCCACACCTCCTCAATACCCATTAACTAGTTCCCACATTCTCTGAATTTCTCTCCCCTATGTAACCTCGGCTTGCTTTCCAGAGTCCTGAGTCTCTCTTGGTTTGTCTCCCACTCTGACTTCTTCCCCTTCAGTTTTGCCTTCCTTCTTCTAATGCCCATGGTATTCCTCATGTGCCACATATGAGTGAAGCGATATGATATTTCCCTTTGTCTGCTTGCATTTCTCATTTAGCAAAACCCAGTCCTGTGTCATTCATGTCAATGCATGTATCATGGGTTCATGCTCCCTGATGACTGAGGAATACTCTGTTGAGTATAGGGACCACTCCTTCTTTATCCACTACCCTTTGGAAGGGCATCTCGGCTCCTTCCACAGTTCTGCTACAGTGGGCATTGCAGTCCATCATTATAGACTGTTCATTTTGTTCTGAATAAAGAGAGTTGGTCAACATGGCTATACTCACTACCAGGACATGTAGAGTTAACTAATGATGACAAGGAGTGCTGTCCAGGGTTTTTCCATCAGGGTGAGCTATAATGCAGAATGTCACTGTCTTTGAAGCATTTGCAAAGGTGTTCAAGGTAAAATCAGATAGACAGAGCCCTAATCCCTTATGACTGACGTTTCAGAACACTAGAGATGAGGACCCAGACAGCACAATGCATACATACCCTTGCATTTTCCCTTGAAAAGAGACTTTCCTTCCCTTATTCATCACATATCCATAAGGAGAAGTAGCTAAATAGGACTCTGTCATACATATGACAAACTTTGCAGAGAGCTAATGATACCCAAGAAGCCTCACTGTTTATTGAGATCTTTAGAAATTGCAGTGCAAATAGGAACACCTTGCTCTCTCAGGAGAATTGTTTGCAAAAAGGATGGTATACTGTGGGAAATAAACACAGAAGACATGCTCAGTTCATGATCAGATAACATAGCTCTCTTCTGTCCTTCCTGGGGCTTCCTACCTAAGGTAGGACTCAAAGGTCATGGACAGGGACTACTGCTTCAGTGAAGCTTGCTTCTCTGATGTTACAATGGTTTGATGTCATAGCAACCATTCCTCCCCAAACCACGCCTAATCACTACACTTGGCTGGAGCAGGCATGGGTCAGCCAAGACAATCAAAAGCCCTCCCAAACCTCTGGTGCTGCCTGGGTATTTCACCAAGAGAGTTTGGGAAGTGGGACGGTGTCACCTTCTGCATGGCCTAATTTGTAGTCTTTAGTCGTGTCTGTCACCACCATCCCTCTGTACTCCTGAGAAGGGCAAGATTCTACAATTCCATCTTGCCCACAAAAGGTCAAGAAAGAGTCAGGACTACAACCCAGTGTCATGTGAGAAACACCATGTCCCTCACATGACATGGTCCTCCCACCCAATTAGGGTGCTTCAGACCAGGAAAAGGGCCACTGAAGAAAAGTTCAGAGAACACCCACAACCATGCTGAATACATGTTTGGAGTCTTAAACAGGCGGCCACGTGTTCTGCTAGCATCTTCTGAAATCATGCCAAAAATTCCTCCCATTCTTCAAAGCTGACCAAGCACCAAAGGCAGACTCTACACCATAGAACCTTAGGCTCAGGGCGGACTCCTCTGTTTGGATCCCACAGGAGCAAGTGCGGAGCATGTTGGAAGAGACCCATTGTCTAAATGAAGCCACCTGAAAGGCTTTCATGCCAAGTTCAGGAAGACAACACGTATCTACAGAAGGATGGATTGAAGAGGATTTAACTGTCTAAGAACACTGAGCATTCCCACACTGTGGTGCAACTTCCTTCCTTGGAACTGAATGGAGAAGTTGCACCACCAGCCTGCCTCACCCCTCTCATTTCCATATCTGAAATGTTTTCATGCAATAGCCAAACAGTGGCTGTTGCAGATGATGGGCATGCTCTAATGGAGCAAGTAGATGATGAAAAATTTGGTAACAAAGGGCCATTGCAGAGAGACAGACAGCAGATGCTACAGCTTGCTGAAGAGATACAGGGAGACAAAGAAGGGAAGAATTAACAAGGGAGCTCAGAGTGAAGGTCTGGCATTTTAGAATGGTGGGAGGTGCTCTGTTCCTGGCTGCATTCAACAGGGACATGTGTCAATATTAAATAAACCCTCCTCTGGCTCCAGTAAATTGTTGTAATCTGTTTTTTTTTTTTTCCAAGTGATGTACATGCATGTATTTGACAGAGAGAGACAGAGATCACAAACGGGGTGGGAGAGTTAGAGATGGACAAACAGACTGGCCCCTGAGTAGGAAACCTGAGATGGGAGAAGAGCCAATGACCCTGGTATCATGAACTGAGCTGAAGGCAGCCCCTGAACTGATGGAGACACCCTGGTACCCAATCTTTGTCTTAATGTCTCATTGTTTTAGACAAGAACCACTGCTCTGTCATTGTTCAGAAATGCAGGGGATACAGATTTTGGGTTGGGCTGATGATATTCGCTCTATGTGACCTGCTTCTACAGGTAGCAAAGATTGTGGCCTTGAAGTCAGTGACTTACTTATAGACACAATATTCTCTGAAGCATATTTGGTTAAAGAGAATTCTTTCATTGCTAGATTTTTCAGGATGAATGAGACTATATATTGTGTTATTCTGCTTCTGTTAATTATGAATGGAGTCCTTTGTGTCTCTGAATCTGGATTTCTGTTTTTGCCTCCAGATGATGGAAGTTTTCAGCTCTGATTCATCAAAGAAATGTTTTGCCCTCATTTTTCTCTCTCTCCTAGTATTCCTAAAATAGTACCTTATTACATTAAGAGTCAATGATTTCCTTAAGGCCTTTGTCATGTGCCATCATTCTTCCTTTTCTCTTTTACTTCCCTTCATTATTATTCAGTACTTGTCCTCCAGATAACTAATTTGATCCTCTGGTTCTGCCAGCTTACTCTACTTTGCGTCCCGTCTGCTACCAATCTTTTCATTGGCAACTCTTTAATTATTTATTTTTATCACTTTTATCTCGGTGGTCTGAGTCTCTCTGATGGCTTCTCTGCTTTTATCATGCAGAAAACTTAGTATCCTGGCTGCTGCTTTAAACCCTCTATCAGGCATGATACAAGTGTATGTTTCATTTCAATTGCATGGCCGCAATCTTTTCATGTTTTTTTTTTTTTCCTCAGCATAAATTGTTTCTTCATCTTTGCATTTGATCTAGGTCTCTGTCTTCTCTGTATTCGAAAATCCCATTCTGTTTTCTACCATGAGTATAATTTCGTTAGGAAGAAGAGATTATGGAGTGCCCTAGGATTAACCCTTGCTCGCATAGAGCAAGGTGTGAGTTGCTTGCCCTCTGCTGTTGTGTTGTGGCTCTCCTCTGTCCTTTGGTCCAGTCAACTTCAGAGGCTCTCCTTGACTGATCTTTGGAGTTTGGTGTCTGGACTGAATATGGTGAGGTTTGGCATGGTGGGCTCTGGTGTGACTTTGAAAGGGGACTTTCAACGAACTCAACAGAACTGAGGCCTACAGAATGCTGTGGTCAGGAGAGAGGATGTGGGCAGCACTTTCTTCTAGTCCCCTACAGCAGGGCCTATTCTCCTGGGACTAAGCAAGTTGGACTAGGAAGGTAGTCCCAATGCTGTTCCAGGTTTTGGACTTTGTGTTGGCAGGTTAGGCAGATAATGTCCTCACTGTCCTGGGTTTGGCCAGAAGCTCTGTCTTTATGCTGGTGGTAGGTTAACCCAAAGTTTCTTTTGCCCCCATTGAGGCATCTCCACAAACCCTGCCTCTCACAGATGCACTGTAAGAATCAATAATCTTCTCATTGTGTCTCCAGGTATGGTCTCTGATCATGTTTTCCAGGCTGTCTGCACCTGCTTGCTTTGCTGGAGTTCTTTCCAGGAGAAACACTGTGTTCTCTGGAGTCTATGTCTGCCGAGCCTGCTGATCTGAAATCTCTGCCTTAAGACTTTTTTTTTTTTTTTTTGCAAGGTCTCGTGTCATTCAGGCCCTCTCCTTTTCACAGCCAATGGCTTTCAGAAACATGCTTCTTGTGGAGTCCCAGTGTTCTCCTCTGCCCTGAGCCTTTGTATTTGGCTATGGCTCCCTGCCCTCTGAAGTACCAACCATCCACATCTCCCCTAAGTCATGTGTCCAACCTTCTCCAATAATCTCTGTGACTTCTCTCTTTCGCTGTGGAGTTTAATTTGTAGGGGTCAGGTCAATTTACACCATGATGCTGTTGATGTGGTAATCTTCTGGTTGTGCTTATGACTGAAGAGAAGCCTGGAGTTCCAAACACTCCTACCATCTGACTGTCCTCCAAATGCACAGCAGACTCTAACCCAGCCATAAGCAAGAATGAATTCTTGTCATTTGCCACATGTGGCAGAATGGCGGAGAGCACTGGGTTAGGTCACCTCTATCAGTCACAGAAACACAAATAACATACAATTTCATTCACTCACAGAAGTAAAGCAGCATGTGAAAAAGCAAGAAAAAAGGGACAAACAATAAGACTCTAACTGGGCACACAAAATTTTGTGTTTGTTCCAAGGCAGATTAGTGAGAATATGCTGTTATAAAGAGGACTAAATGTAACATTCTTTGCAGGAAGTGTGGCTGAAAGGGAAGTAACCTGAGTTTCCAAGGCATATGGAGTTGAATTGTTATCCAAAAAAGACCAACTTCGTATCTCTTGAAATTTCATTATAAGCATTAGGTGAAACACACACACACACACAGACAAAGATGAGACACACAAAAGATGGGGAGGAGGTGAGGAATCGCACTAAAGGAAGCAAACCTCAATGAAGATACCATAAAGGGGAAAAGCACAGAGAATTCAAGTCAGAAACAAATCAAAATGAAAAAGTTAACTCTGTATGTATCAATAATTAATTAAAGAATTCAGAACTAAATTCTCCTATCACTACAAACATATTGACTGACTGGATGAAAATAAAAGTGGCAAAAGGGTCAAAAAGAAAAGAAGAAAAACAGAACAAGCTGGACATTATGTTGCCTATAGGAGATTTCCTTCAACTTAAAGATACAGATAGCTTGAAAGTGAAAGAATGGGAAGATGTAGGTTATGCAATTGGGAAGGAGAACAGATCCGAAGTGGTTATGCCTATGTCAGATAGAGAGATTTTATGCCTTCATGATAAAAAGATAACTGGAATATCCATCATCTTGATGGAGCATCAAAACTTCAAAAACGTGGAAAAATTGCCAATATATAGACCACCAACATGGATGTATCTAAATATTTGTAGCATATTAACAGAATTTAAGGGAGATAGGGATAATAATCAAATATCACTGGAGACTTTGATATCCACATTCAGCACAAGACAGATCATCCACATAGAATGGTGGTAAAGAATAAGAGACGTCATGAGCTCTCTCTCAACCACCTAAGTTTAGTAGGGGAAATATGGATAAGATTGTGTCTCTGAGGACCATAATAGAAGTTCTTCCCAAGGGCAGAACTAACATTGTATATCATAGATCCTGTGCTGGAGTTTCAAATTCTATGTTGTATACTTATGACCACAATGGTATGAAAGAAATCTCTTACTAAAGGAAATCGCAGCCAAATACTAATAGATGGCATTCATAACACACTCTGCACAAGCCATGAATCAAAGAAAAAAAAATCCAAAGGAAAATCAGAAAGTACCTTGAACAAAGGAAAATAAAGAAACTTGTGGGATGATGCCAAAACATTTTCTGGGGAAAGAATTTAGGCATAAATGTGTATATTTCCAAAAATTTAAAAGACTGAAATAAATCAAGCTAAGTTCACATAATATGGAACTAGAAAAAGAAGAAACGAAACCCAAAGTTATCAGATAAAATGAAATAATATATATATAATTATCGAAAGAAAAGAAATACAAAGAAGCCAGTAGTTAAAATCAGTAGAACTCACACATCAATTTTGAAAACTTTAACTGGAGGAGCTATTACTTGAATAAAACAGGGATAATAGCATACAGATGAAATTATGAGAGAGAAAACATGACAGCTGAGAGGTAAAAAATAAGGTAAAATACCCCTACACACAGTTATGCCAGCAAATCCAATAACTAGAGAAAAGGATAAATTCCAAGGTATGTATCAACTACCAAGACTAGGTAATGAAACATACAAAATATGAGCTCTCTAGTAATGACTAAAGTGTTTGAAGAACCTCCCAACACACAAAAAGCCATGTCCAAATAATTTTTCTGGTCAATTCTTCTGGACATTTAATGAAGGAAATGTCTGTTCTTCTCATGTATTCTGGAAATGGAGGGGGAGGGAAGACTCTAATTTACAATGTCCAAAGAACCAATTTAGATATGGGCATTATAGGAAACAATTTACATGCCACTTTGTCTTTCTTCATCTACTTGTAAAAGGGCCTGTTTTAACTTTTAAACTTTTTTTTTTTGTTTTGTTGAGAAAGCCAGCCTAACATTCATCAAACATTTTTTTAATATAATTTTTTATTTTTTATAAACATATATTTTTATCCCCAGGGGTACAGGTCTGTGAATCACCAGGTTTACACACTTCACAGCACTCACCAAAGCACAAATGTCCATAATACCACCCCCTTCTCCCAAACCCCCTCCCCCCAGCAACCCTCAGTTTGTTTTGTGAGATTAAGACACATTTTTGACCTAATGTTCGTTAATTCCTTATTTGCATATATCACCCAGTGCTCATCATAATATATGCCACAGCTCCTTAATGCCCATTAACCAGTTTCCTCATTCTCTGCATGTCTCTCCCTTCTGTAACTCTCTGCTTGGGTCCCCGAGTCCTGAGTCTCTCCTGGTTTTTCTCCCTCTCTGATGTCTTCCCCTTCAGTTTTCCCTTCCTTCTACTAATTTCCATGGTATTCCTAATGTGCCACATATGAGCGAAGCTATATGTGACTTTTCCTTTTGTCTGCTTGCCTTTTCCATGTAGTATAATGCAGTCCTGTGTCATTCATGTCAATGCAAGTATTGGGGTTCATCCTCTCTGATGGCTGAGGATTACCCTTTTGTCTATAAGGACCACACCTTCTTTATGCACTAGCATTTGGAAGGGCATCTCTGCTCCTTCTACAGTTCTGCTATAGTGGGCATTGCAGGACATCAATATAGGACATTCCTTTTCCTCTAGAGTGTTGGTCAATATGGCTATCCTCATTACCATGGCCTGTTAGACTTAACTGATAATGACAAGGAGTGGTGTCCAGGGCTCTTCCTTAAATATTATCTACAATGCAGAATGTCACAGTCTTTGAAGCATTTGCAAAGGTGTTTAAAGTAAAATCAGGTAGACAGAGCCCTAATCCCTTATGACTGTGTTTCAGAACACTAGGGGATGAGGACACAGACAGCAGAATGCATCCATGCCCTAGCATTTTCCCTTGAAAAGTGACTTTCCTTCCTTTATTTGTCACTGACCCATAGGCAAAATATGTTAAGAAAGGACTCTCTCACACACATGACGACAAACCTCACAGAGCACTAACGAAACCCTAGGGCCCTCACTGTTAGTTGAGATCTATAGAAATTGCAGTGGAAATAGTAAAATCTTGCTCTCTCTGGATAAATGTTGGCCTAAAGGATGGTATAATGAATGTAATTTTCTTTTCTCTTTGTATAGAAAGGGGAAGTGGGAAATAAATACAAAAGACAACCTGAGTTCATGATCAGGCTAACAGGGCTCCTTTTCTGTCCTTCCTGGGGCTTCCTACCTAAGGAAGGACACAAAAGTCATGAGAGAGGGACTATTGCTTCAGTGAACTTGATTTGTCCCAGGAAAATAGACCCTCCCATAGGGGACTAGAATAAAGCCCTGCCCACATCTTCTCTCCTGACCATAGCATTCTGCAGACCTTAGTTCTGCTGAGTTGGTTGAAGTCTCCTTTTACAGGCACAGCAGAGCCCACCAAGTGAAACCTCACCATATTTCATCCAGACAACAAATACTCCAAAGGGCAGGCAAGGAGAGCCCCTCAGATGACTGACCTAATGGGTAGAGGTCAGCCACAACACAACAGTAGAGGGCATGCAACAAACATCCAGGACTCCCTCACTGGCCAGCCCTTGGGCATTCCATGATCTCTTCTTCCTAAAGACATTACCTTCTGTGTAGAAAAAAGAAAGGGGTTTTTGAATACGGGGAAGAAGACAGAGAGCTAGATCCAATGCAAAGATGGTAGAATCAATTTATGCCAAGGAAAAAGAATAATAGATGATCATGGCCAGGCAATTGAAGGGAATCATACATGTAACATGACCAATGGAGGATTTAAAGCAGCAGCCAGGATACTCAGTGTACATCAGAAAAACATAAAAGACATCATGGAGTCTCAGACCACAAAGATAAATGTGATAAGAATAAAATAAGCAATCCCTGATGAAAAGATCAGTAGCAGACTGGATGTAAATTAGAGTAAGCTGGCAGAACCAGAGGATCTAATTAGTTACCTGGAAGACAAAATACTGGAAAATAAGGAAGTGAAGCAAAAGACAGAAAGAACCATGATGGCACATTAAAATGGACTCCAACAAATGTAAAACGGTGCATATTGTAGGAGACGTAGAAGACAGAAAAAAAAAAGGGGGGGGGGCTGAACATTACTTTGAGAAATCATAGCTAAAACTTCCCCCTCCTGGGGGCAGAAACAGAGATCCAGATTTAGAGGCTCAGAGGACTCCCTTCACAATCAACAGAAGCAGAGCAACACAAGACATAGTATCATTCACCCTGCAAAAGCTAGAAATGGAGGAATTCTCTGTACCCAAGTATGCTTGGGAGAATAGTATGTCTTTAGCCAAGCCATTGTCTTCAAGGTGACAAGCTGTACTATCTGTGGAATCTGGTCATATAGATTAAGCACCACCAGTCTCAGCCAAAATCTGTATCCCCTGCATTTATGAACAATGATAGAGCAGTGGTTCTTGACTAGAACAATGAGGTATTAAGAAGACAAAGAGTTGGTACCTGGGTGTCTCTGTCAGACAGTGGTTGCTCATGATCCCAGGATCATTGGATCGTCTCCTATCTGAGGTTACATGCTCAGGGGCAAGTTTGCTTCTCCCTATCCAGCTCTCTGCCCACTTCGATTGTGATCTCTCTCTCTCTCTGTCAAATACAGGCATGCACATCCTTTGGGAAAAAAAAAGAGTTTACAAATATTTACTGGGTGAAAGGATGGTTTATTTAATTTTGATGTATGTCCCTATGGAAAGCAATCTGGTACAGAGCACCTCTCACCATCATAATATCAGACCTTTGCTCTGAGCTCCCTTGTTCGTCCTCCTCTTTTTTGTCTTCCTCCATCTCATCACCAACCCATAGCATCCTCTGTCTGTTCCCCTACAATGGCCCTTTGTTCTCATATTTTTATCCTCTCCTGGCTCCATTAGAGCATGTCCATCATCCACAACAGGTAGGATTTTGTTATTGCAAGAAAATATGTGGTAGATGGAAATGAAAGTGTGAAGGCAGGCTTGAGCTGCAACATCTACATTCAGTTACTCAGAGGATAGCTACACTGCCCTATGAGAATGCTCAGGGTTATTAGACAGTTGAATCCTCTTCAGTGTGTCCTTTTGTAGATAAACATGGTCTTCCTGAAACTGGGGTAAAGGCCTTTCATATGGCTTCACTTGAACAATGGGTCTCTTCCAACATGCTCTGCACTTGCTCCTGTGGGCTCCAAACAGATGGCTTCGTCCTTAGGCCCATCCTGGGCCTAAGTTTCTAGGGTGTAGAGCCTGCCTTTGGTGCTTGGTCAGCTTTGAAGATTTGAAGGCCTTTTTGGCACAATTTCTGAAGATGATAGAGGAACGAGTGTCCTTGCTCTTTAAGCCTCCAGACATGTCTTTGGCATGGTTGTGGGTGTTCACTATGAGCATTCCTTAGGTGGCCCTTTTCCTGGTCTGAAGCACCATGAATCTTGGGAGGACCATGTCAATGTGCGGGTGTGGAGTTCCTCAGTTGAGACTGGATTGTATTCCTACCTCTTTCCTGATCTGTGGTCTGTGAAATGGAATTGTGGATTCTTGCCCTTCTCAGGAGTCCAGAGGTCTGGTGGTGACATTCATGAACAAAGAGTACAAATGGAGAAGGTGACACCAACCCCCTTGGCAAACTGCCTTGGTGAAATACCCAGGCAGCTCCAGCGGTTTGGGAGGGCTTAGAAACCTCATGGCTGACCCATGATGACTCCAGCCAAGTGTAGTGTTTAGGCATAGTTGGGGATGGATTGGTTGCTCTGACCTCAAATCTTTGTGACTTCAGAGAAGCAAGCTTCACTGAAGCAGTAGTCCCTCTCCATGACCTATGACTCCTACTTTAGGTCGAAGCCCCAGAAAGGACAGAATGAGGGCCCTGGTAGCCTGATCAAACTCATCTTGTCTTCTATGTTCATTTCCCACTTCCCATTTCTATACAAAGAGAAAAGAAAATTATGTTCTATATACCATCTTTTAGGCCAACATTTCTCCTGAGAGAGCAAAATGTTCCCATTTGCAATGCTATTTCTAAAAATCTCAATAAACAATGAGGCTTCTTCGGTATCATTAGCTCTCTGTGAAGTTTGTCATCATATGTGTGAGAGAGTACTTTTATAGCTTCTGTTCCCTATGGGTCTGTGAGGAATAAGGGAAGGAAAGTCCCTTTTCAAGGGAAAATGCTAGGGCATGGATGCATTTTGCTCTGTCGTCTCTCCTAGTGTTCTGAAACACCAGTCACAAGGGATTAGGGCTCTTGCCTACCTGATTTTACCTTAAATACCTTTGCAAAGGCTTCAAAGACAGTGAAATTTGCATTATAGCTCACCCTGATTGAAGAGACCCTGGACAGCACTCCTTGTCATTACTTAACTCTGCATGCTGTGGTAATTGGTATAGCCATGTTGACCAACTCTCTTTATTCAGAGAAAAATGAATGGCCTATAATGCCACTAAAGCAGAACTGTGGAAGGAGCCAAGATGCCCTTCCAAAGGCTAGTGGTTAAAAAAGGTGTTGTCCCTATAGGCAACAGAGTATTCCTAGACCATCAGGGACCAACAATGAACCCCTGATACTTGCATTGAAATGAATGACACATGACTGGGTTTTACTAAATAAGAAATGCAAGCAGGCAAGGGAAATTTTAATATGGCTTCACTCATATGTGGCACAGGAGGAATACCTTAGGAATACATTAGTAGAAGGAAGGGGAAAACAGAAGGGGAAGAAGTGAGAGTGGGAGAGAATTCCGGAGAGACTCAAGATTCTGGGAACCAAGCTGAGAGTCACAGAAGAGAGAGACATGCAGGGAATGTGGGAACTGGTTATTTGGTATGGAAGAGGTGTGGCAGATATTATGATGAGCACTGGTGGTATATGCAACTAAAGAATCAGTGAACACTATGTCAAAAATGTATGAGAGATGTTAGGCTGCCTTCCTGAACATAACAAAAAAGAAGAAAGAAGAAGAAGAAGAAGAAGAAGAAGGAGGAGGAGGAGGAGGAGGAGGAGGAGGAGGAGGAGGAGGAGAAGAAGAAGAAGAAGGAGAAGAAGGAGAAGAAGGAGAAGAAGGAGAAGAAGGAGAAGGAGAAGGAGAAGGAGAAGAAGAAGAAGAAGAAGAAGAAGAAGAAGAAGAAGAAGAAGAAAAAGAAGAAGAAGAAGAAGAATAGCAGGCCCTTTTAGCAAGTACATGGAGAAAGAACGTTAAAAGTAATGAATTATATTTTTTATTTTCTTTACTTATTAAAATGGTATGTAAATTGTTTCTTATAATGTCTTTATCTGAATTAGGTCACTGGATCTTGTAAATTAGAGTCGTCCTTTCTCCTTCAATTCTGGAATAGATGAGAAGGACCAACATTGTTTTAATTATGTCTAGAAGAATTGACCAAGAGGATGATTTGACCTGGATTTTGTGTGTTGAAAGGTGTTTGATTACTGCTTCAAATGCTTTAGTCACTACCAGAGAGCTCAGATTTTGTGTTTCATTACCTTGTCTTGGTAGTTGATATGTGTCTTGCAATTTATCCTTTCCTCTCAGTAATTGGATTTGCTGACATAATTGTCTTTTATATTTTTATATTTTGTATTTTATTTTTATATTTATATTATATGTATTATATATTTTAATTGTCTTTTATATTTTTATATTTTTTCCTTTTTATCAGTTGTCATGTTTTCTCTCTCGTAATTTAAGCTGTATGCTTTTCTCCTTGTCTTATCCAGGGAATGGCTTGTTAAAGTTTTAAAAACTGACAAGCTTTTTTTTTTCTTTTTTTAATTTTTTTAATATAATTTTTTATTTTTTATAAACATACATTTTTATCCCCAGGGGTACAGGTCTGTGAATCACCAGGTTTACACACTTCACAGCACTCACCAAAACACATACCCTCCCCAATGTCCATAATACCACCCTCTTCTCCCAAACCACTTCCCCCCAGCAACCCTCAGTTTGTTTTGTGAGATTAAGAGTCATTTATGGTTTGTCTCCCTCTCAATCCCATCTTCTTTCATTTATTCTTCTCGTACCCACTTAAGCCCCCATGTTGCATCACCACTTCCTCCTTCCTCATATCAGGGAGATCATATGATAGTTGTCTTTCTCTGCTTGACTTATTTCGCTAAGCATGATACGCTCTAGTTCCATCCATGTTGTCGCAAATGGCAAGATTTCATTTCTTTTGATGGCTGCATAGTATTCCATTGTGTATATATACCACATCTTCTTGATCCATTCATCTGTTGATGGACATCTAGGTTCTTTCTATAGTTTGGCTATTGTGGACATTGCTGCTATAAACATTCGAGTACACGTGCCCCTTTGGATCACTACGTTTGTATCTTTAGGGTAAATGCCCAATAGTGCAATTGCTGGGTCATAGGGCAGTTCTATTTTCAACATTTTGAGGAACCTCCATGCTGTTTTCCAGAGAGGTTGCACCAGCTTGCATTCCCACCAACAGTGTAGGAGGGTTCCCCTTTCTCCGCATCCTCGCCAGCATCTGTCATTTCCTGACTTGTTGATTTTAGCCATTCTGACTGGTGTGAGGTGATATCGCATTGTGATTTTGATTTGTATTTCCCTGATGCCGAGTGATATGGACCACTTTTTCATGTGTCTGTTGGCCATCTGGATGTCTTCTTTGCAGAAATGTCTGTTCATATCCTCTGCCCATTTCTTGATTGGATTATTTGTTCTTTGGGTGTTGAGTTTGCTAAGTTCTTTATAGATTCTGGACACTAGTCCTTTATCTGATATGTCGTTTGCAAATATCTTCTCCCATTCTGTCAGTTTGACAATCTGGAAGACATGGATGCATTCCTAGAAACATATAAACTACCACAACTGAACCAGGAAGAAATAGAAAGCCTGAACAGACCCATAACCAGTAAGGAGATTGAAACAGTCATTAAAAATCTCCAAACAAACAAAAGCCCAGGGCCAGACAGCTTCCCGGGGGAATTCTACCAAACATTTAAAGAATAACTAATTCCTATTCTCCTAAAACTGTTCCAAAAAATAGAAATGGAAGGAAAACTTCCAAACTCATTTTATGAGGCCAGCATCACCTTGATCCCAAAACCAGACAAGGATCCCACCAAAAAAGAGAGCTATAGACCAATATCCTTGATGAACACAGATGCGAAAATACTCAACAAAATACTAGCCAATAGGATTCAACAGTACATTAAAAAGATTATTCACCACGACCAAGTGGGATTTATTCCAGGGCTGCAAGGTTGGTTCAACATCCGCAAATCAGTCAATGTGATACAACACATCAGTAAAAGAAAGAACCAGAACCATATGATACTCTCAATAGATGCTGAAAAAGCATTTGACAAAGTACAACATCCCTTCCTGATCAAAACTCTTCAAAGTGTAGGGATAGAGGGCACATACCTCAATATCATCAAAGCCATCTATGAAAAACCCACCGCAAATATCATTCTCAATGGAGAAAAACTGAAAGCTGTTCCGCTATGGTCAGGAACACGGCAGGGATGTCCATTATCATCACTGCTATTCAACATAGTACTAGAGGTCCTAGCCTCAGCAATCAGACAACAAAAGGAAATTAAAGGCATCAAATCGGCAAAGAAGAAGTCAAATTATCACTCTTCGCAGATGATATGATACTCTATGTGGAAAACCCAAAAGACTCCACTCCAAAACTGCTAGAACTTATACAGGAATTCAGTAAAGTGTCAGGATATAAAATCAATGCACAGAAATCAGTTGCATTTCTCTACACCAACAGCATGACAGAAGAAAGGGAAATTAAGGAGTCAATCCCATTTACAATTGCACCCAAAACCATAAGATACCTAGGAATAAACCTAACCAAAGAGACACAGAATCTATACTCAGAAAACTATAAAGTACTCATAAAAGAAATTGAGGAAGACACAAAGAAATGGAAAAATGTTCCATGTTCCTGAATTGGAAGAATAAATATTGTGAAAATGTCTATGCTACCTAAAGCAATCTACACATTTAATGCAATTCCTATCAAAGTACCATCCATCTTTTTCAAAGAAATGGAACAAATAATTCTAAAATTTATATGGAACCAGAAAAGACCTCGAATAGCTAAAGGGATATTGAATAAGAAAGCCAACGTTGGTGGCATCACAATCCCGGACTTCAAGCTCTATTACAAAGCTGTCATCATCAAGACAGCATGGTACTGGCACAAAAACAGACCCATAGATCAATGGAACAGAATAGAGAGCCCAGAAATAGACTCTCAACTCTATGGTCAACTAATCTTCGACAAAGCAGGAAAGAATGTCCAATGGAAAAAAGACAGCCTCTTCAATAAATGGTGCTGGGAAAATTG
Source organism: Mustela putorius furo (assembly GCF_011764305.1). Taxonomy (NCBI): domain Eukaryota; kingdom Metazoa; phylum Chordata; class Mammalia; order Carnivora; family Mustelidae; genus Mustela; species Mustela putorius. The sequence continues at coordinate 2,722,753 of NW_025421566.1, read as the reverse complement.
GACAGCCACATGCACAAAAATGAAATTGGACCATTTTCTTACACCACACACAAAAATAGACTCAAAATGGATGAAGGACCTCCATGTGTGAAAGGAATCCATCAAAATCCTTGAGGAGAACACAGGCAGCAACCTCTTTGACCTCAGCCGCAGCAACATCTTCCTAGGAACAACACCAAAGGCAAGGGAAGCAAGGGCAAAAATGAACTATTGGGATTTCATCAAGATCAAAAGCTTTTGCACAGCAAAGGAAACAGTTAACAAAATCAAAAGACAACTGACAGATGGGAGAAGATATTTGCAAACGACATATCAGATAAAGGACTAGTGTCCAGAATCTATAAAGAACTTAGCAAACTCAACACCCAAAGAACAAATAATCCAATCAAGAAATGGGCAGAGGACATGAGCAGACATTTCTGCAAAGAAGTCCTCCAGATGGCCAACAGACACATGAAAAAGTGGTCCATATCACTCGGCATCAGGGAAATACAAATCAAAACCACAATGCGATATCACCTCACACCAGTCAGAATGGCTAAAATCAACAAGTCAGGAAATGACAGATGCTGGCGAGGATGCGGAGAAAGGGGAACCCTCCTACACTGTTGGTGGGAATGCAAGCTGGTGCAACCTCTCTGGAAAACAGCATGGAGGTTCCTCAAAATGTTGAAAATAGAACTGCCCTATGACCCAGCAATTGCACTATTGGGCATTTACCCTAAAGATACAAACGTAGTGATCCAAAGGGGCACGTGTACTCGAATGTTTATAGCAGCAATGTCCACAATAGCCAAACTATGGAAAGAACCTAGATGTCCATCAACAGATGAATGGATCAAGAAGATGTGGTATATATACACAATGGAATACTATGCAGCCATCAAAAGAAATGAAATCTTGCCATTTGCGACAACATGGATGGAACTAGAGCGTATCATGCTTAGCGAAATAAGTCAAGCAGAGAAAGACAACTATCATATGATCTCCCTGATATGAGGAAGTGGTGATGCAACAGGGGGCTTAAGTGGGTACGAGAAGAATAAATGAAAGAAGATGGGATTGGGAGGGAGACAACCATAAATGACTCTTAATCTCACAAAACAGACTGAGGGTTGCTGGGGGGAAGTGGTTTGGGAGAAGGGGGTGGTATTATGGACATTGGGGAGGGTATGTGCTTTGGTGAGTGCTGTGAAGTGTGTAAACCTGGTGATTCACAGACCTGTACCCCTGGGGATAAAAATATATGTTTATAAAAAATAAAAAATTATATTAAAAAAAAACTACAAAAAAAAAAAAAAAACAAAACACAAACCTAGTTCCAGCAGTCAGTGCTCTAGAATTTTATTCCATTTGGTTAAGACCTAGATGTCCAACAAATTTAATTCCATTTGTTATTCAAGAAACCCTTTAGTTTCAGGTTACCAAAGACTTCGGAAGCCACTTTAACAGTTACCCATTAAAACCTTGAGACAGACAAATAACCATCTCCACTTCAGATGCCATGCTTTCCCGCCAGTAAGGGGGAGGGTCTAGGCAGTCCATGACGGACCAGAGAAGGCAAGGAATTCCCTGAAACAAAGGGAGTTTTGGCAGTTGCTTGGGAATATTCCTTAAAGTCTCTGTCTTGAAGTTGGTTCATCCCGTAGTGCCAGTTCTGCTTACTAGAAGTGGCCCACTAGGCACTCATATTCCACGCCCAGCTCCAATAAGCATCAGCATTGGGCACCTTAACCTGGCATTAGACTAACCCCAGCGGCTCCAGTTATAGCCCTGAACACACAGAATGAGTGAGTGAGAAGCCTCACATCTATTATGAAGAACTCTCTGCTTGCCCCATTCCTTCAATCATAACAAACAACACAACCGACAACAAAAGGACAGGCAAATACAACTGCAGGCCCAATGATTCTTACCCAGAACTTTCCACTTTTGGGGGCTTTCTTTATCTCCAGACAGCCCAGGGGAACTCAAACACCCCAGCAGGCCCCTGCCCACCCAGGGGGACTCGAAACCCCATCAACCTACCACCGACGGACAGGACATCCTAGCATCCACTCCAGCCCTGTGGAGAATGGCTGTTTCCAGCTTCTCCCCAGTGGCCCATACCCTGGAGCTCCAACCAGACAGATAGGATCCTGTGATCTTACTTTTGCAGGCTTTTTCCAAAAATTCCAATGCTGGCTCAGTTCTTGCTGTTTTAATCTGGGTGCCCCCTCCAATGTTAGGGTCCATAAAGGAGCAAGACTGATACAAAACAAAGGTCAAGCAAAACTTTATTTTGTGCCAAGCATCGAGAATCAAACTGACCATTCAGGGCTGTCTCTTGCAAAGAGGCAACTCCTCCCAGCCTCACAGACGAACTTTTATAGAGGTAGTTTAGCTGGGCTATACACAGGTGGCCTATGAGATTGCAATACACAGAGAAAACTGCACAGTCATGCTAAGTCTGCCACACACAGAAAAAAAAAAAATCCTGCTAGGTAACACATGATTAATTGAATTTCAATTTACCCTAGTAAATATATGTGTGCCAAACTGATTGGATGTCTTCACCTGGCCTGACCTGCCCTTGTATCTAGGCTTTGCAAGTAAGTTTCTCTGGGAGGGGCAGGATTAATCTAAATCCCCTACATAAATACAAAATTACTCCCTCTGGCCAACCAGGCCCTTACACCCTCCATTAGGCCTACAATTCTCCTAAGAGAGCAAGATGTTCCTATTTGCACTAAAATTTCTAAAGATATCAGTAAACAGTGAGGCTTCTTGAGGATCATTAACTCTCTGTGATGTTTGTCATCACATGTATGAAAGAGTCATTTTTTAGCTTCTTTTCCATATGGCTCTGTCTACTTGAATTTACCTTAAACGCTTTTACAAAGGCTTCAAGGCAGTGAAATTCTGCATTATAGCTCACCCTTAAGGAAGAGCCCCTGTCAGCACTTCTTGTCATCATTATTTAACTCTACATGCCGTGGTAATGGGCATAGCCCTGTTGGTCAACTCTCTTTATTCAAAGTAAAATGAATGGCCTATATTGATGGCCTGTAGTGCAAACATGAGCAGAACTGTCGATAGAGAAGAAATGCCCTTCAAAAGTCTAGTGGATAAAGGAGGTGTGGTCCATATAGGCAATGGAGTATTCCTCAACATCAGGAGGATGGACCTATGACACTTGCATTGACATGAAAGACACAGGGCTGGGTTATGCTAAAGGAGAAAGGCAAGCAGACAAGGAAAACATAATAATGGCTGCACTCATATGTGGCACATGAGGAATATCATGGACATTAGTAGAAGGAAGGGAAAACTGAAAGGGAGGAAATAAAAGAGCGAGACAAGCCAGGAGAGACCCAGGACTCTGGGAACCAAGCTGACGGTTAGAGAAGAGAGAGACATGCAGGGAATGAGGGAACTGGTTAATGGGTATTGAGGTGTGGCATATATTATGACGAGCACAGGATGGTTATGTAGCTAAAGAATCATTGAACACTAGGTCAGAAACTTAAGATGAATGATATGCTATCTTTCTGAATATAACAAAAAATTTAAAACAAAGTCCATTTAACAAGCAGATGAAGAAACAGAAAATGAAATGATTATATTTTAATTATCTTTATTTATTTATTTTTAGAAAGATAATAAAAGTTGGACTTTCTTTTATTACACCTTATACTAAGTTCTGTGACATGGTATCTTCCTTGCTTCTGGAGATTGGGATGCAATCACTTTGCCTTCCGACCTCGGAGAACTGTCACCTTTATTCTGACATAAATCTGAGGGTAAGAGGCAATGACGTGTTCCTGTGCTCTCCTCCATAGTGTTACTAATGATAAAACATATCTTGTTTTATCATAATTGAATTTATCTTTCATTTATATTTTTTATAAACATTTAATATATTATTAGCCACAGGAGTACAGGTCTGTGAATCACCAGGTTTACACACTTCACAGCTCCCACCAGAGCACATACTCTCCCCAATATCCATAATCCCACAACCCTCTCCCAAACCCCTGATCCCCAGCAACCTCAGTTTTTTTTTCTTTTTGTGAAATTAAGGGTCACTTATGGTTTATCTCCCTCCTGATCCCATCTTGTTTCATTTTACTTTTTTCTGCACCCTCAATTCCCCCACTTTGCATCTCCATTTCCTCATATCAGGGAGATCCTATGATAGTTGTCTTTCTCTGACTTTTTTCACTAAGCATAATACCCTCTACTTCAAACCACATCGCTGCAAATAGCAAGATGTCATTTCTTTTGATGGTTGCATAGTATTCCATTGTATGTATATACCACCTCTTCTTTATCCATTCATCTGTTGAGGAACATCTAGGTTCTCTCCATAGTTTGCTATTGTGGACATTACTGTTAGAAATATTTGCATACATGTGGCCCTTCAGATCTCTACGTTTGTATCTTTAGGGTAAATAACCAGTAGTGCAATTGCTCTATTGTGGGGTACCTCTATTTTCAACTTTTTGGGGAACCTCCATGCTGTTTTCCTGAATGGCTGCACCAGCTTGCATTCCACCAACAGTGTAGGTTGTCCGCATTGTCCCCAGCACCTGTCATTTCCTGACTTGTTCATTTTAGCCATTCTGACTGGTGTGAGGTGGTAACTCATTGCAGTTTTGATTTGTATTTTCCTGATACCGAGTGATGTGGAGCATTTTTTCATGAGTCTTTTGGCCGTTTGGCTGTCTTCTTTGCAGAAATGTTAGTTCATGTCCTCTGCCCATTTCTTGATTGGATTATTTGGTCTTTGGGTGTTGAGTTTGCAAAGCTCTTTATAGATTTTGGATCCTAGCCCTTTATCTGATATGTTGTTTGCAAATATCTTCTCCCAGTTGTGTCAGTTGTCTTTTGGATTTGTTAACTGTTTCCTTTGCTGTGCAAAAGCTTTGGATCTTGATGAAATCCCATAGTTCATTTTTGTCCTTGCTTCCCTTGCCTTTGGCGATGTTTCAAGGAATAAGTTGCTGTGGCTGAGGTCAAAGAGATTGCTGCCTGTGTCCTCTTTAAGAATTTTGATGGATTCCTTTCTCACATAGAGGTCCTTCATCCATTCTTAGTGTCTTTTAGTGTGTGGTGTAAGGAAATGGTCCAATTTCATTTTTCTGCATGTGGCTGTCCATTTTTCCCAACAGTATTTGTTGAAGAGGCTGCCTTCCCCCCCCCATTGGACATTCTTTCCTGCTTTGTTGAAGATTAGTTGACCATAGAGTTTTGGGTTCTATTTCTGGGTTCTCTATTCTGTTCCATTGATCTAGGTGTCTGTTTTCGTGCCAGTACCATACTGTCTTGATGATGACAGCTTTCTGATAGAGATTGAGTCTGCAATTGTGATGCCACCAATGTTGGCTTTCTTTTTCAATATTCCTTTGGCTATTCGATGCCTTTTCTCATTCCATATAAATTTTAGGATTATTTGTTCCATTTCTTTGAAAAAAAATGGATGGGATTTTGATAGGGATTTCATTAAGTGTGTAGATGGCTTTAGGTAGCACAGACCTTTTTACAATATTTGTTCTTCCAATCCAGAAGCATCGAACATTTTTCCATTTATTTGTCTCTTCCACATTTCTTTCATGAGTACTTTATAGTTTTCTGAGTATACATCCTTTGCCTCTTTGGTTAGTTTAATTCTTATGTATTTTATGTTTTTGGGTGCAGTTGTAAAGGGGATTGACTCCTTAATTTCTCTTTCTTCTGTCTTGTTGTTGGTGTAAAGAAATGCAACTGTTTTCTGTGCACTGATTTTAGATCCTGACAATTTACTGAATTCCTGTCCAACTTCTAACAATTTTGGAGTGGAGTCTTTGGGTTTTCCACATATAGTATCTTATCATCTGCCAAGAGTGAGAGTTTAACTTCTTCTTTGCCAATTTGGATGCCTTTAATTTCTTTTTGTTGTCTGTTGGCTGATATTAGGACTTCTAGTAGTATATTGAATAGCAGGTAATAATGGACATCCCTGCCATGTTCCTGACGTTAGCAGGAATGTTTTCAGGTTTTCTCCATTGAGAATGCTATCTGTGGTAGGTTTCTCATAGATGCCTTAGATAAAATTGAGGTATATGCCCTCTATCCCTACCCTTTAAATAGTTTTGTTCAGGAAGGGATGCTGTACTTGGTCAAATGCTCTTTCAGCATCTTTTGAGAGTATCATATGGTTCTTGTTCTTTCCTTTATTAGTGTACTGTATAGTGTTGATTGATTTGCAGATGTTGAACCAACCTTGCAGCCCTGAAATAAATCCCACTCGATGGTGGTGAATAATCCTTTCAATATACTGTTGGATCATATTGACTAATATTTGGGTGAGAATTTTCGCATCTGTGTTCCTCAAGGCTATTGTTCTGTAATTCTCTTTTTATGGGATTCTTGACTGGTTTTAGGATCAATGTGATGCTGGCCTCGTAAAATGAGTTGGGAACTTTTCCTGCCATTTCTAGTGTTTGGAACAGTATCAGGAGAATAAGAATTAGTTTTTCTTTAAATGTTGGATAGAATTCCCCTGGAAGCCATCCGGCACTGGGTATGTGTTCGTTTGGAGTTTTTTGATGACTGTTTCAATGGGTCTGTTCAGGTTTTCTATATTTCCTGGTTTTGTTGTGGTAGTTTATATGTCTCTAGGAATGCATCCATTTCTTCCAGATTGTCAAATTTGTTGGTGTAGAGTTGTTCATAGTATGCTTATAATAGTGTGTATTTCTTCATGTTGGCTGTTATCTCTCCTCTTTCATTCATGACTTTTTTGGGGGTCCTTTCTCTTTTCTTTTTGGTAAGTCTGGCCAGTGGTTTATCAATCTTATTAATTCTTTCAAAGAAGCAGCTCTTGGTTTCATTGTTTTGTTCTATTGTTTTTGTTTGTTTGTTTGTTTGTTTGTTTTGTTTCATTGATTTCTGCTCTGATCTGTATTATTTCTCTTCTCCTGTTGGGTTTATGCTTTCTTTGTTTTTTTTATTTTTTTTTTCCAGATCCTTTAGGTATAGAGTTAGGTTGTGTATTTGAGACCTTTCTCGTTTCTTTAGAAAGACTTTTATAATATATATTATTGTCTCAGGACTGCCTTTGCTGTACCCCACAGATTTTGAAACATTGTATTTTCATTATCATTTGTTTCCATTATTTTTTTCATTTCTTCTTTAATTTCCTGCTTAACCCATTTATTAATTAGTAGAATTCTGTGTAATTTCCACCTATGTGGGTTATTTCCAAATTTCCTCTTGTGATTGAGGTCTAGCTGCAGAGCTTTGTGGTCTGAAAATATGCAGGGAATGATCCCAATCCTCTGATACCAGTTGAGACATGATTTATGATCAAGGATGGGGTCTATTCTCAAGAATGTTCTATGTGCACTAGAGAAGAATATGTATTCTGTTGGTTTGGGATGGAATGTTGTGAACATATCTGTGATGTCCATCTGATCCAGGGTGTCATTCAAGGCCTTTATTTCCTTGTAGATCTTTTGCTTGGATAATCTGTACATTTCAATGAGGGGGAGTTTTAATGTCCCCTTGTATTATTGTCAATGTGTTCCTTTGATTTTGTTATTAATTGGTTGTTCCAGTATAGATATTTAACATTGTTAGGTCTTCCTGTTGGACAGACACTTTAAGTATGATATAGTGTCCTTCCTCATCTTTTATTATAGTCTTTGGATTAAAATCTAATTGATCTGATATAAGGATTGCCTCCACAGCTTTTTTCTGATATCCAAGAGCATGGTAAATTGTTTTTCAGCCCCTCACTTTAAATCTGGAGTTGTCTATGGGTCTAAAATGAGTTCCTTGTAGGCAGCATATTGATGGGTTTCTCTTTTTATTTTTAAAATCTATTCTGATACCCTGTGTCCTTTGATTGGGGCATTTAGCTCATTTACATTCAAAGTAACTATTGAGGGATATGAATTTAGTGCCATTGTATTGCCTATAATGTGACTGTTACTCGATATTGTCTTTGTTCCTTTCTGACCTACTACTTTTAGAGTTTTTGTTTAGAGGACCCCTTTCAAAATTTCCTGTACAGCTGGTTTGGAGTTTGCAAATTCTTTCAGTTTTTGTTTGTACTGGAAGGTTTTTATCTCCTCTTCTCTATTGAATGATAGCCTAGCCGGTTATAGTATTCTTGGCTGCATGTTTTTTTTGTTTCATTTTCTGAATATATCATGCCAGTTCTTTCTGGCCTGCCAGTTCTCAGTGGGTAAGTCTGCTGCCAATCTAATACTTCTATCATTTTATGGTATACCTGTAAAGATGAATTTTTTAATTTCTAAAAAAGGAGTTGAGAGAATAAGTTTGTTTGGATAATAAAGAAAAGAAAAGTGGAGAGGCTTTGCTTGGGTTGAAGATTAAAAGATCCCTGGAGCTAGATTTAGGATATATTTTGATCTATTAGAGAAGTTTTACCCCAAACTTTTTAGAGGAAAAACCCTATGTGTACACAAAAAATATATACAATGAAGGATAAAATATAACTATAAGAATGAAGGTTCAAAAAAGATTATTATTTTTTATAAAAGATATTTTTAAGATAAACTATTTAAAAACACTAAAAGAGGAAAGAGTTAAAGTTAAAATTAGCAAAAGAAAAAAAATTAAAAAAATTAATTAACTGCAAGACTAAAGAATCATGTAGAAAGCCATGAATTTCATGCTTTGCTTTATCGGCCTCTGCAATTCAGCTGTTCTCCTTGGTATGTGAACTTGGTCTTGGCTGGATTTCTTGATCTTCTTGTGGAGGGGCCTGTTGTAGTGATTCCCATGTGTCTTTGCACGAGGTGGAATAGCATCCACACTCACCAGGGACCAGGCTAAGTAATACGCTTAGGTTTGCTTTTGGAAGCTTTTGTTCCCTGAATGGTTTCTGTACAGTTCTGGAGGACGAGAATGAAAATGGCGGCCTCCCAATCTCCAGCCCAGAGGAACTTGGAGGTCGTGGCCATACTCTTCAGTGCACCATCAGGGAAAATACCTCAATCAGTCCCATCTCCCTGGCCTCAAGCTGTGCTTGGAGAAAGGTGCTCAATCACTCCCACCTCCATGGCATCTAGCCACACTCCAAGCTCACCCAGCCTGTGAACAAGCATCTCTGTCTCTGGCACACAGCTCTACCAGGAGCCTCCAAGCCCTGCATATCTCTGAGCTATTCCAGGGTTTGTCTCCCCGGATCTTGTATGGACCCCACTGACAGAGCAGAGGCCTGTGAAATGTATTATGATTCATTTAACCCCACATTGAGAGCTTACTCTTTGGCTCTGTCTCTGAGGCCCGGCTTCCCCAGTCTAATACCTGTGAGCTCTGCAACGCTCAGACACCCCTGTTCCTTCTGTGACCCCACGAGACCTCGGGCTCACTGACCTTGCATGGGCTTCACCCTGGTTTAGCCTCTGGAGCAAAGTCCCTCAATGGAGCAGACTTAAAAAAAGTTCTGATTTTGTGCTTGTTGTTCTGCCACTTGCCAGGAGCTGACCCTTCCCCTCACAGTCTATCTTCCCATCACTTTGGATTCTTTCCAAAGTGAATGCAATTTTTTGTTTCTAGAACAATTTTCTGTTTCTAGAATTATTGCCTTTCTTCTCTTTGATCTCCTGTAGGATTTGTAGGTGTTCACAATGGCTTAATAAGCCCTCTAGCTGATCTCCTGCTACCTGATGTCATCTCAGTCTGCTATTCTCCACCATATTGACTCCTTCCCACCAATCTTTATTTAATAAAATGGTATGTAATTTGTTTCCTATAATGTCCATATATGGATGGGGTCTTTGGGCCTTGTAAATTAGAGTCTTCCCTCCGCCTCCATTTCTGGAATAGATGAGAAGAACCGACATTGCCTTCATTAAATGTCTAGAAGAGTTAACCAGGAAAATGATTTGAACCTGGCCTTTTGTGTGTTGGGAGTTGTTTGATTACATCTTCAAATGCTTTAGTCATTACCAGAGAGCTCAGATTTTGTATGTTTCATTAACTAGTCTTGGTAGATGATATATGTCTTAGAATTTATCCCTTTCTCTCAATTATTGGATTTGCTGGCATAATTGTGTATAGGGGTCTTTTAGGTTATTTTCCCCCTATCAGTTGTTATATTTTCTCTCTCATAATTTCAGGTTTATGCATTTCTCTTTGATTTATCCAGGTAATGCCTCTTCCAGTTTGTTGATGTTTTCAAAACTGATGTTTGAGTTCTACTGATTTTTCCTATTGGATTGTGTGTATTTCTTTTATTTTGATCATCATATGTATCATTTCATTTTATCTGATAACTTTGGATTTCATTTCTTCTTTTTCTAGTTCCGTATTGTGTTAACTTAGGTTGATTTATTTAGGTTTTTTAATTTTTGAAAATATACACATTTATCCTTATATTATTTCACCAGAAAATATTTGGCATCATCCCACACGTTTCTTTATTTTCCTTTGTTTAAGGTACATTCTGATTTTCCATTTCATTTTTTATTTGATGCATTGCTTGTTCAGGAGTGTGCTGTGAATTCCATCTATTAGTATCTGGCTTAGTTTTCCTTTTGTAAGTGATTTCATTACATTTTCATACCATTGTGGTCATACGTATACAACATAGGATTTGAATGTTCTTATAATCATTACAGTTGGATGTGTACACCAACACAGGATCTGTGATAGACAATGTTAGGTCTTCCTTTGGGAAAAACTTCTCTTATAGTCCTCAGAGACACAATATTATGCATGTTTCACCTCAGCTCAGGTGGTCTAGAGTGCCCATGATGTCAATTATTCCTTATCACCTTTCCATCTGGATGATCAGTCCTGTGCTGAAACTGGATATTGAAGTCCCCAGAAATACCTGATTATGGTCCTATCTCCCGTCAATTCTTTTAATATGATTCAAAGATTTGGAGACACCCATGTTGGTCGTCTATATATTGGCAATTCTTCCACATTTCAGATGTTCTGATGCTCCATCAAGACAAAGAAAGATTTAATTTATCTTTATCTCATTGAGGCTTAAAATCTCTCATTTTGATATAGGCACACCATTTCTGTTCCCTAGTCCATGTCAATTGCATAAACTATCTCTTCCCATTCTTTCACTTGCAAGCTATGTGTATCTTTAAAGTCCAAGAAATAGTATTATGAGCAACATAATGTAGAGCTTATTGTGTTTTTCTTTTCTTTTTGATCTTTTTGACCCTTTTTATTTTCATCCATTTATTCACTCTCTTCGTACTGTACCTCACTTCCTCCCCATCTTTGTGTGTGTGTGTGAGAGAGAGAGAGAGAGAAAGAGAGAGAGAGTGTGTTTCACATAATACTTATGATGAAATTTAAAGAGATATGAAGCTGCTCTTTTTTGATAACAGTTTGACTTCAAATGCATTGTAAACTCACATTATATCCCTTTCAGCCACATTTCCTGCAATGAATGTCACATTAAATCCTCTTTTATAAACACATATTCTCACTAACCTGCTTTCTAAAAAACACAGAATTTTGTGTGCCCCAGATAGAGTATTATTTTCTGTCCCTTTTTTGTTGTCACATGCTTCTTTACTCCAATTAATGAGTGAAACCATAGGCTATTTGTCTTTCAGTGACTGATAGATGTGATGTAGCTTTGTGCTCTCTAACTTCCTGCCACATGTGGCAAGAGGAAAGAATTCATTCTTACTTATGGCTGGGTAAGAGTCTGCAATGTATTTGGAGGAGAGTGAGATGGTAGTAGTGTATGGGAATTACAGGCTTGCCTTCAACCATGAACACAACTGGACGATTAGCACATCAATGGCAACATGGTGGAAACTGTCTTAAAGCCTACAATTCAAACTCCACAGCAAAAGAGAGAATATGTTGCAGAGATTATGGGAGAAGTGTGGACACATGGCTTAGGGGAGAAGTGGGCTGTTGGTGCTTCAAAGGACAGGAGCCATGGCCAAAGACAAAGGCACAGGAGAGAGGAGCACATTGGAAACCCACAAGTTGAATGTTTCCCCACAGCCGTTGGCTGTGAAAAGGAGAGGGACTGAATGGCAGGAGTTCTTGCAACCAAAGGGTCTTAAGGCCCAGAGATTTCAGGTCATCAGACTTGGCAGACATAGACTCCAGAGAACACTGTGTTTCACCTGGAGAGGACACCAGCAAACATCCAGGTGCAGACAGCCTGGAAACATGATCTGAGACAACACCTGGAGACACAGTGGGAAGATGATTGGTTCTTGCAGTGCATTTGTGATGGGCAATGTTCATGGAGATGCCTCAATGGGGACAAAAGAAACTTTGGGATAACCTACCACCAGCATTAAGACTGAGTTACTGGTCTAAGACACAGCGGTGAGAACTTTAGCTGCCTAACCTGCAACACTGGAACACTGGTGGGGCTGCCCTACTCAGTCCAAATTGCTTAGTCCCAGGCGAATAGACCCTCCTGGAGGGGACTGGAATAAACTCCTACCCACATCCTCTCTTCTGACCATAGCATTCTGCAGGCCTTCATTCTGTTGAGTTGGTTGAAAGTCTCCTTTCAGAGGCACAGCAGAGCCTACCAAAGCGAAACCTCACCATATTCCATCCAGACAGCAAACACTCCCAAGGGAAGGCAAGGAAAGCCTCTGCAGATGACTGGCCTAAGGGACAGAGGACAGCACAACACCACAGCAGAGTTCATGCAACACACACACTGGAGACTCCTTCAAGGACCAGCCTTTGGGAACTCCATGATCTCTTTTTCCTAGAGACATTACCCTCAGGGTAGAAAGCAAAATGGGCTCTTTGAATACAGATAAGAAGACAGAGACCTAGATGAAATGCAAGGATGGGAAAATCAATTTATGCCAAGGAAAAAGAACAAGAAATGATCATGTCCAGGCAATTAAATTGAAACATATACGTGTAACATGCCCAATGGAGGTTTTAATGCAGTAGCCAGGATACTCACTGTACATTGGAAAAAAAAAAAGAAGATATTAGGGAGTCTCGCAACAGAGATAAAAGGTATTAAAACACACACACACACACACACACACACACACACACACACATAAATAAAGAGTCCCTGATGAAAAGTTTGGTAACATACTGGATGCAATATAGAATAATCTGGCAAAACCAGAGGATCAAATTTGTTACCTGGAAAACAAATACTGGAAAATAAGGAAGTGAAGCAAAAGAGAGAAGGAAGATTGATGGAATATGATAATGGACTTAGGAAAATCATCGACTCGAACAAATGTAAAAAGGTGCCTATTGTAGGAGTTCTAGAGAGAGAGAGCATAAAGAGGGTCAAAAACAATCTTTGAGAAATCAGAGCTGAAAAAAATCCTCATCGGGGGACAGAAACAGAGATCCAGATTCAGAGGACCCCAACCACAGTCAAGAGAAGCATAGCAACAAAAGACACAGTTTCTTTTACCCTGAAAGCTAGCTATATAGAAACTCTTTTTTACCAAATGCTCTTGGGAGAATAGCGTTTCTATAGGCAAGCCACTAACTTCAAGGTGACAAGGTATGCCAGCTCCAGAAGCAGGATGGATAGAGCAAGCAACACTAGCCCAAGCCAAAATCCATATCCTCTGCATTTCTGAACAATGACAGAGCTGTAGTTCTTGTCTACAACAATGAGGTATTAAGAAGACAAATATTGGTTACCTGAGTGTCTCCATCAGTTTAGTGGCTGCCTTCAGCTCAGCTTATGATCCCAGGGTCATTGGATTGTCTCCTCTTTCAGGTTCCCTGCTTAGGGGTAAGTGTGCTTCTGCCTCTCCAGCTCCCCCTGATTGTGATCTCTGTCTCTCTCTACCAAATACATGAATGCACATCGTTTGGGGAAAAAACAGTTTACAAGGATTTACTGGGACCAGAAGATGGTTTATTTAATTTTGACATATGTCCCAAAGGAATGAAGCCAGTAAAGAACACCTACCGCCATCCTAAAATGACTGACCATGGCTCTGAGCTCCCTTATTCTGTCTCATCTTTTTCGTCTTTCTGCATCTCATCACCAGCCTGTAGCATCCGCTGTCTATCCTGCTGCAATGGCCCTTTGTTCTCACATTTTTTAAAGATTTTATTTATTTATTTGACAGAGAGAGATTACAAGTAGGCAGAGAGAGAGGAGGAAGCAGGATCCCTGCTGAGCAGAGAGCCGGATGCGGGACTCGATCCCAGGACCCTGAGATCACGGCCTGAGCTGAAGGCAGCGGCTTAACCCACTGAGCCACCCAGGCGCCCTGTTCTCACATTTTTTATCCTCTCCTGGCTCCATTAGAACATTCCCATCAACCACAACAGGCACTGTTATTACGTGAAAATATTTGGGGGGCAGAAATGAGAGGGTTATGGCAGGCTTGTGCTGCGACATCTCCATTCAGTTCCATAGAGTGAAGATGCACTGTCCCATGGGAATGCTCATGGTCCTTAGTGGAATCATCTTCAATGCATTCTTTTTTAGATACACGTTGTCTTCCTGAAATGGGCATAAAATCCTTTCAGATGCTGTCACATGGGCAATGCGTCTCTTCCAACATGCTCTGCATTTGCTCCTGTGGGCTGCATACATGTGGGTCCATCCTAGGCCCAAGGATTTAGGGTATAGAGTCTGCCTTTAGAGGTTGGTCAGCTTTGAAGATTGGGAGGCCTTTTTGGCACGTTTTCTGAAGAAGCTAGAGGGACAAGTGTACTCGCTGTTTAAAACACCAGAGATGTCTTTGGCATGGTTGTGGGTATTCACTGTGAGCTTTCCTTGGGTGGCCCTTTTCCTGGTCAGAAGCACCTTTATTGGTTGGGAGGACCATGCACATATGCAGGGCTTGATGTTCCTCACTTTAGACTGGGTTGTAGTCCTACCTCTTTCCTGACCTGTTGTATGTGAGATATAGAATTGTGGATTCTTGCACTTCTCAGGAGTCCAGAGGGCTGGTGGTGATAGTCATGACCAAAGACTACAAATTTGGCCATGAAGAAAGTGACACCAACCCGCTTCTCAGACTGCCTTGGTGAAATACCCAGATGGCTCCAGCCACTTGGGAGGGCTGTGATCCTCTTGGCTGACTCATGAGGACTCCAGCCATGTGTAGAGATTAGATGTGGTTTGCTGAGGAGTGGTTGCTATGACCTCAAACGTTTGTGACATCAGAGAAGCAAGCATCAGTGAAGTAGTAGTCCTTATCCATGACCTTTGAGTCGTACTTTAGGCTGGAAACCCCAGGAAGGGTAGAAAGAGAACCCAGTTAGCCTTATCATGAGCTCAGCTTGTCTTCTGAGTTTATTTCCCAGTTCCCATTTCTGTACAAAGAGTAAAGACAATGATGTTCAGTATACCATCCTTTCAGTGAAGAATTCTCCTGAGAGAGCAAGGTGTTTCTATTTGCACTGCAATTTATAAAGATCTCAATAAACAGTGAGGCTTCTTTGGGATCATTAGCTCTCTGCAATGTTTTTCATCATATGTGTAAGAGAGTCCTTTTTTTTTAGCTTCTTTCCCTATGGGTCTGTGAGGAATAAGGGAAGAAAAGTCACTTTTCAAGGGAAAAATTCTAGGGCATTGATGCATTATGCTATCTGTGTCTTCTCTCTTAGTGTTCTGAAACACCAGTCAGAAGGTATTAGGGCTCTGTCTACCTGATTTTACCTTAAACACCTTTGAAAATGCTTCAAAGACAGTGACACTCTGCATTATAGCTAACCCTTAAGGAAGAGCACTGGATAGCACTCTTTGTCTTACTTAGTTAACTCTACATGTCATGGTAATGGGTATGGCCATGTTGACCAACTCTCTTTATTCAGAGGAAAGTGAATGCCCTGTATCGATGTCCTGCAATGCCCACTCGAGAAGTATTGTAGAAGGAGCAGAGATTTTCTTCAAAATGCTAGTGGATAAAGAAGCTGTAGTCCATATAGTCAATAGAATATTCCTCAGCCATCAGGGAGGATGAACCTCCTATCCTTGCATTGACATGAATAACACAGGTCTGGGCTATGCTAGATGAAAAAGGCAAACATATAAAGACAAATATCATATGGCTTCACTCATACGTGACACATGCAGAATAACATGGACATTAGTAGAAGGAAGGGAAAACTGAAGGGGAAGAAGTCAGAGAGGGAGACAAACCAGGAGAGACTCAGGACTCTGGCAACCAAGCTGAGGGTTACAGAAATGAGAGACATGCAGGGAATGAGGGAACTGGTTAATGGTTATTGAGGAAGTGTGTCCTATATTATGATGAGCACTGGGTGGTATATACAACTAAAGAATCAGTGAACACTCTGTCAAAAACGTATGATAGATGATATGCTGGCTTCCCAAATATAACAAAAAAAAATAAAAAAAAAGAAAGAAAACAGGCCATTAACAAGTAGATGAAGAAAGAAAAAGAAAAGAATTATATTTTTGTTATTTTGGCTTATAAAAGTGGTATGTAATTTTCTTCCTATAGTGTCCTTATCTGAATTGAGTCTTTGGACCTTGTAAATTAGAGTCTTCCCTCTGCCTCCATTTCTGTATTAGGGGAGAAGAACCAACATTGTCTTCATTAAAAGTATAGGAGAGCTGGGAGGAGTCAAGATGGCGGAGAAGTAGCAAGCTGAGACTGCTTCAGCTAGCCAGAGATCAGCTAGATAGCTTATCTAAAGATTGCAAACACCTGAAAATCCATCGGCAGATCGAAGAGAAGAAGAACAGCAATTCTGGAAACAGAAAATCAACCAGTTTCTGAAAGGTAGGACCAGCGGAGAAGTGAATTCAAAGCGACGGGAAGATAGACCCCGGGGCGGGGGGTAGGGGCCGGCTCCCGGCAAGCGGCGGAGCAACCGCGCACAAAATCAGGACTTTTAAAAGTATGTTCCGCTGAGGGACATCGCTCCAGAGGCTAAACCGGGGCGAAGCACACACGGGGTCAGCGTGGCCTCAGGTCCCGCAGGGTCACAGAAGGATCAGGGGTGTCTGAGTGTCGCAGAGCTTGTGGGTATTGGAAAGGGAAAGCCGGCTGCAGAGACAGAGCCGACAGTAAGCTCACAGCTCGGTGTTACCTTGAACCGGTCACAGGCTCGGTGAGCTCGGAGCGTGGCCGGAGGTCAGGCAGACGGGAGTAACTGGGCGCTGTTCTCTGAGGGCGCACTGAGGAGTGGGGCCCCAGGCTCTCGGCTCCTCCGGGCCCGAGACCAGGAGGCCGCCATTTGTATTCCCGTCCTCCAGAACTCTACAGAAAGCGCTCAGGGAACGAAAGCTCCTGAAAGCAAACCCGAGCGGATTACTCACCATGGCCCCGGGTAAGGGCGGTGAATTCCGCCTGGGGCAAAGACACTTGAGAATCACTACAACAGGCCCCTCCCCCAGAAGATCAACAAGAAATCCAGCCGAGACCAAGTTCACCTACCAAGGAGTGCGGTTTCAATACCAAGGAGAGCAGCAGAATTCCAGAGGAGGAGAAAGCCAAGCACAGAACTCATGGCTTTTTTCCTGTGATTTTTTTTAGTCTTGCAGTTAATTTAATTTTTTCTTTTTCATTTTTTTTTTTTTTCTTCTCGCCTTTGGGTAAAATTTTTTTTTAACTGTTACCTTTTTCTTTTTTAACGATTTTTTACTAGTTTATCTAATATATATATTTTTTCTTTTTTACATTTTTCTTAGGTGTTTTCTTTTTTAAAAAATTCTTTTCTTTTCTTTTCTTTTTTTTCTTTTTCTTTTTTTTTCTTTCTTCCTTTTTGAACCTCTTTTTATCCCCTTTCTCCCCACTCACGATTTCTAATTTGGTTAAAGCATATTTTCCTGGGGTTGTTGCCACCCTTTTAGTATTTTACTTGCCCCTTCATTTACTCTTATCTGGACAAAATGACAAGACGTAAAAATTCAACACAAAAAAAAGAACAAGAGGCAGTACCGAAGGCTAGGGACCTAATCAATACAGACATCGGTAACATGTCAGATCTAGAGTTCAGAATGACAATTCTCAAGGTTCTAGCCAGGCTCGAAAAAGGCATGGAAGATATTAGAGAAACCCTCTCGAGAGATATAAAAGCCCTTTCTGGAGAAATAAAAGAACTAAAATCTAACCAAGTTGAAATCAAAAAAGCTATTAATGAGGTGCAATCAAAAATGGAGGCTCTAACTGCTAGGATAAATGAGGCAGAAGAAAGAATTAGTGATATAGAAGACCAAATGACAGAGAATAAAGAAGCTGAGCAAAAGAGAGACAAACAGCTACTGGACCACGAGGGGAGAATTCGAGAGATAAGTGACACCATAAGATGAAACAACATTAGAATAATTGGGATTCCAGAAGAAGAAGAAAGAGAGAGGGGAGCAGAAGGTATACTGGAGAGAATTATTGGGGAGAATTTCCCCAATATGGCAAAGGGAATGAGCATCAAAATTCAGGCGGTTCAGACAACGCACCTCAAAATCAATAAGAATAGGCCCACACCCCGTCACCTAATAGTAAAATTTACAAGTCTCAGTGACAAAGAGAAAATCCTGAAAGCAGCCCGGGAAAAGAGGTCTGTAACATACAATGGTAAAAATATTAGATTGGCAGCTGACTTATCCACAGAGACCTGGCAGGCCATAAAGAGCTGGCATGATATTTTCAGAGCACTAAATGAGAAAAACATGCAGCCAAGAATACTATATCCAGCTAGGCTATCATTGAAAATAGAAGGAGAGATTAAAAGCTTCCAGGACAAACAAAAACTGAAAGAATTTGCAAATACCAAACCAGCTCTACAGGAAATATTGAAAGGGGTCCTCTAAGCAAAGAGAGAGCCTACAAGTGGTAGATCAGAAAGGAACAGAGACCATATACAGTAACAGTCACCTTACAGGCAATACAATGGCACTAAATTCATATCTCTCAATAGTTACCCTGAATGTGAATGGGCTAAATGCCCCTGTCAAAAGACGCAGGGTATCAGAATGGATAAAAAAACAAAACCCATCTATATGTTGCCTCAAAGAAACTCATTTTAAGCCCGAAGACACCTCCAGATTTAAAGTGAGGGGGTGGAAAAGAATTTACCATGCTAATGGACATCAGAAGAAAGCAGGAGGGGCAATCCTTATATCAGATCAATTAGATTTTAAGCCAAAGACTATAATAAGAGATGAGGAAGGACACTATATCATACTCAAAGGGTCTGTTCAACAAGAAGATTTAACAATTTTAAATATCTATGCCCCCAACGTGGGAGCAGCCAACTATATAAACCAATTAATAACAAAATCAAAGAAACACATCAACAATAATACAATATTAGTAGGGGACTTTAACACTCCCCTCACTGAAATGGACAGGTCATCCAAGCAAAAGATCAGCAAGGAAATAAAGGCATTAAACGACACACTGGACCAGATGGACATCACGGATATATTCAGAATATTTCATCCCAAAGCAACAGAATACAAATTCTTCTCTAGTGCACATGGAACATTCTCCAGAATAGATCACATCCTCGGTCCTAAATCAGGACTCAACCGATATCAAAAAATTGGGATCATTCCCTGCATATTTTCAGATCACAATGCTCTAACTAGAACTCAACCACAAAAGGAAGTTTGGAAAGAACCCAAATACATGGAGACTAAATAGTATCCTTCTAAAGAATGAATGGGTCAACCGGGAAATTAAAGAAGAATTGAAAAAAATCATGGAAAGAAATGATAATGAAAATACAACGGTTCAAAATCTGTGGGATACAACAAAGGCAGTCCGGAGAGGAAAATATATAGCAGTACAAGCCTTTCTCAAGAAACAAGAAAGGTCTCAGGTACACAACCTAACCCTACACCTAAAGGAGCTGGAGAAAGAACAAGAAAGAAACCCTAAGCCCAGCAGGAGAAGAGAAATCATAAAGATCAGAGCAGAAATCAATGAAATAGAAACCAAAAAAACAATAGAACAAATCAACGAAACTAGGAGCTGGTTTTTTGAAAGAATTAATAAAATTGATAAACCCATGGCCCGACTTATCAAAAAGAAAAGAGAAAGGACCCAAATAAATAAAATCATGAATGAAAGAGGAGAGATCACAACTAACACCAAAGAAATACAAACTATTATAAGAACATACTATGAGCAACTCTACGGCAATAAATTTCTTCCTGAACCAGGAAGAAATAGAAAGCCTGAACAGACCCATAACCAGTAAGGAGATTGAAACAGTCATTAAAAATCTCCAAACAAACAAAAGCCCAGGGCCAGACGGCTTCCCGGGGGAATTCTACCAAACATTTAAAGAAGAACTAATTCCTATTCTCCTGAAACTGTTCCAAAAAATAGAAATGGAAGGAAAACTTCCAAACTCATTTTATGAGGCCAGCATCACCTTGATCCCAAAACCAGACAAGGATCCCACCAAAACAGAGAGCTATAGACCGATATCCTTGATGAACACAGATGCGAAAATACTCAACAAAATACTAGCCAATAGGATTCAACAGTACATTAAAAAGATCATTCACCACGACCAAGTGGGATTTATTCCAGGGCTGCAAGGTTGGTTCAACATCCGCAAATCAGTCAATGTGATACAACACATCAATAAAAGAAAGAACCAGAACCATATGATACTCTCAATAGATGCTGAAAAAGCATTTGACAAAGTACAGCATCCCTTCCTGATCAAAACTCTTCAAAGTGTAGGGATAGAGGGCACATACCTCAATATCATCAAAGCCATCTATGAAAAACCCACCGCAAATATCATTCTCAATGGAGAATAACTGAAGCTTTTCCGCTAAGGTCAGGAACACGGCAGGGATGTCCATTATCACCACTGCTATTCAACATAGTACTAGAGGTCCTAGCCTCAGCAATCAGACAACAAAAGGAAATTAAAGGCATCCAAATCGGCAAAGAAGAAGTCAAATTATCACTCTTCGCAGATGATATGATACTCTATGTGGAAAACCCAAAAGACTCCACTCCAAAACTGCTAGAACTTATACAGGAATTCAGTAAAGTGTCAGGATATAAAATCAATGCACAGAAATCAGTTGCATTTCTCTACACCAACAGCAAGACAGAAGAAAGGGAAATTAAGGAGTCAATCCCATTTACAATTGCACTCAAAACCATAAGATACCTAGGAATAAACCTAACCAAAGAGACACAGAATCTATACTCAGAAAACTATAAAGTACTCATGAAAGAAATTGAAGAAGACACAAAGAAATGGAAAAATGTTCCTGAATTGGAAGAATAAATATTGTGAAAATGTCTATGCTACCTAAATCAATCTACACATTTAATGCAATTCCTATCAAAGTACCATCCATCTTTTTCAAAGAAATGGAACAAATAATGCTAAAATTTATATGGAACCAGAAAAGACCTCGAATAGCCAAAGGGATATTGAATAAGAAAGCCAACGTTGGTGGCATCACAATTCCAGATTTCAAGCTCTATTACAAAGCTGTCATCATCAAGACAGCATGGTACTGGCACAAAAACAGACACATGGATCAATGGAACAGAATAGGGAGCCCAGAAATAGACCCTCAACTCTATGGTCAACTAATCTTTGACAAAGCAGGAAAGAATGTCCAATGGAAAAAAGACAGCCTCTTCAATAAATGGTGCTGGGAAAATTGGACAGCCACATGCAGAAAAATGAAATTGGACCATTTCCTTACACCACACACAAAAATAGACTCAAAATGGATAAAGGACCTCAATGTGCGAAAGGAATCCATCAAAATCCTTGAGGAGAACACGGGCAGCAACCTCTTCGACCTCTGTCGCAGCAACATCTTCCTAGGAACAACGCAAAAGGCAAGGGAAGCAAAGGAAAAAATGAACTATTGGGATTTCATCAAGATCAAAAGCTTTTGCACAGCAAAGGAAACAGTTAACAAAATCAAAAGACAACTGACAGATGGGAGAAGATATTTGCAAACGA
Organism: Mustela putorius furo; assembly: GCF_011764305.1. Taxonomy (NCBI): domain Eukaryota; kingdom Metazoa; phylum Chordata; class Mammalia; order Carnivora; family Mustelidae; genus Mustela; species Mustela putorius. Next base: position 2,700,877 of record NW_025421566.1, on the reverse strand, counting down.
CATATCAGATAAAGGACTAGTGTCCAGAATCTATAAAGAACTTAGCAAACTCAACACCAAAGAATAAATAATCCAATCAAGAAATGGGCAGAGGACATGAACAGACATTTCTGCAAAGAAGACATCCAGATGGCCAACAGACACATGAAAAAGTGGTCCATATCACTCGGCATCAGGGAAATACAAATCAAAACCACAATGCGATATCACCTCACACCAGTCAGAATGGCTAAAATCAACAAGTCAGGAAATGACAGATGCTGGCGAGGATGCGGAGAAAGGGGAACCCTCCTACACTGTTGGTGGGAATGCAAGCTGGTGCAACCTCTCTGGAAAACAGCATGGAGGTTCCTCAAAATGTTGAAAATAGAACTGCCCTATGACCCAGCAATTGCACTATTGGATATTTACCCTAAAGATACAAACGTAGTGATCCAAAGGGGCACGTGCACCTGAATGTTTATAGCAGCAATGTCCACAATAGCCAAACTATGGAAAGAACCTAGATGTCCATCAACAGATGAATGGATCAAGAAGATGTGGTATATATACACAATGGAATACTATGCAGCCATCAAAAGAAATGAAATCTTGCCATTTGCGACAACATGGATGGAACTAGAGCGTATCATGCTTAGCGAAATAAGTCAGGCGGAGAAAGACAACTATCATATGATCTCCCTGATATGAGGAAGTGGTGATGCAACATGGGGGCTTAAGTTGGTAGGAGAAGAACCAATGAAACAAGATGGGATTGGGAGGGAGACAAACCATAAGTGACTCTTAATCTCACAAAACAAACTGAGGGTTGCTGGGGGGAGGGGGTTAGGGATAAGGGGGTGGTATTATGGACATTGGGGAGGGTATGTGCTTTGGTGAGTGCTGTGAAGTGTGTAAACCTGGTGATTCACAGACCTGTACCCCTGGGGATAAAAATGTATGTTTATAAAAAATTAAAAATTAAAAAAAAAAGTAAAGTAAAAATTAAAAAAAAAAAGTATAGGAGAGCTGACCAGGAAAATGATTGGGACCTGGCTTTTTTAGTGTTGGGAGGAGTCTGATCACTGCTTCAAATGCTTTAGTCATTAGCATAGAGCTCAGATTTTGTATGTTTCATTACCTAGTCTTGGTACTTGATATGTGTATTGGAATGTATCCATTTCTCTTGGTTATTGTATTTGCTGGCATGATTTTGTATTGGGGTCTTTTACGTTATCTTTTTCTCCTTTCTATCAGTTGCCATGTTGTCTCTCTCATAATTTCAACTGCATGATTTTCTCCTTGATTTATCCAGGTAATTGCTCCGCCAGTCTGTTAAAGTTTTCAAAACAGACGTGTAAGTTCTACTGATTTTTCCCTTTGGATTGTTTGTATCTCTCTCTCTCTCTCTTTGACAATAATATTTATTACTTTATTTTAACTGATAACTTTGATTTTGTTTCTTCTTTTTCTAGTCCCATATTTTGTCAACTTAGGTTGCTTTATTAGGTCTCCTTAATTTTTGGTAAAATACACATTTATCCCTATATTCTTTCCCCAGAAAATGTTTTGGCATCATCCCATAAGTTTTTTTATTTTTCTTTGTTCAAGGTACTTTCTGATTTCCCTTTTGATTTTTCTTTAGTGTATTGATTTTTCAGTTGTGTATTGTGTTTTCCACCTATTAGTATCTGGCTGAGTTTTCCTTTCATAAGGAATTTTTTTTTTTTGTTTTCATACCATTGTGGTCATGGTCTACAACATAGAATTTGAAATCTCTTATATTAATTACGGCTGGATTTGGACTCCAGCACAGGATCTATGATAGACAATGTTAGGTCTGCCCTTGGGAAGAACTTCTATTATGGTCCTCAGAGACACAATCTAATGCATGTTTCCCCTAAGCTCAGGTGGTCTAGAGATCCCATGATGTCTGTTATTCCTTACCAACTTTCCACCTAGATGATCTGTCCTGTGCTAACAGTGGATATTGTGGTCCCCAGAAATATTTGATTGTGATCCCCATCTCCCTTCAATTCTGTTAATATGCTTCAAATATTTAGATACACCAATGTTGGTTGTGTATGTATTGGCAATTCTTCCAAGTTTCCAATGTTTTGAAGGTCAATCAAAACTAAGGACCTTTGGTGATCCTGGGTGGCTCATTGCGTTAAATCCTCAGCCTTAAGCTCAGGTCATGATCCCAGGGTTATGGGATCGAATTCCACATCTAGTTCTCATATCAACAGGGACCATGCTTCTTTAGATATCTCTCTACCTGCCTGTATGCCTAGTGTGATATCTGTCTGTCCAAAAAAAAATGACTAAAGACCTTCTGCTTATTTTTCATCTCATTGAATCTTAAAATCTCTCTGTCTGACATATGCAGAACCACTCTTGCTCTTTTCCTTGCCATTTCCATAACCTATCTCTTCCCACTCCTTCACTTTCAAGCTATGTGTGTCCTTAATGTTGAAGTAAATCTCCTATGGGCAACATAATGTCAAGCTTCTTTTGTTTTTATTCTCTGCTTTTTTACTCTTTCACCTTTATTATTTTCTTCCATTAGATCAATCTGTTTGTAGGGATAGGAAAATTTAGCTTAAGCTTTAACTAATTTTTGAAAGGTAAGGAGTTAACTTTTTCATTTTGGTAGATTTCTGACTTGGATTCTCTGTGATTTTTCTATTTATGGTATTTTCTCAGAGTTTTGATTCTTTTAGTGCTATTCCTCACTTTCTTCTTAACGTTTGTGGGTCTCCTCTCTCTGTCTCTCTTTTTATCTCTCTCTGTGTATGTGTGTGTGTGCATGTGCTTCACATAACACCTATAATGAAATTTTAAAATATGAAGCCACTCTTTTTTGGATAACAATTCAACTTCAAATGCATTGTAAACTCATGTTATATCCCTTTCAGCCACATATCCTGCAACGAATGTCACTTAAATCCTCTTTTATAAACACATATTCTCAATAACCTACCTTCTAACAAACACAAAATTTTGTGTGCCCCAGATAGAGTCTTATTGTATGTCCCTTTTTTTCTTGCTTTTTTACATGAATGAGTGAAATCATAAGCTATTTGTCTTTCTCTGACTGATAGATGTGACCTAGCTATATGCTCTCCAGCTCTCATCCATATGTGGCAAGTGGCAAGAATTCTTTCTTGCTTATGGCTGGGTAAGTGTCTATGATGCATTTTTAGGACAGTAAGATGGTATTAGTGTCTGGAAATTCCAGGCTTGTCTTCAGCCATGAACACAACTGGTAGTTTACCATATCAACTGCAACATGGCAGAAATTGATCTGAAGCCTACAAATCAAACTCCACAGTGAAAGAGAGAGTAAATCACATAGAATATGGGAATAGGGTGGAGATGTGGCTAGGAAAGAAGTGGGATTTTGGTGTATCAGAGGGCAGGGAGCCATGGACAAATCAAAAGCAGAGGAGAGGGGAGCACACTCAGAACCCACAAGGAGAATGTTTCCTCAAACCATTTGCTGTGAAATGGTGAGGTACTAAATGTCACGAGTTCTTGGAACCAAAGGTCTTAAGCCCAAGAGAACTGAGATAATCAGTCTTGGCACAAATTCCAGAGAATGGTGTCTCCAACAATCGATAGTGATAGGAGAATTTAGTCCTGGATATTTTCTCTAATTATTGATAGGTAAAGAGATAACTTTCTCATTTGCTTGGTTTCTGACTTGGATTCTCTGTGCCTTTCCATTTTATGGTATTTTCTTTGGGGTTTTCTTCCTTTAGTGTGATTCCTCACTTCCTCCCCATCTTTTGTGTGTCTTATCTGTGTTTGTGTGTGGGAGTTCTGTGTGTGTCTCATATAACAGTTAATTTGAAATTTCAAGAGATAGGAAGTAGGTCTTTTTTGGATAGCAATTCAATTTTATATGCCTTGAAAACTCACATTCCATCACTTTCAGCCACATCTCCTGCAAAGAATGTCACATTTAGTCCTCTTTTATAAACATGTATTCTCACAAACCTGCCTTCAAACAAACACAAAATTTTGCGTGCCTTGTTAGAGTCATATTGTTTGTCCCTTTCCCCCTTGCTTTTTCACATGTTTCTTGACTACTATGAGAGAGTGAAATCGTATATTATTTGTATTTCTGTGACAGATAGATGTGATGTAGCCCAATGCTCTCCACCTTTCGTCAGAAAGGTGTGGCAAGTGGCACAAATTCATTCTTGCTTATGGCTGGGTAAGAGTCTGCGGTGACTTTGGAGGGCAGTTTGATGGTAGTTGTGTCTGGAAACTCCAGGCTTGTCTTCAGCCATGAACACAACTGGAAGATTGCCACATCAACTGCAACTTGATGGAAATTGACCTGAATCCTACAAATCAAACTCCACAGTAAAAGAGAAAAGAAGTTGCAGAGCCTATGGGAGAAGATTGGAGACATGGCTTAGGAGAGACATCGGCGGTTGGTGCTTCAGAGGGCAGTGAGCTAATGCAAAAGACAAAGGCACAGGGGAAAGGAGCACACTGAGAACTCACAAGGAGCATGTTTCACAAAGCCATTGCTGTGACCAGCAGAGGGTCTGAATGGCACAATTTCTTGCCAACAAAGTGTCTTGAGGCCCGGAGATTTCAGATCATCAGGTGTGGCAGACATAGACTCTAGATAAAACTGTGTTTCTCCTGGAGAGGACACCAACAAGAAACCAGGTGCAGACAGCCTGGAGAACAGTGGGAAGATGAATGGTTCTTGCAGTGCATCCGTGATATGCAGTGTTCATGGAGATGCCTCGATGGGGGCAAAAACAAACACACAAACAAACAAACAAACAACCTTTGGGCTCTCCTACCACCAGCATAAAGACCGAGCTACTGGCCAAATACAATGTGGAGAAGACATTAGCTGCCTAACCTGCAAACACAAAGTCCCAACCCTGCATCACTGGTGAGGCTGCCTTCCTTAGTCCAAGTTGCTTAGTCCAATGAGAATAGACCATCCCTTCAGGGACTAGAATAAAGCCCAGCCCAAATCCTTTCTCCTGACCAAAGCATTCTGCAGGCCTTAGTTCTATTGAGTTGGTTGAAAGTCTCCTTTCACAGACACAGCAGAGCCAACCAGGGAAACCTCACTATATTCCATCCAGACACAAAACACTCCAAAGAGCAGGCAAGGAGAGCCTCTGCAGGTGACTGGCCTAAGGGACATAGGACAGCCACAACACCACAGCAGAGTGCATGCCACACACACCTGAGACTCCCTCAAGGGCCAGCTCTTGGGCACTCCATAATCCCTTCTTCCTAAAGAAATTACCCTCAGTGTAGAAAACTGAATGGACTTTTTGAAAACAGAGAAGAGGACAGAGACCTAGATCAAATGAAAATATGGAACAATCAATCTATGCCGAGGAAAAAGAAAAAGAAGTTATCATGGCTAGACAATCTAAGTGAAACATATACTTGTAACAGGTCCGATGGGGGATTTAAAGCAGCAGCCAGAATACTCACTGTGTATCACAAAATGTAGAAGACATCAGTGAGTCACAGACCACAGAAATAAAAGTGACAAGAAAATAAATAGTCCCTCATGAAAAGATTTGTAGCAGAGTGGATGCAAAGTACAGTAAGCTGGCAGAACCAGAGGATCAAATTAGTTATCTGGAAGACAAAATACTGGAAAATAATGAAGTAAAGCAAAAGAGAGAAGGAAGATTTATGGAACATGAGAGTGGACTTAGGGAAACCATTGACTCCATCGAATGTAATCAGGTGCCTATTGCAGGATATTGAGAAGAGAGAGTAAAAGAGGACTGAACATTTCTTTGAGGAACCATAGCTGAAACGTCCCTCATCTGGGGGAAGAAACAGAGTCCTGATTCAAAGGCATAGAGGACTCCCATCACAGTCAACAGAAGCAAAGCAATACAAGACATAGTGTCATTCACCCTGCAAAAGCTAGAAATGGAGGAATTCTTTGTACCCAAATATGTTTGGGAGAAGAGTGTTTCTATAGTCAAGTCACTAACTTCAAGGCAACAAGGTATGCCAGCTCTAGAAGAAGGTTGGATAGTGCAAGCAACACCAGCCCAAACCAAAGTCCTTACCCCCTGCATGTCTGAACAACGACAGAGCAGTGGTTCTTGTCTAGAACAATGAGGTGTTAAGAATTCAAATATTGGGTCCCTGGGTGTCTTGATCAGTTCAGGGGCTGTCTTCAGCTCTATTCATGATCCCAGGTTCATTCGCTTGTCTGCCATTTCAGGTTAACTGCTCAAAGGCAAGCCTTCTCCTCACTCTCCAGCTTCCCCTGGTTGTGATCCCTCTGTCTCTCTCTGTCAAATACATGCATGCATATCGTTTGAAAAAAAAAAAAGTTTACAAGGATTTACTGGGGCCAGAGGATGGTTTATTTGATTTGGACATATATCCCTGTGGAATGAAGCCAGGTATAGAGCACCTCCCACCATCCTAAAATACCAGACCATGGCTCTGATCTCCCTTATTTGTTCTCCTCTTTTTCATCTTCCTGCATCTTATCACCAGCCTTTACATTCTGCCATCTATCCTGCTGCAATGGTCCTTTGTTTCCCATTTTTCATCTTCTCCTGGCTCTGTTAGAATGTGCCCCTTATCCACAACAGGCACTGTTATGTTTTCACATGAAAACATTTGGGGGTTGGAAATGAGAATGTTAAGGTAATTCGTGCTTCAACATCTCCATTCAGTTCCACAGAGGGAAGCTGCACCACACTGTGGGAATGCTCAAGGTTCTGAGATATTCGAATCCTCTTCAATGCATCCTTTTGTAGATACATGTTGTCTTCTTGAAACTGGCAAGAATGCCTTTCAGATGGCTTCACTTGGGCAATGGGTCTCTTCCAATATGCTCAGTCCTAGCTCCTGTGAGCTCCAAAAAGATGAGTCCACCCTGAGCCTAACGTTCTAAGGTGTGGAGTCTGCCTTTGATGGTTGGTCAGCTTTGAAAATTGGGAGACCCTTTTGGCCCAATTTCTGAAGATGCTAGAGGAAAAATTGTCATCTCTACTTACAACTCCAGACATGTCTTTGGCATGGCTGTGGTTGTCCATTGTGAGCTTTCATCCTGTGGCCCTTTTCATGGTCAGAAGTGCCTGATTGTGTGGAAGGACCGTTCACATGTGCGGGACGGGGGGTTGCTGTTTTGACTGGGTTTTAGTCCTGACTCTTCCTGAGCTTTCACGGGTAAGATGGGACTGTGATTTTTGTCCTTCTCAGGAGTCCAGAGGGCTGGTGGTGACAGCCATAAGGAAAGACTATAAATCCAGCCCTGGAAAAGGTGACACCAACTTGCTTCACAAACTCCCTTGGTGAAATATCCAGGGGTCTCCAGTGGTTTGGGAGGGCTTGTGATCCTCTTGGCTGACCCTGACTACTCCAGCACAGTGTAGAGATTAGGCGTCATTTGGGGAGGAGTGGTTGATATGACCTCAGAACTTGTGACTGCACAGATCCAAGCTTCCCTGGAGTAGCAGTTTCTCACTCATGAACTTTGAGTTTTACAGCTTTAGGGTGAAAGCACCAGGAATCAAAGAAAAGAACATTGATAGCCTAACCATGATCTCAGGTTTTCTTTTATAATTATTTCCCAATTAATTTTCTACACAAAGAGAAAGGAAAATGATGTGCAGTATACCGTCCTCTGGGCCAACTATTCCTTTTAGAGAGCAAGGTGTTGCTATTTTTATGGCAATTTCTAATAGGTATCAATAAACAGTGAGGCCTTTGGGTGTCATTAGCTCTCTGTGAGGTTTGTCATCATATGTGTGAGAGAGTCCTTTTTAGCCTATCAGTCAGTGACAAATAAGGGAAGAAATGTCACTTTTCAAGGGAAAATTCCAGGGCAATGGATGCATTGTGCTATCTGTGTCTTCATCTCCTAGTGTTCTGAAACACCAGTCATAACGGATTAGGGTTCTGTCTACCTGATTTTAATTTTAACACCTTTGTAATGGCTTCAAGGACAGTGACATTCTTCATTATAGCTAACCCTTAAGGAAGAGCACTAAACTGAACTCCTTATCATGATTAGTTAACTATACATGTTGAGGTAATGGGTATAGCCATGTTGACTAACTCTGTTTATTCAGAGGAAAATGAATAGTCTATATCGATGTCCTGCAATGCCCACTCTAGCAGAACTGTGGAAGGAGCCGAGATGCCCTTCCATAGGCTAGTGAATAAAGAAGGTGTGGTCAATATACGCAACAGAGTATTCCTCATTCATCATGTAGGATGAACCCCCTACACTTGCATTGACATGGGTGACACAGTACTGGGATCTGGTAAATGAAAAAGGCAAACAGACAAGGGAAATATCATATGGTTTCACTCATATGTGGCACATGAGGAAAACTATGGACATTAATAGAAGGAAGGAAAGCTGAAGGGGAAGAAAGAGAGGGACACAAACCAGGAGAGACTCTGAACTCGGAACGAAGCTGAGGGTTACAGAAGGGAGACACATGCAGGGAATGTGGTAACTGGTTAATGGATATTGCAGAACTGTGGCATATATTGCTGTGAGCACAGGTTGTTATACGCAACTAAAGAATCAGTGAACACTATGTCAAAAACGTATGATGCATGGTTTTCAGGATATTACCAAAAAATCATGGTTGAGTACATATTGGCAATTCTTCAAAGTTTCTGATGTTTTGAAGCTCTACCATGACTAAGGACCTTCCTCATATCTTTCGTCTCATTGAGGCTTAAAATCTCTCTATCTGACATAGGCAGAACGAATTCTACTCTCTTTTCCTTCCCATTTGCATAACCTATCTCTTCCAATCCCTTCACTTTCAAGCTATGTGTATCTATAACATCAAAGTGAATCTCCTATAGCCAACATAATGTCGAGTTTGTTTTGTTTTTGTTCTTTTCTTTTTTTTTAATATAATTTTTTATTTTTTATAAACATATATTTTTATCCCCAGGGGTACAGGTCTGTGAATCACCAGGTTTACACACTTCACAGCACTCACCAAAACACATACCCTCCCCAATGTCCATAATACCACCCCTTCTCCCAAACCACTTCCCCCCAGCAACCCTCAGTTTATTTTGTGAGATTAAGAGTCACTTATGGTTTGTCTCCCTCCCAATCCCATCTTCTTTCATTGATTCTTCTCATACCCACTTAAGCCCCCATGTTGCATCACCACTTCCTCATATCAGGGAGATCATATGATAGTTGTCTTTCTCCGCCTGACTTATTTCGCTAAGCATGATACGCTCTAGTTCCATCCATGTTGTCGCAAATGGCAAGATTTCATTTCTTTTGATGGCTGCATAGTATTCCATTGTGTATATATACCACATCTTCTTGATCCATTCATCTGTTGATGGACATCTAGGTTCTTTCTATAGTTTGGCTATTGTGGACATTGCTGCTATAAACATTCGAGTACACGTGCCCCTTTGGATCACTACGTTTGTATCTTTAGGGTAAATACCCAATAGTGCAGTTGCTGGGTCATAGGGCAGTTCTATTTTCAACATTTTGAGGAACCTCCATGCTGTTTTCCAGAGAGGTTGCACCAGCTTGCATTCCCACCAACAGTGTAGGAGGGTTCCCCTTTCTCCGCATCCTCACCAGCATCTGTCATTTCCTGACTTGTTGATTTTAGCCATTCTGACTGGTGTGAGGTGATATCGCATTGTGGTTTTGATTTGTATTTCCCTGATGCCGAGTGATATGGACCACTTTTTCATGTGTCTGTTGGCCATCTGGATGTCTTCTTTGCAGAAATGTCTGTTCATGTCCTCTGCCCATTTCTCGATTGGATTATTTATTCTTTGGTGTTGAGTTTGCTAAGTTCTTTATAGATTCTGGACACTAGTCCTTTATCTGATATGTCGTTTGCAAATATCTTCTCCCATTCTGTCAGTTTGACAATCTGGAAGAAATGGATGCATTCCTAGAAACATATAAACTACCACAACTGAACCAGGAAGAAATAGAAAGCCTGAACAGACCCATAACCAGTAAGGAGATTGAAACAGTCATTAAAAATCTCCAAACAAACAAAAGCCCAGGGCCAGACAGCTTCCCAGGGGAATTCTACCAAACATTTAAAGAAGAACTAATTCCTATTCTCCTGAAACTGTTCCAAAAAATAGAAATGGAAGGAAAACTTCCAAACTCATTTTATGAGGCTAGCATCACCTTGATCCCAAAACCAGACAAGGATCCCACCAAAAAAGAGAGCTATAGACCAATATCCTTGATGAACACAGATGCGAAAATACTCAACAAAATACTAGCCAATAGGATTCAACAGTACATTAAAAAGATTATTCACCACGACCAAGTGGGATTTATTCCAGGGCTGCAAGGTTGGTTCAACATCCGCAAATCAGTCAATGTGATACAACACATCAATAAAAGAAAGAACCAGAACCATATGATACTCTCAATAGATGCTGAAAAAGCATTTGACAAAGTACAGCATCCCTTCCTGATCAAAACTCTTCAAAGTGTAGGGATAGAGGGCACATACCTCAATATCATCAAAGCCATCTATGAAAAACCCACCGCAAATATCATTCTCAATGGAGAAAAACTGAAAGCTGTTCCGCTAAGGTCAGGAACACGGCAGGGATGTCCATTATCATCACTGCTATTCAACATAGTACTAGAGGTCCTAGCCTCAGCAATCAGACAACAAAAGGAAATTAAAGGCATCCAAATCAGCAAAGAAGAAGTCAAATTATCACTCTTCGCAGATGATATGATACTCTATGTGGAAAACCCAAAAGACTCCACTCCAAAACTGCTAGAACTTATACAGGAATTCAGTAAAGTGTCAGGATATAAAATCAATGCACAGAAATCAGTTGCATTTCTCTACACCAACAGCAAGACAGAAGAAAGGGAAATTAAGGAGTCAATCCCATTTACAATTGCACCCAAAACCATAAGATACCTAGGAATAAACCTAACCAAAGAGACACAGAATCTATACTCAGAAAACTATAAAGTACTCATGAAAGAAATTGAGGAAGACACAAAGAAATGGAAAAATGTTCCATGTTCCTGAATTGGAAGAATAAATATTGTGAAAATGTCTATGCTACCTAAATCAATCTACACATTTAATGCAATTCCTATCAAAGTACCATCCATCTTTTTCAAAGAAATGGAACAAATAATGCTAAAATTTATATGGAACCAGAAAAGACCTCGAATAGCTAAAGGGATATTGAAAAAGAAAGCCAACGTTGGTGGCATCACAATCCCGGACTTCAAGCTCTATTACAAAGCTGTCATCATCAAGACAGCATGGTACTGGCACAAAAACAGACCCATAGATCAATGGAACAAAATAGAGAGCCCAGAAATAGACTCTCAACTCTATGGTCAACTAATCTTCGACAAAGCAGGAAAGAATGTCCAATGGAAAAATGACAGCCTCTTCAATAAATGGTGCTGGGAAAATTGGACAGCCACATGCAGAAAAATGAAATTGGACCATTTCCTTACACCACACACAAAAATAGACTCAAAATGGATGAAGGACCTCAATGTGCAAAAGGAATCCATCAAAATCCTTGAGGAGAACACAGGCAGCAGCCTCTTCGACCTCAGCCGCAGCAACATCTTCCTAGGAACAACGCAAAAGGCAAGGGAAGCAAGGGCAAAAATGAACTATTGGGATTTCATCAAGATCAAAAGCTTTTGCACAGCAAAGGAAACAGTTAACAAAATCAAAAGACAACTTTCTTTTTTTTTTTGACCATTTGAACTTTTTATTTTTTTTTTCCATTCAGTCAATATGTTTGTAGTGATAGGAGAATTGAGTCCTGAATACTTTAATTAATTATCGATAAGTAAGGAGTTAACTTTTTCATTTCGGTGGTTTCTGACTTGTATTCTCTGTGCTTTTTCCCATTATGGTATTTTCTTTGGGGATTTATTCCTTTAGAGCTATTCCTCAATTGCTTCTTAACTTTTGTGTGTCTCATCTGTGTGTGTATGTGTGTGTGTATTTCACATAATGATTATAATAAAATTTCAAGTGAAATAAAGCTGCTATTTTTTGAAGAATTCATCTTCAAATGCATTGGATACTCAAACTACATCCCTTCCAGCCACATTTCCTGCAATGAATGTCCCATTTAGTCTCATTTATAAACACACATTCTCACTAACCTGCCTTCTAACAGAATTTTGCATGCACTGGTTAGAGTCTTATGCTTGTTCACTTTTTCTTGATTTTTTTTTTCTTTTCACATGTTCCTTTATCTATGAATGAGCTAAATAATAAGCTATTTGTTTTTCTATGACTGATATATGTTTCATAGCTGTATACTCTCCAGTACTCTGCCACATATGACAGGCAACAAAATTCATTCTTCCTGATGGATAGGTAGGAGTCTGCAGTGCATTTGGAGGACAGAGGGAGGTTAGTAATGTCTGGGAATTCCAGGTTTGTCTTCAGCCAAGAACACAACTGGAAGATTAGCACATCAACCTAAACATGGCAGAAATTGACCTAAAGCCTACAAATCAAACTTCCCAGAGAAAGAGAGAAGTCACAGTGACTATGGGAGAAGGGTGTAGACATAGCTTCGGTTAGAAGTGGGCAGTTGGTGCTTTAGAGGCAGGGAGCCATGTACAAAGACAAGGCACAGGAGAAAGTAGCACACTGGGAACACATAAGGAGAATTTTACCCCAAAGCTGTTGGCTGTGAAAAGGAGAAGGACTGAATGATATGAGTTTTTGCAACCAAAGAGTCTTAAGGTCTGGAGATCTCAGGTTAGCAGACTTGGCAGACATAGACTCAAGAGAACACCATGTTTCTCCTGGAGAGGACACCAGCAACAAATAGGTTCAGACATCCTGGATATCATGGTTAGAAACAATACAGTAGACACCATGGGAAGATTATTGGTTCTTGCAATGCATCCGTGATAGAGAGTGTTCATGGAGATGCCTCAATGGGGGAAAAAGAAACATGGTGATCTCCCACCACCAGCATAAAGATGGAGCTTCTGCCCAAACAAGTTGGTGAGGACATTAGCTGTCTAACCTGAAAACATAAAGTCCCAACCCTGGAACACTGGTTGGACTGCTTTCCTCCATCTAACTTGCTTAGTCCCAGGAGAACATACCCTCCCATAAGGACATACACTCCCATAAGAATAAATCCCTACCAACATTCTTTCTCCTGACCATAGCATTCTGCAGACCTTAGTTCTGTTGAACCAAAGTCTACTTTCACAGGCACAGTAGTGCCCACCAAACTAAACTTCACCAAATTCAGTCCAGACTCCAAACATTCCAAACGACAAGGAGAGTCTCTGCAGATGACTACCTTAGAGGACAGTGGACAGCCACAACACAACAGCAGAGGGCATGCCACACACACCTGAGACTCCCACAAGGGCCACCTTTGGGCACCCCATGATCTCTTCTTCCTAAAGAAATTACCCTCAGGATAGGAAAAAAAAGAATGGGATTTTGAATACAGAAAAAAATACAGAGACCTAGATCAAATGTGAGGATGGAAGAATCAATTTATGCCAAGGAAAAATACAAGGAATGATCATGGCCAGGCAAGCAGAGGAAACATATACATGTAACATGCCTGATGGAAGATTTAAAGGAGCAGCCAGGACACTCAGTGTACATCAATAAAACATAGAATATCAGACAGTCTCGGGCCACAGAGATAAAAGTGATAAGAAAAAAAATAAAATAAAGGGTCCCTGACGAAAAGATTGGTAGCAGACTGGATGCAAAATCCAGGGAGCTGTCATCACAAGGGCATCAAATTAGTGACCTGGAAGACAAATACTGGAAAATAGGGAAGTGAAGCCAAAGAGAGAAGAAAGTAGGATGGAACATGAGAATGGACTCAGGGAAATTATTGACTCCAACGAATGTAAAAAGGTGTCTATTGTAGGAGACCCAGAAGAGAGAGAAAAAAGAGGGTTGAACATTTCCTTGAGAAATCATAGCTGAAAATTTCCCTCATCTGGGGGCAGAAACAGAGATCCAGATTCAGAGGCACAGAGGATTACCATCACCATCAAGAGAAGCAGAACAACATACGGCATAGTGTAATTCAAACTGAAAAAGCTAGCAATGGAGGAATTATCTTTACCCAAATATGATTGGCAGAATAGTGTGTCTATAGTCAAGTCACTGACTTCAAGGTGACAATTTATGCCAGCTCTAGAAGCAGGTCTGATAGAACAAGCAACACTAGCCCAATCCAAAAATCTATATCCCCTGCATTTCTCAACAATGACAGAGCAGTTGTTTTGTCTAGAACAATCAAGAAGACAAAGATTGGGTACCAGGGTGTCTTCATCAATTCAATGGCAGTCTTCAGTTCAGCTCATGATCCCAGGGTCATTGTATGGTCTCATGTCTCAGATTCCCTGCTCAGGGGCAAGACTGCTTCTCCCTATCCAGCTCCCCCTGATGGTAATCTCTCTGTCTCTCTCTGTTAAATACATGCATGCTTGTATATTGAAGTTGCTGGCATAATTGTGTGTAAGGGTTTCTTAGGTTATTTTTTCCCTTTTCTATCAGTTGTCATGTTTTCTCTCTCATAATTTCAGCTGTATGCTTTCTCCTTGATTTATCCAGGTAATGGCTCCCTCAGTTTCTTAAAGTTTTCGAAACTAACGTGTGAATTGTTCTGATTTTTCCCTTTGGTTTGTTTTTGTTTATTTACTTTTGATAATCATATGTATTCATTTCATCTTATTTGTTAAATTTGGATTTAGGTTCTTCTTTTTCTTATACCATATTGTGTCAATATAAGTTGATTTATTTAAGACTTTTTAATTTTTGGCAATATATGTGTTTATGCCTATATTATTTCCCCAAAAAATGTTTAGCCATCATTTATATGTTTCTTTATTTTCCTTTGTTGAAGGTACATTCTGATTATATTTTTGATTTTTCTTTGATCCTTTGCTTGCTTGGGAGTGTGTTGTGTTTTCCATCTATTAGAATTTGTCTGAGTTTTCCTTTCATAGTGATTTCTTTCCATTTTCATACCATTGTGGTCATAAGTATACAACAAAAGATTTGAATTTTCTTATACTAATTACGGCTGGATTTGGACTCTAGCACAGGATCTATGCTAGACAATGTTAGGTCTTCCCTTGGGAAGAACTTCTATTATGGTGCTGAGACACAATCTTATGCATGTTTCCCCTCAACTTAGGTGGTCTAGAGACCCCATGATGTGTTATTCCTTACCACTTTTCCATCTGGGTGATCTGTCCTGTGCTGAAAGAGGGTATCATAGTCCTTAGCAATATTGGATTGTGGTCCCTATTTCCTTTCACTTTTGTTAATTTGCTTCAAATATTTAGATCCTCCAATGTTACTTGGGTAAATATTGGTAATTCTTCTATGTTTCTGATGTTTTGATGCTCCATCAAGTTGAAGGATCTTCTGCTTATCTTTGTTCCATTGTGGTTTAAAATCTCTCAATCTGACATAGGCAGAGCCATGTCTACTCTCTTTTCCTTGTCATTTGCCTGACCTATCTCTTCCCATTTCTTCACTTTCACGCTATGTGTATTTTTAGCACAGAGGGAATCTCCTATGGGCAACATATGTCAAGCTTGTTTTGTTCTTGTTATTTTCTTTTTTGACCTTTTAGAGATTTTTAAAATTTTCATCCAGTCAGTCAATCTGTTTGTAGTGATAGGAGAATTGAGTTATGAATGCTTTAATTAATTATGGATATGTAGGAGTTAACATTCATTTTGGTTGGTTTCTGACTTGGATTCTCTGTGCGTTTTCCCTTTACGGTATTTTCTTTGGAGTTTGCTTTCTTTATTGCTATTCCTCATTTTTTTTCCAACCTACTGTGTGTCTCATCCGTGTGTGTGTGTGTGTGTGTGTGTATTTCACATAATGCTTAAAATGTAATTTAAAGAGATATGAAGCAACTCTTTTTGGATAAAAATTCAACTTCAAATGCATAGAGAACTCACATTACATCCCTTTCAGACACATTTCCTGCAAATATTGTCACATGTAGTCCTCTTTTAGAAACATATATTCTTACTAACCTGCTTTTGAACAAACACAACATTTTGTGTGCCTGATTAGAGTCTTATTGTTTGTTCCTCTTTTCTTCCATTACAACTAACCCTTAAGGAAGAGCAGTAGATGACACTCCTTGTCTTCATTAGTTAACTCTACATGCCCTGATAATGGGTATATCTATGTTGACTAACTCTTTAATCAGATGAAAATGAACTGCCTATATAGATGTCCTACAGCGCCCACTCTAACAGTACTGTGGAAGGAGAAAAGATGAAATTCCAAAAGCTAGTGAATAAAGGAGGTTTGGTCCATATAGGCAACAGAGTCTTCCTCAGCCATCAGGGAGGATGAACCCTTGACACTGATATTAATATGAACAACACACGACTGGGTTATGCTGAATGAAAAAAGGCAAGCAGACAAAGGGAAATATTATATGGCTTCACTCAAATGTGGCACATGAGGGATACCATGGACATTAGTAGAAGGAAAGGAAAACTGAAGGGGAAGATGTCAGAGTTGGAGAGAATTCAGGGAAGACTAGGGACTCTGGGAATCAAGCTAAGGGCTAATGAAGGGAGAGACATGTGCACAATGAGGGAACTAGGTAATGGGTATTGAGGAAGTGTGACATATATTATGATGAACAATGGGTAGTATATGCAACTAAAGATTTAATGAACACCATGCCAAAAATATATGATAGATGATATGCTGGGTTCCTGAACATAACAACAACAACAAC
Organism: Mustela putorius furo; assembly: GCF_011764305.1. NCBI lineage: Eukaryota > Metazoa > Chordata > Mammalia > Carnivora > Mustelidae > Mustela > Mustela putorius. Next base: position 2,684,116 of record NW_025421566.1, on the reverse strand, counting down.
AACAACAACAAAACTAAAACAAAACAAAACAACAACAAAGCAAAACAGGCACCTTTACAAATAGATGAAGAAAGAAAGAGACAAGAGTAGAATTATAATTTTCTTTTCTATCTTTCTTTCCTTCTTTCTTTTTCTTTTAATAAAGGTAAGAAAATTTAGGCTTTATTCTATTACTGCTTATACTAAATTGTGTGACAGGACGACATCTTTGCTTCTGGGAATTGGGATGCAATCATGGGGTTTCAGAGCCTGGGAGATCTGTCAGCTTTATTCTGACATAAATCTGAGGGTAAGAGGCAAGTATTACGTTTAATGACATGTGTCCCTGTGTTCTCTTCCATAATGTTACAAATGATTATTTTTTAATAATTGATTTATTTTATTTTTTATTTATTTTTATTTTTATAAATAAATAATGTATTATTAGCCCCAGGGTTACACATCTGTAAATCACCAGGTTTACACACTTCACAGCACTTACCATAGCACATACCCTCCCCAATGTCCATAACCCTGCCACCCTCTCCGAAACCCTCCCCCCAGCAGCCTTCAGTTTGTTTTGTGAGATTAAGCATCTCTAATGGTTTGTCTCCCTCCCAATCTCATCTTGTTTCATTTATTATTTTCCTACCACCCAAATCTCCCACATTGCATCTCCACTTCCTCATATCAGGGAGATCTTATGATAGTTGCCTTTCTCTGACTTATTTCCCTAAGGATAATATCCTCTATTTCCATCCACATTGTTGCAAATGACAAGGTTTCATTTTTTTATGGCTGCAGAGCATATATAAATAAATATATATATATATGTATATGTATTACATATATGTTTATATATGTAATGTATGTATATATGTATATGTATTACATATACATATAATATATATATATGTTATATATATATGTTATATATCATCTTCTTTATTCATTCATCTGTTGATGGGCATCTAGGTTCTTTCCATAGTTTGGCTATTGTGGACATTGCTGATGGAACCATTTGGGTGCATGTGACTCTTCAGAACACTATTTTGTATATAGAGAGTAAATACCCAGTAGTGCGAATGCTGGATCATATGGTAGATCTATTTACAACTTTTTGAGGAAACTCCAAGCTGTTTTCCAGAGTGGCTGCACCAGCTTGCATTCCGACCAACAGTGTAGGAGGGTTCCCCTTTCTCTGCAACCTCGCTAGCATCTGTCATTTCCTGACTTGTTCATCTTAGCCATTCTGACTGGTGTGAGGTGGTATCTCATTGTGGTTTTGATTTGTATTTCCCTGATACCAAGGAATGTGGAGCATTTTTTCATGTGTCTGTTGGCAATTTGGATGTATTCTTCACAGAAACATCTGTTCATGTCCTCTGCCTATTTCTTCATTAGATTATTGGGTCTTTGGGTGTTGAGTTTGCAAAGCTCTTTATAGATTTTGGATCCTAGCCCTTTATCTGATATGTTGTTTGCAAATATCTTCTCCCATTCTGTTAGTTGTCTTTTGGATTTGTTAACTGTTTCTTTTGCTGTGCAAAAGCTTTGATCTTAATGAAATCCCAATAGTTCTTTTTTGTCCTTGTTTCCCTTGCCTTTGGTGATGTTCATAGGAAGAAATTCCTGTGGCTGAGGTCAAAGAGGTTGCTGCTTGTGTTCTTCTTAAGGACTTTGATGGATTCCTTTATCACAATAATGTCTTCACCTATTTTTAGTCTCTTTTAGTGTGTGGTGTAAAGAAATGGTTCAATTTCACTTGTCTGCAAGTGGCTGTCCAATTTTCCCAACACCATTTGTTGAAGAGGCTCTCTTTTTTTCCTTTGGACATTCTTTCCTGCTTTGTTGAAGATTAGTTGAACATAGAGTTGAGAATCTATTCCTGGGCTCTCTATTCTGTTCTATTGATCTATGTGTCTGCTTTTATGCTAGTACCATACTGCCTTGATGATGACAGCATTTTTAATTTTTTTAAAATTTCTTTTGAGTGTAACAGTATTTATTGTTTATGTACCACACCCAGTGCTCCATGCAATCTGTGCCCTCCCTGATACCCACCACCTGCTTCCCCCAACCTCCACCCCCGCCCCTTCAAAACCCTCAGGTTGTTTTTCAGAGTCCATAGTCTCTCATGGTTCACCTCCCATTACAATTTCCCTCAACTTCCTTCTCCTCTCCATTTCCCCTTGTCCTCCATGTTATTTGTTATGCTCCACAAATATGGGAAACCATATGAAAATTGACTCTCTCTGCTTGACTTATTTTACTCATCATAATCTCTTCCAGTCCCAGCCATGTTTCTACAAAAGTTGGGTAGTCATCAATTCTGATGGAGGCATAATACTCCATAGTGTATAGGGCCACAACTTCCTTATCTTTTCGTCCATTGAAGGGCATCTTGCTTCTTTCCACAGTTTGGTGACTGTGGCCATTGCTGCTATAAACATTGGGGTACAGATGGCACTTCTTTTCACTACATCTGTATCTTTGGGGTAAATACTCAGTAGTGCAATTACAGGGTCATAGGGAAGCTCTATTTTTCATTTCTTGAGGAATCTCCACACTGTTCTCCAAAGAGGCTGCACCAACTTGAATTCCCACGAACAGTGTAAGAGGGTTCCTTTTCTCCACATCCTCTCCAATACATGTTGTTTCCTGTCTTGCTAATTTTGGCCATTCTAACTTGTGTAAGGTGATATCTCAATGTAGTTTTCATTTGAATCTCCCTGATGGCTAGTGATGATGAACATATTTTCAGGTGTCTGATAGCCATTTGTATTTCTTCATTGGAGAATTGTTTATATCTTCTTCCCATTTTTATTATGATTATCTGTTTTGTGCGTATTGACTTTGAGGAGTTATTTATAGATTCTGGATATCAACCTTTTGTCTGTACTCTCATTTGCAAATATCTTCTCCCAGTCTGTGGGCTGCCTCTTTGTTTTGGTGACTGTTTCCTTTGCTGTGCAGAAGATTTTGATCTTGATGACGTCCCAAGAGTTTATTTTCACTTTTTTTTCTTTGCTTTTGGAGACATATCTTGAAAGAAGTTTCTGTGGCTGATATCGTAGAGGTTACTGCCTATTTTCTTCTCTAGGATTCTGAAGGATTCCTGTCTCACGTTGAGGTCTTTTATCAATTTCGAGTTTATCTTTGTATATGGTGTAAGAGAATGGTTGACTTTTATTCTTCTAAATATAGTTGTCCAGAACTGCTCCTGGTTTTGTTGATTTTTTTCTATTATTTTTTGTTTGTTTGTTTGTTTCTATTTCATTGATTTCTGCTCTGATCTTTATTATTTATCTTTTCCTGCTGGGTTTAGGCATTCTTTTGTTGTTTTCTCCAGCTCATTTATATGTAGGGTTAGGTTATGTGTTGGAGACCTTTCTTGTATGTTGAGAAAAGCTTGTAACACTATATATTTTCCTCTCAAGAATGCATTTGCTGTATCCCACAGATTTTGAACCATTGTATTTTCATTATAATTTTTTCCATAAATTTTCTCCACACTTCTTTAATTTCCTGGTTGATACATTTATCAATAGAAGGATTCTGTTTAGTCTTCATGTATTTGGATTCTTTCCATATTTCCTCTTGTGATTGAGTTCTAGCTTCAGAGCATTGTGCGTGAAAATGTGCAGGGAATGATCCCATCTTCTGATACCAGTTGAGACCTGATTTATGACCAAGTATGTGGTCTATTCTGGAGAACATTCCATGTGCACTAGGGAAGAATGTATATTCTGTTGGTTTGGGATGGAATGTTCTGAATATATCTGTGATGTCCATTTGGTCAGGTTGTCATTTAAGGCCCTTTTGTTCATTGTTGATTTTTGCTTGGATTGTCTGCTTTTCAGTGGGAGGAGTGTTAAAGTCCCCTTCTATTATTTTATGATTGTTGATGTGTTTCTTTGATTTTGTTATTAATTGGTTTATAGAGTTGGCTGCTCCCATGTTAGGGGCATAGATATTTAACATTGTTAGATCTTATTGTTGTAAAGACCCTTTGAACTTGATATAGTGTTCTTCCTTATCTCTTATTATTATTACAATTTTTGGCTTAAAATCTAATTGATCTGATATAAGAATTGCCACCACAGATTTCTTCTGATGTCCATTAACATGATAAATTATTTTCCACTCCCTCACTTTAAATCTGAAGATGTCTGTGGGTCTAAAATGAGTTCCTTGTAGGCAGCATATTGATGGGTTTTCTTTTTTTATCCATTCTGATACCCTGTGTCTTTTGATTGAGGCATTTAGCCACTTACATTCAGGGTAACTATTGAGGGATATGAATTTAGTGCTGTTTTATTGCCTATAAGGTGACTGTTACTGTATATGGTCTCTATTCCTATCTGATATACTACTTTTAGAGTCTTTCTTAGCTTTATAGAACCCTTTTCAATATTTCCTGTAGACCTCGTTTGGTGTTTGCAAATTCCTTCAGCTTTTGTTTTTTTCTGGAAAACTTTTATCTCTCCTATTTTCATTGATAGCCTAGCTGGATATAATATTCTTGGCTGCATGTTTTCCTCTTTTAGTGCTCTAAATATATTATGTCAGTTCTTTCAGGCCTGCCAGGTCTGTGGATAAATCTGCTGCCAATCTTATATTCTTACCACTGTATGTTACAGACTTCTTGTCCTGGGCTGCTTTCAGGATTTTCTCTTTGTTGCTAAGAATTGTAAACTTTACTATTAGGTGACAGGCTGTGGATCTATTCTTATAGATTTTTAGGAGGGTTCTCTGCAATTCCTGGATTTTGATGCTTGTTCCCTCTGCCATATTAGGAATAGTCTCCACATTAATTATCTCCAATATACCTCTCCTCCCCTCTTTCTTTCTTCTTCTTCTGGAATCTCAATTATTCTAATGTTGTTTCATCCTAAGGTGTCACTTATCTCTCAAATTCTCCCCTTGTGTCCAGTATCTGTTTTTGTCTCTTTTGCTGAGCTTCTGTCTTCTCTGTAATTTGGTCTTCTATATCACTAATTCTTTCTTCTGCCTCATTTATTCTAGCAGTAAGAGTCTCCATTTTTTATTTCACCTCATTAATAAATTTTTTTTATTTTAACTTGTTTAGATTTTAGTTCTTTTATTTCTTCAAATGGGCTCTTATTTCTCTGGAGAGGTTTTCTCTTATATCTTCAATGTCTTTTTCAAGCCTGGCTAGAACGTTTAGAATCACCATTCTGAACTCTAGATCTGATATGTTAGCAATGTCCATATTGATTTGGTCCTTATCTTTGGTACTTCCTCTTGTTCTATATTTATTTATTTATTTAATTTTTTTTTTTGTGAGCTTTTCTGCCTTGTCATTTTATCCAGATAAGAATATATAAAGGAGCAAGTAAAATACTAAAAGGATGGCAGGACTCCAGGAAAATGTGCTTTAACCAAATCAGGAGAGATCCCAAATCATGGCGGTGGGGAGAAAGGTGATAAAAAGAAAGTCAGAAAAAAAAATAAAAAATAAATAAAGAAAGAAAAAATTTACAGAAGAAAAAAATATATATGTATATATATGTATATGTGCATATGTATATATATACATATGAATATATATATATATATATATATATATATATATATATATATAGACTTGTTAGTATAACAGTGTCACCCACTTAATTTTGGGAGTATTTTGGTTTCTTAGAAGAAACGACATCCCAATATTTTAAAGAATGAAAAACATATATAAGGATAAACAAAATGAATATGGAATATGCCAATAAAGATGAAAAAAAATTCAAAAATGAGTTGATAAAGGACTTTGGTTGGGAGAATATAGAAAACGAAAGTGTAGAGTCATTGCTCGGGCTGGAGACTAGAACAAGCCTGGAGCTAGATTTAGGGTATATTTTGATGTATTAAAAGAAGTTTTACCCCAAAATTTTTAGAACAAAATCCTTATGTGTTCACAAAAAATAATACAATAAAAGATAAAATAGGAGTATAATAATGAAGTTTCAAAAGATTATTATTTTTATGAAAGGTATTGTTAATATGAACTGTTAAAAATGGTAAAAGAGGAAAAGATTAATGTTAAAAAGTAGCTGAAGAAGAAAATAAAATTAAAAAAATTAATTATCTGCAAGACTTAAAAATCATGGGGATAATGCCATGAATTCCATGCTTTGCTTTCTCCTCCTCTGGAATACTGCTGTTCCCCTTGGTAAGTGAACTTGATCTTGACTGGATTTCTTGTTGACTTGTGGGGGAAGGGCCTGTTGTAGTGATTCTCAAGTGTCTTTTCCTGAGGAGGAATTGCACCACTCTTACCAGGAATAGGCTAAGTAATCCACTCGGGTTTACTTTCAGAGCTTTTGTTCCCTGAACTTTTTCTGTAGAGTTCTGGAGGAGAGGAATGAAAATGGCAGCCTCCAAATCTCCAGTCTGGAGGAGCCGAGAGCTCAGGGCTCCAAACCTCAGTGTAGTCTCAGAGAAAGCACTCAATCACTCCCATATCTCTGGCCTCTGGCCACGCTTGGAGAAAAGTGTTCAAACACTACCTCTCCCTAGCCTCTGGCCATGCTCCAAACCACCTACCCTGTGACAAATCATCTGTCTCTGGCACAAAGGTCCACCTGAAGCCTCCAAACCACACAGATCCCTGAGTTCTTCCAGGGGTGTCTCTCCAGACCTTGTGGGGACCCCACTCACAGAGCATGACCTGTGAAACGGATTATGGTTAATTTAGCCCAGAGTTCAGAGCTCACTCCTTGACTTTGTCTCTGATTCTGGCTTCCCTGCTCTAAAACCTGTGAGTTCTGTGACACTTAGACACCCCCAGTTCTTCGTGGACCCTGGTCTCACAGTGAACACCCGCATCCATGCCATATACATGTATGGAATCTTAAACAGCAAGGGCACGTGTTCCTCTAGTATCTTCATAAATCATGCAAAAAGGCCTCCCAATCATCAAAACTGACCAAGCAGAGGGCAGACTATACACCCTTTAATCTTAGACCCATGATAGACTAATCTATTTGGAGCCCACATGACCAAGTGTAGAGCATTTTGGAAGAGATCCATGACCCAAGGGAAGCCATATGAAAGGCTTTTATGCCAGTTTCAAGAAGACAATGTGTATCCAAAAAATGATAATTTGAAGAGAATGCAACTGTCTACGAACCCTGAGCATTACCATAGGGCAGTGCAGTTTCCTTCTGTGGAACTGAATGGATATGTTGGAGCACAAGCCTGCCTTAAAACTCTCATTCCCATCCCCTAAATATTGTCATGCAATAATCAAACACTGCATGTTGCGGAAGATGGGCATGTTCTAATGGAACCAGGAGAGGATGAACAATGTAAGAACAAAGAGCCATTGCAGCGGGACAGACAGTGAATGCTACAGGTTGATGAGGAGATGCAGGAAGATGAAAAAGAGAAGAATGAAAGTGGAGCTCAGAGCGAAGGTGTGGTATTTAGAATGGTAGGAAGTGCTCTGTATTTGGCTGCATTCCATAAGGACATAGGTCCAAATAAAGAAACCATCCTCTGGCCCCAGTAAATCCTTGTAAATTGTTTTATTTTTTTTTCCCAAATGATGTGCATGCATGTATATGACAGAGAGAGCCAGAGAGATTACAATCAGGTGGAGAGCAGGAGTGGGAGAAGAGCCAATGAACATGGGGTCATGAGCTTTGCTGAAGGTCGCTTCTGAACAGCTGGAGACACCCTGGTACCCAATCTTTGCCTTCTTAATACCTCATTGTTTTAGACAAGAACCACTGTCATTGTTCAAAAATGCAGGAGATATGGATTTTGGCTTGGGCTGGTGTTGCTTGCTCTATCTGACCTGCTTTGAGAGATGGTATAGCTTGTCGTCTTGAAGTCAGTGATTTGGCTATGGACACACTATTCTCCCACGCATATTTGGGTAAAGAGAATTCCTCCATTGCTAGCTTTTTCAAGGGGAATAAGACTATGTCTTGTGTTGTTCTGCTTCTATTGGTGGGTGTCCTCTGTGCCTCTGAATCTGGATCTCTGTTTCTGCCCTCAGATGAGTGATGTTTTCAGCTCTGATTTCTCAAAGAAATATTTGGCCCTCTTCTTTATCTCTTTTCTAGGTCTCCTACAATAAACATCTTTTTACATTCTTTGGAGTCAATGATTTCCCTAAGTCCATTCTCATGTTCTATCATTCATACTCTGTTTTGCTTTGCTTCCTCATTTTCCAGTATTTGTCTTCCGGGTAACTAATTTGATCCTCTGTTTCTGCCAGCTTACTGTAATTTGCATCCAGCCTACTATGAATAATTTCACGAAGGATTCCTTTTTTTCTTAATTACTTTTATCTCTGTTGCCTGAGACTCCTTGCTGTCTTCTATGATTCTCTGATGTACACTGAGTATCCTGGCTGCTGCTTTAAAACGTCCATCGGGCATGATACATGTATATATTTCACTATGATTGCCTGGCCATGATAATTTCTTGTTCTTTTTCCTTGGGATAAATTGATTCTTCCATCTTAGTGTAGGTCTTGGTACTTGATACTAGGTACCTTATATAGGTCTCTGTCTTCTTCTCTGTATTCAAATAGCCTATTATATTTTCTACTCTGAGGTTAATTTCTTTAGGAAGTAGAGATCAAAAAGTGCCCAAAGGGCTGGCCCTGGAGGGAATCTTGGCTGTGTGTTGCATTCCCTTTCCTGTTGTGTTGTAGCTCTCCTCTGTCATTTACTCCAGTCATCTGCAGAGTCTGTCCTTGCCTGCCATTTGGAGTGCTTGGTGTATGGATGGAATATGGTGAGGATTGGCTTGGTAGGATCTGGTGTGCCTGTGAAAGGAGACATTCAACCAAGTCAACAGAACTAAGGCCTGCAGGATGCTATGGTCAGGGGAGAAGATGTGGGAAGGGCTTTATTCTAGTCCCTGATGGGAGGGTCTGTTCTCATGGGAATAAGCAACTTGGATTGAGGAAGGCAGTCCCACCAGTTTTCCATGGTTGAGACTTTGAGTTTGCAGGTTAGGAAGCTAATGTGATCACAGCTTTGTCTTTGGCCAGTAGCTGGATCTTCATGCTGGTGGTGGGAGAGCCCAGTGGTTTTTTGCCCCCATCAAAGCATCTCCACAGACACTGCCTATCATGGATTAATTGCAAGAACAAGAGTCTTCCCACTGTGCCACCAGGTATTGTCTATGATAATATTCCTAGGCTGTCTGCACCTGGTTGCTTGCTGGGGTCCTCTCCAGGAAAAGACAGTGTTCTCTGGAGTCTATGTCTGCAAAGCCTACTGATCTAATATCTCTAGGTCTTAAGACACTTTGTTGTAAGAACTCATGTCATTCAGTCACTCTTCTTTTCACAGTCAATGGCTATGGGGAAACTTCAACTTGTGGGTTCCCAATGTGCTCCTCTCTCCTGTGCCTTAGTCTTTGACCATGGATCCCTGCCCCCTGAAGCACCAACAGTCCATTCTTCCTCTAAGCCATGTCTTCACCCTTCTCCCATAGTCCTGCAACTTTTTCTCTCTTTTTCTGTGCAGTTTGATTTGTAGGCTTAAGGACAATTTCTGCCATTTGTGGTTGTCTTCATGGCTGAAGACAAGCCTGGACTTCCACCATACCACTGTCCTCAAATTCCCAGCAGACTCTTACTTAGCCATAAACAAGAATTAATTCTTGCCACTTGAGACATTTGGCAGGGAGCTGGAGAGCATAGGTCTATGTCAGAACTTTCAGTTACAGAAATACAAATAACTTATGATTTCACTCATTCATGGAAGTAAAGAAGCATGTGAAAAGCAAGAAAACATGGACAAATTATAAGACTCTATCTGTGGCACACAAAATTCTGTGTTTGTTAGAAAGCAGGTTAGTGAGAATATGAGTTTATAAACAGGTACTAAAGAGATATTTGTTGCAGGAAATGTGGCTGAAAGGGATGTAATGTGCGTTTCCAGTTCATTTGAAGTTGAATTATTATCCAAAAAAAAGAAGCTTCATATCTCTTGAAATTTTATTAAAAGCATTATGTTAAACACACACACTCTCTCTCTCTCTCTCTCTCTCTCTCTCACACACACACACACACACACACACACACACAGGAGACACACAAAAGATAGAAAGCAATGAAGAATCACACTATAGGAAAGAAACACCAAGGAAAACACCATAAAGAAAAAAGGACGGTAGTCCTTGGGGTGCCTAGGTGGCTCAGTGGGTTAAAGCCTCTGCCTTCGGCCTATGTCATGATCCCAGGATCCTGGGAGCCCCACATCAGGCTCTCTGCTCAGCAGGGAGCTTGCTTCCTCCTCTCTCTCTGCCTGCCTCTCTGCCTACTTGTGATCTCTGTCTGTCAAATAAATAAATAAAATCTTTTTTTTTAAAAGCACAGAGAATCCAAGTCAGAAACCAACCAAAATGAAAAGTTAACTCCTTAACTATCAATAATTAATTAATGTATTCAGGATTAAATTCTCCTATCAACACAAACAGGGTGACCAAATGGGTAAAAATTAAAAATTAAAAAAAGGTCAAAAATGTCAAAAAGAAAAGAACAAAAACTAAACAATCTCAACATTCTGTTGGCCATAGGACATTTATTTTGAGTTTAAAGTTACACATAGCTTGATAGTGAAGGAATTGGACAATATAGGTTATGCAAATGGCAAGAAAAAGAGCAGAAGTAGTTCTGCCTATGTCAGAGAGATTTTAAGAATCAATGAGATGAATGATAAGAGGAGGGTGTTTAGTCTTGATGGAGCATCAATGTATCAGAAACTTGGAAGAATTGCTAATATATACACAACCAACATTGGTGTATTAAATATTTGAAGCATATTAAAAGAATTGAAGGGGGATAGGGACTGCATTCAAATACTGCTGGTGACTATGATGTCCACTTTCAGTACAGGACAGATCATCCAGATGTAAAGGTGATAAGGAATAAGAGACATTATGGGCTCTCAAGACCACCTGAGCTTAGAGGAAACATTCATAAGATTGTGTCTCTCTGGACTAGAATAGAAGTTCTTCCCAAGGGAAGAATTGTCTATCATAGACCCTCTGCTGGACTACAAATCCAGCAGTAATTATTATATGAAAATTCAAATCCTATATTGTATACTTATGACCACAATGGTATGAAAATGGAAAGAAATCCTTTATGAAAGGAAAACTCAGCCAGATACTAATAGGTGGAAAACACAACACACAGCAGAACAAGCAATACACTAAAGAAAAAATCAAGAGGAAAATCAGAAAAGGAAAATAAAGAAACTTATGATGCCAAAATATTTTCTGGGGAAAGAATATAGGCATAAAATGCGTATATGATCAAATATTAAAAAGCCCTAAGTAAATCAACCTAAGTTGACACAAAATGGAACAAGAAAAGTAGAAACTAAACCCAAAGGTTTCAGATAAAATGAAATAATACATATGATAATCAAAATAAAAGTAATACAAATAAACCAATAGAGAAATCAGTAGAACTCACACATCAGTTTTGAAAACTTTAACACACTGGAGGAGCGATTACCTGGATAAATCAAGGAGAAAAGCATACAGCTGAAATTATGAAAGAGAAAAGATGACAGAGAAATTATGAAAGAGAAAACATGACAACTGAAAAAAGGGAAAAATATAACGTTAAAGGCACCCATTCACAATTATGCCAGAAAATCCAATAATTGAGAAAAAAGGATAAATTCCAAGACACATATCTGCTAACAACACTAAGTAATGAAAAATACAAAATCTGAACTCTCCAGTACTAACTACAATGATTGAAGTAGTATTCAAACACCTCATAACACAGGAAAAACCAGGGCCAAATAATTTTCCTGGTCAACACTTCTAGACATTTAATGAAGGCAATATTTGTTCTTCTCATCTATTCCAGAATTGGAGGAGGAGGGAAGACTCTAATTAACAAGATCCAAAGACCAAATTCAGATAAGGCCATTATATGAAATAAAGTACATACCATTTTAATAAGTAAAGATAATAAAAATATAATTCTTTCATTTTCTCTTTCTTTCCCCATCTACTTGTAAAAGGGCCTATTTTTCTTTCTTTTTTTAATTTTTTTTTATGTTCAAGGATCCAGTATATCATCCATCATACGTTTTTGAGAGAGTGTTCACTGATTCTTTAGTTGCATATATCACCTAGTGCTCATCACAATATATTTCACACCTCTTTAACACCCATTACCCAGTTCCCTCATTCCTCGCATGTCTGTCCCTTCTATAATCCTCAGCTTGGTTCCCAGAGTCCTGAGTCTCTCCTGATTTGTCTTCCTCTCTGACTTCTTTCTCTTCAGTTTTCCCTTTCTTCTACTAATATACATGGTATTCCTCATGTGCCACATAAGAGTGAAGGCATATGATATTTCCCTTTGTCTGCTTGCCTTTCTCATTTAGCATAACCCAGTTCTGGTTATTCATGTCAATGATAATATCGGGGGTTCATCCTCCCTGATGGCTGAGGAATACTCCATTGCCTACATGGACCACACCTTATTTATCCACTAGTTGGAAGTGCATCTCATCTCCTTCCACAGTTCTGCTATATTTGGCATTACAGGCCATCGATAAAGGCATTTTCTTTCCTCTGAATAGACAGAGTTGTTCAACATGGCCTCAGCCTTTACCACAGCCTTCACAAAGGTGTTTAAGTTAAAATCAGTAGTGATATCCCTAATCCCTTATGAAGGTTGAATAAAAAGACTAGGAGATGAGGGCACAGACAGCACAAGGCACCCATGCCCTAACATTTTCTTTTGAAAAGTGACTTTCCTTCCTTTATTCATCACAGACCTATAGGGAAAAGAAGCTAAAAGGACTCTCTCCCACATATGATGACAAAACTTCCAGATAGTAATGATTCCCAAAAGGCCTCACTCTTACTTGAGATCTTTAGAAATTGTAAGGCAAATAGGAACACCTCACTCTTTCTGTAGAAATGTTTGCCTAAAGGATGGTATACAGAATGTCATTTTCTTTTCTCTTTGTGTAGAATGTGTATGTGGGAAATAAACACAAAAGGCAACCACAGTTCATCATCAGGTTAACAGGGCCCTCTTTCTATCATTCCAGGGTCTCCTTTCTAAAGCTGTAGTACTCAAAGCTCATGAGAGAGGGACCGATGTTACAGTGAAAGCAGCTTCAGTGATGTCACAAATCTTTGAAGTCATAACAACTTTTCCTCCCCAAACCACACCTAATCTCTACACTAGGCTGGAGAAGTGATTAGAGGATCACATCTCTCCCAAACTGCTGCAGCTGCTAGGGCATTTCACCAAGGCAATTTATGAAGCAAGACGGTGTCATCTTCTCCATGGTTGAATTTGCATTTTTTGGTTGTGACTGGATTCCTGAGAAGGGCAAGAATCCACAAATACATATTACCCACAACATGTCAGGAAACACTCAGGAGTACTACCCAGTAAAGTGAGGAACTCTGAGCCCAACACATGTGCATGGTCCTCCCACCCGATCAGGCCACTTCTGACCCGAAGAAAACTCACAGTGAACTTTCCACAGTGAACATCCACAACTATGCCAAAGACATGTCTTGAGTCTTAAACAGCAAAGACTAGCGTTCCCCTAGCATCTTCAGAAATCATGCCAAAAAGGCCTCTCAACCTTCAAAGCTTACCAAGCACTAAATGCAGACCCCACATCCTACAGTATTAGGCCCAGGATGGCCTCAATGCTTTGGAGCCCACAGAAGGAAGTGCAGAGCATTCTAGAAGAGACCATTGCCCAAGTGAAGCCATCTGAAAGGCCTTCCTGCCTTTTATCTGAAGACAACGAGTATATCCAAAAGAATGCATTGTAGAGGATTCAAATGTTCAGGATTCTGAGCAGTCCCTCAAGGTGGTACAGCTTCCCTATATGGAACTGATTCAGGTGTATGATGGGCATGCTCTAATGGAGCCAGGAGAAGATGAAAACTGTGAGAACAAAGGGCTATTGCATCAGGACAGACAGCGGATGCTACAGGTTGGTGGTGAGATGCAGGAAGATGACAAAGAAGAGAACAAGTAAGGGAGTTCAGAACGAAGGGCTGGCATTTTAGGATGGTGGATGGCGGGAGGTTCTCTGTACCTGGCTGCTTTCCATAGGGCCATAAGTCCAGAGTAAATAAACCATCCTCTGTCATCAGTAAAAGCCTGCACCTGTTTCTTGTTTTTGTTTTTAATGATTTGCATGCATGTATTTGACAGAGAGAGACAGAGTGATTACAATCAGGGGACGAGCTGGTAAGGTAGAAGCAGACTTGCCCTTGAGCATTGAACCTGAGACGGGAGACTATTCAATGATGTAGGATCATGAACTGAGCTTAAGGCAGCCACTGAACTGATGGAGACACCCCAGAGCCCAAACTTTGTCTTCTTAATATCTCATTGTTCTAGACAAGAACCACTGCTCTATCATTGTTCAGAAATGCAGAGGATACGGATTTTGACTTGGGCTGGTGTAGCTTGCTCTATCTGACCCGCTACTACAGCTGGCATACCTTGTCCAATTGAAGTGAGTGACTTGGCTATAGACACATTATTCTTCCAAGCATATTTGGGTACAGAGAATTCCTCCATTGCTATCTTTTGCAGGGTGAATGACACTATGTCTTGTGTTGCTCTGCTTCTGTTGATTGTGATGGGAGTCCTCTGTGCCTCTGAATCTGGATCTATTTCTTCCCTCAGATGAGGGAAGTTTTCAACTATGATTTCTCAAAGAATGTTCAGACTTCTTTTTTCTCTTGCTTTCTAAGATTCCTACAATAGGCATCTTATTGCATTTGATGGAATCAATGATTTCCCTAAGTCCATTCTCACGTTCCATCATTCTTCTTCCTCTCTTTTGCTTTGCTTCCTTATTTTCCAGTATTTTGTCTTCCAGATAACTAATATGATCCTCTGGTTCTGCCAGATTACTGTACTTTGCAACCAGTCTGATATCAATATTTGCATCAGGGACTCTTTATTATTTTTTAATCACTTTTATCTCTGTGGTCTGAGACTCCCTGAAGACTTCTATGATTTTTGGATGCACGGTGAATACCCTGGCTACTGTATTAAATCCTCCATCGGACATGTTTCACTTTGATTGCCTGGTATGATCATTTCTTGTTCTTTTTTCTTGGTATAAATGGATTCTTCCATCCTTGCATTTGGTCTAGGTCTGTCTTCTTCTCTGTATTGGAAAAGCCCCATTACATTTTCTACCCTGAGGTGCAGCTCAGTCTTGGTGAACTGGAGAAGAATGAGTTACAAAACAGAAAGCTGCAAGAGAAAAAGAACAGAGGAAAGCAGTAGTAAAGATTGTTGCCCCAAACAATTCTAAGTCCCGCTTTTTAAAAATTTATTTTCAGCATAACAGTATTCATTTTTTTTCACCACACCCAGTGCTTCATGCAATCCGTCCCCTCTCTAATACCCACCACCTGGCTCTCCCAACCTCCCACCCCCCGCCCCTTCAAACCCCTCAGATTGTTTATCAGAGTCCATAGTCTCTCATGGTTCACCTCCCCTTCCAATTTCCCCCCCAACTCCCTTCTCCTCTCTAACTCCCCATGTCCTCCATGCTATTTGTTATGCTCCACAAATAAGTGAAACCATATGATAATTGACTCTCTCTGCTTGAGTTATTTCACTTAGCATAATCTCTTCCATTCCTGTCCTTGTTGCTACAAAAGTTGGGTATTCATTTTTTTTTTTCTGATGGAGGCATAATACTCCATAGTGTATATAGACCACATCTTCCTTATCCATTCGTCCGTTGAAGGGCATCTTGGTTCTTTCCACAGTTTGGTGACTGTGGCCATTGCTGCTATACACATTGGGGTACATATGGCTCTTCTTTTCAGTACATCTGTATCTTTGGGGTAAATACCCAGGAGTGTAATGTCAGGGACATAGGGAAGCTCTATTTTTAATTTCTTAAGGAATCTCCACAACTGTTCTCCAAAGTGGCTGCACCACTTGCATTCCCACCAAGAGTGTAAAAGGGTTCCCCTTTCTTCACATCCCCTCCAACACATATTGTTTCCTGTCTTGCTAATTTTGGCCATTCTAACTGGTGCAAGGTGATATCTCAATGTGGTTTTCATTTGAATCTCCCTGATGGCTAGTGATGAACATTTTTTCATGTGTCTGGTAGCCACTTGTAGGTCTTCATTGGAGAAGTATCTGTGCATATCTTCTGCCCATTTTTTGATATGATTATCTGTTTTGTGTGTGTTGAGTTTGAGGAGTTCTTTATAGATCCTGGATATCAACCTTTATTCTGTACTGTCAATTGCACATACCTTCTCCCAGTCCGTGGGTTGCCTCTTTTTTTTTTTTTTTTTGATGTTGTTGTTGTTTTTCTTTTTGACTGTTTCCTTTGCTATGCAGAAGCTTTTGATTTATGAAGTCCTAAATGTTTATTTTCGCTTTTGTTTCCTTTGCCTTTGGAGACATATCTTGAAAGAATCTTCTGTGGCTGATATCAAAGACATTACTGCCTATGCTCTCCTCTAGGAGCCTGATGGATTCCTGTCTCATGTTGAGGTCTTTTATCCATTTTTATTTTATCTTTGTGTATGATGTAAGAGAATGGTTGAGTTTCACTCCTCTACATATAGCTGTCCAATTTTTCCAGCACCATTTATTGAAGAGACGGTCTTTTTTTCACTGTATATTTTTTCCTATTTTGTTGAAGATTAATTGAGCATAGAGTTGAGAGCCCATATCTGGGCTCTTTATTCTGTTCCACTGGCCTATGTGTCTGTTTTTATGCCAGTACCATGCTATCTTGGTGATCACAGCTTTGTAGTAAAGTTTGAAATTACGTAACGTGATGCTCCTAGTTTTACTTTTGTTTTTCAAGATATCCTTAGCGATTCATGGTCTTTTCTGGTTCCATACAAGTTTCTGGATTATTTTCTCCAGCTCTTTAAAGAATACCGGTAGAATTTTGATCAGAATAGCATTAAAAGGATAGATTTCTCTAGGCAGTATAGACATCTTAAGAATGTTTATTCTTCTGATCCAAGAGCATGGAATGGCCTTCCATCTTTTTTTGTCTTCTTCAATTACTTTCATGAGTGTCCTGTAGTTCCTCGAGTACAGATCTTTTACCTCTTTGGTTAGGTTTTTTTCCAGGTATCTTTTGGTTCTTGGTGCTGTAGTGAATGGAATTGATTCTCTAATTTTCCTTTCTGTATTTTTGTTGTTAGTGTATAAGAAAACCACTGATTTCTGTGCGTTGACTTTGTATTCTGCCACATTACTGAATTTCTATATGAGTTCTAGTAGTTTGTGGGTGGAGTGTTTTGGGTTTTCCATATAAAGAATCATGTCATCTGAGGAGACTTCTGAGAATTTGACTTCTTCCTTGCCAATTTTGATACTTTTTATTTCTCTTTGTTTTCTTATTGCTATTACTAGGACTTCTAATACTATGTTTAACAAGAGTGGTAAGAGTGTGCATCCTTGTCGTGTTCCTGATCTCAATAGAAAGCTGCAGCTTTTTACCATTGAGGATGATATTTGCTGTGGGTCTTTCATAGATAGATTTGATGAAGTTCAGGAATGTTCCCTCTATCCCTATACTTTGAAGCGTTTTAATCAGGAACGGATGCTGGATTTTGTCAAATGCTTTTTCTACAATTGAGAGGACGATGCGGTTCTTCTCTCTTCTCATATTAATTTGTTCTATCACATTGATTGATTTGCGAATATTGAACCATCATTGTAGCCCAGGGATCAATCCCATGTTGTCATGTTGGATAATCTTTTTAATGTGCTGTTGGATCCTGTTTGCTAGGACCTTGTTGAGAATCTTAGGATCCATATTCATTAGTGATATTGGTCTGCAATACTTTTTTCTGGTAGGGTCTTTGACTGGTTTTGGGATCAGGGTAATGCTGGCTTCATAGAAAGAGTATGGAAGTTTTCCTTCTGCTTCAATATTTTGAAACAGCTTCCGGAGAATAGGTGTTATTTCTTCTTTGAAAATTTGGTACAATTCCCCAGGGAATCCACCAGGTTCTGGGCTTTTGATATTTGGGAGGTTTTTGATCAGTTTTTCAATCTCATTATTAAATATCAGTCTATTCAGATTGTCAATTTCTTCCTGATTCAATTTTGGGAGTTTATAGTTTTCCATGAATGCATCCATTTCCTCTAGGTTGATAAGCTTATTGGCATATAAATGTTGATAATAACTTCTGATGATTGATTCTGTCTTCCTTGGTGTTAGTTATGATATCTGCCTTTTCATTTATAATTTTATGAATTTGGGCTTTCTCTCTTTTCTTTTGGATGAGTGTGACCAATGGTTTATCAATCTTTTTGATTCTTTCAAAACAAGGAGCTTCTAGCTTCATTGATATATTCTACTGTATCTCTGGTTTCTATCTCATTGATCTCAGCTCTAATACTGATTATTTCCCTTCTTATGTGTGGAGTTGGTTTGATTTGTTCTTGATTCTCCAGTTATTTGTGGTGTAGAGACAGATGCTGTGTTCTGTTTTTTTCAATTTTTTTGAGGGAGGCTTGGATGGCTATTTATTTCCTACTTAGGACCACCTTTGCTGTCTTCCATAGGTTTTGGGCTGAAGTGTCTTCATTGTCATTGATTTCCATGAATTGTTTCAGTTCTTCTTTGACCTCCTGGTTTATCCAAGCATTCTTAACCAAGGTGGTCTATATCTTCCAGGTGTTTGAGTTCCTTTGGAACTTTTACTTGTGATTGAGCTCCAGTTTCAAAGCATTGTGATCTGAGTATATTGGAAATCATCTCAGTCTTTTTGTACCTGTTGAGTCCTGATTTGTGACCCAGTATGTGGTCTATTCTGGAGAAGGTTTCATGTGCACTTGAGAAGACTGAGTATTCGGTTGATTTAGGGTAGAATGTTTTGTATATATCTGAAATCCATCTGGTCCAATGTGTTATTCAATGCTATTGTTTCTTTATTGCTCTTCTTCTTCGATGAGCTGTGTATTTCTGAGAGAGGTATGTGGAGATCTTCTATTATTATTATATTCATATCAATATGACTCTTTATCTTGATTAACAGTTTTCTTATGTAATCGGCTGCTCCCATTTTGAATCATAGATATTTACAATTGTTAGATCATCCTTGTTGATAGTCCCTTTAAGTATTAGTGTCCTTCTGTATCTCTGACTACAGTCTTTAGTTTACAATCTAATTTATCTGATATGAGAATGGCTACCCCAGCCTTCTTTTGAGGCCCATTGGCATGAAAGATGCTCTTCTATCCCTTAACTTTCAGTCTGGGTGTATCTTTAGGTTCAAAATTGGTCTCTTGTAGACAACATATGGATGGGTTTTGTCTTTTTATCCAGTCTGCAACACTGTACCATTCTATGGGTGCATTTAGGCCATTCACATTGAGAGTGCTTATTGATAGATACGTTTTTATTGACATCGTGTTACCTTTGAAGCCTTTCTTTCTGTATATTGTCTCCATATTTCTGTTCAATACCATTCTTAGGATTTTTCCTCTTTTATAGAATCCCCCTTCATATTTCCTGCAGTGTCGGCTTGGTGGTTGCATAGTCTTTTAAGCCTTGCCAATCTTGGAAACTCTTTATCTCTTCATCCATTTTGAATGTCAGTCTTGATGAAAAAAGTATTCTTGGCTGCATGTTTTTCTCATTCATTTCCCTGAATATATCTTGCCAGCCCTTTCTGGCTTGCCCGGTCTCTGTGGACAGGTCTGATGTTATTCCGATGGGCTTTTCTCTGTAAGTCAGGAGCCTCTTTGTCCTAGCGGCTTTCAAGTGATTATATCTACAATCATGATCTGTCAATTTGACTATCAGTTTTCTTGATGTTTTTCTGGAATCTATAATCTTTGGTGGAGACCTTTTGGCCTCTAGTACATGAACCCACGTTTCATTCACGAGTTTTGGAAAACTGTCATGAATCACTTGTTCCACTATATCTTCTAGACTTCTTTCTTTCTCCTCCCCTTCAGGGATTCCACTAATTCTGACGTTGGAACATTTTATGGCATCATTTATTTCCCTGATTCTGTTTTTGTGGTTCCTAAGCTGTTTGTTCCAGGCTGATCCTTTCTATCCTGATCCTTTCTATCTGTTTGTTCTCCAGATCACTAATTCTATCTTCTGTCTAGTTACCCTAGCTTTGAGAGAATTTAGATTAGATTGGAACTCATTGAGAGCATTGTGAGCCTCATCCCTGGTCACTTTTAGGTCTGCCATAAGATTGTGAACATTGTGTCTGGTGGCTTTCAGCTCACCCTAATCAGTTCCATTTGGTCATCCATGGCTTTCTCCAACCTAGCTATTGCCTGGATAATTCTTAGCCTTAATTCTCTTTCTGACATATTGTCTATATTGATAGCCATTAGCTGTGTTGCATAAGGCCCATCCTCTGTATTTTTCTTCTGTTGGGCATTCCTCCTTTTAATCATTTTGGTGAGAGATAACTGAACAGATGTAACTGGATGTATTGACTGTGGTGCAGTCAGGGTGAGCCCTGTAACACTTCTGAATAATCAGTATTCTCCACCCAAATGAAAGAAAAAAAAGAAAAAAAAAGAGTGAGAGAGAGAGCAGGAAGGAAAGGTAAGATGAAAGAGAAGGTTCAGCACAAATGGGCCCCAAGGTAAGATTTATGAGGTATACAAACAAAAACAGACAAACTAAATGACTGATAAAAGTATATAACAAGAGAAATAAGTATATAGGAAGAAATAAATATAATGGAAGAACTCCGTCGAAAAGAATCCCAAGTGTAAGATTTATATACTATCAGGACAAACACAAAAACACAGAAACACCAGTAGAAGAAAAAATTGGGAGAGTGGTTATATATTCTCAGTGTGGGTGAGGAAGTTTGTTTTAATTTTTTTTGGTCATGGCTGCTTTTAAATCAGAGACACTTTCATCCAATTTTTTTTTTCAATAATTATTTGTTGATTCCAAGCTTGGATAGCATTCTTCTGCCACTTTTGTACAAATTGTGTGGTTTGTACTGTTTGTTGCAAGGCTATTCCTGCAGTTGTAGCTATGGGAATAATAGCTATAATTCCTAAAATAACTGTTATAAGCAACCCAAGAAATCTTTTTTGTTCTATGGACCCAGTCCTTCAAAACTCTTTAAAGTACATGCATATCTGGAGAGCTTCCCAAAAACAGTGGTGTTTCACCAGTAACCAAATGCCCTTTCTTCTTCTATGTATGAGAATTATAGAATTGTCTTTATAAACATTCTCATCTACATAGGTGAACATTTTACATGTGAGACAGTTGATTTCTTTATTGTTATTAACAAAAGTCATTTTTTCAATAATAAAAACGTAGGGATCTCTAACACAAACTTTTACCCATTCTTCATCCATTAGGAAAAAGGAGAATGAATGGTTATTAGACTGATAATTGTAAGAGCCGGTCCAAACTCTTTGGTGCTTTAAAGTGGTAGTGACCTTCCATATTTTTTTTTTGTCGTTTCTGATAATTAAAAAAAGGGAATGGCAAAGGGGGGAGACAACATGGCGGGGAAGTAGGAGGAGGCGCCTTTTCAACCTGTACCCTAAAGTGAACTGACTATCTACCAAAGAATTCCAATCACCCATTAAAACAGCCTGAGATGAGAATTATACACCTCTGGATCTCTGCAGGGGCAGAAGACACCAGTGGGCAGGTAAAGCAGAGTGGGAATGGCAGACTGATATCAGAAGCTGAACAAAAGGGAGAGGGAGCCACCAGAGTCAACTAATTGGAAGGTAATACCCAATCTGAGAGTGCCCTGTGTCTGAGAACCAGCATTAACTTGGAGTCTGGATGAAAGCACTCAAAGAGAGCAAAGTATTGTGGAGGGAAATTGCAGGAATCGGGGAGGCTAGGGACAGGGGATTAAGTCCCCGGACCCAGGACAGCCTTCCCTGGCACTGAGCCAAAGAGTGGGTGGCAGAGAAATCAGATCTTCGCCCTGAGCCTCCAGCATGCCAGAGAATGCATGGGTTCCAACACCTGTGAGGGGCTGGGAGCCTTGCCACAAGGCAGAGGCTCAAGAGCCAGAGGGCAGGTGCTACAGAGCCTGAGATGATGCCCCCTCCCCATGCCCTTAGACCCGCGCCATTCCACCAGAGCCTGAGACATGCGCACTGGCCCCACAAACTCCCATGAGAGAGGTGTGGAAAGGCCCAGCCTGCTGCTCTCAGACTCGCTCCATTCAATCAGAGCCTGAGACACGCTAGTGTATGCCCCACACACTGCCCTGAGAGAGATGCGCACAAGCCTGGTGCTTTTAGACCCAGAAAGACCAGGCATTCTCAGCTTGGGCCAGCAGGAAAATCTCAGCAGGTGATTGCTGCTTGTAAACTCTCTGGCAGTCTGGAGCTGCCCAGACAGCTGCCAATGCCATGGTTTTCGGTACAAGCAGAAGATCCTGCGTCCCCAGGGACTGAGACTGGGACCTGCTCTGCCAGCCACCATGGGGGAATTTACTTGGGCTCTACAGCCATACTGAGGCTTTTCTCTGAGGGGGAGGTCAGAGTACAGTTTGCTTTCCTCTAAACCTACAAAAACCAACAAAAGTGGTCAAGCCAAGGGAAAAAAAAGTGAACAAACATAAAAACCTCCAGAGAACAAAAGCCTAAAAAAACCGGTTTCCTCAGAGCCCACCCCCCTTGAGGGGGGTGGGAGAACTTAACTCAGGGAACATCATTGACTGATACCCACCCCTCCCCCAGAAAACAAACCAGGAAAGAAAAAAAAAAAAGGCAGGACAACAACCACCACTATGTCATAGGACAACATTTATTTGTTTTGCCAGCTAACTGTACTTTGCATCCAGTCTGCTTCCAATCTCTTCATCAGGGACTCTTTTTTTTTTTTTAATCACTTTTATCTCTGGTCCGAGAGTTCCTGATGTCTTCTATGTTTTTCTGATGTACAGTAAGTATCTGCTTACTGCCATCTACAGTGGCTGCTGCTTTAAATCCTCCATTGGGCATGTTGCATGTATATATTTCACTTTGATTGCCTCACCATTATATTTTCTTGTTATTTTTCCTTGACATATATTGATTCTTCCATGTTTACATTTTATCTAGGTCTCTCTTTTCTTTTTATTGGAAAAGCCCATTAAATTTTTTACCCTGTGGTGAAGCTTCCTGTCAGTGAATGGGAAAAGAATGAGGCACAAACAAGTCAGCTACAAGAGAATGGGAGCAGGGGACAACAGTAGAAAAGACTGTTGCCCCAAACAACTCAGTCCTGTTTTCATGGGCTAGAAACCATAGCCAACAGAAGAGCCCAAGAAGGCCCAACATTAGTCATATGCCTTGCAGATAAACAAGAAGAAAGGCAGAATATGTCTGGACAAGTAGCATAACGTTTATAGTTGAACAAGCATATTAAAAAGACTTATCTAATTAGCCACAGGTGTTCTCCAGGGTAAAGGGGAGTTATCAGAAAAATGAAGCAGGTGGCATTCCTATTGCTCAGTTTCTTTGAAGCTTGACAGGGTTCTGCCCTTAGCTAGCTGGTCTTCACATGCTGCTCAGCTTTTAGGCGGTATATCATCCTCTCCCCCAGAGACATGTTGCCAGTATGTGTTTTTCTTAAGGCTATATGTAAATGTGCTTGGTAACTAGTAAAATTTCCTACAGATTATATTTTAAGTTATACATTGTTCTGAGGGACAGTTGCATTAACCCCTTTTTGTTTTTACATAAGTAGAAAAGTCAATTTTGCAACTCTTGACCTGTCAGTTGTTGGAGGGATTTTCACGTGCATCTGAGGACTAAGCATAAAAAGATTATAGCAAAACAAACAAACAAACAAACAAGCAAATAAAACCCAAACATTCCACCTATAACACCAAGACCAGTTTGTTTAATCCAAGTAAAAGGGTTTAAATTAGACAGAATATCTTTAATTCTTTGAGTAAAACTCATTCCTGGAATTGATTGTATTGATGAGTGAGTAATGCATTGAATAGTATCTTGAAGTTGTCTAATATCTACAGATAGGTTATCACCATAATGATTAGTAATATTCCTGTGAATTTTACTCCATGATATGTATTTTAATTTTTTAAAATTTATTTTCAGCATAACAGTATTCATTTTTAAAAAAATTTTTCAATTTATTTATTTTCAGAAAAACAGTATTCATTGTTTTTCACCACACCCAGTACTCCATGCAGTCCGTGCCCTCTATAATACCCACCACCTTGTACGCCAACCTCCCAACCCCCCGCCACTTCAAACCCCTCAGATTGTTTTTCAGAGTCCAAAGTTTCTCATGATTCACCTCCCCTTACAATTTCCCTCAATTCCCTCTAGATAAGTTATTTTGCACTTTCTTATGTATAAAGTTGGTAGAAACTTATTTTTTGCTTTGTATCATTTAAATACATTTTGTTTTGGTAAATGAACTGTGTACAAAATATTTATATCGTTAAAACTGTTTTTAGAAAGTATTTTTAATTTCAGCAAGTTTGGTTACTTGTTGCATGACTATTAACACAGCAGACATTTTGTGTCAGTGCAATGTATATTTTTTGTCCTGTTATTAACTTGTGAGCCCTAGTAATGGCCGATTATTTGTACAGCAACAGAAGTAAATTTGAAGATAACTGGCTAAGACTGGATTGATTGTGGACGTTTGTACTATACTGCAGAATCCAATATCTGTTCTTTGGTGGTTTGTAAAAGGCCTGAAGAATTACTATCTAGTGTGCAATCTGTGATAACTGAATGTTCATTGTATATCTGTTTCTGATGCAAAAAGGTAGAGTAACACAATTACAATACATGATTAAATGCAAAAAAAAAAAAAAAAAAAAAAAAAAAAAAAAAAAACCACCTAACTCCCCATGTCCTCCATGCTCATTGTTATACTCCACAAATAAGAGAAACCATATGATAATAGACTCTCTCTGCTTGACTTATTTCACTCAGCATAATCTCTTCCAGTCCCGTCCATGTTGCTACAAAAGTTGGGTATTGATTCCTTCTGATGGAGGCACAATACTCCGTAGTGAATATAGACCTCATTTTCCTTATCCATTTGTCCCATGAAAGGCATCTTGGTTCTTTCCACAGTTTGGCGACCGTGGCCGTTGCTGCTATAAACATTGGGGTACAGCTGGCCCTTCTTTTTATGACATCTGTATCTTTGGGGCAAATACCCAGGAGTGTAATGGCAGGGTCATAGGGAAGTTCTATTTTTAATTTCTTGAGGAATCTCCATACTGTTCTCCAAAGAGGCTGCACCAACTTGCATTCCCACCAACAGTGTAAGAGGGTTACCCTGTCTCCACATCTCCTCCAACACATGTTGTTTCCTGTGTTGCTAATTTTGGCCATCCTAACAGGTATAAGGTAATATCTCAATGTGTTTTTCATTTGAATCTCCCTGAGGGTTAGTTATGTGTCTGATAGCCATTTATATGTCTTCATTGCAGACATGCCTTTTCATATCTTCTGCCAATTTTTCTATATGATTGTTTTGTGTGAGTTGAGTTTGAAGAGTTCTTTATAGATCCTGGATATCAACCTTTTGTTTGTACTGTCATTTGCAAATATCTTCTCGCATTCCGTTGGTTGCCTCTTTGTTTTGTTGACTGTTGCCTTGACTGTGCAGAAGTTTTTGATTTTGATGAAGTCCCAAAAGTTTATTTTCCCTTTTGTTTCCTTTGCCTTTGGAGACATATCTTGTAAGAAGTTGCTGTGGCTAATATCAAAGAGATTACTGCCTATGTTCTCCTCTAGGATTCTGATGGATTCCTGTCTCGCACTGGGGTCTTTTATCCATTTTGAGTTTATCTTTGTGTATGGTGTAAGAGAATGGTCGAGTTTCATTCTTCTACATATATCTGTCCAGTTTTCTCAGCACCATTTATTGAAGAGACTGTCTTTTTTCCACTGTATATTTTTTCTGTATTTTTGAAGATTAATTCACCATAGAGTTGAGGGTCCATATCTGGGCTCTATACTCTGTTCCACTGGATATGTGTCTGTTTTTATGTCAGTACCATGCTGTCTTTGTGATCACAGCTTTATAATAAAGTTTGAAATCAGGTAATGTGATGCCCCCAGTTTTATTTTTGTTTTTCAACATTTCCTTGTGATTCCGGGTCTTTTCAAATTCCATACAAATTTTTGGATTATTAGCTCCAGCTCTTTAAAGAATGCCCGTGGAATTTTGATCGGAATGGCATTAAAAATGTATATTGCTCTAGGCAGTATAGACATTTTAGCAATGTTTATTCTTCCGATCCAAGATCATGGAATTGTCTTCAAACTTTTTATGTCTCCTTTAATATCTTTCCTGAGTGTTCTGTAGTTCTTCGAGTACAAATCCTTTGCCTCTTTGGTTAGGTTTATTCTCAGGTATCTTATGGTTCTTGGTGCTTTAGTAAATGGAATTGATTCTCTAATTTTCCTTTCTGCATTTTCATTGTTAGTGTTTAAGAAATCCACTGATTTCTGGACATTAACTTTGTATCCTGCCACATTTCGGAATTGCTGTATGAGTTCTATTAGTTTGGGGGTGGAGTCTTTTGGTTTTTCCATATTAATATCATGTCATCTGCGAAGAGAGAGAGTTTGACATCTTCATTGCAATTTGGATACCTTTTATTTCTCTTTGTTACCTGATTGCTGTTGCTAGAACTTCTAATACTAGGTTGAATAAGAGTGGTGAAAGTGGGCATTCTTTTCTTATTCCTGATCTCAATGGGAAGACTGCAAGCTTTTTCCCATTGAGGATATTTGCTGTAGGTCTTTCGTAGATATATTTGATGAAGTTCTGGAATGTTTCCTCTATCCCTATAATTTGAAGTGTTTTAATCAGGAACAGATGCTGGATTTTGTCAAATGTTTCATCTGCATCAATTGAGAAGACCATGTGGTTCTTCTATCTTCTCATATTAATTTGTTCTATCACATTGATTGATTTGTGAATGTTGAACCATCCTTATAATCCAGGGATGAAGCCCACCTGGTCATGGTAGATAATCTTTTTAATGTGCTATTAGATCCTGTTTGCTAGCATCTAGTTGAGAATCTTAGCATCCATATTCATCAGTGATATTGGTCTGAAATTCTCCTTTTGGTAGGGTCCTTGCCTGGTTTTGGGATCAGGGTAACACTGGCTTAATAGAAAGAGTCGGAAGTTTTCCTTCTGCTTCAATTTTTTGAAACAGCTTCAAGAGAATAGTGTTATTTCTTCTTTGAACGTTGCGTAGAATTCCCCAGGGAATCCTTCAGGTCCTGCGCTCTTGTTCTTTGGGGGTTTTTTGATCACTGCTTCAATCTCATTACTAGATATCTGTCTATTCAGGTTGTCAATTTCTTCCTGGTTCAATTTTTGGAGTTTATAGTTTTTGAGGAATGCATCCATTTCCTCTAAGTTGCTTAGCTTATTGATAATAACTTAGCTGTTGATAATAACTTCTGAGGATTGTTTCTATTGCCTTTGTGTTAGTTGTGATCTCTTCCATTTCATTCATAATTTTATGAATTTGGGCTTTCTGTCTTTTCTTTTTAATTAATGTGGCTAATGGTTTATCGATCTTATTCTTTCCTAAAACCAGCTTCTAGTTTCATTGGTACCCTCTACTGTGTCTCTGATTTCTACCTCATTGATCTCAGCTCTAATATTGTTTATTTCCCTTCTTCTGTGTGGAGTTGGTTTGATTTGTTGTTCATTCTCCAGTTCTTTAAGGTGTAGAGATAGCTGCTGTGTTCTGGGTTTTTCAATTTTTTTTTTTTTTTTTTGGAGGTAGGCTTAGATGGCTATGTATTTGCCCCTTAGGACTGCCTTTGCTGTATCCCATAGATTTTGGACCGAAGTGTCTTTATTCTCATTGGTTTCCATGAATTGTTTCAGTTCTTCTTTGATCTCCTGGTTGATCCAAGCATTCTTAAGCAAGGTTGTCTTTAGCTTCCAGTTGTTTGAGTTCCTTCTGAACTTTCCCTTGTGATTCAGCTCCAGTTTCAAAGCATTGTGATCTGAGAATATGCAGGAAATAATCTCAGTATTATGGTAATGGCCGAGTCCTGATTTGTGACTCAGTATGTAGTCTATTCTTGATTACATTCCATGTGCACTTGAGAAGGATGAGTTTTGTGCAGTTTTAGGGTGGAATTTTCTGTATGTCTATGAGGTCCATCTGGTCCAATGTGTCATTCAATGCTCTTGTTTCTTTATTGCTTTTCTGCTTCGATGGTCTATTTCTGAGAGAGGTGTGTTAAGATTTCCTCCTATTAGTGTATTCATATCAATATGACTCTTTATCTTGATTAACAGTTTTCTTCTGTAATTGGCTGATCCCATATTGGGCCATAGCGATTTACAATTGTTAGATTATCTTGGTGGATAGTCCCTTTAAGGATTATAAAGTGTACTTCTGTATCTCTGACTACAGTCTTTTGTTTGAAATCTAATGTATCTGATAAGAGAACCGCTACCCCGGCCTTCTTTTGAGGCCCACTGGCATGAAAGATGCCTCTCCATCCTTTCACTTCCAGTCTGGGTGTATCTTTAGGTTCAAAATGGGTCTATTGTAGACAACATATGCATGGGTACTTTCGTTTTATCCAGTCTGCAATCCTGTGCCATTTATGGGTGCATTTAGGCCATTCACCTTGAGTGTGATTATTGATAGATACGTTTTTATTGACATCGTGTTACCTTTGAAGTCTTTCTTTCTCTATATTGTCTCTATATTTCAGTTCAATGCTATTCTTGGGATTTTTCCTCTTTTATAGAACCCCACTTAATATTTCTTGCAGTGTCAGCTTGGTGGTTGCATAGCCTTTTAAGCCTTGCTGGTCTTGGAACCTCTTTATCTCTCCATCCATTTTGAATGTCAGTCTAGCCGGATAAAGTATTCTTGGTTGCATGTTCTTCTCATTTAGTGACTGAATTATCTTGCCAGCCCTTTCTGGCTTGCCAGGTCTCTGTGGACAGGTCTGACGTTATTCTGATGCACTATCCTCTGTAAGTAAGGAATGTCTTTGTCCTAGCGGCTTTCAAGAGATTATATTTACAATTATGATTCCTCAGTTTGACTATCAGGTGTTGTGATGTGGTTTTGGAATCTATAATCTTGGGTGGAGACCATTCAGCCTTTAGTACATGAACGCTGGTTCCATTCACGAGATTGGGAAAATTTTCATGAAGAACTTGTTTCACTATATCTTCTAGACTTCTTTCTTTCTCCTCCCCTTCAGGGATTCCAATAATTCTGATGTTTGACAGTTCCATGGCTTTATTTATTTCCCTGATTCTGGTTTTGTCATTTCTAAAATGTTTGTTCCAGGCTCTTCCTCATGATTTCTCTCTATCTGTTTGTCCTCCAGATCACTAATTCTATCTTCTGTCTCAGTTACCCTAGCTTTGCGAGAATTTAGATTAGATTGGAACTCATTGAGAGCATTGGGAACCTCAGCCCTTGTAGCTTTAAACTCCACCCTAGCATTGTCACATTGTCTCTTGTCGCTTTCAATTTGGCCCTAATCAATTCCATTTGGTCATCAATGGCTTTCTGCAACCTTGCTATTGTCTTGATAATTGTTAGCCTGAATTCTTTTTCTGACATATTGTCTATGTTGGTAGTCATTAGCTCTGCTGCAGAAAGTCCATCCTCTGTATTTTTCTTCTGTTGGGCATTCCTCCTCCTAGTCATTTTGGTGAGAGATGACTGAACAGATGGACCTGGATGTATTGACTGTGGTGCAGGCAAGGCAAACCCTAGAATGCTTCTGAGCAATCAGGATTCCTCACCCAAATGAGAAACAAAGAAAAAAAGAAAGAGAGAGAGAAAGAGAGAGAGAGAGGAAAGAAATGGAAGATGAAAGAGAAGGTTCAACCCAAATGGTCCCCAAGGTAAGATTTATGAAGTAGACAAACAAAAACAGACAAAAAAGACTGATTAAAAATATATGACAAGAGAAAAAATATACATATATGCAAATAAAGGAAGAACCTCTTTGAAAAGAACCCCAAGTATAAGATTTATATACTATCAGGACTAAGATAAAAACACAGAAACACTGGTGGAAGAAAAAAATGTGAGAGTGGTTATAAATTCTCAGTGTGGGCGAGGAATGTTGTTTTGATTCTTCTTGAATGTATCTTGATATCTTTGTTAAAGGACTCTACTTTTTTAAGATAAAGGGGAAATTAATATTGGTTTACCTATAGGGGTAGTATTGATTGGGTAAATAGGATTACTTTTAAGTTTAACTCTGTATGAATATTAGAAAATAAAAATAAAAAAGGAATAAACTAGACAAAATAAACTAAAATTTAAAAAATTAATTAAAAAAATAGAAATGCAAAATAAAAACATAGTTGTATGTATAAAGAAGTTCAGTTTAGAAGGTTATTATGGAATATCATGTACTGGACAGCTCACAGTGATGTAAATAGGTAAAAAAAAATTATAAAAAAATGAACCATAATAGTGGGAATGAGTGAAAAAGAAAAGTTTTCCCATGAAGTAGTGGCGGTTGTTCTCTTATCCTTTTTTTTCTCTTTTCTTTCTTGGTTTGTTTTTTGGGGGAGGGGTCTGCCACGTGGGTTTTCAGTCATGATGTTCCCTGAATTAAGTCCTCCCACCCCCCTCAAGGTGGTGGCTCTGAGGAAACTTTTTTTTTCAGGCTTTTGTTCTCTGGCGGTTTTTATGTTTGTTCTCTCTCTCTTTTTCTTTTTCTCTCACCTTGACCGCTTTTGATGTTTTTTGTAGTTTTAGAGGAAAACAAACTGCACCCTGACCTCCTTCTGAGAGAAGCCTCAGTCTGGCTGAAGAGCCCAAATAAGTTCCCCCTTGACTTCTGGGAGAGCAGGTTCCAAGTCCTGCTTGGTCCCTGGCGATACAGGATCTTTTGCTTGTACCCAAAGCCATGGAAGTGGTGGCTGTCTGGGCAGCTCCAGATCACCAGAGAGTTTCCAGGCTAGCAATCCCACAATGAGATTTTCCTGCTGGCCCGGGCTGGGAGTGCCTGGTCTTTCTGGGTATAAGAGCACCGGGCTTGCATGCACCTCTTTCACGGGAGGCTGTGGGTCATGCGCGGGTCTCAGGCTCTGAGAACAGGGTGCAGGTCCAAAAGCACCAGGCTGGGCTTTCGTGCATCTCTCTTGGGGGAGAGTTTTGTGCACCCGTCTTAGGATCTGAAACAATGGCGCATATCAAAGGGCGCCAGCTGGGCCTTTGTACCTCTCTCAGGGGAGTATGAGGGGCACGAACATCTCAGGCTCTATAGGAGGACTTGCATGTTCTGCCATCAGTCATGGCTCCCATACTCTCACAGGAGCCAGACCCCAGGGGCTTTTGGGCACATTGCAGCTTAGGGACAAGGCCTGGTTTCTCTGCCCCACTCTCTCTGGCTCAGCACCAGGTGAGGCTGTCCTGGGATCAGGGACTTAAGCCCCTGTCCCTAGCTGCCCCAATTTCCACAATATCCCCCCTATGATCTTTGCTCTTTTGTACTGCTTTCAAGCAGTCTCCAAGTTAATACTGGTCCCCAGATGCAGGGCACTCTTGCTCATATTGGCGGTATTACTTTCAAACCGGTCACCTCTGGTGGCTCCCTCCCCCTTTTGTTTATCTTCTGATATCAGTCCACCATCCTCACAGCCTGCCCTAACTTGTGAACATCAACTCTGGTCGCTTTCATTTTGGCCCTAATCAATTCTGGTTGGTCATCCATGGCTTTCTCCAATATAGCTATTGCCTGGGTAATTGTTAGCTTGAATTCTCTTTCCAAAATACTGTCTATGTTGATAGCCATTAGCTCTTTTGTAGAAGTCCCATCCTCTGTATTCTTCTTCTGTTGGGCATTCCTCCTCCTAAACATTTTGGTAAGAGATAACTGAACTGATGTAGCTGGGTGTATCAACTGTGGTGCTTTCAAGGTGCACCCTGGAATGCTTCTGAGCAATCAGGATTCCCCACCCAAAAGGGAGAAAAAAAGAAAAGAAAAAGAAAAATAGTGAGAGAGAGAGAGGAAAAGAAGGGAAGATAAAAGAGAATGTTCAACCCAAATGGGCCCCAAGGTAAGAGTTATGAAGTATACAAACAAAAACAAAGAAAAAGACTGATAAAAATATAGGACAAGGGAATATATATATATATATATATATATATATATATATTTAGATAGATAGATGCAAATAAAGGAAGAACCTCGTCGAAAAGAACCCCAAGTGTAAGATTTATATACTATCAGGACAAACACAAAAACACAGAAACACTGGTGGAAGAAAAAGATGGAAGAGTGGTTATAAATTCTCAGTCTGGGAGAAGAAGTTTATTTTGATTCTTCCTATATGTATCTTGATATCTTTGTTAAAGGACTCAACTTTTCTAAGATAAAGGGGGATTAAAAATCGGGTTACTGAACGCCTGGATGGCTCACTAGGGTAAGCCTCTGCCTTTGGCTCAGGTCATGATCTCGGGGTCCTGGGATCAAGTCCCGCATCTAGCTCTCTGCTCAGCAGGGAATCTGCTTCATCCTCTCTCTCTCTCTGCCTGACTCTTTCCCTAACTGTGATCTCTGTCTGTAAAATAAATTGATAAAATATTTTTTAAAAATTGGTTTACCTATAGGGGTAGCATTCATTGGGGAAAGGAGATTATCTTGACGTTTAACTCTATATGAATATTAGGAAATAAAAGTAAAAAGGAATAAAATTAAAGTAAACTAAACTAAAATTTAAAAAATTAAAAAAAATAGAAATGCAAAAGAAAAACACTTATGTATGTATCAAAAAGTTCGGGTTTGAAGGCATTTGATGCACTGGACATCTCACTGTGATGGTAAATAGGTTTTAAAATTCTCTATTTTTTTTTTTAATGAGCCAGAATAGTGGGAACATATTAATATTAAAAGTTGTCCTATGATATAGTGGTGGTTGTTCTCTTTTAGTCTTTTTTTTTTTTTTTCCTGGTTGGTTTTGGTGGAGGAGCCTGCTGCTTGGGTTTTCAGTAAATATATTCTCTGAGTTAAGTCCTCCCACTCCCCCTTAAGGGGGTGAGCTCTGAGGAAATTGTTGTTGTTGTTGTTGTTTTTCAGGCTTTTGTTCTCTGGAGGTCCTTATGTTTGTTCACTTTTTTTTTCTCTCTCACCTTGACCACTTTTGATGGTTTTTGTAGGTTTAGAGGAAAGCAAACTGCACCCTGACCTCCCTCTCTGAGAAGCTTCACTCTGGATGCAGAGCCCAGATAAATTCCCCCTTGGCTGCTGGCAGAGCATGTTCCAAATCATGGTCCCTGGAGACACAGGAATTTTTGCTTTTACCCCAAACCAGGGCAGCAGCGGCTGTCTGGGCGGCTCCAGACCACCAGAGAGGTTCCAAGAA
Organism: Mustela putorius furo; assembly: GCF_011764305.1. Taxonomy (NCBI): domain Eukaryota; kingdom Metazoa; phylum Chordata; class Mammalia; order Carnivora; family Mustelidae; genus Mustela; species Mustela putorius. The sequence continues at coordinate 2,650,802 of NW_025421566.1, read as the reverse complement.
GGGATCGCACAGTGAGATTTTCCAGCTATACCGGGCTGAAAGTGCCTGGTCTTTCCAGGTCTGAGAGCACTGGGCAAGAACCTGTGCACACCTCTCTCAGGGGTGGGCGCGGGGTGGGACTCGAACTCTGATAGCACGCACTGCACTTGCGTGGGGAGTGCAAAAAGGCTGTGCTTCTGCCATCTGGCGAGGCTCCCAGGTTCTCACAAGGGCTGGACTCCACCCGCTCTAGGCACGCTGGTGGCTCAGGGACCAAGACCTGGTTTCTCCACCATACTCTCTCTGGCTCTGCGCCAGGGGTGGCTGTCCTGAGTCTGTGGACTCAAGCCCCTGTCCCTAGCTTCTCCAATTCCCACAGTCCCCCTCTGCAATCCTTTGCTTTTTTTGAGTGCTTTCAACCAGTCTCCAAGTTAATGCTGGTCCCCAGATGCAGGGCAATCTCGTATTGGGATATTTATTTCCAATGGGTCTCCTCTGGTGGCTCCCTCCCCCTTTTGTTTATCTTCTGATATAAGTCTTGTGTTCCCACTCTGCTTTACCTTCTTATTGGTGTCTTTTGGTCCTGTAGAGATCCAGACGTGTATAATTCTGATCTCAGGCTGATTTCATCGGTGATTAGAGTTCTTTGGAAGGTAATCAGCTCACTTTAGGGTACAGGTTGAAAGGGCACCTCCTCCTACCTCTCCGCCATCTTGTCTCCAATTTAATCGCTCCATGATATTTCTGTTTTATTTAGACATAGGGAGTAACACAGATGGAAAAAACATTCCAGTCTCATAAAATGTGAAGTCTAAGCGTTATGTTTTCAAGATCATCTCCTATATATATCATGGCTGCTTTTAAATCAGAGATACTTTCATCTAATTTTTGATCTATGATCATTTATTGATTCCAAGTTGGGCTAGCATTCTCATGCCACTTTTGTACAAATTGTGTGGTTTGTACATTTGATGCAAGGCTATTCCTGCAGTTGTAGCTGTGGCAATAGTTGTTATAATTCCTAAAATAGCTGTTATAATCAGTCCAAGAAATCTTTTTTGTTCTATGGACCCAGTCCTTAAAAACTTAAAAGTACATGCATATCTGGAGAGCTTTCCCAAACACAGTGGTGTTTCACCAGTAACCAAAAGCCTTTTATTCCTCTAGCTATGAGACTGATAGAATTGTCTTTATAAAAATTCTCATCTACATAGGTGAACATTTTACATCTGAGACAGTTGGTTTCTTTATTGTTATGATAAAAAGTCATTTTTCCAATAATAAAAACATACTATCTCTAACACATGCATTTACCCATTCTTTATCCATTCGGAAAAATGAGAATGCATAGTTATCAGACTAATAAATGTAAGAGCCATTCCAAACTCTTAGGCGATTTAAAGTGGCAGTGACCTTCCAAAATTGTTTTGGATAATTAACAAAAGGGGATGGCATTGAAAGCTCTTGCCCAAGCCAGACCAGTGAGGCATCTCCTGAAGTTAAGGTTTATGGTAACATGAGATTATAAAAAACCTGCCATTTCAAAGTTAGATGGTTCCCCAGTGCAACTGGTGACTGCCATCCCCTTAAGGGACCAGTCCCATACAATTCCATAGGAATCATTAATAAGAATACTGGGGTGAGAAGCTTAACAATCCTCCCTTAAAGGTTGAATTCCTTCATCACATCACATATGTGTTAGTTTGCATTTGGGAATAAGGGGTACTGCTGTGCTATAGCCAGAACCCCAATATTCATTGGTTAGGAATCCTTTAGTGGAGAGTAAATGTAACTGAGCTTCAGTCAGATAATTATCAGTAGGAATGTCCACCAACGATCTTTGATCATCAGGGATAAGGCAATTGGAACGATTGCCGATCCATATGGGTCTATTTTGATATCCTAAGTTTAATATTTGTGCCCTCTTCTAAGGACAATATCAGCAATCTAGGACCCAAAATTCCAGATACCCATTTTGAGACATTCAAATAAATTGGTATTATATCTTCTCCCCACTCTACTGGACAGAGCAGAAGAAGATTGGGTCTATAAGCCCAGTAAGAAAAGTTATTTATTTGTGCATAACATCCAGGAAGACTTATGGCTACTGTAATGAGAGCCATCATAGTTAATGCCTTGTTGTTAGGGGTGAGAGATAAAGAATTATAGGTAAATAATGATAGGTAAAAAAAACAATCGGTGAAGAGGGACACTTCTCATTCTCCAGAACCTCCTCTGCTTTCTTGGTTATCTTTTTTATCTGGCCCCAAGTTGGAATCTTTGTTCTGTCTGTCCCAGGTGTCATGATCCGAGTGTTCTGTAAGGCGAGACCCTCGAAGTTGATGATCGATGGGACCAGTTTGAATCTGAATCTTTTCCTCTTGCTCATGATGAACTTTTATGAAATGAGAGGGCACTCATAGGGGCTCGATTGCCTGGTTGGGTAATATATATGCATATCCCTTTCCCCAGGTAACTAAATTACCAAGGAGCCATTGATTAGAAGCAATGTATTCCCACCAGACAGGAGGATAGATTTTGTCTTGTTTTTGTTTACTAAAATGTCTTTCCATTGCTGCAGTATTTTTATTATCATGATAAGTTAAGAGTAAATATTGAGTAAATAAAAGTTGTGCTAATACCTTTTGAGGATAACCTTGTATTTTTTTCTTTTTGTTCATGAAGCTGTAATTTTAATACTTTATTAGCCCTTTCTCCAATTCCTTGTCCTTGATTATATGGGATGCCAGTGGAATGTTTAACATTCCATAGATTAAGGAATAATTGTAAGCTATCAGAAACATAAACAGGTGCATTATCAGGTTTTGTGGCTTTAGGCATTCTCATGACTGCAAAAGCAGAGTGGAGGTGTCTGATAATGTGCTCAGCAGTTTCTCCTGTTTAAGCTGTAGCCCATATGAAGCAAGAATATGTGTCTATAGTGACATGAACAAAAGACTGTTTCCTGATTGAAGGGGCGTGAGTAACATTCATCTGCCATATCTTATTGGCTGTTATGTCTCGTGGGTTGATAACCAGTGGAAGACTGATGGCAGCACAAAAAGGAAAGGAGTGGACAACAGAATTTTCTTGTTCCTTAGTAAGAGGGAATTGGGTCAAAGTCCTTTTTGGTTAACATGTGTAAGAGAATACAAATCGGAGGCTTCCTGAAAAGGTGAGAAAACAAGAGAATCATCTATTTCATTCCCTTTGGTTAATTACCCAGGAAGGCTGGTGTAACTTTGGATATGAGTAGCATATATAGGAGCAGAATGCTGATGAGTGAGGGATTATTGATGATGAGATAGTGAGTGGAGGGAGACATCAGATGTAGAAATAGCAGCAGTGTAAATATGCTGTAAAAAATACACTGTACACAAAGAATAAGATAACAGATTAAATGCAGAAGAGACATCTTGAAACAAAGTAATATCCACCATTAATTCTGAGTTTTGTGCTGAGAGACCAGTAGTAGATAGGACCTCTGAAGTAGGACCATAATAACAAGCTTTACCTCTTTACCTTTGACAGAGCCATCCATCCGTTATAGGATTTTTTGAAGTAATTTTAAGAAGGACCAAAGCAGTATGTTTTAAATAGGAAACAATAGGTAAAGAGGGATAATGAGAAGTGTTTCCACTCACTAAGGGCAATTTACCAATTTAAATTATTTTGGAATGCTGTTCTGATTTGTGTCTTAATTAAAGGAGAAAAATAACCTTCAGATCATACCCCTGTATTTGGTGAGTTCTTTTTTTTCCCCCTTAATTGGATAATACTGCCATTATGGCCTATGTAGGTAGTGAGTGTTTTAACAGTATTATTTGGGAGAAAAATCCATTCTATACTTAGTTTTTCCTGAAAAATTAATCCAGTTATGTACATGGGGTATGAAAATGAGACAATATAATGGTATCTCAGCTTGGACTCTATCCGTTTGCATTGAATTCATCTGGTTTTTAACAAATTGTAATTCTTTTAAGGCCTCTTTTGATAGAGTCCTAGGGCTGTTTAAATTAGGATCTTCCTTTAAAGAGGCAAATAGATGCTGTGAATCATAAGTGGGAATTCAAATTTTAGGTCTTATCCACTTATTGTCTCCCAATAATTTTTGTAGATCATTCAAGGTTGTAATTTCGTCTCTATGGATTTGAACTTTTTGTGGTTTAACTGAGGTCCTGTCCATGTTGAAACCTAAATATGAGAAAGGGGTGGTGATTTGTATCTTTTTTTTTTTTTTGAGCTATCATTTTTTTTTTTTTTGTATTTTTCAAATTGAAATGGAAGCATTCTAAATGCATCCTGCAATTGCATGTTTTCAGAAGCTACACATAATATATCATCCATATAATGGATAAGATAAATTTGTGGAAATTGATTTTTAACTGGCTGTATAACTTTTGCCATATACTCCAGACAGATAGTGGGGCTATAAAACATTCCTTGTGGAAGAACTTTCAATTGATATCGTTTGGCTGCTTCTTTCAAATTTACACTAGGAATAGTGAAAGAAAAATGGGAACAGTCTTCTATAAAAGTAATATACTATACTATACTATACTATAGTATACTATAAAAGTAATACTACAAAAGTAATACTATAAAAGTATACTATACTTTATACTATACTATAAAAGTAATCCTTTAATCTATGAAAATTATTGGCCATTCGTGTGGGACTATATTTGGCGAAGGCAATCCAGGTTGGAGAGATGCCATGGTTGGGTAGCAGAATTAACCTCACACAGGTCTGTTAAAAGGCTCTATTTTCCTGATTTTTCTAATAACAAAGACTGGTGAATTCCAACGTCTGTGAGATTTTTTCATTATGTCTTTCTTATTTGTTCCTCTGCTAGGGCCTGCAAAGTAAGTGTGTGTGTGTGTGTGTGTGTGTGTGTGTGTGTGTGTGTGTGTGTTAAAGGCCACTGTTCCACCCAAACAGGTTTGTTATTCTTCCAATATAACTTATTGAGGAACAGCGGCCTCAGTGAAAAATCTGGGAATCCTCCTTAGGGTAAGGTATAACCAAAGAGGTTTCCCATTGACTTAGTAAATTTTTCCCCCAAAGGTTAATGGTTTAGTCTAGAATATATGGCTGCAGATAATGCTTTGATCCTCAGGTCCTTCACAGAAAAGAATATTGGAGCTCTGACACATATTACCAGCCTGTCCTAATCCCGTAATAGTAACAGAAAAGGAATTATATGGCCATCTTTAGTGTCGGGAGCCAATACAGGAGGCCTACTATAAGAACTGTAAGGGACTGAATATGATTGGCTGTTTATTTAGGTCCACTCACGCAGGAGGTGCATGAGCACTGCATGAACACAGCATGGCCATGTATGGTTATGTTTGGTGATCATGCTCTGATTGGTTAACACTAACTGCATAAAAACCCATGTGCCCGGGGTTAGAGGAGGAGGAAGAAAAAGCGAGGAGGAAGAAAAAGCGATTAATAAAAAAGGTTCGCCGCTACGTGAGTCTCTGAGTCGTTCTTGCTGGCGAGAGCGACACTTTAGGGCAATGCAATGAGCTTATGATAGAGACATCAGCTCCAGTATCACTTAGACTTGAAAATTCCTTTCCTTGTATTTTAAGATGACAAATTGACCTATCTTGATAGATTTCCCCAGTTAAACATGCTCCAGTTTTCCAGGTACTTCCAAAGCATTGGACTTTCTTTGTTGGTTTTTAGATTGACCCTAGAGATAGGTCAAAGTAGCAACTAGGCAATGTAGTCTCATTTTTGAAAACATTATGGAGCCACAGTAGTTAACATCGCTGAAAGTTCACCAGTATAGTCTGAATCAATAATGTCAGTGTGAACTGCTACTCCTTTTGAAGTAAGGCTAGATCTCCCCCAAAGTAACCCACTGGTCCCCTTTGTTAAAGGGCCATAAATATTAGTTGGAATTTTAATGGGAAGCTTGGCAGGCATTAAAATATAATCTTATTGAATGGGGATATCTAAGCCAACTCTACCAGGTGTGGCATGTAATATATTTAAATGGTACATTTGTTTGAAAGCTGGGTGTTAAGGGAGAATTGACCCCCTTGTTTTTCAGGGCTGAAGGCTTGCCATGAAATAAGTTTCCCTGAAGGGAGGATGCATCCTTGATAAATTTGGAATGGCATTGACTTGCCCAGTACTTTCTCTTTTTACTTTTGGAAGAGAGACCAGGTGTTTTATTTTTTGTATTTTGCAGAGGGAATTTTCCTTTTTGCCTACATTGAGCTCTAGTATGCCCTGCTTGCCCACAATTGAAACATTGTCCTTTAAATTTTTCTGTGGTTAGAGTAGCCATTGCTTAAGCTAACAAATTGGCTTTATGGCTCTCTGTTCCTACACCTGGCATAGCTTAAGGCAATATTCCCTTGCCTTTAAAGGGTGATATCAACTTCTTACAATTAGCATTAGTATTCCCATAAGCCAACAGCTGAAGAATGGTATCAGCAACCTCAAGATTATTTATCTGTTTTTGGATAACCTTTTGTAATCTTGCAATAAAATCAGTACAGGGTTATTTTGTATTTGTACCACCTTCTGAAAAGAAGAACACTTCTCTCCTTGGGATTCTATCCTCTCCCAGGCTCTCAAACAGCAATGCTGGAACTGCTCAAGAGCTTGATCTTTCACGAGTACATGGTCTTGCACCCGGGCCCATGGCCCAATATGCATGAGCTGCTCCATGGAAATAGGAACACCACTAGCTCTGTTATGGGCAGTTGTTGTTTCTGCATGATCTTGCCACGAAGTCTTTTATTGTAAAAACTCACTTGAAGATAGAAATGTTTTTGCTAACAATGACCAATCAATCAGATTAAGTTGATTACCTTCAGCGATGCCTTGAATGATTCCCATTGTAAATGGAGAATTAACTCCACAGTTTTATACGTTTTGTTTTAGTTCCTTCAATAATTTGAAGGGAGCTGGCTCATGCTTGGCCTCATAGTTACCATTAGGGTTTTAGGGTCATGTCCCAGAGCAACATGTTTTTCAATAATAATCAGGAAATTAAATGTAAGGCATCTAAGTCTCCCGCCCATTGTGTTTCAAGGAGGCCTTTTTGAAAGATTTGAAAGATTTTTCATCTTTTTCACCAAATAATGCCTTCTTATAGAATTATGGAGGCGATGGTGTCAGTGTAACTTTTTTTCTATTATTGGAGGAAGAGGAGGAAATTCCTCCTTTATATATTCCATTATGATGGTCTTAGTAATTTTATTTTCCTCCTGGATGGCATGCTCATGTTCCTCTTTTTTAGTTTCCCCTGAACATTCATTATTGCTTTCCAAATCAGGACTTTGTAAAGGCTCCAAAAAGGAGAAAATGAGGGTCTAAGTAGGCCATATAGCAATCTGAATTGGTTTTTCTTTAGTACACAGAAGTTTTTATTCAAAAAAAGTGAGCAATTTTCCCCATGTTTGTAAATATAAAGTCCCTATTATAGGAAAGTGAGCAATGTTCTTTAATTACTTTTCAAAGATCCATAATTTGGCCTTCGCTGACTTTTGCTCCTCCCACATTTAGGAGAGATCTCAGGAAACAAACGTAAGGGCAAAAATTATTTGTGCTATCTAGATTACCCATACACTATGATGAGTACCAACAACTCCCCAGTGAGAAAAAGGCATGGCTGTGCAAAAACTCCCATTGGGGATTCTTCTCCTGTTTTGTTTCTGGTCCACTTGCCACTTACTGTGGATGAATGGGAGAAGAATGAGACACAAACAAGTCAGCTGCAAGAGAGAGGGAACAGGAGACAACAGTGGAAAAGACTGTTGCCCTGAACAACTCCTCAGTCCCGCTTTTATTAGATAGAATCCGTAACCAACAGAAGAGCCCAAGAAGGCCCAACATTAGTCATATGCCTTATAGATAAACAAGAAGGAAGAAAGAATATGTCTGGACAAGCAGTATAAAGGTTATATTTGAAAAGGCACATTCAAAGGATTTATCTAATTAGCCACAGGTGATCTCTGGGCTGAAGGAGAGATATCAGAAAAATGAAGCAGGCTGCATTCCACCATGATCAAGCCAGACATTTGAAGCTGCTTGGCTTCCTTGAAGTAGGTGGTTGGTGTTCCACCCTGAGCTAGCTGGGCATCCCACATTGCTCAACTTCCAGGCTGTATATCGTCCTCTCCACCAAAGGCCTTTTGCCAGTATGTATTTTTCTGAAGGCTATATGTATATGTGCTTGGTAAATAGTAAAATTTCCCATGGGTTATAATTTAATTAATACATTGTTCTGAGGGACAGTTGCACTGAGGGTAATTTCTTTAGGAAGAAGAGATCATGGAGTGAACAAGAGCAGGCCTTTGAAAGAATCTCATTCGGCTAGCATCTCAGAAATCATGCCAAAAGGCCTCCCAATTGTCATAGCCGACCAAACAACAGAGGCAGACTCTACACCCTAGAACCTTCGGCCAAGGAAGGACTCATCTGTCTGCTTGGAGCCTACAGGACCAAGTGTAGAGCATGTTGGAAGAGACCCATTGCCAAAGTGAAGCCATTTGAAAGACTTTTATGCCCTTTTCAGGAAGACAACGTGTATCTCCAAAAGGACAAGTTGAAGAGGATTCCAATGCCTAAGAACCCTGAGCATTCTCACAAGAATGTGCTGCTTCATTCGGTGGAATTAAATTGAGAAGATGCAGCACAAGCCTGCCTTAACCCTCTCCTTTCTATCAACCAGTTATTTTCATGCAAAAACCTTACAGTGCCTGTTGCAGATGATGGGCATGTTCTAAAGGAGTCAGGAGAGGATGAAAAAATGTGAGAACAAAGGGCCATTGTAGTAGGACAGACAGCAGATGCTACATGTTGGTGAAGAGATGAAGGAAGAAGAAGAAGAGGAGAACAAACAAGGAAAATTAGAGCCAACGGTCTGGCATGTTAGGATGGTGAGAGGTGCTTTGTACCTCGCTGCATTCCATAGGGACATAAGTCCAAATTAAATAAATCCTTGTAAACTGTTTTTTTTTTTTGTCCCAAATGATGTGCATGCATGCATTTGACAGAGAGAGCCAGAGAGATCACAATCATGGGGGGAGCTGGAGAGGGAGAAGCAGACTTGCACCTAAACAGGGAACCTGATATGGGAGAGAATTATATGACCTTGGGATCATGAACTGAGCTGAAGGCCGCCTCTGAACTGATGGAGACACCCCAATACCCCATCTTTGTCTTCTTAAAAATCATTGTTTTAGGCTAGAACCACTGCTCTCTCATTGTTCAGGAGTGCAGTGGATAAGGATTTTGGCTTGGGCTGGTATTGCTTGTTCTAATCGACCTGCTTCTGGAGCTAGCATACCTTGTTGCCTTGAAGTCAGTCAAGGCAGTGTCCTTATTGTGTGGGAGGAGCATGCACATACGCGGGGCTTGGAGTTCCTCACTTTAGACTGGGTTGTAGTCCTGATAGTAAGTTTGGCACTATGTAATTTTTTTGGTTCTTGCCCTTTTCATGAGTTGAAGGGCTGGTAGTGACAGTCGCAACTGAAGGCTACAAATGCGGCCATGGAGAAAGTGACACTGACTCACTTCACAAACTGCCTTGGTGAAATATCCAATGGTTTGGGAGGTGCTCCAGTGGTTTGGGAGGGCTAATGATCCTCTTTGTTGACACATGAGTACTCCAGCCAGGTGTATTGATTAGGTGTGGTTTGGGGATGAGTGACTGCTATGACCTCAAATCTTTATGACTTTACAGAAGGAAGCCTCACTGAAGCAGCAGTACCTCTCTTATGACCTTTGAGTCCTACTTAAGATAGGAAGCCCCAGGAAGGACAGAAATATATGCTTGCTCTCCTGATCATGAATTAATCTTGTCTTCTGTGTTTATTTCCCACTTCCCCTTTCTAAACAAAGAGAAAAGAAATGTCATTCAGTATACCATTCTTTAGACCAACAATTCTCCTGAGAGAGCAGTGTGTTCTTATTTGCACTGCAATTTCTAAAAATCTCAATAAACAGTGAGGCCTCTTGGGTATCATTATTTATCTGCCAATTTTGTCATCTTATGTGTGAGAGAGTCCTTTTTTTAGCTTCATTTCCCTATGGGTCTGTCATGAATCAGGGAAGGAAATTCATTTTCAAGGAAAAATGCTAGAGCATGGATGCATTGTGCTGTGAGTGTCCTTCTCTCCGAATCTTCTAAAACACCAGTCATAAGGGATTAGGGCTCTGTCTACTTGGATTTACCTTAAAAACCTTTGCAAAGGCTTCAAGGAGAGTGACATTTTGCATGATAGCTAACCCTTAAGGAAGAGCCTTGGACAACACTCTTTGTCATCATTAGTTAACTCCACATGCCCTGGTAATGGATATTGACATGTTGACCAACTCTCCTTATTCAGAGGAAAATGAATGGCATATATTGATGGCCTGCAATTCCCACTGGAGCAGAACTGTAGAAGGGCCGAGGTTCCCTTCCAAAGGCTAGTGGATAAAGAATGTGTGGTCCATAAAGGCAAAAGAGTATTCCTCAACCATCAAGGAGGATGAACCCCCAATACTTACATTGACCTGAATGACACAGGACTGGCTTATGTTAAATGAAAAAGGCAAGCCGACAAAGGGAAATATCATATGGCTCCACTCATATGTGGCTCATGAGAAATACTATGGACATTAGAAGAAGGAAGGGAAAACTGAAGGGGAAGAAGTCAGAGAGGGAGACAAACCAGGAGAGACACAGGACTGTGGGTACCAAGCTGAATGTTACAGAAGGGAGAGGCATGCAGGGAATGAGGGAACTGGTTAATGGGTATGGAGAATGTGTGGTATATATTATAATGAGCACTGGGTGGCATATGCAACTAAAGAGTCGATGAAAACGCTGTGAAAAATGTATAATGGATTATATGCTGGCTTCCTGAACATAACAAAAGAAAATTAAAAATAAAAAGAAAGGAAACACAGGCCTTTAACAGGTAGATGGAGAAAGAAAGCAAAAAGAAAAGAATTGTATTTTTATTATCTTTACTTATTAAAGTGATATGTAATTTGTTTCTTATAATGACCTTATCTGAATTGGGTCTTTGGACTTGTAAATTAGAGTCTTCCCTTCTCCTCCAATTCTGGAATATATAAGAAGAACTGACATTGCCTTCATTAAATGTCTAGAAGAGTTGACCAGGAAAATGGATTTGTACTTGACTTTTTGTGTGTTGGGAGGTGTTTGATTACTGTATCATATGCTTTAGTCTTTAATAGAGAGCTCAGATTTTGTATGTTTCATTATATAGTATTGGTAGTTTATATGTATCTTGGAATTTATACTTTTCTTGAAGTTATTTGGTTTGCTGGCATAATTGTGAATACAGGTCTTTAGGTGATTATTTTTCCCTTTCTATCAGTTGTCATGTTTTCTCTCTCATAATTCCAGCTGTCTGCTTTTCTCCTTAATTTATCCAGGTGATGGCTCCTCCAATTTGTTAAAGTTTTCAAAATTGATGTGTGAGTTCTACTGATTTTTCCTATCAGTTTGTTTGTATTTCTTTTCTTTTGATAATAAAAATTATTATTTCATTTTATCTAATAACTTTGGATTTCATTTCCTTTTCTTTTAGTTCAACATTTTGTCAACATTGCTTGCTTTATTTATTTATTTTTTTAAATTTCTGGTAACATTTAGCCCTATATACTTTCCTCAGAAAATATTTTGGCATCATCCCTTAAGTTTCTTTATTTTCATTTGTTCAAGGTACTTTCTGATTTTCCTTTTGTTTTTTTCTTTGATGCATTGCTTGTTCGGGAGGGTATTGTGAATTCTACCTATTAGTATCTGGCTTAGTTTTACTTTTGTAAGTGTTTTCTTTCCGTTTTCACCCAATTGTGGTCATGCTCAATGTTCTTAGACAGTTGAATGCTCTGCAATGCGTACTTTTGTAGATATTCATTGTCTTCCTGAAACAGGCATGAAAGCATTTCAGATTGCTTAACTTGGGAAATAGGTCTCTTCCAACATATCCCCACTTGCTCCTGTTGGCTCCAAACAGATGAGTCCGACCTGGACCTAAGGTTCTATGGTGTAGAGTGTGCCTTTTGTGCTTGGTTTGCTTTGAAGTTTGGAATGCCTTTTTGGCATGATTTCTGGAGGTGCTAGTGGAACGAATGTTTTTGCTGGTTAAGACTCAAACATTTCTTTGACATGGTAGCAGGTTTTCACTGTGAGCATAACTCGGGTGCTGGTCTGAATCACCCTGATTGGTTTAGAGGACCATACACATGTGTGCAGCTTGCAGTTCCTCAGTTTTGACTGGGTTGTAGTCCTGACTCTTTCCTGACCTTTTATGGGTAAGATTTATTTGTGGATTCATGCTCTTCTCAGGAGTCCAGGGGGATGGTGGTGATAGTCATGACCAAAGAGTACAAATTCGGCAATGGAGAAGGTGAAATGAACCAGCTTCACAAACTGCCTTGCTGAAACACCTAGACAGCTCAAACAGTTTGGGGATGGCTTGGAATCCTCTTTGCTGGACCATGACTACTCCAGCCAAATGTAGAGATTATGTGTGTTGGGGGAGGAGTGGTTGCTATGACTTTAAATCTTTGTGGCATCACAGAAGCAAGCTTCCTGAGTAGGAGTCCCTTTCTCCTGACTTTTGGACCCTACAGCTTTAGGGGGAAACCCAAGGAAGCCCAGAAAGAGAGTCCTGTTAGCCTGATGAAAAACTCGGGTTTTCTTTCTTTCTTTCTTCTTTTTTTTTTTTTTTTTTTTTGTTCCCCCGATTTCTCTCTACACAATGAGAAAAGAGAATGACATTCAGTATACCATCCATTAGGAACACATTTCTCCTAAGATTGCAAGGTGTTTCTATTTTCACTGCAATTTCTAAAGATCTCAGTAAGCAGTGAAGACTCTTGGGTATCATTAGCTCTCTGTGATGTTTGTCATCATATGTGTGAGAGAGTCCTTTATCAGCTTCTTTTTCCTATGGGTCTGTGATGAATAAGGAAAGGAAAGTCTCTTCTCAAGGGAAAATGCTAGGGCATAGATGCTTTGTGTTGTCTTTGTGCTCATCTCCTAGTGTTCTGAAACTAGGGATTATGGCTCTGTCTACTTGATTTTAGGGATTAGGGCTCTAATACCTAATAAGGGATTAGGGCTCTGTCTACTTGATTTTACATTTTTATTTTTTTTATAAACATAATGCATTATTAGCACCAAGGATACAGATATGGGAATCACAAGGTTTACACACTTCACAGCACTAACCATAGCACATACCCTTCCCAATGTCCATAACCTCACCACCTTCTCTGGATACCCCTTCTCCCAGCAACCCTCAGTTTGTTTTGTTAGATTAAGAGTCTCATATGGTTCGTCTCCTTCCTGATCCCATTTTGTTTCATTTAGTCTTTTCCTACCCATTTAAACCTGCCATGCTGCATCTCCACTTCCTCATATCAGGGAGATCCTATGATACATGTTTTTCTCTGATTGCCTTATTTTCCTAAGCTTAATTCCATCCACATCATTGTAGATGGCAATATTTCATTTCTTTTGATGTTTTTCAGAGTATTTCATCATACATATATACAACATCTTCTTTATCCATGTTGATGATCATCTAGGCTCTTTTCATAGTTTGGCTTTTGTGGACATTGCTGTTAGAAACATTTGGATGCACCTGCCTCTTCGGATCACTACGTTTGTATCTTTAGGGTAAATACCCAATAGTGCGATTGCTGGGTCATAGGGTAGCTCTATTTGCAACTTCTTGAGGAACCTAAATGCTGTTTTCAAGAGTAGTTGCACCATCTTTCATTCCCACCACCTGTGTAGGAGGGTTCCCCTTTCTCTGCATCCTTTTCAGTATCTGTCATTTCCTGACTTGTTAATTTTAGCCATTCTGACTAGTGTGAGGTGGTATCTCATTGTGGTTTTGATTTGTATTTCCCTGATACCGAGAGATATGGAGCATTTTTTCATGTGTCTGTTGGCCATTTGGGTGTCTTCTTTGCAGAAATGTTAGTTCATGTCCTCTGTCCATTTCTTGATTAGTTATTGGTTTTTTGGGTGTTGAGTTTGCTAAGCTGTTTAGAGATTTTGGATTCTATCCCTTTATCTGATATGTAGTTTGCAAATATCTTCTCCCATTTTATCAGTTGTATTTTGGTTTTGTTAATTTTTTCCTTTGCTGTGCAAAAGTTTTGATCTTGATGAAATCCCAATAGTTCACATTTGCCCTTGTTTCCCTTGCCTTTGGCGGTGATCATAGGAAGAAGCTGCTGTGGCTAAGGTTGAAGAGGTTTCTACCTGTGTTCTGCTTAAGGATTTAATGGATTCCTTTTTCACATTGAGGTTTTTCATCCATTTTGAGTCTACTTTAGTGTGTGGTGTGAGTAAATGGTCCAATTTCATTTTTCTGCATGTGGCTGTCCAATTTTCCCAACATCATTTGTTGAAGAGGCTGTCTTTTTTTCCACTGGACATTCTTTCCTATTTTGTTGAAGATTAGTTGACCATAGAGTTGAGGGTCTATTTCTGGGATCTCTATTCTGTTCCATTGATCTATTTGTCTATTTCTGTGCCAGTGCCAACTCTCTTGATGATGACAGCTTTCTAATAGAGTTTGAAATCCGCAATTGTGATGCCACCAACATTGGCTTTCTTTTTCAATATTCCTTTGTCTATCCGAGGTCTTTTCTGGTTCCATATGATTTTAGGATTTTTTTCCATTTCTTTGAAAAAATGATTGGATTTTAATAGGGATTGTATTAAGTGTGTATATGGCTTTAGGTAACATAGACATTTTCACAATATTTATTCTTCCAATCCAGGAGCAGGGAACATTTTTCCATTTCTTCGTGTATTCCTTAATTTCTTTCATGAGTTCTTCATAGTTTTCTGAGTATAGATTCTTTGTGTCTTTGGTTAGATTTATTCTAGGTATCTTATGGTTTTGGGTGCAACTGTCAATTGGATTGACTCCTTAATTTGTCTTACTTCTTTTATGTTGTTGGTGTAATAAATGCAAGTGATTTCTGTGCATTGATTTTATATCCTGGCAGTTTACTAAATTCCTGTACAAGTTCTAGCAGTTTTAGGGTGGGGTCTTTGGGTTTTCCACATATAGCATCATATCATCTGCAAAGAGTAAAAATTTAACTTTTTCTTTGTTGATTTGGAGACCCTTTATTTCTTTTGGTTGCTGAGGATAGGACTTCTAATACTATGTTTAATAGCAGTGGTAATAACGGACATCCTTGCCATGTTCCTGACCAAAGTGGGAAAGCTTTCAGGTGTTCTCCATTGAGAATGATATTTGTGGTGAGTTTTTCATAGATGGCTTTGATACTATTGAGTTAAATGCCCCCTATCCCTATCCTTTGAAGAGTTTTGATCAGGAAGGGATACTATGTCAAATGGTTTTCAGCTTGTATTAAGAATATTATATGGTTCTTGTTCTTCTTGTTCTTCTTCTTCTTCTTCTTTTTTTTTTTTTTGTTAATGTATTGTTTCTCATTGATTTGTGGCTGCTGAACAAACCTTCCAGTCCTGGAATAAACCCCACTTGGTCGTGGTGACTACTCCTTTTATTGTACTGTTGGATCCTATTTGCTAGTATTTGGGTGAAAATTTTCCCATCTATGTTCATCAAAGCTATTAGTCTGTAATTATATTTTTTGATGGGATCCTTGTCTAGTTTGGGGATCAAGGTGATGCTGGCCTCATAAAACGAATTGGGATGTTTTTCTTCCATTTCTAGTTTTTGGAACAGTTTCAGGAGTATAGGAACGATTTATTCTTAAAATATTTGGTAGAATTCCCCCGGTAAGCCATCCAGCCCTCGGCTTGGTTTATTTGGAAATTTTGGCTGACTGTTTCAATCTCTTTATAGATTATGGCTCTGTTCAGGTTTTCTATTTATTCCTGGTTCAGTTGTAGTAGTTTATATGTCTGAACGAATGCATCTATATCTTCCTGATTGTCAAATTTATTGGCGTAGCATTGCTCATAGCACGTTATTATAATTGTTTGTATTTCTTTGGTGTTGGATGTGATCTCTCCTCTTTCATTCATGATTTTATTTCTTTGGGTCCTTTCTGTTTTATTTTTTATAAGTATGGTGAGGGGTTATCAATCTTACTAATTCATTCAAAGAAACAGCTCCTGGCTTAGTTGATTACTTCTATTGTTTGTTTCGTTGGTTTCTATTTCATTGATATCAGCTTGGATATTTTTTCATTTTTTTATTTCTCTTCTGCTGGGTTTAGGAGAGACTTTGCTCAGGCTGGGGACTCGGACAAGCCAGGATCTAGATTTAGGGTATATTTTGATCTATTAGAAGAAGTTCTACCCCAAATTTTTTAGAAGAAAAATCTTTATGTGTTTACAAAAAATAAATACAATGAAAGATAAAATATTACTATGATAATGAAGGTTCAAGAAAGACTATTATTCATTTTTTATCAAAGGCATTGTTAAGATAAACTAGTTTAAAAACGTTAAAGGAGGAAAGGGTAAAAGTTAAAAAAATAGGAGAAGAAAAAAACCCTAAAAAACATTTCTGTATTTTCCTTTGTTCAAGGTACTTTCTGAATTTCCTTTGGATTTTTTCTTTGATTCATTCCTTGTTCGAGAGTGTACGGTAAATTCTACCTATTGGTATCTGGCTGTGTTTTCCTTTCATAAGGGATTTCTTTCCGTTTTCATACAAACCTGGTAATAAGTATACAACATAGGATTTGAATTCTCTTATATTAATTACAGCTGGATTTGGACCCCAGTACAGGATCTCTGAGGGACAATATTAGGTAATTTCTTGGGAAGATCTTCTATTATGGTCCTCAGAGACACAATCTGAGAAGATTTTGTCTCATGAAGGCATAAAATCTCTCTATCTGACATAGGCACAACCACTCCTGCTCTCTTCTTCTTGCCAATTGAATAAGCTATGTCATCCCATTCCTTCATGTTCAAGCTATGTGTACATTTATACTCGAAAGGAATCTTCTATGGGCAATGTAATGTCAGCTTGTTTTGCTCTTGGTCTTTTCTTTTGACAATGCATGTGTCCCCTAAGCTGAGGTGGTCTAGAGAGCCCATGATGTCTGTGATTCCTTACCACCTTTCCATCTGGTGATCTGCCCTGTGCTGAAAGTGGATATCATAGTCCCCAGCAATATTGGCTTATGGTCCCTAACTCCATTCCATTCTGTTAATATGTTTCAAATATTTAGTTCCACCCATGATGATGGTGTATATATTGGCAATACCCCAAGTTTCTGATGTTTTGAGGGTCCATGAAGACGAAGGACCTTCTGGCTATATTTTGTCTCATGAAGGCATAAAATCTCTCTATCTGACATAGGCACAACCAATCCTGCTCTCTTCTTCTTGCCAATTGAATAACCTATGTCTTCCCATTCCTTCATGTTCAAGCTATGTGTACCTTTATACTCGAAAGGAATCTTCTATGGGCAATGTAATATCAAGCTTGTTTTGCTCTTGGTCTTTTCTTTTGACATTATTTGTCTCTTTTATTTTCATCCAGTCAGTCAATCTTTTTTTAGTGATATGAGAATTTAGTCCTGATACTTTAATTAATTCTTGATAGGTGAGCAGTTAACTTTTCATTTTGGTTGGTTTCTGACTTGGATTCTATGTGCTTTTTTCCTTTATGGTATTTTACCTGGGCTTTGCTTCCTTTAGTACGATTCCTCACTTCCTCCCCATCTTTTGTGTGTCTCATCTATTTATGTGTGTGTGTGTGTGTGTGTGAACGTGTGTGTGTCACATAACGCTTAAAATGAAATTTCAAGTCACTCTTCTTGTGGTAACAATTCAATTTCATATGTCTTGGAAACTCACTTTCCATCCCTCTCAGACATATTTCCTGCAAAGATTGTCACATTCCTCTTTTAGAAACACATATTCACATTAACCTGCCTTCAAACAAACACAAATTTTGTGTGCCCAATTAGAGTCTTATTGTTTTTCTCTTTTTTTCTTGCTTTTTACATGTTTCATTACTTCCATGAGAGAGTGAAATCGTATGTCATTTTTCTATATAATATATATGTTATATATATTTGTATACTATATATATATATGTATATGTTATATACATATATATATGTGTGTGTATATATATATATATATATATATATATATTTCTGTGACTGATAGATGTGACATATGCCAATTCTCTCCACCTTTCTGCCACATGTGGCTAGTGGCAAGAATTCATTCTTGCTTATGGCTGTGTAAGAGTCTGTGGTGCTTTTGGATAACAGTGATATGGTAGGAGTGTCTGGGAACTCAGGGCTTCTGGGACACAACTGGGACTATTACCACATCATCCTAAACATGGCATAAATTATCTGAAGCCTACAAATCAAACTACACAGCGAAAGACAGAAGAAGTTGCAGACACTAGGAAAAGGATGGGGACATGGCTTAGGGGAGAGATGGATGGTTGGTGCTTCACAGGGCAGGAAAACTTGACCAAAGACAAAGGCACAGGATAGAGGAGCACGCTGGGAACCCACGAGGAGCATGTTTCCCAAAGCCACTGGTTGTGAAAAGCAGAGGGTTCAATTGGCACGAATTCTTGCAACCAAAGGGTCTTGAGGACTGGGGAATTCGAATCAGCAGTCTTGACAGACATAGAATCCAGATAATACTGTGTTTCTCCTGGAGAGGACACCAGCAAGCTACGGGGGCAGACAGCCTGGAAACCATGGTCAGAGAAAATACATGGAGACACACTGGGAAGATTATTGGTTATTGCCATGTATCCGTGGGAGGTAGTGTTCATGGAGATGCCTCAATGGGGGCAAAAGAAGCATTGGGCTCTCCACCACCAGGATAAAGACCAACGGAGTGGCCAGAGAGGCCATTGAGGACATTAGCAGCCTAACCTTCAAACTCAAATTTCCAACCCTGCAACACTGTTGGGACTGCTTTCCTCAGTTCAAGTTGCTTAGTTCCAGAAGAAGAGGCCCTCCCATAGGGGACTAGTAGAAATCCCTCCCCACATCCTCTCTCCTGACCAAGCTTTCTGCAGGCCTTCCTTCTGTTGAGTTGGTTGAAATCTACATTCACAGACACATCAGAGTCCACCAAGCTAAACCACCCCATATTCAGTCCAGACGCCAAACACTCCAAATGGCAGGCAAGGAGAGCCTCTGCAGGGCATTAACCTAAAGGACAGAGGAAGGCCACAACACAACAACAGAGGGCATGCCACACACCCGATAATCCTTCAAGTGCCAGTCCTTCGGCACTCCATGATCTTTTTTTCCAAAATAAATTACCCTCAGGACAGAAAAGAGTATGGGCCTTACAACAAATGCAAAGATGGGGGAATAAATTTATGCTGAGGAAAAGGAACAAGGAAATCATCATGGCCAGGCAATCAAAGTGAAACATATATATGTAACATGCTTGACAGAGGATTTAAAGCAGCAGCCAGGATACTCACTGTACATCAGAAAAACATAGAAGACATCAGGGGGTCTTCGACAACAGAAATAAAAGTGATAAAAAAAAGTATAATAATGTGTCCCCGATGAAAAGGCTGGTGGCAGACTGGATGCAAAGTCCAGGAAGCTGGCTGAAGCAGAGGATCAAATTAGTTACCTGGAAGAAAATACTGGAAAATAAGGATGCAAAGCAAAAGAAATAAGGAAGAATGATGGAACTTGAGAATGGATTTAGGGAAATCATTGACTCCAATGAATGTAAATGGTACCTGTTTTAGGAGACCTTTGAGAGAGAGAAAAAGGTAGGCTGAACATTTATTTGAGAAATAAGAGCTGAAAAACATCCCTCATCTGGGGGCAGAAACAGAGATACAGATTCAGAGGTACAGAGGACTCCCATCAACATCAACAGAAGCAGAGCAACACAAGACATAATGTCATTCACCCCTGCAAAAGTTGGCAATGGAGGAATTCTCTTTACCCAAATATGTGTGGAGAGTAGTGTGTCCATAGCCAAGTCACTGACTTTATGGTGACAAGCTATGCCCGCTCTAAAAGTAGTTCAGAATAAGCAACACTAGCCCAAGCCAAAATGCATATACCCTGCATTTCTGAACAGTGACAGAGAAGTGGTTCTTGCCTGGAACAATGATATATTAAGAAGACAAAGATTGGGTAGCTGGGTGTCTACATAGGTTCAGTGGCTGCCTTCAGCTCATCTCATAATCCCAGGGTTATTTGATCATCTCTCATCTCAGGTTCCCTGCTCAGGGGCAAGTCTGCTTCTCCTTCTCCTCCCCTGATTGTGATCTTTGTCTCTCTCTGTCATTCACATCGCTTGAAAAAAAACAAAACAGTTTACAAGGATTTATGGGAGCCAGAGGATGGTTTCTTTAATTCAGACTTATGTCCCTATGAAATGCAGCCAGATACAGAGCACCTCTGACCATCCTCAACTGACAGACCTTCTCTCTGAGCTCTCTTGTTCATTCTCCTCCTCTTCTTCTTCTTGCATCTCCTCACCAGCCTGTAGCATCTGATGTCTTTCCCTTGCAATGGCCCTTTATTCTCACATTATTCATCCTCTCCTGGATCCAGTAGAACATGCTCATGATCCTCAACAGGAACTGTTTGCTTATCGCATGAAAACATTTGGGTGATGGAAATGAGATGGTTCAGGCTGATTTGTGCTATAACATCTCAATTCAGTTACCGAGAGCAAAGCTGTGCCGCCCTGTGTGAATGCTCAGGGTTCTTAGTTGTAAAGTCTTCAATGGATCCTTTTGTAGTCAAAGGTTGTGAACCTGAATCTGGCATGAAATCTTTTCAGGTGGCTTCACTTGGGCAATACGTTTCTTTCAACATGCTCTGCACTAGCTCCTGTGGACTCCAAACAGATGAGTCCATCCTAGACTTAGTTTCTAGGGTGTAGAGTCTGCCTTTGGAGCTTGGTCAGCTGAAGATGAGTAGCCCTTTTCTTCATTATTTCTGAAGATGCTAGAGGAACAACTGCCTTCCTGTTTAAGACTCCAGATATGTCTTTGGCATGGTTGCAGTTGTTTACCATGAGCTTTCCTTGGATTGCCCTTTTCCTGATGTATAGCGCCCTGATTGGGTGGGAGGATCATGCACATGATCCTCACTTGAGATAATGTTGTAGTCCTGATTCTTTCTTGACCTTTTGTGCTAAGATGGAATCGTGTTTCTTACCCCTCTCAGGAGTCCAGAAGGCAGAGGGTGACAGTCACGACCAAAGACTACAAATTCGGCCATGGAGAAGGTGACACCTACTCACTTTGCAAACTCACTTAGTGAAATACCCAGGAATCTCCAACAGTTTGGGGGGGCTTGTGATTCTCTTGGCTGACCCATGACTACTCTAGCCAAGTTAGCAATTAGGGGTGGTTTGGGGAGGAGTGGTTCCTATGCCCTCAAACTTTGTGACTTCCCAGAAGCTGGCTTTATTGAAGCAACAATTGATCTCTAATGACCTTTGAGTCCTATGGATTTAGGTAGGAAACCCCAGGAAGGACAGAAAAAGAGCGATGTTAGCCTGATCATGAACTCAGGTTGTCTTTTGTGTTTATTTCCCACTTCCCTTTTCACTCCAAAGAGAAAGTAAATGGCATTCTATTTACCATCCTTTAGGCCAAAGTTTCTCCAGAGAGATCAATGTTTTCCATTTTTCACTGCAATTTCTATAGATCTCAATAAAAAGTAGAGATTCTTGGGTATCATTAGCACTCTGTGAGGTTTGCCATTATATGGGTGAGGGAATTTTTTTTAGCTTCATTCCCCATGGGTCTGTGACGAATAGTGGAAGAAAAATCCCTTTTCAAGGGAAAATGCTAGAGCATGAATGCATTGTGCTGTCTGGGTCCTCATCTCCTAGTGTTCTGAAACACCTGCCATAAGGGATTATGTCTCTGTCAACCTGATTTTACCTTAAAGACCTTTGAAAAGGCTTCAAAGACAATGACATTCTGCATTACAACTAACCATTAAGGAAGAGCATTGGACAGCACTCCTTGTCATTTTTAACTCTACATGCCATGGTAATGGGTATAGCCATATTGACCAACTCTCTTTATTCAGAAGAAATTGAATGGCCTTTATTGATGGTCTACAATGCCCACTGGAGCAGAACTGTGGAAGGAGCCAATATGCCTTTCCAAAGGCTAGTGCATAAAGAATGTGGATCCATATAGGCAAACAAGTATTTCTCAGCCATCAGATAGGATGAACCCCCGACACTTGCATTGACATGAATGA
The DNA here is from genome assembly GCF_011764305.1 of Mustela putorius furo. Lineage (NCBI taxonomy): Eukaryota > Metazoa > Chordata > Mammalia > Carnivora > Mustelidae > Mustela > Mustela putorius. The sequence continues at coordinate 2,628,610 of NW_025421566.1, read as the reverse complement.
CACAGCCCTGGGTGATGCTAAGCGAAAAAGGCAAGCAGACAAAAGGAAATATTATATGGCTTCACTCATATGTGGCAAATGAGGAATGGACATTAGTAGAAAGAAGAGAAAACTGAAGGGGAAGATGTAAGAAGGAGACAAAGCAGGAGAGACTCAGGACTCTGGGAACCAAGCTGAGAGTTACAGAAGGGAGAGATATACAGGGAATAAGGGAACTGCTTAATGGGTATTGAGGAGGTGTGGCATATTTTATGATGAGTACTTGGTGGTATATGCAACTCAAGAATCATTTAACACTAGGTCAAAATGTATGATGGAAAATATGCTATCTTTCTGAAAGTAACACAAAATTAAAAGAAAAGAAAAACAGTCCCTTTAACAAGTAGATGAAGAAAGAAAGAAAAAAGGAAATAATTATATTTTTATTATCTTTACTTATTAAAATGTTATGTAATTTGTTTTCTATAATGTACTTATCTGAATTGGGTCTTTGGACCTTATAAATTATAGTCTTCTCTCCTCCTTCATTTCTGGAATAAAGAAGACAAGTTTTCATTGCCTGTATTAAATGTCTAGAAGGATTCACCAGGGAAATGACTTGGACCTGGCTTTTTGTGTGTTAGGAGGTGTTTGATTACTGCTTCAAATGCCTTTGTAACTAATAGAGAGTTCAGATTTTGTATGTTTCAATACCTAGTCTTGGTAGTTGATATGTGTCTTGGAATTCATTCTTTTCTCTCAGTTATTGGATTTGCTGGCATAATTTTGTATTGGGGTCTTTTAGGTAACTTCTTTTCCCCTTTCAGTTATCATATTTTCCTCTCATAATTTCATCTGTATGCTTTTCTCCATGTTTTATCCAGGTAATGGCTCTTCCAGTTTGTTAAAGTTTGCAAAACTGACATGTGAGTTCTATTGATTTTTTTCTTATTGTCTGTATTTCTTTTACTTCAATAAACACATGTACTATTTTATTTATTCAGATAACTTTGGGTTTAGTTTCCTCTTTTTGTAGTTCTGTATTGTGTCAACTGAGCTTGCTTCATTTAGGTCTTTTTTGTTTTCATTAATATATGCATTTGTCCATGTATTCTTTCCCCAGAAAATGTTTTTGCATCATACCTCAGGTTTCTTTATTTTCCTTTGTTCAAGGTATTTTCTGTTTTTCCATTTGACTTTTTCTTTGATGTATTGCTTGTTCGGGAATGTGTTGTGAATTTCAACCTATTAGTATCTGGCTGTGTTTTCCTTTTGTAAGTTATTTCATTCCATTTTCATACCATCATGGTCATAAGTATATATAATATGAAATTTGAATTCTCCTATATTAATTATAGCTATATTTGGACTCCAGCACAGGATCTCTGATAGACAATATTAGGTCTGCCCTTGGGAAGAGCTTCTCTTATGGTCCTGAAAGACACAGTATTTTGCATGGCTCCCCAAAGCTCAGGTGGTCTAAGGAGACCATGACATCTGTCATTCCTTATCACTTTTCCATCTGGATGATCTAGCCTGTGCTGCACATAGATATTGTAGTTCCCAGCAATACTGGATTGTGGTCACTATCTGCATTCCATTCTGTTAATATGTCTCAAATATTTAGATACACCTTTGTTGGTGATATATATATATATATATATATATATATATATATATATATATATTCTTCCAAGTTGGTAATGTTTTGATGCTCTATCAAGACAAAGAACCTTCCGGTTATCTTTGTCTCATGAAGGCTTAAAGTCTTTCTACTGATAGAGGCACAACCACTTCTGCTCTCTTCTTGCCAATTGTATAATCTATGTCTTCCAATTCCTTCACTTTCAAGCTACGTGTATCTTTATAGTTGAAGGGAATCACCGATGGGCATCATAGCGTCAAGCTTTTTTGTTTTTGTTCTTTTTTCTTTTTTTTTGAATTTTTGACATTTATTATTTTCTTCCATTTGGTCAGTCTGTTTGTCGTAATAAGAGAATTTAGTCCTGAATACTTTACTTAATTCTTGGTGGGTCGAGAGTTAACTTTTTCATTTTGGTTTGTTTCTGATGTGGATTCTCTGTGCTTTTCTCCTTTATGGTATTATCTTCGTGGTATGATTCCTTCAGTGCTATTCCACACTTGATTCCTCTCTGTTTTGTCTATGTGCGTCTCATCTATGTGTGTGTGTGTGTGTGTGTGTGTGTGTGTGTGTGTGTATGCTGCACATAATGCTTATAATGAAATTTCAAGAGATTGAAGTCTCTATTGGGTAACTATTCAACTTCAAATACATAAGAAACTCACATTGCATCCCTTTCAGCCTCATTTCCTGCAATGAATGTCCTTTTTAATCCTCTTTTATAAACACATATTCTCACTAACCACCCTTCTAACAAACACAATATATTGTGAGGCCTCTTTAGAGTCTTATTGTTTGTCCATTTTTTCTTGCCTTTTCAAATGTTTCTTAACTTCCTTGAGTGAGTGAAATCATATGCTATTGGTCTTTCTGTGACTGATAGATTTGACTCTGCCTTATGCTCTCCTGATATTTGCCACCTGGAAAAGTGGGAAGAATTCATTCTTGCTTATAGCTGGGTAATGGTCTGTGGTGCTTTTGGAGTACGTTGAGATGATAATAGTGTCTGGGAACTCCAGGCTTGTCTTCAGCCATGAGGATAACCTGAAGATTACCACATCAATCTCATCATGGTGGTATTTGACCCAAAACCTACAAATCAAACTCCACAGCATAAGAGAGAAGTCACAGAGACTATGGGAGAATGGTGGAGACATGGCTTAGGGGAGAAGTGGACTGTTGGCGCTTCAGAGAGCCGGGAGCCATGGCCAAAGACAAAGGCACAGGAGGGAGAAGCACACTGGGAACCCACAAGGAGCATGGTTCCCTACAGCCTTTGGCTCTGAAAAGGAGAGAGACTGAATGACACATGTTCTGCAAACAAAGGGTCTTGAGGCCCAGAGTTTTCAGGTCAGCAGGCTTGGCAGACATAGACTCTAGAGAACACCAATCAGCAACCAGGTGCAGGCAACCTGAAAAACATGATAAAAGACAATACCTGGAGACAAGTGGGCAGATTATTTGTACATTCAGTATACCCGTGATAGTCAGTGTTCATGTAGATGCCTTGATGGCGTCAAAAGGAAGATTGGGCTCTCCAACCACTAGCATAAATACCAAGGTACTGTGCAAAGGAAGGTGGTGATGACACTAACTACCTAACCTGCAAACCTGAAATTAGACCCTGGAACACAGGTGGGACTGCCTTCATCAGTCCAAGTTGCTTAGTCCCAGGAAAACAGACCCTCTTGTAGGGGACTGGAAGAAAGACCTGCCCACATCCTCTCTCTTGACCATAGCATTTTGCACACCTTAGTTCTGTTGAGTTTGTTTAAAGTCTCCTTTAACAGGCACACCAGAGCTCCCAAGATAAACCTCACCATATTCAGTCCAGACACCAAACACTCCAAATGGCAGGCAAGTAGAGCCACTGCAGATGACTGGAATAAAGGACAGAGGACAGCCACAACACAACAGGGAAGTGCATGCAATCCACGCCCGAGAATCTGTCAAGGGCCAGTCCTTGGCCACTCCATAATCCCTTCTTCCTAAAGAAATTATGCTCAGTGCAACTGTGCCTCAGAACAATGTATTACTTAAGGTATAACCCATGGGAAATTTTACTAGTTACCAAGCACATTTACATATAGCCTTCAGAAAAACACATACTGGTAACAGGCCTCTGTTGCCAGGAAAAGACGGTATACAGCCTGGATGTTGGGCAACGTAAGATGCCAGCTACTTCTGGGTGGAATGCCACCTGCTTCATTTTTCTGGTATCTCCTCTTTACCCCAGAGAGCTCCTGTGGCTAATTATATAAGTCCTTTGAATGTGCTTGTTCAACTATAAACCTTATACCACTTGTCCAGACATATTATGTCTTCCTTCTTGTTTTTCTACAAGGCATATGACTAATTTGTGCCTTCTTGGGCTGTTCTGTTGGTTATAGTTTTTATTTAATAAAAGAGGGACTGAGGAGTTGTTTGGGTTTTTTCTACTGTTGTACTCTGCTCCCTTTCTCTTGCAGCTGACTTGTTTGTCCCTCATTCTTCTCCTGTTTGCTGAGAGGACATGGCAAGTGGCACCAAAACAGGGATAGGAAATGAAACAGGAAAAGTCCCAATGTGAATTTTTGCCTTTATCGCGCTGGTGACTTGTGGGTACTTATCACAGTGTATGGGTAATCTAGAGAGCACAAATGATTATTGCCTTTATGTTTCCTTCCTGACATGGCTTCTAAAGGTATTGGGGTCTTTTAGGTAACTTTTTTTCCCCTTTCAGAACAAACATAAGCGAGGGCCAAGTTATGGAGCTTTGAAAAGTAACTAAAGAACATTGCTCCACGTTCCCTGTATTAGGGACTTTAGATTTAAAAACATGGGAAAATGTAGGTCATTTAGTATGCAGTTAAAACTTCTGCATACTAAAGGAAAACCAATTCCAATTACTATATGGCCTACTTGGACCCTCATCCCCTCCATTTTGGAGGCTTTACAAAGCCCTGATTTGGAGAGCAATAATAAATGTTCAGGGGAAACTAAAAAAGAGGAACCTGAACATGCCATCCAGGAGGAAAATGAAATTACTAAGCCCATCATAATGGAATATATAAAGGAGGAATCTCCTCCTCATCCTCCAATAACAGAACAAAAGTTACATTGCCACCATTAGCATTATCATTCTATAAGAAGGCACCTTTTGGGGAAAAAGTGAAAAATACATGTTTTCAGCCATTCAAAAAGGCATCCTTGAAACACAGTGAGCAGGAGACTTAGATGCCTTGCATTTTAATTTCCTGGTTATTATTAATAACATGTCGCTACAGGACATGATCCTAACAATGCTAATGGCAACTATGAGGCCAAGAATGAGCCATTTCCCTTCAAATTATTGAAGGAACTAAAAGAAGCAGTACAAAACCATAGGGTTAATTTTCCATTTACCACAGAAATCATTCCAGGCATCACTGATGGCAATTGACTTAATCTTACTGATGGGTCATTGTTAACAAAAAGAGTTTGATCCTCAAGTGAGGTTTTACAATTTAAAACATGGTGGCAAGATCATGCAGAAACACAAACTGCCCATAACAGAGCTAGTGATGTTCCTATTTCCAAGAAGCAGCCCATGGGAATTGGGCCATGGGCCTGGATGTAAGACCATGTACTCATAAAAGATCAAGCTATTGAGCAGCTCCAGAATTGCTATTTGAGAGACTGGGAGAGAATAGAATCCGAAGGAGAGAAGTGTTCTTTTCAGAGGGGTATGCAAGGTCCAAAAGAACACTATACTGATTTTATTGCAAGATTGCATGTGGCTATCAAAAAAACCAGATAAATAATCTTGAGTCTGCTGATCCCATTCTTCAGCTGTTGGCTTATGAGAATGCTAATGCTGATTGTAAGAAATTGATATCACCCTTTAAAGGCAAGGGAACAATGACAGATTATATTAAGCTATGCCAAGGAGTAAGAATAGAGATCTATAAAGCTGATTTGTTAGCTCAAGCAATGGCTGCTCTAACCACAGAAAAATTTAAAGGACAATGTTTCAACTGTGGGCAAGCAGGGCATACTAAGCTCGATGTAGGCAATAAGGAAAATTCCTTCTGCAAAATGCAAAAAATAAAATACCTGGTCTGTGTCCCAAATGTAAAAAGGGAAACGATTGGGCAAGTCAATACCATTCCAAATTTAGCAAGGATGGATCCTCCCTTCAGGGATACTTATTTTGGGGAAAGCCCTCAGCCCTGAAAAACAAGGGGTCCAATTCTCCCTTAACACCCAGCTTTCAAACAAATATACCATTTTAAATTTATTACAGCCTGATAGTGTTGAATTAGATATCCCCGTCCCCTAAAATTATCTTTTAATGCCTGCCAAGGTTTCCATTAAAATTCCAACTAATATTTATGGCCCTTTAACAAAGGAGACGAGTGGGTTACTTTTGGGGAGATCTAGCATTACATCAAAGGGAGTACTACTCACATTGGAATTATTAATTCAGATTTTTCTGGTCAACTTTCAATGATGTTAATTAATGTGGTTCCATAATGTTTTCAAAAAGGAGACTGCATTGCCCAGTTGCAAATCTGACCCTATCTCCAGCGTCAATCTAAAAACCAACAAAGAAACTCCAATGCTTTGGAAGTACTGGGAAAACTGGAGTATATTTAACTGAGAAAATCTATCAAGATAAGCCAACTTGTCATCTTAAAATACAAAGAAAGGAATTTTCATGTCTAATTGATACTGGAGCTGATGTCTCTATCATAAGCTCATTACATTGCCCTAAAAAATGGCCATATAATTCCTTTTCTGTTAGTATTACGAGATTAGGACAGGCTGGCAATGTGTGTTAGAGCTCCAATATTCTTTTCTGTAAATGATCTAAGGGTCAAAATGATTATCTGCAGCCATCTAGTGTAAACTAACCCATTAACATTTGGGGGCAAAATTTACTAAGTCAATGGGCAGCCTCACTGGTTGTACCTTACCGTAAGGAGGATTCCCAGATTTTTCACTGAGGGCCACTCTTCCTGAACCCATTAAGTTAAATTGGAAGAATAACAAACCTATTTGGGGGGAGCAGTGGCCCTTAGCATGCACTTGCACGTGCACACACACCCACACGCACACCTACACTCACTCCCCCCACACACAATTATTTACTTCGCAAGCCCTAGTAGAGGAACAAATAAGAAAGGGACATATTGAAGAATCTCACAGTCCTTGGAATTCACCGGTCTTTGTTATTAAAAGAAAAAAAAAACAGGAAAATGGAGACTTTTAACAGACCTGCGTGGGGTTAATTCTGCTATCCAACCCATGGGGTCTCTCCCACCTGAATTGCCTTCACTGAATCTAGTCCCACACGAATGGCCAACAATTACCATAGATTTAAGCAATGGATTAAAAAGCAAATGGATTGATTTTATACTATATCACTGGCTAAGGAAAACTGTCCCCATTTTTCTTCCTCTATTCTCAGTGTAAATTTAAAAGAACCAACCAAATTATATCAATGGATAGTTCTTCCAAAAGGACGGTTAAACAGACCCACTATCTATTAGGGGTCTGAGGCAAAAGTTATACAGTTTGTTAAAAATAAATTTCCACAAATTTATCTTATCCATTATATGGGTGATATATTATGTGCAGCTTATGACAACATGCAATTGCAGGATGCATTTAGAATGCTTCCATTGCAATTTGAAAAATACAAATTAATTATAGCTCTGAAAAAAAATACAAGTCACCACACTTTTTTCATATTTAGGATTCATTATGGACAGGATCTCAGTTAAACCACAAAAAGCTCAAATCCATAGAGATAAAATTACAACCTTTAATGATCTACAAAAATTATTGGGAGACATTAGTTGGATAAGACTTAAAATTGGAATTCCCAATTATGCTTACTGCATCTATTTGCCTTTTTAATGGGAGATCCTAATTAAAACAGCCCTAGCACTCTATCAAAAAAGGCTGTAAAGAATTACAATTTGTTAAAATCTAGATTCACTAAATGCAAATGGAAAGAGTCCAACATGAGATACTATAGATCATCTCATTTTTCATACCCAATGTACACCTACTGGATTAATTATTTGGGAAAAACTAAGTAAAAAATGGATTTTGCTCCTAAATAATACTGTTAAAACACTCACTACCTAGATAGACCATAATGGCAGTATTATCCAATTAGGAAGAAAAAGAACTCACCAAAAACAGGGGTATGATCCACAGGTTTTGTTCTTCTTTAAATAAGACACAAATTGAAACAGCATTCCAAAATAATTTGAATTGGCAAATTGTCCTTAGTAACTTTACTGGAAACACTTATTCTCATTATCCATCTTTACCTATTGTTTCCTTTTTAAAACATACTTCTTTGGTCCTTCTTAAAATTATTTCAAAAAATCCAATAACAAATGCCCACATACTTTTCTGATGGCTCTGTCAAAGGTAAAGCCTGATATAATGGTCCTAACTCAAAGGTCATATCTACTACCGGTCTCTCAGCACATAATTCAGAATTAATGGTGGATAATACTTTGTTTCAAGATGTTTCTTCTGCATTTAATATGTTATATTTTTCTTTGTATTCAGTGTATATTTTACACCATATTTAAACTGCTACTATTTCTACATCTGATGTCTCCCTCCACTCATTGTCTCATATTGACAATCCCTCATTCATCAGTGTTCTGCTCCTTTCTATGCTCCTCATATCTAAAGTTACACCAGCCTTCCTGGGGCATTAATCAAAGATAATGAAATAGCTGACTCTCTTGTTTTCTCAGCTTTTCAGGAAGCCTCTGATTTTCATTCTATTACACATGTTAACCAAAAAGGACTCTGGCATAAATTCCCTCTTACTAAGGAACAAGAAAATTTTATTGTCCACTCCTGTCCTTTTTGTGCTGCCGTAGATCTGCCTACACAGCCAGTGGGTATCAACCCATGAGGCATAATAGCCAATAAGATATGGCAGATGGATGTTATTTACACCCCTTCCTTCGGGAAACAATCTTTTGTTCATGTCACTATACACACATATTCTCGCTTCATATGGGCTACAGCTGAAACAGAAGAAACTGCTGCACACATTATCAGACATCTCCACTCAGCTTTTGCATTCATGGGAATGCTTAAAGCCATAAAACCTGATAATGCACCTGCTTATGCTTCCGATAAGTTGCAATCTTTCCTTAATCTATGGAATATTAAACATCTCATATAACCTTCCAGGACAAGGAATTGGAGAAAGGGCTAATCAAATATTAAAATTACAGCTTCATAAACAAAAAGAAAAAAATACAGGGTCCTCCTCAAAAGGTATAAGCACAACTTTTATTTACTCTTAATTTTTTGGATTGTGATGATAAAAACACTGCAGCAATAGAAAGACATTTTAGTAAACAAAAACAAGACAAAAATCTATTCTCCAATCTGGTGGAAAAATATTTTTTCTAATCAATGGCTCCCTGGTAACTTAGTTACCTGAGAAAAGGGATCAGCATATGTATTACCAATGAGGCTGTCGAGCCCATATGGGTGCCCTCTCATTTCATAAAGGGTCGTTATGAGCTAGAGGAAAAGATTCAGATTCAAAGAGGTCCCACCGATCATCAGCTTCGAGGGTATCACCTTAAAGAACCCTTAAATCATGGCACCTGGGATAGACAGAACAAAAATTGCAACTTGGGGCCAGATAAAGAAACTGACCAAGAAAGCAGTGAAAGTTCTGGAAAATGAGTAGTGTCCTTTCACGCCTGACAACACGGTGGTAACTATGAGAGCTCTCATCAGGGTAGCCATAAGTCTTCCTGGACATTATGCACAAATAAATAACTACATACTGGGCTTATATACCCAATCTTCCCCTGCTCTGTCCAGTAGAGTGGGGAGAAGTATAATACCAATTTATTTAAATGCCTCAGAATGGTTATCTGGAATTTTGGATCTTAGATTGCTGCTATTGCCCTTAGAGGAAGGCACAAATATTAATCTTACCTTAGGATATCAAAATAGAGCCATATGGATCAGAAATCATTCCAGTTGCCTTATCCATGATGATCAAAGATGGTGGATATTCCTACTGATAAATATCTGACTGAAGTTCAGTTACATTTACTCTCCACTAAAGGATCCCTAACCAATGAATATTGGGGTGCTGGCTATAGCACAGCAGCACCTCCTATTCCCAAAGGCAAACTAATGCAAATGTGATATGATGAGGGAATCTTCCCTTCGTGGGAAGATCGTTGGACTTCTCAACCCAGTATTGCTATTAATGGTTCCTATGGAATAGTTTGGGCCTGGTCCCCTAAGGGGATGGCAGTCACCAATTGCACTGGTGGACACTGCTCCTCTCATTGAAATTTAAAATGGCAGTTTTTTAATTATCTCATGTTACCACAAACCTTAACTTCAGGAGATGCACCTCTGGTCTGGCTTGGGCAAGGACCTTCAAGGCCAGTCCATTTTGTTCATTGTCATAAAAGACAAAAAAAAAATTATGGAAAGTCACCACCACTTTAAATCACCTAAGAGTTTGGAACAGCTCTTATATTTATCAGTCTAATAACTATGCATTTTCCTTTTTCCTAATGGATGAAGAATGGGTAAAACTTGTGTTAGAGGTCACTATGCTTTTATTATTGGAAAAATGATTTTTGATCATAACACTAAAGAGATCAACTGTCTCAGATGCAAAATGTTCACCTATGTAGATGAGAATGTTTATAAAGACAATTCTATCATTCTCATAGCTAGAAGAAGAAAGGGCATTTAGTTACTGGTGAAACACCACTGTGTTTGGGAAAGCTCTCCAGATATGCGTGTACTTTTAAGAGTTTTGAAGGACTGGGTTCATAGAACAACAACAACAACAAAAATCATGGGTTGCTTATAACCGCTATTTTAGTAATTATAGCTATTATTGCCACAGCTACCACTGCAGGAATAGCCTTGCATCAAACAGTACAAACCACACAACTTGTACAAAAGTGGCACAAGAATGCTATCCCAGCTTGGAATTAACAAATGATCATAGATCAAAAAATTAGATGAAAATATATATGATTTAAAAACAGCCATGATATATATAGGAGGTGATCTTGCAAATATAAGGCTTAGACTTCACATTTTATGTGACTGGAATGTTTCTTCCTTTGGTATTACTCCCCATGTCTAAAAATGTATCAGACAATCTTGGAGCAAAATTTACCGGCATATTACTAATCATTATGGTGATAACCTAACTGTAGATATTAGACAAGTTAAAGATAATATTCAAAGCATCACTCACTCGTCTTTATAATCTATTCCAGGAGTGAGTTTTACTCAAAGAATTAAAGATATTCTGTCTAATTTAAATCCTTTTACTCAGATTAAACAAACTGGTCTTGGAGTTATAGGTGGAATGATTCTTCTTGTTCTTGTTCTTGTTCTTGTTCTTGTTCTTCTTCTTCTTCTTCTTCTTCTTCTTCTTTCTGTAATCTTTTTATGCTTAGTCATCAGATGCAAGTGGAAATCCCTCTAATGACTGATGGATCAAGACGTTGCAAAATTGGCTTTTCTACTTCTGCACAAACAAAAAAGGGCCAATGCAACTGTCACTCAGAACAGTGTATAATTTAAAATATAATCCATGGGAAATTTTACTAGTTACCAATCACATTTAGATAAAGCCTTAAGAAAAACACATCCTGGCAACAGGCCTCTGCAGAAGAGGACCATATAAGGCCTGGAAGCTGAGCAGTGAGGGATGCACAGCTAGCTCAGGGCAAAACCCCACCCGCTTCAAGGATGAGCAGCTGGGAATGCTTAGCCCCCATAGGGAGGAATGCTGCCTGTTTCATTTTTCTGATATCTCCTTTTTACCCCAGAGAGTACCATATGCTAATTAGTTAAGTCCTTTGAATGTGCTTGTTCAACTATAAACTTAATACTGCTTATTCAAATATATTCTGCCTTCCTTCTTGTTTATATACAAGGCATATGGCTAATGTTGGGCCTTCTTGGGCTCTTCTGTTTGTTGCAGTTTCTATCTAATAAAAGAGGGATTGAGGAGTTGTTCGGGACAACAGTCTTTTTTTCTATTGTGATCCCGTGCTCTATTTCTCTTGCAGCTGACTTGTTTGTGCCTCATTCCTCTCCAATTCACTGACAGGAAGCATCACCTGAGGGTAGGAAAAGTAACGGGCTTTTCCAATACATAGAAGAATAGAGAGACCTAGATAAAATTCAAAGAGGGAAAATTCAAAGAATGAGAAAAGATCATGGCCAGACAATCGAAGTTAAGTATGTTAAATATGTACATGTAACATGTCCAATCAAGGATTTAAATCAGGAGACATGGTACTCACAGTGTAGCATAAAAACATAGAAGACATCAGACTTTATCTCGGACCACAGAGATAAAGTTATTAAAAAAAAAGAGTCCCTGATGAAGAGATTGGTAGCAGACTGGATGTAAAGTACACTTAGTTGGCAATCAGATGATCAAGTTAGTTTCCTGGAAGGCAAATACTGGAAAATAATGGAGCAAAGCAAAAAAGAGAATGAAGAATGATGGTACATGAGAATGGACTTAGGGAAATCATTTAGTCCTTCAAATGCAGTAAGGAGCCTATTGTAGGAATCCTGGAAGAGAGATAAATAAGGCTAAACATTTCTTTGCAAAATCATACCTGAAAACTTCCCTAATATGGGGACAGAAATGGAGATCCAGATTCAGAGGCACAGAGGACTCCCATCACCATCAACAAAAGCATAGAATCACAAGACATAGTGTCATTCATCCTGCAATACCTATCAATGGAGGAATTCTATTTACCCAAATATGCTTGGGAGAATAGCGTGTCTGTACACAAGTCACTCATTTCATAGCGACAAGTTATGCTAGCTCTAGAAGCTGGTCAGGTAGAGCAAGCTACGCCTGCCCATGCCAAAATCCATATACACTGCATTTGTGAACCATGACAGAGAAGTCGTTATTGTCTAGAACAATGAGATATTAAGAAGACAAAGATTGGGTACTGGCATGTTTCCATCAGTTCAGAGGCTGCCTTCAGCTCAGCTCATGGTCCGAGGGTCATTGACTCATCTCCCATCTCAGATTCCCTACTCAGGGGCATGTCTGCTTCTCCCTCTGAAGCTCCCACCTGATTGTGATCTCTCTGTTTCACTCTCTCAAATACATGCATGCACATCGCTTGGAAAAAAACAAATAAACAAGCAAACAAGCAAACAAAAAACAGTTTACAGGGATTTACTGGGGCCAGAGAATGGTTTATTTAATTTTGACATATGTCCCTATATAATTCAGCCAGGTACAGAGCACCTCCCACCATCCTAAAATGCTAGACCTTGGCTCTGAGCTCCCTTGTATATTTTCCTCTTCTTTGTCTTCCTGCATCTCCTCACCAACGTGTAGCATCTGCTGTCTGTCCCTCTGTGATGCTCCTTTGTTTTCACATGTTTCATCCTCTTCTGGCTCCATTAGAACATGCCTATATATAGCAACAATCACTGTTTGGTTTTCGCATGATAACATATAGGAGATGGAAATGAGAGGGTTAAGGCAGGCTTGTGCTGCAACATCTCCATTCAGTTCCATAGAGAGAAGCTGCACAGCCCTGTGGGAATGTTCAGAATTCTAGACAATAGAGTCCTCTTCAGTACATCCTTTTGGAGATACATGGTGTCTTCTTGGAACTGGTATGAAAGCCTTTCACATGGCTTCACTTGGACACTGGGTCTTTTCCAACATGCTCTGCACTTAATCCTCTTGCTCTAAATGGATGGTGCCATCATGGGCCTATGTTTCTAAGGTGTAGAGTCTACCTTTGGTGCTTGGTGAGCTTTGAAGATGGGGAGGCCTTTTTGGCACGGTTTCAGAAGATACTAGTGGACCACGTTTCCTTGCTACTCAAGACCACACAGTCTTTGGCATGGTTATGGGTGTTCACTGTGAGCTTTCATCAGTGGCCCTTTTCTTAGTCAGAACTGCCCTGATTATTTGGGAGAACCATGCACATGTGTGGCACTTGGAATTCCTTTCCTTAGACTGTGTTGTACTCCTGACTCTATGATTACCTGTTGTAGGTAAAATGGAATTTTGGATTCTGGCCTTTCTCAGGAGTCCAGAGGGCTACTGGTGACAGTCACGACCAAAGACTACAAATTCGGGCATGGAGAAGATGATACCAACCCCCTTCACTAACCACTCCTACTCTCTCTTCCTTGCATTTTCATAACCAATCTCTTCCTATACTTTCACTTTTAAGCTCTGTGTTTTTTTCATGTTGAAGGGAATCTCCTATGGGCAACATAATGTGGAGCTTGTGTTGTTTTTGTTCTTTACTTTTTGAACTTCTTTGCCATTTTTTTTTTCATCTAGTCAGTTCATCTGTTTGTAGTGATAGGAGAATTGAGTCCTGAATACTTTAAGTAATTATTGATATGCATGAAGTTACCTTTATCATTTTGGTTGGTTTCTGACTTGGACTCTCTGTGCTTTTCCCTTTATAATATTTTCTTTGGGGTTTGCTTCCTTTGGTCTATTCCTCACCTCCTCTCCAATATTTTTTTGTGACTGTTATTTCTATATGTGTGTGTGTGAGAGAGAGAGTGTGTGTTTCACAAAACACTTATAATGAAATTTCAAGAGATATGTTGTCGGTCTTTTTTGGATAAGAATTAAACTTTGAATGATTTGGAACTCAGGTTACATCCCTTTCAGCTACATTTCCTGCAACGAATAACCCATTTAATCCTCTTTTACAAACACATATTCTTACTAACCTGCCTTCGAACAAACACAAAAATTGTGTGGCCCAGTCAGAGTCTTATTGTTTTTTCTTTTTTTATATAAGGGTTAAAAATATATTTATTTATTTACTTACTTATTACTTATTTATTTAAAAAAATTAATAAACATATAATATATTTTTATCCCCAGGGGTACAGGTCTGTGAATCGCCAGGTTTACACACTTCACAGCACTCACCAAAACACATACCCTACCCAATGTTAATAACTCCACCCCCTTCTCCCAACCTCCCTCCCCCCAGCAACCCTCAGTTTGTTCTGTGAGATTAAGAGTCACTCTTGGTTTGTCTCCCTCACAATCCCATCTTGTTTCATTTATTCTTCTCCTACCCCCTTAACCCACAATGTTGCATCATCACTGCCTCATATCAGGGAGATCATACAATAATTGTCTTTCTCTGCTTGACTTATGTCGCTAAGCATGATATGCTCTAGTCCCATCCACATTGTCACAAATGGCAAGATTTTATTTTTTGATGGCTGCATAGTATTCCATTGTGTATATATACCACATCTTCTTTATCCATTCATCTGGTGATGAACATATAGGTTATTTCTATAGTTTGGCTATTGTGGACATTGCTGCTATAAACATTCGTGTGCACGTGCCCCTTCGGATAACCACGTTTGTATATTTACAGTAAATACCCAGTAATGCAATTACTGGGTCATAAGACAGTTGTATTTTCAACATTTTGAGGAACTCCAACTGTTTTCCAGAGTGGTTGCACCAGGTTGCATTTCCACCAACAGTGTAGGAGAGTTACCCTTTCTCCACTTCCCTGCCAGCATCTGTCATTTCCTGACTTGTTAATTTTAGCCATTCTGACTGGTGTGAGGATATCTCATTGTGGTTTTGATTTGTATTTCCCTAGTGATGAGTGATATGAAGCACGTTTTCATGTGTCTGTTGGCCATCTGTATGTCTTTGCAGAAATGTCTGCTCATGTCCTCTGCCCATTGGATTATTTGTTCTTTGGGTGTTGAGTTTGCTAAGTTCTTTATAGATTTTGGACACTAGTCCTTTATCTGATATGTTGTTTGCAAATATCTTCTCCCATTGTGTCAGTTGTCTTTTAGTTTTGTTAACTAAAACTAGTTTCCTTTGTTGTGCAAAAGCTTTTGATCTTGATAAAATCCCAATAGTTCATTTTTGCCCTTGCTTCCCTTGCCTTTGGTGAGGATTCTAGGAAGATGTTGCTGTGGCTGAGGTTGAAGAGGTTGCTCTCTGTGATCTCCTCAGGATTTTGATGGATTCCTTTCTCACATTGAGGTCCTTCATCCATTTTGAGTCTATTTTCATGTGTGGTATAAGGAAATGGTCCAAATTCTTTTTTTTTTTTTTATGTGGCTGTCCAATTTTCCCAACACAATTTATTGAAGAGGCTGTCTTTTTTTCCATTGGACATTCTTTCCTGCTTTGTCGAAGATTAGTTGACCATAGATTTGAGGATCTATTCCTGGACTTTCCATTTTGTTCCATTGATCTATGTGTCTTTTTTTGTTCCAGTACCATGCTGTCTTGATGATGACAGCTTTGTAAGAGAGCTTGAAGTCCAGAATTGTGAGGCCACCAATTTTGGTTTTCTTTTTCAATATTCCTTTGGCTATTCAAGTTATTTTCTGGTTCCATATAACTTTTACGGTTATTTGTTCCATTTCTTTGAAAAAGATGGATGGTACATTGATAGGAATTGCATTAAATGTGTAGACTGCTTTAGGTAGCATAGGCATTTTCACAATATTTATTCTTACAATCCAGGAGCATGGAATATTTTTTCCATTTCTTTGTGTCTTCCTCAATTTCTTTCATGAGTACTTTATAGTTTTCTGAGTATAGATTCTGTGCCTATATGGTTAGGTTTATTCCTAGGTATCTTATGGTTTTGGGTGCAATTGAAAATGGGATTGACTCCTTAATTTCTCTGTCTTCTGTCTTGTTGTTGGTGTAGAGAAGTGCAGCTGATTTCTGTGCATTGATTTTATATCCTGACACTTTACTGAATTCCTGCACAAGTTTTTTTTTTTTTTTTAAGATTTGATTTATTTATTTGAGATAGAAACAGTGAAAGAGAGCGAGGAAGAAGCAGTCTCCCCATGGAACCTGGGGCCCCATGCAGGACTCGATCCTAGGACTCCGGGATCATGACCTAAGCTGAAGGCAATCGTTCAACCAAGTGAGCCACACAGGCGTCCCTCCTGTACAAATTCTAGCTGTTTTGGAGTGGAGTCTTTTGGGTTTTCCACATATAGTATCATATCATCATAGTTTGACTTCTTCTTTGCGGATTTGGATGCCTTTAATTTCCTTTTGTTGCCTGATTGCTGATGCTAGGATTTCTAGTACTATGTTGAATAGCAGTGGTGATAATGGACATCCCTGCCATTTTCCTGACGTTAGCAGAAGGGCTTTCAGTTTTTCTCCATTGAGAATGATATTTGCAGTGGGTTTTTCATAAATGGCTTTGATAATATTGAGGTATGTGTCCTCTATCCCTACGCTTTGAAGAGTTTTGATCAGGAAGGGGTGTTCTACTTTGTCAAATGCTTTTTCAGCGTCTATTGAGAGTATCATATGGTTCTTGATCTTTCTTTTATTGATGTGTTGTATCACATTTATTTGCAGATGCTGGACCAACCTTGCAGCCCTGAAATAAATACCACTTGGTTGTGGTGAGTAATCCTTTTCATGTACTGTTGAATCCTATTGGCTAGTATTTTGGTGAGAATTTTTTCATCTGCGTTCATCAAGAGCATTGGTCTATAGCTCTCTTTTTTGATGGGAACCTTGTCTGGCTTTAGGATCAAGGTGATGCTGGCCTCATAAAATTAGTTTGGAACTTTTCCTTCCATTTCTATTTTTTGGAACAGTTTCAGGAGAATAGGAATTAGTTCTTCTTTAAATGTTTGGTAGGATTCCCCCAGGAAGCCGTCTGGCCCTGGGTTTTTGTTTGTTTGGAGATTTTTAATGTCTGTTTCAATCTCCTTACTGGTTATGGGTCTGTCCAGGCTTTCTATTTCTTCCTGGTTCAATTGGGGTAGTCTATAGGAATGCATCCATTTATTCCAGATTGTCAAATTTGTTGGCGTAGAATTACTCATAGTATGTTCTTATAATAGTTTGTATTTCTTTGGTATTAGTTCTGATCTCTCCTCTTTCATTAATAATTCTATTTATTTGGGTCCTTTGTATTTTCTTTTTGATAAGTCTGGGCAGCGGTTTATCAATTTTATTGATTCTTTCAAAGAACCATCTCCTAATTTCGTTGATTTGTTCTATTGTTTCTATGGTTTCTATTTCATTGATTTCTGCTCTGATATTTATTATTTCTCTTCTCCTGCTGGGTTTAGGGTTTCTTTCTTTCCTTTTCTTTCTCCAGCTCTTTAGGTGTAGGGTTAGGTTGTGTACCTGAGACCTTTCTTGTTTCTAGAGAAAGGCTTGTCCCGCTATATATTTTTCTCTCAGGACTGCCTTTGTTGTGTCCCACAGATTTTGGACTGTTGTATTTTCATTATCATTTGTTTCCATGATTTTTTTTCAATTCTTCTTTAATTTCCCGGTTGACCCATTCATTCTTTAGAAGGATGCTCTTTAGTCTCCATGTATTTGGGTTCTTTCCAAACTTCCTTTTGTGGTTGAGTTCTAGCTTTAGAGCATTGTGGTCTGAAAATATGCAGGGAATGATCCCAATCTTTTGATACTTGTTGAGTCCTGATTTAGGACCGAGGGTGTGATCTATTCTGGAGAATGTTCCATGTGCACTAGAGAAGAATGTATATTCTGTTGCTTTGGGATGAAATGTTCTGAATATATCTCTGATGTCCATCTGGTCCAGTGTGTCGTTTAAGGCCTTTATTTCCTTGCTGATCTTTTGCTTGGAAGATCTGTCCATTTCAGTGAGGGGAGTGTTAAAGTCCCCTACTATTATTGTATTATTGTTGATGTGTTTCTTTGATTTTGTTATTAATTGGTTTATATAGTTGGCTGCTCCCACGTTGGGGGCATAGATATTTAAAACTGTTAAATCTTCTTGTTGGACAGACCCTTTGAGTATGATATAGTGTCCTTCTTCATCTGTTACTATAGTATTTGTTTCTAGAGAAAGGCTTGTCCCGCTATATATTTTTCTCTCAGGACTGCCTTTGTTGTGTCCCACAGATTTTGAACTGTTGTATTTTCATTATCATTTGTTTCCATGATTTTTTTCAATTCTACTTTAATTTCCTGGTTGACCCATTCATTCTTTAGAAGGATGCTGTTTAGTCTCCATGTATTTGGTTCTTTCCAAACTTCCTCTTGTGGTTGAGTTCTAGCTTCAGAGCATTGTGGTCTGAAAATATGCAGGGAATGACCCCAATATTTTGATACTGGTGGAGACCTGATTTAGGACCCAGGATGTAATCTATTCTGGAGAATGTTTCATGTGCACTAGAGAAGAATGTATATTCTGTTGCTTTGGGATGAAATGTTCTGAATATATCTGTGATATCCATCTGGTCCAGTGTGTCATTTAAGGCCTTAATTTCCTTGTTGATCTTTTGCTTCGATGATCTATCCATTTCAGTGAAGTGAGTGTTAAAGTCCCCTACTATTATTGTGTTATTGTTGTGTTTCTTTGATTTTGTTATTAATTGGTTTATATAGTTGGCTGCTCCAACATTGGGGCCTAATATATTTAAAATTGTTAGATCTTCTTCTTGGACAGACCCTTTGAGTATGATATAGTGTCCTTCTTCGTCTGTTACTATAGTATTTGGCTTAAAATCTAATTGATCTGATATAAGGATTGCCACTCCTGCTTTCTTCTGATGTCCATTATCATGGTAAATTCTTTTCCACCCCCTCACTTTAAATCTGGAGGTGTCTTCTGGATTACAATGAGTTTTTTTGTAGGCAACATATAGATGGGTTTTGCTTTTTTTATCCATCAGATACCTTGTGTCTTTTGATTGATACCCTGTGTCTTTTGATTGGGACATTTAGCCCATTAACATTCAGGGTAACTATTGAGACATATGAATTTAATTCCATTGTATTGCCTGTAAGGTGAATGTTACCGTATATTGTCTCTGTTCCTTTCTGATCTACCACTTGTAGTCTCTCTCTTGGGTTAGAGGACCCCTTTCAATATTTCCTGTAGAGCTGGTTTGGTGTTTGCAAATTCTTTCAGCTTTTTGTTTTTTCTGGAAGCTTTTAATCTCTCCTTCTATTTTCAATGATAGCCTAGCTGGATATAGTATTCTTGGCTGCATGTTTTTCTTGTTTAGTGCTCTGAATATATCATGCCAGTTCTTCCTGGCCTGCCAAGTCTCTGTGGATAAGTCTGCTGCCAATCTAATATTTTTACCATTGTATGTTACAGACTTCTTTTCCTGGGCTGCTTTCAGGATTTTCTCTTTGTCACTAAGACTTGTGCATTTTACTATTAGGTAACGAGGTGTGGACCTATTCTTACTGATTTTGAGGGGTCTTCTCTGCACCTCCTGAATTTTGTTGCTTGTTCCCTTGGCCATATTGGGGAAATTCTCTCCAATAATTCTCTCCAGTATACCTTCTGCTCCCCTATCTCTTTCTTCTTCTGGAATCCCAATTATTCTAATGTTGTTTCATCTTATCGTGTCACCTATCTCTCGAATTCTCCCCTCGTGGTTCAGTAGCTGTTTGTCCCTCTTTTTCTCAGCTTCTTTATTCTCTGTCATTTGATCTTCTATATTGCTAATTCTTTCTTCTACCTCATTTATCCTAGCAGTGAGAGCCTCCATTTTTTATTGCAGCTCATTAATAGCTTTTTTTGATTTCATCTTGGTTAGATTTTAGTTATTTTATTTCTCCAGAAAGGACTTTTATATCTCTCGAGAGGGTTTCTCTAATATCCTCCATGCCTTTTTCAAGCCCAGCTAGAACCTTGAGAATTATCATTCTGAAATCTAGATCTGATATATTATCAATGTCTGTATTGACTAGGTTCCTAGCCGTTGGTACTGCCCTCCCCCCCCCTTTTTTTTTGTGAGGTTTTCCCGCCTTGTCATTTTGTCCAGATAAGAGTATATGAAGGAGAAAGTATAATACTAAAGGGGTGGCAACAACCCCAGGAAAATATGCTCTAATCAAATGAGAAGATATCCCAAATCGTGATGGGGAATAAAGGGGGTAAAAAGAGGTTCAGAAAGAAAAATAAAAAAAAGAAAACAATTTTTAAAAGAAAATGTATAAAAATAGTATAAAAAGAAAAAAATATATATATTAGATAAACTAGTTAAATATGTTAAAAAAGAAAAGGGTAAAAGTTTAAAGAAATTTCACAGAAGAAGAGAAAAATAATGAAAGAGAAAAAAAATTAAATTAACTGCAATACTAAAGAATTATGAGGAGAAAGCCATGAGTTCCGTGCTTTGCTTTCTCCTCCTCTGGAATTCTGCTGCTACTGCTGTCCTTGGTATTGAAACTTCACTCCTTGGTAGGTAAACTTGGTCTTTGCTGGATTTCTTGTTGATCTTCTGGGGGAGGGGGCTGCTTCAGTGATTCTCAAGTGTCTTTGCCTCAGGCAGAATTGCACTGCCCTTACCACGGGCCACGCTGAGTAATCCACTGGTGTTTGCTTTCAGGAGCTTTTGTTCCCTGAGTGCTTTCTGTAGAGTTCTGGTGGATGGGAATAAAAATGGAGGCCTCCTGGTCTCCAGCCCAGAGGAGCCAAGAGCCTGGGGCCCCACTCCTCAGTGCACCTTAGAGAACAGCACCCAATAACTCCCATCTGCCTGACCACTGATCTCACTCCAAGCTCACCGAGCCTGCGACTGGTTCAAGGTAACCCTGAGCTGTGATCTCACTGTTGTCTCTGTCTCTGTAGCCAGATTCCCCATTCTAATATGGGGACATTCAGACACCCCTGATCCTTTTGTGACCCTGCAGGACCTGAGGCCATGCTGACCCTGCATGGGCTTCACCTTGGTTTAACTTCTGGAGTGATGTCCCTCAGCGGAACAGACTTTTAAAAGTCCCAATTTTGTGCTCCGTTGCTCTGCCGCTTGCTGGGAGCCAGCCCTTCTCCCCGGGGTTTGTCTTTCCTTCGCTTTGATTCACTTCTCCGCCAGTCCTACCTTTCAGAAAGTGGTTGATTTTCTGTTTCTAGAATTTCTGTTCTTCTTCCTTTGATCTGCCAATAGATTTGTAGGTGTTTGCAATCTTTAGATAAGTTGTCTAGCTGATCTCCTGCTAGCTGAAGTAGTCTCAGTCTGTTACTTCTCCACCATCTTGACTCCTCCCCTAGAGTCTTATTGTTTGTACCTTTATTCTTGCCTTTTAACATGTTTCTTTTCTGCCATGAATAAAGTAAATTATATGCTATTTGTCTTTTTGTGACTGATAGGTTTGACTTGGCCTTATGCTCTCCAACACTTTGCCACATTTGGCAAATCGCAGGAATTCATTTTGTTTTTTCATTTTTTTATTCATTCATTTTTTCTTATGGCTGGGTAAGTGTCTGTGGTGCATTTGGAGGATTGTGAGATGGTAATAGTGTCTGGGAACTAAGATGTTTGTCTTCAGCCATGAGCACAACCAGAAGATTACTACATGAACCTAAACATGGCATAAATTGACCTGAAGCCAACAAATCAAATTCCACAGTGAAGAGGGAAGAAGTTGCAGAGACTATTGGAGAAGTGTGGTGACATGGCTTAGGGTAGAAGTGGGTGGTTTGTGCTCAGAGGGCAGGGATCGATGGCCAAAGACAAAGGCGCAGGAAAAAAGGAGCACACTGGGAATCCACAAGGAGAATGTTTCCAAAGACATTGACTGAAAAGTAGAGGGACTGAATGACACGAGTTCTGCAATAGAAGGCTCTTGAGGCCCTGAGATTTCATATCAGCAGGCTTGGCAGACATAGACGCAAGAAAACACAGTGTTTGTCCTGGAGAGGACACCAGCAAGCAACCAGGTTCAGACAGCCTGGAAATCATGATCAGAGACAATACCTGGAGACACAGTGGAAAGATTATTGGTTCTTTCAGAGGATCTGTGAGGGGCAGTATTTTTGGAGATGGCTCGATGGGGGAAAAAGTAACCTTGGGATATCCCACCAATAGCATAAAAACCAGGCTACTGGTCAAAGACAGGACAGTGAGGACATTAGCTGCCTAACCTGAAAACACGAAGTCCCAATGTGGAACACAGGGGTGACTGCCCTTCTCAATCCAAGTTGCTTAGTCCCTGGAGAACAGACCTTCCAAAAGGGGATGAGAATAAAGCCCAGCCCACAACCTTTATCCTGAACATAGCATTCTGCAGGCCTTAGTTCTGTTGAGTTTGTTGAAAGTCTCCTTTCACAGGCATAGCAGAGCCCACCAAGCTCACCCTCACCATATTCAGTCCAGACACCAAACACTCCAAATGGAAGGCAAAGAGAGCCTCTGCAGATGACAGACCTAAAGGACAGTGGGCAGCCACAATACATTAGAGGGAAGGCCACACACACCCAAGACTCCAAACAGGGCCAGCCCTTGGGCACTCCCTGATTTCTTTTTCCGAAATTTCCCTCAGGGTAGAAAACAGCATAAGCTTTTCAAATACATAGAAGACAGAGACTTAGATCAAATGCAAAGTTGGAATATTCAATTTATGCCAAGGAAAATTAACAAGAAATGATCTTGGCCAGGAAATTGAAGTGAAACTTATACATGTAACAGACCCAATGCAGGATTTAAAGCTGCAGCCAGGATACTCACTGTATCCTGTCAGAAAAACTTAGAAGATCTCAGACGACAGAGATAAAAGTGATAAAAAAAAATAAAATGAAGTGTCCCTGATGAAACGAATTTTAGCAGACTGGATTCAAAGTCCAGGAAGCTGGCAGAACCAGAGGATCAAATTAGTTCCTTGGAAGAAAATACTGGAAAATAAGCAAGCAAAGCAAAAGAGAAGGAAAAATTATTGAAAATGAGAATGGACTTAGGGAAAGCATTGACTCCAACGAATGTAAAAAGGTTCCTATTGTAGGAGACCTAGAAGAGAGAGAAAAAAGAGAACCAAAAATTTCTTTGAGAAATCAGAGCTGAAAACTTCTCTCATCTGGGACAGAAACAGAGTCCGGATTCAGAGGCACAGCGGATTCCCATCACCATCAACAGAAGCAGAGCAACACAAGACATAGTGTCATTCACCCTGAAAATGCTAGCAATGGAGGAATTCTCTTCATCCAAATATGCCTTGGAGAATAGTGTGTCTGCAGAGAAGTGACTGACTTTAAGGTGATAAACTATGCTAGTTCGAAGCAGGTCAGATAGAGCAAGCAACACCAGCCCAACCAAAATCCATACCCCTTGCATTTCTGAACAATGACGGAGCAATGGTTCTTGCCTAGAACAATAAGGTATTAAAAAGACAAAATTTGGTAACTGTATGTCTCCATCAGTTCAGTGGCTGCCTTCAGCTCAGCTCATGATCCCAGGGTCATTGGATGGTTGCCCATCTCAGGTTCCATACTAAGGGGTAAGTCTGCTTCTCCTTCTCCAGTTCCATCTCTGATTGTGATCTCTCTGTCTCTGTCAAATACATGCATGTGCATCGTTTGGGAAAAAAAAAAACAGTTTAAAAGGATTTTCTGGGGCCAGAGGAAAGTTTCTTTAATTTGGACATATGACCCTAAATATGCAGCCTGGTACAGAGCACCTTTCACCATTCTAAAATGTTAGTCCGTCCCTCTGTGCTCCCGTGTTCAATCTCCTCTTGTCTTCCTGTATCTCCTCACCAACCTGTAGCTTTCACTGCCTGTCCTGTTGTAATGTCCCTTTGTTCTCAATTTTTCATCCTCTCCTGGCTATGTTAGAATATGCTCATCATCTGAAAAAGGCACTGTTTTGTTATCACATGAAATGATTTGGGGGATAGTAATGAGAGGGTTAAGGCAGGCTTGTTCTGCAATATCTTGCCTCAGTTCAAGAGGGAAGCTGTACTGCCTTATGGGAATGCTCAGGGTTTTTGGATAGTCAAATCCTCTTCAAAGTTTTCCTTTTTTAGATACATGTTGTCCTTATGAAAGGGGCCAAAAAACCTTTCAGATGGCTCTACTTGGGCAAATAGTCTCTTCCAACTTGTTCTATGCTTGCTCCAGTGAACTCCAAACAGATCAGTCAGTGCTGGGCCTAAGGCTGTAGGGTGTAGAGTCTGCCTTGGTGCTTGATCCATTTTGAATATTGGGAGGCCTTTTTGACACTATTTCTCAAGATTCTAGGGGAACTCGTATCCTTGCTGTTGAAGACTCCAGACATGTCCTTGGCATGGTTGTGGGTGTTCACTGTGAGCTTTCCTTGGGTGGACCTTTTCCTGGTCAGAAGTACCCTGATTGTGAGGGATGACCATGCACATGTGTGGGGCTGTGGTTACTAAATTTAGTATTGACTCTTTCCTTACCTGTCATCTGGGAGATGGAATTGTGAATTCTTGCCTTTCTCAGGAATCCAGAGGGCTGGTAGAGACTGTCACGACCAAAGACTATCATTTATGCCATGAATGTGACACCAACTCGCTTTGTAAACTGCCTTGGTGAAATACCCAGCTGGCTCCAGCAGTTTGGGAGGGCACGTGATCCTCTTTTCTGACCCAAGGCTATTCCAGCCCAGTTTTAGAGATTTGGTGTGGTTTGGGGAGAAGTGGTTTCTATTACCTCAAAGCTTTGTGACATCATAGAAGCAAACTTCAATGAAGCAATAGTCCCTCTCTCATTATCTTTGTGTCCTTCTTTAGTAGGACGCATCAGGAATGACAGCAAGAGAGCCCTGTTAGCCTGATCATGAACTCAGCTCTACTCTGTGTTTATTTACAACTTCCCCTTTCAACACAAAGAGAATAGATGATGATGTATGGTATCCCATCATTTAGGCCTACAATTCTCCTGAGAGAGCAAGATGTTCCTATTTTCACTGCAATTTCTAAAGATCTAAAAAAAAAATAGTGAGGCTTTTTGGGTATAATTAACTCTCTGCAAAGTTTGTCATCATATGCGTGTGACTGTCCTTTTTTTAACCTTCTTTTCCTTATGGGTCTGTGACTAATAAGGAAAATAAAGTCCCTTTTCAAGGGAAAATGCTAGGGACTGGATGCATTGTGCTTTCTGTGTCCTCATCTCCTTGTGATCTGAAACACCACTCATTAGGGATTATGGCTCTGTCTACCTGGCTTTGCCTTAAATGGCTTTGCAAAAGCTTCAAGGAGAGTGACATTCTGCATGAGAGTTAACACTTAAGGAAGAGCCCTGGACGGCATCCTTTGTCATCATTAGTTAACTCTACCTGCTGTGGTAAAGGGTATAGCCATGTTGACCAACTCTCTTTATTCGGAAAAAAATGAATGACCTATATCCATGACCTGCATAGCCCACTCAAGCAGAACTGTGGATTTAGCCAAGATACCCTTCCATAGACTAGTGGATAAAGAAGGTGTGGTCCGTATTGGCAACAGAGTATTACTCAGCCATCAGGGAGGATGAACCCCCAATACTTACATTGACATGAATGATACAGACTGGGTTATGCTAAATGAAAAAGGCAAGTAGAAAAGGGAAATATCATATGGCTTCACTCATATGTGGCACATGAGGAATACCATGGACATTAGTAGAAGGAAGGGAAAACTAAAGGGGAGGAGTCAGTGAGGAGACAAACCAAGCTGAGGGTTAAAGAAGGGAGATACATGCAGGGAATGTGGGAACTTGTAATGGGTATTGAGGAGGTGTGGCTTATATTATGATGAGCACTGGGTGGTATATGCAACTAAAGTATCAGTGAGTGGTATGTCAAAAACATATGATGGATGTTATGGTGGCTTCCTGAATATAAACAAAGAAAAAATATATTAAAAAAAAAAAAAAAGAAAAACAGGGCTTTAGCAAGTAGGTGAAGAAATAAATAGAAAAAAATAGAATTACATGTTTATTATCTTTAATTATTAAAGTGGTATATAAGTTGTCTCCTATAATATCTTTATGTGAATTGGGTCTTTGGACCTTGTAAATTACAGTCTTCCCACCTCCTCCCTTTCTGGAATAGAAGAGAAGAACCGACAATGCTTTCATTTAATGTCTAAAATAGCTGACCAGGAAAATGATTGGGACCTGGCTTTTTGTGTGTTGGGAGGTGTTTTATTATAGCTTACCAGTGAGATCAGATTTTGTCTGTTTCTTTACCTAGTCTTCGTAGTTGATAAGTGACTTTAAATTTATCCTTTTTTCTGTTATTGGATTGGCTGGCATAATTGTGTATTGGGGTCTTTTAGGTTATTTTTTTCCTTTCTATACTTTGCCATGGTTTCTCTCTCATAATTCCAGCTGTATCCTTTTCACCTTGATTTATCCAGGTAATGGCTCTTCCCATTTGTTAAAGTTTTCAAAACTGACTTGTGAGTTCTACTGATTTTAACTAGTGGCTTGTTTGTGTTTCTTTTCTTTTGATAATCATATGTATTATTTCATTTTATCTGAAAATGTGGGAGTTTATTTCTTCTTATGGTTCTGTATTTTGTCAATTTAGGTTGTTTATTTAGCTCTTTTTAATTTTTGGTAATATGCGCAATTATCCCTATATTCTTTCCCCAGCTAATGTTTTGGCATCCTCCCTTACGTTTCTTTATTTTCCTTTGTTCAAGGTATTTTCTGATTTTTCTTTTGATGCGTTGCTTGTTCAGGAGTGTGTTGTGAATTCCACCCGTTACTATCTGGCTGAGTTTTCCTTTTCTATTTGGTATCTTTCTGTTTTCATAGCATTGTTGTCATAAGTATACAACATGGGATTTGAATTTTCTTATATTAATTATGGCTGGATTTAGACTCCAGCACAGGATCTATGATAGACAATACTAGGTCTGCCCTTGGGAAGAACATCTATTCTGGTCCTCAGAGACACAATCTTATGCATGTTTCCCCTAAGCTCAGGTGGTCTAGAGAACCCATGACATTGTCATTCCTTACCACCTTTCCATGTGGACAATCTGCCTTGTGTTGAGAGTGGATATCGTAGTCCCCAGCAATATTTGATACTGGTCCCTATCTCCCTTCAATACTGTTAGTATGCTTCAAATATTTAAATACACCAATGTTGGTTGTGTACATATTGGCAATTATTCCAAGTTTATGATGTTTGAAGCTCCATCAAGACTAAGGACATTCCGGGAGCCTGTGTGGTTCATTGGATTAAATCCTCTCCTTTGACTCAGGTCTTCATCCCAGGGTTATGGAATCAAGGCCCATGTCAGGCTCCCATCCCAGGGTTATGGAATCAAGGCCTACGTCAGGCTCTCATCTCAACAGGGAGCCTGCTCCATTCTCTCTCTTTCTGCATGCCTGACTACTTGTGATCTCTGTCTGTCAAGTAATAATAAAAAAAAAAGACTAAGGACCTTCCATGTATCTTTCATCTCGTTGAGGCTTAGATTATCTCTGGCTGACA
Source organism: Mustela putorius furo (assembly GCF_011764305.1). Taxonomy (NCBI): domain Eukaryota; kingdom Metazoa; phylum Chordata; class Mammalia; order Carnivora; family Mustelidae; genus Mustela; species Mustela putorius. The sequence goes on along the minus strand of NW_025421566.1, from coordinate 2,600,769 downwards.
TAGGAAAAAACTTTTGTTCTCTTTTTCTTTCCATTTTCATAACCCATCTGTTCCCATTCCTTCACGTTCAAGGTATGTGTATTGTTAATGTTGAAGGGAATCTCCTGTGGCCAACATAATATGGAGCTTGTTTTGTTTTTGTTCTTTTCTTTTTGACTTTTGACCTTTAACGCTTTTTATTAAAAGCATTCAGGATTACACAAAGGGCCTTGCAGTGGGATAGATAGCAGATGGTAGAGGTTGATGATGAGATGCAGGAAGACGAAGAAGAGGAGAATGAACAGGGAGATTAGATCCAAGGTCTGGTATTTGACTGTTGGTGTGAGGTGCTCTGTACCTTGCTGCATTCCAGAGGGACATATGTCCAAATTAAATAAACCAACCTCTGACCCCAGTAAATCCTAGTAAACAGTTTTTTTTTTCAAACGATGTGCAGCATGTATTTCACAGAGAGAGACAGAGAGATCACAATTGGTGGGGGAGTTGGAAAGCCCCTGAACAGGGAACCTGAGCCCAGAGACCATCCACTGACGCTAGGATTATGAGTTGAGCTTAAAGCCGCCTCTGAAATGATGGAGAAACCCAGGTACCCAATCTTTGTCTTGTTTTTGACAAGCACCACTGCTCTGTTATTGTTCAGAAATGCAGGGTATATGGATTTCAGCTTGGGCTGGTGTTGCTTACTCTATCGATCTGCTTCTAGAGCTAGCATAGCTTGTCACCTTGAAGTCAGTGACTTGGCTGCAGACTCACCATTCTCCCAAGCTTATGTGAATATAAAGGATTCCTCCATTGTTAGCTTTTGTGGGGTGAGTGACACAATGTCTTCTGTTGCTCTGATTCTGTTGATGGTGATGGGAGTCCTCTGTGTCTTGAATCTGGATCTCTGTTTCTGCCCCAGAGCAGGGAAGTTTTCAGGTCTGATTTCTGAAGGAAATATTCGATGCTCTTTTTCTTTTTCTTCCAGAACTCCTACAATAGGCACCTTATTATATTTGATTGAATCAATGATTTCCATAAGTCAATTGTCATGTTCCATCATTCTTTCTTCACTCTTTATTTATTATTTTCCAGTATTTTGTCTTCCAGGTAACTAATTTGATCATCTGGTTCTGCCAGCTTCCTGGACATTGCATTCAGTCTGCAACCAATCTTTTCATCAGGGACATATTATTGTATTTTTTTAAATCACGTTTATTTCTTTGCTCCATGCTGTGTATTCCTGATGCACAGTGGCTATCCTGTGCTTTAAATTCTTCATCAGGTATGTTAAATGTGTGTGTTTCACTTTTATTGCCTGGCCATGATAAATTTTTGTTCTTTTTCCTCAGGATAGAATGATTCTTCCACATTTGCATTTGTTCTACATCTCTGTCTTTTTCTCTGTATTAGAAAGGCCCATTCTGTTTTCTACCCTGAGGGTAATTTCTTTAGGAAGAAGAGATCATGAAGTGCCCAAGGGATAGTCCCTGAGGGATTCTCAGGTTTGTGTTGCATGCTGATCAGTGATCTGTGGGGTTTGGAGATTCCATGTGGACCTGGTTGCCAGAGACAAAGACTCTTGTCACTGACTCGGTGAGTTCAGAGCACCGCTGGAGGCCAGGGAGAGGGGGATATTTGAGTGCTTTCTCTAAAGCTGCACTGAGGAATTGAGCCCCAAGCTCTGGGCTCCTTCAGACCAGAGATTGGGAGGCAGCCTCTTTCATTTTCATCCTCCACTCTAAAGAAAACGTTCATGCAACAAAAGCTCCAGAAAGCGAACCTAAGCAGATTACTTAGTCTGGCCCCTGATAAAAATGGTGCAATACCGCCTTGGGCAAAAACACTTGAGAATGACCACAGTAGACCCCTCCCCCAGAGGTCAACAAGAAATCCAGCCAAGACCAAGTTCATGAAAAAATAATGAATACTGTTATGCTGAAAATAAATAAATTTAATTAAAAAAAGAGACCAAGTTCACTTACCAAGAAGCACACTGGAATTCCAGAGGCAAAAACAAAGCATGGAATTTCTTCCCATGATTCTTAAGTCTTGCAGTTAATTAAGATTTCTTTTTTTTTTATTTTGTTTTTTTCTTCTGCTATTTTTTTTAACTTTTACCCTTTCCTCTTGAAATATTTTAACTAGTTTATTGTAACAATACTTTTCATAAAAAATAATATTTTTGAACCTTCATTATTATAGTCATATTTTATCCTTCATTGTTTCTAACTTTATTTTTTGTGTACACATAGGGTTTTTTCTTCTAAAAAATGGAATACAACCTCTTCTAATAGATCATAATATACCCTAAATCTAGCTCTGGGCTTGTTCTAGTCTCCAGTCCAAGCAATTTCTCTCCACTTTCCCTTTCTTTATTCTCCCAAAGAACTTACTTTATCAACTTCTTTTATATAAATTAAAAAAAAATCATCTTTATAGGCATATTCCATTCCTTCATTGTGTTTACTCTTTTATGTGTTTTTCATTCTTTAAAAATTTTGGAGGTAGTTACTTCTAAGACCAAAATAATCCCAAAATTAAGGAGGTGACACTGTTCTAGTCACCAGTATAATATATATTTATATAGACAAGTATTTTCTTTTATGTATTTTTTTCTTTTTTTGTTTTCTTTTCTTATTTTTTTTTCCTGAACTTCATTTTATCCCCTTCCTTCTCCCCACCATTATTTGGGGTCTCCTCTGATTTGGTTAAAGCACATGGTCCTAGGGTCATTGCCACACTTTTAGAATTTTACTTGTTCCTTCACATATTCTTATCTGGACAAAATAACAAGGTGGAAAAACTCACCACCAAAAAAGAACAAGAGGCAGTACCAAAGGCTAGGGACCTCATCAATTTGGACATTGGTAATATATGAGATCTAGAGTTCAGAATGACGATTCTAAATGTTCTAGCCAGGCTTGAAAAAAGCATGGAAGATATTAGAGAAACCCTCCCCAGAGATGGAAGCTGTCTGAAAAATTGTCATGCAATTAAAATTGGAATCTCTTACTGCTAGGATAAATGAGGCAGAAGAAAGAATTATTAATATAGAAAACCGAATGACAGAAAATAAAGAAGCTGAGCAAAAGAGAGACAGATACTGGACACGAGGGGAGGAATTCAAAAGATAAGTGAAACCATAAGATGAAACAACATTAGAATAATAGGGATTCCATGAATACAAGAAAGAGGATTATAGAAGGTATGTTGAAGAGAATTATTGTAAATAATTTCCCTAATTTGACAAAGGGAACAAAATCCAGGAGGTGCAGAGACCCCCTCAAAATCAATAAGAATAGACCCACACCCCATCACCTAATAGTAAAATTTACAAGTCTTAGTGATGAAGAGAAAATCCTGAAAGCAGTCCAGGATATAAAGTCAGTAATGTACAATAGTAAAAGTATTCGATTGGCAGCAGACTTATCCACAAAGACTTTGCAGACCAGAAAGAACTTGCATGATATATTCAGAGAACTAAACAAGAAAAACATGCAACCAATAATACTATATCCATTTAGACTATCATTGAAAATAGAAGGAGAGATTAAAAGCTTCCAGGAAAAACAAAAACAAAGAATTTACAAACACCAATCCAACTCTACAGGAAATATTAAAAGGGGTCCTCTAAGCAAAGAGAGAACCTAAAAGTAGTAGATCAGGAAGAAACAGAGACAAATATAGTAAGAGTTACCTTATAGGCAATAAAGTGCACTAAATTTTTATCTCTCAATAACTAAACTGGATGAAAAGGGAATAAATGATCCACTTAAAAGACACAGGGCATCTGAATGAATAAATAACAAAATCACCAGTATGCTGCCTACAAGGAACTCATTTTAGGCCCAAAGATATCCTCCGGATTTAAAGTGATGGAGTGGATAAAATTTACCATGCTAATGGGCATCAGAAGAAAGCTGGAGTGGCAATACTTATATCAGATAAATTAGATTTTAAGCCAAAGACTATAGTAAGAGGGAGAAAGGACACTATATCATATTCAAAGGATCATACTTTGAGTATGATCATACTATCATACTCAAGGGGTCTGTCCTACAAGAAGTCTAACAATTCTAAATATCTATGCCCCTAACATGGGGGTAGCCAACTCTATAAACCAATTAATAAATAAAATCAAAGAAACACATAGACATTAATGCAATAATAGTAGGGGACTTTAACATCCCCACACTGAAGTGTACAAATCACCCAAGCAAAAGATAAACAAGAAAGTAAAGGTCTTAAATGATACACTGGACCAGATGGACATCACAGATATATTCAGAACATTCTATCCCAAACCAACAGAATACACATTCTTCTCTAGTGCACAAGGAACTTTCTTCAAAATAGACCACATCCTGGGACATAAATCAGGTCTCAACTGGTATAAAAAGATTGGGATCAGTCCCTGAATATTTTCAGAACACAATGCTCTAAAGTTAGAATTAATCACAAGAGGAAATTTGGAAAGAACCCAAATAAATGGAAATGAATAACATCCTTCTAATGAAAGAATGAGTTAACCAGGAAATTAAAGAAGAATTGAAAAAAATAATGGAAACAAATGATAATGATATACAAAGATTCAAAATCTGTGGGATACAGTCCTAAGATTAAGAAATATAACAATACAAGCCTTTCTCAAGAAACAAGTAAGGCCTCGAATGCACAACCTAAACATAAACCTAAAGGAGCTTGAGAAAAGAACAAAGAAAGCTGAAACCCAGTGAAGTGAAATAAAGATCCAAGCAGAAATTAATTAAATAGAAACAAACAAACAAACAAAGAGGAAGGAAATAAAAAAAAGAACAAATCAAAGAAAACAGGAGATGTTTCTTTGAAAGAATTAATAAGATTGATAAACCCTTGGCAAAACCTATCAAAAGAAAAGAGAAAGGACCATTATATAAATTCAGGATGAAAGAGGAGAAATCACAGCCAACTCGAAGAAATACAAACTATTATAAGAACATACTATGAAAAACTCTACATCAATAAATTTGACAATCTGGAAGAAACTGATGCAATTTGTACAGAAATATAAACTACCACAACTGAACCAGGAAGAAATAGAAAACCTGAACCAATCCATAACCTGTAAGGAAATTGAAGCAGTCATCCAAAACCTCCAAAAGAACAAATGTCCAGGGCTGGACAGCTTCACAGGGGAATTCTACCAAGCATTTAAAGAAGAACTAGTTCCTATTCTCCTGAAATTGCTAAAAAAATAGAAACAGAAGGAACACTTTCCAACTCATTTGATGAGGCCAGCATCACCTTGATCCCAAAACCAGACAGGAATCCCATCAAAAAAAGGGAATTACAGACCAATAGCCTTGAAGAACACAGATGTGAAAATTCTAACCCAAATAATAACCAATAGGATCCAACAGTACATTAAAGGGAGTATTCCCCAAGACCAAGTGGGATTTATTCCAAGGATGCAAAGTTGGTTCAGCATCTGCAAATCAATCAATGAGATACAATACATAAATAAAAGAAAGAACAAGAACCATATTATACTCTCAAAAGATGCTGAAAAATGCATTTGACTAAGTACAGCATCACTTCCTGATCACAAATCCTCAATGGGTAGGGAGAGAGGGCACATACCTCCATATTATAAAAGCCGTCTATGAAAAACCCACTACAAATATCATTCTGAATGGAGAAAAAAATGAAAGCTTTCCCACTAAGGTCAGAAACACAGCAGGGATATCCATTATCACCAGGCTATTCAACATAGCACTAGATGTCCTAGCCTCAGCCATCAGACAACAAAAAGAAATTAAAAGCATCCAAATCAGCAAAGAAGATGTTAAACTCTCACTCTTTGCAGATGATATGATACTATATGTGGAAAACCCAAAAACTACACTCCAAATGTGCTAGAACTTGTAGAGGAATTCAGTGTGATTTCCCTTCCCTTATTTGTCACTGCCCCATAGGGAAAAGTAGCTAGGAAAGGACTCTCTCACCTATATGATAACAACCTCACAGAAAGCTAATGATCCCCAAGAGGCCTCACTTTATTGTGATCTATAGAAATTGCAGTGGAAATAGGAATACCTTGCACTCTCTGGAGAAATGTTGACCTAAACAGGGTATACTGAACATCACTTTCTTTTCTCTTTGTATAGAGAATGTAAGTGGGAAATAAATACAAAAGAAAACCTGAGTTAATGATCTGGCTAACAGGGTTCTTTCTCTGTCCCTCCCGAGGCTTTCAATCTGAAACCATAGGACCCAAAGGTCATGAGAGATGGACTGCTGCTTCAGTGAAGCCAGCTTTTGTAAAATACCAAAGACTTGAGGTCATAGCAACCACTCCTCCCTAAACCATGCCTAATCACTACACTTAGCTTGGAAGTCATGGGTCAGCCAAATGGACCCCAAGCCCTTCCAAACTGCTGGATCCGCCTGGGTAGTTCACCAAGGCAGTTTGCAAAGCGAGTTGGTGTCACCTTCTCCATGGCCGAATTTGTAGTCTTTGGTCATGACTGTCACCGCCTGTCCTTTGGAATCCTGAGAAGGGCAAGAATCCAAAGTTCATCTCACCCATGAAAGGTCAATAAAAAGTCAGGACTATAGGGACACTTATTTGTGGAGCGTAACAAATAGCATGGAGGACATGGGTAGATAGAGAGAAGGAAGTTGAGGCAAATTGGAAGGGGATGTGAAGCATGAGAGACTATGAACTCTGAAAAACAATCTGAGGATGGGAGGTCGGGGTACCAGGTGGTGGGATTTTAGAGGGCACGGATTGCATGGAACACTGGGTGTGGTGCAAAAATAATGAATACTGTTATGCTAAAAATAAATAAAAAATAAATTAAAAAATAGAACTGGAGAAGCAACAACAAATCAAACCAACCCTACCCATAAGAAGGGAAATAATCAAGATTAGAGCTGAGATCAATGAGGTAGAAACCAGAGATATAGTAGAACATATCAATGAAACGAGAAGCTGGTTTTTTGAAGGAATCAAAAAGATCAATAAACCATTGGCCACACTATCCAAAAGAAAAGAGAGAAAGCCCAAATTCATAAAATTATGAATGAAAAGGGAGAGATCACAACAACCAAGGAAGTAGAAACAATCATCAGAAGTTATTATCAACAGTTATATGCCAATAAGCTAAGCAACATAGATAAAATGAATGCATTCCTGGAAAACTATAAACTCCCAAAATTGAACCAGGGAAAAATTGACAACCTGAATAGACCAATAACTAGTAACGAGATTGAAGCAATGATCACAAACCTCCTAAAAAACAAGAGCCCAGGACCTGACGGATTCCCTGGGGAATTCTGCCCAACTTTCAAAGAAGAAATAACACCTATTCTCCTGAAGTTGTTTCAAAAAACTGAAGCAGAAGGAAAATTTCAGACTCTTTCAATGAAGCCAGCATTACCCTGATCCCCAAACCAGGCAAAGACCCTACCACAAAGGAGGATTTCAGACCAATATCACTGATGAATTTGGATGCTAAGATTCTCAACAAGATCCTACCAAACACAATCCAACAGCACATTAAATCGATTATCCACCATGAGCAGGTGGGATTCATCCCTGGGCTATAAGGATGGTTCAACATTCGCAATACAATCAATGTGATAGAACAAATTAATATAAGAGAGAAAAATCACATTATCCTCTCAATTGAAGCAGAAATAGCATTTGACAAAATCCAGCATCCGTTCCTCATTACAACGAATCAAACTATAGGGATAGAGGGAACCTTCCTGAACTTCATATAATCTATCCGTGACAAAAATAATAATAATAATAATAATAATAATCCTCAATTAGAAAAGCTTGCAGATTTCCTGTTAGAATCAAGAACACAACAAGGATGCTCACTCTCACCACTCTTGTTCAACATAGTATTAGAAGTCCTAGCAACAAACGGACTCTGAAAAATAATCTGAGGGGTTTGAAGTGGTGGGGGGGTGGGATGTTGGGGTACCAGGTGGTGGGTAGTTTAGAGGGCATAGATTGCATGGAGCACTGGGTGTGGTGAAAAAATAATGAATACTGTTATGCTGAAAATAAATAAATTTAATATAAAAAGTCCTAGCAACAGCAATCAGACAACAAAGAGAAATAAAAGGTATCCAGATTGGCAATGAAGAAGTCAAACTTTCTCTCTTCGCAGATGACATGATTCCTTATAAGGAAAACTCAGAAGACTCTACTCCCAAACAACTATAACTCAGACAGCAAATCAGCATTATGGCAGGATACAAAGTCAATGTACAGAAATCAGTTGCTTTCTTATACACAAACAATGAAAATACAGAGAGGAAAGTTAGAAAACCGATTCCATTTCTATAGCACCAAGAAGCATAAGTTACCTCAGAATAAACCTAACCAAAGAGGTAAAGAATCTGTACTCGAGGAACTACGGAACACTCATGAAAGAAATTGAAGGAGATACAAAGAGATGGAAGACCATTCCATGCTCTTGGATCAGAAGAATAAACATTGTTAAAATGTCTATACTGCCGAGAGCAATATATACTTTTAATGCCATTTCAATCAAAATTCCACCAGTATTCTTCAAGGAGCTGGAGCAAATAATCCACAAATTTGTATGGAATCAGAAGAGACCCCAAATCGCTAAGGAAATGTTGAAAAACAAAAATAAAGCTGGGGGCATCACGTTACTTGAGTTCAAGCTTTATTACAAAGCTGTGATCACCAAGACATCATGGTACTGGCATAAAAACAGACACATAGACCAGTGGAACAGAGTAGAGAGCCCAGATATGGGCCCTCAAGTCTATGGTCAATTATTCTTCGACAAAACAGGAAAAAATATACAGTGGAAAAAAGACAGTCTCTTCAATAAATGGTGCTGGGAAAACTGGGCAGCTATATGTAGAAGAATGAAACTCGAACATTCTCTTACACCGTACAAAAAGATAAAATCAAAATGGATTAAAGACCTCAACATGAGACAGGAATTGATCAGAATCCTAGAGGAGAACAAAGACAGTAATCTCTTTGATATCAGCCACAGCAACTTCTTTCAAGATATGTCTTCAAAGGCAAAGGAAACAAAAGCGAAAATGAGCTTTTGCACTTCATCAAAATCAAAAGCTTCTGCACAACAAAGGAAACAGTCAACAAAACAAAGAGGCCACCCACGGATTGGGAGAAGGTATTTGCAATTAACAGTACAGAAAAAGGTTGATATCCAGGATTTATAAAGAACTCCTCAATCTCAACACACACAAAACAGACAATCATATCAAAAAATGGTCAGAATATATGAACAGACACTTCTCCAATAAAGACCGACAAATGGCTATCAGACACATGAAAAAATGTTCATTATCACTAGCCAACAGGGACGTTCAAATGAAATCCACATTGAGATATCACCTTACACTAGTTAGAATGGCCAAAATTAACAAGATAGGAAACAACATGTGTTGGAGGGAATATGGAGAAACGGGAACCCTCTTACACTGTTGGTGGGAATGCAAGTTGGTGAAGCCTCTTTGGAGAACAGTGTGGAGATTCCTCAAGAAATTAAAAATCGAACTTCCCTATGACCCTGACACTGTACTCCTGGATATCTACCACAAAGATACAGATGTAGTGTAAAGAAGGGCTATCTGTACCCCAATGTTTATATAGCAGCAAAAGCCATGGTCACCAAACTGTGGAAAGAACAAAGATGCTCTTCAACGGAAGAATGGATAAGGGAAATGTGTTCCATATACACTATGGAGTATTATGCCTCCATCAGAAAGGACAAATACCCAACTTTTGTAGCAATATGGATGGGACTGGAAGAGATTATGCTGAGTGAAATAAGTCAAGCAGAGAGAGTCAATTATCATATGATTTCACTTATTTCTGGAGCATAACAAATAACATGGAGGACATGGGGAGTTAGAGAGGAGAAGGGAGTTGGGGGAAATTGGAAGGGTAGGTGAATCATGAGAGCCTATGTACTCTGAAAAACAATCTGAGTGGTTTGAAGTGGCGGGGGGCATGGGAGGTTGGGTTACCTGGTGGTGGGTATTATAGAGGGCATGGTTTGCATTGAGCACTGTGTGTGGTGAAAAAAATAATGAATACTGTTATGCTAAAAATAAATTTAAAAAACTATTTTAATGTAATCATAAAGAAAAAATGAACCACATTGAAATATCACCTTAAACCAGTTAGAATGGCCAAAATTAGTAAGACAGGAAACAACCTGTGAGGGGATGTGGAGAAAAGGGAACCCTCTTACACTGTTAGTGGGAATGCAAGTTGGTGCAGCCTCTTTGGAGAACAGTGTGGAGATTCCTCAAGAAATTAAAAACAGAACTTCCCTATGACCCTGCCATTGCACTCCTGGTTATTTACCCCAAAGATAAAGATGTAGTGAAAAGAAAGGCCATCTGTTTTCCAATGTTTATAGCAGCAATGGCCACGGTCGCCAAACTGTGGAAAGAACCAAGATGCCCTTCAACAGACGAATGGATAAGGAATATATGGTCCATATACACTATGGAGTAATATGCCTCCATCTGAAAGGACGAATACCCAACTTTTGTAGCAACATGGATGGGACTGGAAGAGATTATGCTGAGTGAAATCAGCCAATCAGTGAAAGTCAATTATATGTTTTCACTTATTTGTGGATTATAACAAATAGCATGGAGGACATGGGGAGTTAGAGAGGAGAAGGGAGTTGGGTATAATTGGAAGGGGAGGTGAATCATGAGAGACTATGGACTCTGAAAACAATCTGAGGTGTTTGAAGTAGCAGGGGTTGGGAGGTTGGGTTACCAGGTGGTGGGTATTATAGAGGTCATGGATTGCATGGAGTACTGGGTTTGGTGAAAAAATAATGAATTCTGTTATCCTGAAAATAAATTTAAAAAATTAATTAAAAATTAACTATAAAGAAAGGAACATCTCTTAGTCCTCTTTTATAAACACATATTCTCACTAACCTGTCTTCAAACAAACAGACCATTTTCTTTGCCCAGAGTCTTATTGTTTGTCCCTTTTTTCTTGCTCTTCACATGTTTCTTTACTTCCATGAGTGAGTGAAATAGCATGTTATTAGTCTTCCTTGACTGATAGATGTGATGTAGCCTAATGCCGTCCATCTTTCTGCCACATGTGGCAAATCACAAGAATTCATTCTTGCTTATGGCTGTGTGTGCGGTGCATTTGGAGGAAAGTGAGATGGTAGTAGTGTCTGGGAACTCCAGCCTTGTCTTCAGTCATAAGCACAACCGGAAGATAACAACATCAACCTAAACGTGGCATAAATTGATCTGAAGCCTACATATAAAACTCCACAGTGAAAGAGAGAAGAAGTCGCAGAGACTATGAGAGAAATTTGGAGACATAGCTTAGGGAAGAAGTGGATGGTTTGTGCTTCAGAGGACAGGGAGCCATGGGCATAGAAAAAAGCACAAGACAGAATAGCACACTGAGAAACCACAAGGATCATGCTTCCTCAACCATTGGCTGTGCAAAGCAGAGGGTCTGAATGGCTCGAGATCTTGCAACCAAAGGGTCTTGAGGACTGGAGATTTCAGATCAGCAGGCTTGGCAGACATAGACTCCAGAGAACACTGTGTTTCTCCTGGAGAGGACACCAGTAAGGAATTAGGGCCAGGGAGCCTGGAAACCAGGAGCAGAGACAATACCTGGAAACACAGTGGGAAGATTATTGGTTCTTACAGTGCATCTGTGAGAGGAAGTGCTTGTGGAGATGCCTCATTGGGGGCAAAATAAAATTTGGGCTCTCCCACCACCAGCATAAAGACAGAGCTACTGTCCAAAGACAGGATGGTGAGGACATTGGGTGCTTAATCCCAACCCTGGAACAATGTTGGGACTGCATTCCTCAACCACGTTGCTTAGTCCAGGAGAAAAGACCCTCCTGTAGAGGAGTATAATGAAGCCCTGCCCACATACTCTCTCCTGTCCATAGCATTCTGCCGACTTTAGTTCTGTTGAGTTGGTTGAACGTCTTCTTTCTCAGGCACACCAGAGTCCACCAAGTTAAACCTCACCATATTATGTCCAGACACAAATCACTCCAAAGAGCAGTCAAGAAAAGCCTCTGTTACTGACTGTCCTAAAGGAGAGGGGACTGCCACAACACAAAAACAGAGGTCATGCAACACACAGCCTAGATTTCCTCCATGGACCAGCCCTTGGGAACTCCACAATCACCTCTTCCTTACACATTAACCACAGAATAATAATCAAAATGGGCTTTTTAAATACAGAGGAGAAGTCAGAAAACTAGAACTAAGGGAAAGATGGAGGAATCTATTTATGCCTAAGAAAAGGAATAAGAAATAAACATGGCCTGGCTATTGATGTGAAATATATACATATAACATGCTCAATGGAGGATTTAAAGCAGCAGCCAGATACTCACTGTACATCAGAAAGAAATAGAAAACATCAGGGAGTCTCAGACCACAGAGACAAATGTGATAAAAATAAAAATAAAAAATATATAAAATAAAATAAAGAGTCCCTGATGAAAAGTTTCATAGCAGACTTGATGCCAAATGCATTAAGCTTGCAGAACCAGGGGATCAAATTAGTTACCTGGAAGACTAGTACTGGAAAATATTGAAGCAAAGTCAAAGAGAGAAGGAAGAGTGATGAAACATGACAATGGATGTAGGGAAATTATTGCCTCTGAAGAATGTAAAAAGTTACCAATTATAGGAGACCCAGAAGAGAGAGAAACAAGTACGTCAGACATTTCATTGAGAAATCAGAACTGTTCCGTCCCTCATCTAGGGGCAGAAACAGGAATCCAGTTTCAGAGGCACAGAGGACTCCCATCATCATCAGCACAACCAAAGCAACACAAGACATGGTGTCATTCATCCTGCACTACATAGCAATGGAGGAATTTCTTTACCCAAATATCCTTGGGAGAATAGTGTGTCTACCCAAATCACAGATTTCAAGGCGCCAAGCTATGCTAGCTCTAGAAGCTGGTCAGGTTGAGCAAGCTACACCGGTCCATGCCAAAATCTGTATCCACTGCATTTTTGAACCATGACAGAGAAGTGGTTATTGTCTAGAACAATGATGTATTAAGAAGACAAAGATTGGGTATCTGGGTGTCTCCACTAGTTCTGGGGTTTCCTTCAGCTCAGCTCATGATCCCAGGGTCATTGTACTGTCTCCCATCTCATTTTCCCTGCTCAGGGAAAGACTGCTTCTCAATCTCCATCTGCCCTCGCCCCCTGTTGTGATCTATCATTCTCTTGCTGCCAGATACTCGCATGCACATAGTTTGAAAAAGAACCGTTTACAAGGATTTACTGGGGCCAGAAAATGGTTTATTTAATTTTGACATTTGTCCTATGGAATACAGTTAAGTACAGAGGAGCTCCCACCATTCTAAAATGCCAAAACTTCGCTTAAGCTCCCTTGTTTGTTCTCTTCATTGTCTTCCTGCATCTTCTCACCAACCTGCAGCATCCACTCTCTGTCCCGCTGTAATGGCCCTTTGTTCTCACATTTCTCATCTTCTCCTGGCTCCATTAGAACATGCCATCACGAGGAACAGGCATGAAACAGGCATGATTATTGCATGAAAACATTTGGGGAATGGAAATGAGAGGGGTAAGCAACAAACATTTCCATTCACTTCCACAGAGGGAAGCTGCACCCCAACCGTGAATGCTCTTGGTTCTTAGATAGTTGAATCCTCTTCAATGCGTCCTTTTGTAAATAGACGTTGTCTTCCTGAAACTGGTATGAATGCCTGTTAGATGGCAAGGGGTCTCTTCCAGCTTGCTCTGCACTTGCTCCTGTGGGCTCCAAACAGAAGAGTTTTTCTTGGGCCTAAAGACTAGGGTGTAGAGTCTGCCTTTCATGCTTGGTTAGCTTTGAAGAATGGGAGGCCTTTTTGGTATGATTTCTGAAGATGCTAGAAGAACGAGTGTCCTTGCTGTTTAAGACTCCAGATATTTCTTTGGAACAGTTGCAGGTGTGTTCACTGTGAGCATTCCTCGGGGGACTTTTTTCCTGGATAGAAGCACTCTGATTGGGTGGGGGCACCATGCACATGTGTGGAGCTTGGAGTTCCTCACTTTAGACTGGTTTGTAGTACTAACTCTTTTTTGATCTTTCGTGGGTAGGCTGGAATTGTGGACTCTTGCCCTTCTCAGGTGACCAGAGGGCCAGTGGTGACAGTCACAACCAAACAGTATAAATTCGACTCTGGAGAAGTTAACACCACTCCTATTACAAACTGCTTTGGTGAAATTCCCAGGCAGCTCCAGCAGTTTGTGAGGGCTTGTGTCTCACATGAGACATGACTACTACAGCCATTGTAGAGATTAGGTGTTGGTGGGGGAGGAGTGGTTGCTATGACCTCAAATTTTTGTGACTTCACTGAAGCTGGCTTCCCTGGAGCATCAGTTCCTCTCTCATGATCTTTAAGTCCTACTTTAGGTAGGAAGGTCCAGGAAGGACAGAAAGAGAGCCCCGTTAGCATGATAACAAACATAGGTTGTCTTTTGTGTTTATTTCCCACTTCACCTTTCTAAAGAAAAAGAAAGTAATATTTGGTATACCATCTATTACGCCATCAAGTCTCCTGAGAGAGCAAGGTGTTCCTATTTGCATTGCAATTTCTAAAGATCTTAAAAAACAGCGAAGCCTCTTGGGTACGATTAGCTTTTTGTGAAGTTTGTAAACATATGTGTGAGAAAATTGTTTTTTATCTTCTTTTTCCTATGGATCTGTGACAAATAGGGAAGGAATGTCACTTTTCCAGAGAAAATGCTAGGACATGGATGCCTTGTATTATCTGTGTACTCATCTCCAAGTGTTCTGAAACACCAGTCATAAGGGATTATGGTTCTTTCTACCTGATTTTACCTTAAACACCTTTGCAAATGCTTCAAAGACAGTGACATTCTGCATTATATTTAATCCTTAAGAAAGATCCCTGGGCAGCACTCCTTGTCATCATTAGTTAACTCTACATGCTGTGGTAAAGGATATAAACATGTTGACCATCTCTTTTTATTCAGAGGAAAATTAATGGCCTTTATGAATGGCCTACAATGCCCACTTGAGCAGAACTGTGGATTTAGCCGAGATGTCCTTCCAAAGGCTAGTGGATAAAATATTGGGTTCTATATAAGTAAAAGAGTGTTCTTCAGTCATCTGGGAGGATAACACCCCGATACTTGCATTAACATGAATGGCACAGGACTGCTATTCTAAATGAGGAAAGCAATCGGACAAAGGGAAATATATGTCTTCACTCATCTGTGGCACATGAGGAATACCATGGGCATTAGTAGAACGAGGGAAAACTGAAGGGGAAAAAATCAGAGAGGGAGGCAACCATGAGAGACTCTGGACACTGCGAAACAAGCTGAGGGCTACAGAAGGGAGAAACATGCAGGGAATGAGGGAACTGGTTAATGAATATGGAGGAAGTGTGGCATACATTATGATGAGCACTGGGTGGTATATGCAACTAAAGAATTGGTGAGCACTCTTTCAGAAACGTAAGATGGATGATAAGCTGGCTTCCTCAACATAACAGAAAAAATAAAAAAGAAAAAGAAAAACAGTCCCTTTAACAAGTAAATGAAGAAAGAGATAGAAAAGGAAAGAATTATATTTTATTATATTTATTTATTAAAATGGTATGTAATTTGTTTCACTAGTGTCCTTATCTGAATTGGGTGTTTGGCCCTTATAAATTAGAGTCTTCCCTCCTCCTCCATTTCTGGAATAGATAAGAACCGACATTTCCTTCATTAAATGTCTAGAAGAGTTGACCAGAAAAATGATGCAGACTGGTCTTTGTGTGTTATGAGGTTCTTCGTCTGGAGAAAGGATATAGGGATAAATGCATATATTACCAAAAATTAAGAAGACCTAAATAAAGCAACCTAAATTGACAGGATATGGAGCAATAAAAAAGAAGAAAAGAACTCTATAGTTAACAGATAAAATGAAATAATACATAAGATTATCAAAATAAAAGAAATACAAACAAACCAACAGGAAAAATCAGTAGAACTCACACATTAGTTGAAACGTTAACAAACTGGAGGGGCCATTACATAGATACAACATGGAGAAAAGCATACAGCCGAAATTATGAGAGAGAAACCATGAAAACATATAGAGAGGAAAAAAAGTAACCTAATAGACCCTGATATACAATTATAGCAGCAAATCCAATAAGTGCTAAAAAAGGATAAACTCCAAGACACATATCAACTACCATGACTAGGTAATGAAATAAAAAATCTGAGCTCTCTAGTAGTGACTCAAGCTTTCGAAGCAATAATCAAACACCTCCTAACACAAAAAAGCTTCATCCCAATTATTTTCCTGGTCAACTCTTCTAGACATTTAATGAAAGCAATGTCGGTTTTTCTCATCTATTCTAGATGTGGAGGAGGGAAGTCTAATTTACTAGGTCCAAAACCCTGTTTTTTTTGTCAGATTAAGACAATATAGGCAACAAATTACATGCCACTTTAATAAATAAATATGATAAAAATATAATTCTTTCCTTTTCTCTTTCTTCAACTACTTGTTAAATGGCCACTGTTTCTTTCATTTTTTAAAAATTTATTTGTTATGTTGAGGAAGCCAGCTGTTCATGCATCATATGTTTTTGACAGAGTGTTCGCTGTTTCTTTAGTTGCATATACCACCCATTGTTCATCATAATATATGCCATACCTCCTCAATATCCATTAACCAGTTCCCTCATTCCCTGCATGTCTCTCCCTTCTGTAACCCTCACCTTGGTTCCCAGAGTCCTGAGACTCTCCTGGCTTTTCTCCCTCTCTGACTTCTTTATCTTTCTCTTCAGTTTTCCCTTCCTTTTACTAATATCCATGTATTTCTCATGTGCCATATAGAAGAAAAGCCATATGATATTTCCCTTTGCCTGCTTGCCTTTTTCATTTAGCATAACCCAGTCCTGTGTCATTTATGTCAATGCAAGTGTTGGGGGTTCATCCTCCTTGATGGCTGAAGAATTATCTGTGGCCTCAGTGGACCACAACTTCTTGATCCAGTAGACGTTGGAAGTGTATGTAGATTCAATCCACAGTTCTGCTCAAGTGTGCATTTTAGGTCATCGATATAGGCTGTTCATTTTCCTCTGAATAAGGAGAGATGGTCAACATGAATATATCCATTACTATGGCATGTAGAGTTAACTAATGATGACAAGGAGTGCTGTTCAGTGCTCTTCTTTAAGGGTGAGCTATAATGCAGAATATCACTGTCTTTGAAGTTTTTGCAGTGTTTAAGGTAAAATCAGGTAGACAAACCCTAATTCCTTATGAACGGTATTTCAGAACACTAGGAGATGAGGACACAGGCAGCACAAGGCATCCATGCTCTAGCATTTTTTTTTAAATGACTTTCCTTCTCTTATTCATCCCAGACCCATAGGGAAAAGAAGGAAAATAAAAAGAAAAGGACTCTCTCACACATATGATGACAAACTTCGCAGAGAGCTATTGATACCCAAGAGGCCTCACTGATTATTGAGATCTTTAAAATTGCAGTGCAAATAGGAACATATTGATGTCTCAGGAAAACAGTTGGCCCAAAGTATGGTATTCTGAACGTAATCATCTCTTCTCTTTGTGTAGAAAGGATCAGTGGGTAAAAAAAAAAAAAAAAAAAAAAGAAAAGAAAAGAAAAAAAGAAAACCACAGAAGTCAACCCGACTTCATGATCAGGCTAACAGGGCTCTCTTTCTATGCTTCCTGAGTCTTCCCCCCTAAAGCTGTAAGAATCAATGTTTATGAGAGAGGAACTTCTAATTCATTGAGCCAGCTTCTGTGAAGTCACAAAGTTTTGGGTCATAGCAATCACAACTCCCCCAACCATGACAAATCTATACACATGTGCATGGTCATACCATCTAATTAAGGAGCATCAGATGAGGAAATGTTCCACCCAAGGAAAGCTCACAGTGAACACCTGCAAACATATTAAAGAATTGTCTGGGGTCTTAAACAGAAAGGACACTTGTTCCGCTAGCATATTCAGAAATCGCGCCAGAAAGACCTCCCAAATTTCATAGATGATCAAGCAACAAAGGCAGATTCTACACCCTAGAACATTTAGCCAAGGAAGGACTCATCTGTTTGAATCCTACAGGACCAAATGTAGAGCATGTTGGAAGAGACCCATTGCCAAAGTGAAGCCAACTGAAAGGCTTTTATGCAGATTCAGGAAGACAACGTGTATCTCCAAAAGGATGAATTGAATTGGATTTGAATATCTAAGAACCCTGAGTATTCCCACAGAAATGTGTATCTTCCCTCTGTGGAACTGAATCAAGAAGATGCTGCAGAAGCCTGCCTTATCCCTTTCATTTCTATCACCCAAATGTTTTCATACAAAAACCTAACAGTGCCTGTTGCATGTTCTAACAGAGTCAGGAGAGGATAAAAAAATGTGAGAACAAAGGGCCATTGCAGCAGGACAGACAGCGGATGCTATTGGTTGATCAGGATGTGAAGGAATATGAAGAGGAGGAGAATGAACAAGAAAATTGAGAGCCAAGGTCTGGCATTTTAGGATGGTGGGTGGTGCTCTGTGCTTGACTGCATTCCATAGGGACATAGGTCAAAATTAAATAAACCATCCTTTGCCCTCAGTAAATCCTTGTAAACTTTTTTTTTAAATGATGTTTATTCATGTATTAGACAGAAAGAAACAGAGAGATCACAATCAGGGAGGCAGCTGGAGAGGGAGAAACAGACTTGCCCCTGAACAGGGAACCTGAAACAGGAGAGAATTCAATAACCTGGGATCATAAGCTAAGCTGAAGGCAGCCCCTGAACTGATGGAGAAACCCAGATAACCAATCATTATCTTCTTAATACCTCATTGTTCTAGACAAGAACCACTGCTCTGTCATTGTTCAGAAATGCAGAGTATACAAATTTTGGCTTGGATTGGTGTTGCTAGTTCTATCCGATCTGCTTCTAGAGCTAGCATACCTTATAGCCGTGAGGTCAGTCACTTGGCTATAGACACACTATTCCACCAAGCATATTTGGGTAAAGAGAATTCCTCCATTGCTATCTTTTGCAGGGTGAATGACCCTATGTCTTGTGTTGCTCTGGTTGTGTTGATGGTGATCAACACAATCTGAATCTGGATCTCTGTTTCTGCCCACCAATGAGGGAAGTTTTCAGCTCTGATTTGTCAAAGAAATATTTGATCCTCTTTTTTTCTCTACTTTCTAAGACTCATACAATAGCCATCTTATTGTATTCGATGGAGTCAATGAATTCCCTAAGACCATTGCTATGTTCAATCATACTCCTTCTCTCTTTTGCTTAACTTCATTATTTTCCAGGATTTTTTCCTCCAGGTAACTAATTTGATCCTCTGGTTCTGCCAGCTTTCTGTACTGTGCATCCAATCTGCTACCAATCTTTTTAGCAGACTCTTTTTTTTCCACTTATATATCTGTGATCCATGGTGTGTTTTTCTGATGCACAGTGGGTATCCTGGTTGCTGCTTTATATCCTCCTTTAGGCATGTTACATGTTTATGTTTCACTTCCATGCTGACCATGATGTTTTTTATTTCTTTTTCCTTGGAATCAATTGATTCTTCCATATTGGCATTTGATCTAGGTATGTCTTCCTCTCTGTATATGAAAAGCCTATGCTGTTTTCTATCCTGAGGGTAATATCTTTAGGAAAAGAGATTATAGAATGTCCAAGGGCTGGCCCTTGAGGGAACTTGAGTTTGTGTTGCATGCAGTTCAGGAAAATGAGGGGTTCAGAGACATCATTCAGAGCTGTGTGCCAGAGACAGAGACACTTGGTTACAGGCTGGGTGAGGCTTCAGTGTGGCCAGATGTCAGGGAGATGAGAGTGATTGAGCAGTTTTCTCTATGTGTAGCCAGAGACCAGGGAGATGGGAGTGATTGAATGCTTTTCTCTGAGGGTGCACTGACAAATTCGGCCCTGGGATCTTGGCTCATTTGGGCCAGAGATTGGTAGGCTGCCATTTTTATCCCATCCTCCAGAACTCTACAGAAAGCATTCATGGAACAAAGGTCCTGAAAACGAACCTGAACTAATTATGTAACTTGGCCCCTGGTAAGGACGGTGCAATTCAGCCTTGAGCAAAGACTCTTGAGAATCACTACAACAGGCCCCTCCCCTAGAAGGTCAACAAGAAACCAAGCCATGGCCAAGCTCACTTACCAAGGAGAACTGTGGAATTCCCAGGGAGGAGAGAGAGCAAAGCATGGGATTCATTGCATTCTCCCCATGATTCTTTAGTCTTGCAGTTAATTAAGTTTTTAAAATTTTCTTTCTTCAGCTATATTTTTAACTTTCACCCTTTCCTCTTTAAAGGTTTTAATTAATCTTAACAATACCTTTCATAAAAAAATAGTAATCGTTTTTGAACATTCGTTATTATAGTCAGATTTTATACTTCATTTTATCTAACTTTATTTTTCATATACACACAGGGATTTTTAATTCTAAGAAATTTTGAGTATAACCTCTTCTAATTGATCATAACATACCCTGAATCTAGCTCCAGGCTTGTTCTAGTCTCCAGCCCAAACAAATTCCTTCCACTTTCCTTTTCTATATTCTCCCAAGTGACTTACTTTATCTACTTTTTTTATAGAAATTAATTTTTATCTTTATAAGCATATTCCATCTATTCATTGTGTTTACCCTTATACGTGTTTTTCATTTGTAAAAATTTTAGGAGGATATATATATATATATATATATATATATATATATATGACTAGAACAGTGTCACTCACTTAATTTTGGAAGTATTTTGGTCTCTTAGAAGAGACACACACACACGTGTGTGTGTGTGTGTGTGTGTGTAAAGGAATATATGTGTGTGCACACATATTAAAAAAAAAAAAGAATTCCAAATTCCAAGATTCCAAAAAATTCCGAATTCCAAGATTTTAAAAAATAAGAATGAGAGATGGTAGCAAAAGGTATATTGGAGAGAATTATTGTAGAGAATCTCCCTAATATGGAAAAGGGAAAAAGCATATGTGTGCATGTGTATTTTACATTTCTAATTTTCTAATTTTTCTTTATTTGTTTTTTTTTTAATATTTTCCCTGAACTTCTTTATATCCCCTTTCTCCCTGCAGATATGATTTGGGGTCTCTTATGATTTGGTTAAAGCACATATTCCTGGGACCTTTCTTATCCTTTTAGCTTTTATTTGCTCCTTCATTTATTCTTATGTGGACAAAATGACAAGGCTTTAAAAAATCGCCACCAAAAAACAAAAACACAAACACAAACAAACAAACAAACAAAAAACACTGAGGCAGTACCGAAGTCTAGGGACCTAATTAATATGGACATTGGTAATACGTCAGATCTAGAGTTCAGAATGACAATTTGAAACTTTCTAGACATACTAAAATAAAAGCCATAGAAGATATTAAATAAACCCTCTATGGAGATATAAAGACCATTCTAAAGAAATAAAAGAACAAAAATCTAAACTAGTTGAAATAAAAATAGGTATTAATGAGGTGCAATAAAAAATGGAGGTTGTTACTCCTTGGATAAATGAGACAGAAGAAGGAATTAGTGATATAAAAGACAAAATGACAGAAAATAAAGAAGTTGAGTAAAAGAGAGACAAACAGATACTGGACCATGAGAGGAGAATTCAAGAGATAAGAGACACCATGAGATGAAGAAACATTATAATAATTGGGATTCCAAAAAAGAAGAATGAGAGATGGTAGCAGAAGGTATATTGGAGAGAATTATTGTAGAGAATCTCCCTAATATGGCAAAGGGAAAAAGCATCAAAATCCAAGAGATGGAGAGAACCCCCCCAAATCAATATGAGTAGGTCCATACCCCATCACCTAATAGTAAAATTTAAAAGTCTTAGCGACAAAGAGAAAATCCTGAGAGCAGCCAGGGACAAGAAGTCTGTAACATACAATAAAAAAACATTAGATTGACATCAGACATCCACAGAGACCCAACAGCCAGAAAGAAATGGCACAATATAGCAGAGCATGAAATGAAAAAAACATGCAGCCAAGAACACTAGCTAGGCTAGCATTGAAAATAGCAGGAGAGATAAAAAGCTTCGAGGACATAAATAAATAGGTAAATAAATAAACTCAGAGAATTTGCAAACAATAAACCAGCTCTACAGGAAATATTGAAAGGGGTCCTCTAAGCAAAAAGAGACACTAAAAGTAGTAGATCAGAAAGGAACAGAGATAATATAGAGTAAAAGTCACTTTATAGGCAATAAAATGGCACTAAATTCATATCCTTCAATAGTTACCCTGAATGTAAATAGGCTGAATGACTCAATCAAAAGACACAGGACATCAGAATGGATTAAAAAAAATCAATAAGCTCCATACAGGAACTCATTTTAGACCTGGAAGAAGTCCAGATTTAATGTGAGGGTGTGGAAACAATTTACCATGCTAATGGGCATCAGAAGAAAGCTGGGGTGGCAATCCTTATATCAGATCAATTATATTTTAAACCAAGGACTATAAAAGAGATGAGAAAGGACACTATATCACACTCAAAGGGTCTGTCTAACAAGATCTAACAATGTTAAATATCTATGCCCCTACCATGGGAGCAGCCAATTCTATAAACCAATTAATAACAAAATCAAGGAAACACATAGAAAATAATAAAATAATAGTAGGGGACGTTAACACTCCCCTCACTGAAATGGACAGACCATCCAAGAAAAAGATCATTAAAGAAATAAAGGCCTGAAATGACACAGAGGGCCAGATGGACATCACCAATCTATTCAGAACATTGCATAAGAAACTAAGAGAATACACATTCTTCTCTAGTGCACATGGAACATTTTCCACAATAGACCACATCCTGGGTCATAAATCAGGTCTCAACTGGTATCAAAAGATTGGGATCATTCCCTGCATATTCTCAGAACACAATGCTTTGAGGCTAGAACTCAATCACAAGAGGAAATTTGGAAAGAACCCAAATACATGGAAACTAAACTGCATCCTTCTAAAGAATGAATGGGTCTACCAGGTAATTAAAGAAGAATTAAAAAAATATATATGGAAACAAACGATAATGAAAACACAATGGTTCAAATCTGTAAGATAAAGCAAAGGCAGTCCTGAGAGGAAAATATATAGTGATACATACTTTTCTCAAGAAACAAGAAAGATATCAAATACACAACCTACCATACATCTAAAGGAGCTGAAGAAAACAACAAAGAAAGTCTAAACCCAGCAGGAGAGGAGAAATAATAAAGATCCAAGTAGGTATCAAAGAAATAGAAACAAAACAAAATGAAACAAAAACCCAAAAAAACAAAACAAAACAAAAAGGATGGAAGATGGCGGGCAAGTAGGAAGAGGTGCCGTTTCAACCTGTACCCTAAAGTTAGCTGTTTACCTACCAAAGAACTCCAATCACCCATGAAATCAGCCTGAGATCAGAATTATACACGTCTGGATCTCTACAGGGGCAGAAGATGCCAGTGGGCAGGTAAAGTGGAGTGGGAACGTCGGACTGATATTGGAAGATAAACAAAAGGGGGAAGGAGCCACCAGAGGCGACTGTTTGGAAAATAATACCTCAATATTAGAGTGTCCTGCAACTGGGAAGCAACATTAACTAAGAGACTGGTTGAAAGCACTCAAAAACAGCAAAGAATTGCGGAGGGAAATTGTGGGAATCAGGGTGGTTAGGGACACCTCCCCTGGCACTGAGCCAGAGAGAGTGCAGTGGAGAAACAATGTCTTGGTCGCTGAGCCACCAGCACGCCTGAGAATGCATGGGGCCCAGCTCCTCTGAGAGGATTGGATCCTTGCAGATGCATAAAGCACCATGCTATCAGAGCCTGAGATGCGTGTGCCCCTCACACTCCCCTGAGAGAGGTGCAGGAAGGCCCAGCCTGGTGCTCTCAGACCCCGCCTGAACTTTTTGATATGTATCTTTTTTTTTGCATTTCTATTATTAAATATTTTTAAATTTGTTTAGTTTAGTGTAGTTTCTTCCTTTTTATTTTTATTTTCTAATATTCATATAGAGTTGAGGTAATCCCCTTTCCTCAATCAATGCTAACTGTATAGATAAACCAATTTTTAATCGCCCTTTATATTAGGAAAGTTGAGTCCTTTAACAAAGACATCAAGATACATCCAGAAAGAATCAAAATATTTTCCTCGCCTACACTAAGAATTTATAACCACTCTCCCATCCTCTTCCTCCGCCAGTGTTTCTGTGTATTTGTGTCTGTCCTGATAGTATATAAATCTTATAGTTGGCGTTCTTTTTGACGAGGTTCCTCCTTTTTTGTATATATATATATATATATATATATATATATATAACATATATATATACACAAAATATATATTTTGTGTATATATATATGTTATATATATGTAACATATATATATGTTATTCTTGTCATATACCTTTATCAGTCTTTTTGTTTGTCCTTTTTTTTTTTTTTGTATACTTCATAAATCTTACCTTGGGGCCCATTTGGGCTGAATCTTCTCTTTTATATTCCATTTTTCCCTGTCTCTCTCTCTCTCTATCTCCTTTTTCTTTTTCTTTTCTTTGTTGTCTCAGTTAGGTGGAGAACCCTGATTGATCAGAAGTGTTTCAGGGTGCACCTTGACTGCACCACAGTTGATGCATTCAGTTACATCAGTCTATTCATCTATCACAAATGTTACTAGGAGGAGGAATGCCCAACAGAAGAAAAATACAGAGGATGGGCCTTCTGCAACAGAGCTGATGGCTATCAACTTAGACAATATGTCAGAAAGAGAATTCAGGGTAACAATTATCCAGGCAATAGCTGGGTTTGAGAAAGCCATTGATGACCAAACGGAATTGACTAGGGCTGAACTGAAAAACACCAGGGATGATGTTCACAATGCTCTCAATGAGTTCCAATCTATTCTAAATTCTCTAAAAGCTAGGGTAACTGAGAAATAAGATAGAATTAGTAATCTGGAGGACAAACAGATAGAGAGAAAGGATCAGGAGGAAGCCTAGAACAACCAGCTTAGAAGTAATGAAAACAGAATCAGGGAAATAAATGATGTAATGAAAAGTTCCACTGTCAGAGTTATTGGAATCCCTGAAGGGGATGGAAAAAAAGAAGTCTAAAAGATATAGTGGAACAAGTTCTTCCTGAAAATTTTCCAATTTCGCGAATGGAAGGAGTGTTCATGTACTAGAGGCCGAAGGATCTCGACCCAAGATTATAGATCAAAAAAAAAAAAAAAATCAAGGCACCATGTAGTCAAATTGAGGAATCATAATTGTAGGTATAATCTCTTGAAAGCTGCTAGGACAAAGAGGCTCCTTACTTACAGAGGAAAGCCCATCAGAATAAGGTCAGACCTGTCCACAGAAATCTGGCAAGCCAGAAAGGGTTGGCAAGATATACTCAGGGCACTAAATGAGAAGAACATGCAGCCAAGAATACTTTATCGAGCAAGACTGATATTCAGAATGGATGGAGAGATAAAGAGATTCCAAGACCAACAAGGCTTAAAAGACCATGCAACCGCCAAGCTGACACTGCAGGAAATATTAAGAGGCGTTCTATAAAAGAGAAAAAATCCTAAGAAAAGCATTGCACAGAATATAGAGACAATCTACAGGAAGAAAGATTTCAAATGTAGCATGATGTCAGTAAAAACGTATCTATCAATAATCACTCTCAATGTTAATAATCTAATGTGCCCATAAAATGACACAGGGTTCCAGACTGGATAAAATGACAGGATACATCCATACGTTGTCTACAAGAGACCTATTCTGAACCTAAAGATACACCCAGACTGAAAGTGAAGGGATGGAAAAGCATCTTTCATGCCAATAGGTCTCAAAAGAAGCCTGGGGTAGCAATTCTCATATCAGATAAATTATATTTTAAACTAAAGACTGTAGTCAGAGATAAAGAAGAACACTACATCATTATTACAGGGACTATCCACCAAGATGATCTAACAATAGAAAATATCTATGCTCCCAATATGGGAGCAGCCAATTACATAGAAAAACTATTAATCAAGATAAAGAGTCATATTGATATGAATACATTAATAGTAGGAAATCTAAACATGCCTCACTCAGAAATAGATGATTGAAGCAGAAAAAAAAAGAGCATTGAATGACATATTGAACCAGATAGATCTGATAGATATATACAGAACATTCCACCCTAAAATAAAAGAATACTTATTCTTCTTTAGTGCACATGGAACCTTCTCAAGAATCGACCACATACTGAGTCACAAATCAGGACTCAACCGATACCAAAAGACTGAGATTATTCCTGCATATTCTCAGATCACAATGCTTTGAAACTGGAGCTCAATCAAAAGGAAAAGTTCCAAAGGAACTCAAACACCTGGAAGCTAAAGACCACCTTGCTTAAGAATGCTTGGATCAACCAGGAGATCAAAGAAGAACTGAAAGAATTCATGGAAACCAATGAAAATGAAGACACTTCAGTCCAAAACCTATGGGATACAGCAAAGGCAGTCCTACAGGGGAAATACATAGCCATCCAAGCCACTCTCAAAAAAAAAAATTGAAAAATGAAGAACACAGCAGTTGTCTTTACACTTTAAAGAACTGGAGAATAAACAACAAATCAAACCAACTCTATAAATAAGAAGGGAAGATTAGAGCTGAGATCAATGAGGTAGAAACCAGAGATAAAGTAGAATGTATCAATGAAACTAGAAGCTAGTTTTTGGTAAGAATCAATAAGCTCGATAAACCATTGGCCACATTAATCCAAAAGAAAACAGAGAAAGCCAAAATTAATAAGATTATAAGTGAAAAGGGAGAGATCACTACTCACACCAAGGAAGTAGAAACAATAATCAGAAGTTATTATCAACAGTTATATACCAATAAGCTAGGCATCCTAGATGAAATGGATGTATTCCTTGATAACAATAAACTCCAAAAATTGGACCAGGAAAAAATTGGCAACCTGAATAGACTGATATGTAGAAATAAGATTGAAGCAGTGATCAAAAACCTCCCAAAAAACAAGACCCCAGCACCTGAAAGATTACTTGGAAATTCTAAAAACTTTCAAAGAAGAAATAATACCTATTCTTCTGAAGCTGTTTCAATAAATTGAAGCAGAATGAAAACTTCCAGACCCTTTCTATGAAAACATCATTACTCTGATCCCCAAACGAGGCAAAGACCCTAACAAAAAGGAGACTTTCAGACCAATACCCCTTTAAATATGGATGCTAAGATTCACAAAATCCTAACAAACAGAATGCAACAGCATATTAAAAATATTATCCACCATGACCATGTACGATTCATCCCTGGGTTAAAAGGATGGTTCAACATTCACCAATCAATCAATGTGATAAAATGAATCAATAAGAGAAGAGAGAAGTAACACATGATCTTAATTGATACAGAAAAAGCATTTGACAAAATCCAGCGTCCGTTCCTGGTTAAAATGCTTCAAAGTATAGGGATAGAGGGAACATTCTTGAACTTCATCAAATCTATCTATGAAAGACCCACAGCAAATATCATCCTCAATGGGAAAAAGCTTGCAGCCTTCCCGTTGAGATCAGGAACACAACAAAATGCCCGCTCTCACCACTCTTGTTCAACATGGTATTAGAAGTCCTAGCAACAGCATTCAGACTACAAAGAGAAAAAAGATATCCAAATTGGCAATGGCGAAGTCAAACTCTCTCTCTTTGCAGATGACATGATTCTTTATATGGAAACCCAAAAGCCCGCCCCCCCAAAAAAAATACTAGAACTCATACCACAATTCAGTAATGTGACAGGATACAAAGTCAATGTACAGAAATCAGTTGCTTTCTTATACACTAAAAATGGGAAGGGAAATTAGAGAATCGATTCCATTTACTATAGCATTAAGAACTATAGGATACCTGGGAATAAACCTAATCAAAGAGGCAAAGGATCTATACTCGAGGAACTATAAAACATTCATGAAAGAAATCTAAGAAGACACAAAAAGATGAAAGACAATTCCATGTTCTTAGATTGGAAGAATAAACATTGTTAAAATATCTATGCTGCATAGAGCAGTCTATAATTTTTAATGTCATTCTGATTAAAATTTCACTAGTATTTTTCAAAGAGTTTGAGCAAATAATCCTTAAATATGTATGGAATCAGAAGAGACCCTGAATCACTAAGGAAATCTTGAAAAACAAAAACAAACTTTGGGCAACAAGTTACCTGATTTCAAGCTTTACTCGAAAGCTATGATCACCAAGACTGCATAGTACTGGCGTAAAAACAAACACACAGACCAGTGGAACAGAGCAGAGAGCCCAGATATGGACCCTCAAGTCTATGGGCAAATAGTCTTCGAAGAAATAGGAAAAGAATATACAATGGGAAAAAGATAGTTTATTCAATAAATGGTGCTGGGCAAACTGGACAGCTGTATGTAGAAGAATGAAATGCGACCATTCTCTTACACTGTACCTCAATGTGAGACAGAAATCCATCCGAATCTGAGAGAAGAACATAGGCAGTAACCTCTTTGATATCACCCACAGCAACTTCTTTCAAGATATAACTCCAAAGGCAAAGGAAACAAAAGTGAAGATGAACTTTTGGGACTCTATCAAGATCAAAAGCTTCTGCACAGCAAAAGAAAAAGTCAACAAAACAAAGAGGCAACACACAGAATGGGAGAAGATATTTGAAAATGACAGTACAGACAAAAGGTTGATATCCAGCATCTATAAAGAAGTCAACACACACAAAACAGACAATCATATTTTAAAATGAGCAGAAGATATGAACAGACACTTCTCCAATGAAGACATACAAATGTCTATGAGACACATGAAAAAATATTCATCATTACTAGCCATCAGTGAGATTCAAATGAAAACCACATTGAGATACCACCTTAAACCAGCAGAATGGCCAAAATTAGCAAGACAGGAAACAAAATGTTTTGGAGAGTATATGAAGAAAGGGAATTCCTCTTACACTGTTGGTGGGAATGCACGTTGGTGCAGCCACGTTGGAGAACTGTGTGGATATTCCTCAAAAAATTAAAAATAGAGCTTCCCTAGGACCCTGAAATTGTACTACTAGATATTTACCTCAAAGATACAGATGTAGTGAAAAAAGGGCCATCTGTACCCCAATGTTTATAGCAGCAATATCCACGGTCACAAACTTTGGAGAGAACCAAGATGCCCTTCAACAGACAAATGGATAAGGAAGATGTGGTCCATATACACCATGAGTCCTATGCCTCCATTAGAAAGGATGAATACCCAACTTTTGTATCAATATGGATGAGACTGGAAGAGATTATGCTAAATGAAATAAGTCAAGCAGAGAGAGTCAGTCAGTTATCATATGGATTCACATATTTGTGGAGCATAACAAATAACATGTACGAAAAGGGGAGATGGAGAGGAGGAGGTAGTTGAGTTAAATTTGAAGGGGAGGTGAACCATGAGAGACTTTGGGCTCTGAAAAACAATATGAGGTTTTTGAAGCAGCAGGGGGCGGGTGGTTTGGGGAATCAGGTGTTGGGTCTTAGGGAGGGCACGCCTTGCATGGAACACAGGGTGTGGTGCAAAAACAATGAATACTGTTATACTGAAATAAATAAATAAATAAATGAATAAGAATAAAGAAAACATAAATCAAAACACAGAAGAAGAAATCAATGAAATCAGGAACTGGTTCTTTGAAAGAATTAATAAGATTGATAAACCTTGGCCATGCTTATCAAAAAGAAAAGAAAAATAACTCATATAAATAAAATCATGAATGAAAGAGGAAAGATCACAACCAACACCAATAAAAATTACAATTATAAGAACATAATATAAGCAAAACCTCACCCACAATGTGAAAATCTGGCAGAAATGATGCATTTCTACAGACATATAAACTACCAAAACTGAACCAGGAAAAAATAAAAAACCTGAACAGACCTACAACCAGAAACGAGTTGAAACTACATCAAAAATCTCCAAATGAGGAGAATCTGGGTGTCTCAGTGGGTTTTAACCTCTGCTTTTGGCTCCAGTAATGATCCCAGGGTCTGTGATTGAGCCCAGCATCGGTCTCTCTGCTCAGAGAGAGCCTGCTTTCTCCTCTCTCTCTGCCTGCCTCTCTGCCTACTTGTGATCTTTGTCTGTCAAATAAATAAAATCTTTTAAAAATATCTCCAATCGAACAGAAGCCCAGAACCGGATGGCTTACCAGTGGAATTCTACTCAACATTTAAAGAGGAATTATTTCTTATTCTCCTGAAACTAATCCAAAAAATAGAAATGGAAGGAAAACGTCCCAACTCATTTTATGAGGCCATCATCACCTTGATCCCAAAACCAGACAAGGATCCCTTTAAAAAAGAGAATTTCCAAACAATAGCGTTGATAAACACAGATGCAAAAATTCTCACCCAAATACTAGCCAATAGGATTTAACAGTACATTAAAATATTTACCACGACCAAGTGGGATGTATTCCAGGGCTGTAATGTTGGTTCAGCATCTGCAAATCAATCAATGTTATAGACAAAATAATAAAAGATATATATATATATACAAAACTATGTATACTATAGTATATATACAATATATAGTATGTATACAACTATATATATTTCGTGTATATACATATATACAACTATATATAAAACAACTACGTATAGTATATATAAAACAAATATATATAGTTGTGGATATATA
This sequence comes from Mustela putorius furo, assembly GCF_011764305.1. Classification (NCBI taxonomy): domain Eukaryota; kingdom Metazoa; phylum Chordata; class Mammalia; order Carnivora; family Mustelidae; genus Mustela; species Mustela putorius. The sequence continues at coordinate 2,569,993 of NW_025421566.1, read as the reverse complement.
ACAACTATATATACTATATATATGTCTATATATAAAGTATATATATAGATATAGATATATATATAAAGTGTATATATAAATATATAAAGTGTATATATACAACTATATATAGTGTGTGTATATATACAACTATATATACTATAGTAAATACTATAGTAAATACTATAGTAAATATATATGGCATATATAGTATAAATAGAGTTTGTATATATATACTATAGTATATACTATATACTATATATACTATATTTAATATAGACACACACACATATATATAGTATATATACGTATATTCAATATATACACAACTATATATACGTAGTATATATACATTATACATTATATTATATTATATACCATATACATATATACCATATATATACACAACTATATATACTATGTATATAGTATATATATATGTATATGTATATATATATATGTATATAGTATATATGTATGTATATATATAGTATATATACTATATATACATATAGTATATATATTGTATATATATACTATATATACAATGTATATATATATATATACAATGTATATATAGTATATATGTATATATGTATATGTATAATGTATATATATAATATGTATGTATATATATAATATATATGTATATATATATATAATGTATAATGTATGTATGTATATATAGTATATACTATATGTATATGTATAATGTATATATAGTATATACTAGAATATATATTATACATTATATTATATACCATATACATATATACCATATATATACACAACTATATATGTCTATATGTATAATGTATAATGTATATATAGTATATACTAGTATATATATAGTATATATAGTTGTGTATATATGGTATATACGTATATATACATAGTATATATAGTATGCATATATACATAGTATATATAGTATATATGTATACATTATATTATATATATAGTATATACCATATATATACACAACTATATTCTATAGTATATATCTCTATATATACTTTATATACTATAGTATATAGTTGTGTATATATATGGTATATACTATATATATACATAGTATGTATATATATGTGTGTGTGTCTGTATGTGTGTGTGTGTGTGTGTGTATATATATATATATGTATATATATATACATATATGGAATTCTATGGAATACTATGCAGCCATCAAAAGAAATGAAAATCTTGCCATTTGTAATGATGTGGACACAATTAGAGGGTATTATGCTTAGCGAATTAAGTCAATCGAAGAAAGAAAGAAAGAAGAAAGAAAGAAAAGAAAGAAAGAAAGCTATCATAGGATCTCCCTGATAGGAGGGGAGATGCAACCTGGGAGGTTTGGGGAAGTAGGAAAAGAATAAATGAAATAAAATGATAGGATTGGAAGGGAGAAAACAATAAGAGATTCTTAATCTCAAAAAACAAACTGAAGGTTTCTGGGGGGGAGGTGGGTAAGGAGAGGGTCGAAGGATTATGGACATTGGGGATGGTATGTGCTATGGTGAGTACTGTGAAGTGTGTAAACTGGCGATTCACAGACCTGTACCCTGGGGCTAATAATATATTATATGTTTATAAGAAAATAAAAATAAATAAAAAATAAATAAATAAAAATAAAATAAAAATAAATAAATATAATACAAAATCAAGTATGCAATATATATATATATATATATATACATACATATATATGTATATATATGATCTTGAAATAATAGTAACACTATGGAAGTGTTTAATTATTTAATTATTAGTAACACTATGGAAGAGAGCACAGGATCACATGTCATTAGATGTGATCCTTGCCTCTTATTCTCAGATTTATGTCAGAATAAATCTGACAGTTTTCCCAGGCCCTGAACCCCCAGTGATTGCATCCCAATCCCCAGAAGCAAGAAAGATATCCAGTCACACATCTTAGTAAAAGATGGAACAAAACAATGTTTTATTATATTATTATACATATTATATATGCATATATGTATATATATGTTATATTATTATAACAATGTTTTCCTACCATTCTATAAATATACAAATAAATAAACAGACAATGTAAGTCCTTCCATTTCTTTCTTTCTTCATCTACCTGTTAAACAGACTGTCTTTACTTTTTTTTTATGTTCATGAAGATAGTATATCATCCATCCTATGTTTTGAACTAATGATCAATGAATCTCTAGTTGAATAAATGACCCATTGTTCATCATAATATATGCCACACTTCCTCAATACCCATTAATCTGTTCCCCGATTCCCTGCATGTCTCTCCCTTCTGTTACCCTCAGATTGGTGCCCAGACTCCTGAGCCTCTCCTAGTTTGTATCTCTCTCTGACTTCTTCCCTTTCAGTTTTCTCTTCCTTTTACTAATGTCCATGGTATTTTTCATGTGCCAGAAATGAGTGAAGAAATATGACATTTCCCTTCATCTGTTTATCTTTTTCATTTAGTATAACACAGTCCTGTGTCCTTTATGTCAATGAAAGTATTGGGGGCTCATCCTCCCTGATGGCTAAGGAAGAGTCCATGGACTCTATGGACCACACCTTTATCCACTAGCCTTTGGACGTGTATGGCGGCTCAATCCACAGTTCTGCTCGAGTGGGCATTGTTCATTGTATAGGCTGTTCATTTTCCTTTGAATAAAGAGAGTTTGTCAACATGGCTATACCCAGTAATACGGCATGTAGAGTTAACTAATGATGACAAGGAGTGCTGTGAAGTACTCTTCCTTAAGGGTAAGCTATAATGCAGAATGTCACTGTCTTTGAAGCCTTTGCAAAGGTGTTTAAGGTAAAATAAGGTAGACAGAAACCTAACCCCTTATGAATGGTGTTTCAGAACACTAGAAGATGAGGACACAGACAGCATAATGCATCTATGCCTCAGCATTATTCCTTGAAAAGTCACTTTCCTTCCCTTATTCATCACAGACACATAGGGAAAAGAAGCTAAAAAAGGACTCTCTCACACATATGATGATAAATTTTGCAGAGAGCTAATAATACCCACGAGGCCTCGCTGCTTATTGTGATCTTTAGAAATTGTAGTGCAAATAGAAACACTTTGCTCTCTCAGGAGAAATATTGGCCTAAAGTATGGTGTACTGAACATCACTCTCCTTTCTCTGTGTAGAGATGGAAAGTGGGAAAATACACAAAAGACAACCTTAGTTTACCATCAGGCTTCCAGGCTCTCTTTATGTGCTTCCTTGGGGCTTCCCCCCATAGCCTTAGTACTCAAAAGTCATGAGAGAAGGACGGCTGCTTCTGGAAGCTTGCTTCTGTACAGTCATAAATCTTTGAGGTCATAGCAACAACTCATCCCCCCAACCACACCTAATCGCTACACTGGGCTGGAGTTGTCATGGGTCAGTCAAGAGGATCCCAACCCCTCTAAAACCGCTGGAGATTCCTGGGTATTTCACCAAGACAGTTTTCAAAGAGGGTTGTTTTCACCTTCTTGATTGCTGAATTTGTAGACTTGGTCGTGACTGTCATTACCAGCCCTCTGAACTTCTGAGAAGGGCAAGAATCCACATTTCCATCTTACCCATGCAATGTCAGGAAAGTGTCAAGAATACAATCCAGTCAAAACTGTTCAACACCACACCCCACACATGTGCATGGTCCTCCCACCTATTCAGGACACTTCTAACCAGAAAAGGGGTACCCGAGGAAAGATCACAATGAACACACACAACCATGCCAAATACGTGACTGGATTTTAAACAGAAAGGAAACCAGTTTCTTTATCATCTTTAGAAATCTTGTCAAAGAGCCTCCCAATCTTCAAAGCTGACCAAGAACAAAAGGAAAATTTTACACGTTAAATGCTTAGTCCCAGGACAGACTCGCATGTGAGTAGCCAAGAGGAGCAATTGCAGAGCATGTTGGAACAGACCTATTGCAAAAGTGAAGCCATCTGAAAGGCTTTTGTGCCAGTTTCAAGAAGAAAACATGTACCTCCAAAAGGATGCATTGAAGAGGATTCAAATGTCTAAAATCCCTGAGCATTCCCACAAGGCAGTGAAGTTTCCCTTTTTGGAACTGAATTCAAAAGATGCAGCACAAGCTGGCCTTAACCCTCTCATTTCCATCCCCCAAATGTTTTCATATGATAACCAAACAGTGCCTGTTGTGGATCATGGGCAGGTTCTAATGGAGTCAGGAGAGGATGAAACATGTGAGAACAAAGGACAGACAGCGGATGCTACAGGTTAGTGAGGAGATTCAGGAAGACAAAGAACAGGAGAATGGAGAAGGGAGTTTAGAGCGAAGATCTGGGATTTTAAGATGGTAAGAGGTGTTCTGTACCTGTCTGCATTCCTTAAGGACATATGTCCAAATTAAATAAACCATCCTCTGGCTCCAATAATCCTTGTAAAACTTTTTCTTTTCTTTTCAAACGATGGCATGCATGTATTTTACAGAGAGAGACAGAGAAATCACAATCAGTGTGGAGCTGGAGATGGAGAAACAGACTTGCCCTTGAGCAGGGAACCTGAGCTAGGAGATGATCCAATGACTCTGGGATCATGAGCTGAGCTGAAGGCTGCCTCTGAACTGAAGGAGACACCCAGATACTCAACTTTGTCTTCTTAATACCTCACTGATTTAGACAAGAGCAACTGCTCTGTCATTGTTCAGAAATGCAGGGGATATAGATTTTGGCTGGGGCTGATATTGCTTGCTATCCAAACTTCTTATAGAGTTGACATGGCTTGTCACCTTGAAGTCAGTGACTTGACTATAGACTCCCTATTCTCCCAAGCATCTTTGGGTAAAGAGAATTCTTCCATTGCTAGATTTTGCAATGTGAATGAGAATATGTCTTGTGTTGCTCTGCTTCTGTTGATGGTGATAGGAGTCCTCTGTGCCTCTGAATGTGGATCTCTGTTTCTCCCCCAAGATGAGGGAAGTTTTCAGTCCTGGATTCTCAAAGAAATGTTTGGCCATCTCTTTTCTCTCTCTTCTAGATCTCCTACAATAGGCATCATTTTAGATTCGTTGGAATCAATGATTTCCCTAAGTCTAATGTCATGTTTTATCATTCTAACTTCTCTTTTGCTTCACTTCCATATTTTCCAGTATTTGTTTTCCAGGTAACAAATTTGATCCTCTGATTCTGTCATCTTCCTGTACTCTGCATCCAGTCTGCTACCAATCTTTTCATCAGTGACCATTTTTTTTATCATTTTAATTTCTTCAGTCTGAGACTCCCTGATGTCTTCTGCTTTTTTCTGATGTATAGTGACTATGATGGCTTTAAATCCTCAATTGGGCATGTTACATGTATATGTTTCACATTGATGGCCTGACCATGATCACGTTTTATTCTTTCTCCTTGGCATAAATTGATTCTTCTATCTTTGCATTTGATCTAGGTCTCTGTCTTCTTCGATGTATTTGAAAAACCCATTCTGTTATCTACCCTAAGTGTAATGTTTTAGGAAGAAGAAATCATAGTGTGCCCAAGGCCTAGCTCTTGAGGGATCCTCAGGTATGTGTTGCATGACCTCTGCTGTTGTGTTGTGGCTCTCCCCTGTCTTTGAGGCCAATCATCTGTAGAGGCTCTCCTTGCCTGCTCTTTGGACTGTTTGGTGTCTGGACTGAATATGGTGAGGTATAGCTTGGTGAGCTCTGGTGTGCCTGTGAAAGGAGACTTTCAACGAACTTAACAGAACTAAGGCTTGCAGAATGCTGTGGCCAGGAAAGAGGATGTGGGAAGGGCTGTCTTCTAGTCTCCCATGGGAGGGTCTGTTCTTTTGGGACTGAAGAAGGCATTCCCAATATGATACAGGGTTAGGACTTCATGTTTTCAGGTTATGCAGCTAATATTCTCACTGTTCTCTCTTTGGCCAGTAGCTCAGTCTGTGTGCTGGTGGTGGGTTAGTCCAAACTTAGTTTTGCTCCCATCGAGGCATCTCCACAAACACTGCCTCTCAAGCATACATTGCAAGAACCAATAGCTATCCCACTGTGTCTCCAGGTATTGTCTGATTATGCTTTCCAGGCTGTCTGCTGTGGTTGCTTGTTGGTGTCCTCTCCAGGAGAAACACAGTGTTCTTTAGAGCCTATGTCTGCCAAGACTGCTGATCTGAAATCTCCAGGGCTTAAGAGCTTTTGGCTACAAGAACTAGTGCCTTTCATACCTGCTGATTTTCACAGCCAATGATTTTTTTAAACATGCTCCTTATGGGTCTCCAGTGTGCTCCTCTGTCCTGTGCCTTTTTCTTTGGCCATTACTCCCTGCCCTCTGAAGCACCAAACGTCTGCTTCTCTCCTAAGTCATGTCTCCAACCTTCTCCCATAGTCTCTGCGACCTCATTTCTCTTTCACTGTGGAGTTTGGTTTGTAGGCTTTGGGTCAATTTCCGCTATGTTTAAATTGATGTGGTAATCTTCCAGTTGTGCATATGGCTGAAGACAAGTTTGAGGTTCCCAGAAACTACTACATATCACTGTCCTCCAAAAGCACAACACACTCTTACCCAGAAATAAGCAAGAGTGAATTTTTGCTACTTGCCACATGTGGCAGAAAAGTGGAGAACATTGGGCTACACATCTATCAGTCACAGAAAGACAAACAACATATGATTTTACTTACTCATGGAAGTAAAGAATCATGTGAAAGAGCAAGAAAAGAGGGACAAACACTAACACTCAAACCCGGCACACAAAATTTTGTGTTTGTTAGAAGATAGGTTAGTGAGAATATGTGTTTATAAAATAGGGCTAAATGGGACATTCTTTTCTGGAAATGTGGCTGAAAGGAATCTAATGTGAATTTCCAAGGCATATAAAGTTGAATTGTTATCCAAAAAAACCCAAATTCATGTCTTGAAATTTCATCATGAGCATTATTTGAAACATGTGCGTGCACACACACACACACACACACACACACACACACACAGCTGAGATACACAAAATTTGTGGAGGAAATGAGTAATCTCACTAAAGGAAGCAAACCCCAAAGAAAATAGCATAAAGGGGAAAATCATAGAGAATCGAAGTCAGAAACCAACCAAAATGAAAAAGTTAACTCCTTACCTATCATTAATTAATTAAAGTATTCAGGACTCAATTCTCCCATCACTACAAACAGATTGACTGACTGAATAAAAACTAAAAGGCAAATCAGGTCAAAAATAAAAGAACAAGAACAAAACAACTTCCACACTATGTTGCCCATGAGACATCTCTTTGACTAGAAAGATACACATAGCTTAAACGTGAAGGATTGGGAAGGCATAGGTTATGCAATTGGCAAGGAGAAGAGAACATAAATGGTTGTGCCACTTATTAGGTGGAAGGATTTACACCTTCATGAGAGAAAAGATAACCGAAAGGTCCTTCTTCTTGATGGAGCATCAGAATATCAGAAACTTGGATGAATTCCCAATATACACTACCAACATGGGTGGATTGAAATATTTCAAACATATTAACAGAATTAAGGGGGTTGGGGACCACAATCCAATATTGCTGGGGACTATGATATCCACTTTCAGCACAGGACAGATCACCAGATGGAATGGTGGTAAGGACTAACAGACGTCATGTTTATCCTAACCTCAGACCCCCAGAGCTTAGAGGAAGCATGCATAAGATTGTATCTCTGAGGATGATAAGAGAAGTTCTTCCCAAGGGCAAATGAAATATTGTCTATCAGAGACCCTGTGCTGGAGTCCAAATCCAGCCATAATTAATATAGGATAATTCAAATTCTATGTTGGATACTCATGACCATGATGTATGAAAAAGGAAAGAAATCACTTCCAAAAGAAAACACAGCCAGATACTAATAGGTGGAATTCACAACACACTCCTGAACAAGCAAGGATTAATAAAAAAAAAATCAAAATGTACATCAGAAAGTACTTTGAACAAGAAAATAAAGAAACTTATGGGAGAATGCCAAAACAGTTCCTGGGGAAAGAATATAGGGATAAATGTGTATATTACCAAGAAGCAAAAAGAACTAAATAAAGCAACCTAAGTTGACAAAATACGGAATATGAAAAAGAAGAAACGAAATCCAAAGGAAACAGAAAAAATGAAATAATACATATAATTTTTAATATAAAAACAATCAAAACATACCAATAGGAAAAGTCATTAGAACTCACACATCAGTTTTGAAAACTTTAACAAATGGGAAGAGCTATTTCCTGGTTTAAAGAGGGAGAAAAGCATACACCTGAAATGATGAGAGAGAAACCATGACAAGGGGTGTCACATAATCCCTTATGATTAGTGTTTAAGAACACAAGGAGATGAAGACACAGACAGCACAGGCATCCATAAAATAACATTTTCCCTTGAAAAATGACTTCCCTTCCCTTACTTGTCACTGACCCATAAGGAAATGAAGCTTAAAAAGTGCTCTCTACCCATGTAATGGCAAACCTAATACAGAACTAATGACACCAAAGAAATCTCACTGTTTATTGAGATTTATAGAAATTGCATTGGAAAAAGGAATACCTTTTTCTCTCTGGAGAAATGTTGGCCTAAAGGATGGTGTGCTGAACGTCATTTCATTTTCTCTTTGTATAGATAAAAGAAGTAGGAAAAAAACAACACAAAAGACAACATGAGTTGGGGGAGACAAGATGGTGGGGAAGTAGGAGGAGGTGCCATTGCTCTTTTTGAGTGCTTTCAACCAGAGTCCAAGTTAGTGGTGGTCCCCAGACACAGGACACTCTTGAATTGGGGTATTACTTTTCAATTAGTCGACTCTCGAGGCTCTCTCTGCATTTTGTTTATCTTTCAATATCAGTCTGACGTTCCCACTCCACTTTACCTGCCCACTGGCATCTTCTGCCCCTGTTGAGATCCAGGCTTGTATAATTCTGATCTCAGGCTGAATCCATGGGTGATATGAGTTCGTTGGTAGGTAATTAGCTCACTTTAGGGTACAGGTTGAAATGACACTTCCTCCCACGTCCCCACCATCTTGTCTTACCTCACATAACACTTATAATGAAATGTCAAGAGATAGGAAATCGTTCTGTTATTGATTGCAATTCAATTTGATATGCCTTGAAAACTCAAGTAACATCACTTTCATCCATACTTATTTATAGATCCTGGATATTGACCATTTGTCTGTACTGTCATTTGCAAATATCTTCTCCCATTCCATGGGTTGGCTCTTTGTGTTCTTAAATGTTTCCTGTATGGTGCAGAAGCTTTTGATCTTGATGAAGTCCCTAATTTTCATATTTGCTTTTGTTTCCTTTGCCTTTGGAGACATATCTTCAAAGAATGTGCTGTGGCCGATATCGAAGATGTTACTGCCTATGTTCTCCTCTAGGATTCTGATGGATTCCTGTCTAACTTTGAGGTCTTTTATACATTTTGAGTTTATCCTTGTGTAAGGTGTAAGAGAATGGTCAAATTTCATTCTTCTGCATATAGTTGTCCAGTATCCCCAGCACCATTTATTGAAGAGACTGTCTTTTTTCCACTGTATATTTTTTCCTGTTTTGTCAAAGATTATTTGATCATAAAATGAGGGTCCATATCTGGGCTCTCTATTCTGTTCCACTGGACTATGTGTCTGTTTTTATGCCAGGATCATGCTGTATTGGTAATCACAGCTTTAGTAAAGCTTGAGATCATGTAACGTGATGCCCCCAGTATTATGTTTGTTTTACAAGATTTACTTAGTGATTCGGGGACTCTTCTGATTTCATAAAAATTTTAGGATTATTATACCCAGCTCTTTGGAAAATACCGGTGGAAATTTTATTTATTTATTTATTTATTTATTTATTTATTTATTTATTCATTCATTCATTAATATATATATATATATATATATATATATATATATATATATATATTCAGCATAACAATATTCAGTGTTTTTGCACAACACCCAGTGTTGCACAGCAATCTGTGCTTTCTCTAATACTCAACACCTGGTTCCCCCAACCTCTCATCCCCGCCCCTTCAAAGCTCTCAGACTGTTTTTCAGAGTCCATAGTCTCTCATGCTTCACCTCCCCTTCCAATTTCCCCCAACTCCCTTCTCCTAACTCCCCATGTCCACCATGCTATTTGTTATACACCACTGTATATTTGTTATGTTCCACAAATAAGTGACACCATATGATAATTGACTCTCTATGCTTGACTTATTTCACTCAGTATAATCTCGTCCAGTCCCATCCATGTTGCTACAAAAGTTTGGTATTCATTCTTTCTGATGGAGGCATAATACTCTATAGTGTATATGGACCACAAATTCCTTATCCATTCATCCATTGAAGGGCATCTTGTTTCTTTCCACTGCTTGGTGACCATGGCCATTGCTGCTATAAACACTGGGGTATAGATGGCTCTTCTTTTCACTGCATCTGTATCTTTGTTGTAAATACCCAGTAGTGCAATGGCAGGGTCCTAAGGAAGTTATCTTTTTATTTCTTGAGTAATATCCACACTGTTCTCCAAAGAGGCTGCACCAACTTGCATTCCCACCAACAGTGTAAGAGGGTTGCCCTTTCTCCACATTCCCTCCCACACATATTGTTTCCTGTCTTGCTAATTTTGGTCATTCTAATTGGTGTAATGTGGTTTTCCTTGGGATCTTCCTGATGGCTCGTGATGATGAACATTTTTTCATGGGTCTGTTAGCCATTTGTATGTTCCTCATTGGACAAGTGCCTGTTAATATCTTCTGCCCATTTTAAAATATGATTGTCTGTGTGTGTTGAGTTTGAGGAATTCTTTATATATATTGGATATTGACCTTTTGTCTGTACTGTCATTTTCAAATATCTTCTCCCATTCCATGGGTTGCCTCTATGTTTTCTTAAATGTTTCATTTGCTGTGCAGAAGCTTTTGATCTTGATGAAGTCCCAAAAGTTCATGTTCGCTTTTGTTTCCTTTGCCTTTGGAGACGTATCTTCAAAGAAGGTGCTGTGGCTGATATCGAAGATGTTACTGCCTATGTTCTCCTCTTGAATTCTGATGGATTCCTGTCTCACTTGAGGTCTTTTATCCATTTTGAGTTGATCTTTATGTACAGTAGTAAGAGAATGGTCGAGTTTCACTCCTCTATGTATAGCTGTCCAGATTTACCAGCACCATTTATTGAAAAGACTGTCTTTTATCCACTGTATATTTTTTCCTGCTTTGTTGAAGATTATTTGACCATAGTGTTGAGGGTCCATATCTGGGCTCTCTACTCTGTTCCACTGGTCTATTTGTCTGTTTTTATGCCTGAACCATGCTTGGTGATCACAGCTTTGTAGTAAAGCTTGAAATCAGGTAACGTGATGCCGCCATTTTGTTTGTTTGTTTGTTTGCTTTGTTTTGTTTTGTTTTTCAACATTTCCGTAGCGATTCGGGGTCTCTTCTGATTCCATAGAAATTTTTATATTATTTTCTCCAGCTCTTTGAAGAATACTGGTGGAATTTTTATCGGAATGGCATTAATAGTATAGTTGCTCTAGGCAGTATAGACATTTTAACAATGTTTATTCTTCCAATCTAAGATTATGGAATGGTATTCCATCTTTTTTGTGTCTTCTGCAATTTCCTTCATGAGTGTTCTGTAGTTCCTCGAGTACAGTTCCTTTACCTCTTCCCTTAGGTTCATTCTCAGGTATCTTATGATTCTTGGTGCTATAGTAAATGGGATTGATTCTCTAATTTCCCTTTCTATATTTTCAATGTAAGTGTAATAAGAAAGCCACTGATTTCTGTGCATTGATTTTGTATCCTGCCACATTGCTGAATTGTTGTATGAATTTTAGTAGTATGGGGGTGGAGACTTCTGGGTTTTCCATATAAAGAATCATGTCATCTGCAAAGAGAGAGAGTTTGACTTCTTCATTGCCATTTTGGATACCTTTTATTTCTCTTTGTTTTCTGATTGCTTTTGCTACGACTTCTAATACTATGTTGACCAAGAGTGGTGAGAATGGGCATTCCTGTCGTGTTCCAGATCTCAAAGGGAAGGCTGCAAGCTTTTTCCCATTGAGGATGATATTTGCTGTGGATCCTTCATATATAGATTTGATGAAGTTCAGGAATGTTCCCTCTATCCCTATATTTTGAAGCGTTTTGTTCAGGAATGGATGCAGAATTTTGTCAAATGCATTTTTGGCATTAATTGAGAGGACCATGTGGTTCTTCTCTCTTTTCTTATTAATTAGTACTATCACACTGATTGATTTGTACCTTTTTGAAGCCCAGGGATTAATCCCACCTTGTCATGGTGGATAATCTTTTTAATGTACTGTTTTATGCTGTTTGCTAGAATATTGCTGAAAATCTTAGCATCCATATTCATCAGTGATATTGGTTGAAATTCTCCTTTTTGGCACGACCTTTGCCTGGTTTAGGGATCAGGGTAATGCTGGCTTCATAGAAAGAGTCTGGAAGTTTTTCTTTTGCTTCAATTTTTTGAAACATCTTCAGGAGAAAAGGCATTATTTCTTCTTTGAAAGTTTGGTAGAATTCCCCAGGGAATCCGTCAGGTCCTGGGCTCTTTTTCTTTGGGATATTTTTGATCACTGCTTCAATCTCTTTACGATATATCTGTCTACTAATTTTGTCAAATTCTTCCTGTTCAATTTTGGGCGTTTATAGTTTTCCAGGAATGCATCCATTTCATCTAGGTTGCTTAGCTTATTGCCATATAACTGTTGATAATAACTTCTGATAATTGTTTCAACTTCCTTTGTGTTAGTAGTTTTCTGTCTCTATTTATTCATATTTTATTAATTTGGGCTTTCTCACTTTTCTTTTGGATTAGTGTGGCCAATGGTTTATTGATCTTATTGATTCTTTCAAAAAAACCAACTTCTAGTTTCCTTGATACGTTCTAGTGTATCTCTGGTTTCTACCTCATTGTGCTCTGCTATAATCATATTATTTCCCTTCTTAGAAGTGGAGTTGATTTGATTTGTTCTTGATTCTCCAGTTCTTTAAGAGAAGCTCGTGTATTCTGGATTTTCCAGTTTCTTTGAGGGAGGCTTTGATGACTATGTATTTTCCCATTAGGACCACCTTTGTGTATCCCACAGGTTTTGGACTGATGTATCTTCATTCTCATTGGTTTCCATGTTCTTCTTTCACTTCCTGATTGATCCACTCATTTTTTTTAGAGATTTTATTTATTTAACAGACAGAGATCACCAGTAGTTGGAAAGGCAGACAGAGAGGAGGAAGAAGGTTCCCTACTGAGCAGAGAGCCCTATGTGGGGCTCGATTGCAGGACCCTGGGATCATGACCTGAGCCAAAGGCAGATATTTAACCCACTGAGCCACCCAGGCACCCCAATACAAACATTCTTAAGCAAGGTGGTATTTAGCTTCCAGGTGTTTGAATTCCTTCCAAACTTTTCCTTGTGATTGAGCTCCAGTTTCTAAGCAACATGATCTGAGAACATTCAGGGAATAATTCCAGTCTTTTGGTATCAGTTGAGTCCTGATTTGTGACCCAGTATGTAGTCTATTCTGGAAAAGGTTTCATGTGCACTTGAGAAGAGTGAGTATTCTGTTGTTTTAGCTTGGAATGGTCTCTACATATCTATGAGATCCACCTGGTCCAAAGTGTCATTCAATGCTCTTGTTTCTTTTTTTATTTTCTGCTTGGATGATCTGTCTATTTTTGAGAGTGGTGTGTCAAGATCTCCTACTGTTAATGTATTCATATCAATATGACTGTTTATCTTGACTAACAGTTTTCTTATGTAAGTGGCTGCTTCCATATTGGGGGTATAGATATTTACAATTTTTAGATCATCTTGGCGGATATTCCCTTTAAGAATTATGTGGTCTCCTTCTGTATCTCTGACTACATTCTTTAGTTTAAAATCGAATTTATCTGATATGAGGATCGCTACCCAGGTTTCTTTTGAGGTCCATTGTCATTATAGATGCTTCTCCATCCTTTCACTTTCAGTCTCAGTGTATCTTTCAGTTCAAAATGGGTCTCTCCTAGACATCATATATATGGGTCCTGTCGTTTTATCCAATCTGCAACCCTGTGTCATTCTATGGGCACATTTAGGCCATTATCATTGAGAGTCAGTATTGATAAATACATTTTTATTGACATTGTGTAATCTTTGAAGTCTTTCTTTCTGTAAATTGTCTCTATATTTCTGTTCAATGCTATTATTAGTTTTTTTTTCTGTAATAGAACCCCTCTTAATATTCCCTTCAGTGTCGTCTTGGTGGTTGCATAGTCTTTTGAGCCTTCCCAATCTTGTAAACTCTATCTCTCCATCCATTTTGAATGTCAGTCTTGCTGGATAAAGTATTCTTGGTTGCATGTTCTTCTCATTAAATGTCTAGAAGTGTTGACCAGAAAAATCATTTGGATCTGGCCTCCTTTGTGTTGTCAGGTGTTTTATTATTGCTTCAAATAATTTAATCACTAATAGAGAGCTCAGATATTGTAGGCTTTCTGATCTAGTCTTGGAGTTGATATGTGTCTCAGAATTTATGCTTTTCTCTTTTTCTTAAATTTGCTGGCATAATTGTGGAGAGAGGTCTTTTAATTTTGATTTTGTTTTTTTTTCCCCCTTGCTATCAGTTGTCTTGTGGTCTCATACTTTCAGCTGTATGATTGTCTCCCTGTATTATCCAGGTAATGGTTCCTCCAGTTTGTTGAAGTTTGTTAAAGTTCTTTTCTTCTTTTTCTAGTACCTTATGGCATCAAGTTAGGTTACTACTTATTGGTGTTTATAATTTTGGGAAATACACACATTTAAACCTATATTCTTTCCCCATAAGATGTTTTGACATATTCCCATAAGTTTCTATATTTTTCTTTGTTCAAGGTACTTTCTGATTTTCTTTCTTTGATTCATTTCTAGTTCAGGGAGTGTTGTGTTTTCCAGCTATTAGTGTCTGGTTGTGTTTCCCTTTCATAAATGATTTATCTCCACTTTCATACCTTTGTGATCATAAGTATAGAAGTTAGAATTTGAATTATCTTCTATTAATTACAACTTGATTTGGACTCCAGCACTCAATCTGTGATACACCGAGTTTGGTCTGCCTTTGGGAAGATCTTCGCTTATGGTCCTCACAGACAAATCTTGTGCATGTATTACCAAAGCTCAGGTGGTCTAGACAGCACAAGATAACGTCTGTTATTCCTTACCACCTTTCCATCTGGATGATCTGTCCTGTGCTGAGTGGATATTATATCCCCACCAATATTGGATTGAGGTGCCCATCTCCGTTCCTTTAGGTTAATATGCTTACAACCTTTAGATAAACCCATGTTGGTGGTGTATATGTTGGAAATTCTTCCAAGTTTCTGATGTTTTGATGCTCCATCAAGACAAAACAACTTCTGGTAATCTTTTGTCTCTCAAAGGCATAAAATCTCTCTCTCTGCCATAGGCACCATCTCTTTGGTTCTTTCTCCTTGCCAATTCCTTGCCAATTGCATAACCTGTGTCTTCCCAATTCCTTCACTTTCAAGCTATATGTATCTTTATAGTCAAAGAAAATCTCTATTCAGAACATAAGGTCGAGATTTTAAGATTTTCTTGTTTTCTTTGGACCATTTTTGCCTTGCTCTTTTTTCTTTTCTTTCCTTTTCTTTTAATTTCACCTAGTCCAGTAATCAGTTTGTATTGACAGGAGAATTTATCCTGAACACTTGAACCAATTATTAATAGGTAGCAGGTTAACTTTCTATTTTGGTTGGTTTCTTACTTGGATTCTCTGTGCCTTTTCCCCTCTTTGTATTTTTTGGGAGGGTTGCTTCCTTTAGTGTGATTCCTCACTTCCTACCCATCTTTTATGTTTCTCCTTTGTGTGTGTGTGTGTGTGTGTGTTGTCTGTGTGTATTCACATAATACTTATAATTAAATTTCAACAGATAGGAAGTTGATCTTTTATGAATAGCAATTCAATTATACATGCCTTGAAAACTCACATTCCATCACTTTCAAACACATTTCCTACAAAGAATGTCACCTTTTTTTTTTCTTTTATATACATGTATTCTCACAGCCTGCTTCAAACAGCACATTTTATGTGCCTGGTTATAATCAAATGGCTTGTTCCTTTTTTCCTTGCTTTTTACCATGTCTCTTGACTACCATGAGAGAGTGCAATCATATGTCATTTGTCTTTCTGAAACTGATAGATGTGACGTAACCCAGGGCTCTCCACAACACTGCCATATGAGGCAAGTGGCAAGAATTTATTCTTGCTTATGCTTTGGTAAGGATCTGTGGTGCCTTTGGAGAACAGTGAGATGGTAATAGTGTCTGAGAACTCCAGGTTTTTCTTCAGCCACGAACACAACTGGAACATGACCATATCAACTGCAACATTGCAGAAATTGACCTAAAGCCAACAATGTAAACTCCACAGCAAAAGAGAAAAGAAGTGACAGTGACTATGTATGACACAAGTTCTTGCCAACAAAGTCTCATAAGGCCTGGAGAATTCAGACGAGCAGGCTTGGCAGACATCTATTTGAGAGAACACAGTGTATCTTTTGGAAGGACACCAACAAGCAACCAGGTGCAGTCAGGCTGGAAATCATGATCAGAGATAATACCAGGAGATAGAGTGGGAAGATGGTGGGTTCTGGCAGTGCATCCGCTAGAGGCAGTGTTCGTGGAAATGACTTGATTGGGCACAAGAAATTGTGGGCTCTCGCAGCAGCAGCATCAAGACTGAGCTACAGGCCAAAGACAGGATGGTGAGGACATTAGCTGCCTAACCTGCAAACACGAAATCCGAACCATAAAATAGTTCGAGGATTGCCTTCATCAATCTAAGTTGCTTAGCCCCAAGAGAATAGATTATCACATAGGGAACTAGAAGGAAGCCCTGCCCACATGATCTCTCCTGACCATAGCATTCTGCAGGCCTTTATGCTTTTGGGTTGGTTGAATGTCTCCTTTCACAGGCACATCTGAGCCAATCAAAGTAAACCTCAGCATATTTAGCCCAGAACCCAAACTCGGCAAACGGCAGGCAAGGAGAGCCTCTTGAGATGACGGGCTTCAAGAAAGGGGGAAGGGCACAACACAACAAAAGAGGGCAGATATGCCACACACACACCCGTGACTCCCTCAAAGGCCAGCCTTGGATACTCCATGATCTCTTCTGCCTAAAAATTACCCTCACGCTAGAAAACAGAATGGGCTTTTCGTATACAGAGATGAAGACAGAGACCTAGATCCAAGGCAAAGATGGAAGAATCGATTAATGATGAGGAAGAATAACATGAAATGATCATGGCCAGGAAATTGTTGTGAAACCTCTACATATAACACACCCGATGGAGGATTGAAAGCAGCGGGCCAGGATACTCCAAGTACATCAGAAAACACAGAAGATATCAGTGAGTCTGGAATCACAGAGATAAAATTAATAAAAATAAAATAAAATAATATAAAACATTCCTGATGAAAAGATTGGTCACAGACTGATGCAAAGTCCAGGGAGCTGGCAGAAGCAGAGGATCAGATTAGTGACCTGGAAGAAAAAGACTATGTAATAAGAAAGCAAATCCAAAGATACAAGGAAGAAGGATGGAACATGACAATGAGCTTAGAGAAGTCTTCGACTCCAAGAAATGGAAAGAGGTGCCTATTGTAGGTGAACTAGGAGTGAGAGGGAAAAAAAAATTAGGGTTGAACATTTCTTAGAGAAATCAGGGCTGAAAATGTCCCTCTTCTGGGATTATAAACAGAGATCCAGATTCAGAGGCACAGAGGACTCCCATCACCATCCACAGAAGCAGAGCACCAGAAGACATAGTGTCATTGCCCCTGCAGAAACTACCAGTGGAGAAAATATATTTACCCAAATATACACGGGAGTAGTTTGAACATACCCAAATCCCTGTCTTTATGAGGAAAAGTTAGACTAGCTCTCAAAGCAGGTCAGAGAATGCAAGCAACACCAGCCCAAGCTAAAATCCATATCCCCGGCATTTCTGAACAATGATAGAGAAGTGGGTCTTGTCTAGAACTGGGAGGTATTAAGAAGAGAAAGACTGGCTCCCGGTGTGTATCCATCAGTTCAGAGGCAGCCTACAACTCAACTCATGATCCCAGGGTCATGCCATCAACTCTAGTTTCATGTTCCCTGCTCAGGGGCAAACCAGCTTCTCCCTCTCCAGGTCCACCCCTTGACTGTGATCTCTCTCTCTCTGACAAAAACGTGCATGTGCATAATTGGACAAAAAGCAAAAACAAAGGAATTTACAAGGATATATTGGTACCAGAGGATGTTTTATTTAATTTGGTCCTAGGTCCCTATGGCATGCAGCCAGGTACAGAGCACCTCCCACCATCCTAAAATCCCAGACCTTCCCTCTGAGTTTCCTTGATTATTCTCCAGTTTCTTGTCTTCCTGGACTCCTCACCAACCTGTAGCAGCCTCTGTGTGACATGCTGTAATGGCCCCTTTTTTACCTATTGTTCCTCCTCTCCAGGCTCCATTAGAACATGCCCATCTTTTGCAAGAGGCACTGTTTCCTTATCACATGAAAACATTTGGGGGATGGTCATAATAGGTAGGGTAGTGGCACACCCATGTGGGAATGCTCAAGTCTTTTTGACATTCAAATATTCTTCAGTGCATCCTTTTGGAGATACAAGTTGTTATCCTGAAACGGGCATGAAAGTCTTTCAGATGGCTTCTCCTGGGTCTCTTACAACATGCTATGGGTCTCTTACAACATGCTCCATGCAGGCTCCTGTGGACCCCAATATATGAGTTCGTCCTTGACCTACGGTTCTAGGGTGTAGAGTCTGTGTTTGGTGCTAGATCAATTTTGGAGGTTGGGAGGCCGTTTTGGCCAATTTCTGGAGATGCTAGAGGTACTCGTGCCCTTGCTGTTGAAGACTCCAGACATGTCTTTGGCAAGGTGGCGGGTGTTCCCTTTGAGCTTTCCTTGGGTGGCCTTTGCCTAGTTAGAAGCGCCCTGATTGGGTGGGAGGACCATACACATGTGAGGGACGTGGAGTTCCTTCCCTGAGTCCTTGTTTGAGACCTGATTCTTTCTTGGTTTTTCGTGCATGAGTTGGAATGGTGGATTCCTGACTTTCTCTGGAGTCCAGATGGCTAGTGCTGACTGTCACGACCATAGACTATGAATTTGGCCATGGAGAAAGTAACACCATCTCGCTTTGCAAACTGCCTTGGTGAGAGACTCAGGTGGCTCCAGAAGTTTGGGAGGGCTTGGGATCCTCTTGGCCCACCCATGACTACTACAGCCAAGTGAAGATCTGGCGTGGTTTGGGGTGGAGTTGTTGCTAGGACCTCATATCTTTGTGACATCACAAAAGATGGCTTTATTAAAGCAGCAGTCCCTCTTTCATGGCCTTTGTGTTTTATGGCTTTAGGTAGGAAGCACCGTAAAGGACAGAAAAAGACTCCATAAGCCCGATCAAGATTTCAGGTTGTCTTGTGTGTTAATGTCCCACTTCCCCTTTCTAGAAAAAGAGAAAAGAAAATGACATTCAGGATACCATCCTTTAGACCAATATTTCTCCATAGACGGCAAGGATTTCCTATTTCCACTGCAATTTCTAGAGATCTCAAGAAAGAGGGAGGCCTCTTGTTTTCATCAGCTCTCTGTGAAGTTTGTGAACCTGTGGGTGAAAGCATCCTTTCTCAGCCTCTTTTCCCTATAAGTCAGTGAAGATTAAGGGACAAAAAGTCCCTTCCCCCCCCCCAAAAAAATGTTAGGACAAGAATGTATTGTGCTACTTGTGTTTTCCTTTCCTATTGTTCTAAAACACTAGTCATAAGGGATTATGGCTCTGTCTACCTGCTTTTACCTTAAACACCTTTGCAAAGGCTTCAAGGAGCATGAAGAGCACAGAGCTAACACTCTCGTGCATGAGAGCTATGCTGAAGGAAGAGTCCTGGACAGCATTCCTTAACATCATTAGTAAACGGCACCTGTCTGGTAATAGGTATGACCATGTTGACTAATTCTCTCAAAATCAGAGGAAATCCTCAAAATCAGAGGAAATCAGAGGAAAAGGAATGGCCAATATGGCAAAGCCCACTCGAGCAGAACTGTGGATTGAGCTGCAGCGTGCTTGCAAAAACTAGTGGATAAAGAAGGTGTGGTTCATATAGGTAACAGAGTATCCGTCATCCATAAGGAAGGATGAACCCCTGGTACTTGCATTGACATGAATTTAATAGGACTGGGTGTGGATAAATGAAAGAGGCAAGCAGTCAAAGGGGAATTTCTTATGGTTTCCCTCCTATGCGCCCCAGGAGGAATACCATGGCCCTTAGTAAAAGGAAGTGAAAACTAAAGGAGGTGAAGAGAAGAAGAACACAAGGAGTGACTCAGGAATCTGAGAACCAAGCTGAGGGTTGGGAATGAGGGAACTGGCTAATGGGTGTTGAGGAGTTAGGCATACGTTAGGATGAACACTAGCCCATATATGGAACTAAAACTTCAGTGAATTCTCTGTCATAAACATATGATGGATAATAGGTAGGCTTCCCCAACAGAACAAAAAAAAGTAAAAAGAAAAACAATCTGGCCCTTTCAAAAGCAGATGAAGACATAGAGAGAAAAGGGAAGAATTATATTTTTATTATCTTTACTTACTAAAAAAGAATGGAATTTGTTCCATATAATGGCCTTATCTGAGTTGAGTCTTTATACTTGAAAAATAGAGTCTATCCGCCACCTCCATTTCTGGAATCGATAAGAAGAAACAACATCGCCTTCCTTAAATGTCTAGAAGTTTATTTCCAGGAAAAAGTTTTGGTTCTGGCCTTCTGTGTGTTGGCATGTGTTTGATTACTGCTTCAAATGATTTAGTCACTAAAAGAAATATCAGTTATTTGAGGGGTTCTTATCTAATCTTGGAGTTGATATGTGTCTTGGAATTTATCCTTTTCTCCTATTCTTAGATTTGCTGTCATAATTGTGTAGAAGGGTCTTTTATTTTATTTTATTTTTTTATTTTTATTTTTTATTTTTTATTTTTACCCCTTGCTATCAGTTGTCATGTGGTCTCATACTTTCAACTGTATGATTGTCTCCCTGTATTATCCAGGTAATGGTTCCTACTGTTTGTTAACATTTGTTAAAGTTCCTTTCTTCTTTTTCTACTTCCTTATGGCATCAAGTTAGGTTGCCTTTTTTTTTTTTTTTTTTGGTGTTTTTAAATTTGGGAAATACACACATTTAAACCTATATTCTTTCCCCATAACATGTTTTGACATCATCCCATAAATTTCTTGACTTTCCTTGGTTCAAGGTACTTTCTGATTTTCTTTCTCTGATTCATCGTGAATTCGGGAGTGTGTTTTGTTTTCCACCTATTCGTGTCTGGCTGTGTTTCCCGTTCATAAGTGATTTCTTTCCGTTTTTATTCCTTTGTGGTCATAAGTATAGAAGATAGTATTTGAATTATCTTCCATTAATAACTACTTGATTTGGACTCCAGCACATGATCTGTGATAGACAAAGTTGGTATGTCCTTGGAAAAAACTTCTCTTTGCTCCTCAGAGACACAATCTTATGCATGTATCCCTAAAGCTCAGGTGGTCTAGACAACACATGATGATGTCTGTTATTCCTTACCACCTTTCCATCTGGATGATCTGTTCTGTGCTCATGGTGGATATTGTAGTCCCCAACAATATTAGATTGAGCTCCCCATCTCCCTTCCTTTCTGTTAATATGCTTCCCACATTTAGATACACCCATGTTGGAGGTGTATATGTTGGCAATTCTTCCAAGTTTCTGATGTCTTGATGATCCATCAAAACAAAACAACTTCTGGTGATCTTTTGTCTCTCAAAGGCATAAAATCCCTCTCTCTGCCATGGGCTACATCTCGGATTCTTTCTCGTTTCCAATTGCATAATCTATGTCTTCCCAATTCCTTCAATTTCAAGCTATATGCATCTTTATTGTCACAACATAAGGTCAAGCTTGTTAAGTTTTTGTTGTTTTCTTGTGGACCATCTTTGCCTTTTAATTTTTTTTTTTTTTTAATTTTCATCCAGTCCAACAATACGTTTTTAGTGATGGGAGAATTTATCCTGAATACTTGAGAAAATCATTGATAGGTAGGAGGTTAACTTATTATCATGGTTGGTTTTTGACTTGGATTCTCTGTGCCTTTCCTATTCATGGTATATTTGGGTGAGGTTTTGCTTCCTTTATTGCAATTCCTCACTTTGTCCCCATCTTTTTTGTGTCTCCTTTGTGTGTGTGTGTTGTCTGTGTGTGTTTACATAACACTTATAATTAAATTTCAAGAGATAGGAAGTTGGTCTTTTATAGATAGCAATTCAATTATACATGACTTGAAAACTCAAATTCCATCACTTACAGCCACATTTCCTACAAAGAATGTCATCTTTTTTCCTTTTTAGTAAACACGTATTCTCACAAACCTGCCTTCAAACAAAGAGCACATTTTGTTTGCCTGGTTAGAATCTTATGGTTTGTCCCTTATCCTATGTTTTTTCCATGTCTCTTGACTACCATGAAACAGTGAAATTGTTATTTGTCTCTCTGAGACTGATAAATGTGATGTAGCTCAATCTTTTCCACAACACTGCCACATAAAGCAAGTGGCAAGATTTCTTTCTTGCTTATGCCTCGGTAAGAATCTGTGGTGCCTTTGGAGGACAGTGAGATGGTAGTAGTGTCTGAGAACTCCAGCCTTGTTTTCATCCCTGAACACAACTGGAAGATTGCCACATCAACTGCAACGTGGCAGAAATTGACCTGGAGCCTACAAAGTAAACGCCACAGCAAAAGAGAAAAGAAGTGGCAGAGACTATGGGAGAAGATTGGAGACATGGATCAGGAAAGAGGTGGGTGGTAGGTGTGGTAATCCAATGCAAAAGACAAAGGCACAGGAGAGTGGAGCACACTGAGAAACCACAAGAAGCATGTTTCCCAAAGCCAATGGCTGTGACCAGCAGCGGTCCTGAATGGCAGGATTTCTTGCCTACAGAGGGTCATGAGGCCTAGAGGTTTCAGAGCAGCCGGCTTGGCAGACATAGATTTGAGAGAACACTGTATTTCTTCTTCAGAGGACACCCACAAGCAGATGCAGACAGCCTGGAAGACATGACCAGGAGACTAGTGGGAAGAGGGTGGGTTCTGGCAGTGCATCTGCTAGAGGCAGTGTCCGTGTAGATGATTCGATGGAGTAACAATAAACTTGGGGCTCTGGCACCAGCAGCAGCAAGGCTGAGCTACTGGCCAAAAACAGGATGTTTAGGACATTAGATGCCTAAACTGCAAACTCAAAATCCCAACTGTGGAACACGTGGGGGACGGCCTTCCTTAACCAAGGAGTACAGACTCCCATAGTAGACTAGAATAAAGCTCTGCCCACAGCATTCTGCAGGCCTTCATGCTGTTAAGATGGTTGAGCGTCTCCTTTCAAAAGCACACCTGAGCCCACCAAGCTTTACCTCAGCATATTCAGCCCAAACACACCAAATGGCAGGCAAGGAGAGCCTCTGCAGATGATGGGGGCTCAAGGACGGGGGAAATTCACAACACAAGATCAGAGGGCATGCATACCACACAAACATCTGAGACCTCCTCAAAGGCCAGCCCATGGGTACACCATGGACTCTTCTTCCTAAAAAAAAAAAAATGCTCAGACTAGAAAACAGAATAGGCTATTAGAAAACAGAGAAGACACAGACCTAGATTCAATGCAAACATGGAAGAATTAATTGATGCAGAGGAAAAAGAACAGGAAATGATCATGGAGTGGCAATCGGAGTGAAACCTCTACATATAACACGCCCGATGGAGGATTGAAATCAGTGGCCAGGATACTCCATGTACATAAGAAAACACAGAAGATATCAGGGAGTCTAGAAACATGGAGATAAAATGATAAAAATAAGATAAAATAATATAGAGTTCCTGATGAAAAGATTGGTAGCAGACTGGATGCAAAGTCCAGGAAGCTGGCAGAAGCAGAGGATCAGATTAGTGACCTGGAAGGAAAAGACTAGAAAATAAGGAAGCAAATCTGGAGAGAGAAGGAAGAAGCATGGAACAAGACAATGAGCTTAGAGAAGTCTTCGACTCCAAGAAATTGAAAGAGGTGCCTATTGTAGGTGAACTAGGAGTGAAAGGAAAAACGGAGGGCTGAGCATTTCTTTGAGAAATCAGTGCTGAAAATGTCCCTCTTCTTGGATTATAAACAGAGATCCAGATTCAGAGGCACAGAGGACTCCCATCACCATCCACTTAAGCAGAGCACAAGACATAGTGTCATTGGCCCTGCAGACACTAGCAGTGGAGGAATTCTTTTTATCCAAATAGCCAAGTCACTGACTTCAAGAGGACAACCTATACCAGCTCTAGAAGCAGGTCGGACAGAGCAAGCAACACAGCCCAAGCCAAAATCTGTATCCCCTGCATTTCTTAATGATAGAGAAGTGGTTCTTTTCTAGAAATGGGAGGTATTAAGAGAAAGACTGGATCCTGGAGTGTGTCAATCAGTTCAGAGGCAGCCTTCAGCTCAATTCAGGATCCCAGGGTCATGCCATTGACTCTGGTCTCAAGTTCCCTGCTCAGGGGCAAGCCAGCTTCTCCCTCTCAGGGCTCCACTCCTTGACTGTGAACTCTCTCTCTGACAAAAACATGAAAGTGCATCATTGGACAAAAAGCAAAAACAAAGGAATTTACATGGATTTACTGGTACCAGAGGATGTTTTATTTAATTTGGTCCTAGGTCCCTATGGCATGCAGCCAGGTACAGAGCACCTCCCATCATCCTAAAATCCCAGACCTTCCCTCTGAGTTTCCTTGATTATTCTCCAGTTTCTTGTCTTCCTGGACTCCTCACCAACCTGTAGCAGCTGCTGTGGACCCGCTGTAATGGCCCCTTGTTACCTATTGTTCCTCCTCTCCGGGCTCCATTAGAACATGTCCATCTTCTGCAGAAGGCACTGTTTCCTTATCACATGAAAACTTTTGGGGGATGGTCATGATAGGGTTAGGCAGGCTTGTGATTCCACATCTCCATTCAGTTCCCCAGGGGGTAGCAGCACCCCCATGTGGGAATGCTCAAGGTTCTTTGACATTAGAATCTTCTTCAATGCATCCTTTTGGAGAGGCAAGTTGTCATTCTGAAACAGGCATGGATGTCTTTCAGATGGTTTCACCTGGGCTATGGGTCTCTTACAACATGCTCCATGCAGGCTCCTGTGGACTCCAATATATGAGTTCATCCTGGATCTAACGGTTCTAGGGTGTAGAGTCTGTGTTTGGTGCTAGATCAATTTTGGAGGTTGGGAGGCCGTTTTGGCCAATTTCTGGAGATGCTAGAGGTACTCGTGCCCTTGCTGTTGAAGACTCCAGACATGTCTTTGGCAAGGTGGCGGGTGTTCCCTTTGAGCTTTCCTTGGGTGGCCTTTGCCTAGTTAGAAGCGCCCTGATTGGGTGGGAGGACCATACACATGTGAGGGACGTGGAGTTCCTTCCCTGAGTCCTTGTTTGAGACCTGATTCTTTCTTGGTTTTTCGTGCATGAGTTGGAATGGTGGATTCCTGACTTTCTCTGGAGTCCAGATGGCTAGTGCTGACTGTCACGACCATAGACTATGAATTTGGCCATGGAGAAAGTAACACCATCTCGCTTTGCAAACTGCCTTGGTGAGAGACTCAGGTGGCTCCAGAAGTTTGGGAGGGCTTGGGATCCTCTTGGCCCACCCATGACTACTACAGCCAAGTGAAGATCTGGCGTGGTTTGGGGTGGAGTTGTTGCTAGGACCTCATATCTTTGTGACATCACAAAAGATGGCTTTATTAAAGCAGCAGTCCCTCTTTCATGGCCTTTGTGTTTTATGGCTTTAGGTAGGAAGCACCGTAAAGGACAGAAAAAGACTCCATAAGCCCAATCAAGATGAGGTATGAGGTATATCATATGATGTGTGTTAATGTCCCACCCCCCCTTTCTAGAAAAAGAGAAAAAAAAAGACATTCAGGATACCATGTTTTAGACCAATATTTCTTCATAGACAGCAAGGATTTCCTATATCCACTGCAATTTCTAGAGATCTCAAGAAACAGGGAGGCCTCTTTGGTATCATCAGCTATATGTGAGGTTTGTCATGCTGTGGTTGAAAGAGTCCTTTCTCTGCATCTTTTTCTATAGGTTTGTGAGGACTAAGGGACGGGGAGTCCCTTTTCCAGGAAAAATGTTAGGACAAGGATGTTTTGTGCTACCTGTGTTTTCATCTCCTTCTGTTCGAAAACACTAGTCATATGGGATTATTGCTCTATCTGCTTTTACGTTAAACATCTTTGCAAAGGCATCAAGGAGCGTGTCATTATGCATGAGAGCTAACGCTGAAAGAAGAGTCCTGGACAGCACTCCTTAACATCATTAGTAAACGGCACCTGTCTTGTAATAGGTATGACCATGTTGACTAATTCTCTCAAAATCAGAGGAAAAGGAATGGCCTATATCGATGACCTGCAATGCCCACTTGAGCAGATCTGTAGATTGAGCTGCAATGTGCTTGCAAAAAGTAGTGGATAGAGAAGGTGTGGTTCATATTGTAAACAGAGTATCCCTCCCCAATCAGAGAAAATGAAATCCTGTTACTTGCATTGACATGAATTTCACAGGACTGGGTGTTGAGAAATGAGAAAAGGCAAGCAGACAAAGTGGAAGTACTTATGGCTTCCCTCCTATGTGCACCAGGAGGAATACCATGGTTCTTAGTAGAAGGAAGTGAAAACTGAAGGGGGTGAAGAGAAGGAGACAAACCAGGAGTGATTCAGGACTCTGAGAACCAAGCTGAGAGTTACAGAAAAGAGAGATATGCAGGGAATGAGGGAACTGGCTAATGGGTGTTGAGTAGTTGAGGTATATCATATGATGAAAACTAGAACGTATATGGAACTAAAGCTTCCGTGAATTCTCTGTCATAAACATATGATGGAAAATAGGATGGCTTCATCAACAGAACAAAAAAATAAAAAGTGAAACAATCTGGCCCTTTTAAAAGCAGATGAAGACACAGAGAGAAAAGGGAAGTATTATATTTTTATTATCTTTACTTATTAAAAAGGCATTGAACTTTTTACCTATAATGTCCTTATCTGATTGAGTCTTTATACTTGAAAAGTAGAGTCTACCCACCACCATTTCTGCAATCAATGAGAAGAAGCATCATTGCCTTCCTTAAATGTCTAGAAATTTTGTCCAGGAAAATGATTGGGATCTGGCCTTCTTTGTGTTGGCAGGTGTTTGATTACTGCTTCAAATGATTTAGTCACTAAATGAGAGTTTAGTTACTGTTGGGGTTTTTACCTAATCTTGAGAGTTGGTATGTGTCTTGGAATTTATCCTTTTCTCTTGTTCTTAGATTTGCTGGCAAAACTGTGTAGAGGGTTTTTTTTTTTTTTAGAAGTTTTTGTTTGTATGTCTTTATTCCCCCTTGCTATCAGTTGTCATGTGTTCTCATACTTTCAGCTGTATGCTTGTCTTCCTATATAATCCACGTAATAGTTTTCCAGTTTGTTCAAGATTGTTAAAGTTCTTTTCTTCTTTTTCTACTTCCTTATGGCATTAAGTTCGGTTGCTTTTTTTTTTTTTTTGGTGTTTTTAATTTTGTGAAACACACTCATTTATCCCTTTATTTTCCCCAAGAAGTTTTGACATCATCCCATAAGTTTCTTGATTTTTGTTTGTTCAAGATACTTTCTGAGTTTCTTTCTTTGATTCATCGCGAGTTCGAGAGTGTGTTGTGTTTTCCACCTATTCGTGTCTGGCTGTGTTTCCCTTTCATAGGTGATTTCTTTCCATTTTCATACCTTCGTGGTCATAAGTATACAAGAGAGAATTTGAATTCTCTTCCATTAATTACTACTTGATTTGGACTCCAGCACACGATCTGTGATAGTCAAAGTTTGTTCTGCCCTTGGGAAGAACTTTTCTTATGGTCCTCAGAGACACAGTCTTACCCATGTATCCCCAAAGCTCAGGCGGTTTAGAGAGCACATAATGGCGTCTGTTATTCCTTATCACCTTTCCATCTGGATTATCTGTCCTGTGCTGAGGGTGGATATCATAGTCCCCAACAATATTGAATTGAGGTCCCCATATCCCTTCCTTTCTGTTAATATGCTTCCAAAATTTAGATACACCATGTTTGTAGTGTATATGTTGGCAATTCCTCCAAGTTTCTGATGTTTTGATACTCCATCAGGACAAAACACCTTCAGGCCATCTTTTATGTTTTGAAGGCATAAAATCTATCTATCTACCATAGGCACATCTCTTTGGCCCTCTTCTCCTTGCCAATTGCATAACCTATGTCATCCCAACTCCTTCACTTTCAAGTTCTTTTTATCTTTATAGTCGAAGGAAATATCTATTCGCAACATGATGGTGAGCTTGTTGTTTTTGTTGTTTTCTTGTGGCACATTTTTGCCTTTTTTTTTTTTTAAATTTTCATCCAGTCCAACAATCTGTTTGTACTGACGATAGAATTTACCCTGAGTACTTGAACCAATTATTGATAGGTAGGAGGTTAACTTTCTATTTTGGTTGGTTTCTGACTTGGATTTTCTGTGCCTTTTTTATTCATGGTATTTTAGGGGGGCTTTGCTTTCTTTATTGTGATTCCTCACTTCCTCAACATCTCTTGTGTGTCCCCTTTCGGTGTGTGTGTGTGTGTGTGTGTGTGTGTGTGTTTGTGTGTGTGTGTTGTCTGTGTGTGTTCACATAACACTTATAATTAAATTTCAAGAGATAGAAAGTTGGTCTTTTATGGATAGCAATTCAATTTTACATGCCTTGAAACTCCCATTCCATCACGTTTGGCCACATTTCCTACAAAGAATGTCACCTTTTGCCCTCTTTTATAAACACGTATTCTCACAAACCTGCCTTCAAACAAACAGCACATTTTGTGTGCCTGGTTAGAATTGTGTGGTTTGTCCCTTTTCTCCTTGCTTTTTCCCATGTCTCTTGACTACCATGAGAGAGTGAAATTGTATATTATTGGTCTTTCTGAGACTGATAGATGTGACGTAGCCCAGGGCTCTCCACAACACTGACACATAAGGCAAGTGGCAAGATTCCATTTTGCTTGTGCCTCATTAAGAATCTGTGGTGCCTTTGGAGGACAGTGAGATGATAGTAATGTCTGAGAACTCCAGGCTTGTCTTCAGCCATGAGCACAACTGGAAAATGACCACAGCAACTGCAATTTGGTGGAAATTGACCTGAAGCCTACAAAGTAAACTCCACAGAAAAATGGAAAATAATTTGCAGAGGCTTGGGAGAATATTGGAGACATGGCTCAGGAGAGATGTGGGCGGTTGGTGCATCAGAGGCCAGTGAGCCAATGCAAAAGACAAAGGCACAGGAGAGTGGAGCAGTTTTTGTTGTTTTCTTGTGGCACATTTTGCTCCCACAAGGAGTATGTTTCTCAAAGCCATTGACTGTGACCAGCAGAGGGTCTGAATGGTACATTTTCTCACCAAAAAAGGGTCATGACGCCTGGAGATTTCAGATTAGAAGGCTTGGCAGTCAACCGATTTGCGAGGACTGGAGAGGACACCAACAAAAAACCAGGTGCAGACAACCTGGAAACCATGATCAGAGACAATATCAGGAGACACAACGAGAAGATAGTGGGTTCTCACAGTGCATCCGTGAGAGGGAGTGTTCGTGGAGATGACTAGATGGAAGCACAAGAAATTTTGGGCTCTCGTACCAGCTTCATCAAAGCTGAGCTTCTGGCCAAAGACAGTAGAGTGAGGACATTAGATGCCTAAACTGCACACACGAAATCCAAACCGTGGAACACTTGGGGGACTGCCTTCCTCAGTCCACGTTGCTTAGTTCCAGGAGAACAAACTCTCCCATAGGGGACTAGAAGAAAGCATGCCCACATGCTATCTCCTGACCACAGCATTCTGCAGGTCTTCGTGCTGTTGAGTTGGTTGAATGGCAAGCAGAGCCTCTGCAGATGACAGGCCTCAAGGACAGGGGAAAGCCACAACATAACAGCAGAGGACATGCATGCCACACACACATGCCAGAATAACTCAAAGACCAGCCCTTGGGTACTCCATGATATCTTCTTCCTAAAGAAATTATGCTCAGGCTAGAAAACAGAATGGGCTTTTTGAATACAGAGAACAAGACAGAGACCTAGATCCAATGCAAAGATGGAAGAATCAATTGATGCTGAGGAAAAAGAACAGGAAATGTTCATGGCAAGACAATCAGAGTAAAACTACATAGAACACGCCTTCTGGAAGATTGAAAGCAGGGTCCAGGAAACTTTGTGTTCATCAGAAACACAGAAGATATCAGGGACTCTTGAACCATAGAGATAAAACTGATGATAATAAAATAAAATAAAATAAAATAAAATAAAATAAAATAAAATATAAAATAAGAGATCCTAAGGAAAATATTGGTAGCAGACGGGATGCAAAGTCCAGGAAACTGACAGAAGCAGAGGCATGGATGTATTGTGCTATCCATGTTTTAATCTCCTAATCTTTGGAAACACTAGTCATAAGGGATTATGGCTCTGTCTGCCTGCTTTTACTGTGAACACCTTTGCAAAGGCTTCAAGGAGTGTGACATTATGTATGAAAGTTAGCACTGAAGGAAGAGCACTGGACAGCTCTCCTTGTCATCAATAGTTAACACTTTCTGCCCTGGTAATAGGAACGGCCATATTGACTAATTCTCTCAAAAACAGAGGAAAAGGAATGGCCTATATCGATGAACTTCAATGGCCACTCAAGCAGAACTGTGGATTGAGCTGCAATGTGCTTGCAAAAACTAGTGGATATAAAAGGTACGTTCGTATTGGCAGCAGAGTATCCCTGAGGCATCAGGGAGGATGAACCCCTGGTACTTGCATTGGCATGAATTTTATAGGATTGGGTTTTGAGAAATGTGAAAAGGCAAGTAGACAATGGGAATTTCTTATGGCTTCCCTCCTATGTGCCCCAGGAGGAATACCATGGCCCTGAGTAGAAGTAAGTGAAAACTGAAGGGAGTGAAGAGAAGGAGACAAACTAGAAGTGACTCAGGTCTCTGTGAACAAAACTGAAGGTTACAGAAAAGAGAGACATGCATGGATGAAGGAACTGGCTAATGTGTGTTGAGGACTTGTGGCATATCTTAGGATGAACACTAGACCATATATGAAACTAAAGCTTCAGCGAATTCTCTGTCATAAACATATGATGGATGATAGGATGGCCTCCTCAACACAACAAAAGAATAAAAAGAAAAACAGTCTGGCCCTTTCAAAAGCAGATGAAGACACATAGAGAAAAGGACAATTATATTTTTATTATCTTTACTTATTAAAAAGACATGGAATTTGTTCCCTATAATATCCATATCTGAATTGGGTCTTTATACTTGAAAAGAAGAGTCTACTGGCCACCTCTGTTTCTGGAATTGATGAGAAGAAACGACATTGCCTTTATTAAATGTCTAGAAGTGTTGACCAGGAAAAGGATTTGGATCTGGCCTTCTGTTTGTTGGCAGGTGTTTGATTACTGCTTCAAACGATTTTGTCACTAATAGAGAGCTCAGATATTGTAGGGTTTCTGACCTAATCTTGGGAGTTTATATGTGTCTTGGAATTTATCTTTTTCTCCTGTTTTTAGATTTGCTGGCATAATTGTTTAGAGGGGTCTTTTAGGTTCTTTTTTTTTTTTTTTCCTTTGCTATCAGTTGTCATGTGGTCTCATACTTTCAGCTGTATGCTTGTCTCCCTGTATATCCAGGTAATGGTTCCTCCTGTTTGTTCAAGTTTGTTAAAGTTATTTTCTTTTTTTTTAATACTTCCTTATGGCATCAAGTTAGGTTGCTTTTTTTTTTTTTTGGTGTTTTTAAATTTGGGAAATATACACATTTAATCCTATATTCTTTCCCCATAAGATGTTTTGACATCATCCCATAAGTTTCTTGACTTTGGTTTGTTCAAGGTACTTTCTGATTTTCTTTCTTTGATTCATTGTTAGTTCGGGAGTGTGTTTTGTTTTCCACCTATTCGTGTCTGGCTGTGTTTCCCTTTCATAAGTGATTTCTTTCCGTTTTCATACCTTCGTGGTCATAAAGTATACAAGAGAGAATTTGAATTCTCTTCCATTAATTACGACTTGATTTAGACTCCAGCACATGACCTGTGATAGACAAAGTTTGTTCTGCCCTTAGGAAGAAAATATTTTAAGGTTCTCAGAGACACAATCTTACCCATGTATCCCCAAAGCTCAGGTGGTTTAGAGAGCACATGATGACGTCTGTTATTCCTTACCACCTTTCCATCTGGATGATCTGTTCTGTGCTAAAAGTGGATATTGTAGTCACCAAGAATACTGGAATGAGGTCCCCATATCCCTACATTTCTGTTCATGTGCTTCCAACTTTTAGATACACCCATGTTGGTGGTGTATATGTTGGCAAATCTTCCAAATTTCTAATGTTCTCATACTCCATCAAGAGAAAACACATTCCGGTAATCTTTTGTCTCTTGAAGGCATAAAATCTATCTTCCATAGGCACTATCTCTTTGGTTCTCTTCATCTTGCCAATTGCATAACCTATGTCTTCCCAATTCTTTCACTTTAAAGCTATATGTATCTTTATAGTCTAAGGAAATTCCTATTCCCAACATAAGGATGAACTTGTTAGGTTTTTGTTGTTTCCTTGTGGACAATTTTTGCCTTTTTTTTTTTTTAATTTTTATCCAATCCAACAATCTGTTTGTACCGACGGGAGGATTTATCCTGAATTTATCTTGATAGGTAGGAGGTTAAATTTCTATTTTGATTGGTTTCTGACTGGCATTCTCTGTGCCTTTCACCTTTATGGTATTTGGGGGGGGGGTTGCTTCCTTTAGTGTGATTCTTCACTTTGTCTCCATCTTTTGTGTGTCTCCTTTGTGTGTGTGTGTGTGTTGTCTGTGTGTGTTCACATAACAGTTATAATTAAAAATCAAGAGATAGAAAGTTGGTCTTTTATGGATAGCAATTCAATTTTACATGTCTTGAAAATGCCCATTCCATCACTTTCAGCAACATTTCCTACAAAGAAATTCACCCTTTGTTCTCTTTTATACACACATATTCTTACAAACCTGCCTTCAAACAAACAGCACATTTTGTGTGCCTGGTTAGAGTCGTGTGGTTTGTCCCTTTTCTCATTGCTTTTCCCATGTCTCTTGACTGCCATGAGAGAGTGAAATTGTGTTATTTGCATTTCTGAGATTGATAGATGTGACGTAGCCCAGGGCTCTCCACAACACTGACACATAAGGCAAGTGGCAATAATTCATTCTTGCTTATGCCTCATTAAGATTTTGTGGTGATTTGGGGAGGACAGTGAGATGGTAGTAGTGTCTGAGAATTCAAGGCTTGTCTTCAGCCACGAACACAACTTGAAGATGACCACATCAACTGCAACTTGGTGGAAATTGACCTGAAGCCTACAAAGTAAACTCCACAGCAAAAGAGAAAACAAGTGGCAGAGGCTGTGGGAGAAGATTGGAGACATGGCTCAGGAAAGAAATGGGCGGTTGGTGCATCAGAGAGCAGTGATCCAATGCAAAAGACGAAGGCACAGCAGAGCAGAGCACACTGAGAACTCATAAGCAGCATGTTTCCCAAAGCCATCAGCTGTGACCAGAAGAGGGTCTGAATGGCACAAGTTCTTGCCCACAAAGGGCCATGAAGCCTGGAGATTTCAGATCAGGAGGCTTGGCAGACATCAATTTGAGAGAACACTTTGTTTCTCCTGGAGAGGACACCAATAAAAAACCAGGTTCAGACAGCCTGGAAACTATAACCAGACACATCACAGGAGACACAGTGGGAAGAGGGTGGGTTCTGGCAGTGCTTCCCTTAGAGGCAGTGTTCTTGGAGAAGAGTCGATGGGGACACAAGAAATTTTGGTCTCTCACACCAGCAGCATCAAGACTGAGCTACTGGCCAAAGACAGGAAAGTGAGGACATTAGATACCTAACTGCAAACTCGAAATCCCAACCATGGAACACTTGAGCGACTGCCTTCCTCAGTCCAAGTTGCTTAGTTCCAGGAGAACAGACTCTCCAATAGGGGTCTAGAAGAAAGTCCTTCCCACAGGTTCTCTCCTGACCACAGCATTCTGCAGGCCTTCATGCTATTGAATAGGATGAACATCTCCTTTCACAGGCACACCTGAGCCCTCCAATCTACACCTCAGTATATTCAGCCCAGGCACCAAACACACTAAACGGCAGGCAAGGAGATCCTCTGCAGATGACGGGCCTCAAGGACAGGGGAAAGCCACCACACACCAGCAGAGGGCATGCATGCCACACACACCTGAGACACCCTCAAAGACCAGCCCTTGGGTACTCCATGATCTCTTCCTTGTAAAAAAAAAAAAATATTACCATAGGCTAGAAAACAGAATGGGCTTTTTGAATACAGAGAAAGACGAGACCTAGATCCAATTCAAATATGGAAGAATCAATTGATGCCGAGAAACAAGAACAGGAAATGATCATGGCCAGGTAATCGGAGTGAAACCTCTACATATAACATGCAAGATAGAGGATTGAAAGCAACGTCCAAGATATTTCATGAACAGGGGCGCCTGGGTGGCTCAGTGGGTTAAAGCCTCTGCCTTCGGCTCAGGTCATGATCCCAGGGTCCTGGGATCGAGCCCCACATCGGGCTCTCTGCTCAGCAGGGAGCCTGCTTCCTCCTCTCTCTCTCTGCCTGCTTCTCTGCCTACTTGTGATCTCTGTCTGTCAAATAAATAAATAAAATCTTTAAAAAAAAAGATATTTCATGAACATCAGAAAACACAGAAGATATCAGTGAGTCTCGAACCACAGAGATAAAAGTGATAAAAATAAAATAAAATAATATAAAGAGTTACTGATGAAAAGATTGGTAGCAGATTGGATCCAAAGTCCAGGAAGCTGGCACAAGCAGAGGATCCAATTAGTACCTGGAAGAAAAAAACTAGGAAATAAGGAAGCAAATTCCAAGAGGGAAGGAAGAATGATGGAACATGACAATGAGCTTAGAGAAGTCTTCGACTCCAAGGAATGGAAAGAGGTGCCTATTGTAGGTGAACTAGGAATGAGAGGGAAAAAAGAGGCTGAACATTTCTTTGAGAAATCAGAGCTGAAAATGTCCCCCTTTTCGGATTAGAAACAGAGATTCAGATTCAGAGGCACAGAGGACTCCCATCACCATCCACAGAAGTGGAGCACCATAAGACATAGTGTTATTGCCCCTGCAGAAGCTAGGCATTGTTTCCTTATTGCAATGAAACTATTTGGGGGATAGTCATGAGAGCGTTAAGGCAGGCTTGTACTGCTACATCTCCATTAAGTTCTCCAGAGGGTATTGCCACCAGCCTGTGGACCTGCTTAAGGTTCTTTGACATTCGAATTCTATTCAATGCATCCTTTTGGAGATACAAGTTGTCATCCTGAAATGGGCACGAAAGTCTTTCAGATGGCTTCACTTGGGCTATGGATATCTTCCAACATGCTCCATGCTTGCTCCTGTGGACTCTAAGTACATGAGTTCGTCCTGTTCCTAAGGTTCTCAGGTGTAGAGTCTGCTTTTGGTGCTTGATCAGTTTTGGAGATTGGGAGGCCGTTTTGGCATGATTTCTGGAGACTCTCTAGGTACTCATATCCTCGCTGTTGAAGACTCAAGACATGTCTTTAGCATGGTTGTGGGTGCTCCCTTTGAGCTTTCCTTGGGTGGCCTTTCCCTTGTCAGAAGCACCCTGATTCGTTGGGAGGATAATACAATGTGAGGGACATGAAGTTCCTCCCCTGAGTCTTTGTTTGAGACCTGAATCTTTCTTGGCCTTTCGTGGGCAAGGTGGATTGGTGGATTCTTGCCTTTCTCCAGAGTCCAGAGGGCTGGTGCTGAGAATAGACTAGGAATTTGGCCATGGAGAAAGTAACACCAACTCGCTTGCAAACTGCCTTGGTGAGAGATCCAGGTGGCTCCAGCAGTTTGGGACCGCTTGGGGTCATCTTGGTCCACCCATGACTACTACAGCTATGTGTAGATCCGGCCTGTTGTGTGAAGAAGTGGTCCAAGATCTCAAATAATTGTGACATCACAAAAGCTGGCTTCACTAAAGCAGCAGTCCCTCTCTCAAGGCCGTTGTGTCCTATGGCTTTAGGTAGGAAGTGCCGGAAAGGAGATAAAAAGACCCCATGAGCCCGATCAAGAATTCAGGTTGTCTTGTGTGCTAATGTCCCACTTCCTCTTTCTAGACAAAGAGAAAAGAAAATGACATTTGATATACCATTCTTTAGATCAATATTTCTCCATAGACAGCAAGGATTTCCTATTTCCCCTACAATTTCTACAGCTCTCAAGAAACAGTGAAGCCTTTTGGGTATCAACAGCTCTTTATCAGGTTTGTCATCCTGTAGGTGAGAGTGTCAACCTTGTCGTGTGCCTGATCTCAACGGGAAGGCTGCATACTTTTTCTCATTGAGGATGATATTTGCTGTGTGTCTTTCATAGATAGATTTGATGATGTTCAGGAACATTTCCTCTATCCCTGTACTTTGATGTGTCTTGATAAGGTACGGATGCTGGACTTTGTCAAATGCTTTCTCTGCATCAGTTGAGAGGACCATGTAATTCTTCTCTCATTTCTTATTACTTTTTTCTATCACATGATTGATTTGTGAATCATGTGGACCCATCCTTGTAGCCCAGGGATGAATCCCACCTGGTCAGGGTGGATAATCTTTTAATGTGCTGTTGGATCCTGTTTGTTAGGACATTGTTGAGAACCTTAGCATCCATATTTGGCAGTGATTTTGGTCTGACATTCTTTTGCTAATATGTTTGCCTAGTTTGGGGATCAGGGTAATGGTGGCTTCGTAGAAAGAGTCTGGAAGTTTTCCTTATGCTTCAATTTTTTTTGAAACAGCTTCAGGAAAATAGATGTTATTTCTTCTTTGATAGTTTGGTAGAATTCCCCGGAAATCTCAGGTCCTGGGTTCTTGTTTTTTGGGAGGTTTTTGATCACTGCTTCCATCTCCTTACTAGATATTTTTCTATTCAGGTTGTCAAATTCTTCCTGGTTCAATATTGGGCATTTATAGTTTTCCAGGAATCCTCCATTTCATCTAGGTTGCTTAGCTTATTGGCATATAACTGTTGATAACTTCTTTTTTTTTTTAATGATAACTTATTTATTATTATTATTATTATTTTATTTTTTATTTATTTTAAGCATAACACATTCATTATTTTTTCATCACAACCAGTGCTCCATGCACTGTCTGGCAGTTTTTATGTTTGTTCACTTTTTTTTCCCTCTCACCATGATCGCTTTTGATGGTTTTTGTAGTTTTAGAGGAAAACAAACTGCACCCTAACCTCCCTCTCAGAGAGAAGCCTCAGTCTGGGTGCAGAACCACAACAAGTTCCCTCTTGGCTGCTGGCAGAGCAGATTCCAAGTTGCAGACGCTGGGGATGCAAGATCTTTTGCTTGTACCCAAAGCCAAGGCAGTGGTGGCTGTCTGGGTGCCCCGACCATCAGAGAGGTTCCAAGCAGCAATTGTACACTGAGTTTTTCCCGCTGGCCTGAGCTGGGAGTGCCTGGTATTGCTGGGTTTAAGATCCCAGCTTGCATGCACCTCTTCAGGGGTGGGATTGGGTCGTGCGTGCATCTCAGCCACTGAGAACGGGGCTCAGGTCTGAAAGCACCAGGCTGGGATTTTGCACACCTCTGTCAAGGGACAGTTTGGGGCACAGGGCTTAGGCTCTGAAACAATGGCATGGGTCAAAGAGTACTGGCCTGGCCTTTGCAACTCTTTCAGGGGAGCATGATGGATGTGTGTGCATATCTCAGGCTTTGTCTCAGGACTCGCAGGTTCTGCCCACTGGCTTGGATCCCATCCCCTCACAGGAGCAAGAACCCATGCATTATCTGGCGTGCTGGCAGCTTAGGGACCAAG
This sequence comes from Mustela putorius furo, assembly GCF_011764305.1. NCBI lineage: Eukaryota > Metazoa > Chordata > Mammalia > Carnivora > Mustelidae > Mustela > Mustela putorius. Next base: position 2,532,020 of record NW_025421566.1, on the reverse strand, counting down.
ACCTGATTTCTCCACTGCACTCTCTCTGCCTCAGCACCAGGGGAGGCTGTCCTGGGATCTGGGACTTAAGCCCCTGTTCCTAGCCACCCCAATTCCCACAAATTCCCCCCGAAATCCTTTGATCTTTTGGAGTGCTTTCAACCAGTCTCCAAGTTAATGCTGGTCCCCAGACGCAGGGCACTCTCACTTGTATTGGGGTATTACTTTCCAACCGGTCGCCTCTGGTGGCTCCCTCCCTCTTTTGTTTATCTTCCGGTATCAGTCGCCATTCCCAATCTGCTTTACCTGCCCACTGGCATCTTCTGCCCCTGATCTCAGGCTGATTTCATGGGTGAATAGAGTTCTTTGGTAGGTAATCAGCTCACTTTGGGGTACAGGCTGAACAGATGCCTCCTCCCACTTCCCCGCTATCTTGTCCCCCACCAATTTTTAACTGTTAATTCTAGCCATTCTGATTGGTGTGAGGTGGTATCTCATTGTGGTTTTGATTTGTATATCCCGGATGCTGAGTGATGTGCATTTTTTCATGTGTCTGTTGGCCATCTGGATGTCTCCTTTGCAGAAATGTCTGTTTAAGTCTTCTGCCAATTTTATTATTGGATTATTTATTCTCTGGGTCTCGAGTTTGCTAAGCTCTTTATAGATATTGGATACTGGCCCTTTATCTGTTATGTCTTTTGCAAATATCTTCTACCATTCTCTCAGTTGTCTTTTGGTTTTGTTCACTGATTCTTTGTTTTGAAAACTTTTGATCTTGATGATAACACAATAGCTCATTTTTATTCTTGCTTTTGTTGTCTTTGGCGATGTTCCTAAGAAGAAGTTGCTGTGGTTGAGGTCAAAAAGATTGATGCCTCAATAGTTCATTTTTTCCCTTGCTTCCCTTGCCTTTTGCGTTGTTCCTAGGAAGATGTTGCTGCGGCAGAGGTCAAAGAGGTTGCTGCCTGTGTTCTCCTTAAGGATTTTGATGGATTCCTTTCGCACATTGAGGTCCTTCATCCATTTTGGGTCTATTTTTGTGTGTGGTGTAAGGAAATGGTCCAATTTCATTTTTCTGCATGTGGCTGTCCAATTTTCCCAGCACCATTTATTGAAGAGGCTGTCTTTTTTCCATTGGACATTCTTTCCTGCCTTGTCGAAGATTAGTTGACCATAGAGTTGAGGATTTCATCAAGATCAAAAGCTTTTGCACAGCAAAGGAAACAGTTCACAAAATCAAAAGACAACTGACAGAATGGGAGAAGATATTTGCAAACGACATATCAGATAAAAGACTAGTGTCCAAAATCTATAAAGAACTTAGCAAACTCAACACCCAAAGAACAAATAATCCAATCAAGAAATGGGCAGAGGACATGAACAGACATTTCTGCAAAGAAGACATCTAGATGGCCTACAGACACATGAAAAAGTGCTCCATATCACTCGGCATCAGGGAAATGCAAATCAAAACCACAATGAGATATCACCTCACACCAGTCAGAATGGCTAAAATCAACAAGTCAGGAAATGACAGATGCTGGTGAGGATGCGGAGAAAGGGGAACCCTCCTACACTGTTGGTGGGAATGAAAGCTGGTGCAGCCACTCTGGAAAACAGCATGGAGGTTCCTCAAAATGTTGAAAATATAACTGCCCTATGACCCAGCAACTGCACTATTGGGTATTTACCCTAAAGATACAAACGTAGTGATCCAAAGGGGCACATGCACCCGAATGTTTATAGCAGCAATGTCCACAATAGCCAAACTATGGAAAGAACCTAGATGTCCATCAACAGATGAATGGATCAAGAAGATGTGGTATATATAGTATATATACACAATGGAATACTATGCAGCCATCAAAAGAAATGAAATCTTGCCATTTGTGACAACATGGATGGAACTAGAGCGTATCATGCTTAGCAAAATAAGTCAAGCAGAGAAAGACAACTATCATATCATCTCCCTGATATGAGGAAGTTGTGATGCAACATGGGGGCTTAAGTGGGTAGGAGAAGAATAAATGAAACAAGATGGGATTGGGAGGGAGACAAACCATAAGTGACTCTTAATCTCACAAAACAAACTGAGGGTTGCTGGGGGGAGGGGGTTTGGGAGAAGGGGGTGGTATTATGGACATTGGGGAGGGTATGTGCTTTGGTGAGTGCTGTGAAGTGTGTAAACCTGGTGATTCACAGACCTGTACCCCTGGGGATAAAAATATATGTTTATAAAAAATAAAAAATTAATTTAAAAAAAAAGATTGATGCCTCTGTTCTCCACAGGAACTTTGTTGGGTTCCTTTCTCACATTGAGGGATTTCATCCATTTGGAGTCTATTTTTGTTTGTGGTGATACATGCATTCTTAAGCAAGGTGGTCTTTCGCTTCAAGGTGTTTGAGTTCCTTCTGAAAATTTCCTTGTGATTTGGCTCCCGTTTCAAAGCATTGTGATCTGAGAATATTCTCAGTCTTTTGGTATCAGTTGAGTCTTGATTTGTGATCCAGTATGTGGTCTATTCTTGAGAGGGTTCCATTTGTACTTGAGAAGATGAGTTTTTTGTTGTTTTAGGGAGGAATGTTCTGTATATGTCTATGAGGTCCATCTGGTCCAATGTGTTATTCAGTGCTCTTGTTTCTTAATGGATTTTCTGCTTGGATGATATGTCTATTTATGAGAGAGGCATATTAAGGTCTCCTACTATTATCCTGTTCTTATCAATATGACTCTTTATCTTGACTAACAGTGTTCTCATATAATTGGCTGTGCCAATATTGTGGGCATAGATATTTTCAATTGTTAGATCATCTTCTTGAATAGTCCCTTTAAGAATTATGCAGTGTAATTCTGTATCTCTGACTACAGTCTTTAGTATAAAATCTCATTTATCTGATATTAGAATTGCTACTTTGGCCTTTTTGAGGCACACTGGAATGAAAGCTGTTTTTCTATCCCTTCGCTTTCTGTTTGGGTGTAACTTTAGGTTCAAAATGGGTCTCTTGTAGACATCATATGGAGAGGTTCTGTTGTTATATCCAATCTGCATCCCTGTGTCATTTTATGGGTGTATTTAGGACATTCACATTTAGGCCACTCAAGAGATTACATCTACAATTTTGATTCCTTAATTTGACTATCAGGTGCCTTGTTTTTTTTGTATTTTTTTTTTTTTTGTGGAATCTATAATCTTGGCGGAATCCATTTTCCTCTAGTACATGAATACTGGTTCCATACACGAGATTGGGAAAATTTTCATGAAGAACTTGTACCACTATATCTTCTAGACTTCTTTCTTTCTTATTACCTTCAGGGATTCCAATAATTCTGACGTTGGAACATTTCATGGCATGAAGATGTTTTTGTGGTTTCTCCCATCCAAGTACTAACCAGGCCCGACCCTGCTTAGCTTCCGAGATCAGACGAGATCGGGCGCGTTCAGGTTGGTATGGCCGTAGACTGTTTTTGTGGTTTCTAAGCTGTTTCCTCAACATAGTTTTAGAAGTCCTAGTAACAGCAATCAGACATGCAAGAGAAATAAAAAGTATCCAAATTGGCAATTAAGAAGTAAAATTCTCTCTCTTGCAGATGACATGATTCTTTATATGGAAAAACCATCAGACTTCACCCCCAAACTAATAGAACTCATACAGCAATTCAGAATTGTGGCAGGATAAAATGTCAATGTGCAGAAATCAGTGGCTTTCTTAAACACTAACAATGAAAACAGAAAGGAAAATTAGAGAATCGATTCCATTTACTATAGCACCAAGAACCATAAGACAACTGAGAATAGACCTAACCAAAGAGGTAAAGGACCTGTACTTGAGGAACTACAGAATCTCATGAAAAAAAATTGAAGAAGACACAAAAACATGGAAGACCATTCCTTGCTCTTGCATGCAACGAATAAACATTGTGAAATGTCTATACTGACTAGAGAAAGCTATCCTTTTAATACCATACCAATCAAAATTCCACTGGTATTCTTCAAAGAGCTGGAGCAAATACCAAAAATTTGTATGGAATCAGAAGAGACCCCAAATAGGTAAGGAAATGTTTGAAAAAAAAAAAATCTGGCGCATCACGTTACCTGATTTCAAGCTTTACTACAAAGATGTGATCACAAAGACAGCATCGTACTGGCATAAAAACAGACACATGGACCAGTGGAACAGAGTAGAGAGCCCAGATATCGACCTCAACTCTATACTCAAATAATCTTTGACAAAGCAGGAAAATGTATACAGTTGAAAAAAGACAGTATCTTCAATAAATAGTGCTGGGAAAACTGGACAGCTATATGCAGAAAAATGAAACTCGACCATTCTCTTACACTGTACACAAAGATAAACTGAAAATGGATAAAAGACCTCAACGTGAGACTGGAATCCATCACAATCCTAGAGGAGAATATAGGCAGTAAGCTCTTTGATATCAGCCACAGCAACTTCTTTCAAGATATGTCTCCAAATGCAAAGGAAACAAAAGCAAAAATAAACTTTTGGGACTTCATCAAAATCAAAAGCTTCTGCACAGCAAAGGAAACAGTCAACAACACAAAGAGGCAACCCACAGAATTGTAGAAGATATTTTCAAATAGTACAGACAAAAGGTCGATATCCAGGATCTGTGAAGTACACCTCAAACATAACACACACAAAACAGATAATCATATCAATAAATGGGCAGAAGATATGAACAGAAAATTCTCCAATAAAGACCTACAAATGGCTATCAGACACATGAAAAAAAAATGTTCATCATCATCAGCCATCAGGGAGATTCAAATGAAAACTACATTGAGATATCATCTTACACCAGTTAGAATGGCCAAAATTATCAAGACAGGAAACAACATGTGATGGATGGGATGTGGAGAAAGGGGAACCCTCTTACACTGTTGGTGGGAATGCAAGTTAGTGTAGCCTCTTTGGAGAACAGTATGAGGATTCCTCGAGAAATTCAAAATAGAGCTTCTTTTTGTCCCTACTATTGCACTACTGGGTATTTACCCTTAAGATACAGATGTAATAAAAAGAAGGACATCTCAATGTTTATAGCAGCAATGGCCATGGTCGCCAAACTGTGGAAAGAACCCAGATGACCTTCAATGGACGAATGGATAAGGAAGATGTGGTCCATATACACTATGGAGCATTATGCCTCCATCAGAAAGGATGAATACTCAACTTTTGTAGCAACATGGATGGGACTGGAAGAGATTATGCTGAGTGAAATAAGTCAAGCAGTGAGAGTCAAGTATCATATGGTTTCAGTTATTTGTGAAGCATAAGAAATAACATGGAGGACATGGGAAGTTAGAGAGAAGGGAGTTTGGGTATTAGAAGGGGAGGTGAACCACGAGAGACTATGGACTCTGAAAAAAAATCTAAGGGGTTTGAAAGGCGTGGGTTGTGAGGTTGGGGGAACCAGGTGGTGGGTATTAGAGAGGGCATGGATTACATGAAGCTCTGTGTGGTGCAAAAATAATGACTACTGTTATGCTGAGAATTAAAAAAATAGAATAAAAGAATGGGCTTTTCAAATACAGAGAAGATTGAGATCTAGGTTCAATGCAAAGATGGAAGAATCTACTGATGCCAAAGCAAAAAACCAAGAAATTATGATGGTCAGGCAATTGAAGTGAAACCTGTACATGTAACATATCCAAGAAAGGATGGAAAGAAGTAGCCAGATACTCACTGTACATCAGTAAAACACAGAAGGCATCAGGGAGTCTTGAACCACAGATATAAATGTGATAAAAATAATAAAATAAAATAAAATAAAATAAAATAAAATAATAAAATAAAATAAAAAAGAGTCTCTGATGAAAAGATTGGTAGCAGACGGGATGCAAAGTCAAGGAAGCTCACGGAAGCAGAGGATCAAATAGTGATCTGGATGATAAATACTGGAAAATAATGAAACAAAACCAATGAGAGAAGGAAGAATGATGGAACATGACAATGAGCTTAGGGATATCATCGATTCCAAGGAATGGAAAGAAGTGCCTATTGTAGAACTAGGAGCAAGAGAAGAAAGAGGGCCAAATATTTCTTTGAGAAATAAGAGCTGAAAATGTCCCTCATCTGGGAGTGGAAACCAAGATCCATATTAAGAGGCAGAGAGAAATCCCATCACCATCAACAGAAGCAGAACAATAGAAGACATAGTGTCATTCCCCCTGCCAAACTAGCAATGGAGAAATTTTCTTTACCCAAATAAGCATGGTAAAGTAGTGTGTCCATAGCCAAGTCACTGACTTCAAGACGACAAAATATACCAAGTCTCAGAGAAGGATAGATAGAGAAAGCAACACCAGCCCAAGCATTTTTGAACAATGACAGAGCAGTGGTTCTTTTCTAGAACTGTAATATATTAAAAAGACAAAGTTTGGTCCCAGGGTGTGTCCATCAGTTCAGAGGCGGTCTTTGCCTCAGCTCATGATCCAAAGGTCATGGCCTCGACTCTGGTCTCAGAGTATTCTAAGAGGCAAGTCTGATTCTCCCTCTCCAGCGCCACTTCCTGATGGTGATCTCCCTGTTTCTCTGTAAAATACGTGCATGTGTGTCGTTTGACAAAAAAAACAAAAACAAAACCAGATTAAAAGGATTGACTGGGGCAAGAGGATGGTTTATCTAATTTGGACATAGGTCCCCATAGAGCCAGGTATAAAGTACTTCCCACCATCCTGAAATGCTAGACCTTCGGTCTGAGCTTCCTTGATCATTCTCCTATTATTTGTCTTCCTGTATCTCCTCACCAACCTGTATCATCCACTGTTTGTCCCGCTGTAATGGCCTTTTGTTGCCACATTGTTCATCCTTTCCTGGCTCCATGAGAACATGCCCATTTTCCGCAAGAGGCACTGTTTGGTTTTCACCATTTGGGGGATGGTCATGAGAGGGTTAAGGCAAGCTTGTGCTGCCAAATCTTCATTCAGTACCCCCAGAGGGTCGATGCACGACCCTGTGGAAATGCTCAAGGTTTTTCAATATTAGAATCCTCTTCCATGCATTCTTTTAGAGATCCATGTTGTCATCCTGAAACGGGCATGAAAGTCTTTCAGATGGCTTTACTCGTACTATGGAACTCTTCCAACATGCTCCACGCTTGCTCCTGTAGACTCCAAGCACATGAGTCCGTTCTGGGCCTCAGAATCTAGGAAGTAGAGTCTGCCTTTTTTATATTTTTTAATTTTATTTTTTTATTTAATTTTTTAAATTAAATTTATTTATTTTCAGCATAACAGTATTCATTATTTTTTCACCACACCCAGTGCTCCATGCAATCCGTGCCCTCTATAATACCATAGAGTTGAGGGTCCATATCTAGGCTCTCTACTCTGTTCCACTGATCTATGTGTCTGTTTTTATGTCAGTACCATGCAGTCTTGGTGATAACAGCTTTGCAATAAAGCTCGAAATCTGGTAACGTGATGTCCCCTGCTTTATTTTTGTTTTTCAACATTTCCTTAGCGATTCAGGGTCTCTTCTGATTCCATACAAATTTTTGGATTATTTTCTCCAGGTCTTTGAAGAATACCGATGGAATTTTGATCGGAATTGCATTAAAAGTATAGATTGCTCTAGGCGGTATAGACATTTTAACAATGTTTATTCTTCTGATCCAAGAGCATGGATGGTATTCCATCTTTTTGTGTCTTCTTCAATTTCTTTCATGAGTTTTCTGTAGTTCCTCAAGTACAGATCCTTTACCTCTTTGGTTAGGTTTATTCCCAGGTATCTTATGGTTCTTGGTGTTATAGTAAATGGAATCGATTCTCTAATTTCCCTTTCTGTATTTTCATTGTTAGTGTATAAGAAAATCATTGATTTCTAAACATTGACTTTGGATCTGCCACATTGCTGAATTGTTGTATGAGTTCTAGTACTTTGGAGGTGGAGTATTTTTGGTTTTCCATATAAAGAATCATGTCATGTGCAAAGAGAGAGAGTTTTACTTCTTCATTGCCAATTTGGATAACTTTTATTTCTCTTTGTTGTCTGATTGCTGTTGCTAGGGCTTCTAATACTATGTTGAACAAGAGTGGTGAAATTGGGCATCCTTGTCTTGTTCCTGATCTCAACGGGAAAGCTGAAAGCTTTTTCCCATTGAGGTTGATATTTGCTGTGGGTCTTTCATAGATAGATTTGATGAGGTTTAGGAGTGTTCCCTCTAACCATATACTTTGAAGCGTTTTAATTAGGAACAGATGCTGGATTTTGTCAAATGCTTTTTCTGCATCAATTGAGAGAACCTTGTGTTTCTTCTCTCTTTTCATATTAATTTGTTCTATCCCATTGATTGATTTGCAATTGTTGAACCATCCATGTAGCTCAGGGATGAATCCCACCTGGTCATGGTGGATAACCTTTTTAATGTGCTGTTGGTTCCTGTTTGCTAGGATCTTGTTGAAAATCTTAGCATCCATATTCATCAGTGATATTGCTCTCAAATTCTCCTTTTGGCGAGGGCCTTTGCCTGGATTGGGAATCATGGTATTGCTGGCTTCATAGAAAATTTATGGAAGTTTTCCTTCTGTTTCAATTTTTTGAAACCACTTCAGGAGAATAGGTGTTATTTCTTTTTGCAACTTTGGTAGAATTCCCCAGGGAATCCATCAGGTCCTGGACTCTTGTTTTTTGGAAGGTTTTTGATCACTGCTTCAATCTTGTTACTAGATAGTTGTCTATTCAGGTTGTCGATACCTTCCTGGTTCAATTTTGGTAGTTTATAGTTTTCCAGGAATGCTTCCATTTCATCAAGTTTGCTATGCTTATTGTAATATAACTGTTGATAATAACTTCTGATGATTGTTTCTACTTTTTTGGTGTTAGTTATGATCTCTCCCTTTTCATTCATAATTTTATGAATTTGGGCTTTCTCCCTTTTCTTTTGGATTAGTGTAGCCAGTGGCTTATCAATCTTATTGATTCTTTCAAAAAACCAACTTCTAGATTTATTGATATGTTCTATTGTATCTTTGATTTCTACCTCATTGATCTCAGCTCTAATCTTGATGATTTCCTTCTTGAGTGTGGAGTTGGTTTGATTTGTTGTTGATTCTCCAGTTCTTTAAGGTGTTGAGAAAGCTGCTGTGTTCTGGATTTTTCAATTTTTTTTGAGGGAGGCTTGGATGGCTAATTATTTTCCCCTTAGGACCACCTTTGCTGTATCCCATAGGTTTTGGACTGAAGTGTCTTCATTATCATTGGCTTCCATGAATTGTTTCAGTTCTTCTTTGATCTCCTGGTTGATCCAAGCATTCTTAAGCAATGTGGCCTTTTGCTTCTAGTTGTTTGAGTTCCTTCTGAACTTTTCCTTGTGATTAAACTCCAGTTTCAAAACATTGTGATATGAGAATATGCAGGCAATAATCGCAGTCTTTTCATATCCGTTGAGTCCTGATTTGTGACCCAGTATGTAGTCTATTCTGGAGAAGGTTCCGTGTGCACTTGAGAAGAATGAGTATTTTGTTGTTTAAGGGTTAAATGTTCTGTATATATCTATGATGTCTGTCTTTTCCAATGTGTCATTCAATGCTTTTGTTTCTTGATTTTCTGCTTTGATGATCTGTTTATTTCTAAGAGAGGCGTGTTAAGATCTCCTACAATTAGTGTATTTATACCAATATGACTCTTTTTCTTGGTTAACAGTTTTCTTATGTAATTGGCTACTCCCATATTGGGGGCATAGATATTTACAATTGTTAGATCATCTTGGAGAATAGTCCCTTTAAGGATTATGTAGCATCCTCTGTAGTGTAGTATCTCTGACTACAGTCTTTAGTCTCAAATCTAATTTATCTGATATGAGAATCATAACCCCAGCCTTCTTTTGAGGTGCATTGGCATGAAAAATGTTTTTCCATCCCTTCACTTTCAGTCCAGGTGTATCTTTAGGTTCAAAATGGTTTTCTTGTAGACAACATATGGATGGGTGCTATCGTTTCATCCAATCTGCAACCCTGTCCCATTTTATGGGCGCATTTAGGCCATTCAATTGAGAGTGATTATTGATAGATATGTTTTTATTGACATCGAGTTACTTTTGAAGTGTTTATTTCTGTAGATTGTCTCCATATTTCAGTTCAATGCTATTCTTAAGATTTTTATTCTTTTATAGAGCCCCCCTTAATATTTCCTGCAGTGTCGGCTTGGTGGTTGCATAGTCTTTTAAGCCTTGCCAGTCTTGGAAACTCTTTATCTCTACATCCATTTTGAATGTTAGTCTTGCTGGATAAAGTATTATTGGCTGCATGTTCTTCTCATTTAGTGCCCTGAATATATCTTGCCAGCCCTTTCTGGCTTGCCAGGTCTCTGTGGACAGGTCTGATGTAATTCTGATGGGCTTTCCTCTGTAAGTAAGGAGCCTCTTTGCCCTAGCAGCTTTGAAGAGATTATAACTACAATTATAATACTTCAATTTGACTTTCAGGTGTCGTGATATTTTTTATGGAATGTATAATCTTGGGTGGAGTCCATTCAGCCTCAAGTACATGAAAACTGTTTCCATTCGTGATATTGGGAAAATTTTCATGAAGTATTCATTTCACTATATCTTCTAGACTTTTTTCTTTCTCCTCCCCTTCAGGGATTCCAATAATTCTGACGTTGGAATGCTTAATGGCATCATTTATTTCCGGATTCTGTTTTCATGGTTTCTAAGCTGTTTTTTCCAGGCCTCCTCATGATCCTTTCTCTCTGTTTGTCTTCCAGATCACTAATTCTATCCTCTGTGTCAGTTACTCTAGCGTTGAGAGAGTTTAGATTAGATTGGAACTCATTGAGAGAATTGTGAACCTCCTTCCTGGTAGCTTTAAGCTCCACCCTAACATTGTGAACATCATCTCTCATTGCTTTCAGCTCGGCTCTAATCAATTCTGTTTGGTCATCCATGGCTTTCTCCAACCTAGCTATTGCCTGAATAATTGTTAGCCTGAATTCTCTTTTCGAAATATTGTCTATGTTGATATCCATTAGCTCTGTTTCCAAAGGTCCATCCTTTGTATTTTTCTTCTGTTGGGCATTCCTCCTCCTAGGCACTTTGGTGGGAGATGACTGAACAGATGTAGCTGGATGTACTAACCGTGGTGCAGTCAAGGTGCACCCTGGAACACTTCTGAGCAATCAGGATTCCCCACCCAAACGGGAGACAAAAGAAAAGAAAAAGAAAAAGAGAGAGAGATAGTCAAGAAAGGGTAGATGAAAGAGAAGGTTCAGCCCAAATGGGCCCCAAGGTAAGATTTATGAAGTAGGTGAACAAAAACAGACAAACAAAAAGACTGATAAAAATATATGACAAGAGAAAAAATATATATATGCAAATAAAGGAAGAATCTTATAAAAAAGAACCCCAAGTGTAATATTTATATACTATCAGGACAAACAGAAAAACACAGAAACACTTGTGGAAGAAAAAGATGGGAGAGTGGTTATAAATTCTCAGTGTGTGCAAGGGAGGTTGTTTTGATTCTTCCTGGATGTATCTTGTTATCTTTGTTAAAGGACTCAAATCTCCTAAAATATAAGGGGATTAAAAATTAGTTTACATATAGGGGTAATATTGATTAGGGAAAGGGGATTACTTTGAATTTTAACACTATATAAATATTAGAAGATAAAAATAAAAAGGAATAAACTAGACTAAATTAAACTAAAATTTAAAAAAAGGAATTCAAAAAATAGAAATGCAAATGAAAAACATAGGTTTATGTATCAAAAAGTTCAGGTTAGAAGGTTATTAGGGAATTTGATATACTTGACAGCTTGCTGTAATGGTTATTAGGTTAAAAAATTACCTATATATATAAATTATGTCCATAATAGTGGGAATAAATGAAAAATAATAGTTTTCCTATGAAGTAGTGATTGTTCTCTTGTAGTCCTTTTTCTTTTTTCTCTCTCTCTCTTTCTTTGCTTTCTTGGTTTGTTTTCTGGGGGACGGGCCTGACACATGGGTTTTCAGTCAGTAATGTTCCCTGACTTAAGTCCTCCTGCCCCCCTCAAGGGGATGGGCTCTGAGGAAATTGTTTTTTTTTTTTTCAGGCTTTTGTTCTCTGGCGGGTTTTATGTTTGTTAAGTTTCTTTTTTTTCCTCACTTTGACTGCTTTTGATGGTTTTTGTAGTTTTAGAGGAAAACAGACCACACCCTGATCTCCCTCTTAGAGAGAAGCCTCAGTCTGGCTGCAGAGCCTAAATAAGTTCCCCCTTGGCCACTGGCAGAGCAGGTTCCAAGTCATGGTCCCTGGGGATGCAGGATATTTTGCTTGTACCCAAATCCAAGGCAGTGGCAGCTGTCTGGGTGGCTCCAAACTGCCAGAGAGGTTCCAAGCAGTGATCGCACACTGAGATTTTCCCGTTAGCCTGGGCTGGGAATGTCTGGTCTTTCTGGGTCTAAGAGTGCCCGGCTTGCATGCACCAATTTCAGGGGAGGCTGAGGTTTGATTACCTGTCTTAGGCTCTGAGAAGGGGGAGCAGGTCTGAGAGCACCAGTCTGGGCCTTTGCACACCTCTCTGGGGGGAGAGTTTGGTGCAGGCTCTGAAACAATGGCGCATATCAAAGGGTACTGGCTGGACCTTTATACCTTTCTCAGGGGAGTATCTCAGTCTGTATAGAAGGGCTTGTGCATTCTGTTGCATTGCGTGGCGCATATCAAAGGGTACTGGCTGGACCTTTATACCTTTCTCAGGGGAGTATCTCAGTCTGTATAGAAGGGCTTGTGCATTCTGTTGCATTGCGTGGCTCCCATCCCCTCACAGGACTTTCTCAGCTGCACTGGTGGCTTAGGGACCACAAACTGGTTTCTCCACTGCACTCTCTCTGCCTCAGTGCCAGGGGAGCCTGTCCTGGGACCGGGGACTTAAGCCCCAATTCCCAAAATTTCCCCCCGGAGATCCTCTGCTCTTTTGGAATGCTTTCAACCAGTCTCCAAGTTAATGCTGGTCCCGAGATGCAGGGCACTCTCACTTGTATTGGGGTATCACTATCCAACCGGTCGCCTCTGGTGGCTCCCTCCCTCTTTTGTTTATATTCCGGTATCAGTCGCCATTCCCAATCTGCTTTACCTGTCCACTGGCGTCTTCTCCTCCTGTAGAGATCCAGAAGTATATAATTCTGATCTTAGGCTGATTTCATAGGTGATTGGAGTTCTTTGGTAGGTAATCAGCTCACTTTTACAAGTTGAAAAGGCGCCTCCTCCTACTTCCCCCCATCTTGTCTCCCCCTCTAGAGTCTGCCTTTTGATGAAGGTCAGTTTTGAAGATTGGGAGGCCACTTTGGCATGATCTGGAGACACCTGAGGTACTCGTGTCCTCTCTGTTGAAGACTCCAGACATGTCTTTGGCATAGTTGCAGGTGTTCCCTGGGAGCTTTCCTTGGGTGTCAATTTTCTTGTCTAAGAACCCTGGTTGGGTGGGAAGACCATACCCACATGCTAGCATGGAGTTCCTCTCCTGAGGCTTATTTGAGGCCTGATTCCTTCTTGGACTGTCGTGGGTAAGATGGAATGGTGGATTCTTAACGTTCTCTGGAGTCCACAGGGCTGGTGGTTACTGTCTCGACCAAAGCCTATGAAGTCAGCCATGAAAAGGTGACACCGACTCGCTTCACAAAGTGCCTTTGTGAGAGACCCAGGCATCTCCAGTAGTTTGGGAGGCTGTGTAATCCTCTTGACCACCCATGACTACTCTAGCCAAGTGCAGTGATCAGGCGTGGTTGGGGATATGTGGCTGCTATGACCTCAAAGATTTGTGACATCACAGAAGCTGGCTTTACTGAAGCAGCAGTCCCTCATTCATGACCTTTGAATCCTATGGCATTAGGTATGAAGCCCCAGGAAGGACAGAAAAAGAGCCCTCTGAGCCTGATCAAGAATTCAGGTTGTATTGTGTGTTAATTTCCCACTTCCCCTTTCTAGACAAAGAGAAAAGGAAATGACGCTCAGCATATCATCTTTTAGACCAACATTTCTCCAGAGACAGCAAGGATTTCTTATTTCCGCTGCAATTTCTGGAGATTTCAATAAAGAGTGTGGCCTGTTGGATTAAATTACCTCTCTGTGCGGTTTGTTATCCTGTGGGTGAGATAGTCCTTTCACAGCATCTTTTCCTTATGGGTCAGTGATCACTAAGGAACATAAAGTCCCTTTTCAAGGAAAATGTTAGGGCATGGATGTATTGTGCTGTTTGTGTCCTCATCTAGTGTCACTAATTCTAGTGTTCTGAAACACTAGTCATAAGGGATTAGGGCTCAGTCTACCGGCTTTACTGTAAACACCTTTGCAAAGGCTTCAAGGAGAGTGACATTGTGTCTGATAGCTAACCCTTAAAGAAGAGCCCTGTAGAGCACCCATTGTCATCATTACTTAACTCTACATGCTGTGGTAAAGGGTATAGCCATGTTGACCAAGTCTCTTTAATCAGAGGAAAAGGGAAGGCCTATATCGCTGACCTGCAATGCCCACTTGAGCAGAACTGTGGATTGAGCAGCAATGCCCTTGCAATTACTAGTCGATAAAGAAGATGTGGTCAATCTTGGCAACATGGTATTCCTTAGCCATCAGGGAGGATGAATCCCTGGCCCTTGCATTGACATGAATGTCCCGTGACTGGGAAATGTGAAATAAAAGAGGCAAGCAGATAAAGGGGATTTTTTTATGGCTTCCCTCCTATATGCCCCAGGAGAAACACCATGGCCCTTAGTAGATGGAAGGGAAAACAGAAAGGGAAGAAGTCAGAGAAGGAGACAAACCAGGAGAGACTCAGGTCTCTGATAACAAAGTTGAGGGTTACAGTAAAGAGAGACATGCAGGGAATGTGGAAACTGACTAATGGGTGTTGAGGAGTTGTGGCATATCTTAGGATGAATACTAGGTCGTATATGGAACTAAAGCATCAGCAAATATCCTGTCAAAAGTGTATGATGGATGATAGGCTGGTTTACTCAACATAAAAAAAGGCCCTGTATAAAGCAGATGAGAACAGACAGAGAAAAGGAAGAAAGTATATTTTTTAATTATCCTTACTTATAAACCACATGGAATTTGTTTTCTATAATGTCCTTATTTTAATTGGTTCTTTGTACTTGTAAAGTAGAGTCTGCCCACTTCCTCCATTTCTGGAATCAATGAGAAGAAACGACATTGCCTTCATCAAATGTCTAGAAGTGTTGAGCAGGAAAATGATTTGGATCTGTCCTTCTGTGTTTTGGGAGTTGTTTGATTACTGCTTCAAATGCTTTGGTCACTACTAGAGAGCTCAGATTTTGTAGAGTTCCTGACCTATTCTAGGGAGTTGATATGTGTTTTGGAATTTATCCTTTTCTCTCAGTTCTTGGATTTGCTGGCGTAATTGTTTAGATGACTCTTTTAAGTTATTTTTTTTTCCTTTCTATAAGTTGTCATGTGGTCTCATACTTTCAGCTGTATGCTTGCCTCTCTGTTTTATCCAGGTAATTGCTCCTCCAGTTTGTTCACATTTTCAAAACTGATGTGTGAATTCTCATTATTTTCCTATGGTTTTGTTTGTATTCCTTTTATTTCGATGATCATATATATTATTCCGTTTTTTTTCCATTAACTTAGAGTTTATTTCTTCTCATTTAGTTCCCTATGGCGTCCAGTTAGGTTGCTGTTTTTTTTTTTTTTGTGTGTGTTTTTAATTTTTGGAAATGCACGCATTTAACCTTATATTCTTATGCCATAACATTTTTTGACATCATACCATAAGTTTCTTTACTTTCCTTTGTTCAATGTACATTCTGATTTTCTTTCTTTGATTCATTCAGGGGTGTGTTGTATTTTCCACCTATGGGTGTTTGGCTGTGTTTCCCTTTTGTAAGTGATTTCTTTCCATTTTTATACCTTCATTGTCATAAATATACCTGATAGGATTTAAAATTATCTTGTATTAATTGCGAGTGGATTTGGACTCCAGCACAGGATCTGTAATAGACAATGCTAGGTCTGCCCTTGGAAGAACTTCTATTATGGTCCTGAGGGGCAAAATCTTTTACACGTTTCCCCAAAGCTCAGGAGGTCTAGAGAGCCCATGATGACATCTGTTATTCCTTACCACCTTTTCATCTGGATGATCAGTCCTTGGCTGAAAGTGAATATTGTAGTCCCCAATAATGGAAAGTGCTGAGCATCTTCCTCATTTTCTGTTAATATGCTTCCAAAATTTAGATACACCCATGTTGGTGGTGTATATGTTGACAATTCCTTCCAATTTACTGAGGTTTTTATGCTCCATCAAGACAAAACACCTTCCGGTAATCTTTTTTCTCTCAAAAGCATAAAATCTCTCTATCTGTCATAGGCACAATCAATTTGGCTCTCTTCTCCATGCCAATTGCTTAACCTATGTCTTCCCCATTCCTTCACTTTCAAGCTATGCGTAGCTTTATAGTAGAAGGAAATCTCTTATCGGAAACATAAGGTCGAGCTTGTTTTGCTTTTGTTCTTTTCTTGTTGACCTTTTTTACCCTTAAAAAAAATATCCAGTCCAACAATCTGTTTGCAGTGACGGGAGAATTTAGTCTTGAATGCTTGAACGAATTATTTACAGGTAAAAAATAACTATCTCATCTTGGTTGGTTTCTGACTTGGATTCTCTGTGCCTTTTTCCTTCATGGTATTTTCTTTGGGGTTTGCATCCTTTAGTGAGATTCCTCACTTCCTCTCCATCTTTTGGTGTCTTTTCTGTGTGTGTGTGTGTGTGTGTGTTTCTCTGTGTGTGTGAGTATTATGTGTCTTTCAGATAACACATAATTTGAAATTTCAAGAGATAGGAAGTCGGTCTCTTTTGGATAGCAATTCAATTTGATATGCCTAGAAAACCCACATTCCATCACTTTTAGCCACATTTCCTGCAAAGAATGTCCAATTTAGTCCTCTTTTATAAACACATCTTCTCACTAACCTTCCCTCCAAGAAACAAAAATTTTTCTGTACCTGGTTAGAGTCGTTTTGTTTGTCCCTTTATCCCGACTTTTTCACATGTTTCTTGAGTACCATGAGAGAGTGAAATTGTATGTTATTTGTCTTTCTGAGACTGATAGATGTGACATGGCAAAATGCTCTCCACAACTCTGCCGCGTGAAGCAAGTGGCAAGCATTTATCCTTGCTTATGGCTGGGTAAGAGTCTGTGGTGCCATTGGAGGAGAGTGAGATGGTAGTAGTGTCTGGGAACTTCAGGCTTGTATTCAGCCAGGAACATAATGGTAAGATGATCACATCAACTGCAATATGGTGGAAATTGACCTGAAGCCTGCAAAGCAAACTCCACAGCAAAAGAGAAAAGAAGTCACAGAGACTAAGGGTGAAAATTGGAGACATGGCTCAGGGAAGACGTGGGCAGTTGGTGCTTTAGAGGGCCAATGCAAAAGACAAAGGCACAGGAGAGGAGCACGCTGAGAACCCACAAGGACCATGTTTCCCAAAGCCATTGTATGTGACCAGCAGAGGGTCAGAATGACATGATTTCTTGCCAACAAAGGGTCTTGAGGACATAGATTTCAGGTCATAAGGCTTGTTAGACATTTACTCAAGAGAACATGGTGTTTCTCCTGAAGAGGAGACCACAAGCAAGAAGCAGCCAGGTTCAGAAAGCCTAGAAACCATGATCAGAGACAATACCACTGGACACAGTGGGTTGTGGCCGTGCATCCTTGAGAGTCAGTGTTCGTGGAGATGACTCAATGGGGACAAAATAAATTTTGGGCTCTCGCACCAACAGCATAAAGAATGAGCCACTGGCCAAAGACACAACAGTGAGGACATTAGATGCCTCACCTGCAAACACGGAACACCAACCATGAAACACTTGGGGAACTGCCTTCCTCAGTCCAAGTTGCTTATTACCAGGAGAACAGACTCTGCTGTAGGGCACTAGAAGAAATCCCTGCCCACATGCTCTCTCCTAACCACAGCACTCTGCAGGCCCATGTTCTGTTGAGATGTTTGAACGTCTTTTTCACAGGCACACCAGGGCTCACCAAGCTAAACCTCAGCATATTCAGCCCAGACCCCAACCACACCAAACGACAGGCAAGGAGAGCCTCTGCAGATGACTGGCCTCAAGGACAGGGGATAGCCACAACACAACAGCAGAGGGCATGCATGTCACAAATCATCGAGAATCTCTCATGGGCCAGCCCATGGCCACTCCATGTTCTCTCTCTTCCTAAAAAAAAATTACCTTCAGTAAGAATGAGCTTTTTGAATACAAAATAAGAGAGTTACCTAGATCCAATGCAAAGATGGAAGAATCAATTGATATCGATGAAAAAGAACAAGAAAAGATCATGGCCAGGCAATCGAAGTGAAACCTGTACATGTAACACGACCGAGTGAGGATGGGAAGCAACAGTCAGGAAAACACAGAAGGCATTAGGAAGTCTTGAACCACAGAAAAACACAGAAGGCATTAGGGAGTCTTGAACCACAGAGATAATAGTGATAAAAATAGAATAAAATAAAATAGTCTCTGATGAAAAGATTGGTAGCAGTCTGGATGCAAGTCCAGGAAGCTGGCAGAAGCAGGGGATCAAATTAGTGAAAATAAGGAAGCAGCTCCAAGAAGAGAAGGAAGAATGATGGAACATGACAATGAGCATAGGGAAATCATTGACTCCAAGGAATGTAAACAGGTGCCTATTGTAGGAGACCTAGGAGCGAGAGAAGAAAGAAGGCTGAACATTTCTTTGAGAAATAAGAGCTGTAAATGTCCCTCATCTGGGAGTAGAAACCGAGATCCATATTAAGAGGCAGAGAGGAATCCCATCACCATCAACAGAAGCAGAGCAACAGAAGACATAGTGTCATTCCCCCTGCCAAGCTAGCAATAGAGGAATTCTCTTTACCCAAATATGCGCGGGAGAGTAGATTGTACATAGCCAAGTCACTGACTTTAAAAAGAAAAGCTATACCAGGTCTCGAAACAGGTCAGATAGTGCAAGCAACACCAGCCCAAGCATTTCTGAACAATGACAGAGCAGTGGTTCTTGTCTGGAACTGTGAGGTATTAAAAAGACAAAGTTTGGGTCGGGGTGTGTCCATCAGATCAAAGGCGGTATTTAGCTCAATTCATGCTCTAAGGGTCATGGCCACTACTATGGTCTCAGAGTATGCTAAGAGGCAAGTTTGATTCTCCATCTCCAGCGCAACTTCTTGATTGTGATCTCTCTGTCTGTCAAATATTTGCATGTGCGTCATTTGACAAAAAACAAAAGCAAAAACAAACAAAGTTTACAAGAATTGACTGGGGATAGAAGATAGTCTCATGGAATGCAGCCAGGTCAGAGCACCTCCCATCATGCTAAAATGCTAGACTTTCTGTCTGAGCTCCCTTTTTCATTCTCCTATTATTTGTCTTTCTGTTTGTCCTCACTAACTTGTAGCATCCGCTGACTGTCCCGCTGTAATGACCCTTTGTTGTCACATTGTTCATCCTCTCCTGGCTCCATGAGAACATGCCCATCTTCTGCAAAAGGCACTGTTTGCTTATTGCATGAAACCATTTGAGGGATGGTCATGAGAGGGTTATGGCACATCTCCATTCAGTTCCCCAGAAGGTAGCTGCACCACCTTGTGGGAATTTTCAAGGCTCTTTGACATTCGAATCCTCTTCAATGTGTACTTTTGGAGATACATGTTGTCATCCTGAAACGGCACAAAAGTTTTTCAGATGGCTTCACTTGGGCTATGGGTCTCTTCCAACATGCTCTATGCTTGTTCCTGTGGACTCCAAGCACATGAGTCCATCCTGTGGAGATGAGTCTACATGAGTCTACTCCCAGATGAGGGACATTTACAGCTCTTATTTCTCAAAGAAATGTTCAGCCTTCTTTCTTCTCTCGCTCCTAGGTCTCCTACAATAGGCACCTGTTTACATTCCTTGGAGTCAATGATTTCCCTATGCTCATTGTCATGTTCCATCATTCTTCCTTCTCTTCTTGGAGCTGCTTCCTTATTTTCACTAATTTGATCCCCTGCTTCTGCCAGCTTCCTGGACTTGCATCCAGACTGCTACCAATCTTTTCATCAGAGACTATTTTATTTTATTCTATTTTTATCACTATTATCTCTGTGGTTCAAGACTCCCTAATGCCTTCTGTGTTTTTCTGTGGTTCAAGACTTCCTAATGCCTTCTGTGTTTTCCTGACTGTTGCTTCCCATCCTCACTCGGTCGTGTTACATGTACAGGTTTCACATGTAGAGCCTGCCTGTTGTGCATGGTCACTTTTGAAGATTGGGAGTCCATTTTGGCATGATCTAGAGACACTAGAGCTACTCGTGTCCTCGCTTTTGATTACTTCAGAAATATGTTTGGCATGGTTGCCAGTGTTCCCTGGGAGCTTTCCTTGGGTGGCCGTTTTCCTGGTCTAAAGGCCCTGGTTTGTTTGGGAGGACCATACACATGTGCTGCGCATGGAGTTCCTTACCTGAGGCTTTGTTTGAGGCCTGATTCTTTCCTGACCTTTTGTGGGTAAGAATAATGGATTCTAGTCTTTATATGGAGTCCAGAGGTCTGTGGTTACAGTCTCGAACAAAGACTATGAAATCAGCCATAGAGAGTGTGACACCGACTCACATTGCAAACTGCCTTAATGAGAGACTCAGGTGGTTCCAGCGGTTTGGGAGAGCTTGTGATTCTCTTGCCCACCCATGACTACTCCAGTCAAGTGTAGTGATCAAGCGTCGTTTGGGAAGAAGTGGTTGCTATGACCTTAAAGCTTTTTTACATCACAGAAACTGGCATCATGAAGCAGCAGTCACACACTCATGAACTTGGAGTCCTATGGCTTTTGTAGGAAGCCCCGGGAAGGACAGAAAAAGAGCCCTCTCGGCCTGATCAAGAACTCAGGTTGGCTTGTGGGTTAATTTTCCACTTCCCCTTTCTAGACAAAGAGAAAAGGAAATGAGGTTCAGCATACCATCTTTTAGGCCAAAATTTCTCCAGAGATGGCAAGGTTTTCCTGTTTTTTTTTTTCTGCAATTTCTGGAAATTTCAATAAAGAGTGAGGCCTCTTGGGTTCATTAGCTCTCTGTGAGGTTTGTCATCCTGTGGGTGAGACAGTCACTTCTCAGCATCTTTTCCCTATGGGTCAGTGATTACTAATGGATGGAAAATTCCTTTTCAAAGAAAAATGTTAGGTCATGGATGTATTGTTCTGTCTGTCTCCTCATCTCCTAGATTTCTGAAACATGAGTCATAAGGTATTAGGGCTCTGTCTACCTGGCTTTACCTTAAAAACCTTTGCAAAGGCTTTAAAGAGTGTGACATTCTGCATGTTAGCTGACCCTTAAGAAAGAGCCCTGGAGAGTACTCCTTATCATCCTTAGTTAACTCTACCTGCTGTGCTAATGGGTATAGCCATGTTTACCAAATCTCTTTAATCAGAGAGAAAGGAATAGCCTACATCAATGCCCTGCAAGATCCAATCAAACAGAACTGTTGACTGAGCTGAAATACCCTTGCAAAGATTCGTGGATAAAGAAGGTGTGGTCCATCTTGGCAAAAGAGTACTCAGCCATCAGGGAGGATGAACCCCTGGTACTTGCATTGACATAAATGGCACAGTACTGGGTGATGTGAAATGACAAAGGCAAGCAGACAAAGGGAAATATCATATGGCCTCCCATATTTTTCCTAGGAAAAATACCATGGTTCTTACTAGAAGGAAGGAAAACTGAAGGGGAAAAAGTCAGAGAAGGAGACAAACCAGGAGTGACTCAGGACTCTGAGAACCAAGCTGAGAGAGTAAAGAGAGACATGCAGGGAATGTGTGAACTGGCTAATGGGTGTTGAGCAGTTGTGGCATATTTTAGGATGAACTCGAGGCTCTATATGGAAATAAAGCATCAGCAAATTCTCTGTCAAAATGTATGATGGATGATAGGCTGGCTTCCTCAAAAGAACAAAAAATAAAATAAAATAAAAACAAACTGGCTCTTTCAAAAGCAGATGACAACAGACATAGAAAAGGAAGGAATTACATTTTTATTATCTTTACTTATTAAAATGACATGGAATTTGTTTCCTATAATGTCCTTCTGAATTGGGTCTTTATACTTATAGAGTCTATCCACCTCCTCCATTTCTGGAATTGATGAGAAGAAACAATTCCTTCATTAAATGTCTAGAAGTGTTTACAAGTAAAATGATTTCGACCTTGCCTTATGTTTTTTGGCAGATGTTTGATTACTGCTTCATACGCTTTAGTCACTACTAGAGAGCTCAGATTTTGTAGGTCCTGATGTAATCTTGGAACTTGCTATGTGTCTTGGAATTTATCCCTTTCTCTCACTTCTTGGATAGGCTGGCATAACTGTGTATAGGGTTCTTTTAGGTTATTTTTCCCCCTTTCTATAAGTTGTAATGAGGTCTCATACTTTCAGCTGTGTGCTTCTTTCCCTGTTTTACCCAGGTAATGGCTCTTCCAGTTTGTTAAAGTTTATAAAACGGACGTGTGAGTTCTCCTGATTTTTTCCTATTAGTTTGTTTATATTTCCTTTATTTCGATAATAATTTGTATTATTTCATTTTTTTTCTGTACACTTTGGAATTCTAGTTTCTTATGGTGTCAAGTTTGGTTGCTTTTTTCGGTGTTTTTAATTTTTGGAACTACACGCATTTAACCCTATATTATTTCCCCATAAAATATTTTGGCATCATCCAATAAGTTTCTTGATTTTCGTTTGTTCATGGCACCTTATGGTTTCCCTTTTTATTTTCTTTCTTTTATTCATTGCTAGTTCGTGAGTGTGTTGTGTTTTCCATCTATTCGTGTCTGGCTGTGTTTCCCATTTGTAAATGATTTCTTTCTGTTTTCATACCTTCGTGGTCATAAGTATACAAGATGGGAATTGATTTCTCTTCATTAATTATGACTTGATTTGGACTCCAGCACACGATCTGTGATAGACAAAGTTAGGTCTGCCCTTGGGAAGAACTTCTCTTATGGTTCTCAGAGACACAGTCTTATGCATGTATCCCTAAAGCTCAGGGGGTCTAAACAGCACATGATGACTTCTGTTATTTATTACCATCTTTCTATGTGGATGATCTGTCCTGTGCTGAAAGTGGATATCGTAGTCCCCAACATTATTGGACTGAGGTCCCCATCTCCTTTCCTTTCTGTTTACATGGTTCCAACATTTAGATACACCCATTTAAGTGGTGTATATAGTGGCAAATATTCCAACTATCTGATGTTTTGATGCTCCATCAAGACAAAACAACTTCTGGTAATCTCGAAGGCATAAAATCTCTCTGTCTGCCATAGACACAATCACTTTGGCTCTCTTCTCCTTCCCAATTGCATGACCTATGTCTTCCCAATTCCTTCCCTTTGAAGCTAAGTGTTCCTTAAGAGTCAAAGAAAATCTCCTATGGGCAACAGAAGGTTGAGCTTGTTTAGTTTTGTTGTTTTCTTGTGGACCTTTTCTGCCTTTTTTTTTTTTTAATTTCAGCCAATCCAAAAATCTGTTTGCAGTAATGGGAGAATTTAGTCCTGAATATTTGAATTATTGAAAGGTCAGAAGGTAACTTTCTCATTTTGGTTGGTTTCTGACTTGGATTCTCTGTGCCTTTCCCCTATATGGTATTTTCTTTGGGGGTTGCTTCCTTTAGTGTGATTCTTCACTTCCTCCCCAATTTGTGTGTGTGTGTGTGTGTGTGTGTGTGTGAGTGTGTGTGTGTGTTGTATATGTGTGTTTCACATAACACATATAATTAAATTTAAATTTAAAGATATAGGGATTCGGTCTTTTATGGATAGCAATTCAGTTTTACATGCTTTGAAAACTCACATTCCATCACTTTCAGCCACATTTTCTACAAAGAATGTTACATTTTTTCCTCTTTGATAAACATATTCTCACAAACCTGCCTTCAAGCAAACACCACATTTTGTGTGCCTGGTTAGAGTCATATTATTTGTCCCATTTTTCCCTTGATTTTTCATATATCTCTTGACTACCATAAGATGGTGTGTTCTGGCAGTGCATCCGTGAGAGGCAGTATTCATGGAAATGACTCGACCAGAGTGCAAAAATCGTATGTTATTTGTCTTTCTGAGACTGATAGAATTGGTGGAGCCCTTGGAGGGCAGTGAGATGATAGTAGTGTCTGAGACCTCCAAGCTTGTCTTCAGCCATGAACATAACTGGAAGATTACCACATCAATTGCAACTTGGCAGAAATTGACCTGAAGCCTACAAAGTAAACTCCACAGCAAAAGAGAAAAGAAGTCGCAGAGACTATGGGAGAATATTAGAGACCTGACTCTGTGTAGACGTGGGCCGTTGGTGCGTCAAAGGGCAGTAAACCAATGCAAAAGACAAAGGCACAGGAGAGCGGAGCACACAGGGAACTCAAAAGGAGCATGTTTCCCAATGCCATTAGCTGTGAAAAGCAGAGGGTCTGAAGGGCATGAGTTCTTGCCAACAAAGGGTCTTGAGGCTTGAGATTTCAGGTCAGAAAGCTTGGCAGACATCAACTCGACAGAACACTGTTTCTGCTTCAGAGAATACCAACAAGCAACCAGGTGCAGACAGCCTGGAAACCATGATCAGAGACAATACCAGGAGACACAGTGGGAAGATGGTGTGTTCTGGCAGTGCATCCGTGAGAGGCAGTATTCATGGAAATGACTCGATCAGAGTGCAATAAATTTTGGGATCTCTCACCAGCAGCATAAAGACCAAGCTACTGCCAAAACAGGATAGTGAGGACATTAGCTGCCTAACCTGCAAACACGAAATCCCAACCATGGAACACCTGTGGTACTGTCTTCCTCAGTACAAGTTGCTTAGTTCCAGTTTAACAGACTCTCCCATAGGACACTAGAAGAAGCCCTGACATCAAGCTCTCTCCTTACCACAGCATTCTGCAGGCCTTCGACTCTTGAGTTGGTTTAACAGCTCCTTTCAAAGGCAAAACAGAGCCCAACAAGCTAAACCTCAGCATATTTAGCCCAGATCCCAAACACAGCAAAGGGCAGGCAAGTAGAGCCTCTGCAGATGACTGGCCTCATGGACAGGGGACAGCCACAACACAACAGCAGAGGGCATGTATGCCACACACATCCAAGACTCCCTCAAGTGCCAGCCCTAGGGCATGCCATGATCTCTTCTTCCTAAAGAAATTACTCTCAGGTTAGAAAGCAGAATGGGCTTTTTGAATACAGAGAAGAAGACAGGCATACATCCCATGCAAAGATGGAAGAATCAATTGGTGCCGAGAAAAAAAAAAAAAAAAACAAGAAATGATCTTGGTCAGGCAATCAGAATGAAACCTTTACATATAACACGCCCAATTGAGGATTGAAAGCAGCAGCCAGGGTACACCCTGTACATGACAAAACACAGAGGATATCAGAGAGTCTCAAACCACAGAGATAAAATTGATTAAAATAAAGTAAAATAAAATAAAATAAAATAAAGAGTTCCTCATGAAAAGATTGGTAGAAAAGTGCATGCAAAGTCCAGGAAGCTGGCATAAGCCTGGGATACCAATAGTGAACTGGAAGAAAAAGACTGGAAAATAAGGAACAAATCCAAAGAGAGAAGGAAGGATGATGGATCATGACAATAAGATTAGGGAAGTCATAGACTCCAAGAAATGGGAAGAGGTGCCTATTGTAGGAGAACAAAGAGTGAGAAAAAAAAAGGCTGAACATTTCTTTGAGAAATTAGAGCAGAAAATGTTCCTTATCTGGGAGCAGAAACAGAGATCCAGATTGATAGGCACAGAGGACTCCCATCACAATCAACAGAACCAGAGCAACAGAGGACATAATGTCATTCCCCCTGCAAAAGCTAGCAATGGAGGAATTATTTTTACCCAAATATGTGTGAGAGCATAGTGTGTCCACAGCCAAGTCATTGACTCCAGAGGACAAGCTATACCAGCTCTTAAAGCAGGTAGGATAGCTCAAGTCACACCAGCCCAAGCCAAAATCCGTATCACCTAAATTTCTGAACAAAGACAGAGCAGTTGTTTTTTTCTAGAACTAGGAGATATTATGAAGACAAAGGTTGGGTGCTGAGGTGTTCAGAGGAGTCTTTAAGCTCAACTCATGATCCGAGAGTCATGGCATCGACTCTGGTCTCAGATTCCCTGCTCAGCGGCAATTCAGCTTCTCCCTCTCTAGCTCCACCCCCTGATTGTGATCTCTGTCTCTATCAAATACATGCATGCCCATATGTTGACAAAAATTTTTTTTTAAAAAATACAGAGATTTACTGGGGCCAGAGGATGGTTTATTTAATTTGGACCTAGGTCCCTATGGAATGCAGCCAGGTACAGAGCACCTCCACAATCCTAAAATGCCCAGCCTTTGCTATGAGCTCCCTTGTTCATTCTCCTGTTCTTTGTCTTCCTGGATTTCCTCACCACTGTGTAACATCCACTGTCTGTCCAAATGTAATGGCCCCATGTTGACACATTGTTCCTCCTCTCCTGGCTCCAATATAACATGCCCTTCTTCTGCAAGAGTCACTGGTTATTACATGAGGCCATTTGGGGGGTGGTCATTAGGCTTGAGGCAGGCTTGTGATGCCACATCTCCATTCAGTTCCCCAGACGGTAGCTTCACCAGCCTGTGGAATGGTCAAGGTTTTTTGACATTCAAATACTTTTCAATGTGTCCTTTCAGACATACAGGCTGTCATCCTGAAATGGGCATGAAAGTCTTTCAGATTCTTCACTTGGGCTATGAGTCTCTTCCAACATGCTCCACTCTTGCTTCTGTGGACTCCCAGTACATGAGTCCATCCTGGGCTAGGGTTCTAGGGTGTAGAGTCTGACTTTGGTGACAGGCCAGTTTTGAAGATTGAGAATCCGTTTTGGCATGATTTCGGGACATGCTCCAGATACTCATTTCCTCGCTGTTGAAGACACTAGAAATGTCTTTGGCATGGTTGTGGGTGTGTGTTCTTTCCTAGGTTGGCCCTTTCCCTGGTCAGAACTGGCCTAATTTGGTGGGAGAAAACATACCTGTGTGCAGGGCGTTGCTTCCTCCCCTGAAGCTTTGTTTGAGCCCTGATTATTTCTTCGACTTCCGTGGTAAGATGGAATGGTGGATTTTTTACTTTCTCGTGAGTCCAGAAGGCTGGTGCTGACCGTCAGGACTAAAGACTACAAATTCCTCCATGGAGAAGGTGACTCCGACTCACTTTGCAAACTGCCTTAGTGAGAGACCCTGGCGGCTCCAGCAGTTTAGGAGGGTATTGGATTCTCTTGGCCCACCCTCCAGCCACGTGTAGTGATCAGGCATGGTTTGGGGAGGAGTCTTGAGTGTGTGGTTTGGGGAGGAGTGCTTGCTATAAACTCAAAGCTTTGTTATATCACACAAGCTGGCTTCACTGAAACAGCAGTCCCTTTCTAATGAACTTAAGTTCTATGGCTTTAGGTAGAAAGCCCTCGTAAAGACAGAGAAAGAGCCGCCCTAGCCTGATCAAGAATCAGGCTGTCTTTTTTGTTAATTTCCCACTTCCCCTTTCTAGACAAAGAGGAGAGGAAATGACGTTTGGTGTACTATCCTTTAGGCCAACATTTCTCCAAAGACGGCAAGGTTTTCCTATTTCCACTGCAATTTCTAGAGATCTCAAGAAACAGTGAGGCCTTTTGTGTATCAATAGATCTCTGTGCGGTTTATCATCCTGTAGGTAAGAGAGTCCTTTCTCAGCATCTTTTCCCTATGGGTCAGTGATGACTAAGGGACGGAAAGTCCCTTTTCAAGGAAAAAGGTTAGGGCATGGAAATATTGTGCTGTCTGTGTCATCATTTCCTAGTGTTCTGAAACACTAGTCATAAGGGATTAGGGCTCTGTCTACATGGTTTTACCTTAAACACCTTTGCAAAGGCTTCAAGGAGAGTGACATTCTGCATTATAGCTAAACTTGAAGGAAGATCCCTGGAGAGCACTCCTCGTCATCATTTGCTGTGGTAATGGGTATAGCCTTCTATGCTCATCTCCCCATTTAATGCAGGCAATGGCTCCTACATTTTGTTAAAGTTTTCAAAACTGACGTGTGAGTTCTCTTGATTTTTTCATATGGGTTTGTTTGATCTTCCTTTATTTTGAAAATCATGTATTATTTCCATTTTCTGTTCAGTTTGGATTTCATTTCATCCTTTTCTGGTTCATTATGCTGTCGGTTGTGTTGCTTTATTTTTTTCTTTTTTTAAAAAAATTTTTGGAAATAAACGCATTTAACCCTATATTCTTTCCCCATGAAATGTTTGAGCATCATCCCATAAGTTCCTTTACTTTCATTTCTTCAATGTGCTTTATGATTTTCCTTTTGATTGTCCTTCTTTGACTCATTGCTAGTTCAGGGTGTATTGTGTTTTCCACCCATTAGTGTCTGGTTGTGTTTCCCATTCGTAAGTGATTTTTTTTACACTTTCATACCTTTATGGCCAAAGTATACAAAACAGGATATGAATTCTTTTCTATTAATTACGACTGGATTTGGACTCCAGTACAGGATGTATGATAGACAATGCTAGGTCTGTCCTTGGGAAGAACTTCTTTATGGTCATCAGAGACACAATCTTATGCATGTTTCCCCAAAGCTCAGGTGGTCTAGCGAGCCCATGAAGATGTTTGTTATTCTTTCCCCCATTTTTCTCCGGATGATCTGTCCTGTGATGTAAGTGGATATTGTAGTCCCAACAATATTGGATTGTGGCACCCATCTCCCTTTCTTTCTGTTAAAATGCTCCCAAAATTTAGATACACCCACATTAGTGGTGTATATGTTGGCAATTCTTCCAAGTTTCTGATGTTTGGTTGCTCCATCAAGACAAAACACCTTCCGGTAATCTTTTGTCTCTCGAAGGCATAAAATCTCTCTATCTGCCATAGGCACAATCACTTTGGCTCTCTTCTCCTTGCCATTTGCATGACCTATGTCTTTCCAATTCCTTCACTTTCAAGCTATGTATCTTCATAGTCGGAGGAAATCTCCTATGGGCAACAGAACAAGCTTGTTTACTATTTGTTGTTTTCTTGTGGGCCTATTTTGCCTTTTTTTTCTTTTTCTTTTAAATATTCATCCTTCCAACTATCTGTTTATAGTGATAGGAGAATTTAGTCCTGAATACTTTAACTAATTACTGATAGGTATGGAGTTAACAGTCTCATTTTTGTTGTTTTCTGAGTTGGATTCTCTGTGTCTTTCCCCTTCATGGTATTTTCTTTGGCATTTGCTTCCTTTAGTGTGATTCCTCACTTCCTCCCTATCTTTTGTCTTTTGTGTTTCTTATTTGTGTGTGTGTGTGTGTGTGTGTGTGTGTATGTTGTCTCAGTGTGTTTCACATAACACTTATAATGAAATTTCAAGAGATAGGAAGTTGGTCTTTTAAGGATAGCAATTCAATTTGATATGCCTTGAAAGCTCACATTCCATCACATTCAGCCACATTTCCTGCAAAGAATGTCCCATGTAGTCCTCTTTTCTAAACACGTATTCTCACTAACCTGCCTTCAAACAAACAGCAACTTTTGGGTGCCTGGTTAGAGTGGTCTTCCTGGACTCCTCAAAAACCTGTAGCAGCCACTGTCTGTCACGCTGTAATGGCCCCTTGTTGACACATTATTCATCCTCTCCTGGCTCCATTAGAACATGCTCATCTTCCGCAACTGTCACTCTTTGCTTATCATATGAAAATATTTGGGGAATGGTTATGAGAGAGTGAAGACAGGCTTGTGCTGCCACATCTCCATTCAGTTCCCCAGGGGGCAGCTGCACCACCCTGTGGGAATGCTCAAGGTTCTTTGACATTTGACTCCTCTTCAATGCGACCTTTTGGATATACAAGTTGTCATCATGATATTGGCATGAAAGTCTTTCAGATGGTTACACTTGGGCTATGGGTCTCTTCCAGGATGCTCCATACTTGCTTCTGTGGACTCCAAGTACATGAGTCTGTCCTGGACCTAATGATCTAGAGTGTAGAGTTTGCCTTTTGTGCTTGTTCAGTTTGGAAGATTGGGAGTCCGTTTTGGCTCTATTTCTGGAGCAGCTGGAGGTACTCGTGTCCTTTCTGTTGAAGACTCCAGACATGTATTTTGCATGGTTGCAGGTATTCCATTTGAGCTTTCCTTCAGTGGCCCTTTTCCTGGTCAGAAGCGCCCTGATTGGGTGGGAGGACCATACTCATGTGCAGGGCGCAGATTTCCTCCCCTGAGGCTTTGTTCGAGGCCTGATTGTTTTTGGCCTTTTGTGTTTAAAATAGAATGGTGGATTCTTGCCTTTCTCTGGAGTCCAGAATGCTGGTGCTGACAGTCACGACAAAAGACCATGAATTCGGCCATGAAGAAAGTTACACCGACTCCCTTCACAAACAGCCTTGGTGAGAGACCCAGGTGATTCCAGCAGTTTGGGAGGCTTGGGATCCGCTTGGCACACACATGACTACTCCAGCCAAGTGTAGTGATCAGGTGTGGATTGATAAGCAGTGTTTGCTATGACCTCAAAGCTTTGTGACATCACAGAAACTGGCTTTCCTGAAGCAGCAGTACCTCTCTGATGAACATTGAGTCCTATGTCTTTAGGTAAGAAGTCCCGGGAAAGACAGAAAAAGAACCCTCTGATCCTGATGAAGAACTCAGGTTGTCTTGTGTTTAAATGTCCCACTTCCCCTTTCTAGACAAAGAGAAAATGACATGCTTTTCAGTATACTTATACTTTAGGGCCAACATTTCTCCAGAGATGGCAGGATTTAACTATTTCTACTGCAATTTCTAGAGATCCAGAAACACTTAAGGCTTTTGTGTATCAACAGCTCTCTGTGGGTTTTTTCATCCTGTAGTTGAGAGAGTCCTTTCTCAGCAACTTTTCCGTATGTGTCAGTGATGAGTAAGGGACGGAAAGTCCCTTTTCAAGGAAAAAGGTTAGGGCATGGATATATTGTGCTGTCTGTGTCCTCATCTCCTAGTGTTCTGTAACACTAGTCATAAGGTATTAGGGCTATGTCTACCTGGATTTACCTTAAACACCTTTGCATAGGCTTCAGGAGAGTTGCATTCTGCATGAGAGCTGAATCTTAAGATAGAGCCCTGGACAGCAACCATTGTCACCATTAGTTAACTCTACCTGATGTGGTAATGGCTATAGCCGTGTTGACCAAGTCTCTTTAATCAAAGGAAAAGCAACAGCCTATATCGAGGGCCTGAAATGCCTACATGAGCAGAACTGTGGCTAAATTCATAATGCCCATGCAAAGACTTGTGGATAAAGAAGGTTTGGTCCATAATGGCAACACAGTATTCCTCAGCCATCAGGGAGTATAAACCCCTGGTACATGCCTTGACATGAATGCCACAGTACTGGGTCATGTGAAATGTGAAAGGAAAGCAGACAAAGGGAAATATCATATGGCTTCCCTTGTATGTGCCCTAGGAAGAATACCATTGCCCTTAGTAAAGGAATAAAAACTGATTCAGAAGAAGTCAGAGAAGCAGACAGACCAGGAGTGACTCAGGTTCTGAGAACCAAGCTGAGGGTTACAGAAAAGAGAGCCATGCAGGGAATGACAGAACTGGTTAATGGGTGTTCAGGAGTTTTGGCGTATGTTAGGATGTGCACTAGGCCATATATAGCACTAAAGCATCTGTGAATACTCAGTCAAAAACAGATGATGGTAGATAGGCTGGCTTCCTCAACAGAACAAAAAATTATATAAACAAAATCTGGGACTTTCAAAATCAGATGAGGACAGACAGAGAAAAGGAAACAATTATACTTTACATATTGAAATGGCATGGAAATTGTTTCCTATAAGGTCCTATCTGAATTGGGTCTTTATACTTGTAAACTAGAGTGTCCCCGTCTCCTCCGTTTCTGGCATTGATAAGAAGAAACGACCTTCCCTTCATAAATTGTCTAGAAGAGTTCCCCTGGAAAATGATTAGGCAGGGGTTTGTTTACTGCTTCAAACGTTTTAGTCACTAGTAGAGAGCTCATATTTTGTAGGTTTCCTGACCTAATCTTGGGACTTGATATGTGTCTTGGAATTTATCTTTTTCTCTCAGTTCTTGGATTTGCTGGCATAATTGTGTAGATGGGTCTTGCAGGTTATTTTTTTTTTCTATCAGTTGTCATGTTGATTCATACTTTCAACTGTGTGCTTGTCTCCCTGTTTTATCCAGGTAATGGCTCCCCCAGTTTATTAAAGTTTTCAAAACTGACGTGTGGTTTCCCTTCTCTCCTCATCCTCACCAGCCTCTGTCATTTTTTGACTGTTAATTTTAGCCATTCTTACTGGTGTGAGGTGGTATCTCATTGTGGTTTTGATTTGTACTTCCGTTGGCCATTTGGATGTCTTCTTTGCAGAAATGTCGTTCATATCCTCCACCCATTTCTCGTTTGAATTATTTGTTCTTTAGGTGTTGGGCTTGCCAAGCTCTTTATAGATATTGGATACTAGCCCTTTATATGATATGTCATTTGCAAATATCTTCTCCCATTCTTTCAGTTGTCTTTTGGTTTTATTCACTCTTTCCTTTGCTGTGCAAAAGCTTTTGATCTTTATTCATTCTTTTCTTTGCTGTGCAAAATCTTTTGATGAAATTACAATAGTTCATTTATTTCCTTGCTTCTGTTTTCTTTGGCGATGTTCCTAGGAAGAAGTTGCTGCGGTTGAGGTCAAAGAGGTTGCTGCCTCTGCTCTCCTCAAGGATTTTGATGTAATCCTTTCTCACATTGAGGTTTTTCATCCATTGGAATCTATTTTTGTGTGTGGTTATCCAAGAATTCTTAAGCAAGAAACTCTTTAGCTTCCAGGTGTTTGCGTGCCTTAGGAACTCTTCCTCATGATTGAGCTCTAGTTCCAAAGCATTGTGACCTGAGCATTTGCAGGGAATAATCTCAGTCTTTTGGTATCAGTTGAGCCCTGATTTGTGACCCAGAATGTGGTCTATTCTTGTGAAGGTTCCATGTGCAGAAGAATGTGAGAAGGTTCCATGTGCAGAAGAATGTGAGAAAGTTCCATGTGAGAAGAATGAGTGTTCTATTGTTTTAAGGAGGAATGTTCTGTATATGTCTATGAGGTCCATCTGGTCCAATGTGTCATTCAATGCTCTTGTTTCTTTATGGATTTTCTGCTCAAATGATCTGTCTATTTCTGAGAGGCATGTTAAGATCTCCTAGTATTAATGTATTCATACCAATATGACTATCTTGACTAACAGTTTTCTCATGTAATTGGCTGCTTCCATATTGGGGGAATAGATATTTACAATTGTTAGATCATCTTGGTGGAGGGTCCCGTTAAGAATTATGTAGTGTTCTTCTGTGTCTCTCTAAATCTTTAGAGATTTCTCTAAAGACTGTGTACAGTCATTAGTTTAAAATATAATTTATCTGATATGAGAATGGTGTCATGGCCTTCTTTTGAGGCCCATTGGAATAAAAGATGCTCCTCCATCTCCTCACTTTCAGTCTCAGTGTATCTTTCCGTTCAAAATGGGTCTCTCATAGACATCATATGGATGGGTCCTGTCGTTTTATCCAATCTGCAATCCTGTGTCATTTTATGGGTGCATTTAAGTCATTCACATTGAGAGTGATAATTGATAAATACGTTTTTGTTGACCTTGTGTTACCTTTGAAGTCTTTCTTTCTGTAGATAGTCTCTATATTTTTGTTCAATGCTATTTATAGAACCCCCCTTAATATTTCCTGTAGTGTCGGCTTGTTGGTTTCATAGTCTTTTAAGCCTTGCCGGTCTTGGAATCTTTTTATCTCTCCATCCATTTTGAATGTCAGTCTTGCTCGATAAAGTATTTTTGGCTGTATGTTCTTCTCATTTAGTGTCCTGAATATATCTTGCCAGCCCTTTATAACTTTCCAGGTTTCTGTGGACAGGTCTTACTTGTTTCTGATTACCTTTTCTCTGTAAGTAAAGTGCCTGTTTGTCCTAGTGGCTTTCAAGAGATTGTATATACACTTATGATTTCTCAGTTTTACTATCAGGTGCATTGATGTTTTTTTGGAATCTATAATCTTGTGAGGAGACTGTTCTCCTTCTAGTCCAAGAACACTGGTTTCCTTCACGAGATTGGGAACATTTTAATGAAGATATTGTTCCACTCTATCTTTGAGATTTCTTTCTTTCGATATTTCTTTCTTTCTCCTCCCCTTCAGGCATTCCAATAATTCTGACGTTGGAAAGTTTTATGGAATCATTTATTTCCCTGATTCTGTTTTGTAGCTTCTATGCTTGTTCCAGACTTCCTGCTAATCCTTTCTCTGTCCATTTGTCCTTCAGATCACTAATTCTATCTTCTGTCTCAGTTGTCCTAGCTTTTAGAGAATTTAGATTATATTGGAACTCAGTGAGGTCATTGTGAACCTCATCCCTTGTAGTTTGCAGTTCTGCCCTAACATTGTGCACATCATCCCTGGTAGTTTTCAGTTCTGCCCTAATCAATTCTGTTTGGCTTTTTGCAATCTAGCTATTGCCTGGATAATTGTGAGCCTGAATACTCTGTCAGACTTATTGAATATATTGATAGTCATTAGGTGTGTTGCAGAAGTCCAATCCTCTCTATTTTTCTTCTCTTGGGCATTCCTCCTCATAGTCATTTTGGTGAGAGATAAATGGATGCATGTTGTTGGATGTATCGACCCTGGTGTAGTCAAGGTACACCCTGGGACACTTTTGAGTAATAGGATTCCCCACTGAAATGAGAGAATAAAGAAAAGAGAAAAGAGAGAGAGAGGAAAAAAGGGGAAGATAAAAGAGAAGTTTCAGCCCAAATGGGCCCCAAGGAAATACTTGTGAAGTGTTAGAAACAAAAACGAACAAAAAGACTGATAAATGTATAAGCAAATAAAGGAAGGACCTCGTCAAAAAGAACCCCAAGTATAAGATTTATATACTATTAGGACAAACATGAAAACATAGAAACACTGGCAAAGAAAGAAGTTTGGAGAATGGTTATAAATTCTCAGTGTGGGTGAGGAAGGTTATGTTGATTCTTCATGGATGTATCTTGATATCTTTGTTAAAAAAATCAACTTATCTAAGATAAAGGGGGATTAAAAATTGGTTTACCTATAGGGGTAGCATTGATTGGGGAAAGGGGGGTTGCCTTGACGTTTAACTCTATATGACTATTAGAAAATAAAAATTAAAAAGTAATAAACTGGACTAAACTAAACTAAAATTTAAAAAAATTGCAAAAGAAAACATGGGTGTATATAACAAAAATTTAGACTATAAGGTTATTATATAATTAGATGTACTGGACATCTCACTGTGATGGTAAATAGGTTAAAAAACTATCTCAAAAATTAACTAGAATATTGGGAACAAATTAAAAATAAAAATTGTATCTATGAAATAGTGATGGTTGGTTTCTAGTAGTCTTTTTTTTTCTTTCCTGTTTGTATTTCTTTTTTTATTTATTTTTATTTTTTTTAAAGATTTTATTTATTTATTTATTTTAAAGAGAGAAATCACAAGTAGATGGAGAGGCAGCAGAGAGAGAGAGAGAGGGAAGCAGGCTCTCTGCTGACCAGAGAGCCTGATGCAGGACTCGATCCCAGGACTCTGAGATCATGACCCGAGCCGAAGGCAGCGGCTTAACCCACTGAGCCACCCAGGCGCCCCCCTGTTTGTATTTCTGAGAAAGGGGACTGACACGTGGGTTTTCAGTCAATGATGTTCCCTGAGTTTAGTCCTCCTGCCCCACTCGAGGACTGGGCTCTGAGGAAACTTTTTTTTTTTTCAGACTTTTGTTCTCTGGAGGTTTTTATATTTGTTCCCTTTGTTTTTCTCTCTCTCCTTGTCTGCTTTTAATGGTTTTTGTAGGTTTAGAGGAAAGAAAACTGCACCCTGACCTCCCTCTCAGAGAGAAGCCTCAGTATGGCTGAAGAGCCCAAATAGATCTCCCCTTGGCCACTGGCAGAGCAGGTTCCCAGTCATGGTTCCCGTGGACTCAGGATTTTTTGCTTGTACCCAATACCACGGCAGTGGAGATTCCTCAATAAATTAAAAATAGAGCTTCCCCAATTCTCTGTCATTGCACTACTACATTACCCTAAACATACAGATGTAGTGAAAAGAAGGGCCATCTGTACCCAATATTTATAGCTGCCATGACAACATTAACCAAAATGTGGAAAGAAGCAAGATGCCTTTCAGTGGACGAATGGATCAGGAAGATGTGATCCATTTACACTATAGAGTATTATGCCTCCATCAGAAAGGATGAATGCTGAACTGTTGTAGCAACACAGACGGGACTGGAAGAGATTATGCTGAGTGAAACAGGTCAATCAGAGAGTAAATTATCACATGGTTTAACTTACTTGTGGAGCATAATAAATATCATGAATGACAAGGGGAGTTGGAGAGGTGAAGGGAATTGAGGGAAATTGGAAGGGTAGGTAAACCATAAGAGAGTATGGACCCTGAAAATCAATCTTAGGGTTTGAAGGGGCAGAATTGGAGGGTGGGGGAACCAGGTGTTTTGTATAAAAGAAAGCATGGATTTCTGGAGTATGGGATGTGGTGCAAAACAATGAATGCTGTTATGCAGAAAAGAAATACAAAAATAAAATAAATAAAAGTTATGAAAAATAAAGTTATGTGAAACACACAGTCAACACACACACACACACACACACACACACAGAAAAGACACACAAAAGATGGGGAGGAAGTGAGGAATCGCATCAAAGGATCAAACCTGAAAGAAAATACCAGAAAGGGGAAGGCCAAGAGAATCAAAGTCAGAAACTAAACAAAATGAGAAAGTTAACTCCTTACCTATCAATAATAAGTTCAAGTATTCAGGACTAAGTCTCCTATGACTACAAACATATTGTTGGACTGGAAGAAAACTAAATTTAGAAAAGCAAAAATAGTCAACAAGAAAAGAAACTTAACAAAACGATCTCGAACATATATTGCCCATAGGAGATTTCTTTCGACTACAAAGATACACATAGCTTGACAGTGAGGGAATTGGAAAGACATAGGTTATGCAACTGGCAAGAAGAAGAGAGCCAAAATGATTGTGCCTATTGAAGGTAGAGTGATTATGCTTTTGAGAGACAAAAGATTACCGGAAGGTGCTTTGTCTTCATGTAGCATAAAAACATGAGAAACTTGAACGAATTGCCAAAATACACACCACCAACATGGGTGTATCTAAATGTTGGAAGCATATTAACAGAAAGGAAGGGATATGGTCAGCACATTCTAATATTGTTGGGGATTAAGATATCCACTTTCTGCATAGGACAGAACATCCAGAGGAAAGGTGGTTAGTAATAACAGACGTCATCATGGGCTCTCTAAAGCACCTGAGCTTTGGGGAAACATGCACAAGATTGTGTCTCTGAGGACCATAAGAGAAGTTCTTCCCAAAGACCGACATAGCATTGTCTATCACAGATCCTGTGCTGGAGTCCAATGCTAGTCTTAATTAATTGAAGGGAATTTAATTCCTACCAGATGTACTTATGACCAGGAAGGTATGAAAATGGAAAATCACTTACAAAAGGGAAACACAACCAGACACTAATAGGTGGAAAACACAACACACTCCCTAACTAGCAATTAATCAAATAAATAAAATCAGAAAGTCCCTTTAACAAAAGAATGTAAAGAAACTTTTGGGATGAGGTCAAAAAATTTTATCGTGAAAGAATATAGGGTTAAATGCGTGTATTTCCAAAAATAAAAACACCGAAAAATAACCTAACTTGACGCTATAAGGAACTAAATAAAGAAGAAATAAGCTCCAAAGTTAACAGAAAAAAAATGAAATAATACATAGGATCATCGAAATAAAAGAAACAAAAACAATCTAATAGGAGAAAATCAGGAAAAAATCACGCATCAGTTTTGAAATGTTAACAAACTGGAGAAGCCATTACCTGGATAAAACAGGGAGACAAGCCTACAGCTGAAAGTATGAGACCTCATAACATCTTATAAGAAAGGAAAAAAGATTACCTAAAAGACCCCTCTACAAAATTATGCCACCAAATCCAAGAACTGAGAGAAAAGAATAATTCCAAGACACATATCAACTCCCAAGTTTAGGTCAGGAACACTACAAAATTTGAGCTCTCTACTAGTGAATAAAGCATTTGAATCATAATCAAACAACTCACATCACACAGAAGGCCAGATCCAAATAACTTTCCTGTTCAACACATCTAGATATTTAATGAAGACACTGTCGTTTCTTCAAACCAATTCCAGAAATGGAGGAGGCCGTTAGACTCTTCTTTACAAGTATAAAGACCCAATTCAGATAAGGACATTATAAGAAACAAATCCCATGCTCTTTTAATAAGTAATGATAATAAAAATATATTCATTCCTTTTCCTGTCCTTCCTTATCTGCTTTTGAAGGGCCAGTTTCTTTTTATTTTAATTTTTTTTTGTTCTGTTGATGAAGCCAACCTGTCATCCATCAGAAGTTTTTGACAGAGCATGTGCTGCTGCTTTAGTTCCAAATACGACCTAGTGTTCATCCTAAGATATAATACAACTCCTCAACACCCATTAACCAGTTCCCACATTCCCTGCATGTCTCTCTTTACTGTGACCCTCAGCTTGGTTCTCATAGACATGGGTTATTCCTGGTTTGTCTTCTTCTCTGATTTCTTCCCCTTCAGTTTCCACTTCCATTTACTAAGGGCTATGGTATTCCTCCTGGTGCACTTAGGAGGGAAGCCATATGATATTACTTTTGTCTGCTTGCCTTTTTCATTTCACATCACCCAGTCCTATGGCATTCATGTCAGTGCAAGTACCAGAGGTTCGTCCTCCCTGATGGCTGAGGGATACACTGTTGACAATATGAACCACACCTTTATTATCTACTAGTCTTAGCAAGGGCATTGCAGGTCAATCCAGAGTTCTGCTTAAGGAGGCATTGCAGGCCATCGATATAGGCCATTCCTTTTCCTCTGATTAAAGAGACTTGGTAAACATGTCTATACCCATTACCACAGCAGGTAAAGTTAACTAAAAATAACAAGGAGTGCTGTCCAGGGATCTTCCTTCAGGGTTAGCTATCATGCAGAAAGTCACTCTCCTTGAAGCCTTTACAAAGGTGTTTAAGGTAAAACCATGTAGACAGAGCCCTAATCCCTTATGACTAGTGTTTTATGAGTAGGAGATGAAGACACAGATAGCACAATACATGCATGACCTAATATATTTCCTTGAAAGGGGACTTTCTTTCCCTTATTCATCACTAACCCATAGGGAAAAGACACTGAGAAAAGACTCTCTCACCCACAGGATGACAACCCCCAAAGAGATCTGAGAATACCCAAGAGGCTTAATTGTTTATTAAGATCTCTAGAAATTGCAGTGGAAATAGGAAAACCTTGCCATCTCTGGAGAAATGTTGGCCTAAAGGATGGTATGTATACTGAACATCATTTTCTTTTCTCTTTGTCTAGAAAGGGGCAGTGGGAAATTAACACAAGAAAACCTTAGTTCTTGACCAGGCTCATAGGGCTCTTTATAGTCCTTAGGCATCCTACCTAAAGCTATAGAAGTCAAAGGTCATGGGAGAGGGACTGCTGCTTCAGTGAAGCCAGCTTCTGTGATGTCACAAAGCTTTGAGGTCATAGCAACCAGTCATACCCAAATCACGCCTGATCTACACTTGGCTGGAGAATCATGAGTCGGCCAAGATGATCCCAAACCCTCCCAAACCACTGGAGCCTCCTGGGTCTCTCACCAAGGCAGTTTGTAAAGTGAGTCGGTGTCACATTCTCCATGGCCAAATTCATAGTCTATAACTGTGACAGTCTGCACCAGCCATTTGGACTCCGGAGAAAGGCAAGAATCCACCATTCCATCTGACCCATGAAAGAGCAAGAAAGAATCAGTTCTAAAAACAAAGCCTCAGGGGAGGAACTCCATGTTCCGCACATGTGTATGGTCCTTTCTCTCAATCATGGTGCTTCTGACTAGGGAAAAGCCACTCAAGGAAACCTCACAGGGTATGTCCACAACTTTGCCAAAGATATGTCTGGAATCTTCAAAGGCGCAGACTTGAGTACCTCTAGTGTCTCCAAAAATCGTGCTAAAATGGCTTCCCAATCTTCAAAACTAACCAAGCACCAAAGGCAGACCTTACAACCTGAGGCCAAGGACGGATTCATGTACTTGGAGTCCACAAGCAAGAGTGGAGAATTAGAAAAAGACCTATAGCACAAGTCAAGCCATCTGAAAAACCCTTTTTCCAGTTTCAAGATGAAAATGTGTATCTCCAAAAGGACCCATTAAAGAGGATTTGAATGTCAATGAATCTTGAGCATTTCCACAGGGTGGTGCAGCTAACTATGAGGAACTGAATGGAAATATGGCAGCAGAAGCCTGCCTTAACACTCTCATTACTATCCCCAAATGGCTTCATGTGATAACCAAACAATATCTCTTAAGGAAGATGTGCATATTCTAATGGAGCCAGGAAATGACCAACAATGTGATAACAAAGGGCCATTACAGCAGGACAGATAGTGGATGCTACAGTTTGGTGAGGAGATACAGGAAGATAAAGAAGAGGAGAATGAACAAGGGAGCACAGAATGAAAGTTGGGCATTTTAGAATGGTGAGAAGTGTTCTGTACCTGGCTGCATTCCAAAAGAACATAGTTCCAAAATAAATAAACTATCCTCTGGCCCAAGAGGATATATATATTTAGTCAAATGGTGCACATGCATGTGCTTGAAAGAGAGAGAGAAATATCACATTCAAGGTGTGGAGCTGGGGAGGGGAAACATACTTGCCCCAGAGCAGGTAACCTGAGACCAGAGTCAATGCCATAAACATGGGATCATGAGCTGAGCTAAAGTATGCCTCTGAACTGAAAGGCACATCCTGGGACCCAATATTTGTCTTCTTAATAGCTCAGAGTTCTAGACAAGAACCACTGCTCTGTTATTGTTCAGAAATGCATGGGATATGGGTTTTGGCTTGGGCTGGTGTTGCTGGCTCTATACTCCCTGCTTCAGGAGCTGGTATGACTTGTCGTCTTGAAGTTAGTGACTTGGCTATGGCCAAACTACTCTCCCACGCAAATTTGGGTAATGAGATTTCCTCCCATGTTTGGTCTTGCATGGTGTATGATACTGTTTTGTGTTTTTCTGCTTTTGTGGATGGTGAAGGAAGTCCTCTGTGCATCTGAATCTGGATCTCTGTTTCTGTTTGCAGATGAGGGACATTTTCAGTTCTGATTTCTCAAAGAAATGTTCAGCCTTCTTTATTCTCTCACTCCTAATTTTCCTACAATAGGAACCTCTAACCATTCCTAGGAGTCAATGATTTCCCTAAGCTCATTGTCATGTTCCATCATTCTTCTGTCTCTCTTTGGTTTAGCTTCCTTATTTTTCAGTTTTGTCTTCCAGGTCACTAATTTGAACCTCTGCTTCTGCGAGCTCCTGGCCTTTGCATCCAGTCTGTTACCCATCTTTTATCAGGGACACTATATTTTATTTAATTTTTTAATTACTTGAATCTCTGTGGTTCGAGACTCCCTGATGCTTCTGTGTTTTTCTAATGTGCAGTGAGTATCCTGGATTCTGGAGTATTCTATCCTCCCTTGGTCGTGTTACATGTGCAGGTTTTACTGGACATGATCCTATCTTGTTCTTTTTCGTCGGCATCAATTGATTCTTCCATCTTTGCATTGGATCTAGGTCTCTGGCTTCTTCTCTGTATCCAAAAAGCCCATTATGTTTTCTAGCCTGAGGGTAATTTCTTTAGGAAGCAGAGATCATGAATTACCAAGGGTGGCCCTTGAGGGAGTCTCGGGTATGTGTGTGGCATGCATGCCCTCTGCTGTTGTGTTGTGGCTGTCCCTTGTCCTTGAGGGAAGTCATCTGCAGAGGCTCTCCTTGCCCGCTGTTTGGAGTTTTTGGGGACTTGGCTGAATATGGTGAGGTTTAGCTTGGTGGTCTCTGGTCTGCCTGTGAAAGGAGATGTTCAACCAACTCTACAGATCGAAGGCCTGCAGAATATTTTCGTCCAGGGAGAGCACTTGGGCAGGCCTTCCTTATAGTCCCCTATGGAAGTGTCTGTTCTCCTGGGACTACACAACGTGTACTGAGGAAGGCATTCCCTCCCTGTTTTTCACGGTTTGGACTTTGTGTTTGCAGGTTAGGCAGCTAGTGTCCTCACCATTCTGTCCTTGGCCAGTAGCTCAGTCTTTATGTTGCTATGTCGGGAGTGCAAATTTTCTTTTGCCCCCACTGAATCATCTCAATGAACACTGTCTCTCACGGATGCACTGCCAGAAACCACCATCATCCCACTGTGTCTCCTGGTATTGTCTCTGATCATGGGTTCTAGGCTGTCTGCACTTGGTTGTTTGTTGGTGTCCTTTCCAGGAGAAACTCAGTGTTCTGTCGAGTTGATGTCTTCCAAGCCTTCTGATCTGAAATCTCTTGGACTCAAGACACTTTGTTGGCAAGAACTCGTGTCATTCAGATCCTCTGCTGGTAACAGCCAATGGCTTTTGGAAACATTCTTCTTGTGGATTACCAGTGTGCTCCTCTGTCCTGTGCCTTTGTATTTTACATTTGCTCACTACCCTCTGAATTACCAACCACCCATGTCTTTCTAAGCTATGTCTCCAATCTTCTCTCATAGTCTCTGTGAATTCTGTTCTCTTTTGCTGGGGTTTGATTTGTAGGCTACTGGTCAGTTTTCACCAAGTTGCTGTTGATGTTTTAATCTTCTAGTGTGTTCAAGGCCTGGAGTTCCCAGGAACTACTACCCTCTCACTGTCCTCCAAAGGCACAACAGACTCTTACCGAGGCATAAGCAAGAATGAATTCTTGCCACTTGTCTCATGTAGAGCTGTGGAGAGCATTGGGCTATGTCACATCTCTCAGTCTCAGAATGACAAATGACATATGATTTCACTCACTCATGGTAGTCAAGAAACACGTGAAAGAGCAAGGGGAAAAGGGACAAACAATATGAGTCTAACCAGACATAGATTTTTGTTTCTTTGAAGGCAGTTTAGTGAGAATATGTGTTTATTAAAGAGGACTAAATGGAACATTCTTTACAGGAAATATGGCTGAAAGTGATGAAATTTTAGTTGTCAAGGCATATCACATTGAATTGCTATCCAAAAAAGACCGTATCTCTTGAAATTTCATTTTAACTGTTATGTGAGAAGAGACAAGATGATGGGGAAGTAGGAGGAGGCGCCGTTTCAACCTGTACCCTAAAGTGAGCTGATTACCTACCAAAGAACCCTGATAACCTATGAAATCATCCTGAGGTGAGAATTATACACGTCTGGATCTCTACCGGGTCAGAAGACACCAGTGGACATATAGTGCAGAGTGGAAATGTTGGACTGATGTGGACAGATAAACAAGACAGAGAAGAAGTCACCAGAGTTGGAGGATTGGAAAGTAATACCCCAATACAAGAGTGCTCTACATCTAGGGACCAGCATTAACATGGAGTCTTTTGAAAGCACTCAAAAAGAGCAAAGGATCACAGAGGTATATTGTGGGAATTGGGGGGCTAAAAACAAGGTCTTAAGTCCGTTGACTTAGGACACCCTCCCCTGGCATTGAGCCAGAGAGAGTGTGGTGGAGAAACCAGGTCTTTGTCCATGAGCTGCCAGCATGCTCGAGAATGCATTGGGTCTGTTTCCTGTGAGGGACTGGGAGCCTCACCAGACAGCAGAATTCTGAGACTTGCTAACAGAGCCTGAGACACACACAACCATAACAGTCCCCTGAGAGAGGTGTGGGAAGGCCCAGTCTCGTGCACTCAGACCCACACCTTGCTATCAGAACCTGAGACGCGCGTGACCCACATCCTCCACTGAGAGATGTGGAGCCCAGCACTCTTAGATCCAGAAAAATCAGGCACTCCCAGCCTAGGCCAGTGGGAAGATCTCAGTGTGCAATCACTCCTTGGAACCTTTCTGGTGGTCTGGAGCTGCCCAGAGAGCTGCTGCTGCCATGCTTTTGGGTACAAACAGAAGATCCTGCATTACCAAGGACTGCAACTGAAAACCTGGTCTGCTAGTGGCTAAGGGGGAATTTTAAGGGCCTGAATCATCCACAGGGGAGCAGACTGAGGTTTCTCTCTGAGAGGGAGGTTGAGGTGCTG
This sequence comes from Mustela putorius furo, assembly GCF_011764305.1. Lineage (NCBI taxonomy): Eukaryota > Metazoa > Chordata > Mammalia > Carnivora > Mustelidae > Mustela > Mustela putorius. The sequence goes on along the minus strand of NW_025421566.1, from coordinate 2,487,882 downwards.
TTTGCTTTCCTCTAAATCTCCAAAAACCAACAAAAGTGGTCAAGACAGGAGAAAAAAACTGAACAAACATAAAAAACTCCAGAGAACTAAAGCTTGAAAAAAAAGGAATTTCCTTAGAGCCCACCCCTTGAGGGCAGAGGAAGGACATAACTCAGGGAACTTCAGTGACTGAAAACCTCCGTGGCAGGCCCCTCCCTCAGAAAACCAACCAGGAAAGAAAGAAAAAAGTCTACAAAAGAACAACCACCACTACTTCATAAATACAACTTTCATTTTTCACTCATTCCCAATTTTCTGGTTCATTTTTTATATAGTTAATTTTTAACCTATTTACCATCACACTGAAATGTCAAGTATATCAAATTCCATAATAACCTTCTAACCTGAACTTTTTGATACATACACCTGTGTTTTTCTTTTGCATTTCCATTTTTTTAATTTTTTAAAATTTTATTTTATTTTAGTCTAGTTTATTCCTTTTTTATTTTTATTTTCTAATGTTCATATAGAGTTAAGCTTCAATGTAATCCCCTTTCCGCAATCAATGCTACCCCTATATGCAAACCAATTTTTAATCCCCCTATATCTTTGGAAAGTTGAGATGTTTAACAAAGTTATCAAGATACATCCAGGAAAAATCAAAATAACCTTCCTCGTCTACACTGAGAATTTATAACCACTCTGCCATCTTTTTCTTCTGCCAGTGTTTTGGTGTTTTTGTGTTTGTCTTCATAGTATATAAATCTTATACTTGGGTGTTTTGTTTTTTTTTTGACGAAGTTCTTCATAAATATATATATATATATTTTTCTCTTGTCATATATTTTATCAGTCTTTTTGTTTGTCTGTTTTTGTTTGTATACTTCATAAATATTTCCTTCCCATTATGGCTGAACCTTCTCTTTTGTCTTCTATTTTCTTCCTGTCTCTCTCTCTCTCTTTCTCTTTATTTTCTTTTTCTTTTCATTTTTCTCTCGTTTCGGTGGGGAATTCCAATTGCTCAGAAGTGTTCCAGGGTGCACCTTGACTGCACAACAGTCAATACATCCATCTATATCTGTTAAGTCTTCTCTCACCAAAATGACTAGGAGAAGAAATGTCCAACAGAAGAAAAATACACAGTATGGGCCTTCTGCAACAGAGATAATGTTTATCAACATAGACAATATGTCAGAAAGATAATTCAGGCCCAGTTATAGGGCAATAGCTAGGTTGGAGAAAGACATGGATGATCAAACTGAATTGATTAGGGCAAAATTGAAAGCTACCAGGGTTGATGTTCAAAATGTTCAGGCAGAAAGGAAAGCCACCAGAGATGAGGTTCACAATGCTCTCAGTGAGTTCCTATCTAATCTAAATTCTGGATAAGCTAGATAACTGAGACAGAAGATAGAATTAGTGATCTTAAGGACAAACAGATAGAGAGAAAGGATCAGGAGGAAGCCTAGAACAGACAGCTTAGAAGCCACGAAAACAGAATCAAGAAAATAAATGATGTCATAAACGTTCCAAAATAAGAATTATTGGAATCCTTGAAGGGGAGGAGAAAGAAAGAAGTCTAGAAGTTATAGTGGAACAAGTTTCATGAAAATTTTCTCAAATTTGCGAATGGAAACAGCACTCATGTACTAAAGGCTGGACTGTCTCACTCCAAGAATATAGATTCAAAAATAAATAAATAAATAAATCATGACACCTGATAGCAAAATTGAGAAATCATAACTATAGACTCAATCTCTTGAATGTCCCTAGGACAAAGAGGCTCCTTACATAAAGAAGAAAGCCCATCAGGATCACGTCAGACCTGTCCACAGAGACCTGGCAAGCCACAAATGGCTTCAAGATATATTCAGGGCAGTAAATGAGAAGAACATGCAGCTAAGAATACTTTATCCAGCAAGACTGACAATCAAAATGGATGGAGAAATAAGGATTTTCCAAGACGGGCAATGCTTAGAGGACTATGCAACCACCAAGCTGACACTGCAGAAAATATTAAGGGGGTTCTATAAAAGAGGAAAAATCCTAAGAATAACATTGAACAAAAATATAGAGAAAATCTACAGAAAGAAAGACTTCAAAGGTGACATAATGTCAATAAAATCTAACTATCAATAATCACTCTCAATGTGAATGGCCTAAATGAGCCCATAAAATGACACAGGGTTGCAGATTGGATAAAACGATAGGACCCATCCATATGTTGTCTACAAGACACCCATTTTGAACCAAAAGATACACCCAGACTGAAAGTGAAGGGATAGAGAAGCATCTTCCATTCCAATGGTCCTCAAAAGAAGGTTAATGATTCACATATCAGATTAATTAGATTTTAAACTAAAGACTATAGTCAGAGATACAGAAGGACACTACATAATTCTTAAAATGACTATCCATCAAGATGATGTATCAATTGTAAATATCTATGCCCCCAATAGGGAAGCACCCAATTACAAGAGAAAACTGTTAATCAAAATAAAGCATCATATTGTTATGAATAGATTAATAGTAGGAGATCTTAACACACCTCTCTCAGCAATAGACAGATCATCCAAGCAGAAAATCCATAAAGAAACAAGACACACTTGACCATATGGACCTCATAAATATATACAGAACATTCCACCCTAAAACAACAGAAAACTCATTCTTCTCAAGTGCACATGGAATATTCTTCTCAAGAATAAACCACATACTGGGTTACATATCAGACTCAACCAATACCAAAACACTGAGATTATTCCCTGCATATTTTCAGATCACAATGCTTTGAAACTGGAGATCGGAAACTTTGAGTTTGGAAGGAACTCCAACACTTGAAAGCTACAGACCACCTTGCTTAAGAATGCTTGGTTCACCACACACAAAAATAGACTCCAAATGGATGAAAGACCTCAAGGTGAGAAAGGAATCCTTCAAAATCCTTGAGGAGAACTGAGGCAGCAACCTCTTTGACCTCAACTAAAACAACTTCTTCCTAGGAACAAGGAACAGAACAAGAGAAGCAAGGAAATAAATGAACTCTTGAGATTTCATCAAGATCAAAAGCTTTTGCACAGCAAAGGAAAGAGTGAACAAAACCAAAAGACAACTGACAGAATGGGAGAAGATATTGCCAATGACATATCAGATAAAGGCCTAGTATCCAATATCTACAAAGAACTTGGCAAACTCAACTCCCAAAGAACAAATAATCCAATCATGAAATTGGCAGAGGACATGAACAGATATTTCTGGCAAGAAGACATCCAGATGGCCAACAGACACATGAAAAAATGTTCCACATCACTCGGCATCAGTGAAATACAGCACAAAACCACAATGAGATACCGCCTCACATGAGTCAGAATGGCTAAAATTAACAATCAAGAAATGAGAGATGCTGGTGAGGATGCAGAGAGAGGGGAACTCTCCTGCACTGTGGGTGGGAATGCAAGGTTGTGCAACCACTCTGTAAAACAGTGTGAATGTTCCTCAACAACCTGAAGAGAGCTACCCTTGACACATCTATTGCACTACTGTGTATATATCCTAGAGATACAAACGTGGTACTCCAAAGAGGTACATGCACCCAAAAGTTTATAGTAGCAATGTCCACAATAACCAAACTATGGAAATGAACTTAGATGTCCATCAACAGATAAATGGATAAAGAAGATGAGGTATATATCCACAATAGATTACTATGCAGCCATCAACAGAAAAGAAATCTTGCCATTTGCGAAGATTTGGATGGAACAAGAGGGTATTAAGCTTAAGGAAATATGACATTCGAACAAAGACAACTATCATATGATCTCCTTGATATGAGGAAGAGGAGATGCAATGTGGGGGGTTTGGAGTGTAAGAAAATAACAAATGAAAGAACATGGGATTGAGAGGGATACAAACAATAAAAGACTCAATCTCAAAAAACAGACTGAGGGTTGCTGCGTGCAGGAGGGATGGGAGAGAATGGTGGGGATAGAGACATTGGGGAGGGTATATGCTATGATGAGTGCTGTAACATGTGTAAACCTGGTGATTCACAGACTGCACCACTGGGGATAAAAATAAGCTGTATTTATAACAATAATAAATAAATTAATTTAAAAATTTTTTAAAAAGTTAGAAAATTTGGATCAAAAAGGAGATCAAAGAAGAACTGAAACAATTCATGGAAATAAATGAGAATGAAGACACTTTGGTCCAAAATCTATGGGATACAGGAAAGGTGGTCCTAAGAGGGAAATACATAACCATCCAAGAAAATGAAAAAATCCAGAATACACCAGCTGTCTCTACTACTTAAAGAACTGGACAATCAAAACAAATCAAACCAACTCCACATATAAGAAGGGAAATAATAAAGATTAAAGCAGAGAACAATGAGGTAAAAACCAGAGACAGTAGAACGTATCAATGAAACTAGAAGCCGGTTTTTTAAAAGAATCAATAGATTGATAAATCATTGGCCAAACTAATCTTAAAGAGAAGATAGAAGGCCTAATTAATAAAATTGTGAAATAAAAGGGAGATCACAACTAACACCATGGAAGTAGAAACAATCATCAGACGTTATTATCAACAATTATATGCCAATAACCTAAGCAACCTAGATGAAATGGATGCATTACTGGAATATTCTAAATGCCCAAAATTGAACCAGGATGAAACTGAAAACCTGAATAGACTGATACCTAGTAACGAGATTGAAGTGGTGATCAAAAACGTCCCAAAAAACAAGAGCCCACGACCTCATGAATTCCCTGAGGAATTCTACCAAACTTTCTAAAAGAAATAACACCTATTCTCCTGAATGCGTATCAAAAAATTGAAGCAGAATAAAAACTTCCAGACTCTTTCCATGAAGCCAGCATTACCCCGATCCCCAAACCAGGCAAAGACCCTACCAAAGAGGAGAACTTCAGACCAATATCAATGATGAATATGGATGCTAAGATTATCAACAATTTCCTAGCAAACAGAACCCAAAAGCACATTAAAAAGATTATCCACCATGACCAGGTGGGATTCATCCCACGAGGAAAAGTATGGTTCAACATTTGCAAATCAATTAATGTGATAGAACAAATCAATAAGAGAAGAGAGAAGAACCACATGGTCCTCTCAATTAATGAAGAAAAAGCATACGACAAAATCCAGCCTCCGTTCCTGATCAAAATGCTTCCAAGTATTGAGATAGAGGGAGCATTAATGAACTTCATCAAATCTATTTATGAAAGACCCACAGCAAATATCATTCTTAATGGGAAAAACCTTGCAGTCTTCCCATTGAGATCAGGAACATGATAAGGATACCCTCTCTCACCACTCTTGTTCAATATAGCATGAGAAGTCCTAGCAAAGGCAATCAGACAACAAATAGAAATAAAAGGATCCAAACTGTCAATGAAGAAGTCAAGCTCGCTCTCTTCACAGATGGCATGATGTTTTATATGGAAAACCCAAATGACTCCACCCCCAAAATACTAGAACTCATACAACAATTCAGTAACATCGCAGGATATAAAGTCAATGTACAAAAATCAGTGGCTTTCCTATACACTAAAAATTAAAATACAGAAAGGGAAATTAGAGAATTGATTCCATTTACTATAGCACCAAGAACCATAAGATACCTGGGAATAGTCCTAAACAAAGAGGGAAAGGAACTGTACTTGAAGAATTACAGAACACTCATGAAAGAAATTGAAAAAGACACAAAAAGATGGAAGACCATTCCATGCTCTTGGATGAGAAGAATAAACATTGTGAAAATGTCTATACTGCCTAGAGAAATCTATACTTTTAATACCATTCTGATTAAAATTCCACCGGTATTTTTCAAAGAGCTGGAGCAAATAATCCTAAAATTTGTATGAAATGAGAAAATACCCCAAATCTCTAAGGAAATCTTGAAAAAGAAACATAAAACTGTGAGCATTGCGATTCCTGATCCCAAGCCTTACTACAAAGCAGTGATCACCATGACAGCATGTAACTGGCTTAAAAACTGACACATATACCAGTGGAACAGAGTACAGAACCCAGATATGGACTCTCATCTCTGTAGGCAAATAATCTTCGACAAAACAGGAAAAATTATATGTTGAGAAAAGACAGTCTCTTCAATAAATGGTGCTAGGAATACTGGCCATCTATATGTAGAAGAATGAAACTTGACCCTTCTTTTATACTGTACACAAAGATAAACTCAAAATGGATAAAAGACCTCAACATGAGACAGGAATCTATCAGAATCCTTGAGGAGAACATAAGCAGTAACCTCTTCGATATCAGCCACAGCAACTTCTTTCTATATATGGCTGCAAAGAACAAAAAAGAGTTTTTGGGACTTCATCAAAATCAAAAGCTTCTGCACATCAAAGGTAACAGTTAAAAAAAAAAGAGGCAACACATGGAATGGGAGAAGATATTTACAAATGACAGTAGAGACAAAAGGTTGATATCCACGATCTATAAAGAACTCTTCAAACTCAACACACACAAAACAGACAATAAAATAAAAAAATGGTCAGAAGATTGAAGAGACACTTCTACAATGAAGACATACAAATGGCTATCAGACAAATGAGAATATGTTCATCATCACTAGGCATCAGGTAGATTCAAATAAAAACCATATTGTGATACCACCTTACACCAGTTAGAATGGCCAAAATTAGCAAGACAGGAAACAGCATGTGAGGGAGAGGATGTGGAGAAAGGGGAACCCTCTTACACTGTTGTTGGCAATGCACGTTGGTGCAGCCAGTTTGGAAAACAGTGAGAAGATTCCTCAAGAAATTAAAAATAGAGCTTCCCTATGACCCTGCAATTGCACTACTGGGTATTTACCCCAGAGATCCAGATGTAGTGAAAAGAAGGGCCATCTGCTCCCCAATGATTATAGCAACAATGGCCATAATCACCAAAATGTGGAAAGAACCAAATGCCCTTCAATTCATGAATGGATGAGGAAGATGTGGTCCATATACACTATGGAGTATTATGGTTCCATCAGAAAGGATGAATACCCAACTTTTGTAGCAACAAGACGGGAATGGAAGAGATTATTCTGAGTGAAATAAGCCACGCAAAGAGAGAGTCAATTATCAAAAGGTTTCACTCTCTTGTGGAGCATAACAAATAACATGGAGGACAAAGGGTGATGGAGAGAAGGGAGTTGAGGGAAATTGGAAAGGGTGGTGAATCATGAGAGACTATGGACTCTGAAAAACAATCTAAGGGTATTGAAGGGGGGGTTGGGAGGTTTGGGGAACCAGGTGGTGGGTATGAGAGAGGGCACGGATTGCATAGAGCACAGGGTGTGGTGCACAAACAATGAATACTGTTATGCTAGAAAGAAAAAAAAAGAAATTAACAAAAAATATGTGTTTTGTGAAACACACAGAGAAAACACACACACACACAAACACACACACAGAGATAAGACAAAAAATGATTGGGAGGAAGTGAGGAATCACACCAAAGAAAATACCATAAAGGGGAAAGGAACAGAGAATAGAATTCACAAACCAAACAAAATAAAAAAAGTTAAATCCTTCATTATCAATTATTAATTCAAGTATACAGGACTAAATTCTCGTCTCACTGCAAATACACTGTTGGACTGGATGAAAATTAAAAAAAAAAGGCCAAAAAGTTCATGAAGAGAGAATAAATAAATAAATAAATAAATAAATAAATAAGCGAGCTCGACCTTATGTTGACCATAGGAAATTTCCTTCCACTATAGAGATACACATAGCTTGAAAGTGAAGGAATTGGGAAGACAAAGGTTATGCAATTGGCAAGGAGAAGAGAGTCAAAATGATTATGCCTATGGCAGATAGAGATATTTTATGCCTTCCAGAAACATAAAATTACGGGAAGGTGTTTTGTCTTGATGGAGCATCAAAACTTCAGGAATGTGGTAGAATTGCAACATAGACATCACCTTCGTGCGTGTTTCTAAATGTTGGAAGTATATTATCAGAATGGAAGGGAGATTAAGACCACAATCCAATATTTTTGGGGACCATGATATCCACTTTCAGTACAGGACAGATCATCCAGAGAAAAAGGTGGGAAGGAGTAACAGACGTCAACATGGGCTCTCTAGACCACCTGAGCTTTGGGGAAACATGCATAAGATTGTGTACCTGGGGACCATAAGAGAGGTTCTTCCCAAGGGCAGACCTAACATTGTCTATCATAGATACTGTGCTGGAGTCCAAATCCAGCCATAATTAATAAAAGAGAATTCATATCCTGTCATGAATACTTATGACCATGAAGGTATGAAAACAGAAAGAAATCACTTATGAATGGGAAACACAGCTAGACACCAATAGGTGGAAAACACAACACACTCATGAACTAGCAATGAATCAAAGAAAGAAAATCAAAAGGAAAATCAGAAAGTACCTTTAATAAAGAAAAATAAAGAAACTTATAAGATGATATCAAAATGTTTTATGTGGAAAGAATATAGGGTTAATGTGTGTACTTCCAAAAATTAAAAACACCAAAAAAAAAAAAAAAGGAATGTAACGTGATGCCATAAGAAACTAAAAAGGAAGGATCAATCTCCAAATTTAATAGGAAAAATGAAATAATACATATGATTATCTAAATAAAAGAAATACAAACAAGTCAATAAGAAAAAATCAGGAGAACTCACACATCCGTTTAGAAAACTTTAACAAACTAGAGGAGCCATTACCTGGATAGAACTGGGAGACAAGAATACAGATAAAATATTGCGACCACGTGACAACTGATAAAAAGGAAAAACTAAACTAAACTAAACTTAAAGACCCTTCTACACAATTATGACAGCAAATCAAATAACTGATGGAAAAGGATACATTCCAAGACAAATATCAGCTCCAGAGATTAGGTCAGTAAACCTACAATATCTGAGCTCACTACTAGTGAGTAAGGCATTTGAAGCAGTAATCAAACACCTGCAAACACCGAAGGCCAGGTCCAAAGCATTTTCCTGCTCAACATTTCTAGACATTTAATTAAGGCAATGTCCTTTCTTCTCATTGATTCCAGAAATGGAGGAGGCAGGTAGACTCTAATTTATAATATAAGGAAGCAATTCACATAAGGACATTATAGGAACAAATTCCATGCCATTTTAATAAGTAAAGATAATAAATGATTTTGTCCTTTTTTCTCTCTGTCTTCATCTGGTTTGAAAGGGACAGTTTGTATTTATTTTAATTTTTTGATATGTTGAGGAAGCCAGCCTATCATCCATCATTTGTTTTTGACACAGTTTTCACTGATACTTTAGTTCCATATCCGACCTAGTGCCCATCTTAATATATACCACAACTCCTCAATACCCATTAACCAGTTCTTTCATTCCCTTTATGTCTCTGTTTTCTGTAACCCTAAGCTTCTTTCTAAGAGTGCTGAGTAACTCCTGGTTAGCCTCTTTTTCTGACTTCTTCCCCTAAAGTTTTCCCTTCCTTTACTAAGGGCCATGGTATTTCCCTTCTCTTACTGAGGGCCAAGGTATTCCTCCTGAGGCATAAATGAGGGAAGCCATATGATACTGCCGTTTGACTCATTGCCTTTTTCATTTTGCAACACTCATTCCTGTGCCAATCATGTCAATGCAAGTACCAGGGATTCATTCTCCCTGATGACTGAGGAATACTTTATTGCCAATATGGACCACACCTTCTTTATCCTCTAGTCTTGGCAAGGGTATTGCCACTAAATCCACAGTTCTGCTCCTGTGGGCATTGCAGGTCATTGATATAGGCCATTCCTTTTCCTCTAATTGAAGAGACTTGGTCAACATGCCTGTTCCCATTACCACAGCATGTAGAGTTAACTAATGATGACAAGGATTGCTGTCCAGGGGTCTTCCTTAAGTGTTAGCTCTCATGCATAATGTCATTCTCCCTGAAGCCTTTGTGTTTAAGGTAAATCTAGGTAGACAGAGCCATAATCCCTAATGACAAGTGTTTCAGAACAGTAGGAGTTGAGGACACAGACATCACAATACATCCATGCCCTAACATTTTTCCTTGAAAGGGGACTTTTCATACCTTAGTCATCACTGACCCATAGCGAAAAGACACGGAGAAAGTACTCTCTCACCCACAGGATGAGAAAACCCACAGAGATCAGATGATACCAAAGAGGCCTCATTGTTTACTGAGATCTCTAGAAATTGCAGTGAAAATAGGAAAACCTTGCCATCCCTGGAGAAATGTTGTCACAAAGGATGGTATACTAATAGTCATTTTCTTTCCTCTTTGTCTAGAAAGGGGAAGTGGGAAATGAACACACAAGACAACCTGAGTTCTTGATCAGGCTCAGAGGGCTCTTTTTCTATCTTTCCAGGGGCTTTTCCCAAAGTCATAGGACTCAAAGGTCACGAGAAAGGGACTGCTGCTTCAATGAAGCCAGATTCTGTGATGTCACAAATCTTTGAAGTCATAGCCATGCCTGATCACGACACTTGGCTGGAGTAGTCATGGGTGGGTCCAGAGGATCCCAAGCCCTCCCAAACTGCTGGAGATGCCTGGGTCTCTCACCAAAGCAGTTTGCGAAGGAGTCAGTGTCACCTTCTCCATGGCCGAAACGTAGTTTTTGGTCATGACTGTCAGCACCAGCCCTCTGAACTCTGGAGAAAGGAAGAATCCACCATTCCATTTTACCTACAAAAGGCCAAGAAAGAATCAGGCCTCAACAAAGCCTCAGGGGAGGAACACCAGGAGAGGGACCCTACACATATATATGATCCTCCTATACAATCAGGGTACTTCTGACCAAGAAAAGGTCCAACCAAGGAAAGCCCCCAGGAAAAACCCACAGCCATGCCAAACACATGTCTGGAATCTTCAACAGCGAGGACTTGAGTACTTCTAGCGTCTCAAGAAATTATGCCAAAACAGCCTCCCAATCTTCAAAACTGACCAAGCACCAAATGCAGACTCTAGAAACTAGAACGTGAGGCCCAGAACGGATGCATGTATTTGGAGTCCACACGAGTAAGTGCGGAGCATGTTGTAAAAGACCCATAGCCCAAGTGAAGGTATGTGAAAGACTTTCGTGCCCGTTTTAGGATGACAACATGTATATACAAAAGTCCTCATTGAAGACAATTCAAATGTCGAAGAACCTTGAGCATTCTCCCAGGTTGGTGGAGCTACCCTCTGGGTAACTGAATTAAATTGTGGCAGCACAATCCTGCCTTAACCATCTCATGACTATCCCCCAAATGGTTTCATGTGATAACCAAACAATGCCTCTTGGGGAATACGGGCATGTTCTATAGGAGCCAACAGAGATTGCAAAATGTGACAACAAAGGGCCATTACAGTGGGACAGACAGTGGAAGCTACAGGTTGGTGAGGAGATACATGAAGACAAAGAAAAAGAGAATTAACAAGGGAGTGCAGAGAAAAAGGTCTGGTATTTTAGGATGGTGGGAGGTGCTCTGTACCTGGCTGCATTCCATAAGGACTTAGGTCCAAATGAAATAAAACATCCTCTGGCCCCAGTAAATCCTTGTAAACTCTTTGTTTGTTTGTTTGTTTGTTTGTTTTTGGCAACGATGCACATGCATCATTGCACATGTATTTGACAGAGAGACAGAGCGATCACAGGCATGGGTTGAGCTGGGGAGGAAGAAGCAGACTTGTCCCTGAGCAGGGAACTAAAGACCAGAGTTGATGCCATGACCCTGGGATCATGGGTTGAGCTGAAGGCCGCCTTTGAACTGATGGACACATCCCAGGACCCAATTTTTTTCTTAATACCTTCTAGTTCTAGACAAGAACCACTGCTTAAGTGGGTAGAAGAAGAATAAATGAAACAAGATGGGATTGGGAGGGAGACAAACCATAAGTGACTCTTAATCTCACAAAACAAACTGAGGGTTGCCGGGGGGAGGGGGTTTGGGGGAAGGGGGTGGGATTATGGACATTGGGGAGGGTATGTGCTTTGGTGAGTGCTGTGAAGTGTGTAAACCTGGTGATTCACAGACCTGTACCCCTGGGGATAAAAATATATGTTTATAAAAAAAAAAAAAAAAGAACCACTGCTCTGTCAATGTTCAGAAATGCAGGGGATAAGAACTTTGGCTTGGGCTGATGTTGCTTGCTCTGTCCAACCTGCTTCGAGAGCTGGTATCACTTGTTATCTTGAAGTCAGTGACTTGATTATGGATACATTTCTCTCTCATGCAGATTTTCTTAAAGAGAATTACTCCATTGTTAACTTTTATGTTACCAAAATGGGTTTGCCATTATGTCTTGTGTTGCTCTGTTTCAGATGATGGTGATGGGAGTCCTCCCTGTCTCTGAATCTGGTTCTCCACTTTTACTCCAAGATGAGTGACATTTTCAGCTCTGATTTCTGAGAGAAAAGTTTGACCTCTTTTTTTTTTAATTTTTTATTTTTGATAAACATATATTTTTATGCCCAGGGGTACAGGTCTGTGAATCACCATGTTTACACACTTCACAGCACTCACCAAAGCACATACCCTCCCCAATGTCCATAATCCCACCCCCTTCTCCCAAACCCCCTCCCCCCGGCAACCCTCAGTTTGTTTTGTGAGATTAAGAGTCACTTATGGTTTGTCTCCCTCCCAATCCCATCTTGTTTCATTTATTCTTCTTCTACCCACTTAAGCCTCCATGTTGTATCACCACTTCCTCATATCAGGGAGATCATATGATAGTTGTCTTTCTCTGCTTGACTTATTTCGCTAAGCATGATATGCTCTAGTTCCATCCACATTGTTGCAAATGGCAAGATTTCATTTCTTTTGATGGCTGCATAGTATTCCATTGTGTATATATACCACATCTTCTTGATCCATTCATCTGTTGATGGACATCTAGGTTCTTTCCATAGTTTGGCTATTGTGGACATTGCTGCTATAAACATTCGGGTGCATGTGCCCCTTTGGATCACTACATTTGTATCTTTAGGGTAAATACCCAATAGTGCAATTGCTGGGTCATAGGGCAGTTCTATTTTCAACATTTTGAGGAACCTCCATGTTGTTTTCCAGAGTGGCTGCACCAGCTTGCATTCCCACCAACAGTGTAGGAGGGTTCCCCTTTCTCCGCATCCTCGCCAGCATCTGTCATTTCCTGACTTGTTGATTTTAGCCATTCTGACTGGTGTGAGGTGATATCTCATTGTGGTTTTGATTTGTATTTCCCTGATGCCGAGTGATATGGAGCACTTTTTCATGTGTCTGTTCGCCATCTGGATGTCTTCTTTGCAGAAATGTCTGTTCATTTCCTCTGCCCATTTCTTGATTGGATTATTTGTTCTTTGGGTGACCTCTTTTTTATTTTGCTCCTAGGACTCCTACCATAGGCACCTCTTGCTATTCCTTGGAGTCGATGATTTCCCTAAGCTCATTTTCATGTTCCATCATTATTCCTTCTCTAATTGGCTTTCCTCCCTTATTTTCCAGTATTTGTCATCCAGGTCACTAATTTGATCCTCAGCTTCTGCCAGCGTCATGGACTTTGCATCCAGTCTGCTACCAATCTTTTCATCAGGGACTCTTTGTTTTATTTTATTTTTATTACTTACTTTTCTGTGTGGTTCAAAACTCCCTGATGATGTTGTTTTTCTTTTCTTTTCTTTGCTTTTTTTTTTTTTTTTGGATGTACAGTGAGTATCCTGACTGCTGCTTTCAAGCCTCCATCAGGCATGATACATGTAGAAGTTTCACTTCAATTGCCTGTCCATGATGATTTCTTGTTCTTTTTCCACAGCATCAATTGATTCTTCCATCGTTGCATTGGATCTAGGTCTCTGACTTCTTCTCTGTATTCAAAAATCCCATTTTGTTTTCTACACTTATGGTAATTTCTTTTGGAAGTAGAGATCATGGATTGCTCAAGGGCTGGCCCTTGAGGGAGTCTCATGGGTGTGTGGCATGCATGCCTCTGTTTTGTGTTGTGGCTGTCCCTGTCCTTGAGGCCAGTCTTCTTAAGAGGCTCTCCTTGCCTGCCGTTTGGAGTGTTGGGTGTCTGGGCAAAGTAGGGTGAAGTTTAGCTTGGTGGGCTCTGGTGTACCTGAGAAAGGAGATGTTGAACCAACTCATAAGAATGAATGCCTGCAGAATTCTGTGGTCAGGATAGAGCATGTGGGCAGGGTTTTCACCTAGTTCCCTATGGGAGAGTCTGTTCTCCTGGGACTAAGCAACGTGGACTGATGAATCCCCCAGTGTTCCACGGTTGCAACTTTGTGTTTGCAGGTTAGGCAGCTAACGTCCTCATTGTCCTGTCTTGGAACAGTAGCTCGGTTTTTATTATTCTGGTGCAAGAGCCCAAAATTTCTTTTGCCACCATCAAGTCATCTCCATGCACATTGCCTCTCACGGATGCGCTGCCAGAAGTCACCATCTTCCCACTGTGTCTCCTGGTACTGTCTATGATCTTGGTTTCTAGGCTGTCTGCACGTGGTTGCTTGCTGATTTTCTCTCCAGGAGAAATTCAGTGTTCTCTCAAGTCTATGTCTGCAAGCCTGCTGATCTTAAATCTCTGGGCATCAAGACCCTTTGCTGGCAAGAACTCATTCCTTTCAGACCCTGCGATGGTCACAGCCAATGGCTTCGGGAAACATGCTCCTTGGGGGTTCCCAGTGTGCTCCTGTCTCCTGTGCCTTTGTCTTTTGCATTGGTCCATTGCCTTCTAAAGCACCAATCGCCCATGTCTCCCTAAAGCCATGTCTCCAACTCAACCCATAGTCTCTGCTACTTCTTTTCTCTTTTGCTGTGGAGTTTTGTTTGTTGACTTCCGGTCATTTACTGCCATGTTGCTCTTGATGTGGTAATCTCCTAGTTGTGTTAAAGCCTGAAGACAAGCTAGAGTTCCCAGACACTATTATCATCTCACTATCCTCCAAATGCACAACAAACTCTTACCCAGCCATACAAGGATGAATTCTTGCCACTTGCCTCATGTGGCAGAGCTGCAGAGAGCATTGGACTACGTCACATCTATCCATGTCAAAAAGAGAAATAACACATGATTTCACTCTGTCATGGTAGTCAAGAAACATGTGATAATGGAAGGGAAAAAGGGATAAACAATACCACCCTAACCAGACAGACAAATTTTTGTTTGTTTGTTTGAATGTAAGTTAGTGAGAATACTTGTTTAGAAAAGAGGAGTAAGTGAGACATTCTTTGCAGGAAATGTGGCTGAAAGTGATGGAATGTGTGTTTTCAAGGCATATCAAATTGAATTGCTATCCATAAAAGACCAACTTCCTATCTCTTGAAATTTCATTAGAAGTGTTATGTGAAACACACACACACACACACATAAGACACACAAAATTGGGGAAGAAGTGAGGAATTGCACTAAAGGAAGCAAACCCCAAAGAAAATATCATAAATTGGAAAGGCACAGAGAATCCAAGTTAGAAATCAACCAAAATGAGAAAGCTAACTCCCAACCTATCAAAAATAAGTTCAAGTATTCAGGACAAAATTCTCCTTCACTAGAAACAGATTGTTGGACTGGATAAAAAAAAAATTAAAAAGAGTAAAATGACAATAGGAAAAGAACAGAAACAAAACAAGCTCAACCTTATTTTGGCCATAAGAGATTTTCTTCGACTATAAAGATGCACTGATCTTGAAAGTGAAGGAATTGGGATTCATAGGTTATGCAACTGGCAAGGAGAAGAGAAGATTGTACTTTTGGCAGATAGAGAGATTTTATGCCTTCGAAACACAAATGAGTTAAGAGAATTTAACAGAAAATTAACAGTTAACAGAAGTTAAAATTAACAGAGAATTTAAGAGGTATAAGAAGAAAAGTTAACAGAAGAATTGAAATAATGTATATGTTCATTGAAATAAAAGAAATACAAACAAACTAATAGGAAAAATTCAGGAGAACTCACACATCAGTTTCAAAAACTTTAATAAACTGGAAGAGCCAATACCTGGTAAAACAGGGAGAAAAGCATACAGCTGAAAGTATGAGACCCCATGAAAACTGATAGTCAGGAAAAAAATTACTTTAAAGACACCTCTACACAATTATGCCAGCAAATCCAATAACATAGAGAAAAGAATAAATTCTAAGAAACATATCAATTCCCAAGTTTAGGTATAAAACTTACAAAATCGAGCTCTCTAATAGTGACTAAAGTGTTTGAAGCAGTAATCAAATACCTCCCAACAGACAGAAGACCAGGTCCAAATCATTTTCCTGGTCAACTCTCCTAGACATTTAATAAAGGCAATGGTGTTTCTTCTCATCAATTCCAAAAATGGAGGAGGCAGGTACACTCTACTTAACAAGTATAAAGGCCCAGTTCAGATAAGAACATTATAGGAAACAAATTTCATGACATTTCAATAAGGAAAGATAATAAAAATACAATTCTTTTCTTTTCTCTCTGTATTCACGTGCTTTAGAAAAGGCCAGTTTGTTTTTATTTTAATTTTATTGTTATGTTGAGGATACCAGTCTATCATCCATCATTCGTTTTTGACAGATTATTCACGGATGCTTTAGTTCCATATACGACCTAGTGCTCCTCCTAATAATATATGCCACAACTCCTCAACACCCATTAGCCAGTTCCCTCATTCTATGCATGTCTCTATTTTCTGTAAGCCTCAGCATGGTTTTCAGAGTTATGAGTCACTCCTGGTTTGTCTCCTTCTCTGACTTCTTCCCCTTCACTTTTCACCTCCTTCTACTAAGGGCCATGGTATTCCTCCTAGAGCACATAGGAGTGAAGAGATATTATATTTCCTTTTGTCTGCTTGCCTTTTTCATTTCACATCATCCAGTCCTGTGGCATTCATGTCAATGCAAGTACCAGGGGTTTATCCTCATTGATGGCTGAGGAATACTCTGATGAAAATATGGGCCACACCTTCTTTATCCATTAGTCTTTGCAAGGGCATTGTGGCTTAATCCACAGTTCTCCTCGAGTGGGCATTGCAGGTCATCAATATAGGCCATCCTTTTCCTTTCAATGAAGAGACTTGGTTAACATGGCTATGCCCATTACCACAGCAGGTATTGTTAACTAATGATGACAAGGAAAGCTGTCCAGGGCTCTTCCATAAGGCTAAGCTATTGTGCAGAATATCACTCGCCTTGAAGCCTTTGCAAATGTGTTTAAGTTAAAACCAGGTAGACAGAGCCCGAATCCCTTATGACTAGTGTATCAGAATACTAGGAGATGAGGACACAGACAGCACAATACATCCATGCCCTAACATTTCTGCTTGAAAACGGAATTTCCATCCCTTAATCATCACTTATCCATAAGGAAAAGATGCTGAGAAAGGACTCTTTAACCCACAGGAAGACAAACCTCAAAGAGAGCTAATGATACCCTCTATATTTTCAGTGGAAATAGGAACAACTTGCTGTCTCCAGAGAAATGTTGGCCTAAATGATGGTATACTAAACGTCATTTCTTTTTCTATTTGTCTAGAAAGAGGTAGTGGGAAATTAACACACAAGATGACCAGTAGTCTTGATCAGGCTCAGAGGGCTCTTTTTCTGTCCTTCCAGGGGCTTCCTACCTAAAGCATAGGATTCAAAGGTCATGAGAGAGTGACTGTTGTTTCAGCGAAGCCAGATTCTGTGATATCACAAAGCTTTGAGGTCATAGCAACCACTCTTCCCAAAACCATGCCTTATCACTACACTTGGCTGGAGTAGTCATGGATGGTACAAGAGGATCCCAAACCTTCCGAACCACAGGAGCCTCCTGGGTCTATCACTAAGGCAGTTTGGGAAGCAATTTGGTGTCACCTTCTTCATGGCCGAATTCGTAGTCTTTGGTCATGACTATCACCACCAGTCCTCTGGACTCGAGAGAAAGGCAAGAAGCCACCATTACATCCTACCTACAAAAGGCCAAGAAAGTTGAGGCCTCAAACCCTGAGGGGAGGAATTCCACAGCCTGCACTTGCCTATTGTCCTCCCACCCAATCTGGGTGCTTCTGAGCAGGAAAAGGGCCACTCAAGGAAAGCTCAAAGGGAACACCCACAACTATGCCAAAGACACGTCTGGAGTGTTCAAAAGCAAGGACACAAGTACCACTAGTGTCTCCAGAAATCTTGCCAAAATGGACTCCCAATTTTCAAAACTGACCAAGCACCAAAGGCAGACACTACACCCTAGAACCTACACCCTAGGTCCAGGATGGACTCATGTACTTGGTGTCCCCAGGAGCAAGCATGGAGCATGTTGGAAGAGACCTGTAGTGCAAGTGAAATCTTCTGAAAGATTTTCCTTCCCATTTCAGGACTACAACGTGTATCTTCAAAAGGACACATTGAAGAGGATATGAATGCCAAAGAACCTTGAGCATTCCCACAGGGTGGTGCAGCTACCCTCTGGGGACCTGTATGGAGAGATGGCAGCGTAAGCCTGCCTTAACCCTCAAATGACCATCCCCCAAAGATTTCATGTGATAAACAAACAGGGCCTCTTGTGGAAGATGGGCATGTTCTAATGGAGCCATGAGAGGGGAAATAATGTGTCAACAAGGACCATTACAGTGGAACAGACAGCAGATGCTACAGGCTGGTGAGGAGATACAGGAAGACAAAGAACTGAAGAATGAACAAGGGAGCTCAAAACAAAGGTCTGGCATTTTAGGATGGTGAGAGGTGCTCTATACCTGGTTGCATTTCTTAGAGACCTAGGTCCAAATTAAATAAAACATCCTCTAACCCCACTCAATCCTTTTACACTGGTATTTATTTATTTATTTATTTATTTAGTCAAATGATGCACGTGCACATATTTGACAGAAGACAGAGAGATCACAATCGGGGATGGAGCTTGAGAGGGAGAAGCTGACTTGCCCCTGAGCAGGGAAACTATTTAGTGCTTTTGAATCTGTATCTCTGTTTCTGCTCCCAGATGAGGGTAATTTTCAGCTCTGATTTCTCAAATAAATGTTTGGCCCTATTTTTTATCTCACTCTTAGGTCTCCTATAATAGGCACCTCTTTCCATACCCTGGAGGCAATGATTTCCATAAGCTCATTTTTATGTTCCATCATTCTTCCTTCTCACTTTGGTTGCTTCCTTATTTTTCAATCTTCTTCTAATTTGATCCTTGGCTTCTGCCAGCTTCCTGGACTTTTCATCCAGTCTGCTACCAGTCTTTTCAAGAGGGACTCTTTATTTTGCTGTATTTTATTTTTTAACACTTTTATCTCTGTGGTTCAAGTCTACCTGCTGTCTTCTGTGTTTTCTGATGTACAGTGAGTATCCTGGCCGCTGCTTTCAAACCTCCATTGAGCGTGTTACATGTACAGTTTTCCCTTAGATTGCCTGGCCAAGATCATTTCTTGTTCTTTTTTTTTTTCCCTTGGCATCAATAGCATTTTCCATCTTTGCTTTTGATCTAGATCTCTGTATTCTTCTCTATATTCGAAAAGCACCCCCTTTTTTTTAGCCTGAGGATAATTTCTTTAAGAGAAGATATCATGGAGTGCCCAAGGGCTGTTCCTTGAGGGTGTCTCGCGGGTCTGTGGCATGAATTCCCTCTGCTGTTGTGTTGTGGCTATCCCCTGTCCTTAAGGCCAGCCTTAAGATTGTGTCTTCTGAAAAGGCTCTCCTTGCCTGATGTTTTGAGTGTTTGGTGTCTGGGCAAAATAGGGTGAGGTTTAGCTTGGTGGGCTCTGGTGTGCCTGGAGACGTTCAAACAATGAAACACAATGAAGGCCTGTAGAATGCTATGGTCAGGGGAGAGCATGTGGTCAGGGTTTTCTTTTACTTCCCTATGGGAGAGTCTGTTCTTCTGCTACTAAGCAATTTGGACTGAGAAAGGCAGTCACCTAAGTCTTCTACAGTTGCGACTTCATGTTTGCATGTTAGGCAGCTAATATCCTCACCGTCCTACCTTTGGCCAGTAGCTCGGTCTTTATGCTGCTGGTGCAAGAGCCCATATTTTTTTTTTTTTTGCCCCCATCGAGTCATCTCCACTAACAATGCCGCTCATGGATGCACTGCCAGAACCCACCATCTTCCCATTGCTTCCTCTGGTATTGTCTCTTATCATGGTTTCCAGGCTGTCTGCACCTGGTTTCTTGTTGGTGTCCTCTCCAAGAGAAATAAAGTGTTCTCTCAAGCCGATGTCTGCCAAGGCTGCTGATCTGAAATTTCCTGGCCTCAAGACCCTTTGAAGGTAAGAACTCGTGCCTTTCAGACCCTCTGCTGGTCACAGGTAATGGCTTTGGAATACATGCTCCTTGTGGGTTCCCAGTGCGCTGTCCTCTCTCTTGTGGCTTTGTCTTTTCTATTGCCTCACTGCACTCTGAAGCACAAATCACAGACAGATCCCCTAAGCCTTGTCTCCAATCTTCTCACATAGTCTCTGTGACTACTTTTCTCCTTTAATGTGGAATTTGATTGGTATGCTTCAGGTCATTTTCCACCATATTGCACTTTATGTGGTAATATTCATGTTTTGTTCATGGCTGAAGGCAAGTCTGGAGTTCCTGGACACTACTTCCATCTCCCTGTCCTCCAAATGCACCACAGACTCTTACAAATCCATAATCAATAATTAATTTTTGCCACTTCCCTCCTGTGGCAAAGTTGTGGTGAGCATTGGGCTTCGTCACATCTATCAGTCTCAGAAAGTCAAATAATATACGATTTCACTCTCTCATGGTAGTCAAGAAACATGTGAAAAAGCAAGAGAAAAGGGATCAAACAGTACGCCTCTAACCAGGCACCCAAAATGTGGTGTTTGTTTGAAGGCAGATTAGTGAGAATACATGTTTATAAAAGGGGACAAAAAGGAACAATCTTTGCAGGAAATGTGGCAGAAAGAGATGGAATGTGAGTTTTCAAGGCATATCAAATTGAATTGCTATCCAAAAGAGACTGAATTCCTACTCTCTTGAAATTTTATTTTATTTGTTATATGAAACACACACACACACACACACACACACACAGAGAGAGATGAAATCAGAAAGTACCTTGAACGAAGGAATGTCAAGAAACTTATGAGATGATGCCAAAACACTTTATGGGGAAAGAATATAGGGTTAAATGTGTGTATTTCCAGGAATTATAAACACTGGAATAAAGCAACCTAACTTGATGCTATAAGGAAGTAGAAAAAGAAGAAACAAACTCCCAAGTTTAGAGAAAGAATGAAATAATACATATTATCATAGAAATAAAAGAAATACAAACAAACCACTATGAAAAAATCAGGTGAACTCACACATAAGTTTTGAAAATGTTAACAAACTGGAGGAGGCATTACCAGGATAGAAGACCAAGACAAGCATACAGCTGAAAGTATGAGACCACATGACAACTGACAAAAGGAAAAAAAAATAATAACCTAAAAGTCCTTTCTACGCAATTATGCCAGCAAATCCCATAACTGAGAGAAAAGGATATATTGCAAGACACATATCAACTGCCAAGATTAGCTCAGGTAACATACAAAATCGAGTAGTGACTAAAGTGTTTGAAGCAGTAATCAAACACCTACCAACACATGAAGGCCAGGTCAAAATCAAGGAAAAATGTTAGGTCATGGATGTATTGTGCTGTCTGTGTCCTCATCTCCTAGTGTTCTGAAACACGAGTCATAAGGAATTAGGGCTCTGTCTACCTGGTTTTACCTTAAACACCTTTGCAAAGTGTTAAGGAGAGTGACATTCTGCATGAGATCTAACCCTTAAGGAAGAGCCCTGGAAAGCACTCCTTGTCATCTTTAGTTAACTCTACCTACTGTGGTAATTGGTATAGCCATCTTGAACAAGTCTCCTTAATCAGAGGAAAAGGAATGGCCTTTATCTATGGCCTGAAATGCTCCCTCAAGCAGTACTGTGATTTGAGTCCCAATGCCCTTGCAAAGACTAGAGGGTAAAGAAGGTGTGGTCCATCTTGGCAACAGAGTATTCCTCAGGCATAAGGGAGGATGAACCCCTGGTACTTTCATTGACATGAAAGCCACAGGACTGGGTGATGTGAAATGAAAGAGGCAAGCAGATAAAGAGAAATATATGGTTTCTCTCATATGTGCCTCAGGAGGAATACCATGGGCACTAGTAGAAAGAAGGAAAAACTGAAGGGGAAAAAGTCATAGAAGGAGAGAAACCAGGAGTGACTCAGGACTCTGAGGAACCAAGCTGAGGGTTACAGAAAAGAGAGACATGCATGGAAAGAGGGAGCTGGCTAAGGGGTGTTGAGGAGTTGTAAAATATATTAGGAGGAGCATTAGGTTGTGTATGGAACTGAAGCATTTGTGAATATTCTGTGAAAAACGTATGATGGATGATAGGCCTACTTCCTCAACATAAAAAAAAAATTAAAATAAAAACAAATTAGCCCCTCAGATGGTTTGAAGTGGTGGGGGGGTGGGAGGTTTGGGGAACCAGGTGGTGGATATCAGAGAGGGCACAGAAGCATGGAGCACTGATTGTGGTGCAAAAATAATGAAGAATGTTATGCTGTTAATAATAATGTGAAAAACCTGGCCCTTTCAAAAGCAGATTAAGACAGAGAAAAAGAGAAAATATATTTTTATTATCTTTACTTATTAAAATGGCATGGTATTTTTTTCCTATAATGTCCTTATCTGAATCGGGTCTTTATACTTGTAGAGTCGCCCTGCCTCCTCCATTTCTGGAATCAAGAGGAAGAAATGGAATTTCCTTCATGAAATGTCTAAAAGAGTTAACCAGGAAAATGATTTGGACTTTCTGTTTTTGGGAGGTGTTTGATTACTGCTTTAAACACTTTAGTCACTACTACAGAGCTAAGATAGTGTAGGTTTCCTGACCTAAACTTGGGAGTTGATATGTGTCTTGGAATTTATCATTTTCTCTCATTTCGTGGATTTGCTGGTATAATTGTGTAGAGGGGTCTTTTAGGTTATTTTTTTTTCCTTTCTATCAGTTGTCATGTGGTCTCATACTCTCAGCTATATGCTTGTCTCCCCGTTTAATCCAGGTAATGGCTCTTCCAGTTTGTTAGAGTTTTCCAAACTTACGTGTGAGTTCCCTGCATTATTCCTATTGGTTTGTTTGTATTTCTTTTATTTTAATGATCATATGTATTATCTCATTTTTTCTCTTCACTTTGGAGTTTGTTTCAACTTTTTCTAGTTCCTTATGCCATTGTTTATGTTGCCTTTTTTTTTCGGTGTATTTAATTTTTGGAAATAAACACATTTATCCCTATATTCTTTCCCCATAAAGTGTTTTGGCATCATCTCATAAGTTTCTTTACTGTCCCTTGTTCAAGGTACTTTCTGATTTTCCTTTTGATTGTCCTTCCCTGACTCACTGCTAGTTTGGGAGTGTGTTGTATTTTCCACCTATGAGTGTCAGGCTGTGTTTCCCATTTGTAAGTGATTTCTTTCCATTTTCATATATTCGTGGTCATAGTTACAAGATAGGATTTGAATTCTCTTCTATTAATTATGACTGGATTTGGACTCCAGCAGATGATCTATGATAGACAATGTTAGCTCTGCCATTGGGAAGAACTTCTCTTATGGTACTCAGAGACACAATCTTATGCATGTTTCCCCAAAGCTCAGGTGCTTTAGAGAGCCCATGATGACGTCTGTTATTCCTTACCACCTTTCCTCCAGATGACCTGTCTTGTGGTGTAAGTGGATATCGTAGTCCCCAAAAATATTGGAATGTGGTTCCCATATCCTTTCCTTTCTGTTAATATGCTTCCAAAATTTAGATACCCACGTTGGTGGTGTATATGGTAATTTTTCCAATTTTCTGATGTTTTGATGCTGCATCAAGACAAAACACCTTCCGGTAATCTTTTGATTCTCGAAGGCATAAAATCTTCCTATCTGCCATAGGCACCATAACTTTGGCTCTCTTCTCCTTGCCAGTTGCATAACATATGTCTTCCCAATTCTTCACTTTCAAGCTATGTATACCTTTATAGTCGCAGGAAATATCCAATGGCCAACATAAGATCAAACTTGTTTTGTTTTTGTTGTTTCCTTGTACACCTTTTTTGCCTATTTTTTCTTTTCTTTTTTTTTTCAATTTTAATCTTTCTAACAATTGGTTTATAGGGATAAGAGAATGTAGTCCTGAATACTTTAACTAACTCTTGATACATAAGGAGTTAACTTTCTCATTTTCATTGTTCTCTGACTTGGATTCTCTGTGCCTTTCCCCTTTATGGTATTTTCTCTGGGGTCTGGTTCCTTGGTCTGATCCTCAGTTCCTCCCCATCTTTTGTGTGTCATATCTCTGTGTGTGTGTGTGTGCTGTCTGTGTGTGTTTCACATAACACTTATAATGAAATTTCAAGAGATAGGAAGTCGGTATTTTATGGATAGCAATTCAATTGGATATGCCTTGAAAACTCAAATAACATCACTTTCAGCCACATTTCCTGCAAAGGATGTTCCATTTAGCCCTCCTAAACACATATTCTCACTAACCTATCTTCAAACAAACACCACATTTTGGGTGCCTGGTTAGAGTCATATTGTTTGTTCCATTTTCCCTTGCTGTTTTACTGTTCCTTGACTAGCATGAGAGAGTGAAATCCCGTTATTTGTCTTTCTGAAACTGATAGATGTGACATAGCCCAATGCTCTCCACAATTCTGCCACATGAGGCAAGTGACAAGAATTCATTCTTGCTTATGGCTGGGCAAGAGTCTGTGGAACTTTTGGAGGAGAGTGAGATGGTAGTAGTGTCTGGTAACTCCAGGATTCTCTTCAGACAGAAACACAAGTGGAAGATTACCTCATCAAGTGCAGCATGGTGGAAATAGACCTGAAGCCTACAAATCAAACTCCACAGCAAAGAGAAAAGAAGTCACAGAGAGTTTGGGAGAAGCCTGGAGACATAGCTTAGGAGAGACGTAGGGGGTTAGTGCTTCAGAGGACAGTGTGACAATGCAAAGGAAAAATGCACAGGAGAGAGGAACACACTGAAACCTACAAGGAGCATGTTTCCCAATGCCAGTGGCTGGAACAAGCAGAGGGTCTGAATGGCATGAGTTATTGTGATAGAAGCATCTTGAGCCTGGAGTTTTCAGATTATCAGGTTTGGTAAGCATTGACTTGAGAGAACACTGTGTTTCTCCTGGAGAGGACACCAACAAGCAACCAGGTGCAGACAGCCTGAAAACCATGATCAGTGACAATACCAGGAGACACAGTGGGAAGATGGTGGGTTTTGGCAATGCATACATGAGAAGCAGTGTTCGTGGAGATGACTCAATTGGGGCACACGAAAATTTGGTCTCTCGCACCATTAGCATAAACACGGAACTACTGGCCAAAGATATGACAGTGAGGACATTAGCTGCAGAACCTGCAAACACGAAGTCCTGACCATGGAAAAAGGGGGGGGGACTGCCTTCCTCAGTCCAAATTTCTTTGTCCCAGGAGTACAAACTCTCCTCTAGGGAACTAGAAGAAATCCCTTCCCACATGCTTTCTCCTGACTACAGCAGTCTACAGGCCTTCATTCTGTTGAGTTGGTTGAAAGACTCCTTTCACAGACACAAGAGAGCACACCAAGCTAAACCTCACCATATTCATCCCAGACACCAAACACTCCAAATGGCAAGCAAGAACAGCCTCTTCAGATGACTGGCCTCAAGGACAGCCACAACACAACAGCAGAGGGCATGCATGCCACACACAACCGAGACTCCATCAAGGACAAGCCCTTCAGCACTCCATGATCTCGTCATCCAAAAGAATTTACTCTCAGGGTAGAAAACAGAATTGAATTTTCAAATAAGGAGAAGACAGAGACCTGGATCCAATGCAAAGATGGAAGACTCATTGGACAATGAAGAAAACAAACAAACAAAAACAAAAACAAGAAATAATCACGTCCAGGCAATCGAAGTGAAACCTCTACATGTAACACGCCCGATGTAAGATTGAAAGCATCAGCCAGGGTACTCACTGTACATCAGAAAAACACAGAAGACATCAAGGAGTCATGAACCACAGAGATAAAAGTGATTAAAGTAATAAAATAAGGAGTTTCTGATGAAAAGACTGGAAGCAAACTGGATGTAAAGACCAGGAAGCTGGAAGAAGCAGAGGATCAAATTAGTAATCTGGAAGACAAATACTAGAAAATATGAAAGCAAATCCAGAGAGAGAAGGAAGAGTTATGGAACATGACATGACTTTAGGGACGTTCAACTCCAAAGAATGGAAAGAGGTGCCTATTGTCAGAGAACTAGGAATGAGAAAAAAAAAAGAGTTCTGAACATTTCTTTGAGAAATCAGGGTTCATAATGCCCCTCTTCTGGGAGTAGAAACAAGGATCCAGATTCAGAGGCACAGAGGGGCCCCATCACCATCAACAGAATCAGTGCAACACAAAACATGGTGTCATTCCCCCTGAAGAGCTAGCAATGGAGGAATTCTCTTTACCCAAATATGCTTGAAAGGTTGTCCATAGCCAAGTCACTGACTTCTAGACAACAAGCTATACCAGCTATTTAAGTAGGTCGGATAGAGCAAGCAACACTAGCCCAAGCCTAAATCCGTATCTCCTTCATTTCTGAACAATGGCAGAGCAGTGGTTCTTGTCTAGAACTAGGAAGTATTAAGAAGAGAAAGACTGGGTCCCAGGGTGTGTCCATAAGTTCAAAGGCGGCTTTCAGGTCAACTCATGATCCCAGGGTCATGGCATTGACTCTGGTCTCAGGTTCCATTCTCAGGGGTAAGTCTGCTTCTACCTCTCCAGCTCCACCCCCTGACTGTGATCTCCTTGTCTCTCTGTCAAATATGGAATGCCCATATTTTGACAAAAAAACAAAAACAAAAACAATCTACAAGTATACTGGGGCCAGAGGATTGTTAATTTGATTTGGGTTTAGTATCCCTATGGAATGAAGAGAGATACAGAGCACCTCCCACCATCATAAAATGACAGACAGTAGCTCTCAGCTCCCTTGATCTTTCTCCTGTTCTTTGTCTCCTGGAACTCCTCACCAACCTGTAACATCCGCTTTCAGTCCTGCTATAATGGCCCTTTGTTGTCTCATTTTTCATCCTCTCCTGGCTCATTAGAACATGCCCATCATCCGCAAGAGACACTGTTTGGTTATCACATCAAACCTTTTAAGGGATGGTAATGAGAGGTTTAAAACAGGCTTGTGCTGCCACATCTCCATTCAGTTCCCTATAGGTTATCTCAACATTTTGTGAGAATGCTCAAGGTTCTTTGACATTCAAATGCTCTTCCTTGAATCCTTTTGGAGATACAAGTTGTCATCCTGAAATGGGCACGAAAGACTTTCAGATGGTTTCACTTGGGCTATGGGTCTCCTCCACCATGCTCCATGCTGATCCTGTGGAATCCAAGTACATAATTGTGTCATGGACCTCAGGTTCTAGGATGCTTTGGTGCTTGGTCACTTTTGAAGATTGGGTGGCTGTTTTGGCATGGTGTCTGGAGACTCTAGGGTTACTCTTGTCCTTGCTGTTGAAGACTCCAGACACGTTTTTGGCATTGTTGCAGCTGTTCCCTAGTAGCTTTACTTGGGTGGCCCTTTTCCTGGCAGAAGCGACCTGATTGGGTGGGTGGACCATAGGTGTGGAATTCCTTCCCTGAGTCATTGTTTGATGCAAGACTCTTTCTTGGCCGATCATGGGTAAGATAGAATGGTGGATTCTTGCCTTTCTCTGGAGTCCAGAGGCTGGTGGTTATAGTCACGATCAAAGAATACGAATTCGGCCATGGAAAATGTGACACCAACTTGTATTGAAAACTGCCTTGGTGAGAGACCCAGGAGGCTCCAGCAGTTTGGGACGACTTGGGATCCTCTTGGCCCACCCATGAGTACTCTAGCCAAGTGTAGTGAACAGGCGTGGATTGACGGGAATGGTTTCTATGACCTCAAAGCTTGGTGACATCACAGAAGTTGGCTTCACTGAAACAGCAGTCCCTCTCTCATAACCTTTGAGTCGTATGGCTCTAGGTACTAAGCCCTGAGGAGGACAGAAAAAGCGCCTTCTGAGATTGATCACGAAGTCAGGTTGTCTCGTGTTTGTTTATTTCTCTCTTACACTTTCTAGACAAAGAGAAAAGAAAATGACGTTCAGTATACCATTTTGTAGGCCAATATTTTTCCAGAGACCACAAGATATTCCTATTTCCACTGCAATTTCTAGAGATCTCAGGAAACAGTGAGGCCTCATGGATATCATCAGCTCTCTCTGAGGTTTGTCATCCTGTGGGAGAGAGAGTCCTTTCTCTTCCTTTAGGTTAATATGCTTCCAACATTTAGATACGCCCATGTTGGTGGTGTATATGTTGGCAATTCTTCCAAGTTTCTGATGTTTTGATGGTCCATCAAGGCAAAACAACTTCTCGTAATCTTTTGTCTCTGAAAGGCATAATCACTCTATCTGCCATAGGCACAATCACTTTGGATCTCTTCTTCTTGCCAGTTGCATAACCAATATATTCCCAATTCCTTCAGTTTTCAAGCTATGTGTATCTTTATAGTCTAAAGAAATCTCCTATTGACAACATATGTTCGTGCTCATTTTGTTTTTGTTCTTTTCTAGTTGACCTTTTTGTCTTTTTTCTTTTAATTTTCCTCCAGTCCAACAATGTGTTTGTAGTGATATGAATATTTAGTCCTGAATACTTGAACTAATTATTGACAGTTAAGGAGTTAACTTTCTCATTTTGGTTGGTTTTTGACTTGGATTCTCTTCTCCTTTCCCTTTATAGTATTTTCTTTGAGGTTTGTTTCCTTTAGTAAAATTCCTCACTTCCTCCTGGTCTTTTGTGTGTCTTTCTGAGTGTGTGTGTGTGTGTGTGTGTGTGTGCGTGCGTGTGTGTTTGTGTGTGTGTATTGACTGCATGTTTCACAAAACACTTAATTCCTTTTTTTAAAATTTTTAATTTCCTTTCAGCATAACAGTATTCATTGTTTTTGCACCAAACCAATGCTCCATAAATCCGTGCCCTCTCATACCACCACCTGGTTCCCCCAATCTCCCAACCATTCTATTGTTTTTCAAAACCATCCTCTTGTTTTTCAGAGTCCATAGTCTCTCATGGTTTACCACCCCTTCTAATTTCCCTCAACTCCCTTCACCTCTTCATCTCTCCTTGTCTAACATGTCATTTGTTATGCTCCACAAATAAGTGAAACCATATGATAATTGACTCTCTCTGCTTGACTTATTTCACTCAGAATAATCTTCTCCAGTTCCATCCATGTTGCTACAAAAGTTGGGTATTCTTTCTCATGGAGGCATGACACTCCATAATGTATATGGACCAAGTATTCCTTATCCATTCATCTGATGAAGGACATCTTGGTTCTTTCCACAGTTTGGCGACCATGGCCATTGCTGCTATAAACATTGGGGTACAGATAGCCCTCCTTTTCACTAAATCTGTGTCTTTGGGGTAAATACCCAGTATTGAAATGGCAGGGTCATAGGGAAACTCTATTTTTAATTTCTTGAGGAATCTCCATGCTCTTCTCCAAAGTGGCTGTACCAACTTCCATTCCCCCAAGAATATAAGAGGGCTCCCCTTTCTCCACATCCTCTCCAACACATGTTGTTTCCAGCCGTGATAATTTTGGCCATTCTAACTGGTGAAAGGTGTAAGGTGTAAGGTGGTATCTCAAGGTGGCTTTCATTTGAATCTCTCTGATGGCTAGTGAGGATGAACATTTTTTCATGTGTCTGATAGCCATTTGTATGTCTTCATTGGAGAAGTCTCTGTTCATATCATCTGCCCATTTTTTTAAATATGATTGTCTGTTTGTGGGTGTTGAGTTTGGGAAGTTCTTTATAGATCCAGGATATCAATCTTTTTTTTAAGATTTTATTTATTTATTTGACAGAGAGAGATCACAAGTAGACGAAGAGGCAGGCAGAGAGAGAGAGAGGGAAACAGGTTCCCTGCTGAGTATAGAGACCGATGCGTGACTTGATTCCAGGACCCTTACTTAGTTCATGACCTGAGCCAAAGGCATCAGCGTAACCCACTGAACCACCCAGGCACCCTGTATATCAACCTTTTGCCTGTACTGTCATTTGCAAATATCTTCTACCATTCCATGTGTTGCCTCTTTGTTTTCATAACTGTTTTCTTTTTTGTGCAGAAGTGTTTGTTCTTGATGAAGTCCCAAAAGTTCATGTTCGCTTTTGTTTCATTTGTCTTTGGAGACATATCTTGAAAGAAGTTGCTGTGGTTGATATCAAACTGCCTATGTTCTCCTCCAGGATTCTGATGGATTCCTGTGTCTCATTTAGGTCTTTTATACATTTTGAGTTTATCTTTGTGTAAGATGTAAGAGAATGGCCGCGTTTCATTCTTTTTGCATATAGCTGTCCAGTATTCTTAGCACAATTTATTGAAGAGACTTTTTTCCACTGTATATTTTTTCTTGTTTTGTCGAAGATTTTTTGACCATAGAATTGAGGGTTCATATCTGGGTCTCTACTGTGTTCCACTGGTCTATGTGTCTGTTTTTATTTCAGGACCAAGCTGTCTTGGTGATCACAGCTTTGTAATAAAGCTTGATATCATGTAACGTGATGCCGCCAGTGTTATGTTTGTTTTACAAGATTTTCTTAGCGATTCGGGGTCTCTTCTGATTCCATACAAATTTTAGGTCTATTTGCTCCAGCTCTTTGAAAAATACTGGTGGAATTTGATCAGAGTATCATTAAAAGGATAGATTTCTATAGGCAGTATAGACATTTTCACAATGTTTATTCTTCCGATCCAAGACCATGGAATGGTCTTCCATCTTTTTGTGTCTTCTTCAATTTATTTCATGAGTTTTCTGTAGTTCCTCGAGTACAGTTCCTTTACCTATTTGGTTAGGTTTATTCCCAGGTGTCTTATGGTTCTTGGTGCTATATTAAATGGAATCTATTGCTTAATTTCTTTTTCTTTTATTTTCATTGTTAGTGTATAAGAAAGCCACTAATTTCTGTACATTTACTTTGTATTCTGCCACATTGCTGAATTGCTGTATGAGTTCTAGTAGTTTGGGGGTGGAGTCTTCTGGATTTCCCATAAAAGGATCATGTCTTCTGCGCAAAAAGAGAGTTTCACCTCTTCATTGCCAACTTGGATATTTTTTAAATTTCTCTTTGTTGTCTGATTGCTTTTGCAAGGACTTCTAATACTATGTTGAAAAAGAGTGGTAAGAGTGGACATCACTGTCATTTTCCTGATCTCAACGGGAAAGGTGCAAGCTTTTTCCCATTGAGGATGATGTTTGCTGTGTGTCTTTCATAGATAGATTTGATGAAGTTCAGGAATGTTCCCTCTATCCCTATAGTTTGAAGCGTTCTAATCAGGAACGGATGCTGGATTTTGTCAAATGCCTTTTCTGCATCAATTAAGAGGACCATGTGGTTCTCCTCTCTTCTTTTATTAATTATTTCTATCATATTGATTCATTTGAGAATGTTGAAACATCCCTTGTAGCCCAGTGATGAATCCAACCTGGTCACAGTGGATAATCTTTTTAATATGCTGTTGGATCCTGTGTCCTAGGATCTTGTTGAGAATCTTAGCATCCATATTCATCAGTGATATTTGTATGAAATCTCCTTGTTGGTATGATCTTTGCCTGGTTTAGGAATCAGGCTAATGCTGTCTTTGTAGAAAGAGTCTGGCAATTTTCCTTCTGCTTCAATTTTTTGAAACATCTTCAGTATAATAGGTGTTATTTCTTCTTTTAAAGTTTGGTAAAATTCCCCAGGGAATCTGTCAGGTCCTGGACTCTTGTTTTTTGGGAGATTTTTTTTATCACTGCTTCAATCTCGTTACTATATATCAGTCTATTCAGGTCGTTGATTTCTTCCTGGTTCAAATTTGAGAGTTTATAGTTTTTCAGGAATGCATCCATTTCATGTAGGTTGTTTAACTTATTGGCATATAACTGTTGATAATAACTTCTGATGATTGTTTCTACTTCCTTGGTGTTCTTTGTGATCTCTTCCTTTTCATTCATATTTTGTTAATTTAGGCTTTCTCTATTTTCTTTTGGATTAATGTGGCCAATGTTTTATCAACCTTATTGATTCTTTAAAAAAAAAAAAGCTTCTAGTTTCATTGATACGTTCAAATGTATCTCTAGTTTCTACCTCATTGTTCTCTGCTCTAATCGTGATTATTTTTCTTCTTATGTGTGGAGTTGGTTTGATTTGTTGTTGATTTTCCAGTTATTTAAGGTATAGAGACAGCTGGTGTATTCTGTTTTTTTTTTCCATTATTTTGAGGGAGGTTTGGGTTTTTGTGTATTTCCCCCTTAGGAATGCCTTTGTTTTATCGCATAGGTTTTGGCCCAAAGTGTATTCATGCTCATCAGTTTCCATGTTCTTCTTTGATCTCCTTGTTGATCAAAACATTCTTAAGCAAGGAGGTCTTTAGCTTCCAAGTATTTGAGCTTCTTCCAACGTTTTCCTTGTGATTTAGCTCCAGTTTCAAATTATTGTGATCTGAGGATAGGCAGGGAATAATCTCATTCTTTTGTATGGTTGAGTCCTGATTTGTGAACCAGTTAGTGGTCTATTATTGAAAAGGTTCCATGTGCACTTGAGAAGAATGAGTATTCTGTTGTTTTAGGGTGGAATGTTCTCTATGTATTTATGAGAACCATCTGGTCCAAAATGTCATCCAATGCTCTTGTTTCTTTATTGATTTTCTGTTTTGATGATCTGTTTATTTTTGAGTGATGTGTGTAAATCTACTATTAATGTATTCATATCAATACGACTCTTTATCTTGATTAACAGTTTTTTTTTTATGTAATTGGCTGCTCCCATATTGGGGGCATATATATTTACAATTGTTAGATTATCTAGGTGGATAGTCTCTTTAATAATTATGTAGTGTACTTCTGTATCTCTGACTACAGTCTTTAGTTTAAAATCTAAATTATCTGAGATGAGAATCATTACCCTGGACTTCTTTTGAGTCCCATTATCATGAAAGATGCTTCTCCATCCCTTCACTCTCAGTCTGGCTGTATCTTTAGGTTCAAATGTGTTTCTCGTAGACATCACATGGATGGGTCCTGTTGTTTTATCCAATCTGAAATGCAGTGTCATTTTATGGGTGCATTTAGGTCATTCACACTGAGAGTGAATATTGATAGGTACATTTTAATGACATCTTGTTACCTTTGAAGTTTTTTATTTCTGTAGATTGTCTCTATATTTCTGTTCAATGCTATTCTTAGGATTTTCCCTAAGAACCCCTCTTAATATATCCTGCAGTGTTGGCTTGGTGGTTGCATTGTCTTTTAAGCTTTACAGGTCTTGGAAACTCTTTATCTCTCCATCCATTTTGAATGTCAGTCTTGCTGGATAAAGTATTCTTGGCTCCATGTTCTTCTCCTTTAGTGTCCTGAATATATCTTGCCAGACTTTTCTGGCTTGTCCAGTCTCTATGGACAGGTCTGACGTTATTCTGATGGGCTTTTTTCTGTAAGTAAAGTGCCTCTTTGTCCTAGCGCCTTTCAAGACATTGTATCTTCACTTATGATTTATCATTTTAATATCAGATGTCTTGATTTTTTTTTTGGAATGTATAATCTTGGGTGAAGACTGTTCAGCCTCTAGCACATGAATGCTGGTTGTAATCACGAGATTGGGCAAATTTTCATGAAGAACTTGTTCCACTATATCTTCTAGACTTCTTTCTTTCTCCTCCCCTTCAGAGATTCCTATAATTCTGATGTTGGAATGTTTCATGGAATCAATTACTTCCCTGACTCTGCTTTCGTGTCTTCTAAGTTGTTTGTACCAGGCTTTCTCCTGATCTTTTCTCACTATCTGTTTGTCCTCCCGATAACTAATTCTATCTTCGGCCTCCGTTAACCTAGCTTTTAGGGAATTTAATTTAGATTGGAACTCATTGAGAGCATTTTGAACCTCATTCCTGGTGGCTTTCAGTTCTTCCCTAATATTGTGAACATCATCCCTGGTGGCTTTGGCTTTCAGATCCATACTATTCAATTAAGTTTGGTCATCCATGGCTTTCTGCAACCCAGCTATTGCCTGGATAATTGTTAGCCTGAATACTTTTTCCAACATATTGTCTAGGTTGATAGCTGTTACCTCCGTTGCAGAAGGCCCATCCTCTGTATTTTTATTCTCTTGGGCATTCCTCCTCCTAATCATTTGGGTGTGAGATGACTGAACCAATATAGCTGGGTGTATTGGCTGTGGGCAATCAAGGTGAATCCTGGAATGCTTCTGAGCAATCAGGATTCCCCACCCAAATGAGAGAAAAAAAGAAAAGAAAAAAGAAGAAGAGAGAGAGAGTGAGAGGGAAAGAGGGAAAAATGGAAAGATAAAAGAGAAGGTTCAGCTCAAATGAGCCCCACAGATAGATTTATAAAGTATACAAACAAAAACAGAGAAACAAAAAGACTGATAAATGTATATGACAAGAGAAAAAAATATATTTTTCCTCTTGTTATATATATATATATATATGCAAATATATATATGCAAATAAATGAAGAAACTCTTCAAAAAACCCAAGTATAAGAATTATATACCATCAGTACAAACACAAAACACAGAAACACTGGTGGAACAAAAAGAGGGGAGAGTGTTTATAAATTCTCAGCGTGCATGAGGAAGTTTATTGTGATTTTTCTTAGATGTATCTTGATATCTCTGATATATTTGTTAAAAAACTCAACTTTTCAAAGATAAAGGAAGATGAAAAATTGGTTTACCTATAGGGGTAGCATTGATTGGTAAAAGGGGATTACCGTGAAGTTTAACTCTACATGAACATTAGAAAATAAAATTAAAAAATGAATAAACTAGATTAAACTAAACTAAATTAAGAAAAATAGAAAACAAAAGAAAAACACAGGATTATGTGTCAAAAAAGTTCATGTTAGAAGGTTAATATGGAATTTGATGTACTGGACATCTCAGTGTGATGGTAAATATATTAAAAATTATCTATAGGGGACAATATGGCAGGGAAGTTGGAGGAGGCGCCTTTTCAACTTGTACCCCAAAGTGAGCTGATTACCTAAGAACTCCAATCACCCATGAAATCAGGCTGAGATCAGAATTATTCACGGCTGGATCTCTACAGGGGGAGAAGACGCCAGTGGGGAGGTAAACTTGTTCTCCTTCCTCGAATTCAATTGATTCTTCCAACTTTGCATTGGATCTAGGTCTCTGTCATCTTTTCTTTATTGGAAAAGCCCATTCTCTTTCATAGCCTGAGCGTTAATTATTTAGGATGATGAAATCATGTAGTGCCTCAGGTCTGGCCCTAGAGGGAGTCTCAGTGTGTGTGGCATGGATGCCCTCTGCTATTGTGTTGCGGCTGTCCCCTGTTCTTGAAGCCCATCATCTGCAGAGGCTCTCCTTGCCTGCTGTTTTGGGTCTGGGCTGAATATGCTGAGGTTTAGGGTGGTGGGTTCTGGTGTGCCTGTGAAAGGAGATGTTCAACCAACTCAAAAGAACAAAGCCCTGCAGAATGCTGTGATCAGAAGATAGCATGTGGGCAGGGCTTTCTTCTAGTCCCCAATTGGAGAGTCTGTTCTCCTGGGACTAAACAACCTGGACTGAGGAAGGCAATTCCCCAAGTGTACCACGGTTGAGATTTCATGTTTGCAGGTTAGGCAGCTAATGTCCTCACAGTCCTATCTTTAGTCAGTTGCTCCGTCCTTAAGCTGCTGGTGTGAGACCCCGAAAATTTCTTGTCTTTCCATCGAGTTATCTCCACAAACACTGCTTCTCATGGATATACTGCCAGAACACACCATCTTCCCTCTGTGTCACCTGGTTTCCAGGCTGTCTGCACTTCGTCGCTTGTTGTTGTCCTCTTCAGGAAAAAAAACAGTGTTCTCTCGAATTGATGTGTGCTAAGGATGAAGATCTGAAAAACCAGACTCAAGACAGTTCTTTGGCAAGAACTCGTGCCATTCAGACCCTCTGCTTGTCACAGCCAATGGCATTGGGAAACCTGCTTCTTGTAGGTTCCCAGTGTGCTCCTTTCTCCTGTGCCTTTGTCCTTTCCACTGTGTCTCTGCCCCTGAAGCACCAACCACCCAAGTCTCCCCTAAGCCATGTCTCCAGTCTTCTCCCAAAATCTCTGCAACTACTTCTCTCTTTGGTGTGGAGTTTGTCCTGTAAGCTTCAGGTCCATTTCCTCCATGTTGCACTTGATGGGGTAATCTTCCAATTATTTTCCTGGCTGAAGACAAGCCTGGAGTCCCAGACACTACTACCATCTCACTGTCCTCCAAAGGCACAGCAGACTCGTACCCAGCCTCAAGCAAGAATGCATTCTTGCCACTTGCCTCATGTTGCAGAATTGTGGAGAGCATTGGCCCATGTCAAATCTATCAGTCTCAGAAAGACAAATAACATACGATTTCACTCTCTTATGGTAGTCAAGGAACATGTGAAAAAGCAAGAGAAAAGGGATAAAACAGTATGCCTCTAACTAGGCACCCAAAATGTAGTTTTTGTTTGAAGGCAGGTTAGTGAGAATACATGATTATAAAAGTGGACAAAAGGAACAATATTTGCAGGAAATGTGGCAGAAAGAGATGGAATGTGAGTTTTTAAGGCATATCAAGTTAAATTGTTATCCTTAAAAGACCGACTTCTTATCTCTTGAAATTTAATTATAAGTGTTATGTGAAACACACACAAACAACCACAGACACACACACACACACACACACACACACAAGTCACACAAAAGATGGTGAGGAAGTGAGGATGTGGATTAAAGGAAGCATATCCCAAAGAATATATGCTAAAGGGAATAGGCACAGTGAATCCAAGTCAGAAAACAATGAAAATGAGAAAGTAAATTCCATACCTATCAATAATTAGTTAAAATATTCAGGACTAAATTTTCCTATACCTATAAACAGATTATCGGAAGGATGAAAATTTAAAAAAAAATAAAAAGAAAGGCAAAAAAATGTCAACAAGAAAACAGCAAAAACAAAATAAGCTCAACCTTATGTTGCCCATAGGAGATTTCCTTCAACCACAAAGCTACACATAGCTTAAAAGTGAAGAAATTGGGAAGACATAGTGTTGGGAGCCAGTACAGGAGGCCTACTCTAAGAGCTGTAAGGGACTGAATATGATTGGCTGTTCATTTAGGTCCACTCACGCGGGAGGTGCATGCACACTGCATTCTGATTGGTTAACACTGCCTGCATAAAAACACATGCGCCGAGGGTAAAGGGAGAGGAAGAAAAAGCGATTAAAGAAAAAGGTTCGCCACTACGTGAGTCTCCGAGTCGTTCTTGCGGGCCGAGAGCGACAAGTGGTGCCGAAACCCGGGATTCTCATTGTGAGAGATGCAGGGAGTCGGCGACGATCAGGTAAGGAGTGCACCTATTTCTGTCTAGTGAGCGACAGGGAAAGTTCCTAGGATAAGGACGAGAGTAAAGCTTTCTGGGATGGGAAACGAGATGGCTGCATATAAAATGTTGGGGCCGCTAACTGACATTCTTAAAGCAAATGGGACCCCTTTGAAAAATAAGAAGGCTCGCTTATTTCTAAAAGAAGTGGGTCAAACCGCTCCATGGTTCTTAGAAAAGGGATTGCTTAATATTCCCCAATGGGAATATCTAGGGGAGGACCTCAGGCCCGACCAGCCCGCTACGCCGGGAACTCTCACTGTTTGGTCCTTAGTGAAGCTCTGCTTACAATCGTCCCGCGAACCCATACGCAAGGCGGTTCTACAGGGAGGAGAGATCTTAGAACAGATAAAAGAGGAGTCTTACAAAGGATCCTTGAGATATTCCAGTTCTGAAAGTGAAAGCTCAGAAGAAAGCTCGGATGAGGAAAACGCCCCTCCGGGTGATAAGAGAAAAGTGACAGGAGGGGGTCCCTCCGATGATCAGAGAGTGGAAGAAATGAAAAGAGAGCTTGCAAAAAAAGGAGGAGGAACTAAAAAAGGCCATGGCACAGCTCAAAATGCAGGGGGAAGTTATGGCGCAGCTGAAATTAAAAGTGAAAGGTGGAGCTATGGCGCAGTTACAAACAAAGGAAGTGGTAGATAACTTAGATCTTATGCCCATGCGCCCAGCCCCAACAGCGCCACCTTACGAGGGGCCTCCTCCGTATAAACCTTGCTGCACCAAGGCCTGCTATTGTGTGAGCTGCACCGCACAGAATTGGAGAGAAGTATTAGGGCCAGAAAAAGGGTTTTTCCCCGTCATGGAAGATCAACATCAGCAAAGATATCATCAGCCCCTAGACTTTAAACTCGTAAAGCAGCTGAAGGAAGCAGTTATGTCCTATGGGCCTCAGGCTGCTTTTATGGTTTCTTTGGTTGAAACGCTAGGTAGCCTTTACCTCACTCCTGAAGACTGGAGTAACTTGGCTAGAGCAGTTTTATCTGGTGGGCAATATTTAGAATGGAAGATTCAGAATCAGGACAATTGCCAGGACACGGCGTGAAGAAATGCAGCAGCAGGTAACCCACAGTGGAACCTAGACATGTTAACAGGTGCGGGACAATATTTTGGGTCACAGGCACAAAGTAATTATCTGCCAGGGGTATATCACCAGATAGCAACCGCAGCTTTGAGGGCATGGAAGACGTTAAGGGGTGCTGGAGATTTGTAGGACAGTTATCCAAAGTGCTACAAGGGCCGAATGAGCCCTATGCAGATTTTGTGGACAGGTTGATGCAAACAGCTGGTAGGATGTTTGGGGACGTAGACCAGGCTATGCCCCTAGTTAAACAATTGGCTTTTGAAAATGCCAATAAATGGTGCCGAGAAGCTATTAGACCCTGGAAAGCAAAAGACTTGTCAGCATATATCAAGGTCTGTAGGGATATCACAGGACCTCCAGTTCAGGGCCAGGTCATGGCTGCTGCTTTTGCACAAGCGTTACAAGGTGCAAATGGGGCTAGGACCAAAGGGTGTTTCTTATGTGGGCAAGAAGGTCATATGAAAAAGGACTGCCCACAGTGCAACAGCCAGGCGCGAGGAGGAAGACAGAGTCAACCAGTCCAATTTGTGAAGGCGGAAGAGGCACATCCAAATAAAGGTTATGGAGGACCGAAACCATAGCTATGCCCCAGATGTAGAAAGGGGAATCACTGGTCTAGCGATTGCCGCTCAGTCACTGATATGGACGGAAATCAGCTGCCATCAAATAATTGGGGGAGTTCAAAAAACGGGAAGCAGGGCCTTTCCCCCCGGGGGCCGAACCAAATGTACGGCGCGGTCATGGCGCTGCCGCAGAAGGCGAGACAGATGTTTCCCCATACGGACCCAGAAGAGCCACCACAGGCTCAGCAGGACTTGACCTGCATGCCACCACCCGAATGGTCTTAACCCCTGAAATGGGTGTGCAGGCAGTGCCCTTGGATTTCCATGGGGGCCCACCATGGGCACTGTGGGATTACTTCTGGGTAGAAGTTCCACCACTCTTAGAGGTCTCCTTATCCACCCAGGGGTTATTGACCCAGAATTTTCAGGGGAAGTAAAAATGGCATCACCATTATCAACCCTGGGGATAGGATTGCTCAACTCCTAATCCTGCCCAGCCACCATGACAGATATAAGTCTACAGGAAGTTGCGAGATGGAGGGCTTGGATGAACAGGAAATGATTTGATGTGTCTGACTATGGATATGAGCAACAGGCCCATGACAGTCTTAAAAATAAGAGGAAAACCCTTCTGCGGGCTGTTAGATACAGGGGCAGACAAAAGTATTATAAATTTAGCTGATTGGCCAAAACAATGGCCCCTTGTCAAGGCCAATCAAACATTAAGAGGACTAGGAATTGCTCACAGCCCAGATGTCAGCGCAGCATCTTTAGATTGGGAAGATGATGAGGGTCATAAAGGAGTCTTTCAGCCATATGTTTGTTCTCTCCCTGTAACCCTTTGGGGATGAGATGTGTTAGAGCAAATGAATATAGTATTAACTACTGAGAATCATTATAGTGAAAATGCAAGAAACATGATGAAAGCCATAGGATATGTTCCAGGCCGAGGTCTCGGGCCCAAGGGACAAGGGATCCCTAACCCAACACCCATGGGAGGTCAGGGTTTTCCCCAGCGGCCACTGAGGCAATAAAAATAGATTGGAAGGAAAGTACTCCATGGTGGGTGCCTCGTGGCCGTTAACTACAGAAAAACTGAGGGCTGCTAGACAATTAGTTAGAAAGCAAGTTGAGGCAGGGCATTTACGTGAATCAAGATCCCCATGGAACACCCCTATATTTGTGGTAAAGAAAAAGTCAGGCAAATAGAGATTATTACATGATCTGAGACAGATAAATGATCAGATGCAAATAATGGGGCCTGTTCAGCTAGGCCTCCCCGTTGTTACTGCCCTGCCCAGAGATTGGCCTTCTATTGTTATAGATATTAAAGATTGCTTTTTCTCCATCCCGATCCATCCGGACGACATGAAGAGGTTTGCTTTTACCTTGCCAGCTGTTAATCATTCCGAATCTGACCAACGGTATGAATGGACAGTGCTCCCTCAGGGTATGACTAATAGTCCCACTATGTGTCAGCTCTATGTGGGCAAGGCTCTTTTGCCAGTACGGAATAAGTTCTCAGATGTTTGCTGCTACCATTATATGGATGATATTCTAATCTGTCATAGCAATACATCGGTTCTCACCTCAGCATTCACCTTTCTGCAGCAACAGTTAGCGATGTGTGGGCTAATTGTTGCTCCTGAGAAAATACAAACAGCAAATTTAAAGGACTATCTGGGCCTACAACTCACTGACTCCACAGTAAAGCCTCAAAAGGTTCAAATTCGCAGAGATCATTTAAAGACCTTAAATGATTTCCAAAAACTCCTAGGGGATATCAATTGGATTCGTCCCTATCTGAAACTGACAAATGCAGAATTAAAACCATTACTTGATATTTTGCCAGGAGACTCCAAATTAGACTCTCCAAGGGCGTTCACGCCCGAGGCTATAAAGTCACTACAATTGGTTGAGGAAAGATTGGCTTCGACTACAGAAGATAGGTGCGATCTATACAAACCAATTTATGCAGTTGTTGTGCCATCCTCAGTTTCGCCCACAGGAGTACTATGGCAAGGTGGGCCTCTTCAGTGGGTGTATTTACATAATAGTCTTGCCCGAATCATCACCCCTTATCCCGTTGCTGTGGCAATAACGGCAGGCAAAGTTATCAAGACTGGCATACAAGTTCTCGGGAAGCTACCTGACTCATGCATAGTCCCCTATGACAAGAGGCAGCTATCCACCCTTGTGAACACTATAGATGAGTGGTCCATCCTGGCGACATCCTATCCCATACCGTTTGATAATCATTATCCATCACATCCATTGATTGAGTTCTGTAAAGATACACATCTTATCTGGCCAAAAATTTGCAAACCAGAGCCCTTGGCCAATGCCATCAATATATTCACTGATGCCAGTAAGAAAGGAACAGGCGCTTATGTGGTTGAGGGAAAAGTCATAACAGCGGTAGTACCAGGTGAATCGGCACAGCGAACAGAATTATTAATCATTATGCTGGTTCTACAAAGGTTTCACAATCAAAACATCAATATATATTCAGATAGTAAGTATGCAGTACTAGCCGTTAGGCAGATAGAGACAGCAATTTTTTCAGCAAGCCAATCACCTATCGCCTCCCTACTAAAAAACTTCCAAGAAACGGTGCTTGCAAGGCCAGCCCCCTTTTATATTGGGCATGTAAGGGCTCATTCTGAGCTACCTGGGCCAGTAGCATCTGGAAATAGAATAGCTGATAATAATGCAAGGTTTGAATTCTGTGGAGCAATAGAAGAAGCAAAAGATTATCACAGGAAATGGCATGTGAATTCATTAACGCTAAAAACAAGATTCAATATATCAAGAGCAGAGGCCCGTGACATTGTAAAAAGCGTGGCAACTGTTGTGTTCATCTTCCGATGCCTTCCTTGGGTGTAAACCCTAAAGGCCTTATGCCCAACCATCTTTGGCAAATGGATGTAACTCATGTGCCCTCGTTTGGTCAACAACAATACTTACACCTTACCATCTATACTTGCTCCGGAATCATCATGGCTACCCCTTTAAGGGGTGAAAATGTAAAAAATGTAATGAGCCACTGCCTACACAGCTTTGCGTGCTGGGGAATACCTAAAAGTCTGAAAACAGATAATGCCCCGGCCTATACCTCAAATGCCTTTAAAAATTTTTCTAGCATGCTATAATATCCAACACAGTACTGGCATACCATATAATCCCCTAGGTCAAGGAATTGTAGAACGAGCACACCTAACATGGAAAACTACCCTATAAAAAAATAAAAAAAGGGGGAATAGGGGAGAGCTACTCAACATCTAATGACCTCACAAACCTTGTAAATTTTATTTTAAATTTTTTAACGCTAGATAAAGATGGTCTCTCTGCAGCAGAGCGACACTGGGGGCAACAAAAGCATACGCAAGCAATGGTAAAATGGAAAGATATACTTACAGGCCTATGGAAAGGCCCAGACCTGGTGCTTCGATGGCACCGAGGATATCTTTGTGTTTTCCCACAGGATGCGCCATCACCCATCTGGGTGCCAGAGAGGCTCACGAGATTGGTGGCCATGGAGCCCATGGATCCTGTGGATGACGTCATCTAGTCTCTCTTGTGAACCCCGACAACCTGCTGATGCTGCTTCGACATAAACGAGACTTTGGAATAATAGCAGCCATTATTGCAGCTATCACAGCATCTGCCGCCGCTGCTACTGCTGCTGCAGTAGCGTTGACTACCTCGGTACAGACAGCAGCTGCGCTCAACAACGTCACAGGAATGGTCGCTGAAGCATTGGCTACGCAAGAACAAATTAACGGACATTTGCATGTTGGGATCCTTATTGTAAATCAAAGGCTTGATCTTGTACAGGAACAACTTGATATCCTAGAGTCAATTGTGTCGATAGGATGCATACATAATATGGCCGGACTTTGTATCACCCCTATAGCTCATAACAACTTATCCTTAGCAGTTAACCTCTCTAGACAGTTAGGAAATATGCTTAATGGTACCTGGAACTGTCAATTTCAAAATTTAACTAGGCAATTACGAGCTCAAATTATATCCATATATTCTACCAAAGTAACTATTGCACCTGTTAGTGAGTGGAAAAAAAAAATGTTACAGCAATCTGTTTCGTTCCTCAAACAGTGGGCCGGACTTGGTGCCATGGCTGTTCTCTTAATCACAGCTAACATACTAATGTTACATTGGGTGTGTGGCCATGTCCATCACAATCAACGACAATAACACCTCATGGTTCAAGCCATGATGGCTCTTGAGGCTGGTACCTCCCCCCAGATATGGCTAAGTATGCTAGATCGGTAGTTAAAGACTGATAGTAAGACTGATCCCACACCATAGTAACCTAAGACAGGGGCTCTTCGACCAGGGAGAGTACCCGATGACGGGTAAGCATGCGTGCTGAGAATTGGCAACCTAAGACAGGCATTATAAATAAATTAAAAAGGGGGAGATGTCGGGAGCCAGTACAGGAGGCCTACTCTAAGAGCTGTAAGGGACTGAATATGATTGGCTGTTCATTTAGGTCCACTCACGCGGGAGGTGCATGCACACTGCATTCTGATTGGCTAACATAAAAACGCATGCACTGAGGGTAAAGGGAGAGGAAGAAAAAGCGATTAAAGAAAAAGGTTCGCCACTACGTGAGTCTCCGAGTCGTTCTTGTGGGCCGAGAGCGACAACATAGTTTATGCAATTGGCAAAAAGAGAGCCAAAGTGATGGTGCCTATAGCAGATAGAGAGATCTTATTCCTTCAAGGGAAAAAAGATTACCAGAAGTTGATTTGTCTTGATGGAGCATCAAAACATCAAAAACTTGGAAGAATTGCCACATATACACCACCAAGTTGGTTGTATCTAAATGTTGGAAGCATATTAACAGAAAGGAAGAAAGATGGGGACCACAATCCAATATTGTTGAGTATTATGATATCCACTTACAGAGCAGGACTGAATATTCGGTCCAGGTGATCATCCGGTGGTAAGGAATAACAGATGTCATCATGGGCTCTCTAGACCACCTGAGCTTTGGGGAAACATGCATAAGATTGTGTCTCTGAGGACCATAAGAGAAGTTCTTCCCAAGGGCCGACCTAACAGTGTCCTCATAGATCCTGTGTTGGAATACAAATTCAGTCGTAATTAATTGAAGAGAATTCAAATCTTATCCTGTATACTTATGACTATGCAGTCATGAAAACGGATAGAAATCACATATGAATGGAAAACACAGCCAGTCACTAATAGGTGGAAAACACAACACACTCCTGAACTAGCAATGAGTCAAGGAAAGAAAATCAAAAGGAAAATCAGAAAGTACCTTGAACAAAGAAAATAAAGAAACTTATGGGATGAGGCCAAAACATATTATGGGGAAAGAATATAGGGTTAAATGAATTTATTTCCAAAAATTCACAACACCAATAAAAAGCAACCTAACCGATGGCATAAGAAACTAGAAAAAGATG
Organism: Mustela putorius furo; assembly: GCF_011764305.1. Classification (NCBI taxonomy): domain Eukaryota; kingdom Metazoa; phylum Chordata; class Mammalia; order Carnivora; family Mustelidae; genus Mustela; species Mustela putorius. The sequence continues at coordinate 2,443,376 of NW_025421566.1, read as the reverse complement.
AAACAAATTCCAAAGTGAACAGAAAAAAGGAAATAGTACATAGGATAATTGAAATAAAAGAAATACAGCCAACCAATAGGAAAAATTCAGAACTCTCACATCAGTTTCGACAACTTAAACGAACTCCAGGAGCCATTACCTGGATTAAACAGTGAGACAAGCATACAGCTGAAAGTATGAGACAACATGACAACTTCTAGAATAAAAAAAAAAAAAAACCTAAAATACACCTACATAATTGTGCCAGCAAATCTAAAAACTAAGAGAAAAGGGTAACTTCCAGGACACATATCATCTACCAAGATAAAGTCAGGAACCCTACAAAATATGAGCTCTCTAGTAGTTACTATAGCATTTGAAGCAGTAATCAAACACCTCCCAACACCCAGAAGGTCAGGTTCAAATCATTGCCTTGTATTCTCATTTAGACATTTAATGAAGGCAAAGTTGTATCTTCTCAATGATTCCAGAAATTGAGGAGGCGTGTATACTCTAATTTACAAGAATAAAGACCCAATTCAGATAAGGACATTGTAAAAAACAAATTCCATGCATTTTTAAGAGGTGTGGTTAATAAAAATATAATCCTTTCCTTTTCTCTGTCTTCATCTGCTTTGGAAAGGACCAGTTTGTTTTTATATTACTTTTTTCTAATGTTGAGGAAGTAGGCCTCACATCCATCAGACGTTTTTGACAGAGTATTCACGGATACTTTAGTACCATATACAACCTGGTAATCCTCCTAATATATGCCACAACTTTTCCACACCCATTGGCCAGTTTCCTCATTCCCTGCATGTCTCTGTTTCCTGTAACCCTCAGCTTGTTTCCTCAGAGTCCTGAGTCACTCCTGGTTTTTCTCCTCTGACTTCTTCCCCTTCAGTTATCCTGAGTTTCTACTAAGGGCCGTGGTATTCCTCCTGGGGCACATATGAGAGAGGCCATGTGATATTTCCCTTTGTCTTCTTGCCTTTTTCATTTTGCATCACACAGTCCTGTGTCATTCATGTCAATGCAAGTACCAGGGGTTCATCCTCCCTGATGGCTGAGGAATACTCTTTTTGCCAATATGGACCACACCTTATCACTAGTATTTGCAAGAGCATTGTGGCTCAATCCACAGTTCTGCTGAAGTAGGAACTGCAGGCCATCGATACAGACCATTCCTCTTCCTCTGATTAAAGAGACGTAGTCAACATATCTATATCAATTACCACATCAGGTAGAGTTAACTAATGACGACAAGGAGTGCTGTCCAGGGGTCTTCGTTAAGGGTGAGCTATCATGTACAGTGTCACTCACCTTGAAGTCTTTGCAAAGGTGTTTAAGGTAAAACCAGATAGACAGAGTCCTAATCCATTATGATTCATGTTTCAGAACACTAAGCAATGGGGTCACAGACAGCACAATACATCCATTACCTAACATTTTTCCTTGAAAAGGGACTTTCCAACCCTTAGTAATCCCTGACCATAAGGAAAAAATTCTGAAAAGGACTCTCTCGCCAACAGGATGACATATCTCACAGAGAGCTGATGATACCCGAGAGGCTTCTCTGCATCTTGAGATCTCTAGAAATTGCAGTAGAAATAGGAAAACCTTGCCATTTATGGAGAATTGTTGGCCTAAATAATGGTATACCAAACGTCATTTTCTTTTCTCTTTCTCTAGAAAGGGGAAGTGGGAAATTAACACACAAGACAACATGAATTCTTGATCAATCTCAGAGGGCTCTTTTTCTGTCTTTCCTGGGGAATCCTACCTAAAGCCATAGGACGCAAAATCATGAGAGAGGGACTGCTGATTCAGGATAGCCAAATTCTGTGATGTCACAAAGCTTTGAGGTCATAGCAACCACTCTTCGCCAAACCACACCTGATAAGTACACTTGGCTGGGGTAGTCATGGGTGGGCCAAAAAGATCCTAAGCCCTCCCCAACCGCTGGAGCTGCCTGGGTCTCTCACCAAGGCAGATTGCAAAGCAAGTTGGTGTCACTTTTTCCGTGGCTGGATTTGTACTCTTGGCAGTCACGACTGTCACCACCAGCCCTCTGCACTCTGGACAAAGGCAAGAATCCACTATTCGTTCTTACCCAGGATAGGCCAAGAAATAATCAAGCGTCAAACAATGACTCAGGGGAGGAACTCCACGTCCCACACAGGGCTATGGTCCTCCCATTGAACCAGGGTGCTTCTACCCAGGAAAAGGGCCACCCAAGGAAAACTCCCAGGAAAGACCCACAACCATACCAATGACATGTCTGAAGTCTTCAACAGCAAGGACATGAGTAATCCTAGTGTCCCTAGACATCGTGCAAAAATGGCCTCACAATCTTCAAAACTGAGCAAACACCAAAGGCAGACTCTACACCCGAGAACCTAAGGCACAGGATGGACTCGTGTACTTGGAATCCACAGGAGCATGAGTGGAGCATGTTGGAAGAGAATCATAGCCCACGTGAAGCCACCTGAAAGATATTCATGCCTGTTACAGGATGACAACTTGTATCTTCAAAAGGACACATTGAAGATCTGTGAGCATTCCCCCAGAGTGGTTTGGCTACCCTCTGAGGAGCTGAATGGAGATGGGGCAGCACAAGACTGCCTTAACACTCTCATGACCATCCCCAAAATGGTTTCATGTGATAACCAAAAAGTGCCTCTTGCTGAAGATGGACTTGTAATGGAGCAAGCAAAGGATGAACAATGTGGCAAAAAGGAGCCACTACACCAGGCCAGACAGTGGATGCTAAAGGTTGGTGAGGAGATACATGAAGAAAAAGAAGAGCAGAATGAACAAAGGAGATCAGAATGACAGTCTGGTATTTTAGGATGGGGGAAGGTGCTCTGTAACTAGCTGCATTCCATAGGGACATAAATCCAAATTAAATAAATCATCCTCTGGCCACAGTCAATCCTTATACACTGTTTTTATTTGTCTGTACGTTTGTTTTGTTTTGGTTTTGGTTTTTGTCAGTATAAGGACATCCACGTATTTGACAGAGAGACAGGGAGATCACAATAAGGGGATGGAGCTGGAGAGGAAGAAGCGACCTTGCCCCTAATCAGGGAACATGAGACCAGAGTCAAAGCCATGACCTTGGGATCAAGAGTTGAGCTGAAGACCGCCTCTCTACTGATGGACACACCACAGGACCCATCGTTGTCTTCTTAAAACCTCGGAGTTCTATACAAGAACCACTGCTCTGTCATTGTTCAGAAATGCAAGGGGGTACAGTTTTTGGTTTTGGCTGGTGTTGTTTGCCCTATACGACATGCTTCAAGAGCTGGTATAGCTTGTTGTCTTGAAGTCAGTAACTTCGCTAAGGACAAACTACTCTCTCGAGCATATTTGGGTAAAGTGAATTCCCCATTGCTAGCTTTTGCAGGGGGAATGACACTATGTCTAGTGTTGCACTGCTTCTATTGATGTAGATGGGACACTTCTGTGCCTCTGAATCTGGATCTCTGTTTCTGCTCCCAGATGAGAGACATTTTCAGCTCTGATTTCTCTAAGAAATGTTCAGCACTCTTTTTTGGTATCACTCCTAGTTCTCCTATAATAGGCCCCTATTTCCATTCCTTGGAGTCGATGACTTCCCTAAGCTTATCGTCATGTTCCCTCATTCTTCTTTCACTCTCTGGATTTGCTTCCTTACTGCTTCTGCAGCTTCCTGGACTTTTTATCCACTTTGCTTCCAATCCTTTCATCAGGGACACCTTATTTTATTATTTTAATCAATTTTATCTCTGTGGTTTGAGACTCCCTGATGTCTTCTCTGTTTTTCTGATGTACAGTGAGTATTTTGGCTGCTGCTTTCAATCTTCCATCGGGTGTCTTAATTTAGAGGTTTCACATTGATTGCCTGGACATGATTATTTCTTGTTCTTTTTCTTTGGCATCCAATGATTCTTCCATGTTTGCATTGGATCCAGGTCTTTGTCTTCTTTTCTTTATTCAAAAATCCCATTCTTTTTTCTACCCTGAGAGTAAATTCTTTAGGATGACGAGATCATGGAATGCTGAAGGGCTGGCCTTGAGGGAGTCTCAGATGTGTGTGGCAGCATGCCCTCTTCTGCTGTGTTGTGGACGTCCTTTGTTCTTGAAGCCAGCCATCTGCAGAGGTTCTCCTTGCCTGTCATATGGAGTATATGGTGTCTGGACTGAATATGGTGAGGTTTAGCTTAGTGGGCTCCAGTGTGACTGTGAATGGAGACTTTCAACCAACTCAACAGAATGAAGGCCTGTAGAATGCTGTGATCAGGAGAAAGAATGTGGTCAGTGCTTTCTTCTAATCCCTTACAGGAGTCTTTACTTCTGGAACAATGCAACTTGGACTGAGGAAGGCAGTCGCCCCAGTGTTCCATGGTCAGGACTTTGTGTTTGCAGGTTCCCACTTGCATTGGGAAAATGCTTCTTGTGGTTTCCCAGTGTGTTCCTCTCTCCTGTGCCTTTATCCTTTACATTGTATCACTGCACTCTGAAGCACCATATGCCCACTTTTCCTCTAAGCCATGTCTCCAGTCTTCTCCCAAAGTCTCTGTGACTTCTTTTCTCTTTTACAGTGGAGTTTGCTTTGTAGGCTTCAGGACCATTTCCACAATTTGCAATTGATGGGGTAATATTTCAGTTGTGTTCCTGGCTGAAGACAAGCCTGGAGTCCAGAATCTACTACCATCTCACTGTCCTCCAAAAGCACTGCAGACTCTTGCCCAGCCATAAGCAAGAATGAATTCTTGTCACTTGCCTCATGTGGCAGAACTGTTGAGAGCATTGGGTGACATCATATCTATCTGTCTCAGAAAGACAAATAACATACGATTTCAATCTCTCATGGTAGTCAAGGAAAATGGAAAAAACAAGGGAAAAGGGCACAACAATAGGACTCTAAGCAGGAACCCAAAATTTGGTGTTTGTTTCAAGACAGGTTAGTGAGAATACGTGTTTATAAAAGAGGACTAAATGGGACATTCCGTTCAGGAAATTTGGCTGAAAGTGATGGAATGTGTGTTTTCAAGGCATTGTAAATTGAATTGCTATCCATAAAAGACCGACTTCCTATCATTATAAGTCTTATGTGAAACACACACAGACAACACACACAAAAAACACACATATACACACACAAGACACACAAAACATGGGGAGAAAGTGAGGATCGGAGAAAGAAGGCAAACCCCAAAGAAATACAATAAAGGGGAAAGGCACAGAGAATCCAAGTCAGAAAACAAAGAAATGAGAAAGTTAACTCCTTACCTATCAAAAAGTAGTTAACTTATTTAGGTCTAAATTCTACTATCCCTATAAACCTATTGTTGGAAAGATAAATTTAAAAAAAAAAGAAAAAAGAGGAAAAAAATACAAGAAAACAACAAAATTTTAAAAAAGCTTGACCTTATGTTGACCATTATTTCCTTTGACTATAAAGATACACATAGTGGGAGGAGTCAAGATGGCGGAGAAGTAGCAGGCTGAGACTACTTCAGCTAGTCGGAGATCAGCTAGATAGCTTATCTAAAGATTGCAAACACCTGAAAATCCATTGGCAGATTGAAGATAAGAAGAACAGCAATTCTGGAAACAGAAAAACAACCACTTTCTGAAAGGTAGGACTGGCGGAGAAGTGAATCCAAAGCGATGGGAAGATAGACCCCGGGGGGAGTGGCCGGCTCCCGGCAAGCAGCGGAGCAACGGCGCACAAAATCAGGACTTTTAAAAGTCTGTTCCGCTGAGGGACATCGCTCCAGAGGCTAAACCAGTGACCCACGCGGGGTCAGCATGGCCTCAGGTCCCGCAGGGTGACAGAAGGATCGGGGGTGTCTGAGTGTCGCAGAGCTTGCGGGTATTAGGACAGGAAAGCCAGCTACAGAGACAGAGCTGACAGTTAGCTCACAGCTCAGTGTTACCTTGAAACGGTCGCAGACTCGGTGAGCTCGGAGCGCGCCCGAAGGTCAGGCAGATGGGAGTAACTGGGCGCTGTTCTCTGCGGGCGCACTGAGGAGTGGGGCCCTGGGCTCTCGGCTCCTCTGGGCCGGAGACCAGGAGGCCACCATTTGTATTCCCGTCCTCCGGAACTCTACGGAAAGCGCTCAGGGAACAAAAGCTCCTGAAAGCAAACCCGAGTGGATTACTCACCCCGGCTCCTGGTAAGGGCGGTGAAATTCAGCGTTGGGCAAAGACACTTGAGAATCACTACAACAGGCAGATCCCCCAGATGATCAACAAGAAATCCAGCCAAGACCAAGTTCACCTACCAAGGAGTGCGGTTTCAATACCAAGGAGAGCAGCAGAATTCCAGAAGAGGAGAAAGCAAAGCATGGAAGTCATGGCTTTTTCCCTGTGATTTTTTTTAGTCTTGCAGGTCATTTAATTTTTTTCTTTTTCATTTTTTGTTTTTTTTTTCTCACCTTCTGGTAAATTTTTATTTAACTTTTACCTTTTTCTTTTTTAACATTTTTAACTAGTTTATCTAATATATATATATTTTCTTTTTTATATTTTTCTTATTTGTTTTATTTTTTTTAATTCCTTTCTTTCTTTTTTTTTTCTTTTTTCCTTTTTTTTCTTTCTTCCTTTTTGAACCTCTTTTTATCCCCTTTCTCCCCCCCTTACGATTTGGGATCTCTTCTCATTTGGTTAAAGCATATTTTCCTGGGGTTGTTGCCACCCTTTAGTACTTTACTTGCTCCTTCATATATTCTTATCTGGACAAAATGACAAGACGGAAAACTTCAACACAACACACAAAAAGAACAAGAGGCAGTACCGAAGGCTAGGGACCTAATCAATACAGACATTGGTAATATGTCAGATCTAGAGTTCAGAATGACAATTCTCAAGGTTCTAGCTGGGCTCAAAAAAGGCATGGAAGATATTAGAGAAACCCTCTCGAGAGATATAAAAGCCTTTTCTGGAGAAATAAAAGAAGTAAAATCTAACAAAGTTGAAATTTAAAAAGCTATTAATGAGGTGTAACAAAAATGGAGGCTCTCTTCTTGATCCATTCATCTGTTGATGGACATCTAGGTTCTTTCCATAGTTTGGCTATTGTGGACATTGCTGCTATAAACATTCGGGTGCATGTGTCCCTTTGGATCACTACATTTGTATCTTTAGGGTAAATACCCAATAGTGCAATTGCTGGGTCATAGGGCAGTTCTATTTTCAACATTTTGAGGAACCTCCATGCTGTTTTCCAGAGTGGCTGCACCAGCTTGCATTCCCACCAACAGTGTAGGAGGGTTCCCCTTTCTCCGCATCCTCGCCAGCATCTGTCATTTCCTGACTTGTTGATTTTAGCCATTCTGACTGGTGTGAGGTGATATCTCATTGTGGTTTTGATTTGTATTTTCCTGATGCCGAGTGATATGGAGCACTTTTTCATGTGTCTGTTCGCCATCTGGATGTCTTCTTTGCAGAAATGTCTGTTCATGTCTTCTGCCCATTTCTTGATTGGATTATTTGTTCTTTGGGTGTTGAGTTTGCTAAGTTCTTTATAGATTCTGGACACTAGTCCTTTATCTGATATGTCGTTTGCAAATATCTTCTCCCATTCTGTCAGTTGTCTTTTGATTTTGTTAACTGTTTCCTTTGCTGTGCAAAAGCTTTTGATCTTGATGAAATCCCAGTAGTTCATTTTTTCCCTTGCTTCCCTTGCCTTTTGCGTTGTTCCTAGGAAGATGTTGCTGCGGCAGAGGTCGAAGAGGTTGCTGCCCGTGTTCTCCTCAAGGATTTTGATGGATTCCTTTCATACATTGAGGTCCTTCATCCATTTTGAGTCTATTTTTGTGTGTGGTGTAAGGAAATGGTCCAATTTCATTTTTTTGCATGTGGCAAGAAGATGTGGTATATATATACAATGGAATACTATGCAGCCATCAAAAGAAATGAAATATTGCCATTTGCGACAACATGGATGGAACTAGAGCGTATCATGCTTAGCGAAATAAGTCAAGCAGAGAAAGATAACTATCACATGATCTCCCTGATATGAGGAAGTGGTGATGCAACATGGAGGATTAAGTGGGTAGAAGAAGAATAAATGAAACAAGATGGGATTGGGAGGGAGACAAACCATAAGTGACTCTTAATCTCACAAAACAAACTGAGGATTGCCGGGGGGAGGGGGTTTGGGAGAAGGGGGTGGGATTATGGACATTGGGGAGGGTATGTGATTTGGTGAGTGCTGTGAAGTGTGTAAACCTGGTGATTCACAGACCTGTACCCCTGGGGATAAAAATATATGTTTATAAAAAATTAAAAAAAAAATGGAGGCTCTCACTGAGGATAAATGAGACAGAAGAAAGAATTAGTGATATAGAAGACCAAATGACAGAGAATCAAGAAGCTGAGCAAAAGAGGGACAAACAGCTATTGGACCACGAGGGGAGAATTCGATAGATAAGTGACAGCATAAGACGAAACAACATTAGAATAATTGGGATTCCAGAAGAAGAAGAAAGAGAGAGGGGAGCAGAAGGTATATTGGAGAGAATTATTGGGGAGAATTTCCCCAATAAGGCAAAGGGAACGAGCATCAAAATTCAGGAGGTTCAGAGAACACCCCTCAAAATCAATAAGAATAGGCCCGCACCCTGTCACCTAATAGTAAAATTTACAAGTCTCACTGACAAAGAGAAAATCCTGAAAGCAGCCAGGGAAAAGAAGTCTGTAACATACAATGGTAAAAATAATAGATTGGCAGCTGACTTATCCACAGAGACGTGGCAGGCCAGAAAGAGCTGGCATGATATTTTCAGAGCACTAAACGAGAAAAACATGAAGCCCAGAATACTATATCCAGCTAGGCTATCATTGAAAATAGAAGGAGATTAAAAGCTTCCAGGACAAACAAATACTGAAAGAATTTGCAAACACCAAACGAGCTCTACAGGAAATATTGAAAGGGGTCCTCTAAGCAAAGAGAGAGCCTACAGGTGGTAGACCAGAAAGGAACAGAGACCATATACAGTAACAGTCACCTTACAGGCAATACAATGGCACTAAATTCATATCTCTCAATAGTTACCCTGAATGTGAATGGGCTAAATGCCCCTGTCAAAAGACACAGGCTATCAGAATGGATAAAAAAAAAAAACCATCTATATGTTGCCTCCAAGAAACTCATTTTAAGCCCGAAGACACCTCCAGATTTAAAGTGAGGGGGTGGAAAAGAATCTACCATGCTAATGGACATCAGAACAAAGCAGGAGTGGCAATCCTTATATCAGATAAAGTAGATATTAAGCCAAAGACTATAATAAGAGATGAGGAAGGACACTATATCATACTCAAAGGGTCTGTCCAACAAGATTTAACAATTTTAAATATCTATGCCCCCAACGTGAAAGCATCCAACTATATAAACCAATTAATAACAAAATCAAAGAAACACATAAACAATAATACAATAATAGTAGGGGACTTTAACACTCCCCTCACTGAAATGGACAGATCATCCAAGCAAAAGATCAGCAAGGAAATAAAGGCCTTAAACGACAAACTGGACCAGATGGACATCACAGATATATTCAGAACATTTCATCCCAAAGCAACAGAATACACATTCTTCTCTAGTGCACATGGAACATTCTCTAGAATAGATCACATCCTCGGTCCTAAATCAGGACTCAACCAATATCAAAAGATTGGGATCATTCCCTGCATATTTTCAGACCAAAATGCTCTAAAGCTAGAACTCAACCACAAAAGGAAGTTTGAAAAGAACTCAAATACTTGGAGACTAAACAGCATCCTTCTAAAGAATGAATGGGAAATTAAAGAAGAATTGAAAAAAAATCATGGAAACAAATGATAATGAAAATAAAATAGTTCAAAATCTGTGGGACACAACAAAGGCAGTCCTGAGAGGAAAATATATAGTGGGACAAGCCTTTCTCTAGAAACAAGAAAGGTCTCAGGTACACAACCTTACCCTGCATCTAAAGGAGCTGGAGAAAGAACAAGAAAGAAACCCTAAGCCCAGAAGGAGAAGAGAAATCATAAAGATCAGAGCAGAAATCAATGAAATAGAAACCAAAAAACAATAGAACAAATCAACGAACCTAGGAGCTGGTTCTTTGAAAGAATTAATAAAATTGATAAACTCCTGGCCCAACTTATCAAAAATAAAATTGAAATGACCAAAATAAATAAAATCATGAATGAAAGAGGAGAGATCACAACTAACACCAAAGAAATACAAACTATTATAAGAACATACTATGAGCAACTCTGTGCCAATAAATTTGACAGTCTGGAAGAAATGGATGCATTCCTAGAAACATATAAACAACTACCTCTGAACCAGGAAGAAATAGAAAGCCTGAACAGACCTATAACCAGTAAGGAGATTGAAACAGTCATTAAAAATCTCCAAATAAACAAAAGCTCAGGGCTAGAGACTTCCCGGGGGAATTCTACCAAACATTTAAAGAAGAAATAATTCCTATTCTCCTGAAACTGTTCCAAAAAATAGAAATGGGAGGATAACTTCCAAACTCATTTTATGAGGCCAGCATCACCTTGATCCCAAAACCAGACAAGGATCACATTCAAAAAAGAGAGCTATAGACCAATATCCTTGATGAACACAGATGCGAAAATACTCAACAAAATACTAGCCAATAGGATTCAACAGAACATTAAAAGGATTATTCACCACGACCAAGTGGAATTTATTCCAGGGCTGCAAGGTTGGTTCAACATCTGCAAATCAGTCAATGTGATACAACAAATCAATAAAAGAAAGAACAAGAACCATATGATACTCTCAATAGATGCTGAAAAAGCATTTGACAAAGTACAGCATCCCTTCCTGATCAAAACTCTTCAAAGTGTAGGGATAGAGGGCACATACCTCAATATCATCAAAGCCATCTATGAAAAACCCACCGGAAATATCATTCTCAATGGAGAAAAACTGAAAGCTTTTCCGCTAAGGTCAGGAACATGGCAGGGATGGCAGTCAAGGGAAACCTTTGCATGTAACGTGCCTGATGGAGGATTGATAGCAGCAGCCAGAATACTCACTGTACATCAGAAAAAGCAGAAGTCATCAGGGAGTCTTGAACCACATAAATATAAAGTGATAAAAATAATATAAATAAAATAAAATAAAATAAAATAAAATAAAGAGTCCTGGATGAAAAGATTGATAGCAGATTGAATTGAATGCGAATATGTAAAGATAATTAAAATACACTTCTTTCCTTTTCTCTGTCTGTCTTCATCTGGTTTTGAAAGGTACAGATTGTTTTTCTTTTAATTTATTTGTTATTTGAGGAAGCAAGCCTATCATCCATCATCCGTTTTTGACAAAATATTCATGAATGCTTTCATTCCATATACAACCTAGTGATCATGCTAATATATGCCACAACTCCTCAACACCAGTTCCCTCATTCCTTGCATGTCATTCTTTTCTGCAACCCTCAGCTTGGTTCTCAGAGTCCTGAGTCACTGCTGGTTTGTCTCCTTCTCTGACTTATTCCCCTTCTGGCTTCCCTTATTTTCTAAGGACCATGGCATTCCTCCTAGGGCACATGCAAGAGAAGTCATATGATATTTCATTTGTCTGCTTGCTTTTTTCATTTTGCATCACCCAGTCATGTGGCATTCATGTCAATGCAAATACCAGGGTTTCATCGTCCCTGAGGGCAAAAGAATACTGTGTTGTCAACATGGTCCACACCTTCTTTATCCACTAGTCATTGCAAGAGCATTGTGGCTCATTCCACAGTTCTGCTCGAGTGGGCATTGCATCTCATTGATATGGACCATTCCACTTTCTCAGATTAAGATATTTGGTCTACATGGGTATACCCAATGCCACAGCAGATAGAGTTAACTAATGATGACAAGGTGTGCTGTCCAAGGCTCTTCCTTAAGAGTTAGCTCTCATGCAGAATGTCACTCTACTTGAAGCCTTTGTAAAAGTGTTTAAATTAAAGCCGAGTAGACAGAACCCTAATCCCTTATGACTAGTGTTTCAGAACACTAGGAGATTAGGACAGGCATCACAATACATCCATGCCCTAACATATTTTCTTGAAAACAGACTTTCCGTCTCTTAGTCTTCATTGACTCATAGGGGAAAGACACTGACAAAGGACCCTCTCACCCACAGGATCACAAACCCCATGGAAGGCTATCAATAGCCAAGATGCCTCACTGTTTCTTGAGATCTCTAGAAATTGAAGTGGAAATTTTAACACCTGGCCATTTAAGGAGAAATATTGGCCTTAAGGATGGTATACCAAAGGTCATTCTCTTTACTCTTTGTCTAGAAAGGGAAAGTGGGACATTAACACAAAGACAACCTGAGTTTTTGATTAGGCTCAGAGGAATGTTTTTTACTTCTCCCCGGGCTTCCTATCTAAAGCCATAGGACTCAAAGGTCATGAAACAGGGATGCTGCTTCAGTGAAGCCAGCTTCTGTGATGTCACAAAGCTTTGAAGACATAGAAAACACTCCTGATAATTACAGTTGCCTGGAGTAGTCATGTGTGGGCCAAAAGTATCCCAAGCACCCCCAAACCACTGGAGCCACCTGGGTCTCTCACAAAGGCAGTTTTCAAAGCGAGTTGTTGTCACCTTCTCCATGGCCGAATTTGTAGTTTGGTCATGACTATCAACACCGGCCCTCTGGACTCCAAAGAAATGCAAGGATTCAGCATTCCATCTTACCCATGAAAGACCAAGAAACAATCAGGCTGCAATCAAAGACTAAGGGTTACAACTCCGCACCCTGCACATGGGTATGGTCCTCCCACCCAATCAGGGCACTTCTGTCCAGGAAAATGGCCACCCAAGGAAAGTTTAAATGGAACACCTGCAACCATGCCAAAGACAGGTCTGAAGTCTTCAACAGTGAAGACTTGAGTACTTCTAGTGTTTCAAGAAATCGTGCTAAAACTACCTCCCAAACTTCAAAACTGACCAAGCACCAAAGACAGACTCTACACCCTCGGACCTTAGGTCCAAGAAGGACTCATGCACTTGGTGTTACAGGAGCAAACATGGAGGATGTTGGAAGAGAGCCATAGCCCTATTAGAGCCATCTGAAAGACTCATGCCTGTTTCAGGATGACAACTTGTATCTCCAAAAGGACACATTGAAGAGATTTCGAATGTCGAATGTCGAAGAACCTTGAGCATTCCCACAGGGTGGTGCAGTTACCCTCTGGGGAGCTGCATGGAGATGTGGCAGGACAAGCCTGCCTTAACCCTCCAATTACCATCCAACAAATGGTATGAAGTGATTAGCAAACAGTGCCTCTTGCAGAATACAGGGATAATCTAATGGATCCAGGAGAGGAGGAACAATGTATAAACAAGGGCCATTACACTAGGTCAGACTATGATGCTACAAGTTTGTGAGAAGATACAGGAATACAAAAACAAAACAAAACAAAACAAAACACACACACACACAGACACACACACACACACACACAAACAATAAGAACAAAAAAGCTCAGAGCCAAGGTCTGGCATTTTAGGATGGTACTCTGTACCAGGCTGCATTCCATAGGGACCTAGGTCCAAATTAAATAAAACCTCCTCTGGCCCCATTGAATCCTTGTACCCTGGTTTTGTTTTTGCTTTTTTTTTTTTTCAAATGATGCACATGCACATATTTGACAGAGAAACAGAGAGATCACAATGAGGTGGTGGAACTTGAGAGAGAGAACCTGACTTGCCTCTGAGAAGGAAACCTGAGACCAGAGTCGATGCCATGGCCCTGGGATCATGAGATGAGAGAAGGCCATTTCTGAACTGATGGACACACTCTGGACCCAGTCTTCCTCTTCTGAATACCTCCTAGTTCTAGGCAAGAACCACTGCTCAGTCTTTTTCAGCAATTCAGGGGATACAGATTTTTGGCTTGGGCTGGTGTTGCTTGAGTTCTCTGACCTGCTTTGAAGCTGATGTAGCTTGTTCCCTTGAAGTCAGTGATTGACTATGGACAAACTACTCTCCCATGCATATTTTGGTACATAAAATTCCTCCATTGTAGATTTTGCTTGGGGAATGCTACTATGTCTTGTGTTGCTCTGCTTCAGTGGTTGGGAGTCTTCTTTGCCCCTGAATCTGGATCACTGCTTCTGCTACCACAAGAAGGACATTTTCTGAGTGATTTATCAAAAAAAAAAATGTTCAGCCGCCTTCTTTTCTCTTGCTCCTAGTTCTCATAAAATAGGCACATCTTTCCATTCCTTGGAATCCATGATTTCCCTAAGCTCATTGTCAGGTTCAATCATTCTTCCTTCTCTCTTTGGATTTGCTTTCTTATTTTCCAGTATTATTCTTTCAAGTCAATAATTTTATCCTCAGATTCTGTCAGTTTTTTTGACTTTACATCCAATCCGCTACCCATCTGTTCATCATGAACTCTTTATTTTATCTTTTTTTAATCAGTTTTATCTCTGTGGTTAAAGACTTCCTGATGTCTTCTGTCTTTTTTTTTTTTTATGTATAGGGAGTATCCTGGCTATAGAGTTCGATCCTCCATTGGCCGTGACACTTGTAGAGGTTTCACTCGTATTGCATGGCCATGATCATTTTTTGTTCCTTTTCCTTAGCATCAATTGATACTTCCATCTAAATTTCTGTCTTCTTCTCTGTACTCAAAATCCAATTCTGTTTTCTAGCCTGAGATTAATTTATTTTGGAAGAAGAGGTGGTGGAGTGCCCAAGGGCTGGCCATTGAGAGAGTCTAAGGTGTGTGTGTGTGTGGCATGCATGCCCTTTGATGTTGTGTTGTTGATTTCCCCCTGTATTAGAGGCCAGTTATCTGCAGGGGCTCTAGTTTCCTGCCATTTGATGTGTTTGGGGTCTGGGCTTAATATGCTGAGGTTTAGCTTGCTGGGCTCTGGTGTGCCCGTGAAAGGAGACATTCAACCAACTCAACAGAATGAAGGCTTGCAGAGTGTAATGACCAAAAGAGAGCATGAAGGCAGGGCTTTCTTCCAGTCCACTACAGGAGAGTCTGCTTTCCTGAGACTAAGCAACTTGGACTGAGGAAAGCATCCCAAAGTGTTCTGGTGTTTGGGATTTCATGTTTACAGGTTAGGCAGCTAATATCCTCACCGTCCATTTTCCCACAGTTTCTCCTGGTATTGTCTCTGATTATGGTTTCCAGTCTGTCTGCATATGGTTCCTTGTTGGTGTCCTCTCCAGGAGAAAACCAGTGTTCTCTTGAGTCAATGTCTGCCAAGCCTGCTGATATGAAATCACCAAAATTCAAGACCCTTTGTTAACAAGATGCATGCAATGCAGACCCTCTGCTGGTCACAACCAATGACATTCGGAAATATGCTCCTAGTGAGTTCCCAGTATGCTCCACTCTCATGTGCCTTTGTCCTTTGCATTGGCTCACTGCCCTCTGAAGTACCAACTGCCCATGTCGTCTTAAACCATGTCTCCAATCGTCTCCCCTAGTTTCTGCAACTTATTTTCTCTTTTGCCATGGAGTTTAGTTTGTAGGCTTCAGTTCAGTTTCCACCAAGTTGTAGTTGATGTGGTAATCCTCCAGTTGTGTTCATGACTGAAGAAAGCGTGGAGTTCTCAGACACAACTACCATCTCACTGTCCTCCAAAGGTATCTCGGATTCTTACTGAGGCATTAGAAAGAATGAATTCTTGCCACTTGCCCCATGTGGCAGTGTTATGGAGAGCATTGGGCTATGTCACACCTATCAGTCTCAGAATGACAAATAACATACGATTTTACTCTCTCATATTAGTCAAGAAATATGTGAAAATCATAGGAAAAATGTACAAACAAGACAACTCTAAACAGGCACACAAAATATGGTGTTTGTTTGAAGGTAGGTTTCTTAGAATATGTGTTTAAAAAAGAGGACTACCTAGGACATACTTTGTAGGAAATGTGGCTGAAAGTGATGGATTCTGAATTTTCAAGGCATGTCAAATTGGATTGGTATCCAAAGAAGACCAACTTACTACCTCTTGAAATTTAATTATAAATGTTATGTGAAACACACACAGACAAATACACACACACACTCACACACAGATAAGATACACAAAAGATGGGGACAAACAGAGGAATCACAATAAATTAAGCAAACACCAAATAAAATGATATACAGGGGAAAGGCACAGAGAATCCAAGTCAGAAATCAACCAAAATGAGAATGTTTACTCCTTACCTATCAATAATTAGTTCAACTATTCAGGACTAAATTCTCCCATCACTACAAACAGATTGTTGAACTGGATGAAAATTAAAAAAAAAAAAAAAGAAAGAAAAGAAAAGAAAAAAGGCCAAACTATCCACAAGAAAACAACAAAAAGTAAACGAGCTCAACCTTCTGTTACCCATAGGAGATTTCCAAAGAATATGAAGATACACATATCTTGAAAGTGAAGGAATTGGGAAGATATAGGTTATGCAAATGACAAAGAGAAGGAAGCCAAAGAGATTGTGCCTATGGCAGATAGAGAGATTTTATGACATTGAGAGACAAAAGATTACCGGAAGGTGTTTTGTCTTGATGGAGCATCAAGACATCAGAAACTTGAAAGAATTGCCAATATATACACCACCAACATGCATGTATCTAAATGTTGGAACCATATTAACAGAAACGAAGGGAGACGGGGTCCTCAATCCAATATTGTTGGGAATTACGATATCCTTTTTCAACACAGTACAGATCATCCAGATGCGAAGGTGGTAAGGAGTAACAGACATCATCATGGAGTCTCTAGACCACCTGACCACATGCATAAAATTTTGTCTCTGAGGACCATAAGAGAAGTTCTTCCAAAGGTCAGATCTAAATTTGTGTATCACAGATAGTGTGCTGGAGTCCAAATCAAGTCGTAATTAATGGAAGTATATTAAGTGAAAGAATGGAAGAATAAGTATCTTGTATACTTATGACCATGAAGGTATGAAAACGGAAAGAAATCACTTATGAATGTGAAACAAACCCAGACACTAGTAGGTGGAAAACACAACACACTACTAAACTAGCAATGAATCAAAGAAAGAACATCCAAAGGAAGATCAGACAGTGCCATGAAATAAGGAAAGCCAAGAAACTTAACCTATATTGTTTCCCCATAAAATGTTTTCGGGATGATGTGAAAACATTTTATGTGGAAACAATATAGGTTAAATGCGTGTATTTCCAAAAATTAAAAACACAGAAAAATAGCGACCTAACTGGATGCCATAAGGAATAATAATAAGAAGAAGAACCAAACTCCAAAGTTAACAGAAAAAATGAAATACTACATTTGATTATAGAAATAAAGGAAACACAAACAAACCAAAAGGAAAAAATCAAAAGAACTCAAACGTCACTTTTGAAAACTTTAATAAACTCGGGAACCATTACCTGAATAAAACAGGGAGATAAGCACACAGCTGAAAGTATAAATCCACATGACAGCTGGTAGAAAAAAAAAAAAAACCTGAAATACCCCTCTACACAATTATGCCAGCAAATCCAAGAACTGAGAGAAAAGAAATTATTCCAAGGCACATATCAACTCCTAAATTTAGGTCACAAAATCTGAGCTCTCTACTAGTAACTAAAGCATTTGAAGCAGTAATCAAACCTCTGCCACACTCAGAAGGCCAGGTCCAAATCATTTTCCTGAGCAACTCTTCTAGACATTTAATGAAGGGAAGGTTGTTTCTTCTATTGATTCCAGAAATGGAGGCAGGGAGACTCTAGTTTACAAGTATAAAGACCCAATTCAGTTAAAGACACTATAGGAAATAAGTTACATGCCATTTCAATAAGTAAAGACAATAAAATTATAATTCTTTCCTTTTCTCTGTCTCTCCTCATCTGGTTTTGCAGATGCCTATCTACTCTCATTCGTTTTTGACTGAGTATTAACGAATGTTTCAGTTCCATATATGACCTAGTGCTCCTTCTAATATATGCCATACTCCTTAACAACCATTAATCTGTTCCCTCATTCCCTAAATGACTATCGTTTCTGTAACCCATAGCTTGGTTCTCAGAACCTGAGTCACCCCTGGTTTGTCTACTTCTCTGATTTCTTCCCCATCAATTTTCCTTTCTTTACTAAGGGCCATGGTATTCCTCCTGGGGACATACGAGGGAAGCCATATGATATGATATTTTCCTTTTTTTTTTTTTTTTTTGCTTCCCTTTTTCATTTCACATGACCCAGTTCTGTGTCATTCATGTAAAGGCAAGTACCAGGTTTTCATCCTCCCTGATGGCTGAAAAATAATCTGTTGACAATATGGACCACACTTTCTTTATCCAAGAATCTTTGCAATGACATTGTGGTTAAATCCACTGCTCTGCTGGAGTGGGGATTGCAGGCCATCAATATAGGCCGTTCCTTTTCCGATGATTAAAGGGACTTTGTCAACATGGCTATTCCCTTTACCACAGCAAGTAGAGCTAACTAACGATGACAAAAAGTGCTCTCCAGGGCTCTAAAATAAGAGTTAGCTCTGATGCAGAATATCACTCTTCTTGAAGCCTTTGCAAATGTGTTTAAGGTAAAGACATGTAGATATAGCCCTAATCCCTATGACTAGTGTTTGAGAACACTAGGAGATGAGGAAACAGAAAGCAAAATACATCTTTGCCCTAACACTTTTCCTTGGAAATGGACTTTCCATCTCTTAGTTATCAAGGACCCATAGGGAAAAGGTGCTGAGAAAGGACTCTCACCCACAGGATGACAAACCCCACGGAGAGCTGTTGATACACAAAATGCCTCACTGTTTATTGAGATCTCAAGAAATTGCAGTGGAAATAATTAAATCTAACCATCTCTTGAGAAATTCTGGCCTTAAAGAATAGTATACTGAATGTTATTTCCTTTTCTCTTTGTCTAGAAAGGGGAAGTGGGACATTAAAACCCAAGACTACCTGAGTTCTTGATGAGGCTCAAAGGGCTCTCTTTCTCTTTCCCAGGACTTCCTACCTAAAGCCATAGGACTCAAAGGTCATCAGAGAGGGACTGCACTCCAGTGAAGCCACTTTCTGTGATGTCACAAAGGTCAGAGCAAGCACTTATCATCAATCCACTCCTGAGCAGTATACTTGGCTGGATTAGTCATGGGAGGGCCAAGAGGATCCCAAGCCACCCAAACCGCTGAAGGCACCTGGGTCTCTCACCAAGGCTGTTTGTGAAGCGAGTTGGTATCACCTTCTCCATGTCCGAATTGGTAGTCTTTGGGGGGTGACTGTCAGCACCAGCCCTATGGACACTGGATAAAGACAAGAATACACCATTCTCCCTTAGCCACCAAAGGTCAAGAAGCAATCAGGTCTCAAACAAAGCCTTAGTGAAGTAATTCCATGCCCTGTATATGGGTATGGTCCTCCCACCCAATCAGGGCGCTTCTGACCAGGAAAAGGGCCACCCATGGAAAGCTTAAAGGGAACACCCACAACCATGCCAAAGACATGTCTGGAGTCTTGCAGCGAGGACATGAGTACCTCCAGTTTCTATGGAAATTGTGCCAAAACAGCCTCCCAATATTCAAAACTGACCAAGCACCAAAGGCATACTCTATACCCTAGACCCTTAGGTGCAGGAAGGACTCATGTACTTTATGTCCACAGGAGCAAGCACAGGGCATGTTGGGAGAGACCCATAGCCCAAGTGAAGCTATCTGAAAGACATTCATGCCCGTATCATTAGGACTACTTTTATATCCAAAAGGCCGCATTTGAGAGGATTTGAATGTTGAAGAACCTTGAGCATTCCCACAGGCTGGTGCAGCTACCCTCTGGGGAACTGAATGGAGATGTGGCAGCACAAGCCTGCCCTAAAACTCTCATGATCATCCCCCAAGTGGCTTCATATGATAAGCAAATAGTGCTTCTTGCCTATAATGGGCATGTCCTCATGGAGCCAGGAGAGGGTGAATAATGTGTCAACAAGGGGCAACTACCGGGGCACAGACAATGGATGCTACAGGTTGGTGAGGAGATCCAGGAAGACAAAGAGCAGGAGAATGAACAAGGGAGCTCCGAGCAAAGGTCTGGCATTTTAGTATGGGAGGAGTTGCTCTGTACCTGGCTGCATTCCATAGGAACTGGGTCCAAATTAAATAAAACGTCCTCTGGCCCAAGTCAATCCTTGAACACTGGATTTTGTTTTGTTTTTGTTTTCGTTTTTTTGTCAAATGATGCACATGCACGTATTTGACAGAGAGACAGAGAGATCACAATGAGGGGGTGGAGCTGGAGAGGGAGAAGCTGACTTGCCCCTGATATGGGAACCTGAGACCAGAGTCGATCCATGGCCCTTGATCATGACTTGAGCTTAAGGCTGCCTCTGAACTGATGGAAACACCCCGGCACCCAATCTCAGTCAATCCTTGTAAAATGTTTTTGTTTTTGTATTTTTTTTTTATCAAATGATGCATATGCATGTATTTGACAGAGAAACAGAGAAATTACCGTCAGGTAGTGGCACTGGAGAGGGGGGATCAGACTTGCATCTTAGCATATTCTGAGACCAGAATCGAGGCCATGACCTTTGGATCATGAGATGAGTAAAGCCCGCCTCTGAACTGATGGACACACAGTGGCCCAAACTTTTGTCTTTTTAATACCTCACAGTTCTAGACAAGAACCACTTCTCTGTATTGTTCAGAAAATGATTCGTCAGGTGTTGCTTGCTCTATATGGCCTGATTCTAGACCTGTTATAACTTGTTTTGAAGTCAGTGAC
Organism: Mustela putorius furo; assembly: GCF_011764305.1. Lineage (NCBI taxonomy): Eukaryota > Metazoa > Chordata > Mammalia > Carnivora > Mustelidae > Mustela > Mustela putorius. The sequence goes on along the minus strand of NW_025421566.1, from coordinate 2,422,659 downwards.
TTGGCTATGTACACACTACTTCCCCACACATAGTTGGGTAAAGAGTATCCCAGCATTGCTAGCTTGGCAGGGAGAATGACACTATGTCTTCTGTTGCTCTACTTCTGTTGATGGTTCTGGGACACCTCTCTGACTCTTAATATGGATCTCGGTTTCTGCTCCCAGATGAGGGACAATTTCAGTTCTGATTTCTCAAAGAAATATTTGGCCCTCTTTCTTCTCTCGCTCCTAGGTCTCCTACAATAAACACCTTTTTCCATTCCTTGGAGCTGATGATTTCCCTAATCTCATTGTCATGTTCCATCATTCTTCACTTTTTAATTGGCTTTGCTTCCTTATTTTCCAGTGTTTGTCATCCAGGACACTAATTTGATCCTCTGCTTCTTCCAGGTTCTTGAGATTTGCCTGCAGTCTGTTACCAATCCTTTCATCAGATACTATTTTATTTTTATCACCTTTATCTCTGTGGTTCAAGACTCCCTAATGCCTTCTGTGTTTTTCTGATGTACAGTGAGTATCCTGGCTGCTGCTTTCCATCTTTTTGCAGTCGTGTTACATGTACAGGTTCCACTTCGATTGCCTGGTCATGAACATTTCTTCTTTGCCTTCGGCATCAGTTGATTCTTCCATTTTGCATTGGATCTAGATATCTCTCTTCTTCTCTGTATTCAAAAGCCCATTCTTTTTTCTATTTTTTTAAATTTTCAGCATAACAGTATTCATTATTTTTGCACCACACCCAGTGCTGCATGTAATACATGGCCTCTATAATATCCACAACCTGGTTCCCCCAACCTCACACCCCCTGCCACTTCAAACCCCAAAGATTGTTTTTCAGAGTCCATAGTCTCTCATGGTTCACTTCCCCTTATTTCCCTCAACTCCCTTCTACTCTCTAACTCCTCAAGTCCTCCATGTTATTTGTTATGCTTCAGAAGTAAGTGAAACCATAGGATACTTGACTCTCTCTGCTTGAGTTACTTCATTAGAATAATCTCTTCCAGTACCGTCCATGTTGCTATAAAAGTTGGGTATTAATACTTTCTAATGGAGGCATAATACTCCATACTGTATATGAACCATATCTTCCTTATCCATTCATCCCTTGAAGGAATCTTGGTTCTTTCCACAGTTTGGCGACCATGGGAATTGCTGCTATAAACTTTGGGTTACAGATGACCCTTCTTTTCACTGCAGAGTCATAGGGAAGCTCCATTTTTTATTTCTTGAGAAATCTCAATACCGTTCTCCAAAGAGGCTGCACCAATTTGCATTCCAATCAACAGTGTAAGAGGGTTCCCATTTCTCCACATCCCCGCCAACACACGTTTCCTCTCTTGCCAATTTTGGTCATTCAACTGGTGTAAGGTGATATCTCGATGTGCTTTTCATTTGAATCTCCCTGATGACTGGTGATGATGAACATTTTTTCATGTGTCTGACAGCTCTCTGTATGTCTCCATTGGAGATATGTATGTTCATATCATTTGCCCATTTTTTGATATGATTGTCTGTTTTGTGCGAGTTGAGGTTGAGGAGTTCTTCATAGATCGTGGATATCAAACTTTTGTCTGTACTGTCAATTCCAAATATCTTCTCCCACTCTGTGGGTTGCCTCTTTGTTTTCTTGTCTCTGCAGAAGATTTTGATTTTGACCCCTTTCCCTCTAACTACCCATGTCCTCCATGCTTTTAGTTATGCTCCACAAATAAGTGAAACCATATGATAATTGACTCTCTCTGCTTGACTTATTTCATTCAGCATAATCTCTTCCAGTCAAATCCATGTTGATACAAAAGTAGGGTATTCGTCCCTCTGATGGAGTCATAATACTCCATAGTGTATATGGACCACATCTTCCTTATCCATTTGTCTGTTGAAGGGCATCTTGGTTCTTTCCACAGTTTGGACAACCATTGCTGCTATAAACATTGGGATACAGATGGCCCTTCTTTTCACTACATCTGTATCTTTGGGGTAAATACTCAGGAGTGCAATGGCAGAGTCATAGGGAAGTTCCATTTTTAATTTCTTGAGGAAACTCCACACTGTTCTCCAAAGAGGCTGCACCAACTTGCATTCCCACCAACAGTGGAAGAGGGTTCCCCTTTCTCCACATACCCTCCAACACATGTTGTTTCCTGTCTTGCTAATTTTGGCCATTATAACTGGTGTAAGTTGATATCTCAATGTATATCTTGAAAGAAGTTGCTGTGGCTCATATCAGAGTGATTACTGCCTATATTCTCCTCTAAGATGCTGATGGATTCCTGTCTCACGTTGAGGACTTTTATCCATTTTGAGTTTATCTTTGTGTATGGTGTAAGAGAATGGTGGAGTTTCATTCTCCTACATATAGCTTTTCAGTGTTCCATCACCATTTATTGAAGAGACTGTATTTTTACCACTGTATATTTTTTCCTGTTTTGTCGAAGATTATTTGCCCATAGAGTAGAGGGTCCATATTTGGGATATCTATTCTATTCCACTGGTCTATGTGTCTAATTTTTATGTAAGGACCATTCTGTCTTGGTGATCACAGCTTTGTAGTAAAGCTTGAAATCAAGTAATGTGATGCCCCCAGTTTTATTTTTGTTTTTCAACATTTCCTTAGTGATTCAGGGTCTCTTCTGAATCCATTCAAAATTTAGGATTATTTGTTGCATCTCTTTGAAGAATACCAGAGCAATTTTGATTGGAATGGCATTAAAAGAATACATTGCTCTAGGCAGTATAGACAATTTCACACTGTTTATCCTTTTGATGCAAGAGCATGGAATGGTCTTCCATCTTTTTGTGTCTTCTTCAATTATTTTCATGAGTGTTCTGTAGTTCCTTGAGTACAATTCCTTTACCTCTTTGGTTAGGTTTATTCCCAGGTACCTTATGGTTCTTAGTGCTATACTAAATTGAATTGATACTCTAATTTCTTTTTCTGTATTTTCATTGTTAGTGTACAAGAAAACCACTGATTTCTTCACATTGACTTTGTATCCTGCCAAGTTGATGAATTGCTGTGAGTTCTAGTGGTTTGGGGGTGGAGTCTCTTGGGTTTTCCATATAATGAATCATGTTATCTGCAAAGAGAAAGAGTTTGAATTCTTCATTTCCAATTTGGATACCTTTTATTTCTCTTTGTTGTCTGACTGCTGCTGCTAGGACTTTTAATACTATGGTGAACAAACAGCTTAGAAACCATGAAAAAGAATGAGGGAAATAAATAATGCCATGAAACGTTCCAATGTCAGAATTATCGAAATCCCTGAAGGGAAGGATAAATAAAGAAGTCTCAAAGATCTAGTGAAACAAGTTCTTCATGAAAAATTTCCCAATCTCACATATTGAACCAGCAATCATGTACCAGAGGCCTAACGGTCTCCTCCCAAGATTATAGATACCAAAAACAAACCATCAAGAAAACTGATAGTCAAATTGAGGAATCATAATCGAAGGTAAAATCTTTTGAAAGCCACTAGTACATAGAGGTTCCTTACTTACAGAGGAAAGCCCATCAGAATCACGTCAGACCTCTCCACAGAGACGTCTCAAGCAAGAAAGGCCTGGAAAGATATATTCAGGGCACTAAATGAGAAGAACATGCAGCCAGGAATACTTTATCCAGCAAGACTGAGATTCAAAATGGATGGAGAGATAAAGAGTTTCCAAGACCGGGAAGGCTTAAAAGACAATGCAACTACCAAGCCGACACTGAATGAATATTAATGGGGGTTCTATAAAAGAGGAAAAAGTCCTAAGAATAGCATTGAACAGAAATGTAGAGACAATTTACAGAAAGATAGACTTCAAAGGTCACACAATGTCAATAAAAACATATCTATCAATAATCACTCTCAATGTGAAAGGCCTAAATGTGCCCCCCTAAAATGGCACAGGGTTGCAGGTTGGATAAAATGACAGGATCCGTCCATACGTTGTCTACGAGAGACTTTTGAACCTAAAGATACACCCAGACTGAAAGTGAAAAGACGGAAAAACATCTTTCATGCCAATGTACTCAATAGAAGGCTGGCGTAGCAATTCTCATATCCGATAAATTAGATTTTAAACTAACGACTACAGTCAGAGATACAGAAGGACATTACATAATTCTTAAAGGGACTATCAACCAAGATGATCTAACAACTGTAAATAGCTCTTCCCCCAATATGGGTGCAGCCAATTACATAAGAAAACTGATAATCAAGATAAAAAGTCATATTAATATGAATGCATTAATAGTAGGAGATCTTAACACACCTCTTTTATAAATAGACAGATTATCCAAGAAGAAAATCCATAAACAAACAATAGCATTTACTGACACATTGGACCAGATGGACCTCATAAATATATACAGAACATTCATCCCTAAAACAACAGAACACTCATTCTCTCAAGTGCACATGGATCTCACTCACTATCCACCAAGACGATCTAACAATTGTAAATATCTATGCCCCCTATATAGGAGCAGCCAATTACATAAGAAACTGTTAGACAAGATAAAGAGTCATATTGACATGAATACATTATAGTAGGAGATTGTAACCTGCCTAACATCATCCAAGCAGAAAATCCATAAAGAAAGCATTAAATGACACATTGGACCACATGGATCTCATAGATATATACAGAATATTCCACCCTAAAATCACAGAATACTCATTTTCTCAAGTGCACATAGAACATTCACAAGAATAGACCACATACTGGCTCACAAATCAGGACTCAACCTATACCAAAAGAATGAGAATATTCCCTGCATATTCTTAGATCTCAATGCTTAGAAACTGGAGATCAATCACATGAAAATGTTCCTAAGGAACTCAAACACCTGGAAGCTAATGAGCTCCTTGGTTAAGAATGCTTGGATCACCACACACGAAAATAGACTCCCAATGGATGAAAGACCTCAATGTGAGTAAGGATTTCATCAAAATCCTTGAGGAGACCAGAGGCAGCATCCTCTTTGACCTCAACCGCAGCAACATCTTTCTAAGAACATCACCAAAGTCAACAGAAACAAGGAAACAAATGAACTATTGTGATTTCATCAAGATCAAAAGGAAACAGTGAGCAAGACCAAAAGACAACTGACAGACTGGGAGAAGATATTGCAAATGACATATCCAATAAAGGGCTAGTATCCAATATGTATAAAGAGCTTGGAAAACTCAACACACAAAGAACAATGTAATACTCTGCAACCATCAAAAGAAAATAAATCTTGCCATTTGCAAGGACGTGAATGGAACTAGAGGGTATTATGCTTAACAAAATAAGCCAATCGGAAAAAGATAACTATCATATGATCTCCTTGATATGAGGAAGTGGAGATGCAATGTGGGGAGTTTGGGGAGTACGAAAAGAACAAATGAAAGAACATGGGATCGGGAGGGAGACAAACAATAAAGGACTCAATCTCAAAAACTAGACTGAGGGTTGTTGGGGTGAGTGGGGACAGGAGACCGTGGTGAGGATATGGACTTCGGAGAGGGTATATGCTATGATTAGTCCTGTGAATTGTGTAAACTTGGCGATTCACACACCTGCATCACTGGGGATAAAAATAAGTTATATATTGATAAAAATAATGAATTAATTACTTTAAAAATGTTTAAAAAGATAGAAATCTTGAATCAACCAGGAGATCAAAGAAGAACTCAAACAATTCAGGGAAAACAATGGGAATGAAGACATTTTGGTCCAAAACCTATGGGATACAGCAAAGATGGTCGTAATGGAGAAATACATAACCATCCAAGCTTCCCTCAAAAAATATGTAAAAATCCAGAATGCACCAGCTGTCTCTACACCTTAATGAACTGGAGAACCAACAACAAATCAAACCAACTCCATACATAAGAAGGAAGATAATCAAGACTAGAGCTGAGATCAATGAGGTAGAAACCAGAGATACAGTAGAACATATCGATGAAACTAAATTTGGTTTTTTGAAAGAATCAATAAGATCGACAAACAATTGGCCACACTAATCTTAAGGAAAGAAATAAAGCCAAAATTAATAAAATAATGAATAAAAAGGGAGAGATAGCAACTAACACCAAGGAAACAATTATCAGAAGTTATTATCAATAGTTATATGCCAATAAGCTAAGCAATCTAGATGAAAGAGATGCTTTCCTGGAAAAATTTAAATGCCCAAAATTGAACCAGGAAGAAATTAACAACCTGAATAGAATGATATCTAGTAACTAGATTTAAGCAGTGATCAAAAACCTCTCAAAAAACAAGAGCCTAGTACCTGAGGGATTCCCTGGGGAATTCTACCAAACTTTCAAAGAAGAAATAACACCTATTCTCCTGAAGCTGTTTCAAAAATTGAACCAGAAGAAAAACGTCCAGACTCTTCCTATGAATCCAGCATTACCCTGATCCTTTAACCAGGCAAGGACCCTATCAGAAAAGAGAATTTTAGACCAATATCACTGATGAATATGGATGAATATGGATGGAATCTCAGCAAGATCCTAGAACAGGATCCAACAGCACATTTAAAAAAAAATCCACCATTACCAGGTGGGATTCATCATTTGCAAATCAATCAATGTGATAGAACAAATCAATATGAGAAGAGAGAAGAACCACATGGTCCTCTCAATTGATGCAGAAAAAGCATCGGACAAAATTCAGCATCTGTTCCTGATCAAAACTCTTCAAAGTATAAGGATAGAAGGACCATTCATGAACTTCATCAAATCTATTATAAAAGACTCACAGCAAATATCATTGTCAATGGGAAAAAGCTTGCAGCCTTCCTGTTGAGATCAGAAACTTAAGGAAACCCACTCTCACCAATCTAGTTCATCAATATATTAGAAGTCCTAGCAATAGCAATCAGACAACAAAGAGAAATAAAAGGTATCTAAATTGGCAATGAAGAAATTAAGCTCCTCTCTTTGCACATGACATGATTCTTTATATGGGAATTCCAAAAGACTCCACCCCGCAAACTACTAGAACTTATATAGTAATTCAGTAATGTGTCAGGATACAAAGTCAATGTATAAAACAGGGGCTTTCTTTTACACTAACAATGAAAATACCGAAATGGAATTTAGAGAATCAATTTCATTTACTATAGCACCAAGAAGCATAAGATACCTGGGAATAAACCTAAACAAAGAGGTAAAAGAACTGTATTTGAGGAACTACAGAACACTCGTGTAAGAAATGGAAGAAGACACAAAAACAAGAAAACCATTCCATGCTCTTGGATCCGAATAATAAACATTGTGAAAATGTCTATACTGCCTCTAGCAATCTATCCTTTTAATGCCATTCCCATCAAAATTCTACAGGTGTTTTTCAAAGACCTGGAGCAAATAATCCTAAAATTTATATGGAATCAGAAGAGAAGCTGAATTGCTAATGAAATCTTGAAAAACAAACATATAACTGAGAGCATCGCATTACCTGATTCCAAGCTTTACTACAAAGCTGTGATCACCAAGACAGCATGGTACTGGCTTAAAAAGTGACATGTAGACCAGTGGAACAGAGTAGAGAGCCCAAATATGGACCCTCAACTCTATGGACAAATAATCTTCGACAAATCAGGAAAAAAATATACAGTGGAAGAAAGACAGTCTCTTCAATAAGTAGTGATGGGTACACTGGACAGCTATATGTAGAAGAATGAAACTCGACCATTCTCTTACACCCTACACAAACATAACTCAAAATTGATAAAGACTTCAGCATGAGACAGGTATCCATCAGAATATTAGAGGAGAAGATAGGCAGAGATTTCTTTGATATCAGCCACAGCAGCATCTTTCTATATATGGCTGCAAGGAAAAAAAAAAAAGAAAAAAAAAGAATAAATGAACTTTGGGCTTTATCAAAATAAAAAGCTACTGCACAGCAAAGGAAACAGTCAACAAAACAAAGAGGCAACCCACGGAATGGGAGAAGATATTTGCAAATGACAGTACAGACCAAAGGTTGATATCCAGGATCTATAATGAACTCCTCAAACTGAACACACACAAAACAGACAATCATATCAAAAGATGGGCAGAAGATATGAACAGACTCTTCTCTAAGACATCAAATGGCTATCAGACACATGAAAAAATGTTCATCATCACTAGCCCTCAGGGAGATTCAAATGAAAACCACATTGAGATACCACCACACCATTTGGAATGGCCAAAATTAGCCAGACAGGAAACAACATGTGTGGGAGAGCATGTGGAGAAAGGGGAGTCCTCTTACACTGTTGGTGGGAATGCAAGTTGGTTAAGCCGCTTTGGAAAACAGTTGGAGGTTCCTCAAGAAATTAAAAATAGAGCTTCCCTATGACCTTGCAATTGCACTAGTGGGTATTTACACCAATGCTACAGATATAGTAAAAAGAAGGGCCATCTGTACCCACTATTTATAGCAGCAATGTTCATGGTTGTCAAACTGTGGAATGAACCAAGATGCCTTTCAATGGACGAATGGATAAGGAAGATGTGGTCCATATAGACTATGGAGTATTATGCCTCCATCAGAAAGGACGAATACCAAACTTTTGTAGCAAAATGGAAAAGACTGGAAGAGATTATGCTGAGTGAAATAAATCAAGCAGAGAGAGTCAATTATCATACGGTTTCATTTACTTGTGGAGCATAATAAGTACCATGGAGGACAAGGGGGAATTAAAAGGAGAAGGAAGTTGAGGAAAATTAGAAGGGGTATAGAGAATCATGAGAGACTATAGAATCTGAAAAACAATCTGAGGGTTTTAAGAGGCGGTGGTTTGGAGTTTGGGAGAACCAGCTGGTGGGAATGGGAGAGGGCATGGATTGGATAGATCACTGGGTGTGGTGCAAAAACAATGAATAAAATAAAGAAAAAAATAAATTAACAATAAATAAGTGTTATGTAAAATGCACACTGACAACACATACACACACACACAAAGAGATAAGACACAAAAAGATGGGGAGGAAGTGATGAATCACACTAAAGGAAGCGAGCCTCAAAGAAAATACCATAAAGGGGAAAGGAACAGAGAATCTAAGTCACAAACCAAACAAAATGGTAAATATAACTCCTTCATTATCAATAAGTAGTTCAGGTATACAGGATAAAGTCTCCTATCACTACAAAAACATTGTTGGACTGAATGAAAATTTAGAAGAAAAAAAAAAGGCCAAGAAGTTTATGAGAAAGAACAAAAACAAAGTGAGCTCAACCTTATATTAACCATAGCAAATTACCTTCCACTATAAAGATACACATAGATTGAAAATGAAGGATTTGGGAAGACAATGATTATGCTATTGGCAACGAGAAGAGAGCCAAAGTAATTGTGCCTATGGCAGATAGATTTTATAGCTTTGAGAGACAAAAGATTACGGGAAGGTGTTTTGTCTTGATGGAGCATCAAAACATCAGAAATGTGGATGAATTGCAATGTATACACCACCTTCCTGGCTGTATCTAAATGTTGGAAGCATTATCACAATGGGATGGAGATTAGGACCACAATCCAATATTGTTGGGGACTATGATATCCAATTACAGCACAGGACAGATCATCCAGATGGAAGATTCTAAGGAATAAAAGACGTCATCATGGGCTCTCTAGACCTACTGAACTTTGGGGAAACATGCATAAGATTGAGTCCCTGAGGACCATAAGAGAAGTTCTTTCCAAGGTCATACCTTACATTGTCTATCACAGATCCTGTGCTGGAGTCCAACTCTAGTCGTCATTAATAGAAGACATTTCAATTACTATTTTATAAACTTATGAACACGAAGGTAAGAAAAAAGAAAAAAAATCACTTATGAATGGATAACACAGACAGACACTAATAGGTGGAAAACAGTACACACTCGAGAACTAGCAATGAATCAAAGAAAGAAAATCAAAAGGAAAATCAGAAAGTACCTTGAACAAAGAAAATTCAAGAAACTTATAAGATGATGCCAAAATATTTTATGGGGAACGAATATAGGATTAAATGAGTATACTTACAAAAATTCAAAACACTGAAAAAAGGAACCTAACATGATGCCATAACAAACTTAAAAAGAAGAATCAATCTCTAAGTTAACAGGAAAAAGAAAATAATGCATATGATCATCGAAATAAAAGAAATACAAACAAACCAATACGAAAAAATCAGGAGAACTCACAGGTCAGTTTAGAAAATTTTAACAAACTGGAGGAGCCATTACCTGGAAAAAACTGGGAGACAAGCATACAGCTGAAAGAATGAGACCACATGACAACTGATAGGAAAAAAAAAAATTCTAAAAGACTTCTATACAGAATTATGCCGGCAAATCCAAGAACTGAGAGAATAGGATTTATTCCAAGACACATATCAAATTCCAAGATTAGATCAGGAAACCTACAAAATCTGAGCTCTCTACTAGTGACAAAGCGTTTGAAGCAGCAATCAAACACCTCCCAATACACAGAAAGCCAGGTCTAAATCATTTTCCTGGTCAACATTTCTAGATATTTAATAAAGTCAATGTCATTTCTTCTCATCGATCCCAGAAATGGAGGAGGCAGGCAAATTCTGATGTACAAGTATAAGGACCTAATTCAGATAAAGACATTATAGGAAACAAATTCCATGCCATTTTAATAAGTAAAGATAATAAATAAATAATTCTGTCCTCTTCTGTCTGTTTTCATCTGGTTTTGCAAGGGCCAGTTTGTATTTATTTTAATTTTTTGATATGTAGAGGAAGCCAGCCTATCATCCATCATTTGTTTTTGACAGAGCATTCACTGATACTTTAGCTCCATATATGACCTAGTGCCCATCTTAATATATGCCACAACTTCTCAAAACCCATTAACCAGTTCCCTCATCCCCTTCATGTCTCCCTTTTCTGTAACTCTAAGCTTGTTTCAAAGAGTGCTGAGTCACTCAGGAGTGATATCCATTTGCCTCCTTCTCTAATTTCTTCCCCTTCAGTGTTCCCTTTCTTTACTAAGAGCCAAGGTATTCCCCTTCCTTTACTCAGGGCCAAGGTATTCCTCATGAGGCACACACAGGGGAAGCCATATGATATTGCCCTATGTCTGCTTGCCTTTTTCATTTTGAATCACCCTTTTCTGTGTCATTCCGGTCAATGCAAGTACCAGGGATTCATCCTCCCTGATGACTGAGGAATACACTGTTGCCAATATTAACCACACTTTTTTTATCCTCTAGTCTTTGCAAGGGTATTGCCACTCAATCCACAGTTCTGCTCCAGTGGGCATGGCAGGCCATCGATATAGGCCATTCCTTTTCCTCTTATTGAAAGGACTTGATCAAAATATCTATACCCATTACCACAGCAGGTCAAGTTACCTAATGAGGACAAGGGGTGCTGTGCAGGGCTCTTCCTTCAGCATTAGCTCTCATGTAGAATGTCACTCTCCTTGAAGCCTTTGCAAAGGTGTTTAAGGTAAAATCAAGTAGACAGAGCCCTAATCCCTAATGACAGGTGTTTCAGAACAGTAGGAGATGAGGAAGCAAGAAGTACAAATGAGGAAGCAAGAAAGCACAATACATCCATGCCCTAACATTTTTCCTTGAAAACGGACTTTCCATACCTTAATCCTCACTGACCCATAGTGAAAAGACAATGAGAAAGGACTCTCTCACCACAGGATGACAAACACCACAGAGCTCTGATGATATCCAAGAGGCCTCATTGTTTACTGAGATCTGTAGAAATTGCAGTGGAAATAGGGAAACCTTGTGATCTCTGTATAAATGTTGGCCCAAATGGTGGTATACCAATTGTCATTTTCTTTTATCTTTATCTAGAAAGGGGAAGTGGGAAATTAACACAAGACAACCTGAATTCTTGATCAGTCTTAGAGAGCTCTTTTTCTGTCCTTCCAGGGGCTTCTCCCAAAGTCATAGGATGCATAGGTCATGAGAAAGGGAAAGGTGCTTCAGTGAAGCCAGCTTTTATGATGTCACAAAGCTTTGAGGTCATAGCCATGCCTGAACACTACACTTGGAAGGAGTAGTCATGGGTGGGCCAAGAGGATCCCATGCCCTCCCAAACTGCTGGAGCCGCCTGGGTCTCTCACCAAGGCAGTTTGCAAAGCAAGTTGGTGTCACATTCTCTTTTGCCAAATATGTAATCTTTGGTCATGACTGTCAGCACCATCCATCTAGACTCTGGATAAAGGCAAGAACCAAACATTCCATCCTACCCACAAAAGGCCAAGAAAGAACCAGGCCTCAACAAAGTGTCAGGGGAGGAACACCACACGCCACACATACATATGGTCCTCCCAGCCAGTAATGGTGCTTCTGACCAAGAAAAGGGCCACCCAAGGAAAGCTCAAAGGGAACACCCAAAACCATTCCAAAGACATATCTGGAGTCTTCAACAGCAAGGACTCCAGTACTTTAACGTCTGAAGAAATCATGCCAAAAGAGTCTCTCAATCATCAAAACTGACCAAGCACAAAGGCAGACTTCACAACCTAGAACGTGAGGCACAGAACAGACGCATGTACTTGGAGTCCACATGAGTAAGCATGGATCATATTGCAAAAAGCCCATAGCCCAAGTGAAGCCATCTGAAAGACTTTCATGCCCGTTTTAGGATGTCAACATGTATCTCCAAAAGTCATCATTGAACATGATTCGAATGTCGAGGAACCTTGAGCATTCCAACAGGGTGGTGCAACTACCCTCTGGGGAACTGAATGGAGATGTGGTAGCACAAACCTGCCTTAACCCTCTCATGACCATCTCCGAAATGGTTTCATTTGATAACCAAACAATGCTTCTTGCGGAAGACAGGCATGTTCTAATGAAACCAAGACAGGTTGAACAATGCGACAACAAAGGGCCATTACAGTGGGACAGACAGCTGATGGTACAGGTTGGTGAGGAGATACAGGAAGAAAAAGAAAAAGGGAATTAATAAGGGATCACATAGCGAAGGTCTGGCATTTTAGGATGGTTGGAGGTACTCTGTACCTGGCTGCATTCTATAGGGACCTAGGTCCAAAAAAAAAAAAAAAAAAAAAAAAAAAAAAACAAAACAAAAAAGCATAAACCATCCTCTGGCCCCAGTAAATCCTTGTAAACTCTTTTTGTGTTTGTTTTTTTGGCAAATGATCCACATGCACTTTCGACAGAGAGACAGAGATAACAGTCAGGGGGTGGAGCTGGAGAGGGAGAAGCAGACTTTTCCCAGAGCAGGGAATCTGAGACCATTGTTGATGCCATGATCCTGGGGTCATGAGTTGAGCTAAAGGCTGCCTTTGAACTGATGGACACACCCTGGGACTCAAACTTTATCTTCCTAATACCTCCTAGTTCTAGAAAAGAACCACGGCTCTCTCACTGTTCAGAAATGCATGGGATATGGATTTTTGCTTGGGCTGGTGTTCAAGAGCTGGTATTGCTTGTCAACTTGAAGTCAGTGACTTGACTATGAAGACATTTCTCTCCCATGGATATTTTCTTAAGGAGAATACATGCATTACGAACTTTTGAAGGGGTTTGGCACTATATCTTGTGTTGCTCTTTTTCTGTTGATGGTGATTGGAATCCTCCCTATCTCCAAATATGGTTCTCCATTTTTGCTCCAAGATGAGGGGCATTTTCAGCTCTGATTTCACAAAGAAAAGTTTGGCCCTCTTTTTTCTTTCTCTCCTAGGTCTCCTCACATAAGCACCTCTTGCTATTACTTGGAGTCAATGATTTCCCTAAGTTCATTGTCATGGTCCATCATTCTTTCTTCTCTCTTTGGATTTGCTTCCTTATTTTCTAGTCTTTTTCTTCCAGGTCACTCATTGGATCCTCTGATTCTACCAGACTGCTGGACTTTGCATCCAGTTGTTACCAATCTTTTCATCAGGAACTCTTTATTTTCTTTTATTTTTATCAGTTTTATCTCTGTGATTCGAGACTCCCTGATATCTTCTGTGTTTTCTGATGTACAGGGAGTATCCTGGCTGCTGCTTTCAATCCTCCATCGGGCGTGTTATATGTAGAGGATTCACTCTGATTGTCTGGCCAAGATCATTTCTTGTCCTTTTTCCTCGGCATCAATTGATTCTTTCATCTTAGCACTGGATCTAGGTTTTTGACTTCTTTTCTGAATTCAAAAAGCCCATTCTGTTTTCTACACTGAGGGTAATTTCTTTTGGAAGAATGGATCATAGATTGCTCAAGACTGGCCCTTGAGGCAGTCTTGCGGGTGTGTGGTATGCATGCCCTCTGCTGTTGTGTTGTGGCTGTCCCCTGTCCTTGACGGCAGTCTTCTTCAGAGGCTCTCATGCCTGAGCAAAATAGGGTGAGGTTTAGCATGGTGGGCTCTGGTGTACCTGTGAAAGAAGATGTTGAACCAACTCATCAGAACGGATGGCTGCAGAATGCTGTGGTCAGGAAAGAGCATGTGGGCAGGGCTTTTTTCTAGTTCCCTACAGGAGACTCTGTTCTCCTGGGACTAAGCAACATGGACTGAGGAAGGCAGTCGCCCCAGAGTTCCACAATTACGACTTTGTGTTTGCAGGTTAGGCAGCTAACGTCCTCATCACCCTATCTTTGGACAGTAGGTCAGTCTTGATATTGCTCCTGCGAAAGCCCAAAATTTATTTTGCCACCATAAAGTCATCTCCATGCATATTGCCTATCACGGATGCACTGCCAGAAGCCACTATCTTCCCACTGTGTCTCCTGGTACTGTCTTTGATCATGGTTTCTAGGCTGTCTTCACCTGGTTGCTTGTTGGTGTTTTCTCCAGGAGAAACTCAGTGTTCTCTCGAGTCTATGTCTGCAAGTCTGCTGATCTTAAATCTCCAGGACTCAAGACTCATTGTTGCCAAGAAGTCATGCCATTCAGACCCTTTGATGGTCACAGCCAATGGTTTCAGGAAACATGCTCCTTTTGACTTCTCAGTGTGCTCCTGTCTCCTGTGCCATTTTCTTTCACATTGGCTCACTTTTTTCTGAAGCACCAACCGTCCATGTCTTCCCAAAGCCATGTCTCCAACTTCACCAATAGTCTCTGCTACTTCTTTTCTCTTTTGCTGTGGAGTTTTGTTTGTTGCCTTCATATAATTTACTGCCATGTTGCTCTTGATGTGGTAATCTCCCAGTTTTGTTCAAGCATGAAGAAAAGTTTGAGTTCCCAGCCACTACTACCATCTCACTGTCCTCCGAAGACACTGCAAACTCCTACCCAGCCATACAAGAATAAATCGTTGCCCCTTGCCTCATATGGCAGAATTGTGTAGAGCACTGGGCTACGTCACATCTATCCTTGTCAGAAAGAGAAATAACACACAATTTCACTCTCTCATGGTAGTCAAGAAACATGTGAAAAAGAATAGGAAAAAGGGACAAACAATACTCCTGTAACCAGTCATACTATTTTTTCTTTGTATGTTTGAAGACCAGTTAGTGAGAATATGTGTTTTTAAAAGAGGACTAAATGAGACATGCTTTGTAGGAAATATGGCTGAGTAATGGAATGTAAGTTTTCAAGTCATATCAAATTGAATTGCTATCCATAAAAGACCAATTTCTTATCTCTTGAAATTTCATTATAAGTGTTATATGAAACACACACACACACACACACACACACACACACACACACGAGGCACACGAAAGATGGGGAGGAAGTGAGGAATCACACTAAAGGAAGCAAACCCCAAAGAAAATATCATAATGTGGAAAGTTACATTAGGACTCCAAGTTAGAAATCAACCAAAATGAGAAAGATAACTCCTAACCTATCAATAATTACTTCAAGTATTCAGGATAAAATTATCCTATCACTATAAACAGACTGTTGGACTGGATAAAAAAATTTTAAAAAAGCAAAAAAAAATGTCAATAGGAAAAGAACGGAAACTAAACAAGCTCGACCTTATGTTGCCCATAAGAGATTTCCTTCAACTACAAAGATACACACAAAGATAACTTCTAATATAAAGTGAAGGAATTAGGAAGTCCTAGGTTATGCAACTGGCAAGGAGTGGAGAGCCAAACTGTGCTTTTGGCAGAAAGAGAGATTTTATGGCTTCAAGACACAAATAAGTTAAAAGAAATTAACAGAAAATTAACAGTTAACAGAAGTTAAAGTTAACAGAAAACTTAAGAGTTATAAGAATAAAAGTTAGCAGGAGAATTGAAATAATGCATATGATCATCAAAATAAAATAAATATAAACAAACTAATAGGAAAAATTCAGGAGAACTCACACGTCTTTTTAGAAAACTTTAACAAACTGGAGGAGGCAATACCTGGATAAAACTGGGAGACAAGCATACAGCTGAATGTATGAGAACACATGACAATTTATAGATAGGAAAAAATTTCCTAAAAGACACCTTTACACAATTATGCCAGCAAATCCAAAAATAGGATAAATTCTAAGAAGCATATCAATTCCCTCGTTTAGGTATAAAACCTACAAAATCAAGCTCTCTAGTCAAGACCAAGGTGTTTGAAGCAGTAATTAAACACCTCCCTAAAGACAGAAGGCCAGGTCCAAATCATTTTCCTGGTCAACTCTTTTAGACATTTAATGAAGGCAATGTGTTTTCTTCTCATCGATTCCAGAAATGGAGGAGGCGGGTAGACTCTACTTTACAAGTATAAAGACCTAATTCAGATAAGGACATTTTAGGAAACAAATTCCATGACATTTCAATAAGGAAAGATAATAAAAATACAATTCTTTCCTTTTCTCTGTCTTCACCTGTTTTAGAAAAGACCAGTTTGTTTTTATTTTAATTTTTTGTTATGTTGAAATAGAAGGCCTATCAACCAATCATACGTTTTTGACAGAGTATTCACGGATGTATTAGTTCGATATACGACCTAGTGCTCATCGTGATATATGCCACAACTCCTCAACACCCATTAGCCAGTTCCCTCATTCCCTGCATGTCCCTCTTTTATGTAACCCTCAGCTTGGTTCTCATAGTCAGGAGTCACTCCTGGTTTCTCTCTTTCTGTGACTTCTTCTCCTTCAGTTTTCACTTCTTTCCTTCCATGGTATTCTTCCTGGGGCACATAGGAAGGAAAATATATGATATTTCCCTTTGTCGGCTTGCCTTTTTTGTTTTGCATAATCCAGTCCTATGGTATTCATGTCAATGCAAGTACCAGGGGTTCATCCCCCCTGAGGAATACTCTGTTGCCAAGACGGACCACACCTTCTTTATCCATTACCATTTGCAAGGGCATTGCAGCTCAATGTTCTGCTCAAGTGGGCATTGCAGGGCATCGATATAGGCCGTCCTTTCCTTTGATTGAAGATACTTGGTTAACATGGCTATGCCCATTACCACAGCAGGTAGCGTTAACTCATGATGACAAGGAAAGCTGTCCAGGGATCTTCCATAAGGCTAAGCTATTATGCAGAATGTCACTCGCTTGAAGACTTCGCAAATGTGTTTAAGTTAAAACAAGGTAGACAGAGCCTTAATCCCTTATTACTAGTGAATTGAACACTAGGAGATGAGGACACAGACAGCACAATACATGCATGTCCTAACATTTCTGCTAGATAATGAAATTTCCATTCCTTAGTCATGACTGACCCATAAGGAAAAGATGCTGAGAAAGGACTTTCTCACCCACAGGAAGACAAACCTCAAAGAGAGCTATTGATACCCTCTATATTTTCAGTGGAAATATGAACAACTTGATTTCTCTGGAGAAATGTTGCCCTAAAGGATGGCATACTGAATGTCATTTCCTTTTCTCTTTGTCTAGAAAGGGGTAGTGGGAAATTAACACACAAGACGACCTGGAGTCTTGATCAGACTCAGAGGACTTTTTTTCTGTCCTTCCAGGGGCATTCTACTTAAAGCCATAGGATTCAAAGGTCAGGAGATAGTGACTTCAGTGAAGCCAGCTTCTGTGATATCACAAAGCTTTGAGGTTATAGCAACCACTTTTTCCAAAACCATGCATGATCACTACACTTGGCTGGAGTAGTCATAAGTGGGCCAAGAGGATCCCAAGCCTTGCAAACCGCTGGAGCCACCTGGGTCTCTCACTAAAGCAGCTTGGTAAATGAGTATGTGTCACCTTCTCTATGGCCGGATTCATAGTCTTTGGTCGTGAATGTAAGCACCAGCCCTCTGGACTCCAAAAAAAAAAAGGCAGGAATCCACCATTTTATTCTACCTACAAAAGGCCAAGAAAGTTGAGGCCTCAAACAAAGCATGAGAGGAAGAATTCCATAGCCTGCACATGGCTATGGTCCTCCCAGTCAATCAGGGTGCTTCTGACCAGGAAAAGGGCCACCCAAGGAAAGCTCAAAGGGAACACCCACAAGCACACCGAAGACATGTCTGGAGTATTCAACAGCAAGGGCACGAGTGAGCATCTCCAGAAATCATGACAAAATGGCATCCCAAGCTTCATAATTGACCAAGCACCAAAGACAGACTCTACACCCTGACTTAGGTCCAGGATGTACCCATTTACTTGGAGTCAACAGGAGCAAGCGTGGAGCTTTTGGAAGAGACCCATAGCCCAAGTGAAGCCAGATGAAAGTCATTTATGCCCGTATCAGGATGACAATGTGTATCTCCAAAAGGACACATTGAAGAGGATTGAATGTCAAAGAAGCTTGAGCACTCCCACATGGTGGTGCAGCTACCCTCTGGGGAACTGAATGGAGATGCGGCAGCACAGGCCTGCCTTAACCCTCTCATGACCATCCCCCAAATGGTTTCATGCGATAAGAAAACAGTGCCTCTTGTGGAAAATGGACATTTTCTAAAGGAGCCAGGAGAAGGGAATAATGTGTCAACTAGGGCCATTATAGGGGGACAGACACCAGATGCTACAGGTTGGTAAGGAGATACAGGAAGAGAACAGGAGAATGAGCAAGGGAGCTTAGAGCAAAGATCTGGCATTTTAGGATGGTAGGAGTTACTCTGTACCTGGCTGCATTCCTTAGGGACCTAGGTCCAAATTAAATACACCATCTTCTGGTCCCAGTCAGTCCTTTCACACTGGTTTTGTTTTTGTTTTCTGTCAAATGATGCACATGCAAATATTTGACCAAGAGACAGAGAGTTCACAATCAGGGGGTGGAGCTGGAGAGGGAGCTGACTTGCTCCTAAGTAGGTAAACTACTCAGTGCCTTTTAATCTTATCTTTGTTTCTGTTCCCAGATAAGGGTGATTTTCAGCTCTGATTTCTTAAAGAAATGTTCAACCCTCATTTTTTTCTTGTCCCTAGGTCTCCTACAATTGGCACCAGTTTCTATTCCCTGGAGTCAATGATTTCCATAAGCTAATTTTCATTTTCCACCATTCTTCCTTCTCTCTTTGGTTGCTTACTTATTTTCCAGTATTTTTCTTCAAGGTCACTAATTGGATTCTCTGATTCTGCCAGCTTCCTGGACTTTGCATCCAGTCTGCTACCACTCTTTTCACCAGGGACTCTTTGTTTTACTTTATTTTATTTTTTAACACTTTTATCTCTGTGGTTCGACTCTACTTGATGTCTTATGTGTTGTCTGATGTATAGTGAGTATCCTGTCCGCTGCTTTCAATCCTCCATCAGGCGTGTTACATGTACATGTTTCTCATTATTATTTTTTTTTCCCCTTGGCATCAGTTGATTTTTCCAGTTTTGCATTTGTTCTAGATCTCTGTACTCTTCTCTGTATTCTCAAGGCCTCCTCTGTTTTTTAGCCTAAGGGTAATTCCTTTAAGAGAAAAGATCATGGAGTGCCCAAGGGATGTCCCTTGAAGAAGTTTCGGGTGTTTTTGTCATGCATACCATCTGCAGTTTTGTTGTAACTGTCCCCTGTCCTTGAGGCCAGTCATCTGCAGAGGTTCTCCTTGCCTGCTGTTTGGAGTGTTTGATGTCTTGGCTGAATAGGGTGAAGTTTAGTTTGGTGGGCTCTTGTGTGCCTATGAAAAGATGTTAAACCAATGCAAAAGTATGAAGGCCTGTCAAATGCTGCAGTCAGGGAAAAATATGTGGGCAGGGCTTCCTTCTACTTCCCTAGGGAGAGTCTGTTCTCCTAGGACTAAGAAACGTGGACTGAGGAGGAAGTCCCCCAAGAGTTCCATGGCTGGGATTTCATGTTTGTAGGTAAGGCAGCTAATATCCTCACTGTCCTGCCTTTGGCCAGCATCGGTCTTGATGCTGCTGAGGTGAGAGCCCAAATTCTTTTGCCCCCTTTGATTAATCTCTGAGAATACTGCCTCTCACGTATGCACTGATACAACCCACCTGATACAACCCACCATCTTCCCACTGTGTCTCCTGATATTGTCTCTGATCATGGCTTCCAGGCTGTCTGCACCTGGTTGCTTGTTGGTGTCCTCTCCAAGAGGAACACAGTTTTCTCAAGTCAATGTCTGCCAAGTCTACTGTTCGGAAATCTCCTGGCCTCAAGACCCTTTGTTGGCAAGAACTCGTGCCATTCAGACACTCTGCTGGTCACAGGCGATGGCATTGGATTACATGTCCCATGTGGATTCCCAGTGTGTCCTCCTCTCTCCTGTGGCTTTGTCTTTTCCATTGGCTCACTGATAAGCACCAACCCGCAACATATCCCTTAAATCTTGTCTCCAATCTTCTCACATAGTCTCTGTGACTACTTTTCTCCTTTACTGTGGAGTTTGATTGGTATGCTTCATTTCATTTTCCTCCATATTGCACTTTATGTGGTAATCATCAGGTTTTTTTCATGCAAGAAGACATGCCTGGAGTTCCCAGACACTACTATCATCTCTCTGTCCTCCAAAAGCCCCTCAGACTCTTACACTGCCATAGTGAAGAATAAATTTTTGCCATTTCCCTCATGTGGTAAAGTTGTGGTAAATATTTGCCTATGTCACATCTATCAGTCTCAGAAAGACAAATAACTTACGATTTTACTCTCTCATGGTAGTCAAGAAACCTGTGAAAAAGCAAGGGAAAAAGGGGCAAACAATATGACTCTAACCACACACGCAAAAATTTGTGTTTGTTTGAGGGCCGGGTAGTGTGAATACGTATTTACAAAAGAGTGATAAATGGGACATAACTTGTACAAAATGTGGCTGAAAGAGATGGAATGTGAGTTTTGAAGGCATATAAAATTGAATTGCTATCCAAAAGAGACCGACTTTCTATCTCTTGAAATTTCATTTTAAGTGTTATCTGAAACACATACACACACACATAAAATCAGAAAGTACCATGAACAAAGGAAAGTCAAGAAACTTATGAGATGATGCCAAAACATTGTATGGGGAAACAATACAGGGTTAAATGCTTGTATTTGCAAAAATTAAAAACGCCAGAATAAAGCAACCTAACTTGATGCTATAAGGAAGTAGAAAAAGAAGAGACAAATTCCAAAGTTAATAGAAAGAATGAAATAATACATATGATCAAAGAAATAAAAGAAATATAAATAAACCAGTACAAAAAAATCAGGTGAACTCAAACATGAGTTTTGAAAATGTTAACAAACTGGATGAGGCATTACTTGGATATAACATGGAGATAAGCATACAGTTGAAAGTATGAGACCACAGGACAACTGACAGAAAGGAAAAAATAATAACCTAAAAGATGCTTCTATGCAATTATGCCAGCAAATTCAATAACTGAGAGAAAAAAATATATTGCAAGACACATATCAACTGCCAATATTAGCTCAGGTAACCTACAATTTGAGCTTTCTAGTAGTGACTAAAGCATTTGAAGCAGTAATCAAACACCTCTGAACACATGAAGGCTAGGTCGAAATCAAGAAAAAATGTTAGGGTATGGATGTATTGTGGTGTCTATGTCCTCATCTCCTCGTGTTCTGAAACACGAGGTTTTGTTTTTTATCATTTTTTAAAATTTATTTTTTATTTATTTTCTGCATAACAGTATTCATTATTTTTGGACCACATCCAGTGCTCCAAGGGCACATCTGTGCCCTTTATAATACCCACCAGCTGGTACCCCAAGGTCCCACCCTCACCCCTTCAAAACTCTCAGATTGTTTTTCAGAGTCCAGAGTCTCTCATGGTTCACCTCCCCTTCCAATTTCGCCAATCTCCCTTCTCCCCATCTCCTCATGTCCTCCATGCTTTCTGTTATGCACAATAAGTGAAACCATATGATAATTGACTATCTCTGCTTGACTTATTTCACTCAGCATAATCTCTTCCAGTCCCATCCATGTTGCTACAAAAGTTGGGTATTCGTCCTTTCTGTTGGAGACATAAGACTCCATAATGTATAGGACCACATCTTCCTTATCCATTCATCCGTTGAAAGTCATCTTGGTTCTTTACCCAGTTTGGCAATTGTGGCCATTGCAGCTATAAACATTGGGGTAGAGATGGCCCTTCTTTTCACATCTGTATCTTTGTGGTAAATACCCAGTAGTGCAATTGCAGAGTCATAGGGAAGATTTATTTTTAATTTCTTGAGGAATCTCCACACTGTTCTCCAGAGAGGCTGCACCAACTTGCATTCCCACCAACAATGGAAAAGGCTTCCCGTTTCTCCACATACCCTCCAACACATGTGGTTTCCTGTCTTGCTAATTTTGGCCATTCAACTGGTGTAAGGTGATATCTCAATGTGGTTTTCATTTAAATCTCCCTGAGGGCTATTTATGATGAACACTTATTCATGTGTCCGATAGCAATTTGTATGTCTTCATTAGAGAAGTGTCTG